>NC_064617.1:636408999-637658999 GCF_023898315.1 Schistocerca nitens
TAAGTCCCAATCATGGAATGAAATAATCCTGTCGCCTGTTCTAAAGCGGACAATTTATTTCTGTAACCAGTCGGTTATAATCTGGCTTGAGTTCATGTAACAGTCAGTAGTATTCACACATCGGTCATCACTCGCAATGGAGTAACTTTTGGCTAGGTTCGCAAAATATTTGGTTAAGTCAAATTTCATATTCACAACCTCAAAAGTCTTTAAAATAATGATAAACAAAATGGAAACTGAAGGGATGCCTGATGTAAATGGTACGATAGTAACAATGTATGGTGATCTATACTTAAGTTTCACTCTAAACTTACTTCATGTAAGCGTTAATGATTTAAAACTAACATGAAAATGTCATGGCAACGCTGGAATAAGGTAGCCTAGGCACCGATGTATAAAATTACCAAAAGTACTGAGAATTAAAAATAGAAAATGTAAGAGATGGTTGTACGTACGCATTTGTGTTTATCTGACAGCTACAGCCATGACTCACTCATTTCCGCGTCAGGAAGAGCGGGACGGCTGCCAGGCCACATTGTTGGTCAAATTCTTTTTGAATTAGCCTATAACGTACTGGCAGTGTTTAGACACGAGTGCGTAGAGGACAATCTTCGACTGTTGTGTTCCTTTGTGGAGACTGGGAGCTGTATTAAAAGAATGCAACGATTGTATGATCACCATCTCTTATCTAGACGTGAATCACAGCCGATGTTATACTGTGCCACTCAGTGACAATTTAAGGCTATTGTTGCTGCATCCATTATAGCCTGTCGATGATAATTTGCATTTTGTACGACGTTAACTGTGTCAAATTAATGATATTCAGCCCACAAACGATTGTAGTAATTACGTCAATCCAGTAGTTGAAAGGTAAAGAATGCTTCTTGTTTATTCAAAAGTGGTTTTCCTGATACTGTGGACGGCGAACACGACTAGGACTTCCGGAAAATGAGTTTTGGATGCTCCCAGGCGAATCTGCAGACGCGGTCAGCATATCACGAGGAGCATTACCCCGTGATTATTTCTGTAAATTTTCTACACAACCAGTTGGAGAGCGGCGTTTTATTTGTGCACTGCATCGCAATCTTGCTTGCTCCGAATGTTCTATAAGTGAAATTAAAGTGTGGTTTTAGTTATCAGGTGACCGAATAATACTTAACAGTATTTCAGCTCAGCGACGAAATCTTCGGGACTATCGCTGCGGCTTTTAACTATTTTCAGGGTTTATTTACCAGTTCTACGACGATCGATACTGGTTATACTTCGTCATCGAAGCTAAACCAAACTGATACGAACCAAAAAGGGAATCTAAATAAAACCAAAAACTAATAATCACATGCTTAAAATCGAAAGTAAATTCAGACTTTTTATTTTGTTTCGCCGATTCCAATAAAAGTAGTACATAAAAAGTAAAATACACTGTGATTTGCCAGATTCAATGGTTACAACAAATGTTTACTGCAAATGTTACACGATACTGTTATCACTCAAAAGCTGTTTAACTGTTTTTATTAATTAGCACCTATATGATCTTTACACTCAAGAAAAAAATAAGTATTACCTTTTAGCGAAGCTAGTATCCTTAACATTACTAAAAGTTGCATTTATACTGTGACGACATAAATCCTGATCCATGTATAAAGCTTTAGGATAATGGCAGCTATGGACTTAAAGTCCGCACAAAGTTAATATTGTCCAAATCACTCTAAATAGGGGAACGTCTTTTACAAAGCTTAAAGTTAGACGCTCTAGATGCAAAGCAGTAGCTCGGCGGCAACAATCACGATTAAAATGTCTCTTCTCCAGATGAAAATGCGAATATTCCTTATACTTACGGTTCCGAAGCAATACTCTTCCTTATTCCTTTTGAAGTATCCAAGCATGTGGCCTCTGGAACTTACGGTGGCTCTCGCAACCACAACAAATTGCTGCACACACAATCACTGCGCCAGAGCTGCTGTTGGCAGAGACCTTCCGCACTCCAGAGATTTTCTTTTAACCAGTCAGATATTTTCAGTGTCTCGACGTACTGCGAAGTCCCTGACATTGTCAGTGAGCCTACTGTACAGATGTTACAGAATTGTTTTTAATCGTTGCAGACAAAACTCTATTTACAACATATTCATTTCTCATGTTTAGTTTATAACGATTACAAAGTACTGAAGCCGATCATAAGTAAAAGAAATTTAAAAAATGGCAGACATGATAAGAAATAAAATTAAATATTCCAGCCGTAATACCATAGTCCAACACATGCGTCACGACACTCACTGCTGTGAAAGTTGTCTGACAGCTGGAACGACAGCAGCGCCCCTAGTGGCGAGAAAGCCAGCCGTAAGCTTAATATTTTTTAAATTATATTTGTACTTAATTAAAGGTATATCTATAACATTTTTGCGTTCCAGTCATCAGTAAATTATCAAAAGACATGAATTATCGTAAAATAAAGGTAAATGTACTAAATCGCACTGATTCAGTGACATAAAATACGACTTATTCATGAAGAAATACTTCCGAATATGTATATAACTGCAGCTTACTCCGCTGAAAACAACAGACTATAAACACAGTATTTCAAGCATGAAAAGTATATGTTTCTGCTGCTATCGTTTCTTATTATGATATCCGATCTTCTTGACACGTAACAATTTTGTATGGTTGTCTAAAGATTTGCAATTTCTTACACATCAGTCGAATTTTCAAGACACAAATAGTTTCATAGTTTCGTAAATGTAATTACCTTTTTTTCTCAAAAGACGACTACATTGAACATTGTTATCGTTTGTGGCCCACAGGTACCAAAGACTGGAGAATCAGTTTCCCTGTATTAGCAAACAGTTTTATCGCTTTTGGCGTTTTGTTGTCATGTCTATGTGATTTTCTGTTTAGATTCAATGTCCGCCTCCATAGTGGTAGCGAAAGGAATACGGCGTAGATGGAGCCGCACGGTAACTCAGCGTGTTCGGTCAGAGGGTTAGCTGCCCTCTGTAATAAAAAAAAAAAACTGAGTTAATGGATCAACGACAAATTGAAACGGGTGTCCTACCACACAGGGGGCCCGGCCTCGATTCCCGGCAGGGGACTTGGTGTTGTGTGTCCTTCATTATCATTGACTCGCACGGCGCCGATGTGGCGTCACATAAAAAGGGCTTGTAATACGGCAGCCGAACTCCCCCGAATGGGGCCTTACGGCCAACAATGCCATACGCTCGTTTCATTTTTTTGTAATGCAGTTGTGGTGGCTTTTTTGGTAAGTTAAGTAATGTAGGTATTGCATTCTATATAACTCTCCTATGTTCCACGTTCAGTAATTTTAACTCCCCCGAATGGGGCCTCCCGGCCAACAATGCCATACTCTCGTTTCATTTTTTTTAATGCAGTTGTGGTAGCTTCTTTGGTACGTTAAGTACTGTAGGTATTGCATTCTATATAACTCTCCTATGTTCCACGTTCAGTAATTTTATTGGAAGTGTGGCAGACAAAATTTCACCTTTTTGGGTGGGTACACAACGTCTTCCTGCAAAAGATCAGATCTTCTGCTGTCGTTACTGTATTATTAAAGTATGGTAATACTGGGTTATAGGCCTATACAAGGTGTTGTGAAGTCACAAGCCGCTACGCAGGCCAGACCTAGCACCATCTGCTTGGGACAATAAAGAAAGAACTTGTTGGTTGTCGATTTAAAGTTTCGAAGACCGCGAAATCCTGTGCGGAACACAGAGAGTGATCTTCACCGTCCGGGAATAAGTGTACTTGCTGAATGGTGGGTTCAAAATCTTGAAAAAGACAAAGAACGTGCATCGAAAAATCAATAAAAGTTCAAGAAGATCGCAGCTGCAAGTTATAAGAATTTCACTTTGTGTTCTTGTGAATTAAAAGAAAAGCAAATCAGCATGCTTCGTTTTTTGTACAACATTTATCTGTTTAGATTTGAATACTCGTCTACAGAAACATAACTCCAAACTCATTAACAACATTAAACATCCACTCTGAATACGAAAGTGGACGACTGCCGTCAGAAACTCCCAGGGTTGTCAATATTAATTCCTTTCTTGTGGGTGAAATACATGAAACGAACTTACGAACATTGACCTGTATGCAACCTCTAACATGCGGATAAAAATTAACGAATTAGGTGAAACACTTAGGCTGCTTGTAATTATGGTGTGTTATCTCAGAATAGACGACCAAAGCCGCACTGCGTTGTATCGTTATGTTATAGTTGTGCCAGAGTGGTAGTTCTTATTGCTACCCCGGCCGGAAACAAAAGACGTAAATGTGGAGGTAGTTCCGGAGACAGGTCACACCAACAAAGAGGGCACTGACGAGGCAGTTGTACAGCCAGCAGACGTAAACATGGAGGTGAATACGAAAGCTGCCGATGACAACAAAATGGTTCAAATGGCTCTGAGCACTATGGGACTCAACTGCTGAGGTCATTAGTCCCCTAGAACTTAGAACTAGTTAAACCTAACTAACCTAAGGACATCACAAACATCCATGCCCGAGGCAGGATTCGAACCTGCGACCGTAGCGGTCCTGCGGTTCCAGACTGCAGCGCCTTTAACCGCACGGCCACTTCGGCCGGCGATGACAACATGGAGGGCGCCTCCAACCTGTGGTTAGTTCCCGCACGGTCGGAATACAGCCGAGTGGTAGCCGTGGATTTTCACGTGATCTCCAAGCCACGCAGGTGGCACCATGTGACCTGGAGAGTTACCTTCGTCCAGGGCTCGGCCGGTTAGAACTGCATGTCAGCGCACCCATCGTCCTTATGGGACGAGAGGGATGAAATAATAATAAAGAAAAAAGTGTTGGAATCAGTGTACTAAGAGTAATGGTGTGCGATGAGCGCATCGAAATGTCTCCCAACGGTCAACCGTCCTGGAGTCACTTTGGACAGGAGACTGACGGGCGTCATTGCGTTCTCCAGATCAGAGGGTCGACACTTGAGAGAGTGAGGGTATTGCCTCTTAACCCCTATGTCTTTTCTTCCTTCTCACCGCGAGCTCACCCTGCATAACACTGTGGAGTATGCTGCTGCTGTGTGGGGCAACATACCTAAATGGCAACCGTGGGTTCTGCAGACAACACAAAACCACGCCTTAAAATGTGTACAAAGATATCTTCTTGGTATCTTAGTACAAAGATTCTCGAAACAGCAGGGACGCCACTCCGCATACGCTTCAGAAACTCGGGGTTACAGTTCTACGAAAGAACTACCCACTGCAGAAATTTGTGCGCTGGGCGGTAAGGCCCACCTGCCAGGGTCAACGAAATGGCCCAACTTTCTTCACCATAAAAGCTACTTATTATGATCGAGGATTGCCAGTGCAGCCTCAGTAGATCAGGCTTGAAAATGAACCTGTAAGGTCCGAAATTAGTCGCGCAATATAAATACTGTAACTGTTGACAGAATCGTCAACAAAATGCTGAATCTGAAGGACTTTGGAAAATTTGTGGTAAGTTCTATGGGACCAAACTGCGGGGGTCATCGGTCCCTAGGCTTACACACTACTTAACCTAACTTAAACTAACTTACGCTAAGGACAATACACACACACACCCATGCCCAAGGGAGGACTCAAACCTACGACGGGGGGTGCCGCGCGAAGCGTGGCAAGGCGCCCTAGGCCGCACGGCTACCCCGCGCGGCTGAAGGACTTTAATTTGGTAGTTTTGAATGAGTCATAATCTGTCTTCCAGTAGGTACTCGCTGTTAACTTAAAACAACTGTTCAACCTTTCGAATCACATTTCACTGAACGTTGACAAATGTCCCATGTGTTTGAGTATGTCTATTCCCAAAGCAATAGCAATTAGAGTGACGAGTTCTTCTTCGAAGTACAGTAAACGTGGTGCCATGATTCTCAGAATCCAAATAATAACCAATGAGGTGAGACTGGATAATCATGCAGACTAATGAACGAATCCATTACGACCCATCAAACGTCCAGGATAGCGAGCGTGCCACAATCCTTTAACTTCGTTGCAAAAGGAGCGAGGATCCCATGATGCTGCATCTACATCCGTGTTCTTATTCGGGTTTCTCGTCTTCAAGAAGATCTGGAAGCACCTCTCGGCTAAAAAGGAGAAAACCGTCGCTGTTTGCACGAGAGGCAGAATATAAGGATAGATTCGTCTTGAAAACTGTGAATAACAACACTTAGAGGATAGTCTTTCGTTGATATGTGGGAATTGCTGCTGACAAAGCTAGCCTCTCATTGAATTCCGCTTAATCACTTCACAGATGAATGTTTTTGAAGGCCGGTGTCAATAATACAGATAACTCGTTTTCCTTGAGCTAATCAGTTGGGCCAAGATTTTACACATTGCTTACCTAAGGTGAATGGCGATTATCATCGTGGACAGTCGTTTTGACACTACTGGACACGTCTTCAGATCGGGCACTGTCCTCTCACACATAGCTTTTTACTACGGCGGGAGGATCCTCCGTTTTGTGGTGTGCACATCTCTGTCCGGCACATTTTAACAGTCTGCATTTTATAGCGTGATGCAAGGGCAGAAGCACAAGTTGATAGGGATCTGCCCTGTGTTTTAGCTAGTGATGAGACGTGTGTGTGTAGGGTTTTAAAGTTTTGTGATGTGTCTGGATTCTGGCCTAAACTTTTAGGCTGGAGGTTTTAGTGTATTGCAAAGTGGCTGGCTCCTCCCTCTTTTCCTTGCAGTCAGCCAGCCACTTCCATCTGCTATATTGTTTTAGCTCCCTCTACCACTTTTTTCCTGTGCTGTCCATGTTTTACTGCTGACGACATGCTTCGTCCCACGCTTCGGTGTGGGTAGGCACATATTTTTCAAAGCTTGTTACCTGTGTTTTACGTTCTGTTTTATCTTACTGTTCTGAGTATTTTCTTGACACCCGTCTCACTACGTTACTGAGCGGGCGCTGAAGACCTTGCTGTCGTGCGCCAAAAAAACCCTCTATTACTACTACTACTACTACTACTGGACCTAGCATTAAGAGAGTGACACACGTACTGCACACGAAGGAGTGTTGTCAATATTTTGTTCTTTGGTTGTTCGCTTGTCTCTTGGATCATAATTGCGACCGCTCGCTACGATGTAGAAAATGTCAGTTTATTACTGTAATGCATTTTTTCAGTGGAAAATATGGCAACGCGCAGGCTATATACATGACTCTCCTTTACACTTATTGTTACGTTCTCTTTACATTTGTTTTCTTCGTTTGATGGCTTTTAATTAACGCCATGTGCATTCAAAAACACACACACACACACACACACACACTGTCGCATTACACATACAGGAACTATTCTGGGGAGTTGAAGGTGTTGTTAAGACAATTTGTATTTAGTTTGTGTTTATTGGCTGATGAGTCGGTGTTGCCAGGTTACTCTGTATTCAAACGTCCGCCGGCCGAAGTGGCCGTGCGGTTAAAGGCGCTGCAGTCTGGAACCGCAGGACCGCTACGGTCGCAGGTTCGAATCCTGCCTCGGGCATGGATGTTTGTGATGTCCTTAGGTTAGTTAGGTTTAACTAGTTCTAAGTTCTAGGGGACTAATGACCTCAGCAGTTGAGTCCCATAGTGCTCAGAGCCAGCCATTCAAAAGTCCAGCGAGCCAGTAAGGTGGAATTTTATCAGGACTTTCACCGATTTGTCATCGACCATGAAGGCCTCTACACTCAGCGATTTAAATCTGTAATCGTCTGCAATCATTCCTTCCACTGACCAAAATATTTCTTCATGTTTTCCCTGAAGCTGTACAGAAGTTCTTTCGTCTTCCACGCCACGGCGGAGCACTAGAGCTCTATAGTAAACTCCCCGTCCACTGCAACCGAATCGTTCAGTTTCGATGAAATTGTTACGGCATGAGCACGCCTTATAAGCCACACATTGTACTACACGATACATAAGCATGCCCGTAGATATCAAACTAGTACCGAAATAAAGGAAAGGGTCAAGGAGGGGATTAAAATTCAAGGTGGCAGAATATCAGTGCTAATATTCGCTGATGATATTGCTATCCTCAGTGAACGTGAAGAAGCATGAGAGGCTCTGTTGAATGGAATGAACAGTCTAATTACTGCAGAATGTGGATTGAGAGTGAACCGGAAAAAGACGAAAGTAATGAAGAGTAGCAGAAACGAGAATAGTGAGAAACCTAGCATCAAAATTGGTAATCACAAGATAAAGTTAAGGAAGCAAAGTAACCCATCATGGACCATGCCAAGAGGACATAAAAAGCAGACTAGCACAGGGAAAGAGGGCACCCTTGGGCAAGAGAAGTCTACTGGTATCAAATATATCCCTTAATATGACGAAGAAATTTCTGAGAGTGTGCGTTTGGAGCGCAGCATTCTGTGGTAGCGAATCACGGCCAGTGGGAAAACTGGAACAGAGGAGAATCGAGGCGTTTGAGTTGTGGTGCTACAGAAGAATGCTGAAAATTAACTGAACTGATAAAAAACGGGAAAGTTTTCCGCAGAATCGGCGAAGAAAAGACATGTGGAAACCACCGACAAGAAGAAGAAACGGCTGATAGGACGTCTCTTAAGACATAAGGCAATGACTTCCATGGTACTAGAGGGAGCTGTAGAGGGTACAAACTGTAGGAGAAAACAGAGACTGAAATACAGCTGACAAATAATTGAGGACTGAGGGCCCAAGTGCTGCTCCGAAGTGAAGAGGTTAGTGCAGGAGAGGAATTGCTGTTGGTCGCTTCAAACATGTCAGAAGACTAATGACCCAATAAGTAAATAAATAAATAAAAACGGTGTAACATCTTCCCTAGCTTTGGTAATACCCGCAGTTCGGAGAGTAAAAGAGTCCCCAGTTTTCTTCACATGTTGGAGTGCAGTATGATATCTGAGAGTTCGTCAAACCAGGAACGTATGCACGCAGAGCTGTTGACATTTTGGAAGACAGGAGTGTCCACAGCACATTCATCATTAATACGTAGAAGGAAAAGCAACACTCGGTCATCGAGAGTGGTGAAACTAACTTACGATTCATGTTGACGATAACCTCACAGTAACACTTCCAGCCTGAACTACACCCTCCTTACATTGAGAGTTGAACGCCTCATTGGGCCGATGTTGCACTCGGTGCCTTGCATCATTTGAAAAGAGGCAAAGGTATGACTCGTGGATAACACTAGAAATCTCCATCTATCGTTCAGTTACTGTGTTGTTTGGCCTATTGAAGACGTACATCTTTGTATGCCACAGTAAAAAAAGTATTTTTTGAGGTTCCCATCTCCAAAAGCCAATTACATTCAGTTCCCTTCAAAATGATAGCTCGCACAGAGCTGAACAGTCATAACTTTGGTAACCACACAGCCTAGAAGGATGTGCATCGTCTGGTTTTGATACCACAATTACGTCTCAGAAGTTGGCCTTACGAACAAACAAGTCAGTCCTATGTTTCTAGGATTACGAGTATATTCTTTTAAAATACACCCATGCTCATAAATTAAAGGTAGTTGCAGAATGTGGTGCCACAGAACGTGACACTACACAAAACTGGCGCTAATAACATAGGCACATAGGCAACACACACGATACAGATCTGAAAGTCCACGGTATTGGTTATTAGTTGAAAAAACCGTCCCGAAACACATGTGCTACGAAACGCCACTGTTTCCTGCGCATGTACCACGACATCAATATGGGATATGATCACCATGCACACGTACACAGGCCGCACAACGGGTTAGCATACTCTGGATCAGGTGGTCGAGCAGCTGCTGGGGTGTAGCCTCCCATTCTTACATCAGTGTTTGTCGGAGCTTCTGAATTGTCGTAGGGGTCTGAAGACGTGCAGCGGTACGTTGACCGAGAGCATACCAGACGTGCTCGATGGGGTTTAGGTCTGGAGAACAGGCAGGCCACTCCATTCGCCTGATATCTTGTGTTTCAAGGTACTCCTCCACGATGGCAGCTCGGTGGGGCAGTGCGTTATCATCCATCGTGAGGAAGATGGGATCCACTGCACCCCTGAAAAGGCGGACATACTGATGCAAAGTGACGTCCCGATACACCTGACCTGTTACAGTTCCGCTGTCAAAGACAATCAGGGGTGTACGTGCACCAATCGTAATCCCACCCCCACCATCAGACCACTACCTCAATACAGGTCCCTTTTAAGGACATTAAGGGGTTGGTATCTGGTCCCTGGTTCACGCCAGATGAAAACCCGGCGAGAATCACTGTTCAGACTATTCCTGGACTCGTCCGTGAACATAACCTGGGATCACTGTTCCAGTGACCATGTACTGTGTTCTTGACACCAGGCCTTACGTGCTCTCCTGTGACCAGAGGTCAGTGGAATGCACCCGCAGGTCTCCGCCAAATAAACCATGTCTGTTCAGTCGTCTGTAGACTGTGTGTCTGGAGACAACTGTTTCAGTGGCTGCGGTAAGGCCCCGAGCATGGCTACCTGCAGTACTCGGTGGCCGTCTGCGGGCACTGATGGTGAGATATCGGTCTTCTTGTGGAGTTGTGCACTGTGGACTCCCGTACTATAGCGCCTGGACACATTTCCTGTCTACTGGAATCCTTGCCATAATCTTAAGATCACACTTTGTGGCACACGGAGGGCCCGTGCTACGACTTGCTGCGTTTGACCAGCCTCCAGTCGCCCTCGTATTCTACCCCTCATAACGTCATCAATATGTGTTCTTTGAGCCATTTTCAACACACAGTCACCATTAGCACGTCTGAAAACGTCTGCACACTTACACGTTGCACCGTACTCTGACCTGCACCAACACACCTCTGCGTATGTGGACTGCTGCCAGCTCCACTGTCCGACGACCGCAGCTGAAATGCACCGAGTGGTTATACCCCGAGGCGATTGAAACCCTCAAACCACCCACCAGACCGTTGTTTCACCATGTGTCAGCATTATCCTTAATTTATGAGCATGAGAGTTGTATGCTATTTCTGTAGTGTACTGGCGTGTATCGTTCTTTTATGCATGTATAAAATGACTAAGCGTAAAAGAAACACAAATTTTCGGATAACAGATATGTCAGACTGGATGTTGTGAGAACCCATGTGCATACAGTGAAGGGAAGTGTAGACAGACTAATATTTCTGAAGTGACCTTACCCCGCTAATGTTTGCCGTAAGCAAGCTGAATTTTCCGGTAATCTAAAAGCTTTTACACATAATCATTCTCTTCCTTTGGCAGCAATGGCGGCAATCAAACCCATATTGAAAGGTCTAGCAAATCCGTATTTACTGAAGAAACGTTTACGTGGGAAGATACAGAATGCGAATGACTTCTCCAGTAATTTGGGTGGTGCTGCGTACTTACAAATGTCTTTGTTGGCCTAATGAATCTAAAGTTAGTAGTGTCTGACGCTTTAGTAACTTTTAATGTTAGAAACTATAAAAGATTCAAGGTTATGGAGAATTTAGGGGTGAGAGTCTGACAAAACATAACTGTAGGACTGCGAGAACTTCATATGTTTCGTGCACGTTTAGTTGAATTTCTTGCTCAGTGAAAAAGGGCAATTCTTGTGCATCAAACAGTCAGTCTGTATAAAAGTTTGCGGTATTTCTAAAGTACTTTATTGCTATATATGAGCCGTTATCTCAAAAAGTAATGAAAGCAGAAACATGAGATTTGCACAGCATGATAAGAATGATATTCAACACATGTGGAGCGAGAGTAATGAAAATATCCTACGTTATTTAGGTTTTAGTTCATTTATTTATAAAATTCTGCCAGAAAAATTAAGTGTTCAGGAAAATATCTAAACACACGTTGTAGTACAATATTTGCAATAATTCTGGTTCAACATATTTATAAAAGTAGAATCATTAATTATGGAAAATAGGAAGCTGATGTCTTAAAAATCTTTCTAGAGAATGGGTCACAAAATTTGATAATTCAACATTGGCAGCGTAGGACATACAATCTACCCTTCATTCACGGTATCATGACGGACATGTCCAATGACGATAGCTTCTTTCTTTTCCTTTGTGACATCTCCATGTCGTTCGATCTTACTGCCCTGAAACCATGTAACGGACTGGCACGTACACTCACTACACTGTCGCCGCTTACGTAAGCGGTGGAGGGTCACATGACACCTGGTGTCGATTATACGCCACCTACAGAGCTGCAAAGCGACCTGTCTTCTCTCTCAGGGTGACTAATACTTTGTCCGGTGAACTTACACAGCTCTACCTACAGTGCATTCCTGGAATCGTGTATAGTGATAATCACACATGTGTCGGTTTCACTGATGGTTATAAACTGTGTTTCACGCCACTTTAATCGTTCTGTAGCTTTTGGTCAGGACATGGTTTCGACAATGCAACTCTGTAAACTAGCAGGTTTATACTGAAGCTAGCTTACTCCCCTTCGCAGTATTGTCCCTCTTCATCAGTAACTCTGTTGCAGATGAGTTTTTAATAAACCAGCACAAATTTAAATTTCACTTGAGTTATCTATTGTTTAGCTTTCTTCGTCACAAAGTCACATCACAGATATCAACAATAACACAACGTTTTTGATAATATTTGTTTTCGACAGTCTGTCCCATGTTCACATCACAACCATTTGTCTCTCTCCTATACTAAGACGGCTGAAAACAATGTTTATGCGCCGAAGGGGCGCGCAGCTAAGGGCAGTCTCGAAACTTATCGATTACAAAGATATTACAAAAGTATAAAAAATGGTTATTATAGCAATATTACATGCAAAGATTCATACTGGGGTTAGCCGCTTGCGATGTTTCATCACAAATTACAAGTCTTCTAATCAGGTTCACAACACACTCAACAGCACTGGTCCGTTGGTCACAATGGTCTCGGGAATTGACAGGCATCAAGGAGAACGAGTTCAGTAACGCGAGAACTTGTTTACAGGCACTATCGTGCAACAGAGTCACATTCTGCTGACGGAGGTGCGGCTAGAGAGTGGGGCGAATGTATATTACTGTGTTCAGTATTCTCCCCAAAAAACAAGAGGTCATTGACAGGTAAGGACTCAGCGTTCGGTTATGGAGAGGAAAAGGGAGTGGGAGGGGGACAAGAAGAGGAGAGGGTGGATATCACAGTTCGTCACTAGTTTCTCACCTTCCCTGTTTGCATCCTTTGCTATAATGATTGCTCGCTTATACCTTACTGATCACTGATGATCCCAATTTGCATTTAAGTGCACTTTTATTACAGCAGCACAAAATGTCAAAATAAAACGGAATAACTTAATCACAGCTAACAATTGGTTCAAGAATCATAAAAGAAGGTTGTATACATGGAAAAAGCCTGGAGATACTGACAGGTTTCAGATAGATTATGTAATGGTAAGACAGAGATTTAGGAACCAGGTTTTACATAGTAAAACATTCCCAGGGGCAGATGTGGACTCTGGCCACAGTCTATTGGTTATGAACTGTAGATTAAAACTGAAGAAACTGCAAAAAATGGGGAATTTAAGGAGATGGGATCTGGATGAACTGACAGCACCAGATGTTGTACAGAGCTTCAGGGAGAACATTAGGGAACGACTGACAGGAATGGGGGAAAGAAATACAGCAGAAGAAGAATGGGTAGCTTTGAGAGATGAAATAGTGAAGGTAGCAGAGGATCAAGTAGGTAAAACGTCGAGGGCTACTAGAAATCCTTGGATAACAGGAGAGATATTGAATTTAATTGATGAAAGAAGAAAATATAAAAACGCAGTAAACGAATCAGGCAAAAAGGAATACAAACGTCTCAAAAATGAGATCGACAGGAAGTGCAAAATGGCTAAGCAGGCGTGGCTAGAGGACAAATGTAAGGATGTAGAGGCTTATCTCACTAGGGGTAAGATAGATGATACCTACAGGAAAATTAAAGAGACCTTTGGAGAAAAGAGAACCACTTGTATGAATATCAAGAGCTCAGATGGAAACCCAGTTCTAAGCAAAGAAGGGAAAGCAGAAAAGTGGAAGGAGTATATAGAGGGTCTATACAAGGGCGATGTACTTGAGGGCAATATTATGGACATGGAAGAGGATGTAGATGAAGATGAAATGGGAGATATGATACTGCGTGATGAGTTTGACAGAGCACTGAAAGACCTAAGTCGAAAAAGGCCCCGGGAGTAGACAACATTCCATTAGAACTACTGACAGCCTTGGGAGAGGCGGTCCTGACAAAACTCTACCATCTGGTGAGCAAGATGTATGAGACAGGCGAAATACCCTCAGACTACAAGAAGAATATAATAATTCCAATCCCAAAGAAAGCAGGTGTTGACAGATGTGAAAATTACCGAACTATCAGTTTAATAAGTCACAGCTGCAAAATACTAACGCGAATTCCTTAGAGACGAATGGAAAAATTGGTAGAAGCTGACCTCGGGGAAGATCAGTTTGGATTCCGTAGAAATATGGGAACACGTGAGGCAGTACTGACCCTGCGACTTACCTTAGAAGCTAGATTAAGAAAAGGCTAACAAGCTGCATCAAACCAGTCTCAGGACTGAAGGCCACAACAACAACAACAAACTAAGTGATCGTCCTTGATCGGATATGAGAAACAGTATCAAAGTCCACAGTGACATCGGTCCAGTGATCACACTGGTACAGCGATATAGTCGATGTTTCATAGTTGCACTACCAGTACAGTGTCAAAGATTCTTGTGAAGGCCATTGACGGTGAAAGCGGGAGGCTTCAATGTGATTTGAAGTGTCATTCCTGGTACGTTCTGGAGCAGCACCGTGGTGCAGTGCAGTGTAGACTCATTAGAAAGTTCTGACAGATGGGCCGCTAGAGGTGGTTGGTTCTTGACTCGGAGTTGAGCAAAGAGTTGCCTGCTGGCGTTTGACGCAATACTTAAATACAGAGCAGGTGGAGGCTTGACGGACACGTGACCCTCAGATGCGGGCTGCTTCCCTCAGTTGCAGAATCGAAGTTGCTGCTGCACACGCTGCCTACGAGCGATGATGGTGCATCTGGTGGCGCCTGTTAGCGATCAGCGTGTAAACAGATCGTTTATCGGCAGTACAGCTTACAAACATGTGATATACTAGAAGCATAAACAGTCTCCGAGTGAATAGTGCCTGTGGCCCTGGAGCTGACACGCATTGGTCAGGAGATGCCTGTAAATGGTCTGATTCTAGACCTCCCTTCCCCTTAAGCACAAGATGGGGGACACTAACCAAACGAACCCGCAACCTGTCCGTGGGATTGCAGAAGACGGGGCCAAACAAAGAAGGCGATTTTAAGTCCGGCATGCATACACGAGAAGGGGTGCCTCGCCCAAGTCTATGCAGATGATATCCAAAGGTGACAGGAGCTCTTGGTGGCTGCCGCTTGGTCCCCAAAAACCCCAGACCAATGGCTCTGAGCACTATGGGACTTAACATCGGAGATCATCAGTCCCCTAGAACTTAGAACTACTTAAACCTAACTAACCTAAGGACGTCACACACATTCATCCCCGAGGCAGGATTCGAACCTGCGACCGTAGCGGTGACGCGGTTCCAGACTGATGCGCCTAGAACCGCACGGGCACTCTGGCCGGCAAACTCCAGACCCAAGGTTGTGAATCAGCATCTGCAAAGGAGGCAGGCAGCTCAGGCCTGCCTGTGAAGGAGGAGGTATAAAGCCTGACACGAAGAAACTGCAGACTGGTATGGTTGGTGGTCCCAGAAGACACGACATCAGGGCCAGATAGGACCAGCAGGTGGCCGACAGAAACATACCCAATGACCAACAGGAGCCAATTGGTGAGGTGCATGTGCACTGCCAGAAATACTTGAGGAAAACCCAGAGGAAACGCTAGTAGAGTAAAGAATCCGACAGTTATGCAGGAAGTCGGTGGGGGAGGGGGGGGCGGTGAGTGAACTGTTGACACTCTGAGACGAGGCTCGAACAGTGTGGCCATTGGAGGAGTGCTGGTACCAATGGCAGATGTGGCATCAATGGAACACCAACAGCAATGAAAGACAGGCTTGACCAGTGTGGCCACTGGTGCAATGCTGGAATGGATGACGAGGAGTTGCTAGCACTGGGAGACAGATCTTGATCAATGCGGCCACCAGCACAACATTTTGGTGGGTAACGGTGCATCAGTAACACTAACAGATACAGCTTAACCATTGTGGCTGATAGCATGAAGTGCGACAGAAACGGCATGGTGTTGGCAGATGCTGGTAGCATTGGGAGACAGGGCTCAGTCATCGTGATAACTGGGAGCACAAAGATGGAACAGCCGAAAAGCCAATGTCACAATGGCATTGTGGCAGTGGTCTCTGGAAAAGAAACGTGCGATTACAGCCGATAACGGACAAAAGGACACGCCAGAAGAGTGGAGATAGGGCTGGGCGGTGGGACCGCCTTGGACGTCGAGAAGAAGAACAGCTGAGAAGGCCTGAAAACGTGAAAAACGGCACAGAAGTGATATTATACTCCTGTCGTGTGGACAGTATGGTGTGTATAGGAGCACGCAAGTGGAAAAGACCAGCAGAGAAAGAATATCCTGAGGGAAACGAAAAATGCCGTGAGAGAGAAACTGACCAGGGGTGTAGAAGAGTAAACCAATACCATTGTCCTAAAGAAATACAAAAGGTGATAAGTGGAGGAGCACAAGGAGAATCTGTGCCACAGGTATGAAATGCATCAAAAGAGACATACACAAGAACCCGAGAAAGACCTACACTGCAGGAACGAAAAGAAAAAGAAACGACGAAGCACCAAGTGAGTCTAGGAAAACATGTTGTTGTAAGTTATCCAGAAGAAAAAGAACTATGACTATGCGAGCATAGAATGGGAGGGGGGGGGGGAATGTTGTATCTGTAAGTTCTTTCCACATACGTTCTGTCCCGAATGTTGAAGTATGCCAAAAAGTTCACTAAAACAGTCATTCTGCGCTGGAGGCAGTAGTTTGGTTGCTTCAACACCGAAGCAACGAAACAATATTTTGAACCCAGATCAGCTCCCCTTAGCTTACAGTGTAGCAACTAGAGAATATTTCAGATGAACCAAGTATGGTGGACATCATGCACTAACCGTGTGACCAGCCGCTCTCAGAACATCATCATCGAACCTTCCAGAAGGGGGCGTGAGTAAAAGACACAGTATAAATAGGGCAATCTTATCCTTCTGAAGAGGAGTGTAGTGAATAGATGACGTCGTTTCCACGTCGCTCGTCTGTGGGATCCGAACTTAGCAACTTGCACTAGCCTCGGCCATTGTAGGACACTTTGCAGACTTAGAGAATGAAGACTCAGTCAGCTATAGATGGGAACTTCTAAGTAGGAAAGAGTGCATTCACTGCTGTACCTAGATAATCGCACCCAGTTTCTCGAGTAATTCTACCGAGTTCCGTGCTATGCACAACTCAAAGTTCACTTTTCAGCCACGACCAGTTAAAGTCATCGAATTCATAGAACGAGGTAAGGTTCCTTGTCACTCATTGAGCTGTTCTTCTTACTCCCTCTCAGGACACGACAATCCGGGGGAGTCAGACTTCCTTACATTTTCCTTAGCAGATGGCCTTCCCCTTTCTATCTTGTCCTCCTCAACATCCCGTTGTTTGCCAATTCTGCTTGTGGGCTTAAGAACTGTGTTGGTTTTGTTGTCAGTAGCAGCTATGATCAACTGGTGAATGGCTGCATTTTCCTGACTGGAAGGTTGTCTGTAGCTGGTGAAGGCGTACGCCTATCACGTGGGCTATCCGTCAGGCAAGCATCTGAGAAGTATTAAGTGAGAAACATATTTTGTAATTTTCTAGAATTCTAGAATCCGTGACTTTATCTGCGTTCTTAATTTTTATGCTACCTTACTCTCCGAAAATAGGTGGAGGAATTTTAAAGATGATATTTTTAGTGAAATAATTTCTTTTTGGGATTTTTTTTGGGGGGAGGGGGGTGGGAGGGAGAGGACTGCCATGGCCGCTGCTGCCTCACTGGATCCGCACGTTGTTATTCTGGACTACGTATTTTTTTTATAATAATGCCGGAAAGTCATTCTGTACGTCACCACCAGGTGCATACTGGTTGCTGACACGCCTCAGATTGACAACTCAACTGTAGGCCCACAATGCATCTTCATTAAATTTCCTACATTGCCTGAAATGGAGTGTTTTACAGCTTCTACAGCCCTCTAAAGCAACCATAGTGCACTCTCAAAGAGGGCGACAACAGTTTTTCAAGTACAGATGTAACAGGGGACCGCCAAATATAATTTGCCATTACTATCGCTTCTAACGAGTCACAGGTGCCTAAGATTTAAAATAATAATAATAACACATCGTTGTATTAAAACATTTTATAAAATTTGTTTACGTCAGCGCTTAGTACACCGCTTCATCGTAACTTCCACGACTTTCGTTTTGGATAAATACGTCATTTGAAAAATATTTGTCCAAGAATTTGAAATGTGTCTGTGTGATACAATTGTTGTAAGAACTATAATAATAACAAACTTTCAGAACTTTGACAGTTTCATAATTCGTACTAAATAAACTCAAAGAGTGCACCCACCATCCAACAAAATTTCTCTTAGCTCAAAGATTGTGAACAAAGATCTGCAGACTAAGCAATTGCGAGCATACAGATGGGAGGAGGGGGGGGGATGTTTTATTTTATTGTCGTTCCCAGCTACGTTCGGGAAAGTCAGTCTTCCCGTTACTTTTTCTTTCAGGAGTGTCAACATCCTGTGGTTTCCGATTCGTACTGTGGACTCACGAACCGTGTCACATTTGTTGTGGGCAGTAGGTATGGTCAACCTGTGAATGACTGCTTTTTCGTGGTCTCAATAATTTCTACAGTCAGTCAGGCCGCGAACCATTCCACATGGGCTTTATTGTGAAGATTTTGAGAGGCATTGTGGCCTACCTACAATACATGTATATAAGCTGTATGTATACATGTATATAAGCTGTAATGAAGAGGAACTGGTACAAGCAGTGGTAGCTATGTTATGTTATGTTGTAAATATTGTCAAAGAATGATTTGTGCTAGTTTTAAGTTTTTTGATAAATTTGCCAGATCTAGTTTCGTAAAAGTTACTGAGTTAGTTATTGAATCTAGAAAATACTTTCACTAACAACCTGTTTTACTAAAGTCACAGTTTGATTCTCGTTGAGAGGTAATAGTTTTTCAAGTGTTTGATATTTGTGCCAACTGAGTGCAACAACTGAATAATATTCTCTGTTAATTTACTTCTGATGAGGGAAAATAATTAAAAATGTCATTAGCTATACAAAGAAGAAGAAAAATTATAAGAAAAATATTTGTTTTAATATGTATCTTTCAGGAAGATGTATGAAATAGTAGTCTTCGACGAAACTCTGTATTTAGGAACTATGGACGTCTAACTGAAGCCTGGACTCTAGACGAAGGTCTAATCTTATGGACGCAACATACGTAGATACCGCAACGACGTAAGATACATGATTCATAATGTAGCAGAACACTAGTGAAATATCAATTATATGGTCGTGTGACTAGGGCCTCCCGTCGGGTAGACGGTTCGCCGGGTGCAAGTCTTTCGATTTGACGCCACTTCGGCGACTTGCGTGTCGATAGGGATGAAATGATGATGATTAGGGCAACACAACAGCCAGTCCCTGAGCGGAGAAAATCTCCGAGTATGAATCTACCAGCATACATGAAGGCACCATAAAGCACAAAGCGCAGAAAAAATTTAACGATTGAAATTCATTATTAAATTAAAATACTGTAAACAATCTGAACTATTTGAGAAAAACAAGATAATTTGTTGTTTTGAAAAAAAAAATTGTATAATTTATAATTTTGTGAAGAATTTTGAGTTTTTGTAAACCATAGGCTACGCTGTTTTAGAACAACTGAATTAAGAGAAATGTAATTTACTATGCTAACGGCCTTGCCGCAGTGGTAACACCGATTCGCATCAGATCACCGAAGTTAAGAGCTGTCGGGTTGGGCTAGCACTTGGATGGGTGACCAACCGGTCTGCCGAGCGCTTTTGGCAAGCGGGGTGCACTCAGCCCTTGTGAGGCAAACTGAGGAGCTACTTGATTGAGAAGTAGCGACTCCGGTCTCGGAAACTGACATACGGCCCGGAAAGCGGTGTGCTGACCACATGCCCCTCCATATCCGCATCCAGTGACGCCTGTCGACTGAGGATGACACGGCGGCCGGTCGGTACCTTTGGGCCTTCATGGCCTGTTCGGGAGGAGTTCAGTTCAGTAATGTACTGTATTCTGGTTTTGGAATAGGTCCGATGTTTGAGTTTAATTATTCAAAAATTTTAATTTCAAACTTTTTCATTATTAGAGGGGGTGAGAGGCGCAGCTCCTGTACATCGTCCCTTTGAAATGGGAGGTCTGTGAACAGGCGTGCGGTCTGAGTCACGCTCAAGACAGCTGGCCTCAGATGGCTCCAGTGTATGTATGCCATATGGTATAGGATATTAGCTGATGGACGGTGTTGGATATGCAATCAAAATACTGTGAATTTTATTTGTTTAATTTTCTGATTGTTTATTAATTACTACTATTATTTTGTCTACTTATGAGAGTGAAAGAAGGTGTGAGTGTGAAATACTGTCTTATGTAAAAATTTTATACTATACATTGAAGTAACAGGTCACGTGAGTAATGTTCGAGAATGCCATGAGTATTAGTCATTCGTAGCGAGAAATTTTTTATAAACTATTTCTTCAGTTTATGGTCTTCAGGAAAAGAGATTATGATTCCGGAAAAATAATTTTGTTAAAAGGAAATTAGTTTTATATTTGTAGCTTTTCCAAATTTGTTTATGATAATTCACTGTTCTGATTCAGTGACGAATTTTGATTGGTTCTGTGTACACGCGTGGTATTGATCGGACTTGATGCTGCTTCCCGACTGGCTGTTATGTTGCTCTGCCAAAAAGAAATTAGTATATTCCCTCGATTCTTGCGAACTAGAAGCTTCCTTTGGGTGGAGACTAGAGTAGCGTCGGGGGTTGAATCTTGTAGTAATGAGATGTACTGATATGTGCTCCTCTGAAAATTATTAATATTTTGACATTTCGGTACTAAAATGTTTGAGAAGTGCCGTAAGCTGTGGAAAGCAGCTCGATTTGAAGCACAGTGTGTAATACGGAACTTAAGTTACATGTAAATCATTAATTACAACGTGGTGTGTTGCTTACTCGTCAATTTGAACATTTTGTTCCGTGAGACTAATGCTGGCAACCTTTGAGAGAGCATTTTTGAAAGAAACAATCTGTTTACAAACTTTCGGTGAAGAATTACCATAAACTGGCTATGTTTAAAAATGAGATGTGCATGTAAACTTTTCAATAAGGTTGATTGGTTGTTTTGGGGGAAGAGACCAAACAGCGAGGTTATCGGTCTCATAGGGTTAGGGAAGGATGGGGAAGGAAGTCGGCCGTGCCCTTTCAAAGGAACCATCCCGGCATTTGCCTGGAGCGATTTAGGGAAATCACGGAAAACCTAAATCAGGATGGCCGGACGCGGGATTGAACCGTCGTCCTTCCGAATGCGAGTCCAGTGTGCTAGTTTAGAATAAGGCTTGACAGTAACTGGTATGCAAACTTATTGTAATAGAATGAAATACGGGGTAATTATAATTAAACTTTCCCTATTTAACACGTTACAACACGGAAAGTAACTACCGCACGAGTACCAAACTTGGTTGCATTAATGTCAAGGTTAAAAAAAAAAGGCTCTGTGCACTATGCGACTTAACTTCTGAGGTCATCAGTCGCCTAGAACTTAGAACTAATTAAACCTAACTAACCTAAGGACATCATACACATCCATGCCCGAGGCAGGATTCGAACTTACGACCGTAGCGGTCGCTCGGCTCCAGACTGTAGCGCCTAGAACCGCACGGCCACTCCGGCCGGCAATGTCAAGGACATGGGGATGAGAAATAATGCGGAATCAATTCAAGTGAAACACTTTTAATATGCTGCTACCGTACATCATACCATTACATACCGGTACCATTACTGCTACAAAGGGGTGTCAGTATGGCGCTCATCAGTGTCCAGAAGAGTCTGAAAGCGCAGGATCGCATTCTGCATAGCATAAAGAAGCATGTCCGTTGGTATGCTGGCTACCTCTCTTGACATGCTGCGTTTCATATCAGCACATGTGTGAATGTTCCCCTCGTGTACACTGCCCTTCAGGTAGCCCCACAATCAGAAATCACAGGGAGTGAGATCAGGTTATACGAGGTGCATTCAAGTTCTAAGGCCTCCGTTTTTTTTTTTCTAATTAACTACTCACCCGAAATCGATGAAACTGGCGTTACTTCTCGTCGTAATCGCCCTGCAGACGTACACATTTTTCACAACGCTGACGCCATGATTCCATGGCAGCGGCGAAGGCTTCTTTAGGAGTCTGTTTTGACCACTGGAAAATCGCTGAGGCAATAGCAGCACGGCTGGTGAAAAAAAATGGCTCTGAGCACTATGGGACTCAACTGCTGAGGTCATTAGTCCCCTAGAACTTAGAACTAGTTAAACCTAACTAACCTAAGGACATCACAAACATCCATGCCCGAGGCAGGATTCGAATCTGCGCCGTAGCGGTCTTGCGGTTCTAGACTGCAGCGCCTTTAACCGCAGGGCCACTTCGGCCGGCCACGGCTGGTGAATGTGCGGCCGCGGAGAGTGTCTTTCATTGTTGGAAAAAGCCAAAAGTCACTAGGAGCCAGGTCAGGTGAGTAGGGAGCATGAGGAATCACTTCAAAGTTGTTATCACGAAGAAACTGTTGCGTAACGTTAGCTCGATGTGCGGGTGTGTTGTCTTGGTGAAACAGCACACGCGCAGCCCTTCCCGGACGTTTTTGTTGCAGTGCAGGAAGGAATTTGTTCTTCAAAACATTTTCGTAGGATGCACCTGTTACCGTAGTGCCCTTTGGAACGCAATGGGTAAGGATTACGCCCTCGCTGTCCCAGAACATGGACACCATAATTTTTTCAACACTGGCGGTTACCCGAAATTTTTTTGGTGGCGGTGAATCTGTGTGCTTCCATTGAGCTGACTGGCGCTTTGTTTCTGGATTAAAAAATGGCATCCACGTCTCATCCATTGTCACAACCGACGAAAAGAAAGTCCCATTCATGCTGTCGTTGCGCGTCAACATTGCTTGGCAACATGCCACACGGGCAGCCATGCGGTCGTCCGTCAGCATTTGTGGCACCCACCTGGATGACACTTTTCGCATTTTCAGGTCGTCATGCAGTATTGTGTGCACAGAACCCACAGAAATGCCAACTCTGGAGGCGATCTGTTCAACAGTCATTCGGCGATCCCCCAAAACAATTCTCTCCACTTTCTCGATCATGTCGTCAGACCGGCTTGTGCGAGCCCGAGGTTGTTTCGGTTTGTTGTCACACGATGTTCTGCCTTCATTAAACTGTCGCACCCACGAACGCACTTTCGACACATCCATAACTCCATCACCACATGTCTCCTTCAGCTGTCGATGAATTTCAATTGGTTTCACACCACGCAAATTCAGAAAACGAATGATTGCACGCTGTTCAAGTAAGGGAAACGTCACCATTTTAAGTATTTAAAACAGTTCTCATTCTCGCCGCTGGCGGTAAAATTCCATCTGCCGTACGGTGCTGCCATCTCTGGGACGTATTGACAATGAACGTAGTGTCAGCAAAGCATTTGGAAACGATCGGCTGATAATTCGATCACTTCCAAAGGCGTTTTGGAGAAGCAGGTGAACTCCACGAGCGATGTTCGGTGGGGCCCCATCTTGCATGAAAGCTGTTGAGTTCAATGCGTGTCTCTCCTGTAGGGCGGGTACGACATGCTGGCGAAGCATAGCGCAGTAAGGAAGACCACTGACACTGCACCTCTTTGGTTCTTGAGCGCCAACCTGTTCAAAAAAGAATGGGCTGATGATTAACGTCGCCGTGAAGCCACACCACACAGAGGAATTTCATACCTTCATGCACTGTGACTGGTGAAGATCTCCATACAAGGCAAATCTATGTGTTCTCCTTAGCCGTCAGAGAAAAACGAGCTTCGTCTATCGATAGTATGGTCCAGGGCCAGCCGTCGCGAACTTCAATCCTTGCGAGAAAGTGTAGAGCCAAGTCAACACCTCGTTGTGCGTCCTGTGGTGCAAGCTGCTGTACGATAGGGATCTTACAGGAATACCATTTGAGCATGGTTCGAAGCACTTTTCATACCGTGGACCACGAGATGTTAAAATGTCGCGCTCTGCGAACTGCCTGACGATCAGGAACTGTGGGAGCGTTGTCTGCCATAGCAACAGCGATTACATCAACCACTTGTGGTGCAACCGATCGCCGGCCTCTTCCCGAAGCGACGCCCAGTTTTCTTGTTTCATCATCATGCTCCGCACAGCAGGTGGAGAAAGAGCACCCTTCCGTAATCCTTTCAGCCGGCGATATTCTCGAAGTACAGCTGCAGCATTACTGTTGTTTTGATAATAGAGCTTCACCAATAATGCCCTGCTCCTTTCGTCCAAGCTCATGTTGACACGTCAACAAGTGCACTCCGACTGGTCAGGTGTCTGTGAATCACGGTGATTTATCACGGCACGTGGTGGCCATAGTTGGAACTGGACGGTGGCGCTGTAACGCATGGAAATCATGCAGCCGGTACTCAGGACATCAACGCTAACATGTTTGGTACTCTTGCGGTAATTACACTCATGTTCATAAATGGAGGATAATTGCAGAATGTGGTGCCACACACCGTGGCACTACACAAAACTGGCGCAAATAGCATAGGCACGTAGGGAACACACACAACAGAGATCTGTAAGGCCACGGTATTGGTGATAAGTTGAGAAAATCGTCCCTAAACACATGTGCTACAAAACGCCACTGTTTCCTGCGCATGTACCCCGACATCAATATGGTATATGTTCACCATGCACACGGACACGGGCCGCACAATGGGTTGGCATACTCTGGATCAGGTGGTCGAGCAGCTGCTGGGGTATAGCCTCCCATTCTTGCTCCAGTGCCTGTCGGAGCTTCTGAATTGTCCTGGGGGTTTGAAGACGTGCAGCGATACGTCGACCGAGAGAGCATCCCAGACATGCTCTATGGGGGTTTAGGTCTGGATAACAGGCAGGCCACTCCATTCGCCTGATATCTTGTGTTTCAAGGTACTCCTCCACGATGGCAGCTCGGTGGGGTCGTGCGTTATTATCCATCAGGAGGAACGTGGGACCTACTGCACCCCTGAAAAGGCGGACATACTGGTGCAAAATGACGTCCCGATACACCTGACCTGTTACAGTTCCTCTGTCAAAGACATGCAGGGGTGTACGTGCACCAATCATAATCCCACCCCACAACATCAAACCACGACCTCCATACAGGTCCCTTTCAAGGACATTAAGGGGTTTGTATCTGGTTCCTGGTTCACGCCAGACGAAAACCCGGCGAGAATCACTGTTCAGACTATACCTGGACTCGTCCGAGAACGTAACCTGGGATCACTGTTCCAATTAACATGTACTGTGTTCCTGACACCATGCTTTACGGGCCCTCCAGTGACCAGGGGTCAGTGGAATGCACCTTGCAGGTCTCTGACAAATAAATCATGTCTGTTCAGTCGTCTGTAGACAGTGTGTCTGGAGACAACTGTTCCAATGGCTGCGGCAAGGTCTCAAGCAAGGCTACCTGCAGTACTCCGTGGCCGTCTGCGGGCACTGATGGTGAGATATCGGTCTTCTTGTGGTGTTGTACACCGTTGACGTCCCGTATTGCAGCGCCTGGACACGTTTCCTGTCTACTGGAATCGTTGCCATAATCCTG
Organism: Schistocerca nitens; assembly: GCF_023898315.1. NCBI lineage: Eukaryota > Metazoa > Arthropoda > Insecta > Orthoptera > Acrididae > Schistocerca > Schistocerca nitens. The sequence continues at coordinate 636,434,747 of NC_064617.1, forward strand.
AGATCACACTTTGTGGCACACAGAGGGCCCGTGTTACGACCTGCTGTGTTTGACTAGCCTCCAGTCGCCCTCGTATTCTACTCCTCATAACGTCATCAATATGTGTTTTTTGAGACATTTTCAACACACAGCCACCATTAGCATGTCTGAAAACGTCTGCACACTTACTCGCTGCACCGTACTCTGACATGCACCAACACACCTCTGCGTATGTGGACTGCTACCAGCGTCACCGTGCGACGACCGCAAGTCAAATGTACCTAATGGTCATACCCGAGGCGATTTAAACCCGCAAACCGCCCACCAGAGCGTTGTTTCACCATGTATCAGCATTATCCTTAATTTATGAGCATTAATGTGTTTTCCGTATTATAGCATGTCAAACAGGGGAACTTTAATTATAACCACCCGGTGTTACAGACATAAATACAGTGAAACGCCAAAGAAACTGGTATAGGCTTATGTATTCATATACTGAGATATGTAAACAGACGGAATACGACGCTGCCGTCGGCAACACCTATATAAGGCAACAAGTGTCTCACGCGGTGGTTAGAACGGATACTGCTGCTACAATGGCAAGTTATCAAGAATTAAGTGATTTTGAAGATGGTGTTATAGTCGGCGCACGAGCGATGGGACACAGCATCTTCGAGGAAGCGATGAAGTGATGATTTTCCCGTACGACCATTTCACAAGTGTACCGTGAATATCAGGAATCCGGTGAAACATCAGATCTCCGACATCACTGCGGCCAGATTAAGATCCTGCAAGAACGGGATCAACGACGACTGAAGAGAATCGTTCAACGTGACAGAAGTGCAACCCTTCCTCAAATTGCTGCAGATTTCAGCGCTGGACCATCAACAAGTTCAACGAAACATCATCTATATGGGGTTTCGGAGCCGAAGGCCAAACCGACATTGGACAGTTGATGATTGAAACATGGTGCCTAGTCGGACGAGTCTCGTTTCAAATTGTATCGAGCGGATGGACGTGTATTGAGACAACCTAATCAATCCATAGATCGTGCATATCAGCAGGGGACTGTTCAAGCTTGTGGAGGTTCTGTGATGGTGTGGGGCGTGTGCGGTGGGAGTGACATGGGACCCCTCATATGCCTAGATACGACTCTGACAGGTGACACGTACATAGGCATCCTGTCTGATCAGCTGCATCCATTCTTGTTCATTTTGCATTCCGACGGATTTGGGCAATTCCAGCAGGACAATGCTACACCCCACACGTCTAGAATTGCTACATCGTGGCTCCAGGAACACTCTTCTGAGTTTAAACACTTCCGCTGTCCACCAAACTCCCCAGACATGAACATTATTGAGCGTATCTTGGATGCCTTGCAACGTATTGTTCAGAAGAGATCTCCACCCCCTGGTGCTCTTACGGATTTATGGGCAGCCCTGCAGGATTCATGGTGTCATTCCCTCCAGCACTACTTCAGACATTAGTTGAACCCATGCCACGTCCTGCTGCGGCACTTGTGCGCGCTCGCAGGGTCCCTACACTATATTAAGCAGGCGCACGAGTTTCTTTGCTTCTTCAGTGTACTTTTAATTAACCATTTCCTTCCACTGCCAAGACAATTTTAGTGTGTCTTGAGTTTATGGTATGTGTAGTTTTTTTTTTTTTTTTTTTGGCTGAGAAATGTAAACGAGTGTCTTCAAGGAGGCGTGCATGTCTAAGAAGAAATTCACCACTAGGCGAGAAGAACTTGGGAAGTACTGATGCGAACTGGTGCGTAGTATCTGTAAGTGGTTGTTCTTCAGAGGGCGACAATGCCCAGTGGCGCAGAGAGTCGCAAGCAGAGGCAGTTGTTGAGAGGCTGTGGAAGGTGTAGGCTGCGTGAGCCAAAGGCGGCTGCGTAGCGAAGGATTTATCTCTATGTTTAATAGTAGTGGCACACAGTTTGAATAATAGTGTGTTTATATTTGTGCAGTGTGATAAAGGAAATAAATATTACCAGTTCTTAATGCGTCTCCATCAGTTAGTACCACACCATTGCATTTAACAACGAACGAAGTCTCGATATACACGGTCAACTACAACAAGAGGATTGTAACACACTAATCATTAATTAACCCAAATAATCTCAAAGGAGAAGGGAGCTTATATTTGGCGACGCGTGTGTCGGACGTCGATTCCTTCGCAATCTTCGGATCGTCGGAGAAGACGGCTCAACAAACGGTGAGTGAAGCAGCTAATTGCGACCGCGGCGCTTCGTTTCTAATTGTTTTCCACGTTGTACACCAGAAATTAGGAAAGGACCTCTGAACTATGTTAGAGACTGTGATACTTATAATATGATCTTTTGAATTAAGTGTTGGAACTAATTATTAACGGATAGTGATTTTTGGGAACATTGTTAACATGGCGGACACAACGCAAAACTACAGTGAAGTTATTAATGAGGAGGGACAAGTTAATGCTTTAGTCAATGTAGAATGCTACTTGAGAATACCACACTTAACGTAATGGAAGATAGTGGCGTAGTTGTTTTCGATTCAACGACGCCTAGTTCAACACCAGTGAGTAGTCAACAAATGGGAACGAGTGTTAGCACTAACGGTTTGATAGTGCAGATGTTGAGAGAAATCAAACAGGAACGTAGGAACGCCAATGAAGAAATAAAGAATTTATCAAATCCAATGGTTAACTTGCTAACTGAGCTCACTAACTCACTTAATCAGAAACATAAGGAGCTCCAAAAGGAATGTGATACCAAACATGAAGAACTTGAAAATAAAATGCAAGATCTTAACACAAAAGTTAATGAACAAGGTAAACAATCGAGCACGGTAGTTAACAAAGTTCAAGAAACAGTTAAGGCTCAAAAAGATGAAATTTTTAAAATTAAGAGTACATGTAAAGGCAACAAAGAAACAATTGTTAAGTTAGTTCAACGCAATGTACTGAACTGAGTACCGAAGTAGGCGAAATTTGCTAGAAGGTAATGTCATCCGAAAATGGTTTGAACAATGTCAGTAAAGACCTTATACGTCAGGAAATCACTGCAGCGTTACGCAAAGTTTACTACAACTTTCAAGATTGCGATCCGAAACAAGGTATCCATGCAGTTGCCTTTATTAAGAAATTTAAACACGCGTTTCCAAGACATTATACGGAACGTGCGAAAATTGATACGTGCATTACCCACATGAAAGGTGAAGCACATATTTGGGGCATCAGTGCTTCAGAAAATTATTCACAGTACAAAGAATTCGAATCTGCATTCTTGAGTAAATTTTGGTCGCGAGGAAAACAGTGGGATGTGAAATCAAAGATTCTTACACCGCCGAACTACGCAAGACATTATGGAACAATGCGTGAATATATGCAGAAATTTTGGAACGACAATGCCTATCTTGATGATCCGGTCAAGGAAGAGGAATTGATGTTAATTTTGATACAGAAGCTGCCTTTCGCAGTACGTGAAAAGTTAGCACTCACTCCAAAATTGAACATGGAGCAGACCTGCCTAATGATCGATAGAATTGATGTCCTTAACCATGAACGAGAACAGCGCGAGAGAAATAATGACCATCGTCATTCGCATGGTAATGGCCCACCGCGACAAGAATTTATGACTAATGGAAGACCAAGCAGATTTGATAGAAGAGGGGACGGAAAACAAAGAAGAAATGAGTATGACGCACCGAACAGATTTAATTACAATCAGTACTTAGGTCGATCACAGTATGAAGAAAACGTAAGACAACAACGATTGCCGGAACAAGAAAGGAGCCTAGAGCGGAATCCACAGGAACGTGAACCGGTAAACTAAGTCAAGTTTCGAAGACGACCCGCTCCGAAACTCAAGTTACAAGAAATGGGTCGGATGTAGCGATTAACGCAAGCAAGTGTGAACGAGTAGATGATATTAAAGACGATTTGTATTGAGAAGATGAAAATAATTGTGCAGTTGTTGGGAAATTGACAAAAACTGTTAGTTCCAGAGAATTAATACGATATAATAATGTAATAGCAGATATGTATTGATTGTGCATACAAACTGTGGAAAATACTAATTTCTGGTTTTTAAAATTGCGCTAAGCACAGATTTTTCGAAAATAAGTAAGTTTTAAAATGGAATAACGCTGTATTTAATCTTAATGCCTTTTGTAGAGGTGGAGGTATGGGAATTATTGTGGACGCACTACTGGACTTAGCGAGCGAAGCGAGTACAATTTCAGAAAATCTGTTTTCACAATTAAACAATCTCTTGGCATTTCCAACATTTCCCGTGAACGGCGTACTTATTGTCAGTGCTGTAGGTAATAGAAGCAAATCCATTAAAGGTCAAGCTCTATTGAAGTTTAGAATCAATGAAGACGAGTATGAACAGAGCGTATTAATTGTTGGATCTCTTAATGTCGGATTAATCCTTGGAATCGATTGGTTGACTGAAATGAGGTGCAGTATTGAATTTGAAAAGGGTTGTCTGCGGACGAGAATAAATAATGTCGAGAAGAAGATAATGTTTAAAGGATTTATTAATGAAGAAAATAAGGGCGCTGTGTGCGTGAAGATGAGGCTAATGCGTTTCCAAGGAGAAGAGGAACTGGTGACTTATGATGATTCTGAGGAAGATCCTGCTCTGTGAGAGAAGAATAATGATGAAGATGCTTTGACTGGTATTCGAATCAAGATTCAGACTTCAGTGAACTTGACGGAAGCAAAAGGAGAGGAATTAATGGAAGTGCTGAGACGCGAAGTCGACCTGTTTTCAAAATTACCTGGATTAATTAAAGGATGTGTTTGCAAAATTAAAGTCAAGGAACACGAACCATTTCGCAGCAAATTGCATGCAATATCTTTAGCGAAGAGAAAAGCAGAAGAAAGGAAGCAAGACCACGATAAAATAGTGAAACCTATCATGTACAAGGTTAGAGATCTGATCCTAATTCGGACACACACGAAGTCATCTAGTGTGAATGAGGAGATAAAGTTCAATCATTATTACAAAGGACCATTCAAGATTAGAAAGCTGGTTCACCGGAATTCAGTGGAGGTAGAAGTGATTAAATCTGGCAAATATCATAGCCTACAACATGTTGAGAACATTAAGTTGTATAAGTGTCCTGAACTATCACAAGGAAGTGTCAATTAGTGAACCGTGTTTAGTTATAAATATGCTACGTTACTGATGGACAAACCTTTGGACAATAGTCGGTAGCTATTGTGAGATGTTGAAGACTGTAGTCGGTAGCTGCAGTGAGTGCATTTTATTCTCTGTGTTTGATATCGTGTGACTTTCTCTTATGTACTGTGACAGGCGCAGCAGTGGACAACGGAGCGACGCTTGTAGCGTGTGTTTTGGTTTTCAGGAAGCAGGCAACAGTGCACAGCTAAGCGCGCAGTGCGTTAGTCTTTTGTTACCTCACGCTGCCGTAATGTTATTTTATTGTTTTCATGCCTGCCTGCCAATGACCTTCCACGCCGGGCGCGCTACGGTTTGGGGGAGGAGGAGGTGGCTGACGTCACGAACAGCTGACTGGCATCCGGCACTTGTCAACATAACGGGAACGTGCCGCCGACGAACCGTACGGCGGAATGCGGCGATTCTTCGTGGGCGTAACAACAGCTCCTAGATCTTCCTGTCTCCGGCGGCGTCGATGTCACTCTTCCCTTGCATCAAACGTCGTAACTGCGTGTGACGACCAGCTCAACACATATGACAGTGATAAAAGCAGAGTAACAAGTGCTGTGTTACGTATAGTGTTTGTGAGTCCTCAGCGGCGACGATGCCACTTCCCCTAGTGAAATCATGTGTAGTTCTGCTCAGCTTATAGGTAGGGCCCCAAAGCAGAGTACCCAATATTTTCTTATGGTGCGAAAAGTGCTCAAGCCAACAAAATGTCTTTTGCTTATAAATGATTCACTCTATGTAACTTGGTTGTAAATGGAAAATATTTCTTTAAAGGTATGTACTGATATTTGTATAAGTAGTCTGTGTGCTGTGTGCCAGTTTACAAATTTCAATAGTCAATTGATAAAATGTTTTATACCTGTAACTGTAGTTAAGACAGATGCATAGTGTCAATGGTTTTGTGTATGTAGGTTTTACATTTGTATTAGGTTATTTAAAATTAGGCTCATTTATTCAGATTCCATTCCTTAGTGTCAATTATGTTCTTTACTGTGATTCGTGTGTGTAATTAAGAGTAACCTTTACTAATATGCTTGATATCTCCAACAAAAGGGAAACTGTGTCAGTCACATTATCTTGTCTTTTTTACATTTTTCTTGCTGATTAACAGACAGTAAGTAAATTATGTGTAAAGTTCTTGCTGTCATTAAATAATTTTTAATTTGCTATATTCATTGATCATGTTTTATGTGTGTGAAGATGAGGTTAATTATCATTAGTTATATTTTGAAAGTCATTTGTTCTCAGGGTCAGATACTTATTGCAACTACTTTGACATGAAATACTAATTAGTGTAATTTTCAAATTTTGATATTTTACTGTATAACTTTCGCTAGGACTTCTGAGTCCCCTCAAAAGGTAACCCAGCTCTAGTTTTGTTTTGGTGGGGATGTGAGGGTACTGGTGTGCAATATCTGTAACTGGTTGTTCTCTCGAGGGCGACAATGCCCAGTGGCGCAGAGTCACAAGCAGAGGCAGTTGTGGAGAGGCTGTGGGAGGTGTAGGCTGCGTGAGCCAAAGGCGGTTGCGTAGCGAAAGATTTATCTCTATGTTTAATAGTAGTGTCACACAGTTTGAATAATAGTGTGTTTATGTTTGTGCAGTGTGATAAAGGAAATAAATTAAATCTTACCAGTTCTTAATGCGCCTCCATCAGTTAGTACCACACCATTGCATTTAACAATGAACGAAGTCTCGATATATACGGTCAACTGCAAAAAGAGGAGTGTAACATAATAATCATTAATTAAACCATATAATCTCTAAGATGCAGGGAGCTTATAGCCGCCACCAGTTCTTAATGCGCCTCCATCAGTTAGTACCACACCATTGCATTTAACAATGAACGAAGTCTCGATATATACGGTCAACTGCAAAAAGAGGAGTGTAACATAATAATCATTAATTAAACCATATAATCTCTAAGATGCAGGGAGCTTATAGCCGCCACAGTCGTTTGAATATAATGTTTGAATTAATGAAGAACTGGACTGAAGTATTGTTACAGAAGTATACTAAATTCGCTAACGAATGGAAAGTGTTGTTTGGCCACAGTGTTTATGTACATAGATGACTGTATCATTGCGAAACTTTACTGTCAGGCTGAACTGCACTTCTTCTTTTTCTTATGCCTTTATCTCGCACCGACGACTGGTCGGCATGGTTAGTGTTTAGTAACGGATTTGGCATGGTTAATTTAAAGGGGTGGCCGGATGTCCTGTTGCCATCCCCCCCCCCCCCCCCCCGTCCCATCCCCCCGTGACGGAATGTGTAGTGTTATAGTGTTATTCATGTTAAAAATATATGGAAGTTTTCTTAATGTTTTCCAAACGCGTAACTAAGGCGGGACACGTGTACCAGCCCGGTATTCACCGAGAAACCGCCTAAAATCCACATCCAGGCGGGCCGTTACACCGACAGTCGTCGTTAAAGCACCAGGTGGATTCGGTCCAGGACCGAGGCATCTGCCCGTCCCGGAAGTAGCACTTTAAAGCGCACGATTCGGGCGGGTAATTTGAAGCGGACTGTTCTTATGTATAAGCGTGTATACTAAAAGAATTCTGAATTTACTCGTGTAATAACGGAGAATTAGTAAGTAGTTCTTACACAGGTGTGATTATCCCTTATCAAATGTAAACTGCAGTTGGTTATTTTCACTGGAAGTTTTTCGAAATATGCGCGAGTACATTTTGGAGGTTCGTGGTACGTCTTGCTACCTCCGTAGGTAATACTCTCAGGTACTGTCTGGTGCAGTGTGGACAGCGAACGATTGCAGCGTGCCAGCCCATGTGGCCGTGCGGTTCTAGGCGCTTCAGTCTGGAGCCGCGCGACCGCTACGGTCGCAGGTTCGAATCCTGCCTCGGGCATGGATGTGTGTGATGTCCTTAGGTTAGTTAGGTTTAAGTAGTTCTAAGTTCTACGGGACTGATGACCTCAGATGTTAAGTCCCATAGTGCTCAGAGCCATTTTTGATTGCAGCGGACTTACCGTCTCGAAAGGTGCTTTAGCTGGACATCAATGAATACACAAATGCACCATGCACGTTTTATTTCGTTTTTCCGGGCAGGGAGTCATGTAATGATATAAATGCTTGTAGTAAAACTTTGTATGTGGGTAGGCATAAGTACTCCTATGCCCCTTTCCTCTCGGTTTCGTGCATGCTTTTGACCAGTGATTTATTTTTTTGGGTCAATCATCCAGGCCCCATCTTACTATGATACAACATTTTTCATCAAAATACAATGGAAAAATTAGCGTTAATATACATACACACAGAATATATAGGGAGTCCCAGGAGCAATGGTCATTATTTAGCAATGTGACACCAACAACCATTCAAATCAAAAAAATGTAGTAAACATGGCCTCACAAAAGCATGCCTTAAGAGCTATCAACATTTCTTCATCTTCGATGCTGTAAAACAAATCTCTTCTACTGTGAGCTCTTTGTTTTCCATACTTTGAGAAAAGGCTGTATGGACCAAAAAAAGAAAAAAAATTATGGAGGACTTGGGCTCTAAAGCGAATGACCTATGAGCACTTGCTCATCTTCACTACTGTGAAACACATTTCTTGTACTGAACGAATGCTCACAACTCTTATGGTACGCTTTCTAGAGCCCGTATTTACTGGATATTTTTACGTCGAACGATCCTTCAAAAAAATGTAGTAAACATGGGCTCTCAAAAGCATGCCTTAAGAGCTATCAACATTTCTTCATCTTCGATGCTGTAAAACAAATCTCTTCTACTGTGAGCTCTTTGTTTTCCATACTTTGAGAAAAGGCTGTATGGACCAAAAAAAGAAAAAAAATTATGGAGGACTTGGGCTCTAAAGCGAATGACCTATGAGCACTTGCTCATCTTCACTACTGTGAAACACATTTCTTGTACTGAACGAATGCTCACAACTCTTATGGTACGCTTTCTAGAGCCCGTATTTACTGGATATTTTTACGTCGAACGATCCTTCAAAAAAATGTAGTAAACATGGCCTCACAAAAGCATGCCTTAAGAGCTATCAACATTTCTTCATCTTCGATGCTGTAAAACAAATCTCTTCTACTGTGAGCTCTTTGTTTTCCATACTTTGAGAAAAGGCTGTATGGACCAAAAAAAGAAAAAAAATTATGGAGGACTTGGGCTCTAAAGCGAATGACCTATGAGCACTTGCTCATCTTCACTACTGTGAAACACATTTCTTGTACTGAACGAATGCTCACAACTCTTATGGTACGCTTTCTAGAGCCCGTATTTACTGGATATTTTTACGTCGAACGATCCTTCAAAAAAATGTAGTAAACATGGGCTCTCAAAAGCATGCCTTAAGAGCTATCAACATTTCTTCATCTTCGATACTGCGACACCCTGTATATTTCATGTGGATATGACAGGTGGTCGACCGTGGCCTTGATGAAGACGCCATCCCGGCATGATTTAAGAAAACCACGAAGTACCTAAATCAGTGTGCCCAGACAGTTTAAACGCTATCCTTTGAAATATGAAGTCAGTGTTCTTACAGCTTCAATTAATTATCCTGTTGATCCTTATTTCACAATGTTCTTTTGATCGTACTCAATTTGCACCAGGTAACTAATAATGCACTGTCCAGTGTACTAATGTGACCACCTGTCAAAAGTCTGAACAACCATCTTTTGAGGCGCAGACAGCTGCGAAACATACAGGAAGAGAGTCATTGAAGATCTGGAGGGTATCGACTGGGATGTGGTGTCATGCCAACTAAAGTGCCGTGGCCAGCTACAAGAGGTTTCTCGGTTGAGGGTTCATGCCGTGTACAGCTCGATCGAGATTGTCCCACAGATCCTCGATTGGGTTTTAAAGTGGGGAGTTTGGTGACCAGGGGCGTACGTTACTCTCATCCTGGCGCTCTTTGAATCACGCATGTACACTGCGAGCTGTGTGACACGTTGCATTGTCCTGCTGGTAGATGTCATCGTACGTCAAGGATAGAAGCGTACTTCTGTTGATCCACTGTGCCTTCCTGAATGACGAGGTCACCCAGCGAATGTCACGAAAACATTTCCCTGACCAAAACGCTGCCTCCTCCGGTCTGGCCGCTTCCGACGATCGGTGCAGGATATTTGTATAAAATGTGATTCATCTGAAAAGACCACTTGTCGCCACTCAATGGATATCCAGTTGCGGTACCGGTGTGCTAATTCCAGCCTTCGTCGCCGATGAACGACAGTCAGCTTGGGTGCATGAAAGAAGTGCTCGTTGTGGAGACCCATACGCAGCATTTCGCTGAACGGTCGTTGAGGAGACAGTGTTGGTATCCCCTTGGTTCATCTAGGCAGTCAGTTGCTCAACTGTTTCACGTATATTCGCCTGTATTCACCGCCGGAGCCGTCGTTCATGCCTATCGTCTGTGGTCCACCACAGTTGTTCTGGCAGTGGTTTTGGATAGCGCCGTATTGCCATGCACCGTCTAGTTTAACCACGGCAGCAAGTGAGCAGTTTTGGAAATGTTTAATCCCCTGGCCTGAAAGCCAACGATTGGGCACTTTTGGACGTTATATAAATCGCTCTCTTTCCGCAATACGACAGAAACTTCACTTCTTTCCTCATCCCCAACGCCCTCCCGAAACGCTTTGTCTACCCTTCGCTGCTACTATTGCCTGCTGCAGTCTGTGAGTGGTTATTGCACGTTGACGTCGAAACAACCGGTGGTCACCCTATTGTGACTGGACCGTGTATGAAGATAGTTCTGCACTCCAGTGCCAACCACACTATGGACGGCCGCTGGTGGCTCCAGGACCACCAACGTTATGCTGTTGTTGTTGTTGTGGTCTTCAGTCCTGAGACTGGTTTGATGCAGCTCTCCATACTTCTCTATCCTGTGCAAGCCTCTTCATCTACCAGTACCTACTGCAACCCACATCCCTCTGAATCTGCTTAGTGTAATCATCTATTGGTCTCCCTCTACGATTGTTACCCTCCACGCTGCCCTCCAATACTAAATTGGTGATCCCTTGATGCCTCAGAACATGTCCTACCAACCGATCCCTTCTTCTAGTCAAATTGTGCCACAAACTTCTCTTCTCCCCAATCCTATTCAATACTTCCTCATTAGTTATGTGATCTACCCATCTAATCTTCAGCATTCTTCTGTAGCACCACATTTCGGAAGCTTCTATTCTCTTCTTGTCTAAACCATTTATCGTCCACGTTTCACTTCCATACATAGCTACACTCCATACAAATACTTTCAGAAACGACTTCCTGACACTTAAATCTAAACTCGATGTTAACAAATTTCTCTTCTTAAGAAACGCTTTCCTTGCCATTGCCAGTCTACATTTTATATCCTCTCTACTTCGACCATCATCAGTAATTTTGCTCCCCAAATAGCAAAACTCCTTTACTACTTTAAGTGTCTCATTTCCTAGTCTAATTCCCACAGCGTCACCCGATTTAATTCGACTACATTCCATTACCCTCGTTTTGCTTTTGTTGACGTTCATCTTATATCCTCCTTTCAAGACACTGTCCATTCCGTTCACTGCTCTTCCAAGTCCTTTGCTGTCTCTGATAGAATTACAATGTCATCGGCGAATCTCAAAGTTTCTATTTCTTCTCCATGGCTTTTAATAACTACTCCGAATTTTTCTTTTGTTTCCTTTACTGCTTGCTCAATATACAGATTCAATAACATCAGGGAGAGACTACAAACCTGTCTCACTCCCTTCCCAACCACTGCTTCCCTTTCATGCCCCTCAACTCTTATAACTACCATCTGGTTTCTGTACACATTGTAAATAGCCTTTCGCTCCCTGTATTTTACCCCTGCCACCTTCAGAATTTGAAAGAGAGTATTCCAATCAACATTGTTAAAAGCTTTCTCTAAGTCTACAAATGCTAGAAACGTAGGTTTGCCTTTCCTTAATCTTTCTTCTAAGATAAGTCGTAGAGTCAGTATTGCCTCACGTGTTCCAATATTTCTATGGAATCCAAACTGATCTTCCCCGAGGTCGTTTCTACCTGTTTTTCCATTCGTCCGTAGAGAATTCGCGTTAGCATTTTGCAGCTGTGACTTATTAAACTGATAGTTCGGTAATTTTCACATGTGTCAACACCTGCTTTCTTTGGGATTGGAATTATTATATTCTTCTTGAAGTCTGATGGTATTTCGCCTGTCTCATACATCTTGCTCACCAGATGGTAGAGTTTTGTCAGGACTGGCTCTCCCAAGGCCGTCAATAGTTCTAATGGAATGTTGTCTACTCCCAGGGCCTTGTTTCGTCTCAGGTCTTTCAGTGCTCTGTCAAACTCTTCACGCAGTATCGTATCTCCCATTTCATCTTCATCTACATCCTCTTCCATTTCCATAATATTGGAACTGGGTTTCCATCTGAGGTCTTGATATTCATACAAGTGGTTCTCTTTTCTCCAAAGGTCTCTTTCATTTTCCTGTAGGCAGTATCTATCTTACCCCCAGTGAGATAAGCCTCTACATCCTTACATTTGTCCTCTAGACATCCCTGCTTAGCCGTTTTGCATCTCCTGTCGATCTCATTTTTGAGACGTTTGTATTCCTTTTTGCCTGCTTCATTTACTGCATTTTTATATTTTCTCCTTTCATCAATTAAATTCAATATTTCTTTTGTTACCCAAGGATTTCTACTATCCCTCGTCTTTTTACCTACTTGATCCTCTGCTGCCTTCACTACTTCATCCCTCAAAGCTACCCATTCTTCTTCTGTTGTATTTCTTTCCCCCATTCGTGACTATTGTTCCCTTATGCTCTCCCTGAAACTCTGTACAACCTTTGGTTTAGTCAGTTTATCCAGGTCCTATCTCCTTAAATTCCCACCTTTTTGCAGTTTCTTCAGCTTTAATCTATAGTTGGGACTGCAACTGCTGTGTTCGGATGCAGGCTGAGTTGGCATCCCTTCGCTCTCAGCTTCAGGCAGTGTTGGCTTCAGTCTCACAACTTGAGGCTGTTGCCAATGGGCATCACTGTGGGGGTCCGGATGGGGGTTTGTCGGGGACGGCCAGCTCGTCCCACGCATCCCCCGATCGGCTGTGGCTGCCCAGGATACTGCCCACATTGAGGCTGATCCCTCACCTGTGGTGGAGTGGGAGGTCGTCTCGAGGTGTGGCAGGGGGCGAAAGACATTCCGGAGGGCTGAACGGAAGGCCTCTCCAGTTTGTCTGACGAACCGGTTTCAGGCTCTGTCTCCGGCTGATACTGATCTTTGGCTGGAGATGGCTGCTTGTCCTGTTCCAGAGGTTGCCCCTCAGTCTGCAAGATCCGGGCAGTCGTGGAGGGTGGGCTTACTGGCAGTTGGGAGCTCCAACGTCAGGCGCGTAATGGGGCCCCTTAGAGATATGGCAGCAAGATAGGGGAAGAAAACCAATGTGCACTCCGTGTGCATACCGGGGGGAGTCATTCCAGATGTGGAAAGGGTCCTTCCGGATGCCATGAAGGGTACAGGGTGCACCCATCTGCAGGTGGTCGCTCATGTCGACACCAATGATGTGTGTCGCTATGGATCGGAGGAAATACTCTCTGGCTTCCGGCGGCTATCTGATTTGGTGAAGACTGCCAGTCTCGCTAGCGGGATGAATGCAGAGCTCACCATTTGCAGCATCGTCGACAGGACTGACTGCGGACCTTTGGTACAGAGCCGAGTGGAGGGTCTGAATCAGAGACTGAGACGGTTCTGCGACAGTGTGGGCTGCAGATTCCTCGACTTGCGCCATAGGGTGGTGGGGTTTCGAGTTCCGCTGGATAGGTCAAGAGTCCACTACACGCAGCAAGCGGCTACACGGCTAGCAGGGGTTGTGTGGCGTGGACTGGGCGGTTTTTTAGGTTAGGTGGCCTCGGACAAGTACATAAAAGTAGAAGTGGATAGTTCCTGTGAAATATTATGGGTGTAGGTTACACTCAACAACCGAGCTAGGTTAATAATTGGCTCCTTTTACCGACCTCCCGACTCAGCAGCATTAGTGGTAGAACAACTGAGAGAAAATTTGGAATACATTTCACATAAATTTTCTCAGCATATTATAGTCTTACGTGGAGGTTTCAATTTACCAGGTATAGACTGGGACACTCAGATGTTTAGGACGGGTGGTAGGGACAGAGCATCGAGTGACATTACACTGAGTGCACTAGCCGAAAATTACCTCGAGCAATTAAACAGAGAACCGACTCGTGGAGATAACATCTTGGACCTACTGATAACAAACAGACCCGAACTTTTCGACTCTGTAAGTGCAGAACAGGGAATCAATGATCATAAGGCCGTTGCAGCATCCCTGAATATGGAAGTAAATAGGAATATAAAAAAAGGGAGGAAGGTTTATCTGTTTAGCAAGAGTAATAGAAGGCAGGTTTCAGACTACCTAACAGATCAAAACGAAAATTTCTGTTCCGACACTGACAATGTTGAGTGTTTATGGAAAAAGTTTAAGGCAATTGTAAAATGCGTTTTAGACAGGTAAGTGCCGAGTAAAACTGTGAGGGACGGGAAAAACCCACCGAGGTTCAACAGCAAAGTTAGGAAACTACTGCGAAAGCAAAGAGAGGTTCACTCCAAGTTTAAACGCAGCCAAAACCTCTAAGACAAACAGAAGCTAAACGATGTCAACGTTAGCGTAAGGAGGGCTATGCGTGAAGCGTTCAGTGAATTCGAAAGTAAAATTCTATGTACCGACTTGACAGAAAATCCTAGGAAGTTCTGGTCTTACGTTAAATCAGTAAGTGGCTCGAAACAGCATATTCAGACACTCCGGGATGATGATGACATTGAAACAGAGGATGACACTCGTTAAGCTGAAATACTAAACACCTTTTTCCAAATCTGTTTCACAGAGGCAGACCGCACTGCAGTTCCTTCTCTAAATCCTCGCACAAACGAAAAAATGGCTGACATCGAAATAAGTGTCCAAGGAATAGAAAAGCAACTGGAATCACTCAACAGAGGAAAGTCCACTGGACCTGACGGGATACCAATTCGATTCTACACAGAGTACGCGAAAGAACTTGCCCCCCTTCTAACAGACGTGTACCGCAAGTCTCTAGAGGAACGGGAGGTTCCAAATGATTGGAAAAGAGCACAGGTAGTCCCAGTCTTCAAGAAGGGTCGTCGAGCAGATGCGCAAAACTATAGACCTATATCTCTGACGTCGATCTGTTGTAGAATTTTAGGACATGTTTTTTGCTCGAGTATCATGTCGTTTTTGGAATCCCAGAATCTACTCTGTAGGAATCAACATGGATTCCGGAAACAGCGATCGTGTGAGACCCAACTCGCTTTATTTGTTTATGAGACCCAGATAATATTAGATACAGGCTCCCAGGTAGATGCTATTTTCCTTGACTTCCGGAAGGCGTTCGATACAGTTCCGAACTGTCGCCTGATAAACAAAGTAAGAGCCTACGGAATATCAGACCAGCTGGTTGGCTGGATTGAAGAGTTTTTAGCAAACAGAACACAGCATGTTGTTCTCAATGGAGAGACGTCTACAGACGTTAAAGTAACCTCTGGCGTGCCACAGGGGAGTGTTATGGGACCATTGCTTTTCACAATATATATTAATGACCTTGTATATAGTGTCGGAAGTTCCATGCAGCTTTTCGCGGATGATGCTGTAGTATACAGAGAAATTGCAGCATTAGAAAATTGTAGCGAAATGCAGGAAGACCTGCAGCGGATAGGCACTTGGTGCAGGGAGTGGTAACTGACCCTTAACATAGACAAATGTATTGTATTGCGAATACATAGGAAGAAGGATCCTTTATTGTATGATTATATGATAGCGGAACAAACACTGGTAGCAGTTACTTGTTGATAAGGCGGGTACCAGGTTGAGATTCATTGGGAGAGTCCTTAGAAAATGTAGTCCATCAACAAAGGAGGTGGCTTACAAAACACTCGTTCGACCTATACTTGAGTATTGCTCATCAGTGTGGGATCCGTACCAGATCGGGTTGACGGAGGAGATAGAGAAGATCCAAAGAAGAGCGGCGCGTTTCGTCACAGGGTTATTTGGTAACCGTGATAGCGTTACGGAGATGTTTAGCATACTTAAGTGGCAGGCTCTGCAAGAGAGGCGCTCTGCATCGCGGTGTAGCTTGCTCGCCAGGTTTCGAGAGGGTGCGTTTCTGGATGAGGTATCGAATATACTGCTTCCCTCTACTTATACCTCCCGAGGAGATCACGAATGTAAAATTAGAGAGATTCGAGCGCGCAGGGAGGCTTTCAGACAGTCGTTCTTCCCGCGAACCATACGCGACTGGAACAGAAAAGGGAGGTAATGACAGTGGCACGTAAAGTGCCCTCCGCCACACACCGTTGGGTGGCTTGCGGAGTATAAATGTAGATGTAGATATAGATGTAGAACCAATAGATTGTGGTCAGAGTCCACATCTGCCCCTGGAAATGTCTTACAATTTAAAACCTGGTTCCTAAATCTCTGTCTTATCATTATCTAATCTAGGTGATACCTTCTAGTATCTCCAGGATTCTTCCATGTATACAACCTTCTTTTATGATTCTTGAACCAAGTGTTAGATATGATTAAGTTATGCTCTGTGCAAAATTCTACCAGACGGCTTCCTCTTTCATTTCTTACCCCCAATCCATATTCACCTACTATGTTTCCTTCTCTCCCTTTTCCTACTCTCGAATTCCAGTCACCCATGACTATTAAATTTTCGTCTCCCTCCCCTACCCGAATAATTTCTTTTATCTCATTATACATTTCATCAATTTCTTCATCAACTGCAGAGCTAGTTGGCATATAAACTTGTTCTAAACTTGACGTTATGGTACGTCCCTTGAATTCCCTGACGTCTGTTCGGGGAAACAGGAATCAAGGCACGTAAGCATCCAGGTATGCGTCATGCAGGTCTTTATGATTTCCTTTCAGTTATCTGGAAAACTTGACATCTTCAAATATGAGATTCTGAGGACAGTAGAATGACAAGACACCACTACAAGGTGGCGCAAAATAGATGTTAGAAAGTGTCTACTGTTTTGTAATCATATGCCGTAAATGAGTCTCCTTGTGATGTTGCTGTATTTCAAGTCTGGAACTTTTATAGCTCATTCAACAGTGCCTTAGTTCGCTTTTTAGAATGGATGCATGAACGTTCGAAGCGCGTTCGTTTACTGCAAAGAAATTCTACGCAAATTCTGGACGTATCGTAATGGCGAAACGCGCATTCAGTAGCACATTTGATCCCATAATGAACATTTCCCCGTGAGATTACAGCACTGACAGGAAATCCAATGCTAACTCAGACTTTTTTTTTGTTTGAGTCATCAGTCTTCTGACTGGCTTAGTGCGGCCCGCCAAGACATCTCAGAGCTACACTTGCAATCTACGTCCTCAATTATTTGCCCGATGTGTTCCACTCTCTGTCTTCCTCTACAGTTTTTACCCTCTACAGCTCCCTCTAGTACCACGGAAGGTATTCTGTCATGTCTTAACAGATATACTACCATTCTGTCCCTTCTTCTTGTCACTGTTTTTCATGTATTCCTTTCCTCTCCGATTCCACGCAGAACCTCCTTATTCCTTCCGTTATCAGTCCATCTAATTTTCAACATTTATCTGTAGCACCACAACTGTTCCACCACAATTCGATTTTCTTCTGTTCTGGTTTTCCCGCAGTCCATTTTTCGCTACCATACAGTGCTGTGCTCCAAACGTACATTCTCGGAAATTTCTTTCTCAAATTAAGGCCTATGTTAGATGGTAGCAGACCTCTCTTGGCCAAGAATGCCCTTTTTGGCGGTGCTAGTCTGCTTTTGATGCCACACTTGCTCCGTCCGTCATGCATTATTTTACTGCCTAGGTAGAAGAATTCCCTAACTTCGTCTACTTCGTGACCTGAAATGCTCCTCCATGATACTGGCAAGATGGAGATTGAGTTAATAATTAAAACACTAAAGACCAAGGACTCTCATGGATATGACGGGGTATCTAGCAGAATACTGAAGAATTGTTCTATGTATCTTAGCCCAGTACTTAGCCATATCTGTAACTTTTCCTTTAGGAGTGGTCGGTTTCCTGACCGATTAAAGTACTCGGTAGTGAAGCCACTTTATACAAAGGGAGACATTGATAATGTTGACAATTTTAGACATATTTCTATGCCATCGGTGTTTGCTAAAGTTATCGAGAAGGTTGTATATACAAGGTTACTGGAGCATTTAAATTCATATAATTTGCTGTCAAATGTACAGTTTGGTTTTAGAAACGGTTGAACAACTGAAAATGCTATATACTCTTTTCTCTGTGAGGTTTTGGGCGGATTAAATAAAAGGTTGCGAACGCTAGGTGTTTTCTTTGATTTAACGAATGCTTTTGACTGTGTTGACCACAAAATATTACTGCAGAAGTTGGACCATTATGGAGTAAGGGGAGCAGCTTACAATTGGTTCGCCTCTTACTTTAAGAACAGAAAGCAGAAGGTAATTCTCCGCAATATTGAGAGTGGTAGTGATGTTCAGTCTCAATGGGGCACTGTTAAGTGGGGCGTTCCCCAAGGGTCGGTGCTTGGGCCACTGCTGTTTCTTATTTATATAAATGATATGCCTTCTAGTATTACAGGTGATTCAAAAATATTTCTGTTTGCTGATGACACCAGCTTGATAGTGAAGGATCTTGTGTGTAATATTGAAACAGTATCAAATAATGTAGTTCATGAAATAAGTTCGTGGCTTGTGGAAAATAATTTGATGCTAAATCACAGTAAGACTCAGTTGTTACAGTTTCTAACTCACAATTCAACAAGAACCGATATTTTGATCAGACAGAATGGGCATATTATAAGCGAGACGGAACAGTTCAAGTTCCTAGGCGTATGGATAGATAGTAAGCTGTTGTGGAAAGCCCATGTCCAGGATCTTGTTCAGAAACTAAATTCTGCTTTATTTACCATTAGAACAGTATCTGAAATAAGTGACCTTCAACACGAAAATAGTCTACTTCGCATATTTTAATACGCTTATGTCGTATGGTATCATGTTTTGGGGTAATTCTTCTGATTCAAAAAGGGTATTTTTGGCTCAAAAACGGGCTGTTAGAGCTATATGTGGTGTAAGTTAGAGAACCTCTTGTCGGCCCCTATTCGATAATCTGGGAATTCTGACATTGCCCTCACAGTATGTATTTTCTTTAATGTCGTTTGTTGTTAGCAATATTAGCTTATTCCCAAGAGTTAGCAGCTTTCACTCAGTTAATACTAGCCAGAAATCCAATCTGCATGTGGAATGCACTTCCTTGACTCTTGTGCAGAAAGGAGTGCAGTATTCTGCTGCATCCATTTTCAATAAGCTACCATAAGGACTCAAAAATCTTAGTAGTACCCCAAACTCTCTTAAGTCTAAACTGAAGAGTTTCCTCATGGCTCACTCCTTCTATTCTGTCGAGGAGCTCCTGGAAGAGCTAAAAAATTAAGCAAATTTCAGTGATACATTGTTGATTTTCCTTATTTAAACTTACGACTTGTCACCTGAGTATGTTTTTTTATATTTCACTTTATCTGTTTCTAATATCGTGTTATAATTTCGTGTATTGACTCGTTCCATGACCATGGAGACTTCTCCTTAATTTGGTCCCACGGAACAATAAATAAATAAATAAGTACCATAATCCTAATGTTAAGTTTCTCGCTGTTCTCATTTCTGCTACTTCTCACTACTTTCGTCTTTCTTCTATTTGAAAGGAGAGACAGCACTGGTCGTATATTTTTGTTTATTATCGCAAAATCGATTTTCTGTCACTTAGTGACCATCTTCAGTGCTAGAAGTTAAAAGTTTTTTCACATTACGATCAGAGAGTATAAAACAGAAAATCACAATTACATCTGCATATGAACATAACACTTGTTAGGAACATACCTGTAATATACAACTTAAATTAGTAAGCACTGGTGTCAATAAGCTTACGGCGATCACATAGACTGAGGTCGCTGTTTACATGCACTTGTTCAGCAGACCTCGGTGTGACGGGGCTTGACACGCCCTCTATGCGACATGTGTCACGTGAAGACATAGTATTACTGGTTTTGCGAGATATTAACACTTAATAACTCTTGTGCATTTGTGAATCGTGCAGTAATTCAAATTTAAAATGTACGTACAACACATAGCAGATGAAGGGGGAATGAAATATCTAAAATACATTGGCGTATTGTTTTTTACAAACTTATAAAACATAAAACAGATCGATTATAAGTTGTCAGAGTGCAGGACATATAAAAGAGCAAAAGATAATGAAAAAGAATAATAAATGAATAACATGAAATGAGGTGTAACACAGGTTTTTAAAAACATAATACCCACCATCTGGCGTGGGAAGTTAGAAGTACAACGTTCGTGATTTACGTAAAATGTTACGTTAAGACTAAGGAGTCAAATATATAAAAAATAATAACAGGACGAAACTGCCATTACTTAATAATTAAAATGCCGTGAAACACAATGTTCATTACAAAAATGTTTGTAGGCGTGGATAAACAATTTTGTTAGCATATTTAACGGCGTGATAATGTGTAAGTAGGCTGTTTAGGTTTTTTTATTGGTAACGCCACCTCTGTATGAAAATCACTGGCTGTGCTGTGTGCAGCCTGTGGCTGCTTTGCATTGTTGTAATACTCGCCATTGTAGTGTTAGGCAGCTGGCTGCGAACAGCGCGTAGCGTTGCGCAGTTGGAGGTGAGCCGCCAGCAGTGGTGGATGTGGGGAGAGAGATGGCGGAGTTTTGAAATTTGTCATGAACTGCTCTATATATATATGTATATGATGATATCAAGGTAAATACATTGTTTGTTCTCTATTAATATCTTTCATCTGCTAACTATCCCTATCAGTAGTTAGTGCTTTCCATAGTTTGAATCTTCTACTTAGCTGGCAGTACTGGCGTTCGCTGTATTGCAGTAGCTTGAGTAGCGAAGATTTTTGTGAGGTAAGTCATTTGTGAAAGGTATAGTTTAATGTTAGTCAGGGCCATTCTTTTGTAGGGATTATTGAAAGTCAGATTGCGTTGCACTAAAAAAATATTGTGTGTCAGTTAAAGGACAGTCGTGTAAAATTTTTCTAAAGGGGAAGTTTCACATGTCGACCCTTAGCCGAGGATACCTCACTGGAATCTTCTGATTTTTTTTCTTGTAGTTTGTGTAATTAGTGTAGCTTTTGTTTATTGCTAGCGCGTAATTGTAGAGAAAATCCCCTTTGTAGTTGCAGTCTTTCATTGTTGTACAGTAAAACAGTTGTGGCATGCATGTAGATTTGCACCAAGTATTTCGCAGCTGCAATTAACTAGATATTATTTTCAGTGTTATGTTAATGTGTTCTCTTATTTTTGCTCTTCAAATTGTGTTTTTCTGTGTTGTCGTGTGAAATACTGTGACATAATGGCGTGTGAAAAACGTAATACTAGGCTCCAAAGTAAACTGCGAAATGACAGTGAAAACGAAAGCAGTGTGTTAGCGCCACCGAGTAATGAATTAACTGATGTTCAAAGTAGTAATTTGGTAACTGTGCATAGGGAAATGGAGCGGGCTGCAAACAATGGCGTAGAGAGTGAAACAATTACTGAAGAGGGAAGCATTATAGATCGATCGGTCGGCAACAGCTCGCCTCAGGAATCGGGAATGACAGAGCACAATATTGCAAATACTGTAGATTCAGGTTTTGGGTCCTCACCGTTTTCGCAAATAAGTCAAGACACATTTTCTGCTTGTCAAAATGTAAATGTTGCCTGTGCAACTTCACTGCCGAAAAGCACTGAGGAACATGTTTCAGACACCAGTGCATTGTTATTACAATTAATGCAACAAATGGGACAAAGGCTACAAAAGTTAGACACAACGCTTGAACAAAATCAGAAACAAATGGGACAAAATCTTCAAAAGTTAGACACAATGGAACAAAATCTTCAAAAGTTAGACACAATGGAACAACACCAGAGACAAACACAGCAACAGTTAGACGCAATGGAACAAAATCTTCACACCATGCTTGAACAAACACGTGAAGATTTAACTACTGAGTTACATAACATCGAATCGAAATGTCAAAAAGTCTGTAATGACGTAAAAACACAAATTTGTGAGCATTTCCAACCTATTTTTTCGCGTCATGAAAATGCATTACAGAATCACGAAGCAGCCATAAAAGAATTGCAAACTATTGTTCATGAAAATCATGAGACCTTGCAAGCTAAATTTGACTCAGTTGCATCTACCGATTCGGTTACGCAACTTGCCATAACTCAGGAAAACTTAAAGAACACAGTAGATACTCTGAAACTTGGTTCAGAAACACACACTGAGGAAATGTGTTCACTATCGGAGAAAGTAGCCAAACTTTCGGATCAGGTCACTAACTTATCTACAAAGGTAGATGATGATCAGAATGACACAAGACCCGTAGCCTTCACTGACACAGAAGAGTATGAACAAATTAGGAAATTCAAACAAAATCAGAATCAAATAAATACGCAACACCAAAGAGAAATCCGGGAGGTACAAGATCAGCTGACACAGGTAATACAAGAATTACGTATTTCAGAGGACACTCGCGCCCCAATACAGGAAGAGGGACATAGAAATACGGAACAGCCACAAAATAATAACACATGGCATTTCGGAAGTTATGAAAGAAATTGGCAATGTGCACCGAATTTTGAGATGGAACGGCCGACACGACCTAACAATGACCGATATGCGACTCGCCGACATGATGATTTTGACTATAAGCTGTTCATTACTACACGTAAATTCAAAACATTTAAGAATTCTATCAACGAAATTCATCCACAAGCATGGCTCCATCAATTCTCTCATTGTTTTCCTCCCAACTGGTCGTTAGAACACAGATTAGAATTTATGTGTGGTTACTTAGAGAATGAACCAGCTGTTCAATAAAATTTATCCTCAGGGGGGTACACGCTTACTTTGTGTACCATGTGTTTGGGGAGCACAAGGAGCCCTAGCTAATATGGTATTTGCTTATACAACTTTACACATCGATACCTTATTTCTCTAACACAGAATTACACAGCTATCTGATTATTTACCTGAGAGAGACAAACATTTATTTTACTACATCAGTGACAGACGTTTACGTAATTACACCGTTGTATAACTTCACACTTACGAAATTGTATGTTGTTTGTACTTTGTGAACTGTTCATATTTTTTCGGAGCCATTGTGGTACTATGAGAGCTTTGAATGATGTATTTGGTATGAGATCATGATTTTAAAGTACGTTTGAGGCAGATGACACTTTTGACATGAGCAGAGAATTTTTTAGGGTTTGAAATTATTGCAGAAAGCTACGACGTTTTTGAGATTTGACTTAGGTGTTATGATGTTATTTTTACGACGACGATGTGTATTATGCTGCTGAGGTATGTTTATGGTCAAGAAGCTGATGCTATATGAGGAATTTGATTATGTTTCGTATTTCATATGATGAAATATTAAAGAAGCGTCGACGAATATA
This sequence comes from Schistocerca nitens, assembly GCF_023898315.1. Taxonomy (NCBI): domain Eukaryota; kingdom Metazoa; phylum Arthropoda; class Insecta; order Orthoptera; family Acrididae; genus Schistocerca; species Schistocerca nitens. The sequence goes on from NC_064617.1 coordinate 636,458,400, forward strand.
TATATGTGTAATAAGGTAAGGAGTAATGAGTAGCGGTTAGGGACACTGACTTGTGAAAAAGGATGTTGGAAACCAAGAATCGTACTTTAAGAGGCAGGAAATGTGTGTAAATGCGTAAATGTATCACAATGCTGGCGAAAATTTTTTGGACGCTATTATATTTATAGGATTTTGTTTCTACAGATTTGTAACCCAAATTCTTGACCTGTGAAATATTTTTATATGAGACTGTCACTGTAGCGGAAACTGGTGTCGTAAATATTTCGGTAAGAAAGTTTAGTGACCACCTGCACGTAATGCGTCGTAGGCACCCAGCTGAGCGGCCAGGTGTGTCAGACGCCTGGAGAAAAAGCCATTATAGCGAGCCCTTTTCAGCGGCACAGGTAGAAAAAAAAGGGAGGCCATTCTCCTCGCTATTGACGATCCTTTGTAGAAAGCATCGTAAATACGACACGCTAATAATAACTTGGAAACATTCTTACATCTGCACACCTGATTAGGACAAGTGTCTATCCATGAGAATTGAGAGAATTTCTACTAACTTACGAAATGCCTCATGACTACTGAATGATTATTTTATGCTTTACTTTGTACATAGTTGCTTATTTCATTTGATATCTGGTTTCCAGCTGTCTTGCAGCATTGGTTTCATAAAATAAAATTAAATGCATTTGCTAATGTGAACACTTTCTGTCAACAGATCTATTAAATAATAATTTTGTGATCCACATTCTTCAAAAAAAGGAGCACTTGGAAAGGAAAGAACAATAAGAAGGGACTAGTAACAGTAAATGCATACATAATATTCTTTTCAAGTACATGGTAATATTTTTTTTTACAATAAGATGTTGTGGTGCACCACTTTAATTACTTAGACATTAAGATGTGATTATACATTTCCCTTATCTGCATTGTTACCTTTAGTGTACTATTTTTTTGCTTGAGCTATGTCATGTTTAGGTATTTCATTTTCTGCTGCTGTTTGCCAGGCATAGTGTTACGGAATTTGACTTTGTATTACTCTGCTAAGCCAGTTTACTACTGATTTATTTTTCTTGTTTGCTGCTCATTGCCTTATATTAGTTGTAATTTATGCTGCTTGCTTTGCCTTTTGTATTTTTTATCATTGCTGTTTGTGTTAATTGTTTTCTGCTGCTGCATTGCCTCGTTCCTTAGTTTAGCATCTGAGCTCAGTAGATTTAAGTTAGCTTAAGAGGGGGTAGACTATATAAGAAACTAACTATGATGAATTGGAAGCAATGCATTGACATGGTATATGAAAAAGATTTGGGCCAAAATGAGTATTGTACAATGAGAAATAATTATTTTGAAAGAAATATGAATAGAATACAGGAAGGAGGTTTAGATAGGACTTTTTGGGAATAATGATGAATGGAGATCTCCAAGAAATAAAGAAAGTTTTGTTTGCAAAATACTGCAGTAAAACAAACCCTGTCCTTTCCTTGTGTTATCCCACTATGTTTTTGAGTACCCTTGGGTATTTATGTTTTTCCTGTATTTATATGTTTATCTGATAAGACTTATGTTGTAGAATTTTTCTAATACTAAACTACATTCACTATGATGAGGAATACTGTTATCCTCAAATACAATTGGCATTAATAATATGTTATTTACTTTGTAAAGATGTTTAGACATTATTTATTCTGTTTTGTGTTAATGCTCATGTGTGAAGTTGATGTTTCAAAAGTTATTCTGATCTTTTATGTATTTACTTATCTCATAATTCCTGTAACACTGATGTATATGTTTATATCTATTATTTTGTAAAGCCTGTATTACTACAAATGTTATCTGTATTATTATGTTTTTAATGATGTATTTTGTACCTTTGTTATTGTATTCTTATGTTATAAAATTGTAATTGACACCAGTTCATCAAATTAAGTAACTTGTAAGTTACGTTTCACTGCACACGTTTCTGTTGGTCATAGTATATGGACAATATGTGAGAAGTAGGGACTGTTAGTGTTTGCACGTGTGTTAATAATTCAGCAAGGGACTGGATAACAGCATTGCTGGTTCTAAGGACATTTCAAAAAAAAAATTTTCCGTGCGTGCACAAGTGGTGGTTTATGGACTTGCTATATTCTCCGCAAGAATCTTCGATGGTGATTGTGCACCTGCACAGTCACAACAGATGGCTGCTGGCCATCTCTACAAGGACTGCAGTGGGTCTGCACCTCTGGTGGCCCACCAGTACCATTATCTCTACAAGGACTACAGTGGGTCTGCGTCTTTGCTGACTCACCAGTACCATTATTTCTACAAGGACTGCAGTGGGTCTGCGCCTCTGGTGGCCCACCAATACCGTAATCTCTACCAGGACTACAGTGGGTCTATTCTGTGATGACCTACCCACCAATACTCTTCAAAACTTCGACTGACTCCGCTGTGGGTTTGCTCTGTTGTGGCCCATTACCTGTCAGCATGTCAAGAGTCAGCACTGTCTTTCCGTTGGAAGGACAACACTACTTCTTCAAGACTGCATGGAAATCCACTACTTCTGTGTGCAATTTCTTTTACTAATGAGACTTTGAGAAAAAAAACTGTAATTACTATTATGATGAATGATCAGGACTATCTTTATGGACTGTGAGAAAATTTTAGCTTTTGACCAACATTGTATCAGTAAGTGTGTGCATTTGATTTCATTGTTACTGTAATTACGATTATGAAAAATTTTAACAAATATGTATTGCCCAGTGCCCAAAAAAATTTGTAAAATTTTTTGTGGGTAGCATGGGGCCTATGTAAGTAGGCTGTTTAGGTTTTTTTATTGGTAACGCCACCTCTGTATGAAAATCACTGGCTGTGCTGTGTGCAGCCTGTGGCTGCTTTGCATTGTTGTAATACTCGCCATTGTAGTGTTAGGCAGCTGGCTGCGAACAGCGCGTAGCGTTGCGCAGTTGGAGGTGAGCCGCCAGCAGTGGTGGATGTGGGGAGAGAGATGGCGGAGTTTTGAAATTTGTCATGAACTGCTCTATATATATATGTATATGATGATATCAAGGTAAATACATTGTTTGTTCTCTATTAATATCTTTCATCTGCTAACTATCCCTATCAGTAGTTAGTGCCTTCCATAGTTTGAATTTTTTACTTAGCTGGCAGTAGTGGCGTTCGCTGTATTGCAGTAGCTTGAGTAGCGAAGATTTTTGTGAGGTAAGTCATTTGTGAAAGGTATAGTTTAATGTTAGTCAGGGCCATTCTTTTGTAGGGATTATTGAAAGTCAGATTGCGTTGCGCTAACAAAATATTGTGTGTCAGTTAAAGGACAGTCGTGTAAAATTTTTCTAAAGGGGAAGTTTCATTTGAAAATATAAGGTGCGAACAGGTAGTATACATCAAACATCGAGAAACCATCATGAGGAAGGACAGGTAATAGTGCCACTTATACCAAAAATATACATCGAACTTTAGAGAAATTAAACATAGGCTATGCACGATATCCGGCACTTATTAAAACAGCAAAGGAATTTTTAACATACATTAAAATTAATTACGTAAAGTGATAACCGGTTCGTATTACTTTGTGTCAACGCCTACGAGATGTAGACTGCAGTAAAATTATGTTCAGTAGGCGTCCATGAGTTCTGCAAATTACGGAACAAAAAAGGAGCATCTTTTTTAAAAACCGAAATTAGTAATGTTATTAAAACAAACCGAAACATGTGTGTCTATGTGTTGAGATAGTTGGAATAGCGGCCATTGTAAGTGTTCTCGTAGCAACTATGACTGAGGCGTTGTATATAAGGGATAGCAAGCAACTGACTACGAATTGCTAATTGTGATAATTGGCCACGAGTTGACTTTTTTCATAGGAAATCGGAGAAGCATTCCCAAAAAGTGTGCTTCTCGATATCGTTTGCTCGTTAAGTAGCGCGATATCTGGAGCTTTATTATGACAAAAGATCTCCATCTCTTCCATAAGGTCGAGGAAGCGACCTTTTTTACCCTTGTGCAACAACTTCAATTGCGATGTCAAATCTGGAGTTGTATGACCAGTTGCTACCAGATGGGCTGCGAAATTCGATTTTTCAGCAATATCTTTCCTCTCAAGTGCAACGTGCTCACGGAACCTTGTTTCTAATTTTCGTCCGGTTTGCCCTATGTAACCTGCATTACACGTGGCACACATAAGTTTGTAAACACGTGATTCATGTAAGACGTTGCGTTCATGAATGTTATTCCTTAAAAGCACGCCTAGTCTGTTCGTCGTCGAGAAACCTACATTAACATTCCTCTTCTTGAATACTCTGGCAATTTTATTGCTAATGGGACCATAGAAAGGTAATGTGATAAATTTTTGATTTTTAGTTTCGCTTGTCTCATTCTGACTTAAATTATCTTTACTATATTTTTTGGATACCATCTCATAAATGTTCAAGACGTATTTCAACGGATAATTATTATTTCTTGCAATTTGTTTAACTATGTTTAACTCTTTCTCATGGTTTTCATTAGATAATGGTAATCGGAACATACGATGAAATGCAAATTGGAAAAACGCTTTTTTGTGTTGGTCAGGGTGTTGTGAACCATAATCTAAGATGATATCTGTGAATGGTGGTTTTCTGTAAATGTCAAATGTATGTTTTCCATTTTCCCTTCTAATGGTTAGGTCTAAAAAATTAATGACTCCATTCTGTTCTTTTTCAACTGTGAAAGAAATTTTGTTGTGTAAACCATTAAATGTACTGACGACTTCGTCAATATCAGATTGACTGCCATTAATAAGCAATAGCGTGTCGTCTACATATCTATAGTAGTATACGATCTTTTTAGCTAATGTTGGAAAATCTTTTAGTAATTTCAATTCAAGATAGTTAATAAAGATGTCTGCCATAATCCCTGACACAGAGTTTCCCATGCTGAGTCCGTCCTTTTGGACATAAATTTTGTCGTTAAATGTGAAGTAGTTATACTTTAAGCAGAATGATAATAGTTCTATGAACTCATTTATTTCCACGCTGGACATATTACTGTAGTTTCTGAGATTAGCGTCAATAATTTGTATTGTTTCCTCAATCGGGATATTCGTATATAAATTGACAACGTCCAGCGAAAGAAACGTCATAGTGTCTGTAATAGGTATATCTTTTATTTTCTCTACTAACTGGGTACTATTGTTAATCGAGAACTGTTGCACAAATTTATAATGCTTATTCAAAATAGTTAGGCATTTTTTCGCAATATTCACCAACGGGCCCCCTCTCCCATCAACTACCGGCCTAATGGGATTAGATTGCTTATGAACCTTGAATTGTGATCGTAGCTTAGGAATTTTTGGATTCATTACCTTGAGATACTGTATCTCACGAGGGGCTATTACATTTGAAAGTGAATTAAGTTTCTCATTTAACTTCCTTTGAATCTCATTCGTTGGGTCTCTCGCAATTGATGTAATACCGTTTTCTTGAAAAAATTGTAAAGTTTTTTCTACATACATTTCTTTTGTAACAATAATAACAGAATTCCCTTTGTCTGCCTTTGTGACAATTGCATTACTTTCTTGTAATTTATTATTCAAGCTTTTTACTGTCAAATGATCCCTCCTGTTTTGGTTATTTTCTTTTTCTACCTCGTTCTTTAATAGCTTTTCTACCGCTACAGCCATTTTAATCTGTTCTACCTTATTTATTTTACAACTAATGCATATTCCGTACTCAGTAGACTGTTCATTCCATTCAGCAGATCTTGTAATTCTTCTTCAGTTTCATTGAGGATAGCAATGTCATCAGCGAATCTTATCATTGATATCCTTTCACGCTGAATTTTAATTCCACTCTTGAACGTTTCTTTTATTTCTATAACAGCTTCTTCTATGTGCAGATTGAACAGTAGGGGCAAAAGACTATATCCCTATCTTCCACCCTTTTTAATCCGAGCACTTCGTTCTTGATCTCCCACTTTTATTATTCCCTCATGGCTCTTGTACAAGTTGTATTTACCCATCTCTCCCCATATTTATCCTTGTTATCCTCAGAATTTCGAACTACTTGCACCATTTGACACTGTCGAACGCTTTTTCCAGGTCGACAGATCCTATGAACGCGTCTTGATTTTTCTTTAGTCTTGCTTTCATTAACAACCGTAACGTCAGAACCGCCTCTCTGGTGCTATTACCTCTCCTAAAATCAAACTTATCGTCATCTAACAGATCTTCAATTTTCTTTTCCATTCTTCTGTACATTGTTTTCGTAAGTTAGATCTATAAAATGTTGACCTGAATGTGCGATGATTCTCGCACTTGTCAGCTTTTGAAATCTTCGGAATTGTATGGATGATATTTATTCGAAAGTCGGTGATATATCACCAGACTCATATATTCTGCATACCAACGTGAAGAGTCGTCTTGATCCAACTTCTCCGAGTGATTTTAGAAATTTTGATGGAATGTTATCTACCCCTTCTGCCTTATTTGATCTTAAGTCTTGATATGCTCTTTTAAATTCTGATTCTAATAATGGACCCCACTGTTGTTTTCAATTTTCTATATACTGAGTCAGCCCTTCTGATGATCATTTCCTTCTCGATTTCTTCGCATTTTACATGTAGCCGGTTCGACTTAGCACCCCTTCTTCTTCTTCTTCTGTGGCGCTACAGTCCAGGGCAAACCTCGGACTGCCGGCCGGTGTGGCCAAGCGGTTCTAGGCGCTTCAGTCTGGAACCGCGCGACCGCCACGGTCGCAGGTTCGAATCCTGCCTCGGGCATGGATGTGTGTGATGTCCTTAGGTTAGTTAGGTTTAAGTAGTTCTAAGTTCTAGGGGACTGATGACCTCAGAAGCTAAGTCCCATAGTGCTCAGAGCCATTTGAACCATTTTTGAGCTTTCTTTGTATCACCATCTCCTGTAATGCATGAAACAACTGGTTTCTGTCGTATGCAGCCTTAAAGTCAATAAAGAGGTGACGTGTTCCAGTTTCAACAGTTTTCTCCAAAATTTGGCACAGGTTGAAAATCTGGTCTATTGTTGGCCTTCCTCGTCGAAATCCGCTTTGGTATATTCCAATTTCTTCCACCTGTGGGAGCAGACGATCAAAAATAATATTAGATAACATCCTGAATCCCAAGTTCAGGAGGGTGATTCCAAGGTGGTTTCTACACTCCATTCGGTCGCTCTTTTTATGTATGGGACATAATATTCCTTCATTCCATTGATCTGGTATCCTTTCCTGTTGCCATATGAGAGTGGTAAGTTCAAACACAGACTGTTCTAATGTTGTTTCTCCACATTTCAGCAATTCTGCGGAATGCTATCAGTGCCGAGAGCCTAGTTATTTTCAGTTTCCTTAAAGCTTTTTTAACGTCCTCTAACGCTAGGCCATCCAGTGGCTGTTCTTGATAAATCCTTGTTCACAGTCGTTAGAGATAACCTCTGCTTGATCTCTCGATTCAGCAGGTCATTAAAGTATCTTCGCCATCTTTCCAGAGTCTGTTTACTCGCCGGCCTCTGTGGTCGTGCGGTTCTAGGCGCTCCAGTCTGGAATCGCGTGACCGCTACGGTCGCAGGTTCGAATCCTGCCTCGGGCATGGATGTGTGTGATGTCCTTAGGTTAGTTAGGTTTAAGTAGTTCTAAGTTCTAGGGGACTGATGACCACACATGTTAAGTCCCATAGTGCTCAGAGCCATTTGAACCATTTTTTTTCTGTTTACTTTCAATTATTATTTTTCCTTCTTTATCTCTAATCAAGGTGGTTATTGGAGCAAATTGTCTTCTAGCAGTGTTTAATTTATAAAGAACTTCCTTCTTTCATTCTTCTCCTTGGACAATTCCATACATTCTATTTCAGCCTTAGTCCATTCCCTTTTCTTTCGGTGATGTGTCATCTTTTCGATCCTCCTTTTCTCTCGATAATCCTCCAACAAGCTTCTTGTTTTGTTACGTAGTGTTCTTTTCTTCAGTCACTATCTTTCACTCTTCATCATACCATGTGGGCCTTATTGATTTTCTCTCCATCCCTAGTGTTTCCTTAGCTGAAATATCTATAGCTCTTTTCATTCAGCCATTTTTGTTCTATGTCATTACTGTCTCGTATTGTTCCTTGATCTTGTTCTAGGGCCTGAGAAACTTTCTGACAGTACTATTAATAAGTTCCTGTTAATTGCAGTGCTGCAATATCGTACCGTTCTTTCCTAGTACGTCTTTCTTTCTGAGCATTTGATATCTTCGCTCTTATCTTGGCCATTACAAGAAAACATTCTGAGTCCACATTAGGGCCATGAAAGGTTAGAACATCCAACAAGTCAGGTTTATGCCTCTGGACTATCAGTACATGATCAATTTGATTAATGGTTACACCATCAGGTGACATACATGTGCCCTTCTATCTCTCCTTATGGGGAAACCTGGTAGATCTCACTATCATATTCCGGGAAGCTGCGAAGAGGATCAATCTTATTCCATTATCATTAGTGGATTCATGTTTACCGTGGGCTCCAATTGCCCGCCCGGCTAGCCGCGCGGTCTAACGCGCTGTTTCCCGGGCGGGAAGGCGTGCCGGTCCCCGGCACAAATCCACCCTGCGGATTAGTGTCGAGATCCGGTGTGCCGGCCAGCCTCTGGATGGTTTTTAAGACGGTTTTCCATCTACCTCGGCGAATGCGGCTAGTTCCCCTTATTCTGCCTCAGTTACATTGTGCCGGCGACTGCTGCACAAACACCGTTTCCACGTACGCGTACACCATACCTAGTCTATTACGCAAACATTGGGTTACACTCATCTGGTATGAGACGTCCAGTGTGGGGTGGCGATGGGGTGGGTGGACTGCTGTGGCCTGTTGTGGGGGGCTACGGTGGGACGAAGCCTGTCCGTCGTTTCTAGGTCCCCAGTTTAATACATAGATAGATGCATACATGGGCTCCATTTAGAGGCTGGAATATGTCTTCTCTTTCAAGCTGTGCATTAAAATCACCCAGCACGGTCTTGATGTCATTCCTACGACACTTATCACAAGCATTTTCAAGGGCATCATAGAAATCATCTTTCAGATCTTCAGTAGATTCTTCTGTTGGTGCATGTCCATTAATTGTACTTTATTTAAAGAATCTTCCTTTAATTCTAATTACTGATATCCTTGGATTAATGGGTGTAAAATTCATCACCAAATGTTTCAGATCTTTGTGAACAAGGAAACCTGTACCACACACACGTCTGTTATCATCACAGCTACAGAACATAGTGCCCTCTTTCTTTTCCAATACCCCACTCCTTGTCCATCGAATTTCTTGGATGGCAATAATGCTCTCCTTGAGCTTCCCCTGCTGGTCTAACAACTTCCTTAGAGAGCCTGGGCTATATAAAGATCGAACATTCAAGGCATCAATTCGAAGATCAATTTTAAACTTTTTAACCATTCGTTGTCCAAGATTAGTGCCATGTCGTCGTCTATTAATCTGCTATTAATCTGTCTGGCTCCTGCTCTTTGGGTTTTCGTAACTTAATTTTTTTTTTTTGCGGGAACAACCCCCAACCCTAGAGGACCAGGATTTGTATTAGGATTACTCCCCTAGTGAAGCCGGCTTCACTACGCCTGTAGAGCCCTCCCTGCCCTATGTTGTAGGACACACTTCGTCTGGCTCCTCAGTCGAGACCAATCCGGCTTGGGTGACCCTGCAGGTAGCTAGGCTACCACCGGCACAGCTTTCGACTTCACGGAAGCACGCAAGCCCTCCCGCGTGGCACTGGAAGTGTCTACTACAAGACGGTGTCCCCTAGGAGGGACTTAGCTTCCCTGCACTTCCTAATTATTTCATTTCTAAGTGACTTGTATATCCGTATTCTTGAATTACCCTGGACTTGTTTGGACTTCCTTCTTTCATCGACCAACTGAATTATTTCTTCTGTTACCATAGTTTCTTTGCTCTTACCTTCTTTGTACCTATGTTTTTCTTTCCAAATTCTGTGATCGCCCTTTTTAGAGATGTCCATTTATCTTCAACGGAACTGTCTGCTACTGTATTCCGCATCGCAGTATCTACAGCCACAGAGAACCTCTTCGTTCCTCAATGTTTCCGTACCCCACTTCTTTGCCTATTGATTATTCCTGACTAGTCTCTTAAGCTTCAGTCTAGTCATCATCATTACTATAAAATGGTGCAAATGGCTCTGAGCGCTATGGGACTCAACTGCTGTGGTTATCAGTCCCCTAGAACTTAGAACTACTTAAACCTAGCTAACCTAAGGACATCACACACATCCATGCCCAAGGCAGGATTCGAACCTGCGACCGTAGCAGTCGCACGGTTCCGGACTGCGCGCCTAGAACCGCGAGACCACCGCGGCCGGCATCATTACTATATTGTGATCTTAGTCTATATCTTCTCCTGGATACAACTTACAATCCAGTATCTAATTTCGAAATCTCTGCTTTACCATGATGTAATCTAACTTAAATCTTCTCACATCTCCCGTCCTTTTTCAAGTATACCTTCCCCTCTTGTCATTCTCGAACAGAGTATTCGCTACTGCTAGCTGAAATTTATTGCAGAACTCAATTATTCTTTCTCCTCTCTCATTCCTACTACCAAGCTCATATTCTGTCGTAAACCTTTCTTCTAATCCTTCCCTTACAACCGCATTCCAATCCCCCATGACTATTGATTTTCATCTCCCTTTACATACTGAATTACCCATTCAATATTCTCATATATTTTCTCTATCTCTTCATCTTCATCTCGCGACGTCGGCATGTATACCTGAACTATTGTTGTCGGTGTTGGTTTGCTGTAGATTCTGATGAGAAAAACCCTGCCTTTGAACTGTTCACAGTAATTCACTCTCTGTGCTACCTTCCTCTTTATGACGAATCCGGCTCCCGTTATACATTCTCTGCTGCTGTTGTCATTATCCTGTACTCATCTGACCTGAAATCCTTATCGTCTTTCCATTTCACTTCAGTGGCTCAAAAAGTATATAGAGCGAGTCCCGATTCGTAGAACTTCGTCATTTTATTTGTTATTCAAACTTTTTCTCATGGTCACCTCCACCTTGGAATTCCTTTCCCGCAGATCCGAAGGGTGGCTATTCCAGAATCTTTTGCCAATGGAGAGATCATCGTGTCACTTTTTCAATTACTGGCCACATGTTCTGTGGCTGCGCCTTATGTGTCTTTAACGCAGTGGTTTCCAGTGCCTTCTGCATCCTCATGCCGTTGATCAGTGCTGATTCTTCCACCTACAGGGGAATTTCCCACCCCAAGAGCAAGAAAGGCCCTGAAACTCCGTCCGCTCCTGCGCCCTCTTTGACATGGCCGTTATTGGAATGAGGGCGATGTCTGTTGGCGGAAGTCTTCGACGGTGGAGGGATTCTAACCCGGGACCAAGGACGTTTCGATTAATAACCAGAGATGCTACCCCTACTGCAATTACCTCGGTAGCCGTCCACAATCGTGAAAGTGTTGCCAGTGAAGGATTGTGTGCAACCCTGGACTCTCGATTATGAGCCATAATGTTCGATGTGATCGGTGACGGGCGATCTGAGTGGCCAAACCATTCGCTCGAACTGTCCAGAATGTTCTTCAAACAAATCGCGAACAACTGTGATCCGGTGACATGGCATTGTTGTTCGGGAACATGAAGTGCATGAATGGCTGCAAATGATCTCCATATAGCCGAACATAACCACTTATAATCAGTCGTCGGTTCAGTTCGACCAGAGGACCAAGTCCATTCCGTGTAAGAACAGCCCAAACCATTATGGAGCCACACCACTTTGCACAGTGCGTTGTTTACCACTTGCGTTCATGGCTTTGTGGGGTCTGCGCCACACTCGCACCCTACCGCCAGCTCTAGCCAACTGAAATCCTGCCTCATCTGACCAGGCCACGGTTTTCCAGTCGTCCAGGGGCCAACATATATGGTCACGAGCCCAGGAGAGGCGCTCTAGGCAAAGTCGTGCGTTAGAAAAGGCATTTGCATCAGCCGTCAGCTGCCATAACCCATTAAAGCGAAATTTCGCCGCACTGTCGCAACTGATACGTTCGTCGCACTTGTACGTCCCACATTTATTTCTGCAGTTATTTCACGCAGTATTGTTCGTCTGTTAGCACTGAGAGCTCTGAGCAAACTCCGCCGTTCTCGGTCGTTAAGTGAAGGCCATTGGCCATTGCGTTATCCGTGGTGAGAGGTAATGTCTGAAATTTTATTTCTCCGGACACTCTTGACTCTGTTGATCTCGAAATACGATTTCCGAAATGAAAAATCCCAAGCGTCTAGCTCCAACTACCACTCCGCATTCAAATTGTGTTAATTTCCGTCGTGTGCCCATAAGCGCGTCGGAAATGTTTTCACATGAATCACCTGACTAAATATGACAAGCTGCACCAATGCACTGCCCTTTTATACCAAGTGTGCACGATACTGCCGCCATCTCTACATGTGCGTGCGGCTATTTCATGTTCTTTGTCACCTTAGTATATCATAACAAGAACCTATCAGCCTTAACGACAAACAGTAATTACACGAAGCGAAATGTAGTGTGAGGAGGGCTATGTGAGAGGCGTTCAAAGAATTCGAAAGTAAAGTTCTACGTACTGACTTGGCAGAAAATCCTAAGAAATTTTGGTCTTATGTCAAAGCGGTAGGTGGATCAAAACAAAATGTCCAGACACTCTGTGACCAAAATGGTACTGAAACAGAGGATGACAAACTAAAGGCCGAAATACTAAATGTCTTTTTCCAAAGCTGTTTCACAGAGGAAGACTTTACTGTAGTTCCTTCTCTAGATTGTCGCACAGATGACAAAATGGTAGATATGCAAATAGATGACATAGGGACAGAAAAACAATTGAAATTGCTGAAAAGAGGAAAGGCCGCTGGAGCTTATGGGCTCCCAGTTCGATTTTACACAGAGTACGAGAACGAATTTGCCCCGTTCTTGCAGAAGTGTACCGTAGGTCTCTAGAAGAGCGTAGTGTTCCAAAAGATTGGAAATGGGCACAGGTCATCCCCGTTTTCAAGAAGCGACGTCGAATAGATGTGCAGAACTGTAGACCTATAGCTCTAACGTCGATCAGTTGTAGAATTTTGGAACACCTATTGTGTTCGAGTATAATGACTTTTCTGGAGACTAGAAATCTACTCTGTAGAAATCCGCATGGGTTTCGAAAAAGACTCAGAGGGCCATAGACACGGGTTCACAGGTAGATGCAGCGTTTCTTGACTTCCGCAAGGCGTTTGATACAGTTCCCCACAGTCGTTTAATGAACAAAGGAAGAGCATATGGAGTATCAGACCAATTGTGTGATTGGATTGAAGAGTTCCTAGATAACAGAATGCAGCATGGCATTCTCAATGGAGAGAAGTCTTCCGAAGTAAGAGTGCTTTCAGGTGCGTCGCAGGGTAGTGTCGTAGGACCGTTGCTATTCATAATATATATAAATGACCTTGTGGATAACATCGGAAGTTCACTGAGGCTTTTTGCGGATGAAGCTGTAGTATATGGAGAGGTTGTAACAATGGAAAATTGTACTGAAATGCAGGAGGATCTGCAGCGAATTGACGCATGGCGCAGGGAATGGCAATTGAACCTCAATGTAGACAAGTGTAATGTGCTGCGAATAGATAGAAAGAAAGATCCTTTATCATTTAGCTACAATATAGCAGGTCAGCAACTGGAAGCAGTTAATTCCATAAGTTATCGGGGAGTACGCATTAGGAGTGATTGAAAATGGAATGACCATATAAAATTGATCGTCGGTAAAGCAGATGCCGGATGAGATTCATTGGAAGAATGCTAAGGAAGTGCAGTCCGAAAACAAAAGAAGTAGGTTACAGTTCACTTGTTCGCCCACTGCTTGAATACTGCTCACCGGTATGGGATCCGTATCAGATAAGGTTGATAGAAGAGATAGAGAAGATCCAACGGAGAGCAGTGCGCTTTTACAGGATCATTTAGTAATCACGAAAGCGTTACGGAGATGATAGATAAACTCCAGTGGAAGACTCTGCAAGAGAGACGCTCAGTAGCTCGGTACGGGCTTTTGTTGAAGTTTCGAGAACACACCTTCACCGGGAAGTCAAGCAGTATATTGCTTCCTCCTATGTATATCTCGCGAAGAGACCATGAGGATAAAATCAGAGAGATTAGAGCCCACACAGAGGCATACAGACAATCTTTCTTTCCACGAAAAATACGAGACTGGAATAGAAGGGAGAGCCGATAGAGGTACTCAAGGTACCCTCCACCACACACCGTCAGGTGGCTTGCGGAGTATGGATGTAGAGGGAGACGTAGACGTAGATGCAGATTATGTCGTAGTATGCAAAACTTTGTAACATATATTTTGCGCCACCCTGTATCTTGCTTTACTATACAGGCACTTTTGCTTATTGAACCATTACATTGTGATCGTGTATTGTGAGCTTAGTTTCTTACTAACGCGAGCAGTGTCCTTTCCTTTGTCGAAAAGTAGTGTTTCGTCTGCATTGCCTACTCTGTAGCAGAGTTTCCGACGCGCAGATGCGTCATTCCGTCGGTTGCTTCGTGTTGCGCAGGTTTTTTTTTCGTTTTCTTTTACAGGTGGCTGTACGCCACCACTTCATCACGGCCGGCGAGGCACTGGTACCGGCAAGTCGGAGGTCCTGCTCCTAATTTGCGCGCCAATGTCCACCGCAGCAACAACAACGAGAGGAGGAGGGGGGGTAGGAGGGAGTGTTGGAGGAGAGAGGAGGGAGATATTTTTATTAAAAAAGCGCGTCTGGACGACGGCGACCGCGAAGAGAGATTCCTTTTTTGGCGCGGCGTCCCCTGGGCCGGGACGCGCTAATACGCGTAACTAAATTAGAGCGCAGGCAGGCGAGCCGTAGTAGCTAGCAGGGCGGCAGGAGCGGTAGGGCCACCTGGAGGCAGGCGTGAAGCCGAGCCGGGCTGGGCAGCGGCCGCCCACGCCGCCGCCGACGCCGACGCCGACGCCGCTGCCTTGCGCCGCCGCCGGGAGAGAGATGGACCTCATCACTTTAACAAGGTCTTTCTGCTCCCGCTCTGTTTGGTTCATTAAATGGCTTTTAGCCGAGCAGAGGCGAGCTGTGCAGCTTTCAGCGCACTCTATTAAGAGAGGAGAACATTAGCTGCCGTTGCTGGCGGTCGTCCGCGCCGCGGGTGCGAGGGGGAAGCGGAGGGGAATAAAACCCCCTTGGGGGCAAGGGAGGGCGGAAGGGCGGCGAAGGGCCGCGGACGAGCAGGGAAAAGGGAAGCCGGGACAGGCCGCGCTGCGCCGCACCGGGCCCTAAACTCTCTCTCTCTCCCTCTCTCTCTCTCTCTCTCTCTCTCAACCCCCGCCTCTTCCACGCAACTGTCATTTTCCGCGCAACCAACCCGATAAAGCCCGTCACCATTAAGTAACAGTCGCCCCGCACGCCGACGCACTGCACGGCTGCGCAGCGCCGACGCTCGCCTGTTCGATACAAAGCGGCCATCTCGCGCGGCCTTTTCCGACAATTCCCTACGAGGCGACCTATGTCCCTTCTTTGAAACGTCTGTTTTTGACTGCGAAATTAATAATGAGGGAAATCTTTTGGCTACCCAGTCTTTTGGCAAAGTACAATGGTAAAAAACCAGCACACCCCAGCCGCCTATTTCAGTCACAGCTCGGTGACTAAGTGCGGTTACATAAGGGGCGATCATAGAGTTTCCTCCCTGGACAGAAAACTCCTTAAGCCGTCGGCACACGGACCGTGCTGTCGAACCTTAACGTTGAGCGTGCCAAGTTCAACGTGCTGCTGAACGCTCAGGAACGATGCGACTTGTGCATACGGTACGTGGGCCCCACCGTGGTATACGCGATCGCAACGCACTCCAGCGGCAGTTGAGGGATGTTTCTAGTTCGTAAATCACATTGTTTACTCAGCGTGCGCGCGTAAAATTCCCACGTTAGCTCTATTAAAACGCACATTTTTTCCATCGTCCACGAAAAGTACCATGTCCAATCATTAAGGACAGAGACATATAAAATTTCCATTACAAACAGTGCGGTACAAATTTGGAATACTTCTCCGCATAAGATAAACATTATTTCATCATTCCCACATTTTAGTAAAACCCCAAGGTCAGTCTTACTTAATCACTGATCCTACCCAGTAGCAGAATCTTTGCGACATGTGAATTACGAAGCGTAAAAGAAAAAGGAGCAAAATATCTTTATACAAGTAGCACAAGCTGTCCTGTAGATTAAACCAATCCAACAAAGTCACCCCTCAAAGAAAGGTAAACTTATATTCACATAACATCAAATATTATAGTATATACTTATATTAAACTAATAATAAAGTATCAGAGCCTAATAAAAACGCGAATGTTAGGAAATAAAATTTAGGAGTGTCAAAACGCGAACTTTCGCCCCAACTACCAAATCCATACCAGAGTGTCGCTACTCATTACGCTAAACCAGCAACAGACACACACTACAAGTAATTAAAGTATGTTACCAGTTGCAGAAAATCTTATCGTAGATATGTTACTAATTGAAATTTACTTATAACAAATTGTACCAAGAACAATGCGTTTTGGGTGGATCTTCTGTGTGTCGCTGCCTTCAAATAGCCTACTCTCATAATACGCAAGTTACAATAATTCTTTTGCCACGAACATGATGTTTCTCGTTATTTTATTGGAACAAATCACACAGTTAACAACGAGTTTTCCAGTGATTCTGAATTTGCTGGTGCTCAGAAACGGCATATATACATATAAGCTTGAAATGAATGCCGATATGGCGCCTCACAACTCTGTACTGAAGAGGGACGGCGTGCGTGTGATGTAGGTGGCGTTGTGCCATTACATTGGTCAACGCTCAGACGCACGCTAAGAATATCTGACTTGCCAGATACTGCTCTGCACGTTCGGAAAGACACCCGAACGTGCTATTCCACGCTATGACGTCAGAAACTCGGCACGCTCAACGCTCAACGTTCGGATGCGCGGTCCGTGTCACATCCACAACAAGAGGATTCAACTCTTATCCCTTCTACACCAATTGTGCCCATAGTTGAGCAGTTGCCAGATGAATGTTGGAATGAATCTTCGGCTATATCGAGCCACAGTTTTACCTGCAGCTCTTTACGGCTGCTCCACTTCGGACACTAGCAGCCCATCCAGTCTTCGGCCACTACGTCATTCAAAACATTGCGTGCTAGGAATATCGCCTCAGTTATGTGACTGGATCTGTGATTTCCTGTCAGAGAGGTCACAGTTCGTAGTAATTGACGGAAAGTCATCGAGTAAAACAGAAGTGATTTCTGGCGTTCCCCAAGGTAGTGTTGTTATAGGCCCTTTGCAGTTCCTTATCTATATAAACGATTTGGGAGACAATCTGAGCAGCCGTCTTCGGTTGTTTGCAGATGACGTTGTCGTTTATGGACTAATAAAGTCATCAGAAGATCATAACAAACTGCAAAACGATTTAGAAGAAATATCGGAATGGTACGAAAAGTGGCAGTTGACCCTAATTAACGAAAAGTGGGAGGTCATCCGCAAGAGTGCTAAAAGGAACTCGTTAAACTTAGGTTACACGATAAATCAGCCTAATCTAAAAGCCGTAAATTCAACTAAATACCTAGGTATTACAAATACGATCAACTTAAATTGGAAGGAACACATAGAAAATGTTGTGGCGGAAGGCTAACCAAAGGCTGCGTTTTATTGGCAGGACACTTAGAAAATGTAACAGACCTACTAAGGAGACTGCCTCCGCTAAGCTTGTCCGTCCTCTTTTAGAATACTGCTGCGCGGTGTGGAATCCTTACCAGATGGGACTGACGGAGTACATCGAAAAAGTTCAACGAAAGGCAGCACGTTTTGTATTATCGCGAAATATGGGAGAGAGTGTCACAGAAATAATACAGGATGTGAGATGGACATCATTAAAAGAAAGGCTTTTTTCGTTGCGACGGAACCTTCGCACGAAATTCCAATCACTAAATTTCTCCTCCGAATGCGAAAGTATTTTGTTGACAACGACTTACATAGGGAGGAACGATCACCAAGATAAGATAAGGGAAATCAGAGCTCGTACGGAAAGATATAGGTGTTCATTCTTTCCGCTTGCTATACGAGATTGGAATAATAGAGAATTATGAAGGTGGTTCGATGAACCCTCTGCTAGGCACTTAAATGTGATTCGCAGAGCATGTAGATGTAGACGTAGATGAAAACAGACGCCTCCGCATCATCTTAGGAACTCCAAGATGGGCCCGGTTTGCCGAACGTCACGCCGAACTGAACATCCCACGGATCTCCGGTCACATCACACGTGCAATGCAGAAAATCCTTCATAGGATCGATGAACTCAGGCCCACTACCCGACACCTGGAATATACTGGCTCTATCGCTCCACAACGGTGGCAGCGAGTGCGGTTTCCTCGTGCAGTCATCGAACCCCCCCCCCCCCCCCCCCACTCAGTAACTGGCCTTTAGTAGGCCCACATGCTACGAACTCTCCTCCCTGCTTACGTCTGAAATAAGCTTGAATAAATCCCTGTACCCAGACATCCCGGAAGTCCAGCCTTAATGCATGATAGTACTTTGGCTCACCTCACACACACACACATACACACACACACAAACACGAAACCTAGAGTTTCCGTCTGAGGGCGTTGCTGCAGCGTATATGCAACGTAGCGCGACTCCGATGCTGGTATTAAAGCACGGCCATGTAGACAAGGAATTAGTCTGCCGGTGTGCCCCAAGGCTCTGTCCTCTCCCCCCTTCTGTACCTTTTGTACACGGCGGACATGCCGCCGCCGTCAGCCCCCGTCCACCTTCTCCAGTTTGCCGATGACACCGCCTTCCTTGCCCTTGCCCCCACCCTACAGCGCTCCCAACACCTTCTCCAATCCCATCTTGACCGGTTCACCGCTTGGTGCAACCAGTGGTTGCTCAAGGTCAATCCTCCAAAACCCAGGCGATCATTGTAGGCAAAACCACCCCTTCCTTCCGCCTCCTTGATTTTTACATCACCATCTATGGCCGTCCTATCGCCCTCACTCCCACCCTTAAGTACCTTGGCGTCACCCTCGACCGTCGCCTCTCCTGGACTCCCCACCTCCGGACAATCCAAGCCAAGGCACGCTCCCACCTCAGTCTCCTCAAGCTCCTCTCCGGCCGCACGTGGGGTCTGGACCCCTCCACCATCCTCCACACTTATAAATCCCTCATCCGCCCTATCCTTTGTTATGCCCATCCGGCTTGGATCTCCGCCCCCCCTTCCTTTTATAAATCCCTCCAAATCCTTGAACGCCATGCTCTCCGCCTCGCCTATCGCATCCGTCTCCCCTCCCCTACGTGGATCCTGTACGATCTCATCCCCTTCCCCCACCTCCTCCTTTTCCTTGAAAGGATACAGATCCTGTACACCTCCCGCAAACTCGATCCTCCTCACCCGCTCGTCTCCCCGATCCTCTCCCACCCCTGCCCGCTGCCGCGCCTGTATGCCCACGTCCCACCTGGTCTCCATCTCTCCACCCTCCTTACCCTCTCCCAAGGTGGCTTCCGCCAGCTCCCCCTCCCTGATGATGTCCTCCTCCCCTCCATCTACCCCTCCTATCAACTTTGACCCTGACCCACCCCCCACTTCCGGTGTCCTTTCCTTTAGGCACCCTCCCTCCCTCCCTTCTCTTCCCTTCCCTTCTCTTTCCTTTTCCCCCGTCCCCTCCCTCCACCCCTCTTCCCCCGGGCTTCCCCTCCCCCTTCCTCCCTCCCCCCTTTCTCCCCTGCCCGTGGCATCTCTGCTCTCCCCTCTCCCTCTCCCACTCCCCTTCCTCCTCCTCCTCTCTTGGCAGGTCCCCGGACTCGCACACGCATAGTGAACATTCGCGCGCCGGAGATCTTCGCCATCAGTGTCTAGTGTGTGTGCTTCGTTTTGTGTTTTGTGCGTTTACAACTCAACTGTTCACATGTGCCGTCGCCGTTCTCCGTGTTTTGTGCGCCGTGTCAACAAGTGTTAGTGTTTTTATCGTCCAACGTGAACGGCTTCTTGTTTTTTGTTTTTTGTAACTACTTTCTTTGCCCGCCATTTTTTGTATTGTCTGTGTCACCTATATCATATTATTGTACCCCATAAGGCTGAAGAGCAGCGTATAAAGCTGCTGCCAGCCCGCCTTGTATGAGGTGATTAAAATTACAATAAAGGAAAAAAAAAAAGACAAGGAATTAGTGTCTTTCAGACGTGCTTGCAGTAAATACGGAAAAGTGAACTATTGCGACTTTACTCCAAATGCGCCAAACAGGACCAACGTGCTTTTATTCTTTTCACTGCTGCTGAAGAACAGACACCGGTAGACGTCCATCGGAGAATGAAGAACATGTATGAGGCAGCGCGTCTTTCGAAAACCATCGTTGTGGGATTGTGCGCCAAGTTCTGAGTGCTGCTTCTTCTTGATAATAGGCGTCTCCATGTCGCAAATGCCGTAACGCAGAAGTTACGCAAGTTCAAGTGGGAGACGCTCGAACACCCGCGATATACTACTGATCACTTCCTTCGGTCCGTTAAAGAGCCGACAGTAGCTCTTGGATGTGCAGCGCCAATTGCGGACTTCTTCAGGCTGCAGGACACGCGTTTTTACCAAACTGGTATCTTCGTCCTGGTCCATCGGTAGGATGATTGTCCCAATGCTCACCTAGATTTTTCCTGATAGGATATACCGATTCTAGAGCGAACGGCCTTTGAACGAAACGCTTTTGATTACCCCTAATAGTATTCCGCCGAGTTTTTGATTCAATTTTATGCACAAGAGAACTTTTGACCGTATCCTGGGTTCGAACATTATCAAATACCTCGAAGGAAACGCTATTGTGACACACAGATAGCACGGATTCAGAAAATATCGTTATTTTGGAACACAACCGCCTCTTTATTCACACCAAGTAATGTATGCTGTCGATATCAGTCACAGACCAGCGACTGAAGATGATTGATGGTATTCAGCAAAATTCCATTTTATACAAAATAGAATTTTTCAACGTGTACTGTGTTCGAACATTACCTTGAAAGAAACGCTACATTGACACAGAACCAGCATGCCTCACAAAATATCATTCCTGTTGAACACAGGTGGCTCTTTATTCACAAGAAGATTGATATCGATAGGGGATCTCAATTAGATACCACATTTCTAGATTTTCAGAAAGCTCTTGACACCGTTCATTAGACGCGGCTTTTAATCAGATTGTGTGCCTATGTCTTCTCAGTTGTGCTGACGACAATGTGATTTCCTGTCAGAAATGTTACAGTTCATAGTAAGTGCCGAGAAGTCATCTAGAGAAACACAACTCGCATCTGGTGTAGCCCATAGAAGTTATAGGCCCTCAGCTGCTCTTAATCTGTATAAACGATTTAAGAGACAATTTGAGCAGCTCTTTTATAATGTTTCTAGATGAGGCTGTCTTTTACCGACTGGTAATGATACCAGACGTTCAAAAGAAATTGCAAAATGATGTAGACAAGACATCTATATGGTGCGAAAAGTGGCAGTTAGCTCTAAGGGTGCCAAAAGTGGCAATTGGCTCTAAGCAGTAACTCGTGTGAGGTCCTCCAAACGAGCATGAAAAAAATTCTGTCAGATTTCAGTTGCACGATAAATCGCGCAAAATTTGAAGGTTGTTGATTCAATTAGATACCTAAGGTTACGATTACGAACAGGTTAATTTGGAACTATCGCATAGTACGCGATATGAGGCCTTTGCCGGGTAGGACTAACAAAGGACATGGGAAAAGGTCATAGGAAGGCAGGTCGTTTCCTATTATTGCGAAGCAGGGCAGAGAGCGTCACGGATATGATATGCGACTTGAGGTGGCTATCATTAAAACCAACGTGTTTTTGTTAGGGTGAGTTCTTTTCTCGATATTTTTGTCGGAAAGCGAAAGTCTTTTGGTGATTCCCACCTATATAGGGAGAAATGACCATTGTAATAAGACAAATCAGAGCTCGCACCAGAAGATTTAGGTTTTCATTTTTCTCATGTGTTATCGATGAACGCTCTACCAAGCACTTGAGTGTGAACTGAAAAGTAGTCAGGTACAGATAGAAGTATTTGAGCGACGCAGTCGTCCTTTTCAGGTGCTGTGACCTGTAATGTTACGCATACTCAGCGCTTGGACTCCAAAATAACTGTGAAGTATTCTTCGTGTCGTGCCACTGTTTGTAGCCGAGTTCTAACTCTGGAATCCGCTAAACGCTTTAACGCTAATATGTTGTTCACTTGGCTCGGTTACCGTCGGTGGGGGTAGAATCTAACCATGGTGTATGAAAACTCTTCTATTCTGTGTTATTTTGCTCTGATTTCATGCCTGTGTAAACTGGGGCTATACCTGTTTATACTCTCTAATCGTTCCTAGGCGCATATCAAACACTTACTGTACCTTGGGGTTCTTGGTACAGTGATTTTATTTAAACATAACTGCTCGATTTCAGTTATTTTATATTTACTGGTTCAACAAGAAACCTGATACCTAATCAACTTAAAAACGCAACGGATAACGCTAACAGTACCTCAACACATTCATTACAGAAGGCGGTAATCCTTTGCTTTATCATGGTTGGGCTATTATTGGCTTCTGTTCCATTAAAGCTTTATTCATTCTTCCTGCAGTCTTTAACTAGATATTTAAAATCATTCTTTGCAGTAAGGTTCAACCCAATCTGCGTTTGCTAAGACAATGGAGTAGTGATCTGGTTACATCGATCTCAAAATGTGATTCTTTATAGTTATCTACATTTATAGCTCAAAAACATTGTTTTCACTAAGGGGTTGTATATAACGTTGACTCTTGGCATGACAATCACGTTTCAATTAGTTACTGAAGTTAAGAATTTTACCTTATTTGGTTTCCTAGGTACAAAAGAACTTCACTCATGCTGTAGGGTAGTGGTGGCATGGGTTAAATTCAGTGTCGTTCAACGTAGCAGCGTGCGACATAACATTCACACACTTACATGTAAAATCTGCAAGGAAAGGGGCGTATGCACATTAGATATTCCGACTAAACTTATACTGTCGGAAAGCGCAACAAAACGGAGATTCTTGTGGGGCTTTGTGTAACTGCACACTGCCGAATGCACGAATTATGTTACTAACTATCGTGATAGCAACCGTATCTGATGTATTTTTACTACAGTAAGTCGTGGTGGATTGGCTCAACAATGACATCTACCGCGAAGCTTAAAATTCTATATTAATTAATGAATTTAGCTTTGCTACGCTGTTATTCCACACCAAGGGGTTGAAACAAACGTCTTCGACAGACATGGGCTAGCGAACACACAATGGCGGGAACCCATGCCGTCCGTTATCATTCATCAAGGCAGCTCACCGAAAATTACCAAATTATTACGTAAGGCGTAACTAAGGACCATCAAAATCATTATATCGTACTGTGTAACTCCCTCAGGTGAAAGGTAAATTGTTATAATTTTACTGAGATGTAATATTCACGGAGTCATTATTTCACCCCGAACTCAGTTACTGTATGGAGATCTGTGTTGAAAATATCCATTCGGAGACAAAAAGTAACATCGACGAACTGCTTCTATTATTATTATTGTAATTATTATTATTCGTTTAATTACTTGTTTGATTTAATAATAATAATAATTATTATTATTATTATTACTGATTCAAGGGCCGGCCGGTGTGGCCGAGCGGTTCTAGGCGCTTCAGTCTGGAAACGCGTGACCGCTGCGGTCGCAGGTTCGAATCCTGCCTCGGGCATGGATGTGTGTGATGTCCCACGTTGCGAACATTATCCACAATGATATGACTCATTTTACACCTTTTATTCACCATACCAGCAAGAGCTCCTCAACAGTCTCCACACCTCAGACTAGGTAGTCTCTGCTTTGCTTTCCCAAAGGTTATATTTTGACAAAGCTCACTACATTCTGTCTTTGGCTTATCCCTCCCCTTTCTAAATCCCAGCACATTCAAACTTCACGCAGTCACACACTCATGGAATGGTATAGGCAGAAAACGAGAAGTGTGACACATTAAAATATAACACAGATGGTTTCATTCTCATATCCAAAGGCCATATTTCACGAGTATGAAATAGAAAAAGTCTCGTTAGGCCACAGACATTCAGTCTAGTGACACTCTGATGTTAATGGCTTGCGAATGCTTTAATTGGAGTGTACTAACAGTACCGTTTCAGTTTTCTTTTCCTGGGTCAGCACTGTTATTCCGCAAATCGCACATTCTCTCAGCGTTTTCTAGCTCTGATGGGTGATGTCGTCCGTGGGATCTTAACAAACTGACCGACGGTTGCCAAGTTTTGCTTGTATTGAAGTCAATGTCAAAGTGTAATAGATTTTCCGAGATCTTTATTGCCACAGTCACTGAATCCAATGAATTTCGCTCCCACCAATAACGACAGAAACCATATTTTATAATGTTAAAGACGACCAAGGACTCCGAAAGCCGGGCGTTTACCGCATCCCATTCGAATGTGGCAATGTATTACCAAGAGCAGACTACTAGAACAGTGCAGAGGAGGTGCAAGGAATACCAACCACACATCCGACTGAAAGAATCAAACAAAGCAGCCGTCATCATTCAATGCTTCAAATATAATAGTGAAACGAAATATGACGACACCTTGAAGTGATCGAAACATCAAGTTCCTGGAACAGCTATTTGCATTCCTACAATTTAGCTGCCGTACACATTTCACAAAACGATGCTTTCATCATCACGTTATTGATACACAGTTTGTGGCATTCATAAAATAAAACAAAAAAGGCCTTGGGCTATGAACCGCACACACCACAACCGTGAAGAGCTGAGCACACAATGAGCTTTTACTTGACGCTTTTCTTGGTGTCCGGAGGTTGTTGTGAGTTGCTATGCACGAGGCACCAATGAGCTTGCATCTGACACGTATTATTTACAGCAGAGTCGAAAAAAAAAAAAGGTAGACACTGACCTCAGGAAAGATCCATTTAGGTCCAGAGAGACAAACTGACATTGATCCTAATACTTTACAAGCTAGACCATATACGCGCAAACCTACATTTATTGCGTTTATCGCTACAGCGCCTGTCGCTCTGAGCAATCAGTAAAGGAAAAACGAGGTGAAGTTTCGAAAGGAAGTTCAGGGAGAAGAAATACAAACTTGGAGCATATTCAAAGTCTCTAATTCTGCCAGTGAGGCCACAGGGCTTGCAAGATCAGTTGAACGGAATGGGCAATGTCTTGAAACAAGGGTAATAGGCTATAGTCGAATTAAATAAGGTCATACTGAGGGACTTAGATTAGAAAACGAAGCATTTAAAGTACTAGATGATGTTGCATGGCAGTTTATAATGTATTATGCACATCCCCTTAGCCAGTATAGCCGATTATATTACACTGCATGACAACTGTATACAATATTAACTACTGCCAATGATTTCAAGGCTAATAACTTCCTTTTCTTTTTTCCTCTTATTATGGTGAGGAGGAGGTGAAATTTTCTGCAGCCTTGTGTGCTTTCGTTAGCTGGCACACGACATAGAAGTTAACATAGAAGGACCAGTTGTTATAAACTTCTGGCGTTGAAAATATCCCTCGAGCAGGTCTAGGACAGGTAATTTGCTATGTGCCATTTCTGCAGAGCAGGCGCGCTGTAGGCGGCCATCGATCCGTGACAATTGCATTGTGCGAGATGCAAGAAAGAGTCCTTTTTCGATGGATAAAAATCTAAAATCTAGGTGTACCACTCAGAACCAGGGACCTTAGTCTTCGCCCACGTGAAGGAGGAATAATCGTTTAAATCTAAGTAACAAGAACTCTGATTAGCTCACAATGATTATTACGGTCGGAGGAAGGCAATGGCAAACCACCTCCACTAGGACTTTGCCTAGTACAGCGGTGCGGGTCTCCCGCATCGTCCCCTACGCTCCTCGGAGTATGGGACCTCATCATTATCAGTGGTGTAAAATGCCTGGAGATTTATAAGTTGGGGCAAATGCTCAGGATAAACGCCTGGATAAATTCCCAAACTTCATAAATGTCCGGGCATTTATGCATTACAAAGATTAATTGATAAGTAGCACTCATAACATTTTTTTAGCTGACATTGTGTATTGGAAAACGTGTTTTGCAACACTTCTTCTTTATTGGTTGGGTTGCCCAGTTGAAAAAGCTGCTTGAAGGTTGTTGTTGTTGTTGTGGTCTTCAGTCCTGAAACTGGTTTGATGCAGCTCCCCATGCTACTCTATCCAGTGCAAGCTTCTTCATCTCCCAGTACCTACTGCAGCCTACATCCTTCTGAATCTGCTTAGTGTATTCATCTCTTGGTCTCCCTCTACGATTTTTATCCTCCACGCTCCCCTCTAATACGTAATTGGTGATGTCTCAGAACATGTACTACCAACCGATCCCTTCTTCTAGTCAAGTTGTGCCACAAGCTCCTCTTCTCCCCAATTCTATTCAATACCTCCTCATTAGTTATGTGATCTACCCATCTACTCTTCAGCATTCTTCTGTAGCACCACATTTCGAAAGCTACTATTCTCTTCTTGTCTAAACTATTTATCGTCCACGTTTCACTTCCATACATGGCTACACTCCATACAAATACTTTCAGAAACGACTTCCTGACATTTAAATCTATACTCGATGTTAACAAATTTTTCTTCTTCAGAAACGCTTTCCTTGCCATTGTCAGTCTACATTTTATATCCTCTCTACTTCGACCATCATCAGTTATTTTGCTCCCCAAATAGCAAAACTCCTTTACTACTTTAAGTGTCTCATTTCCTAATGTAATTCCCTCAGCGTCATCCGACTTAATTCGACTACATTCCATTATACCCGTTTTGCTTTTGTTGATGTTTATCTTATACCCTCCTTTCAAGACACTGTCCATTCCGTTCAACTGCTCTTCCAAGTCCCTTGCGCTCTCTGACAGAATTATCATGTCATCAGCGAACCTCAAAGTTTTTATTTCTTCTCCATGGATTTTAATACCTACTCCGAACTTTTCTTTTATTTCCTATATTGCTTGCTCAATATACAGATTGAATAACATCGGGGATAGGCTACAACCCTGTCTCACTCCCTTCCCAACCACTGCTTCCCTTTCATGTCCCTCGACTCTTATAACTGCCATCTGGTTTCTGTACAAATTGTAAATAGCCTTTCGCTCCCTGTATTTTACCCCTGCCACCTTTAGAATTTGAAAGAGAGTATTCCAGTCAACATTGTCAAAAGCTTTCTCTAAGTCTACAAATGCTAGAAACGTAGGTTTGCCGTTCCTTAATCTTTCTTCTAAGATAAGTCGTAAGGTCAGTATTGCCTCACGTGTTCCAGTATTTCTACGGAATCCAAACTGATGTTCCCCGAGGTCGGCTTCTACTAGTTTTTCCATTCGTCTGTATAGAATTCGTGTTAGTATTTTGCAGCTGTGGCTTATTAAACTGATTGTTCGGTAATTTTCACATCTGTCAACACCTGCTTTCTTTGGGATTGGAATTATTATATTCTTCTTGAAGTCTGAGGGTATTTCGCCTGTTTCATACATCTTGCTCACCAGATGGTAGAGTTTTGTCAGGACTGGCTCTCCCAAGGCCGTCAGTAGTTCCAATGGAATGTTGTCTACTCCGGGGGCCTTGTTTCGTCTCAGGTCTTTCAGTGCTCTGTCAAACTCTTCACGCAGTATCGTATCTCCCATTTCATCTTCATCTACATCCTCTTCCATTTACATAATATTGTCCTCAAGTACATCGCCCTTGTATAGACCCCCTATATACTCCTTCCACCTTTCTGCCTTCCCTTCTTTGCTTAGAACTGGGTTTTCATCTGAGCTCTTGATGTTCATACAAGTGGTTCTCTTATCTCCAAAGGTCTCTTTAATTTTCCTGTAGGCAGTATCTATCTTAGCCCTAGTGAGATAAGCCTCTACATCCTTACATTTGTCCTCTAGCCATCCCTGCTTAGCCATTTTGCACTTCCTGTCGATCTCATTTTTGAGACGTTTGTATTCCTTTTTGCCTGCTTCATTTACTGCATTTTTATATTTTCTCCTTTCATCAATTAAATTCAATATTTCTTCTGTTACCCAAGGATTTCTACTAGCCCTCGTCTTTTTACCTACTTGATCCTCTGCTGCCTTCACTACTTCATCCCTCAAAGCTACCCATTCTTCTTCTACTGTATATCTTTCCCCCATTCCTGTCAATTGTTCCCTTATTCTCTCCCTGAAACTCTGTACAACCTCTGGTTCTTTCAGTTTATCCAGGTCCCATCTCCTTAAATTCCCACCTTTTTGCAGTTTCTTCAGTTTTAATCTACAGGTCATAACCAATAGATTGTGGTCAGAATCCACATCTGCCCCTGGAAATGTCTTACAATTTAAAACCTGGTTCCTAAATCTCTGTCTTACCATTATATATTCTATCTGATACCTTTTAGTACCTCCAGGGTTCTTCCATGTATACAACCTTCTATCATGATTCTTAAACCAAGTGTTAGCTATGATTAAGTTGTGCTCTGTGCAAAATTCTACCAGGCGGCTTCCTCTTTCATTTCTTAGCCCCAATCCATATTCACCTACTACGTTTCCTTCTCTCCCTTTTCCTACACTCGAATTCCAGTCACCCATGACTATTAAATTTTCGTCTCCCTTCACTATCTGAATAATTTCTTTGATTTCATCATACATTTCTTCAATTTCTTCGTCATATGCAGAGCTAGTTGGCATATAAACGTGTACTACTGTAGTAGGTGTGGGCTTCGTATCTATCTTGGCCACAATAATGCGTTCACTAAGGTGTTTGTAGTAGCTTACCCGCGTTCCTATTTTCCTATTCATTATTAAACCTACTCCTGCATTACCCCTATTTGACTTTGTGTTTATAACCCTGTAGTCACCTGACCAGAAGTCTTTTTCCTCCTGCCACCGAACTTCACTAATTCCCACTATATCTAACTTTAACCTATCCATTTCCCTTTTCAAATTTTCTAACCTACCTGCCCGATTAAGGGACGCGACATTCCACGCTCCGATCCGTAGAACGCCAGTTTTCTTTCTACTGATAACGACATCCTCGACATCGTCTTGAGTAGTCCCCGCCCGGAGATCCGAATGGGGGACTGTTTTACCTCCGGAATATTTTACCCAAGAGGACGCCATCATCATTTTCCATCTGAGCTCTTGATATTCATACAAGTGGTTCTCTTTTCTGCAAAGTTCTCTTTAATTTTCCTGTAGGCAGTATCTATCTTACCCCTAGAGATAAACGCTTCTACATCTTTACATTTGTCCTCTAGCCATCCCTGCTTAGCAATTTTGCACTTCCTGTCGATCTCATTTTTGAGACACTTGTATTCCTTTTTGCCTGCTTCATTTACTGCATTTTTATATTTCCTCCTTTCATTAATTAAATTCAATATTGCTTCTGTCACCGAAGGGTTTCTACTAGCCCTCGTCTTTTTACCTATTTGATCCTCTGCTGCCTTCAGTATTTCATTCCTCAAAGCTACCCATTCTTCCTCTACTGCAGTTCTTTCCCCCATTCCTGTGAATTGTTCCCTTGTGGTCTCCCTGAAACTCTGTACAACCTCTGGTTCTTTCAGTTTATCCAGGTCCCATCTCCTTAAATTCCCACCTTTTTGCAGTTTCTTCAGTTTTAATCTACAGTTCATAACCTTTTAGTATCTCCATGGTTCTTCCATGTATACAACCTTCTTTCATGATTCTTGAACCAAGTGTTAGCTATGATTAAGTTATGCTCTGCACAAAATTCTACCACGCGGCTTCCTCTTTCATTTCTTAGCCCCAATCCAAATTCACCTACTATGTTTCCTTCTATCCCTTTTCCTTTTCATGACTATTAAATTTTCATCTCCCTTCACTTGAAGGTTAGGGGAGAGGTATTAGCGAAAATAAATTGGACTCTAAACATAACTTTTTACATCTTTAATGAGGTTAATTCTCGGGGTAGTGAATAATAATAAAGAAATCAATACTGAAGCTTAAAAGTAATTTTTGAAGTTGAATGTGGTTTATATTCAGTAGCTAGTCTGTAGGTAGTATTTTTACTTATGCTACACTATTGCAATAAAATTAAAAAATTGTTGTCAATCAGTTTCTTAATCTTCATAAGTTGAAGAAGAATCAGGAAGTTCCAAATCTGCCTCAGATTCTCCTGAATCTGATTCTTCGCTGACTAATGGGTTCCTTTCCATTTTGTCTTTGCTTGGACGACTCAGTATGGGTTTTTGCTTGGGATCAACAGGGTTATGTTGTGTTCCTGCTCCATTCATCAATTTCCAGTTGTCAGAAAGATATGTTAGTTTTGCAGCTCTCTCTGACGTCAGTCTTTTATTTATTTATTTAGTTTTTACTTTGGAAGTGCTGAAGGAACGCTCTGTAGCGGCAGATGTAACTAATGCACCCAGAATTTCTACGGCAACTTCTGCCAATTCACAAGTTCTTCTTAACCTTGACAAGCCAGAAAAGGATTTACACGATGATTTTTATTCTCCTGGGGGTGAGGGCTCAGTCCTTCCCACACAAATTGTCTGGACCAAATTCCTTGTTTGTCCCTGTAACCAGCCAAGTTGTCTCTAACCTGAATAACATTTAGTCGAGTGTTCTTCACTGTGCCACGAAGAAAGCATATTGCAATAAGTATCTCGAAAGGGGCCGGCCGGTGTGGCCGTGGGGTTCTAGCCGCTTCAGTCTGGAACCGCGTGACCGCTACGGTCGCAGTTTCGAATCCTGCCTCGGGCATGGATGTGTGTGATGTCCTTAGGTTAGTTAGGTTTAAGTAGTTCTAAGTTCTAGGGGACTGATGACCACAGATGTTAAGTCCCATAGTGCTCAGAGCCATTTGAACCATCTCGAAAGGCTTCAGGTTACTACTACCCTGTAGCGCTGGATCAAGAAGATTGGCTACAAGCTGGGCATCGATTCTTTGTTCTTACATCCTTTTTATGTTAGTGTTCTCATTTCATTTTCGCAGTAGCGCAGTCATACGAAAGTAGATAAAGAAAGGAAGAGAACAAAAAACCACAGTCTGTCTCAAATGTCGCCACATCTGACAATAAAGCATTTTTTTGTTGTTTCACTGAAAACAGTTTAACATTTAATAATAAATTTATCGCCAAGAAACACATGCCAGCTTTTTAATACGTTCAGTAAAAATTTTACTATCAATAATCATTCTTCAATAATATTCGGAGATTTGACATGCACTATAAAGTGCGTTACATTACAAAGCGATGATTTAAGGAAAATGTTCTTTTTTTAATTTTTTTATCTGGCTTATCACGACATAGCTATTAAACGCGGTGTGTGTGTCTGTGTGTGTGTGTGTGTGTGTGTGTGTGTGTGTGTATGCGTGCGAGTGAGTGCGACAGAGAGAAACCGACACTGAAGAGTAGAACTGGTAACATTCTAAATGCATTTCCTAACTTTTAATGCCCGGAGTATCGTCTCATCCATTACTTTAACTGATAAATTGTACATTATAGCAGGAAAAACTTTAAAAAGTACTTTTTTTATATAAATGCTCACATTTGGGCATTTAAAACTGCTTTGGAAAAATTTCCGGGAAAATGTCCATTTATAAATGTCCTGCCCACTGGGCATTTGCCCGGCCCACATCATTAAGCAGAAGGCGAATTTTCCTATGTCTGTCTACGCCCAAGCCTTATGGTTGGCCAAGGAGAAATCTGTCATGCAGTGGGAGAGATTTTCTATCTTCTTTCCCGTGACACACCACTGCTGGATAACCACGACAAAATATGAGAGAATAGAAGTTTGTTTACTTGTTTATAAAATTATTGTTGGTCGGAACTCGCATGGTCTGCTGCAATTGGCCAGCGACATACATATACTGGCAGGCCCAGTTTCAGGGAGCTTGGAAATCAAAGACACTGCCAATGCGTCGAAGAACACGCTTGCTTCAGGGGTGCCCCCAAAAACACACTTCACTTTTGTTGGCCGCAGAGAGAGATGTCTCCACCTTAGAACGGAGTACAGAAGTCGAGCTGGACTCGGAATTTCCAGACACTACTGCCTTCTTCATGTTCACACTGTGTAATAGTCGTAAGCATCAGCTGGCGATACAATCACTGAGGCGAGGGAGGAATGAGGCTAGTCAATTTTCATCAGATTATAATTGCACAGTTTTACCGTTCACAGCTAGCTAATGGCTACCATCATGCACTTTGGCTATTCTATCAATGTTTGTACTTGCTTTTCTGGGTTTATTTCTGTAAACCACTAACCATTTTCAAAGTCATTGGCCGTATCCACGATATAGTTTCACGCTGTGCCTTCGTGTTTCCACCCATAATTACAGAACTTTGTCCACTTATTAGATGTTTACATGCTTAATGCAGTCGGTAAGCATTTTATTAGATGTTTTACGGCAATAAACCGAATTATTACAGTGACTGCTAGTTTCCTTTGTAGTTAGATGGGGCCCTTCTTAATACGGGTGTTCAAAAAGTCTCTCCGCG
This sequence comes from Schistocerca nitens, assembly GCF_023898315.1. NCBI lineage: Eukaryota > Metazoa > Arthropoda > Insecta > Orthoptera > Acrididae > Schistocerca > Schistocerca nitens. The sequence goes on from NC_064617.1 coordinate 636,490,869, forward strand.
GTGCCTTCTGATTGTAAGCGGCATCTGCCGTAGGCCGCAGTCAATATACAGAAATGAAACTCAGTGAAATACAAGTTATCAATTTAACGAATATTCATTTTATTTACAAATTTTCACGTTAAATGTTGAAAGTGTCCCCGACTTGAAGAGAAGTAACCCAGGCAGGCGAACAAGCATACGGCACTGTGGAGAGACTTTTTGAACACACCGTATAACCATATCAGGTGTTGTACCTGTACTTTCATACTTATTTAGGTCACCCGTAGTAGTTTTCCTATAATAAGACGTTATCCGTTGTACGATATTGTTTCTCTTAAATTGGCGTTTTCTGATAGGTAGTTTCCTTTCTCTGTATGTAACTGGGGATCGGGCTTATAGCATCTTAGGAGTGTACTAAACAACTCAGCCGACATCCCACAATGAGGTTTAGCTACTTGGATAACAAAATAACTGATGATGGAATAGAAAAGATATAAAATGTTGATTTGCAATACCAATAAAAACGTTCCTAAAAAAGAGATGTTTATTAACATCGAATATAAATTTAAGTCATAATGAAAATAAGTGCTCCAAAGCTAGCTGAAATATGGTAATGTATTTCTTTAAATATCTTACAAGACAGGTCTGTTTCGGCTTATTGTCATTATCAAGTGACATCTAGTTGGAATGACGACCACAATGCATCTATAGTTTCTTTTTCCGCCATGTTTTCGTAAGAGTATTACTTTTTGTAGTTACGAAGCCTAAAAATACGTTTCTGTTAGGTATTCTAACCGTTCAGTTTTGACAGTTCTTTACTACGACCAAAACTGAACTGTCAAAGTATCTGACAGAAAAGTATTTTTACGCTTCATAACTACAAAAAGTAATATTCTTACCAAGAAATGGCAGAAAAAATTTACTAGAGATGCAATATGCTGGTCACTTCCAAGTAGACGTCAGTTGATAATGACAATAAGACGAAATAGGCCTGCCGCATAAAATATTTAGAAAAATACATTACCTTACTGCACCTTATTTTGGAGCAGTCATTTTGATTATCTCTTATACTGACGAATATTATGAACGGAACGAAAAATAAGTTTAAGTGCCAAAAAGTCTTTTCTAGTCTGGAGTGTGGTCTTGTACAGAAGTGAAACATGGATGATAAGCAGTTCAGACAAAAACTGCATAGGAGCTTATTAAATTTGGCATTACAAGCTTTGAGGGGGGAGGGGGGAGGGAGGGTAGTGAAATTTTTAGAGGACTGAAGACCACAGTAACAATACAACTTGCGTGTTTTATTTGGGACTAAGTTCGACTTTCGTCTGATTACTGTCTGCATAACTCCCTGCTTGTCCCATAATGTTTTATGTATCTCGAATCTTGACAAATGTGACTAAGCAAAACGACTGGGCATGTCTTTACCCTGTCAGCAGCAAAATAAATCTGATGCTTTGGTATCACAGTCTGCACAGGAAGTTTTTAGGGAGGGCCCCAGTTTTAGTAGATTTGACCACAAGTATAAAATACTTGAGACACTGTCCTGCCTAAAGAGTAGGACTATTTTTACAGTATACCCTGCCATTGGATTTCACTCTGTCGCGTCTCTCGTTTTCACTAAAAGCAAAATGAACAATACGTGACATAAAAACTGACATTCGTCATCTCCTAAAAGTAATTACTTAAGACCTTATGCATAGCACACACGAAACTTCCCATAAAACAAAAGGCCTTGCACTACCGCCTCTAAGTAACCCTCTAGCACTTCTATCAACGCCTACCATACTCTGCCTGCACCATGTGACATTGCGACCAATGGGAAGTGCACAACCCCTTGCCACAAACTCTTACCATGGGTGCTGTGTACTCTTTTTACCTTTTCCTCTTTTTTTCTCTAGAATATAATTATATATACTTGAAATAAAGAAAAGGAACTACTACTTCTTCTCGTAGCAAGCATTCCTTAATTTTATCCGTTATGGGCGACACGTAATTTTTTCATCTAATATTTTCCTTAAATAAGGTGCCAAGATAAATTTCATAGTCCAAATTGGAGGTTTTGTAAAAAAAAAATAACGGGATATTTAGCATTTTGAAAAGTACTTATTCTTCTACATCAGTGTTATTCCTTTCAAAATAATCTCCATCAGATATTATATACTTTTTATCAATTTCTAAGACACGGCTGGTATCAGAGCTTTGGGATAGCTTTTAGCTCTCTCAGCGATGCGTTTTTAATCACACCTATACTTTGAAAACGACGGCCCTTTAAAGTTTTCTTTACTTTTACGAAAGTGAAAAAGTCACATGAAGTTAGGTCTCGCGAGTATAGACTTTGGGGAATTATTAGTGTATTGTTTTCTACTAACGATTCACGAAAATGCAGGTAAGTGTGAGCAACTGTATTATCGTGGTGCAAAAACTACAAATTATTTCGTATTGATTCTGACAACCTTGTAACAAGTACTCGTTAATGACTGTTCACAAGAAATCATCGTACACTATGCCGTTGTAATCGAAGAACATAGTCAACGTGACCTTCACAGTTGGTTGCACTTGACGAACTTTTTTTCGTCCTGGCTATCCAGAATGCTTTCATTGGGAAAAATTAGCCTTAGTTTCGACGTTATATCCATTTCATCATCTATTACGATACGTTTAAGTAGTTCTGCATCATAACTGACTTCATCCAAGCTTACCATAATTTCCTTTAGCAGTTTGTGCCTAAATCTTATTTGCTCATGAGAATACCAAAACTCACAGTCTGTTCTCTGCTGGTTTTTATAGCCCTCTCTATAGAGTATCCTCGCCCGTGCGTGTTAGGCTCGGAGTTTGCACAAAGTATGGTCATAAATAGTCAATGTAACTGGCAGATCGAATCTTACGTGTGGATCAATGACAGATCAGAAGTAATTTTGTTCAGTATAGACGGTCGTCGTTCAGATATGGCTAACCAAAAACTCAGTGCTGCTTCTACATATTCCTTAGCTAGTAAAGGCAGATTCTTACAAAACCATTAATTAGACGTCTAATGCATTGCAGAGTCTCTGAAAACTGAGCCCTCTTCGTTAAGAATTTGGTGCTTAAATACTTGTGTCGCAGATGATCTGCGTCACAAATGGTAGGGATGGTTCGTTTCCATAAGCGATTTGTTGGCGTTGACTTCATGGCACCAAGGCATATTTTAGAAGCTCTAAATTTTACCTTATTAACTTTTGTCATGCTTAGTTCTATGGTAGGCTGCATAACTCACAAAATTTATCCCTGACATCATGCTGCAGGCCTCGCATTGGTGCGTAGCGTGTAGTATAACCCAATTCGCGTAGGCGCACACCCACCGCTGCGCAACGTTCCAGAGTCCTCCGTCTTAGCTCCCCAATATGACACAGAGTTTCTTTTACTTTTAATTTCGAAGTAAGTTTATAAAATTTGTAAATAATTTACTACAATGTTACGTAAATTATTTACTACAATGATACATTTAATTTGATGTATGCATTACTTGTCATTACTATAGTTCATTTTAGCCATTTCTTAAAAATACCTCCTTCTTATTACACCCACAGACCCGCAAAATTTACTGCATCTGTGTAGGAAAAACTGCGAGGAAATAGGGGGTGGGGGTGGAGGGGGAGGGAAGAGGAAGAGGAGGAGGAGGAGGAGGAGGAGGAGGAGGGAGAGGAAGAGGGGAGATACGCAGCTATAGCAGATCTGCCATGGGGGCAGTATCCCTTTGGTATGGCTCTGGTACAACGTATCCCGACATTATGCGTATTAACTGTTCTCTAAATGAGAAATAATTTCAGGAAATTGTTCATTCTGTCCCTGTGTTTCAATACGTCACATATATCATTATGACTTGTATCCTTTTTTGCCGGCCGGGGTGGTCTCGCGGTTCTAGGCGCGCAGTCCGGAACCGTGCGACTGCTACGGTCGCAGGTTCGAATCCTGCCTCGGGCATGGATGTGTGTGATGTCCTTAGGTTAGTTATGTTTAAGTAGTTCTAAGTTCTAGGGGACTGATGACCACAGCAGTTGAGTCCCATAGTGCTCAGAGCCATTTGAACCATTTGTATCCTTTTCCGGGACACGATACAGATTTTTTCAAAAGTGCAGCCTCCAGAATTTACTGGCTTGGTCTGTACAGGAACTTGCGGCAGACATCTTTCGCACTTTCACTAAAAATGCGACGCATATCCGCAAAAGACTGACGCTGTATCCTGTGTCTAGAAATCACTTACTCGACGTATTTAGCCTGACTGGATTTTGGTGCAGGTCTGTGATGCACAATAACGGCGAAATAGAACCCAGACGATCTCAACATTCATTACGGTATCAGGTGGATGGTAATTTTCACATCGTGGTCATCCCAACTCAGTAGATCTGAACCAAATCAATTTGAGCGATTTTCTTGAATTCCACGAGCGTATTTTCGATACTTTGAAAACAGAACACAATAGAATTATTGTATTAACAGCCGCTCAGCTCTCCTTTTAGAGTCAGATTACATGTACTACGGGAGAATGGAACAGTCGTGAAAGGAGTGTGCAGAGGAGCCATAACGACTGTCCACTCAAAATCCGAAAACCAGTGTCAAGTTACGAAACGTGACCCAAAGGAATAAATGGTCCGTAGAATCGAAAGGGGTATTAGTTCTTCGGATTTTTTTTACATTTAGGTCTGTTAGCGCAACATAATGATAATAGTCATGGAATCTCACTTCTTATGAGAGGTATTAGAGATAAAGTTAGTGAACTGCTTATAGATGCTGACTATGATGTTACTGGTATAGCAGAGTACCACTTAAATAATTTGACATTTCAGAAGCTTCCTTTACTAGGATACATATTAGCTGGCCGTTTTTCAAGGAGTTCTTTGCGAAGTGGGGGAGTGGCCATATACGTAAAAAAAAAAAGTATTCCATTTGAATCCGTAGACGTATCAAAGCACTGCATTGAACAGGTATTTGAATGTTGTGCAGGGGCAGTTGAATGCAGTGAAACTAAACTTCTAATTGTCGTTACCCGTAGGACGCCTGACTCTGACTTTAGAGCATTTCTGCTCAAGCTAGAGACGATTCTTGGTTGGCTTTATAGTAAGTATCAAAAATTAGTACTAATGTTGTGTGTGATTGTGCAAGAAAAAGGATGTTGTTAGATCTCCTATATTCATACGATCTGATGCAGACTGTATTTTTTCCAACCAGGGTGCAGTGGAACAGTAGCGCAGCTACAGACAATATTTTTATTCATTCTTCATTACTAGATGGACATTCTGTTAGTAAAAGGGTGAATGGCCTTTCAGATCATGATGCATAAATTTTAACACTAAAAGGTCTTTGTACTGAAAATACAAACTATGTATAAAAGTTAATCCATAGGCAATGAAGAGTTTTTTAAACATCGTTAAGGAACAATACTGACAGTATGTTTATAGCGCCCATAACACAAATGACATATAAAGCTTTCTTAAAACACTTCTCATAAACACTTCTCATGCTTTTTGAAAGTTTCTTTCTATTAGAACCTTCTAAACGGGGTACTATCAGTAGCAGATAGCCTAGGTGAGTGATTATTGGGATAAGGATTTCATATAGAACAAAGTGGAAATTGTGTCAAAATGTTAAAAGTAGTCGCAGCTGAGCTACAATAGCCGATTATAAAAGTACTGCAAGGTGCATAAAACCTTATTATGGAGGCGAAGAGTATGTGGTACACAAACAGAATAGCTATTCACAGGATAAAATTAAAACCATATGGCCAGTCGTGAGAGAACTGTCTGGTCAACAGCACAAGGTCGACGATACAATGTCAGTACGTAATGAAAATGCTTGTGTTATTGATAAGTCAGATATATATGCAGTATTTAACAATTACCTTCCGAAAATTCCTAGTGAATTAAACAAAAACTTTGTTTCTGCAGAGAATCATATAACTCTCTTGGTAAACGCCATTCAGAGACTGATGTCTGAAATACTCTTCTGTGATACTGACAAGAGGGAGACTGAGTCAATAATTAAATAACTGAAGACTAAGGACTCATGAATATGATGGAGTATCTAGAAGAATGTTAAAGTACTCTGCTGCACATTTTAGCCCTGTAATTAGCCACATCTGTAATTTTTCCTTTAAGAATTGTCAGTTTCCTGAATGATTAAACTACTCAGTAGTAAAACCGCTTTATAAAAAGCGAGAAAGGGATAATGTAGACAATTTTAGACCGATTTCTATGCCATCAGTGTTTGCCAAAGTTATTGAAAACGCTTTGTATGTAAGAATAATTGATCATTTTACTTCACATAATTTGCTAACAAATGTACAGTCTGGTTTTAGAAGTGGTTTAACAACTGAAAATACTATATCCAGTTTTCTCTGTGAGGTATTGGATGGATGAAACAAAACGTTTCGAACGCTAGGCATTTTTTTTATTTAACTGAGACTTTTGATTGTGACGATTATAAAATATTGTTCCAGTGAGAGGCACCCACATGCCTTGCTCATACTGTGGCATCAAGCAGTCAGGCCTGCAAAATGAGTGGTCTGCCAAGCGAGTGGATTCATTCTTATTTATCGAGTAACATGAACTCTCGTACTCACAATTAAGTTACAAATTATCCCCCTGTATGAATATTACGCAACGGATAACGCACATCTGACTGTTAGTAATTAACACAACTCTGACTGTTCACTATGCACTGGCAATACCACATTTTCTTTCTCATTCAACGACTTTGAACAACACATGGCCATCGCACTGAATATGAATGGCGCACACATTATATATTCTGGGTATCATGACAACATACTATTCGAAGGAAAAGACCACCAATCTTTTTATTTTCACTATCTTATTTATTCCGATAAATTCTATAACCTAAACACACAAATTCTATAACCTATAACAATAACACATGCGAAATTCCGCCCAGTGGGCATGGCTTTACATTGGTGAATCTCTATATTATGGTCTCGTAATTATTTAACGCTACAGTGCACTTTCTGGATAGGATGGTGGATCTTTTATTATACCTCACACTTCGACTCTCACAATCATCATCACGAAACTTTCCTCCAGACCGAGCAGTACCGAAGGAACAAGCATAACCCACTAATCTTTTGAAACTACCTTGCTACTCTCCCATGCAAACCACACATACCCAAATTACATGACATACACCACACTACGACATGGAATACAAAACACTACATAGTCACAACACTATCACTTTCAGCTTTCCCACTTCAATTAGTATTTATCCCAGTTTCACACGACACTGCCCCACTTTGTAATTCTACTTTCCTACTATGAACTCTGGAGGATATATGCACGTCTTCCTGTGCAATGCAAACCAAGTGGCGTTGCTGGATAGACGGCCGACTCACCTTGCTTCTCTCTCAGAGTATTATAGTTTGAATCAAGCGTCACACGGAAACATAACACGCAAAGTAATATTAAGAACATATTCATCTCACACGCGAGTCCTAAACTGATACCATGGACGAGTACTTCTCTTTATCATTTGTCTCATACACAGATTGAGACTCACACAGTACTCACCACGTGGAAGTACTCGTCTCTAATTTCAAGTCCTGCACACGCCATTTCTTAAATATTTCAACTTATAGTACACACGCTAGTAATTCAGCTTAACTTAAGCACACGGAAGTATTTCAACTTATTGCTACACGTGGTTTCATTGTGACCGTTGGTCACTTCCGAAGATTACTACGATCCCATTAATATTACCTGCCTGACATTTAATTCTCCCCACAAAAGTTCCTGAAATAGAGAAATTATTATTTCAAACTACTCTTAAGTATTCCACATGCATACAATGTCTCCACTCTTTTGTCATTACGGAGCACACCTAAGACAGGTCTTACCAACACAAGATCCAGCGGCAGACTGCTGAAACATGGCCGTTCTTCAGGTTCTCTCGCACCTCTGCCGAAGTGGGGAGCACCTTGCTACCGTATTGGTCAGCCACATTTCAGGCACTCAAAGCTCAGGTAAATTTCATCTCTTTGGTCCCACCAAAGGTGACCCAAGTACCGTCTCAAAGATGATCATATATTCACATTCACTATCTGCGGTTAGCAGACGACCATACATTCATTCATTTCACAGATCTCACCAAACTCGATGTAGGGATTTATTTTGTGGGAGTGCACATGTGATCAATTAAATAAATAAATTGTCATTCTTTCCCACACTGGTATCTGGCTTCGCTGTATTAATTGAAATTGAGTTATTATTAGAAAAAATATATTGTTCTGACAACAATAACGAAGAATGTTGTACCTATTTTCAATGTCGGGCAGTACTGTAGCCTTTCACCAGAAGTTGGACCGTTATGGAATACAGGGAGTAGCTCACAATTGGTTAGTCTCTTACTTTAATAACAGACAGAAAAAGGTAATTCTCCACATATTGTGAATGGCTATGATGTGGGGTCCGAGTGGGGCACGGGGTTGCCCCTGGGGGTTGCCCCAGGGATCAGTGCTGGAGCCATTTCTGTTCCTTATTTATACAAAGGATATGTCCTCTAGTATTACAGGTGATTCTAAAATATTTTTGTTTGCCGATGATACCAGCTTAGTAGTAAAGGATGCTGTGTTCAATGTTGGCACTGTTTTAAATGGTGTAGTTCAAGACATAAGTTCATGGCCTGTAGAAAATAAACTAACGCTAAATCACAGGGAGACTCAGTTTTTACAGTTTCTAATACACAATTCAAGAAAACCCGGTGCTCATCAAATCAGACTGAATACAATGGAAAAAAAGAGATTAGGTGTATATGAACAGGTGCTAATGTGAAATTCAATATGTTCCATGGTAAATTTGAGTCAATATGTGAAAGTAGCTTTACTAAAAATAATCCATTAAAATACAAGTAAGCATAGGATAAAATTTCTATAAAGAGCAGATTAAGTCAAGATACGATGTTACTTACGGTAATACGAGGATTGAATGAAAAGTAATGCCTCCACCTTCGTTAATTGCGTTTGGATGGGAATGTTTTAATAACTCAAACGCAGAAATAATCCTTAGAATGTGATCTTTAATTACCAATATTCACTTTTCCACATAATCACCAGCCAGTTGGATACATTTCTGCCAACGATGAACAAGTTTTCTGAAGCCGTCACGGAATAAGTAGACACTCTGTTTCCGCAACCACACTCTCACAGTTCTCTCAACGTCTTCATCAGAAGAATAACGATGTCCCCGCAGATCGTCTTTCATTATCGGGAGCAGATGGTAGTCAGCCGGTGCTAAATCTGGACTGTATGGAGGATGCCGTACGGTGGTGAGATTCAGTCTCTAAGTTCTGCTGTGGTGGCATGTCAAGTGTGTGGTTTAGCATTGTAATGCTACAGGAAAACATTTCCCTTTTCCTTTCGGACTCTTGTTAGCTGTCGTTTCAGAGTTCGCAGCGTTGTGATGTAACGCTCTGAATTTATTGTTGTTCCACGAGCAAGGAAGTCAACATGGATTACGCCATCTGCGTCCCAGAACACTGTGGCCATGATTTTTCCACCTGAGGGCTGCATCTTGAATTTCCTTTTCTGGGGCGAGTCTTTAGGTCGGTATTCCGTGGACAGACGTTTGGTCTCCGGGTCGCAATGGTGTACCCACATTTCGTCTCCTGTCACAATTGAATGGAGAAAGGCTTCACCTTCATTCTCGCGACGCGAGAGGAGTTCCTGGAAAATTTTATGTCTATGCGCTTTCATTTCAGGAGTCAGCTTCCGGGGTACCCATCGTGCACTGATCTTCCGATAGCCAAGCAAAGCAGTAATGTAGCCCACACGTTTTTGTGAAACGCCGATTGTGCTTGCAGTTTGTGTCTGTGTGATACGACGATCGTCCTGAATCAATCTGTCAACTTTTCGCTTGTGAAACTCGGTGTTTGCTGTCACAGGGCGTCCAACTCTTTGTTTGTCACACAGTCAGATGTTCCCCCCTATACATCTTTAAACCTACTCGCCCAGTGACGCACAGTACTCACTTCAACACAATCACCATAAACTGCTTTTCATTCTCTGATGTATCTCCTTTGGGGTGACACCTTCTGCTGTCAAGAATTCAATGACTACACGTTGCTTAAATAGCATTGACCGACCGTCTGCGAAGGGTTCCATAGCACCACCATCTTTCACTTACATTAAATAGAACTATAAAACTTCTCACAAGCAAAAACTCTTTTGATGTCGAAAGAATTTCAGAGTTATGAAAAGTGTTAAATCTTAGTAAGTTATGTCCTTAATAAAGTATGTAACGCATCAGTGACACAGGTAATTTTTCCAAGCAGGTTAAGTATAACATTGTTAAACCTCTTTGTAATAAATGTGAGACGAAACAAATATTTATCTTCTAGTTTCCTTACTTATGTATTTCTCCATAATACTGCAGAAGTTAACTAGTCTAGAGTAGTTCTAGGTTTAAGTGAAGCGGTTTACTTAGCACATGACAGATTGGATTCAAGATGACTTGCTTATCTGAGAATTCTGTTTATACATTCATTCCTCAAATGTTACAAGCCTCAAAAATTGTAAAATCACCGTCTGATATTTTCTTTGATCGTTAGAAAGCGTTTGTTTGGTAGATCGTGTTACTCTCTAAGAGAATCATACTTTTTATGGATCTGATGGCTTTACAAAGAACTGGTATGATTTATATTTGACAGCCAGAATATAAAATGTTGGCTGAAACATTCAAATAATGTCTGAGGAAGGCAAAATTGTGGTGACTATCGAGAAATTAAGAGGATTCCCACAGAGTTCAATTTTAGGTCCATTCCCATTCCTTATGATTCCTCAAGCAGAGTTGGTACTTTTTGCAGACGATTCTAATGTTATAATAAATACAGTCAGAGAGAAAACAACGTAAGAAGTTGTCAGTGACGTTTTTCAAAGAATTTTAAGTGGTTCTTTGAAAATGGGCTGTCCGTGAATTTTGATAGACACACTGTATTCATTTCTGTATAAGAAACAGTCATACCAAGAGCCGATGCACCACATGAACGGGAGTCAGTAAACAGGACAGAATGCTCCAAAATATTATGTATAGGTACAGATGAAATGTGAAACCGGAAGAAACATATTACTGAGCTGCTCAAAGTATTGTGTTCAGTTGCTTTCGCTCTTTGCGTAAGTACTAGTCTCGGAAACAAATGAATGAACCTCCTAAAATATTTTACAAATTTCCTTTCGATAAGGTCTTATGGAATTACTTTCTAGGGTAACTCATCACTTATAAAGACAGTATTGATTGCATAAAAGCGAGCAGTAAAAACAAACAATGGTGTTCACTAACAGTAACCTTGAAGGATCCTCTTACAGGAGTTAGACATTTTAACTGCACCTTCACGATACATGTATATATTCACTGATAAAGTTCGTCATAAATAATCCATCACAACTTGAGAAGAATAGTGATGTACGCACCAAGAACACCAGAAGAAAAATATGACCGTTATTTCCCGTTATTAAAGTTGTCAGCAGTGCATAAAGGAGTCCAATAGGTGGCAACAAAAATTTTTATCATTTGTCCAATAACGTACCAAGTGAACGGTTAGTACGACATATCCTCAGGTGTCAAGGAATCGTCAGTTTGGTGATGGTGGAAAGTGAGATTGTATTTGTGTGCGTATGCGTGTAAGGGCGGGATGAGGTATAAATTGAAGAAGGAGCCTAAGGCTTGCCTACAGTAAAAATATGCAGAAACGAAGACAGACAAGCATGAAAAGTTGCGTCAAACCAGTCTTCGAACTGAAGACCACAACAACAGGAAGGGGTAGAAGACAGCTTAAAATTCTTCATAAGTAAGTAAAAATTAACTTAAAAAATCAGTGAAAATTCATGTTCAACATTAGATAGCTTTTATGCACTTGAATGAAGTGTCTCCAAAGTATGCACATTGTTCAAGTGCAATGACGAAAGGAAAAAAAAAAGTCGCAGCACCGAGGAGTAGTGCGACAGAAACGAAAATTGGTGGGCGTGTTTCTATAGCCACTATGAAGATGCTTTAAATACAAGCTGTAACAGTCGTGATCGTTAGTTACCTTGGAGATTGGATGTGGCGAGTTGTTGTTAGTCAAGAATGCCTTTAAGGCGACAAAGACGCCATTATCAACACATCAGTGAGTTTGGACGTGGTCTTGTAATAGGGCTATGAGAAGCTGTATGTTCTTTCTCGATACTGCAGAAAGATTTGGCAGAAATACAGCCACTAAACATGACGGCTGTCAGCAGTGGTCACGAGAATGTACGGTCGCAAGTAGATGTGGTTCCGGACGCCCACGTGGCGCTACGGAGAGGGGAGGCCATCGTGTTCAGTATCTGGATCTGGCACATCGTACAGCATCTGCAGCAACAACCGGAGTAGCAGTTGGCACCACACTTACACAGAAAACTGTTACAAACAGGTTTCTTCAAGGACAGCTCCGAGCAAGGCGTCCTGCAGCGTGCATTCCACTGAACCCAAACCACCGCCATTTGCGATTTCAGAGGTGTCAAGGAGGGCAGGGTGGAGAGCTGATGAAAGCTAGATCGGCCTCGGTGCCGGAGATGGCGGTGTATTGTGTCCATTATAATTATCCGGGCTGTTATGCCGTGGTCGGTTGATGAATTCTGTGGTGATTCCCACCGTTTCGTCTCCGACTGCGGGAGACATCTTCAAGGGGGTCCGTAGCTTGATGGAAGGTCCAACACACCCACTGGCTCGCTACTGACCGAGTGGCGAGCCATTGGGTGTGTTGGACCTTCCATCGAGCTACGGACCCCCTTGAAGATGTCTCCCGCAGTCGGAGACGAAACGGTGGGAATCACCACAGAATTCATCAACCGACCACAGCATAACAGCCCGGATAATTATAATGGACATGATATTTCCGGCCGTGAAAGTCTACATTTTAGTATATGGCGGTGTATTGGTTAGAAGGAGGACGGTTGAGGGCCTGCAGTCTACCTTCTGCGTGCTAGATTGGTTCAAATGGCTCTGAGCACTATGGGACTTAACGTCTGAGGTCATCAGTCCTCTAGAACTTAGAACTACTTAAACATAACTAACCTAAGGACATCACACACGTCCATGCCCGAGGCAGGATTCGAACCTGAGACCGTAGCGGTCGCGCGGTTCCAGACTGTAGCGCCTAGAACCGCTCGGTCGGCTGCGTGCTAGACCCACTGGACTTTCACCTGGAGTTATGGTCTGGAGTGCGATTTTGCATGACAGCAGGCGCACCCTCATGGTTATCCCAAGCCACTTGACTGCAAATTTGTGTGTCAGTCTGGTGATTCGACCTGTTGTGCTGCCATTCATGAACAGCATTCCAGGGGAAGTCTTCCAACAGGATAACGCTCGTCCACATACCGCCGTTGTAAGCCAACATGCTCTACAGACTGTCGACATGCTTCCTTGGCCTGCTCGAGCACCAGATCTGTCTCGAATCGAGCACATGTGGGACATCATCCGACGACAACTCCAGCGTATCTACAACAAGCATTAACCATCCCTGTACTGACCGAGCAAGTGCAACAGGCATGGGTCTCCGTCCACCGAACTGACATCCGATACCCGTACAACACAATACATGCACGATTGCATGCTTGCATTCAACATTCTGGCGGTTATATTGGTTATCCTTCCTTAATCCGATGAGACCCGTGACCTCGCTGTTTGGTCCCTTTCCCAAATCAACCAACCAAGCAATTTTCTTTAGTCTACTGCGCTGTACAGACGGTAGCAGAGCCAGGATGGGGAAGGTGTAGGCACATTTATTTGGTCCGAGCCTTGTTGACACAAATTTATTATTTAACAATAATTGGTTATACATACAAGTTAATACAATTAACGGTTTAAAAGGAAATTTTAGCAATAATTTTTTTTTAAAACATTCTCTAGAAGAACATGTAGCCCCACTCTGAAACATTACATAAAGGTACTGTTAGTAAAGGGTATATTTTATCGTACAATAGTGCAACATGTACAAATATTAACAATTACACCAGAAAAATGTTGAACTTGTGATTTGGACTACATGTAAATCAAACCTTAAACAAAATCCAATTTGGCAAGAGTGCAACAAATTCGCTACTGCCTGCTTAAAAAAATGTGGCAATAATAATCAGTTTTTTACCTCCTGATTTCACTTAAGCTTACGTAAACCCTACACGAATGTCACTTATTTTTCTCTCATGTGACATCAGTTCACCTTTCGTGAGAAATTCACAAAATTTCTAAATTATTTTATATCGGTTAAGTAAGCTACAAGACATAAATAACATTAACGACTGGTGACATGACCGGCCGGAGTGTCCGAGCAGTTCTAGGCGCTACAGTCTGGAGCCGAGCGACCGCTACGGTCGCAGGTTCGAATCCTGCCTCGGGCATGGCTGTGTGTGATGTCCTTAGGTTACTTAGGTTTAATTAGTTCTAAGTTCCAGGCGACTGATGACCTCAGAAGTTAAGTCGCATAGTGCTCAGAGCCATTTGAACCATTTGAACTGGTGACATGAGTAAACACTGTCAAGTTTTCAATTTCACGACGGTTGTGTTATCTAGAAAATTTTCATTTAAATACTCGCCCCACGTGTTCCAAAATCAATTCAGTCAGTGTCGAGAAGAAACACAACTTAATACACATATATGGCAATATCAAGAAATAGATGGGTTTATCCCAAGCGATATTAGTAGAATTAAGAAATTTGCAATTTAAACGCATCAATTTTAACAAAGTCTAATGTAAAAATAATTTGGACAGAACTTTCATAACATGATCGATGATAGTGGATATCGTGCCATACACTATGAAACAAATTAAGAATTATTCACAGTATACACTTGGCACATGATGATATTCTCTGAAGTATTTCAAATCACAAAATGTTGGCTACAAGTACCAACCACATAATAAAGTAATGATCATTAAATATAATAAAAGTATATGAAAATTTCGGCCTTAGCCAGGTGACGAGAACCACACCAATGCAGTTTCCTGTTACACTCGAGTGCTAGACCCAACAAACAACAGCTGGTCATGGAGAACCACGCTAAGAAAGCGAGCATTCCGTTCTCCCCACATGCTCGCAAACAGCCATACTCATCGCAGTCCTTAATCGGCAGGCTCCAGTTGACTCCCCGCCGCTTCCGTCCTGTCCCATCTCCCGCGACCGACCCGTCCTCCAAAACCTGGTGCTTCGCGCACCAGCGCCAACAGCGCCCAGCGATCACGCCCCCTATCGCTGCGGCGAAAACAAGTGAAATAATCTCGTTGGGTAAATCAAATGAGCTGAGCCGTGACACGGCTCACCTACATTAATTATTTTTTCTTGTTGCGATTTTTCCCCGTCAGTTTATGTAGCTTGTGGTTTAATAATGGGGACACCGGGATGTTGTGTTGGCAGAAAAATGTAGTTCTCGGTGGAAGATGTAGAGGATAGTTACGAAATGCATTAGCAGTTTAACACGGTGTGGTGTGTTTCCGGCCGTCGCAGTGGAACATTTGCGCGAGGCAGGAAGTTGGACACGGGGCTGGGAGCAGAGCGGTGGTGCCCGCGGCGGCCACTTGGGGCGCTGCCGGCGGCGCGGCTGCTCATTACGGTGCCCACAATGCGCCGCGTCCCGCTAATTGTTCCCGAAACAGCAGCGACGGCGCGAGTTCAAGTGCCGTGATTGCGGCGCGCATTGTCCGCGCTGCGCAGCGCCGCGCGCCGGCCAGACCCTCGCTGCGCTGAGAACCGCGCTGGGCCCTGGCTGGTCGTTGTTGGCCGCGCTAACGGGCTCCGACCTGCCCGCCTAACTACCCGACCCAGCGTCGGGAACCGCAGACAGGTCCTCCCGGGACAGCCGGCGGCCGCCTAAAGCAAAGCCCGGCAATTCTGAGAACTCGCAACGCGGACCTAGCATCACGTACCGTGGCCCGCAACTGTGCGACTGGTCAAAGCAATTCTACATCTACATCTACATCTACATCTATACTCCGCGAGCCACCTTACGGTGTGTGGCGGAGGGTACTTATTGTACCACTATCTGATCCCCCCTTCCCTGTTCCATTCACGAATTGTGCGTGGGAAGAACGACTGCTTGTAGTCTCCGTATTTGCTCTAATTTCTCGGATCTTTTCGTTGTGATCATTACGCGAGATATATGTGGGCGGTAGTAATATGTTGCCCATCTCTTCGCGGAATGTGCTCTCTCGTAATTTCGATAATAAACCTCTCCGTATTGCGTAACGCCTTTCTTGAAGTGTCCGCCACTGGAGCTTGTTCAGCATCTCCGTAACGCTCTCGCGCTGACTAAATGTCCCCATGACGAATCGCGCTGCTTTTCGCTGGATCATGTCTATCTCTTCTATTAATCCAACCTGGTAAGGGTCCCATACTGATGAGCAATACTCAAGAATCGGACGAACAAGCGTTTTGTAAGCTACTTCTTTCGTCGATGAGTCACATTTTCTTAGAATTCTTCCTATGAATCTCAACCTGGCGCCTGCTTTTCCCACTATTTGTTTTATGTGATCATTCCACTTCAGATCGCTCCGGATAGTAACTCCTAAGTATTTTACGGTCGTTACCGCTTCCAATGATTTACCACCTATGGCATAATCGTACTGGAATGGATTTCTGCCCCTGTGTATGCGCATTATATTACATTTATCTACGTTTAGGGAAAGCTGCCATCTGTCGCACCATTCATTAATCCTCTGCAGGTCTTCCTGGAGTACGTACGAGTCTTCTGATGTTGCTACTTTCTTGTAGACAATCGTGTCATCTGCAAATAGCCTCACGGATCTACCGATGTTGTCAACTAAGTCATTTATGTATATTGTAAACAATAAAGGTCCTATCACGCTTCCTTGCGGTACTCCCGAAATTACCTCTACATCTGCAGATTTTGAACCGTTAAGAATGACATGTTGTGTTCTTTCTTCTAGGAAATCCTGAATCCAATCACAAACCTGGTCCGGTATTCCGTAAGCTCGTATTTTTTTCACTAAACGTAAGTGCGGAACCGTATCAAATGCCTTCCTGAAGTCCAGGAATACGGCATCAATCTGCTCGCCAGTGTCTACGGCACTGTGAATTTCTTGGACAAATAGGGCGAGCTGAGTTTCACATGATCTCTGTTTGCGGAATCCATGTTGGTTATGATGAAGGAGATTTGTATTATCTAAGAACGTCATAATACGAGAACATAAAACATGTTCCATTATTCTACAACAGATTGACGTAAGCGAAATAGGCCTATAATTATTCGCATCTGATTTATGACCTTCTTGAAAATGGGAACGACCTGCGCTTTCTTCCAGTCGCTAGGTACTTTACGTTCTTCCAGAGATCTACGATAAATTGCTGATAGAAAGGGGGCAAGTTCTTTAGCATAATCACTGTAGAATCTTACGGGTATCTCGTCTGGTCCGGATGCTTTTCCGCTACTAAGTGATAGCAGTTGTTTTTCAATTCCGATATCGTTTATTTCAATATTTTCCATTTTGGCGTCCGTGCGACGGCTGAAGTCAGGGACCGTGTTACGATTTTCCGCAGTGAAACAGTTTCGGAACACTGAATTCAGTATTTCTGCCTTTCTTCGGTCGTCCTCTGTTTCGGTGCCATCGTGGTCAACGAGTGACTGAATAGGGGATTTAGATCCGCTTACCGATTTTACATATGACCAAAACTTTTTAGGGTTCTTGTTTAGATTGTTTGCCAATGTTTTATGTTCGAATTCGTTGAATGCTTCTCTCATTGCTCTCTTTACGCTCTTTTTCGCTTTGTTCAGCTTTTCCTTATCAGCTATGATTCGACTACTCTTAAACCTATGATGAAGCTTTCTTTGTTTCCGTAGTACCTTTCGTACATGATTGTTATACCACGGTGGATCTTTCCCCTCGCTTTGGACCTTAGTCGGTACGAACTTATCTAAGGCGTACTGGACGATGTTTCTGAATTTTTTCCATTTTTGTTCCACATCCTCTTCCTCAGAAATGAACGTTTGATGGTGGTCACTGAGATATTCTGCGATTTGTGCCCTATCACTCTTGTTAAGCAAATATATTTTCCTTCCTTTCTTGGCATTTCTTATTACACTTGTAGTCATTGATGCAACCACTGACTTATGATCACTGATACCCTCTTCTACATTCACGGAGTCGAAAAGTTCCGGTCTATTTGTTGCTATGAGGTCTAAAACGTTAGCTTCACGAGTTGGTTCTCTAACTATCTGCTCGAAGTAATTCTCGGACAAGGCAGTCAGGAAAATGTCACAAGAGTCTCTGTCCCTGGCTCCAGTTCTGATTGTGTGACTATCCCATTCTATACCTGGTAGATTGAAGTCTCCCCCTATTACAATAGTATGATCACGAAACTTCTTCATGACGTTCTGCAGGTTCTCTCTGAGGCGCTCAACTACTACGGTTGCTGATGCAGGTGGTCTATAGAAGCATCCGACTATCATATCTGACCCACCTTTGATACTTAACTTAACCCAGATTATTCCACATTCGCATTCGCTAATAACTTCACTGGATATTATTGAATTCTTTACTGCTATAAATACTCCTCCACCATTGGCGTTTATCCTATCCTTGCGGTATATATTCCATTCTGTGTCTAGGATTTCGTTACTGTTCACTTCCGGTTTTAACCAAGTTTCCGTTCCTAATACTATATGCGCACTATTTCCTTCAATAAGCGATACTAATTCAGGAACCTTGCCCTGGATACTCCTGCAGTTTACCAATATTACGTTAACTTTTCCTGTTTTTGGTCTCTGAGGACGGACGTTCTTTATCAACGATGATGATGTTCTCTCTGGTAAGCCGTCAGGTATTTTATCGTTTCGCCCAAGGGGGGGGGGGGGGGGGGGGGTCCCTCTAACCTAAAAAACCCCCGTGTGCACGCCACACGTACTCTGCTACCCTAGTAGCTGCTTCCGGTGTGTAGTGCACGCCTGACCTCTCTAGGGGGGCCCTACAGTTCTCCACCCAATAACGGAGGTCGATGAATTTGCAACCATTATAGTCGCAGAGTCGTCTGAGCCTCTGGTTTAGACCCTCCACACGGCTCCAAACCAGAGGACCGCGATCGACTCTGGGCACTATGCTGCAGATATTAAGCTCAGCTTGCACTCCGCGTGCGATGCTGGTTGTCTTCACCAAATCGGCCAGCCGCCGGAAGGAACCAAGGATGGCCTCAGAACCCAAGCGGCAGGCGTCATTCGTTCCGACATGTGCTACTATCTGCAGCCGGTCACACCCAGTGCGTTCAATAGCTGCCGGAAGGGCCTCCTCCACATTACGGACGAGACCCCCCGGCAAGCACACCGAGTGCACAGTGGCATTCTTCCCCGACCTACCCGCTATTTTCCTGAGGGGCTCCATAACCCGCCTAACGTTGGAGCTCCCTATAACTAATAGGCCCGCCCTCTGTGACTGTCGGGACCTTGCCGGAGAATCGGCCACTGGCCCAACAGGCGAGGCATCCTGTGGTGGCTCGGAAACGATGTCATCACCACTAGGAAGCACCCCGTACCTGTTGGAAAGGGGTAAGGCAGCTGCCACGCGGCCAGATCCCACCTTCGCCTTTCGGCCAGGCACACGCGAGCCCACCACTGTCCGCCATTCACCCTGGAGTGATGGCTGACCGGTAAGATGCTCACTGCCGGAAGACGCAGCGACATCAGGGGTTCCATGTGATTCCAAGGCCACCGAAGTAGGCATAGGTCTCACCACAGTTGCCCCAACGCCACTACGAGCCGACGCCTGCGCCTCGAGCTCGATGAGCCTAACAGACAAAGCCTCCACCTGCCCCCGAAGAGTGGCCAATTCTCCTTGCGTCCGCTCACAACAACCACAGTCCCTACACATGACTATGTTTACCCTACTCTATACGGTGACAAATTCCCAAGATAATCTTCTGATGAGCTACTCTGATAATCAAGAAACACTCACTGAAATACGAGACGCGAAAACTACGCTAGGTTTTCCCAGAAAAACTATTTAAAAGCTAAGCGCAGCAAATAAGTACAAAATAAATTTCTCTCCTAACGATCAAGAACTGTTCGCCCTCCTGTTCGTCGAACACTTAATCTACTCCTATACGGTACATTGCGTATCGCTTCAGAGATTCTAGTGGCACAGAGTTTGCGCATTAGCACCACGAACTTTCGCGCTTACTCGACGTACGGTGCTGCATACAATTAATTTAATGATTTTGTTATTATAATACAGTCTAAGGAATAAAGAGAACGACGCACCACGAATGAATTATCCGAACGTGACGGAAACAGGTAGATGTGACGTACGTTCATGTACAGATAAAGAATTGATTACAATTTCAGTAAAATTGGGTGACTTATTATAGAGAAAAAGCTTCACAAACTGAGCAAGTAAATACTGCCTCGGTCCACCTCTTACCTTTAAGCAAGCAGTTATACAGCATACAGCATACAGTTGTATGTCCTCCTGAGGGATGTCTCGTCATGTTGCGGACATTATCTAGCTGAAATGTCAGCCCAGGATGGCCTCCTATGAAGGGCGATAAAACGGGGCTCTGTGTTGTAAGGATGCTACAGATCACAACCAGACGGGTGCTGCTATGAAAAGAAGTGGCATTTCAGCCTATCACTCCTTTTTGTGTCCGCCCCGGGTAACTGAGTGGTCAACGCGACAGAATGTTAACCCTAATGGCCCGGGTTCGATTCCCGACTGAGTCGGAGATTTTCTCCGCTCAGGGACTGGGTGTTGTGCTGTCCTACTCATCATCATTTCATCCCCATCGACGAGCAAGTCACCGAAGTGGCGTCAAATCGAAAGACTTGCACCCGGCGAACAGTCTCCCCGACGGGAGGCCATAGTCAAACGACATTTACATTTACTTCTTTTTGTCGCCCCATATGGTGGGTGAGACTCAGGTTCGTATCCCACCAGGGCGTCCCCATGCACATCTTCGCGGCCACCGGCGCTCAGTTCGAAGTGGGACTCATCACTGCAGACAATTCTATTCCAGTCAGTGAGTTTCCAGGCCGAAGACGAGTCTGTAGAGGCCCTGGAAAACAGTGCTGCTCGTCTTCGTGCTTCCCTAACGCTATGTTTGATGGCAAGGTCGCCGTATCTCTCCCTAATTGAGAATGTTTGGAGATTTATGGGCAGGCCCCTCCAACTATCTCGGAGTTTTGACGATCGAATACACCAGTTGGACAGAATTTGGCACAATATCTCTGATGGGGCCATCCAGCTACTCCATCAGTCAATGCCAAGACCAGTAACTGCTTGCATAAGGGCTGGAGGAGGATCAACGTGTTACTGACTTGCTCTATTTACGAAGCTCTTTCTCTTGAATAAGTCATCCACTTTTTCTGAAATTGTATTAACTTGTTTTTCTATACACGTGCGTCAGCGTACATAACATCTATCGGTTTCCGTCACATTCGGATGATTCCTCCGTGATGCATCTTTTTTTAAGTTTCTTTGTTTTGTGTTAGTGTATTTTAACTTTTTATTACGTGACCTATCATTATATATCTTTGGCGACACTAAACGCAACTGAAGTGTATATAAACATAATAATCGCGAAGTAGGTCCGCTACTTGATGTGAGCGTGATGAAATTTATTTCACTAGTGGCTATTCTTGAACATTTAATCAACTAGTTACAGGCAACTGAAACAGTATTTAAATTTTGTGAAACGCTAAAAGCATAAAGGATGTATTCGGTTTTATAATACCTCGTTGCAATGCATTTACGAGACAGTAACCTGATATTTCAAAGAACAGAATGTGGATGAAAGATAGATGTTCAAATTACCTGAAAATAATCCTAAGGCACACTACTGGCCATAAAAATTGCTACACCACGAAGATGACGTGCTACAAACGTGAAATTTAACCGACAGGAAGAAGATGCTGTGATATGCAAATAATTAGCTTTTCAGAGCATTCACACAAGGTTGGCGGCGGTGGCGACACCTACAACTTGCTGACATGAGGAAAGTTTCCAACCGATTTCTCATACACAAACAGCAGTTGACCGGCGTTGCCTGGTGAAACAATGTTGTGATTCCTCGTGTAAGGAGGAGAAATGCGTACCATCACGTTTCCGACTTTGATAAAGGTCGGATTGTAGCCTATCGCGATTGCGGTTTATCGTATCGCGACATTGGTGCTCGCGTTGGTCGAGATCCAATGACTGTTAGCAGAATATGGAATCAGTGGGTTTAGGAGGGTAATACGGCACGATGTGCTGGATCCCAACGACCTCGTATCACTAACAGTCCAGATGACAGGCATCTTATCCGCATGGCTGTCACGGATCGTGCAGCCACGTCTCGATCCCTGAGTCAACAGATGGGGACGTTTGCAAGACAACAACCATTTACACGAACAGTTCGACGACGTTTGCAGCAGCATAAACTATCAGCTTGGAGACCATGGCTGCGGTTACCCTTGACGGTGCATCACAGACAGGAGCGCCTTGCGATCGTGTACTCAACGACGAACCTGGGTGCACGAATGGCAAAACGTCATTTTTTCGGATAATCCAGGTTCTGTTTACAGCATCGTGATGGTCGCATCCGTGTTGGTGACATCACGATGCGTGTATTCGTCATCGCCATACTGGCGTATCACCCGGCGTGATGGCATGGGGTGCCATTGGTCACACGTCTCGGTCACCTCTTATCGCATTGACGGCACTTTGAACAATAGACGTTACATTTCAGATATGTTACGCCCCGTGGCTCTACCCTTTATTCGATCCCTGCGAAACCCTACATTTAAGCAGGATGATGCACAATCGCATGTTGCAGGTCCTGTACGGGACTTTCTGGATACAGAAAATGTTCGACTGCTGCCCTGGCTAGCACATTCTCCAGATCTCTCACCAACTGAGAACTTCTGGCCAATGGTGGCCGAGCAACTGGCTCGTCACAATACGCCAGTCACTACTCTTGATGAACTGTGGTATCGTGTTGAAGCTGCGTGGGCAGCTGTACATGTACACGCCATCCAAACTCTGTTTGATTCAATGCCCAGGCGTATCAAAGCTATTATTACGGCCAGAGGTGATTGTTCTGGGTACTGATTTCGCAGGATCTATGCACCCAAATTGTGTGAAAATGTAATCACATGTCAGTTCTAGTATAATATATTTGTCCAATGAATACCCATTTATCATCTGCATTTCTTCTCGGTGTAGCAATTTTAATGGCCAGTAGTGTATATAAATGTTGAAGACTTAATTACAAGTAAAGCGGCTGGCGGAGAAACAAGAAATTCGTCGATATTTGCACGATTTTGGTTACCCAATTAAATATCATCGTTGGTTGTCTGGACAAAGAAAAAAAATCAACAATTCAGTATCACAACTTCTGACAGAGACTATTCAAATAGAAAACAATTTTCGTTATCACGTTGCTCTTCAAATGAGACCACCTGCCAACATTCACTTCAGTGACGGTAGACAGTCAGAAAGCTTAAATGTCAGAAGAAGCTGTGGTGAAGACCTCGATTCAAAAAGTATATGCATTATTTATGTTTAGTATATCTGAAAGGTATTCTTTTCTCCGCACCATGTAGAGCCCATTACGTTGTTTCATAAGTTTGTAGCGTTTTTCCATAAGTTTCATAAACACATCAGGTGCACATAACTGAAACTTTATTCATCAAAATATATTCTCCTTCACTATTTACAACAGTCTGCTGAAGCTGGGGTAACTTCTCCATTCCGCAATTGTACGTGGTTTTGAGATGAAGAACTAGTCAAGTCATGTTCGGAATACATTTTCATCTGGAAAGGATATTCCTTGGATGTTGTTCAATGGGGAGCGGAAATGGTAAAAGTCTGAGAGTGCAAGATCAGGTGAATAAGGTGGTTGCAGAATGACTTCCCAACTCAGCTCCTGTATAGTGCTTTTGTCAGTCCAGCAGAATGCAGACGGGCGTTATTGTGAAGTAACATCACTTCATAGTCTTCCTGGTCATTGTTCTCGCACGGCGTCTTCAAGTCGTCTCCTTTTTTGACAATAAATGTCAGCACAGTGCGGCTAAAGGCGCTGCAGTCTGGAACCGCGAGACCGCTACGGTCGCAGGTTCGAATCCTGCCTCGGGCATGGATGTTTGTGATGTCCTTAGGTTAGTTAGGTTTAACTAGTTCTAAGTTCTAGGGGACTAATGACCTCAGCAGTTGAGTCCCATAGTGCTCAGAGCCATTTGAACCATTGAAATGTCAGCAGTGACGATTACACCTCGGGAAAACAATTCGTAGTACACTACACCATCGCTGCTCCACCAGACGCATAACATTATCTATTGTGGATGCGCGCAGGTCTTTGTACGGAGAGCTGCTGCTTTGTTTGGGCTCAACCATTCCTTTCTTTTCCTTATGTTAGCATAAAGACACCATTTATCGTTACCAATGACGATATAGGGTAGGAATGGCGTGCGAGCACTTTATTGAACATGTAAACGTCACTACAGATATACGAATCTAGGTTATGACATGTTCGATATGACTGCCATCATTGGCGATGATGTGGCGCAAACGAATAGCGAAAATTCTGCGTGAACCGCTCAAGTGTCAGAAGATCCATGCTATCGATGATATCCTGAATGGCTGTTTTCAGCTTAACAATGGTTTTGCAGTTATTGCTGTACACCTTGTCTTTAACATAGCCCCACAAAAAGGAGTGGCATGTAGTCAGATCCGAAGAATATGACAGCCAATCGAGGCCCATGCCAGTAGCCTCTGGGTACCCCAGAGCCTGAGTGTGGTCCCCAGAGTGCTCCTGCAGGACATCACTCTCCTGCTTCGATGTGCTCGAGCTTCCTCTTGTATGAAGCACATCTTGTCGAAATCAGGATCAATCTGGATAATGGGGATGAAATCATTTTCCAAAACCTGCACGTAGCGTTTGGTAGCCACCGTGCCATCAAGGAATATCGCACCGCTTATTCCGTGACTGGACACTGCACAGCACACAGTCACCCGTTGACGTCGAAGATACATACCGACCGCGAAATGCGGATTCTCAGTCCCCCAATGCGCCAGTTTTGCTCAGTGACGAACCCATGCAAATGAAAGTGGACTTCGTCGCTAAACCAAATCACATACCGCACACTAATTCCTATCGTGTTCCGCGGTTAACAGTACAGTTTGAACGTTCTGACGCAAATCGTCCAGATGCTATGACGATTTTATTTCATATATTTCAATAACTGTCACCCTCAATATAAACATTTAAAACATGTAAGTGTTGATACATTCTAAAAATTAAAGTTACTTATACCAGTACAGAACAATTATGAAGGGGACGGTACATAATCATAAATAACTTAAAGAAAATCAAACTTTGAGCTTGTAGATAACGGACAATGATGAATAGCAACTCCAAACTGAGAAATAATGCCGCAGATTTTCCAGTTTAAGACGTATATTATTAGTTTGTAATCGTAGTTTCTCATGCCCATTGTTATAGCTGTGTAATGGAAGCAATGTCATTAAACTGTAGGATGATAAAAACACATCAAGTACTTAATCACACTTTATATAAGGAACTGCTTTTTAAAAAGTTTCTATTGCTGTGCTATCTTTTATAAGCAGTGAACACATAGTTTGTTGTGGGGCGATCACTCTGTTGTATAAATAATTCAAAAGCCAAGATCACTTAAACACTGTTTACTAGATGACCGGTTTCAAAACACTAAAGGTGTCACCATCGGGTCTGAATGTAGCTTAACAAGCATAAATCATTTGGATAGAATGACCATGAGAGCAGTTGTTTTTTAATTTTTATTTCTGCGACAATGATTTTATATCAGCTGGTCTGCCTCATGTATCGTTATATCCAAATGATTTATGCATGTTAAGCTACATTCAGATGATGACACCTTTAGTGTGTTGAAACCGGTCATCTAGTAAACAGTGTTTAAGCGATCTTGGCGTTTGAATTATTTATCTTTTATAAGTCCAATTCGGTACTTTCTTTTTCTATTGGGGGTTTACGTAGGTGACTGACCTGTAGTCTCTAAAGGTCTGGAATTTTCTGAGTAGATTTCAGTTGCACACGGTGATTCTTATTAATGTTTAAAAACCTCTGAAGCGACTTGGATAACGCTGAGACATGTAATTTAAGACAAGACACATAGTGCTGCACATGTCGGGAAACACCTCGAAAGTGGATGAGAAATGTTGAACATGTAACAGCAGCAGATGGCATACCTCGCTGCACCTGCAGCAGTTGAGCCTATCGGTCTTTTAAACTGATCATCCCAACACTAGTCAATTAGTATTGAAGTCGGTGTGAGTCCGGGCCCATGTGCGAGCCTTTAGCACATGCGGCTCACGGTTCCAGTCTTGTATCTGGCAGGCAATATTTTTCCCATTGAGTTAGACGAGTTTGTGTTTACACTGCGGTAAGATTTATTGTTTTATTTACTGGTCTCCGCTGGTTAATTTAAATGTACAGTAGAACAATAAACTACCATATTGCGTCACAAGCAAATGAGAATACGCTTTCGAAATGCGTTTTTACTAGTAAATCACCTACTGTTTTTTTACTAAATAAACTCTGTGAACTCAAAAGAAGAGAAACAGGGAAAGAAACACAAAATAAGAACAGCTTTTTCTTGGGTAAACCGAGGCCAAAAATTTTCTAACTTCTATGTTTACAACAGAACGCATTTACAAAATCTGTACCGTTTGTCCGAATGCAAGTATTGCATCGCTCAGTCGTCTCTTCACGCCGAAGCTCAACCGCTGCACTTGCGGCAAAGTACGTCACCAGCTGACGTCACATGGTCAATATTTTTCATCCACTTTTAGGGTATTTCCCGACATTTGCGGCATATGTGTCTTATATCAAATCACTTGTCTCGCCGTCATCTACGTCGCTTCGGGGAGTTTTTAAGCGTTAATAAGAATCAACCTGTATATATATCGTGTTTCTCCAAGCTACTGACAGTAAACGTTTTCTTCGGCGTTTATGTAACATTTTATCGGCAGTCTGTGAGGACACATAAGCATATCTTGTTTCACCTTGATGATCTGACCAATACAGCTACAGAATGAGATCACTCTCCAGGAGCCGGCCGGAGTGGCCGAGCGGTTCTAGGTGCTTCAGTCTGGAACCGCGCGACTGCTACGGTCGCAGGTCCGAATCCTGCCTCTGGCATGGATGTGTGTGATGTCCTTAGGTTGGTTAGGTTTAAGTAGTTCTAAGTCTAGGGGACTGATGACCTCAGAAGTTAAGTCCCATAGTGCTCAGAGAGAGCCACTCTCCAGGAGACTGTGTTGAAGGATTAAGACGTGCAACCGAGTATAAAGAACGTGATTATTTATGGAGGGGCCTGAGCACTGTATCCTGATTGGGTCTCAATCAACTTTTCATTAACTCTGCCCACGGACGTGGGTTTCATTAACTGCAAAGTAAAAATCTAGGAGTAAAACATAGTCATTATTTATTCAATTACTGGCATGTCAAATACTGAAGGAATAAAAAATACAATATTAACCTTTCTGAATCAGTTAGTACATAGGTAGATAAATTAATGACTATAACTAACTGTTGGCTAGGTTCTGAAGTGAAGTGGTATAGTAATCTGATTACGACGATTCCGTATCATCGGTATCCTCTCGCGATGTTAAACAACAAGTACACTGTGATTGCAGTGTGAGGGGATGACGGCAGCAGGAGGCAAGCATATTACTGGGACAGAGCGACCGTTGGAGGATTCACTACTTCCATATAGTTGACACACGTATTAAGCCTTATCGTATTGTTGCTGCAATGTGTTCTTACCAGATTTCGAGATGACTCGCATCAAGCTGTTACAGCGCCAGCTCAGATGGACCCCGTGTCTCCTCAGAGTCTGGACCTCAAGTCTCCTCTCTCCCCGTCTACGGAGGCGAAGCGTCCTCTCTCGTTTCCTTAGACTACATCCCGCCTTCCTCTGTCTACACTGGTTATGTGTCCGAAAACGCAACTCTTCTCGGGCTGGTGGGTGTTTTTTCACATGCTTAGTATGTTTTCGATCAGTCACTGAATTCACCGCCAACACTGGCCAATAGCGTATTATTGTAATGTTTTTCATCTTTCCTCCAGTGACTCTGTAAAACTACTCCCCGAATCAACTACATTACTGTCCGTCTCAATCTAAAAAATGGGAGTAAGACCTACGTCACAGATCATGTAGCAATGGAAGATAGTGCTCTTCC
The DNA here is from genome assembly GCF_023898315.1 of Schistocerca nitens. Lineage (NCBI taxonomy): Eukaryota > Metazoa > Arthropoda > Insecta > Orthoptera > Acrididae > Schistocerca > Schistocerca nitens. Next base: position 636,519,063 of record NC_064617.1, read on the forward strand.
CACCAACCACTGCGGGAAACAAAAAGGAAAAAACGTCCATCATTTGGGGGAGACAGCTGGCTGCACCGTGGGTCATCCCTTAGGGCGTAGGAGGCAATGTCAAGCTGGTCAGTCAACTCTTGGTCAGAGGTGGGCGGAAGAGTAGCGCATCCCCCAGGAAAGGATGGCCGCTCAGCTGCCAGGCAGGCGATATGCCATGGATTGCCAGTGCCGGGGGGCAATACACAGAGCTTCCACCGCAATGTTAAAATGCAACCCCCCCCCCCCCCCCCTGATCACCCAGCCTAACTTGTGGGACCTACCACATGCTGCAAAAGGTTAACAAGCAAAAATTTCTCGAGGTGTGAGAGATTTCAGAGAAGCGCTATTAGCATATGTGGACTTGCTAAAGCAGCGACTACAGTGGCTGATAACATCTTTAGAAGGCATACCGAAAGCGCCATCGACTTTGCCCTGTTATCGGAGGGCTGGTGGCCAGCCAAGACGACACCATGAAAATAAAAAAATAAAAAAAAATCATTTTCTTTCCTGCAGCGGCGAACGTGTGCGAGCAGGAAGCTCACAATCCTGCATTGACAGATGATCTGTGACGTAGGTCCTGAGTTCCACTGTTTAGAATGAGAGAGACGGCAATGCAGTTGACTGGGAGAATACTTTTGCGGAGCCACTGAAGGGAGGATGGAATACATTACAAAATATACTATTGGCCAGTGTAGGTGGTGAATTTACTAACTGGTCGGAAAAGGACACTTCGGCTCCATAGACAGCGAGATAGGAGACTTGAGACTCTGAGGAGAGACAGAGGGTCTCTTTGCACTGGTGCTGTTATGGCTTGACACAAGTCACCTCGAACTCCAGTAAGAACACGTTGCAGCAACCGCACGACATGGCTGGATGGACGTGTTAACACGTTAACTGTATGGAAGTCGCGAGCCCTCGATCGGTCGCTCTGCCCCAGCTATATGCTTCCCTTCACTTGCCGTTACCCTCTCACGCTGCAATCACTGTGTACTCGTTATTTAACTTTGCGATAGAATAACGATGATAGGAAATCAGCGTAAGCAGATTAGTATATCACTCCACTTCAGTAGCTTGCCAACAGTGATGGTCATTAATTTGACCCCCAATTATTATCTGTCTAGAGTACCATAAACATCTTGTATTGAACGTCTTGTATCATTTGCCTCGGTGACGTGAAGAGTGGCATGATCTCTCAGGGGTCATGCAATTCAAACGTACCCATCATCAGCACAAAAATCCCCACATTCATTGTTTTGTTTTGCTTTGTTAGCCGGCCGGAGTGGCCGAGCGGTTAAAGGCGCTACAGTCTGGAAACGCACGACCGCTACGGTCGCAGGTTCGAATCCTGCCTTCGGCATGGATGTGTGTGATGTCCTTAGGTTAGTTAGGTTTAAGTAGTTCTAAGTTCTAGGGGACTTATGACCACAGCAGTTGAGTCCCATAGTGCTCAGAGCCATTTTTATTTTTTGATTTGTTTTAGGGCGCAAAAACAACGAAGGCCATACGCGCCCATGTCAGAGCCGTAGAACACGAAGACGAAAAAGAAGTCAAAAGAAACTACATTTTGATTTGACTCTTTAATTTCTTGTCAGAACTGCAAAATATTTATTTTGCTTACTTTATCTCGTAAGGATACGTTATTCTGGCGCAAAACAATACTATAGCTCCTTTATTTTTTTAAAAAAAGGAGAAAATTTGCACTTGGAACTTGATGATTAATGAAGTTGCGAAAACAGTTTGACCTTTGTTACTTTATCTCCTGGTTATTATACGTGTAACTGGAAAAAGATTTTTAGGCGCTGAGCGTCACGCGTCTCACATAGCTTCTGAGATCCTTGAAGATTGACAATGATAGCGTCATTTAAATGCTATACGGCAAACACTATATAGTTGTATATTCATAAATTACTAGCTTGCTTACCATCTGTCATCGTAACAAAACTACAGATATGCGAGCACAGCCATGGGTCACAGCTAGTTGTAGTATAAAAGAAATAACGGAAGATCTGTAGAATTCCTATTCAGATGTCTCTCTAATCACAAAGTTTTTTCTTCTTTGTACAGTATCTGAAATGTTGGAATTTGAAATGTTGAGCTCCTATTTCTTTATTGATTTTGTTAGCTGTATCATGGCATTGCCATCTACTTTCACTCATTTGTAACAGCTGAATGGAACGCATTCATACTTTTACGTTTCTGTTTATATTTCACTGATTTATTGTTCTGACCAAGTATTAGCATGTGTACTACTGCTTCGTATATAATTTTGTGCTCACTTTATGACATTTGTCAATAACTGGCGTCAGCTTTCAGCACACAAAGTTATTTGTGATACCTCTGAGTCACTTAAAACTAAGCTTGGCTAAGGTTATTTCATGAGCTACAAAATCACATGCTATGGAGAGACACAAAAGTTACCATTTGTGGATGCTTTTTCGGGTTAAAGGCTTTTAGTATTTGCCAAGTGAATCCCCAACTAGCATTCTTGGAACCTGGAACCCAAACTGTAGTGTACTAATTACTTTTTTAATATGATACTTCGCGTGAGTAGACTACTTTATAGGTTATTTTGAAAAACGATAGCAGCAAGGAAATTGAACGGTAATTTTTTGCATGTGCCTGTCATCACGTTTTGGATATATACTAGCAGGAAACCTCTAATAAGCTCTGAGGGTATAGTGCGTTTTCAAAGTTTAGTAAGAAATAATTGATAAGCAGATATTAATGTCCATGAAAATTTCGCTGACGGCATTTTTTTAACTGTACCTGACCTAATGTTTATTCTAGTGTTTCTATTATCTGAAAAAAAAAACAAATCTCGCTTCTGGTAATGCTGCTGCGAAAAGGTTATTAATATACACAAGGAAAAGCGAGGGCCCTAAGATGTAACATTCGCCCTAAGATGTAACATTACGGACAACCATAAGTAATCACATGTTACGGGTGACGACTCATAGCCTAATACAGGACCCTTTCCTGTTCATAGTAATTATCTTCTATCAAAAACATACGAATTGAACCATTTTTACGACGTAATACTGTAATATGCTTAAAAGAAGCATGTAATTTACGTAGTCAGATGCCTCGGACAGATCACAGAATATAATACTCACTCACTCACACTCACTGGTCATACCGGACTCGAGAGTCCATTGTAAGTAGGCTGTTTAGGTTTTCTTATTGGTAACGCCACGTAGCGCTCTGTATAAAAATCACTGGCTGTGCTGTGTGCAGTCTGTGGTTTTCATACAGAGCGCTACGTGGCGTTACCAATAAGAAAACCTAAACAGCCTACTTACACCATTACCGCAGCAACGTATTTTCACCATCTGTCCCTGTCTATTTTACTTCAAAGAGACCCATGCCCATTACTGTTGCTGATTCTTGATGAATAGATTTGATAGTAAGAGAAGAAGAAACGGGGATGGTTCATCACGCCATCGTCTGCTCCCCACCGGCTGTCCGCGACTGCTTATTATTTGTATTCGCAGCTACCCTTCATATCTGAAGGCCGTATCCCCTATCCGCAACCTGGGGACGCGCTGTGCCGTGGTGTTAGGGGCCCACGAGACAGCACAGAATATAATATAGTCTATATTCTGTGATTTATCGCCTAAAGAATTAAGTATATTCTCTCTGTATATGTAAATAGCGGTCTCATTATAGGAACCCTTTAGAAATCTAAACTGTGACTTCGAAAATACGTTATTTGTAGTTAGATCACACAGTGAACTGTGGAGCTGGTAAGAACTTTCATTTTTCTTGTGTATGTTCCGAAAGGACTTCGGCCTTCTTTCAGTTTAAGGGTAGAGCGTAAACGCTATATTTAACTGAATTAAGAACTTGCAATCTCTAATGACTCAGTCAAGTAGTTTCACAACAAGGATGTAGGATTACACTATGGACCTCGTGTATGTTTCGTGGGCCCAGGTTCTTTCTTTACCATGTTTACTCTTTGTCATACTGCTTAAGTGAATCTAAAGGCACATTTTAGCAGAACTTTAGTTGTTTGTTTGTAGTTAGTTGGTCATTGCGGAACCTGAAACTGACTCGTAACGCGCACAGAGGCCGACTGGTGATATGATGCGTGCTCGTACTGCATGGACAAACTAGCTTCTCGTGCTGTTTCTTTACAATGTATTGCATATTCTCATGCGATGCGATTTCGCAGGGCTTTTAATCAGTATGTTTACGTACGTATCATTTGGTGTAGTCTTTACTTCAGCAACACCTACTGCATGCTTCACCTGTTAACAAAATATATTCACGTCGTTGTCTGTAACTGGGACTGACACCATTGTTTTTGCTATTCTATTTCATTTTTGATACACACATTCAATCAATGTGTTTAGCAATATTTCTTTCGTAGCCTGAACATATTTTTCCGTAACTCCCGCACTACCATTCCCATGGTTAAAATCTCGCCTATTTGGATTTACTTAAGCTGTGTACATTGCATACAGAGGTACCTAAATGTGTTTTCTTGCAGAAGATCAGACAACTTCATCGCCGTTAAAGTCCACCAGATGCAAGCCAGGTGTAGTAAATATTCATTTCGCACAAGCATAAGATAGTTATTCAAAGGGCTTGAGTTTCGGGAAATAATTCAAAGTTATGAAGTCATATCAATGTTGAGACTTTTTTATGGAATGTGCGAAACACATCTGACTCAACTCAACTGAGGTCTAACTTACAGGAATTCTCTTAAATTTAAGAATAGCAAGCTACTTTCCATGTAGTGAATATTCATTTCGAACAATTACTAGATAGTTATAGCAAGGGGACTGAGTCTCGGGAAATAATTCAAAGTTATTGAGGTCTTATCAGTGTTGAGTATTTTTCAAGGGATGAGCGAAGTACATTTGATTCACCTCGATTGAGGTCTAACTTACAGGAATTCTCTTAAATTTAAGGATAGCAAGCTACTTTCCGTGTTGTGCATATTCATTTCGTACAATTACGAGACAGTTATGCAAGGGGACTGAGTTTCGGGAAATAATTCAAGGTTATTAAGGTCATATCAACGATGAGTCTTTTTCAAGGGTTGAGCGAAGCACATTTGATTCAACTCGACTGAGGTCTAACGTACAGGAATTCTCTTAAATTCAAGAACAGCAAGTTATTTTCTGTTGTATGAGTTATCAGATATTCCACTCTTTGATATATCCGTTGTTTCCGACACGCCAGCTACCTGCCACGCCTTTGGGTTTGAGACACCGCTCCTGTAGACACGGCACAACCACGAGTTAAAAAGGCTGGCCAGAAAGTTTTATGCGACAGCAAGACCGCCTGCCGAACTCGGAGGCGTCGAGATGCGGGCCTTCTGGGCGTGGCGTGACGCAACACAACACTCCTCCACCCCCTCCCCCAAAGACAGGGCGCGCGGGGGCGGCGGAGGAGACGGGAGCAGCGTCGCCAGGCTCCCACCCGCGGCGCCGCCGCCGAGAAGGAAAACGACATTAGCACTCAGCTTCCTCTTTAATTTAAGTGAATTCCTAATTAACTGCTCTTTATTCCGGGCGCAGTTTAGCTCCCGGGCCCGCCAAGGCAGGATTTAAATGGCCACAAGGTGCTCACTACATAGCGACACGCTTTCGCAATTAGCTCCTTGCGATAGTCGCCCCAAACTGAAAACATCGGACCACTGGAGCGAGTTCGCAAATCTCAGCGCTTCCGGCGCCCATTATACGTCTCCTGGGTCTTTGCTAAGTATTTTGACCATTTTATTCCTTTAAACGAGTCTGACATATACCATTAATAATTTTGCGATTCAGTATTTTGTCTAGCGAGTACTGAATGGGACTTCATATATTCATCACCGAAAATTAAACAAAGAGCGTCAGTTGTTTTACGGCGATATCTGGAGGCCACTGGATGTTCCAGAAATCCTTTTAGATAATGAGAAAAATGTGTTAATGACTCTGCATCGGTCCTTCTCATACAATAACGATAACAATAGAAAAACACCTTTGTTCATAATCTCCAATTATTTTTAAAATTTTACGTGAATCCTTAGTGTTTAATGAACATACTAAGCCTTTGCAGGCCTTCAGGAAAAGTGTATTTATTTCTACAAAATTATATAATAATATGGTGATAAATACGAAATTGTCCATTTAACAAAACGTCATTTGTGAAAGGAATTGAGAAATCGTATTCTGTGAAATCGTATCTACAACATTTTTAGTACATCTTTCATCACTATAAAATGAATTTCAAAATGATTTCTTGCGTTCCTTCGCGTGGATTCCTCTCAATGTTTTTCATTGTTATGCTGACAGTCTTCTAAAATTTGCTTGAAGATAAGGATTAGTTAAATATTCTCAGTAAGTTACATAGCAATACCGTAGGACAGGAGGCATCATCGATACAGATTCTATGTTTCAGTTACAGTACTCGATAGGGACACTATCGGTAGCGCAACGCTCGGTGCTTCTCATAAGCAGTAAATGCGTTCTCTTGCAGTTGTCACTAATGTTAGAAGGAAAGGAAATCTGCGTAATACATACTATTTATTTTTACTTTATCTCAGACTCAGAAGGAAAATCAAGCGTTGCGTTCTGCTGCAGTACATACATAAGCCATTCGTTCCATGTTTATAATGAATCGAGCGTCGTGGCGCTATAGAAAACATTAAATTCACAAGAAGACCTTACAGTCATCTTGAATAATAAATTCAGCGCTGTCCCTACCACTACATTTAGTGGGCTAATTGTGGAACAATTCTTCCAAAAAATCGCTGTCGATTTCTCCCAACATTTTATTAAAAGCTGAAGTAAACGCAGATTACAGCTGACGTAACATTTGATGTGTTGTTGCACCTTAAAAAGCACGCAACCAGACGATTACTTGTAACGCTGACTGAAGAAATGTATTACAAACGAAACCATCGTATTTTTTCATAGGCATAATATAAGCGACAACCAGTACAATAAAATTAAATCACTGACGTACATTTGCTTGATGCACCGCCTTTAGTACTTTGAAGTTGAGTTTTCTTCTCATAGTTGCGTATCTGTGTGTTTTTTATTAGTTTTCGTAATTTCTCCTTACAGATACGTCATAATCGGTATTGTTATTTTTTAATTTTTAACATTTCCAAATTATACAATATTACACTGGACTTTCAAGTAAAAATTTATGTAAATGTATTAAAGCACAAATTTTCAATGCAATGTTTATCGTAATAAGTGGAAAAGAAGAACAATATGAACAGCCACACAGTAATTTGATTGGCAGTGCATCATGAATCAACAAAATTCACTTTTTTATTGCATAAATTATTTTCCACTCAGCCTAAGTCAAAACAAATTATGAACCTACCTAAAATTACGGGCACGAATATTTGGTTCTGTTTCGAAAGGTGTTGCAAAAAATTTGAAGGCATAGCACAAGTTTTATTAGTTTAACAGCTCAGTATGCGTTGACTGCGAACTCGCACAACAATCTTGAGGTTGCTGTATCACTACTACTAGCTGACAAGGCTCGAAGAACAGTTGCAAAACGATGACCACGTGCTCTGAGATTACTTTCAGATATTTTATTTTCTCCTTATTCTTTACACATTGTAAAAAAAATATGTGATTTGTATCTTGTTCCTTATCATACACAAGTGGGGGTCTGGCAGGGAAGTTGTTTTCTCAGAGCTCCAACGATGAAACCCCCGTTTTGGAATACCTGTTACGAAACTTCTTGATGTGTTTGTATTTTAAAATCTTGGTACCGCTGGGATTATTGGATGTATTAATATTCAGGGTGTATCAGGAGAATTAGTAAATGTATTGGGATCTGGTAGTACGTAATGATTCCTATAAAACTTTCCATATAACATGTGTGCAATTTTTAATGGTTACAGAGATGCACAGCTGTTAGAACGAAATCCGAACAAATGCGGAAAGTTGTAATCAAAGGCAACTGATTGAGCTATAAATTCCACCTCTGAATTCAATGCGCTTTCGATTTCTCTTGAAAGTACCACGAGTAATTCTTCTGGTGCCATCATGGTGTTCTTTTATGAGAGCAACACTGTTCATAATCTGAACCATCAATTAGTCTTTAAATTTACTTTTTGCTTGCAGGCTTCGCCTTTCAACCGTCCCCACAGGCAGAAATCTAAAGGGGAAGGTAGTCCAGGCAAGTGACCATCTCTGCTGGTCCGTCATATAAACCCATCATTCCCCGGAAGATGGATCGGTAGAAACGCTCACGCTTGTTGCTCACCAATGTCCTTTGATCATACTAATTTAGAATTTTGCCTGTGGGGATGGTTGAAAGGCGAAGTCTACAAGGAAATATTAGACACAGGAGGCGAATTGCCTATTCTGGATATGAATAGGGCTGCCCTCATAAAAAGACGCCAAGGCGACCTCAGAAGAGCTATAGGTGGTGTTGTCGAGGAATTCGAAAGGGCGTTGAAGCCGGTGGTGGGATTTATGAAAACTGAAATTAAGCATCTGCCTTTGTTTAACACCTTATGTGAGGTGCTTCGGTTATATTTTAACAGATGCATGTCTTTAAACAATAAAAGCGTGACACACGTTATGTGAAATGTTTTATTCTAATTAGTCTATACTGCCACGTCTTTTACTGTTTACTATTCCTCTTGAAGCAGCATGTGTGAAGGCTACCTTATCACTGTGGCTGCGCGAGGGTATTGTACAAGGGGACTTCAAAAAGTACATTACACATTATTATGGCAGGCCAAATAAATGTTATTGAATGCTGCACTGTACTTCAGTGTGACATGTAACGTTCCCTGGCATTTTCACAATTTATTTGTAACATATACGCCGATCTGGGCAAGTTATATATATATATATATATATATATATATATATATATATATATATATATATATATATATATATATATCTTAATATTACTGAATGTGGTATGAAATATGTTTGTTATTTTTATTATATTTTTTTGTAACATTTCTCTGTATTAGGATAGGAAATTTCTATATTTATTATGTGAATGTAAAAGTGTCAGTATTTGCGGTATCAGCGATATTTGCTAGAAATCGATTTACAAAGAAATGTTAATAATCGTAATAGTCGTGCCGTTGTTTATCTTTGGCATGTGGAGACTCTCTGTCGTTGTATGGACAGAGCAGCCAGTTGTGTGGGCAGAGCCGCTAGAGTGAGGAAGGGTCAGTTGTGTGGACAGAGCCGCTAGAGTGAGGAAGGGTCAGTTGTGTAGACAGAGCAGCTAGTGTGTGGAAGAGTTAGTGTGTGGACAGAGCCGCTAGAGTGAGGAAGGGTCAGTTGTGGACAGAGCAGCTGAAGTGAGGAAGAAGTGAGGAAGTGTTAATCCTTGATCGCTCTAGCAGACGCGATGTGCAGCTACGCTCGCGCCCATTAGACGCGCCTGATTCATTAACCCGCATTGTGGGCACTAAAGGTTGTGTATGCATCGTGGTTATCCAGCAGAGTTAAGATGTACTTCTTTTGTATCTGTCGGGACTTTGCCGCCTTTAATCAAAGCGTACGAATTAATGTGAGTTGACTTGTTGTTTGGGCTAAATATATTAGTATTCATTAAAAGTGTGAATTATTTATGTAAATGAGCATGCCCACGTCATCTATAAATCACATGCGAAATGTAGTAGGTTTGATCAGTGATAAATGTCGGCTTGGCAATAATTAAGACATTTTCTGTTAATTAAAATATTCTTGTGTTCTATGGCTAGTGCCGGGATAAAAGTCAGTAAAAATATTTCACAAAAAGAAAAACCCACTGCATTCTGGAAAGTGTATGCCAAGGCCGAATGATTTAAGAGACTCAGTTCTTATCCAGATAGTACTATCCAATTAATATGAGTGCACGTAATAATTTCCTTTAAATGTACGTAATCCTTAAGAAAGTAAAATTTGTTTTTTTATTACCACACGTAATGAAGAGAGTGGTTCTACAACAAAGTTCGCACTAAGGCAAATTAACTTTTAAGCAAGAAATAAAATTATTATTTCCTTTTTTTTATTTCAACGAAATTTCAAATCATTCATTCCAGGAATTTCATTAAAATGGCACCCAGCGTGAAGCTCGATTCAATTTTAAGAGAATATCATTAAAATGGCGCCCAGCGTGGGGCTCGATTCAATCTTAAGAGAATATCATTAAAGACACAGATGCATGATACTATTTTTCAATAATCAGAAAGTGTCTGTAAACAACGGTCGAACTGTTCTGCAAATTAATTCCTCGACCATAGAGATCCTCTCCTGCGTGAGCGTCCTGGTCGCTGGAAAGTCTGCGATTCCTGCGAATCAGTTCTTTGATTGCACTGACATCGTCGTCTGTGGTGGATATCCTTGGCGTTCCTTCCAGATCAGCATTACCCAGGTCTGTGCGGCCTTGACAAATTGTTGCCACCATTTTACTACGTTTTAATGCAACATTGCATCTTGTGGTGTTTCTATTTCCTTCAGGTGATAATATTCCTACCTCTGTGCAACGTTGACGTCTTCTTCTTTAAATGAAAATGACTTTATGTAAGCTTGCTACATTTGAAATGATTTAAACTTGTTTCAGTTTTAGGCTCGACGAAATTGTGAACAGTCCATACGGATTGTGCATCTTAGGTTACTTATCTTAACATCTGCTCATTGTCCTAAAGGTCTTGCCGAGAAGTAGATTCACATTCTAGCTCCAGTCAACGTACTTTATGAATCAAGATGCTGACATGTCTCTGTTTTCCATCGCACATTTATTGCACAACGTGACACACGTAATGCGTCACAAAATATCTGAACAACAATGACCGACAACGAGCTGGCTTATTCTCTTGTGTATCATTGCAAACAATGTACTCATTACTGCCACAAGAGATATTCGATATTACAATCAAAATTAATTACATCTAAATGAGCTGACTCGCTTATATTATCGTTCCAAATACTCTCTTAGACATATACTTCATCCAAATTATGATGTATCAGGGTTGGTACTTAAATAGTGGCAACTATTTATTCACAACCGATACAAAAGAGTTACATGTTTGCACCTCTTACTGTCCTTCAATGTAGTCACCAGCGTTGTGCAGAACACGTTGCCAGCGATGTGGAAGGCGTAGTATACCGTTGGCAGAGCCCGTTCTGTTGATGGTGCGAATGGAGCGGTCTACTGCCTGTCGATTCTCTGGAAAAATTCTGAAGCGAATGACACTAAATGGTTCCTTCATCTTCGGAATCAAATCAAAGTCACAAGGACCGGGGAGTATGGTGGATGGTACTGTACTTCCCAGTCCCGTCGACCGAACAGAGCAGCCACAGCTTGCGCTTTAAGTGCCCGCGGACTGTCGAGCAAAATAAGGGGTGGGTTGCGCAGAAAGTGTCGCCGCTTCTTTCGCAACGCTGGTCGCAGGTGATGCTCCAAAAACGAACAGTAATACTGTGCATTGACGGTCTGCCGTGGAGGAGCGTAATGTGTTAGGATAACACCAACACAGTCGTACACGAGAATCACCATAACTTTCACCATACTGGGGCTTTGACGCACTTTCGACTTTCGCGGCGACCCGTAATGACGCCATTCGTTGGACTGGCGTTTCAGTTTTGGCTTCGTGGCATTCGCTTCAGAACTGTTCCAGAGATTCGGCAGGGAGTAGACCGCTCCATTCGCACCATCAACAGAACAGGCTCTGCTAACGATATACTATGCCTTCCAAATCGCTGTCAACGGGTTCTAAACAATGCTGGTGACTACTTTGAAGGACAGTAACAGGTGCAAATATCTAACTCTTCTGCATCGGTTGTGAATAAATGCTTGCCACTATTTAAGTCCCAACCCTCGAATTACAGGAATTTATATTAAATATGAAAGACAAATAACGAATTTATTAATGTTCTTAATTGCATGAAGACGAAATTAAGCATCATTTTCCTACAATGTTTCCTAGATAGAGGAGAAGGTAGGATTATGAGATACCATTTTGTTTTTCATCGATAAAAAGAAAAGTATTAGTCGTACTTTCATGTAACTTGGCAGGTGGCATGTCTGTCGTTTACAATTAAACGCGCACTTTGAAATATTTCATTAGCTCAGTCGTTAATTGAGATGCACATCTGAATTTCGTTGGAGGTAGCCGTATGTGAAATTTTGAAAGTATGGTGGTAATATGAGACGCCTAAAATATTAATAGCTTATAAGCCAGAAATGAAAAAAATACTTGTTTTATTGTGTTAGCATAGGTAAAAAATGACAATCAAAACTAACAGAATGTGAGCAAACATCAATGTACAAACTATGAAGGATTGAATTAGAAGTTAAACAGCGGTATTAATAAGTTTATTTATTTGTTGTGCGGTCAATAATCGCAAATATAATTAACTTTTTCCACGTTTGCACATTCTGTATGCACCCATATGCTACACATCCATTTTTCTCCATGACAGTCCTGATAAAATTTTCCATTGTAGAAATTACAGACTGCATACAGACTGTGTCTGGGCAGTCTTGTCCTTGTACTGAGAAACGATCGTCATCCGATCCTCTGAGAGAGGTACTGCTGTCTACTGATGTGTCATCTTCTTTGCTCGTTTTAAATTTTTTCTGTTTCTTCTTTGAACTCGTCGGTTTCTTACGTCGGTATATCTGGTTTGACTTTACTGGGGTTAATCGCTTTTGTTATTGTTTTTTATGGCCGAATCAACTCTTTTTGTACGGCAATGACGTGACTAAAGATGAACCACTTGCTTTCCGTCCCCGGTTAGAACTTCTCGCTTTCAGTTTTGGAACTGGTCAAATTCCTTTAGGAGATGTAAATGAAAGACTAGGTCTATCTTCATCTGTAGTCTGGGACTGAAGAGTGACGTTTGTAGAACATCCCACTTGCGTGCTTGCGCTGAGCGGCTAGAAGATGGTTGATCAATGTAATTTGCACCTTTATTATGACGCACTAACTCTTTACTTGCATTTGTTATTTGAGTTGAAATGTTTTCTCTGTGTGTCGCTTGAGCTGCTATGCAGTCACCATCAGAAAAAGGTTATTATAAAATGGTTAATTTCCTGTCTCACGAAATCCATTCCTGCGATTTCAGCAGTTTGCACCTTCACATAAGCTTTTCCTAGCAATTCCGCAGTATCGAATGGACTTAATGCTGTTTCACGCTAAGAAACAGACGAAGATCCATGAATGTTTTGTCCAGTGGCTGTAATTTATGTGTCGTATGTCATGGCAGTGAGACAATTGATACATGATTCTTTCTGGCCAGTTCAATTACATCTATGCTCCTGGTATGACTGTAATGACCATATTATACAGGAAGTACAGGAGTTTCCTTAGTTGGTTTTAATTTTCTTAAGAAGTATAAAGAAGAGCTTATATCCAACCTGATGGGTGGTAAGTGGCAAAGGATCCATGAGGCGCACCTTTCATGAACAGTTCGTTTTAGTTTTTGCATGAAAAAATGACACTTGTAACTAGCGCAACTCGTTCTGTAGATAGCAAACTTTACCTTTTAATGAAACGACTTTTGACATTTTTTGACTGCACTACTCATAACTGCGTTTCATCAACATTGTATATACGATCTGGGCTGTAATTATGAGCGTCGTATTCTTTCCCAAAGTGATCAAAAAAGACATCAACGTTCACCCGAGAAAAACCCAAAGTTCTTGCGACTGAGGTAGCGCAAGGCTTTCGTAGACAGCCTTGTTTTCTGACGAGTTAGAAAGTGGTCGATCCATTCTCTACCGTCCTTTTCGTTTGTGAAAGGATGTTTCATCCCGTTTCGCACTACTAGTTGATAGGCCATTATTTTGATTTCATTAGTATTCAACCCATAAAATTTAGACTTCATTTCTAATATGTAGTTCACCAATAGATCCTGTAGCTGGTCTCCTGAAGTCAAAATACGTTTTTAGTCTTCGAGATTGATACAAAACCTTAGTATAATGAAAATAATATTTTACAGATTAAAAACGAAACAACTGAAATGTAAAATTCACATCAAATTGTTTTTCTCCCAAGTATTGTGTTTACAACATCTTGTGTTTCCAGAACAGCCAACACCGTGTTACGAGTGGAGGCCGAAATGCACGCGTCTTAGCTCACGCAGGCTGGCTTGAGGAGGGAAGAGCTATACTGACGTGAGGTCTGGAACATGACAAGGAATGAGAATTCAGAAAGCGGACGTAATTAGTTTGATACTTAACTTTATTCCATTAATGATGAACGTCGCTCTTGACGGTATATGATTCACAATATTATCTGTTCAGAGTACATTCTTGAAGATAGTAATTATAGTAACTGAATATGGCGCCTTGCTAGGTCGTAGCAAATGACGTAGCTGAAGGCTATGTTAAACTGTCGTCTCTGCAAATGAGAGCGTATGTAGACAGTGAACCATCGCTAGCAAAGCCGGCTGTACAACTGGGCGAGTGCTAGGGAGTCTCTCTAGACTAGACCTGTCGTGTGGCGGCGCTCGGTCTGCAATCACTGATAGTGGCGACACGCGGATCCGACGTATACTAACGGACCGCGCCCGATTGAAAGGCTACCACCTAGCAAGTGTGGTGTCTGGCGGTGACACCACACAACATCCACAGTAAGTGTACCTCCAGTCAGCTACAAAATGCAAATAAAACATCAGCTAGAAAGTACGAGTAAATTAATCTAAAATAAAATGGTATAGCTACATGCACCTATTTGCTGTTCATTTCTTGAATCTGTAAAAGAGCAGCTATCCGTTTTGGATGTGACATTTGACTGTATAATAAATATGTTATGCAATCTACTTAGAACTCATGCGAGCAAGCTTTCGGATAGCCGCTCGTCTTACTTTTAATGGTCTCAGTAGCTTTCATGAAATTTTCTTTGTTATAGTTTTTCTTGCGCTTATCTTTTCTTTGGAACGTGGTATCTTAAAAGCGAAAACATTGGATATTTTCAGTCTATTTTTTGTAGAAAAATTAATATTCTATACTTCACTATGTTTCTTCACGTAATTTTTGTACAAAAAGACACCACAATTAATTTAAAAAACAAACGCCAAAGCGTAATGGGCTTAGTTCGTTAATGAAAACTCAACAAAATCGATATTTGTACACAGTATAGTATAAGGTACAACTCTGCGACAGTGTCCCATACTAGTACCTATCAGATGTCTGATATTACTAGCAATCTTAAGTTTTAGATTACGATTAAATACTGAACGAACGCACACTAAAATTAGAAAACCAGAATTTCAACGGAGAATCTGTGCGCAGTTCAGACGCTTTGCCCACAACAATCGAACTGTCCCGAGTGCTTTAAGTTTGGAGTAAGTTTCCAGTTGGCGCGCTATTGCAGTCACACACTGTGACGAACCCGTTATCTTACAGCAGAACTGTGCTGGAAACTCAGAATAGATACTCGCTTCTGACAATGAGCCTCTCTTGTTGTGAAATGGTCTCATCTTGGGACGACATGTCTGACTTGCTCGCATCTCGTGGTCGTGCGGTAGCGTTCTCGCTTCCCACGCCCGGGTTCCCGGGTTCGATTCCCGGCGGGGTCAGGGATTTTCTCTGCCTCGTGATGGCTGGGTGTTGTGTGCTGTCCTTAGGTTAGTTCGGTTTAAGTAGTTCTAAGTTCTAGGGGACTGATGACCATAGCTGTTAAGTCCCATAGTGCTCAGAGCCATTTTTTGTCTGACTTATTTTCCAAAGTCGCCTCGTATGCGTGTTGCATATACAGCATACTACTCGAGACTTTGGGAAGCTGGTGAGGCAGCGCCAGCGGACCGATGTGTGCAGGACGGGTAGTGCAGGCGCGGAAGCACCTCCTTCTCCTTGCCGCCGCCGAGTTTACGAGCCCTAACCTATTTAAAGTCTGGGATTTTAATGAATTAATGTCGTCGCCGCCGTACTTTATACAAAAAGAGAGATAATAGCTCGCTGTAAGGCGGAGGGAGGCGCCTTTGACGCGGGCAGACTTGGCTAACTCGGTAACATGCCGGCTGCTGCTGCTGTCGCTGCTAAGGTCCGTAATTAGCGGCGTGGAGCAGGCGCCGCTACGACCCCGCGCCCTCGCCTCGCTGCAGAATTCTTCTGGCCGCGTCACCGCGCTAAGGGGCCGCGACACAAGTCACCGACTGCCGGGGCACGTCAGCCTAGAACGTGAAGAATCCACCGGTTAAAACCGATACTGGTACTTTCACTCTGAATAACCGGTACTGAAATTGTCCTGACACACGTTCCTTGTCAACCGACAGTGCTTCTGCCTTGCATCTGTGGAGTTTTAATTTCCCACTTGTCTGCCCACGCGCAGCCTGTAACCTGACAACATGTTCCGTCATGTGACTTCTGAAATTTTCCCGACGTATTTCTTTTACTAATAATTTGCTGTTGTGCAGCCACGATATTTCGGCCCGGAGACGTTTCGCCATCTTCCGGTGAGTAGAAACTGCTGGAGTGCCCAGTTTTTTTCCTTTATTGTCTTTTTGAAACTTTATACAGGTAGGCCGGCAGCGACAAAACTACGCCGCTCTTCGGCCACAGACATTACAATTAGTAGATATGAAGACATAGAAAAACGAAACAAAACGGTGGATAAAAAACAGTAGACACACAAAGTAAAATACATGGAGCCGTTCACCGGCATAGTGAAATAAAAAACGTTTAGCACTTGTACACGAACATAGATGATAGAAATGACACATGTGAATGATGGAGTATGGACGGTGAAACACTAAGGCACTAACACGAAGGCACACAAAAAACCGATGGCGATGATCTCTGGCGCACGAATGTTCACTGTTCATGTACGAATCTGGGGATCTGCCACAGGGGAAAAGGTGGGGGAGGAGGGAGAGGGGGAGGGTGTAGATGCCAGTGGCAGAGGAGAGGTGAGGGGGAGGAAAGAAGTTAGGGGGGTAGGGGAAGCCCAGGGGGAGAGGAGGGAGGGAGGAAGGGAGGAGGGAGAGAAGGGAGAGAGGGTGCCCTTAGGAAAAACACACGAGGAGGAAGGGGAGGATCAAAGTTGGTAGAAAGGGTAGATGGATGGGATGAGGGCATCATCAGGGAGGGGGAGCTGGCGGAAGCCACCTTGGGCAAGGGTATGGAGAGTGGAGAGATGGAGATGGAGAGCAGGTGGGATGTGGGAATACAGGCATGGCAGGGGATGGGGGGGGGGGGAGGATGGGAGAGACAAGCAGGTGAGAGGGACCAAGGTTGCGGGAGGTGTAGAGGATCCATATGCGTTCGAGGAAAAGGAGGAGGTGTGGGAACGGAATTAGGTCATGCAGGATCCATGTGGGGAAGGGGAGGCAGATGCGATAGGCGAGGCAGAGTGCATGGCGCTCCAGGTAGGAGGGGCAGAGATCCAGGCAGGATGGGCATAGCAGAGGATAGGGCAGATGAGGGATTTATAGGCGTGAAGAACGGTGGAGGGGTCCAGACCCCATGTGCGGCTGGAAAGGAGCTTGAGGAGGCAGAGTCGGGAGCCTGCCTTGGGTTGGATTGTCTGGAGATAGGGGGTCCAGGAGAGGCGACAGTCAACAGTGATGCCTAGGTACTTGAGGCTGGGGGTGAGGTTGATAGGACGGCCATAGATGGTGATATCGAAATCGAGGAGACGGAAGGAAGGGGTGGTTTAGCCTACAATGATCGCCTGGGTCTTTGAAGGATTGACCTTGAGCAACCACTGGTTACACCAAGCACTGAACCGGTCAAGATGGGATTGAAGAAGGCGTTGGGAGCGTTGCAGGGTGGGTTAGAGAGCAAGGAAGGCGGTGTCATCAGTGTACTGGAGAAGGTGGACAGGGAGTGAAGGTGGCGGCATGTCCGCCGTATAGAGGAGGTAGAGAAGAGGGGAGAGGACGGAACCTTGGGGCACACCAGCGGAGGGGTAGAAAGTGTAGGAATCCGTGTTGTGGATGGTGACATAGGAAGGACGTTGGGAAAGAAAGGACCCGATCAGACGGACGTATTTAATAGGAAGGGCGAAGGTTTGGAGCTTGAAGAGGAGACAGGAATGCCATACACGGTAATAGGCAAGTTCAAGGCCGAGGGAGAGAAAGATGGCGCAGCGACGGGAGTTTATTCGGAGAGGAGGTGAGTGAGGTGAAGGAGAAGGTCATCGGCAGAGAAGTACGGTCGAAAACCCCACTGGATAGCGGGAAGGAGGCGGTGCTGGCGGAGGTGGAAGAGCCCAGGTGGATTCAATGTATTTATGCCGATTACGCGCTTGCGAAATGTGCTGGCGTCTTTCGGCGCATGCGTCGGATGATGACATGCGCGGGACAGCCGAGTTGTGTGTGCTGCTGCCGATGGCGGTACTGAGAGATGATGTAATCACTGAGTATCGAGTGACTCCGTCGATTCCACTGTGACTTGATAATTCTAATTATAGGATTCCAGTTTTCATCCAATTGAAGGCCGTTGTCACGATTTATAAGATTATCGGCAAGACGTATTTCCATCAATTCTTTGATTACTGATACTCAGAAACTGGAAACGGGACCTAAAATTTTTGTTCGCTTGTGTTCCCTTGAGTGTCTCATGAGAATACAGTGTTCCCATTACTTGGCGTAAACAGTAGCCACTCTCTTTAAAACCCTAGCGCTTCTAGTTAGGGTAAACTCGATGTTCTCATGATCAAGTTTTGTAATTTCAACTATTATAAGAGAACAAGTTTACGATGGAAATTGAGAAAGATGGGACTGCACCCTTTCTAGATGTGCTAGTACGCTATAGGAATGATGCGTCATTGGGACATCCTGTGTGCGGAAAACCCACACCCATGGATCTATATCTCCAGGCGTATAGCTGCCATAGCCCCGCACAAGCCACCGGTTTTCTAGTATCTTAATACATCGGCCGCACATAATATCGGACGATGAAAACCTCCAAGCAACATTAGAGCACTTGGGGAAGATTTTTAAACGAGAATAGCTACACTTCAAATAAGGAAGACCACGCACAGCTATAACAAGAAGCAACGCGCTGAGTATTTGATGACGACTAGCAAGGAGGTTTTCCTCTACAGCTCCCTCTAGTCCCGTAGAAGTTATTCCCTGATGTCTTAGCAGGTTTCCTATGATCTTTTCACTCCTCCTTGTCAGTGTTTTCCATATATTCATTTCTTCACCGGCTCTGTGAAGAATCACCTCCCTCCTTACCTCATGAGTCCACCTACTGTTCAACATTCGTCTGTAGCATGGCATCTCAAATGCTTCGATTCTCTTCTGCGCCGGTTTTCCCACTGTTCTTGTTTCACAACCATACTATGCTGTGCTATGAACGTACATTCTCAAAAGTGTCTTCCTCAAATTAACGCCTATGTTTGATACAAGCAGACTTCTCTCGGCCAAGAATGCTCTCTTTGCCAGTGTCCTCCTTGTCCCTCCGTCATAGATTATTTTGCTGGCTCGTTTGCAGACTTCCTTAACTTCATATACTTCGTGATACCCAATTCTGAAATTAAGTTACTCGCTGTTGTCATTTACGCTGTTTCTCATTACTTCCGTCTTTCTTTGATTTACTCTCAGTCCATATCTTGTACTCATTGGAATGTTTATGTCATTCAACAGATCCTGAAATTCTTCGTCATTTTCACTTAGGATAGGAAAGACATGAGCGAATCTTATCATTGATATCCTTCCACCTTCAGTTTTTATCCACTCTTGAAGCTCTCGTTTATTTCCGTCATTGCTTCTTCATTATGTGGGTCGAACTGTACGGGCGTGTCCTTCCTTCTTGATCTTCCACCCCTTTTTTTCGGTCTTGGTTCTTGTATATACACATTATTCGTTTTTTCCTATAAGTTACCCTGTTTTCCAAATTCCAACATCTTACACCATTTTGCACTGTCGAATGCTTTTTCCAGGTCGACACATCCTACGAACGTGTCTTGATTTTTCTTTAGGCTTCCTTCCATTATCAGCCACATGGTAAGAAGTGCCTCACAGGCGCCTTTACCTTTCTTAAAGTCAACCTGATCGTTCTCTAACATTTATAAAGAAGTGCTTTCGCGCGGCTATCCCAGAGGCACAGGAAGCAACAGAATTTGGCTTAGCCGTGTTGTAGCCCCAGTAATGTGCCTATGACTTTCAGGTCCCCGGAAATCTGCCATTTAAACTTGTCATAGTTCAGTCGCAATAACAATTGTTTCATGTTATCATATGTTCCTTTCATGTAAGGAACATACCCAATCAGAATCTATGGTAACATGGCCATTACGCCATGGCGTTATTAGCTTCCTTTGTGATTTCAATGTAGCCTGTCCGCAAATGTAGCATAAATTGTCAGCACTTTAGAGGAGCCGATGAACAACCTCCACTGATCACTTTCATGGTCGACGCCCGTAGCCGCCGATAGTCCCTGTATACTACTCTAAAATAACGACTTCTTTTCACTTTCGAAAAATGGAAGGAATGGAATGTGGTGGTTACAGAGCAGTCATATTTACCGTCTTATCAAGAAAATTCCGCTGTTAAAGTCTTGACGTCAATAGTTCAGCTCTACGTTTCGGCAATTCCAGATCTCTCACTAGGTCATTAAGTTCACACTCACTGTTAGATGTAAAATAAGGTCTTACAAAGAATTTGGTTTTGAAGGTGATGGTGCAGCACTAGTTTTACTACCACCCTCGTCACTGTCACAATCATGTGGGGCGTGTGCAGTCAGTCTGTCTCCGTGAGGCACAAGTCCCATGACCGACGGTATGTTAGAATATGTCATGAGAGACCTGTTCTTCTTGGAAATACCATATTTTAATGGAGTTGTGATACAAAAGTAACCATCATTCACATGGTTTGATGGTTCTTGCTAGATCAAGGGTGTACCAAAGCCCATCTTTCACGACTCAACCACGAACGAAGACTTGAGGCACAAAATATAGAACATACACGGGGAGCCCAGGGCTTGTTCTGGTTCCAGATTTCTCATCCAAAATACAGGCTACACACCTTCCTAATATATGGCGTTATTAGCTTCCTTTGTGATTTCAATGTAGCCTGTCCGCAAATGTAGCATAAATTGTCAGCACTGTTTATACGTTTGCGAGGCATATTGAATCACAGGAATTACAACGACCACACGCACTAACTACACTTCAGTAACACGTTCTTCCAGTACACGGAGAGAACACAGCTTTTAACAGACTGAAAATGCGCTTGGATCAAACATGCTCCACTCCCCCTTCCTCTTTCGCTTCGTCTTGTTGCCACGAGCCCCGGCTGAAAACAGAGACAAAAGACATATGGGAAGGGACTGACAATGAATGCTAATAATACAGTTGTTATAATCAAATGCACCCGCCCCCCTTTAACTTGCAAACGAGAGCTAATTCAAGTTTTCCATTGTCATTTTCATTACCGGAGTGGTCGATACAGTTAACATTTATTTAATCCCAGTTACATTTTCGCTGTTAGCTAGTGTAATCCTCGCACTTCACGAATCTTCCTATCTTCAGTACTGTGTTGATGATGTTTTCCCGAACGACTGATGGTATATCGCCAGTCTCGTACATTCTACAGACCAGCGTGAATAGTTGTTTTGTTGCCACTTCCCCCAATGATTTTAGAAACTCCTATGGATTGCTATCTACCCCTTCTGCTTTATTTAAGTCTGACAAAGTTCTTCTACATTCTGATTCTTATATTGGATCCCCTATCTCTTCCCTGTCGGCTGCTGTTTTTTCTTCAATCACATCAGACAAGCCTTCCCCCTCATACAGCCCTTCAACGTACTCTTTCCACCCATCAGCTCTCTCCTCTGCATTTAACATTGGAATTCCCGTTGCTCTCTTAATGTTACCACCCTTGCTTTTAATTTCACCGAAGGTTGCTTTGCGCATTCTTTCTTCTTGACAAGTCCTTTAAACTTCAGCCTACTCTTCATCATTAACAAATTTTGATCTGAATCTATATCTACATCTACATCTACATCTATACTCCGCGAGCCACCTTACGGTGTGTGGCGGAGGGTACTTATTGTACCACTATCTGATCCCCCCTTCCCTGTTCCATTCACGAATTGTGCGTCGGAAGAACGACTGCTTGTAAGTCTCCGTATTTGCTCTAATTTCTCGGATCTTTTCGTTGTGATCATTACGCGAGATATATGTGGGCGGTAGTAATATGTTGCCCATCTCTTCCCGGAATGTGCTCTCTCGTAATTTCGATAATAAACCTCTCCGTATTGCGTAACGCCTTTCTTGAAGTGTCCGCCACTGGAGCTTGTTCAGCATCTCCGTAACGCTCTCGCGCTGACTAAATGTCCCCATGACGAATCGCGCTGCTTTTCGCTGGATCATGTCTATCTCTTCTATTAATCCAACCTGGTAAGGGTCCCATACTGATGAGCAATACTCAAGAATCGGACGAACAAGCGTTTTGTAAGCTACTTCTTTCGTCGATGAGTCACATTTTCTTAGAATTCTTCCTATGAATCTCAACCTGGCGCCTGCTTTTCCCACTATTTGTTTTATGTGATCATTCCACTTCAGATCGCTCCGGATAGTAACTCCTAAGTATTTTACGGTCGTTACCGCTTCCAATGATTTACCACCTATGGCATAATTGTACTGGAATGGATTTCTGCCCCTATGTATGCGCATTATATTACATTTATCTACGTTTAGGGAAAGCTGCCAGCTGTCGCACCATTCATTAATCCTCTGCAGGTCTTCCTGGAGTACGTACGAGTCTTCTGATGTTGCTACTTTCTTGTAGACAACCGTGTCATCTGCAAATAGCCTCACGGAGCTACCGATGTTGTCAACTAAGTCATTTATGTATATTGTAAACAATAAAGGTCCTATCACGCTTCCTTGCGGTACTCCCGAAATTACCTCTACATCTGCAGATTTTGAACCGTTAAGGATGACATGTTGTGTTCTTTCTTCTAGGAAATCCTGAATCCAATCACAAACCTGGTCCGGTATTCCGTAAGCTCGTATTTTTTTCACTAAACGTAAGTGCGGAACCGTATCAAATGCCTTCCTGAAGTCCAGGAATACGGCATCAATCTGCTCGCCAGTGTCTACGGCACTGTGAATTTCTTGGGCAAATAGGGCGAGCTGAGTTTCACATGATCTCTGTTTGCGGAATCCATGTTGGTTATGATGAAGGAGCCGGCCGAAGTGGCCGTGCGGTTAAAGGCGCTGCAGTCTGGAGCCGCAAGACCGCTACGGTCGCAGGTTCGAATCCTGCCTCGGGCATGGATGTTTGTGATGTCCTTAGGTTAGTTAGGTTTAACTAGTTCTAAGTTCTAGGGGACTAATGACCTCAGCAGTTGAGTCCCATAGTGCTCAGAGCCATTTTTTATGATGAAGGAGATTTGTATTATCTAAGAACGTCATAATACGAGAACACAAAACATGTTCCATTATTCTACAACAGATTGACGTAAGCGAATAGGCCTATAATTATTCGCATCTGATTTATGACCCTTCTTGAAAATGGGAACGACCTGCGCTTTCTTCCAGTCGCTAGGTACTTTACGTTCTTCCAGAGATCTACGATAAATTGCTGATAGAAAGGGGGCAAGTTCTTTAGCATAATCACTGTAGAATCTTAAGGGTATCTCGTCTGGTCCGGATGCTTTTCCGCTACTAAGTGATAGCAGTTGTTTTTCAATTCCGATATCGTTTATTTCAATATTTTCCATTTTGGCGTCCGTGCGACGGCTGAAGTCAGGAACCGTGTTACGATTTTCCGCAGTGAAACAGTTTCGGAACACTGAATTCAGTATTTCTGCCTTTCTTCGGTCGTCCTCTGTTTCGGTGCCATCGTGGTCAACGAGTGACTGAATAGGGGATTTAGATCCGCTTACCGATTTTACATATGACCAAAACTTTTTAGGGTTCTTGTTTAGATTGTTTGCCAATGTTTTATGTTCGAATTCGTTGAATGCTTCTCTCATTGCTCTCTTTACGCTCTTTTTCGCTTCGTTCAGCTTTTCCTTACCAGCTATGATTCGACTACTCTTAAACCTATGATGAAGCTTTCTTTGTTTCCGTAGTACCTTTCGTACATGATTGTTATACCACGGTGGATCTTTCCCCTCGCTTTGGACCTTAGTCGGTACGAACTTATCTAAGGCGTACTGGACGATGTTTCTGAATTTTTTCCATTTTTGTTCCACATCCTCTTCCTCAGAAATGAACGTTTGATGGTGGTCACTCAGATATTCTGCGATTTGTGCTCTATCACTCTTGTTAAGCAAATATATTTTCCTTCCTTTCTTGGCATTTCTTATTACACTTGTAGTCATTGATGCAACCACTGACTTATGATCACTGATACCCTCTTCTACATTCACGGAGTCGAAAAGTTCCGGTCTATTTGTTGCTATGAGGTCTAAAACGTTAGCTTCACGAGTTGGTTCTCTAACTATCTGCTCGAAGTAATTCTCGGACAAGGCAGTCAGGATAATGTCACAAGAGTCTCTGTCCCTGGCTCCAGTTCTGATTGTGTGACTATCCCATTCTATACCTGGTAGATAGAAGTCTCCCCCTATTACAATAGTATGATCACGAAACTTCTTCACGACGTTCTGCAGGTTCTCTCTGAGGCGCTCAACTACTACGGTTGCTGATGCAGGTGGTCTATAGAAGCATCCGACTATCATATCTGACCCACCTTTGATACTTAACTTAACCCAGATTATTCCACATTCGCATTCGCTAATAACTTCACTGGATATTATTGAATTCTTTACTGCTATAAATACTCCTCCACCATTGGCGTTTATCCTATCCTTGCGGTATATATTCCATTCTGTGTCTAGGATTTCGTTACTGTTCACTTCCGGTTTTAACCAACTTTCCGTTCCTAATACTATATGCGCACTATTTCCTTCAATAAGAGATACTAATTCAGGAACCTTGCCCTGGATACTCCTGCAGTTTACCAATATTACGTTAACTTTTCCTGTTTTTGGTCTCTGAGGACGGACGTTCTTTATCAACGATGATAATGTTCTCTCTGGTAAGCCGTCAGGTATTTTATCGTTTCGCCCAAGGGGGGGGTCCCTCTAACCTAAAAAACCCCCGTGTGCACGCCACACGTACTCTGCTACCCTAGTAGCTGCTTCCGGTGTGTAGTGCACGCCTGACCTGTCTAGGGGGGCCCTACAGTTCTCCACCCAATAACGGAGGTCGATGAATTTGCAACCATTATAGTCGCAGAGTCGTCTGAGCCTCTGGTTTAGACCCTCCACACGGCTCCAAACCAGAGGACCGCGATCGACTCTGGGCACTATGCTGCAGATATTAAGCTCAGCTTGCACTCCGCGTGCGATGCTGGTTGTCTTCACCAAATCAGCCAGCCGCCGGAAGGAACCAAGGATGGCCTCAGAACCCAAGCGGCAGGCGTCATTCGTTCCGACATGTGCTACTATCTGCAGCCGGTCACACCCAGTGCGTTCAATAGCTGCCGGAAGGGCCTCCTCCACATTACGGACGAGACCCCCCGGCAAGCACACCGAGTGCACAGTGGCATTCTTCCCCGACCTACCCGCTATTTTCCTGAGGGGCTCCATAACCCGCCTAACGTTGGAGCTCCCTATAACTAATAGGCCCGCCCTCTGTGACTGTCGGGACCTTGCCGGAGAATCGGCCACTGGCCCAACAGGCGAGGCATCCTGTGGTGGCTCGGAAACGATGTCATCACCACTAGGAAGCACCCCGTACCTGTTGGAAAGGGGTAAGGCAGCTGCCACGCGGCCAGATCCCACCTTCGCCTTTCGGCCAGGCACGCGCGAGCCCACCACTGTCCGCCATTCACCCTGGAGTGATGGCTGACCGGTAAGATGCTCACTGCCGGAAGACGCAGCGACATCAGGGGTTCCATGTGATTCCAAGGCCACCGAAGTAGGCATAGGTCTCACCACAGTTGCCCCAACGCCACTACGAGCCGACGCCTGCGCCTCGAGCTCGATGAGCCTAACAGACAAAGCCTCCACCTGCCCCCGAAGAGTGGCCAATTCTCCTTGCGTCCGCTCACAACAACCACAGTCCCTACACATGACTATGTTTACCCTACTCTATACGGTGACAAATTCCCAAGATAATCTTCTGATGAGCTACTCTGATAATCAAGAAACACTCACTGAATTACGAGACGCGAAAACTACGCTAGGTTTTCCCAGAAAAACTATTTAAAGGCTAAGCGCAGCAAATAAGTACAAAAACGCTTTATACAAACAGTACTCGCTGCTGCTGGTGCTCTGGCTCTGGCTGTCACAAGACAACTGCTGATTCAAGTGACTAGTGGCTAACGGCCGCGAAACAAACAAAAGACGGTTTTAGGGCGCTTTCTGTTCTAAACGATCAAGAAAACACTAAGAAATCTAACACGAAAACTACGTAAAGTTTTATCAAGAACTGTTAGTTACTATGCAGAGCAGATAAACACAAATAGAATCCCTTCCTTAGTGGAAGGTCGTAAACAAAATGCAAAATAAACGCTTTATATCTGTCCCTGTGTACGCCTTACAGTCCAACATCTGATTTTGAAACCTCTGCCTAATCATGCTGTGGTCTAACTGAAAACTTCCTGTCTCTCCCGGCCTTTCCCAGGTACATGTCCTCCTCTTGTGATTCTTGAACAGAGTATTCGCTATTACTAGCTGGTATTTATTGAAGAACTCAATTACCCTTTCCCCACACTCACTCCTACTGCCACGTCCATATTCTCCGGTATCCATTTCTTCTACTTATAGCGTCCCCAGTGACATAATACGAAAAGACTTAAAAAACAGTATTTATAAAGAAGAGACATTTTAAAAATTGAAAAATATACGTTTTTCTCATGTACCCGTATTATAATAATTTCTCTGTGTAAGTTTCGAGGGCAAAGAAATATAACAAAATGATCTAAAGAGACGACAAGATACGCTCTTTTGTTAATTTTTTAGTCGTCTTCACTTCTTCCTTTGTCTTGGTTGCGTGTAGACGGACATCTTGCGAGTACTGGCAAATGTAAGCATATTTGTACTAATTAAGCAGATAATATATTGATTTAATATTATTGTTCACTTTTAATTTGTAAGAGGTGATCCAGATTTCATGTCCGCCTTCCTTTGAATTAACCTGCATTCGAGTAATTTACAGTTCAACAATCGCAGCGGCCGATGCAGCCAACGACGCCATTGCGTGGCGATATTAACTTATAAAATTTAGCGGAAGCGAAAAACTCGCGCGCTATTAACATACACTCCTGGAAATTGAAATAAGAACACCGTGAATTCATTGTCCCAGGAAGGGGAAACTTTATTGACACATTCCTGGGGTCAGATACATCACATGATCACACTGACAGAACCACAGGCACATAGACACAGGCAACAGAGCATGCACAATGTCGGCACTAGTACAGTGTATATCCACCTTTCGCAGCAATGCAGGCTGCTATTCTCCCATGGAGACGATCGTAGAGATGCTGGATGTAGTCCTGTGGAACGGCTTGCCATGCCATTTCCACCTGGCGCCTCAGTTGGACCAGCGTTCGTGCTGGACGTGCAGACCGCGTGAGACGACGCTTCATCCAGTCCCAAACATGCTCAATGGGGGACAGATCCGGAGATCGTGCTGGCCAGGGTAGTTGACTTACACCTTCTAGAGCACGTTGAGTGGCACGGGATACATGCGGACGTGCATTGTCCTGTTGGAACAGCAAGTTCCCTTGCCGGTCTAGGAATGGTAGAACGATGGGTTCGATGACGGTTTGGATGTACCGTGCACTATTCAGTGTCCCCTCGACGATCACCAGTGGTGTACGGCCAGTGTAGGAGATCGCTCCCCACACCATGATGCCGGGTGTTGGCCCTGTGTGCCTCGGTCGTATGCAGTCCTGATTGTGGCGCTCACCTGCACGGCGCCAAACACGCATACGACCATCATTGGCACCAAGGCAGAAGCGACTCTCATCGCTGAAGACGACACGTCTCCATTCGTCCCTCCATTCACGCCTGTCGCGACACAACTGGAGGCGGGCTGCACGATGTTGGGGCGTGAGCGGAAGACGGCCTAACGGTGTGCGGGACCGTAGCCCAGCTTCATGGAGACGGTTGGAATGGTCCTCGCCGATACCCCAGGAGCAACAGTGTCCCTAATTTGCTGGGAAGTGGCGGTGCGGTTCCCTACGGCACTGCGTAGGATCCTACGGTCTTGGCGTGCATCCGTGCGTCGCTGCGGTCCGGTCCCAGGTCGACGGGCACGTGCACCTTCCGCCGACCACTGGCGACAACATCGATGTACTGTGGAGACCTCACGCCCCACGTGTTGAGCAATTCGGCGGTACGTCCACCCGGCCTCCCGCATGCCCACTATACGCCCTCGCTCAAAGTCCGTCAACTGCACATACGGTTCACGTCCACGCTGTCACGGCATGCTACCAGTGTTAAAGACTGCGATGGAGCTCCGTATGCCACGGCAAACTGGCTGACACTGACGGCGGCGGTGCACAAATGCTGCGCAGCTAGCGCCATTCGACGGCCAACACCGCGGTTCCTGGTGTGTCTGCTGTGCCGTGCGTGTGATCATTGCTTGTACAGCCCTCTCGCAGTGTCCGGAGCAAGTATGGTGGGTCTGACACACCGGTGTCAATGTGTTCTTTTTTCCATTTCCAGGAGTGTAATATGCATTTTTCTCCACAGCCGCCCGACATAGCAGAAAATACGTAGCTTTAAGGTTCTTATTTTCAGTACCACAGCCGAGAGAGAACCAGGACACCGACTACAATGCAATGGTTAACAGAGGTAAGAAAAAATACTCTCGCGCGTGTGTGGGCCGCAATTGTAATTAATAACTAAAGATTTTTTGCTTTAAAGTGAACTGACTAGCCGAGGAAATTAATATGAAAAGTTTATTCCATTGTTCAACTTATATGCTCATGTTTTAGGATTCAGCGAGTCTAACATTCATTAACGTAACAAATAATTTAAGATTAATATTGTTAAAAAGGAGAACTTCAGAAAAGCAATTAATTGTAAATCAAAATTTAATGAAATATCATTTTATTAAGGCCCACCACGTAAGTCGGCAACAATCAAAATAATAATAATATATTAAATTACGACGGCCGACGGACGCGAGCTCGGCGCCGCAACTTTGGGGCCCGATCAAAGAAAAGGCGAAATTTATTAAATCTGATTCTATTGTAATGAATGTAATTATGTATGTGCCTAAGTGTTGTAAAATATTAATGCCTATATGAATTCTTTTACATGTACAACAACGAAACCACACCCTGAGGAGATCTGGAGAAGAAAAAGTGTAGAAAAGAAAAAGGATTACGAGAAAGAAAAGCAAAAAGGTAAGGCCTATTGTGCAAGCATCCTGTTTAGATCTATGCAGAATATCGAACTCATATGCACATCAGATACCTTCGGTGAAAAAATAGTAAGTAAAGTGAAAATTAAATTGTGTGTATTTGTGTATTTATGTGTTTATTTTTGGAGGGGATAATTATTCGTGTATGTATCAGTGTTAAAGATTTGTCAGTGGCTTAAAGTGCATTTATTATGGGTAAGATAGGACAGCCTAAAGCATCCGTACCAAACGAACAAAGTTTTGTTAATATGGAAGGTGAGGATCATTTGCAAAACGTAAACGAATCCCAAGCCACCGTCTCGGATAACATAATTTCCGGAGCGGGGGGCGAGGATCTGTGGACGGTGAATGACGCTCCACAGCAGAATGGGAATAGAATAACAACAACTCCACTGCCTGGGCCGGGGGGCCGATCGAGTGCTAGATTAAGCGGGGCACCAGTATGCTCACCGATTGCAGACCCATTTGCAGAATTTCTGCACAGGTTAGAAGAAAGAGATAGGGGGAGAGATCAGAAATTTGCTCAGGTGTTCTATGCACAAGAGCAACAAAGAGAACAGAACGAAAGGGAAAAAGAAAGAATGTCAGAACAGAGGGAAAAAGAAAGAGACGGAAAACTGGCTCAGATGCTACGTGTGAAAGAGCAGTGCAGTGAAGCGAAACTAGACAGTATCCAAAGCGAACTTGCCGAGATGCGGTGCGCTTGCAAAGAAATACCCGATCTTGTGCAAAGCTTAACCTGCGAGATGCAAAAATTACAGATATCGCAGGCTAAGCTTGAAGACAATGTCCAGATTTTAACCAACCGCGTGGATAATGTGGAGACAGATGCACGGAAAAGCATTGATACGTATTTGGAAGTGCAAGCTCAAAAAGTCGAAAAAGAATTTAATAAATGGCTAGAAGTAAAGGATCACGAGATATCTGCAAAGATTGAAAGCGATGTAAAAACAGCTGTAGAACAAGCGACTGCGGCGGAGAGTGTAAATATTGACGCTAGCGCTGCCGCACTACACGTCGCATTAACACAGATCAAATCCCGTGTGACAGTGGAGTTCCCGAATTGGGAACAGGAGGTCGCGCGGTGGTTGTCGGCGTTGGAAAACAGTGCAAACAGTGGCGGACAGATAATGAATCCGACTCCGCGTACTGATTACTATAATAACGCAGACTGTATGCAGGGTGCGAGTGCGCAACCGCAACCTAAAGTGAATTACGGGCACGATCAATATGAGATACCGTGCAGCGCACATCACGATGTAATGAATGCCACAGAATGTAGCGGTCAGATGTACAGAAAGGAGGACAATGTGATAAAACACAGGGTATTCCAACCCTTAAATAGCGAAAAACGAAATGTCCACCCAGTGGTATTCATTAAGAGCTTCAGGAATGTGTTTCCCTGGACATGGACGGAAAGACAAAGAATACAGTTCGTGGTCTCCTTTATTCAAGGTGACGTGGCACTGTGGGCCCCCGACGTGTCCGAAAAATGTCTAACGATGCTACAGTTTGAAGGTGCATTCTTGCAAAAATTCTGGTCCGATACATCTACATCTACATGATTACTCTGCAATTCGCATTGAAGTGCTTGGCAGAGGCTTCATCGTACCACAATCATACTATCTCTCTACCATTCCACTCCCGAAAAGCGCGGGGGAAAAACGAACACCTAAACCTTTCTGTTCGAGCTCTGATTTCTCTTATTTTATTTTGATGATCATTCCTACCTATGTAGGCTTGGCTCAACAAAATATTTTCGCATTCGGAAAGGAAGTTGGTTACTGAAATTTCGTAAATAGATCTCGCCGCGACGAAAAACGTCTTTGCTTTAATGACTTCCATCCCAACTCGCGTATCGTATCTGCCACACTCTCTCCCCTATTACGTGATAATACGAAACGAGCTGCCCTTTTTTGCACCCTTTCGATGTCCTCCGTCAATCCCACCTGGTAAGGATCCCACACCGCGCAGCAATATTCTAACAAAGGACGAACGAGTGTAGTGTAAGCTGTCTCTTTAGTGGACTTGTTGCATCTTCTAAGTGTCCTGCCAATGAAACGCAACCTTTGGCTCGCCTTCCCCACAATATTATCTACGTGGTCTTTCCAACTGAAGTTGTTCGTAATTTTAACACCCAGGAACTTAGTTGAATTAACAGCCTTGAGAATAGTACTATTTATCGAGTAATCGAATTCCAATGGATTTCTTTTGGAACTCATGAGGATCACCTCACACTTTTCGTTATTTAGCGTCAACTGCCACCTGCCACACCATACAGCAATCTTTTCTAAATCGCTTTGCAACTGATACTGGTCTTCGGATGACCTTACTAGACGGTGAATTACAGCGTCATCTGCGAACAACCTAAGAGAACTGCTCAGACTGTCACCCAGGTCATTTATATAGATCAGGAACAGCAGACGTCCCAGGACCTTCCCTGAGGAACACCTGATATCACTTCAATTTTACTCGATGATTTGCCGTCTATTACTACGAACTGCGACCTTCCTGACAGGAAATCACGAATCCAGTCGCACAACTGAGACGATACCCCATAGGCCCGCAGCTTGATTAGAAGTCGCTTGTGAGGAACGATGTCAAAAGCTTTCCGGAAATCTAGAAATACGGAATCAACTTGAGATCCCCTGTCGATAGCGGCCATTACTTCGTGCGAATAAAGAGCTAACTGCGTTGCACAAGAACGATGTTTTCTGAAACCATGCTGATTACGTATCAATACGTCGTTCCCTTCGAGGTGATTCATAATGTTTGAATACAGTATATGCTCCAGAACCCAACTGCAAACCGACGTCAATGATATAGGTCTGTAGTTCGATGGATTACTCCTACTACCCTTCTTAAACACTGGTGCGACCTGCGCAATTTTCCAATCTGTAGATACAGATCTATATCGGTGAGCGAGAGGTTGCATATGATTGCTAAGTAGGGAGCTACTGTATTAGCGTAATCTGAAAGGAACCTAATCGGTATACAATCTGGGCCTGAAGATTTGCCCGCATCAAGCGATTTGAGTTGCTTCGCAACCCCTAAGGTATCTGCTTCTAAGAAACTCATGCTAGCAGCAGTTCGTGTTTCAAATTCTGGAACATTCCATTCGTCTTCCCTGGTGAAGGAATTACGGAAAACTGCGTTCAATAACTCCGCTTTAGCGGCACAGTCGTCGGTAACAGTACCATCGGCACTGCGCAGCGTGGGTATTGACTGCGTCTTGCCGCTTGTGTACTTTACATACGACCAGTATTTCTTCGGATTTTCTACCAAATTTCGAGACAATGTTTCGCTGTGGAACCTATTAAAGGCATCTCGCATTGAAATCCGTGCCAAATTTCGCGCGTCTGTAAATTTTAGCCAATCTTCGGGATTTCGCGCGTTTCTGAACTTCGCATGCTTTTTCCGTTGCCTCTGCAACAGCGTTCGGACCTGTTTTGTGTACCATGGGGGATCAGTTCCATCTCTTACCAATTTATGAGGTATGAATCTCTCAATTGCTGTTGCTACATCTTTGAATTTGAGCCACATCTCGTCTGCATTTGCATAGTCAGTTCGGAAGGAATGGAGATTGTCTCTTAGGAAGGCTTCTAGTGACACTTTATCCGCTTTTTTAAATAAAATTATTTTGCGTTTGTTTCTGGTGGATTTGGAAGAAACGGTATTGAGCCTAGCTACAACGACCTTGTGATCACTAATCCCTGTATCAGTCATGATGCTCTCTATTAGCTCTGGATTGTTTGTGGCTAAGAGGTCAAGTGTGTTTTCGCAACCATTTACAATTCGCGTGGGTTCGTGGACTAACTGCTCGAATTAATTTTCGGAGAAAGCATTTAGGACAATCTCGGAAGATGTTTTCTGCCTACCACCGGTTTTGAACAAGTATTTTTGCCAACATATCGAGGGAAAATTGAAGTCCCCACCAACTATAACCCTACGAGTGGGGTATTTATTTGTTACGAGACTCAAATTTTCTCTGAACTGTTCAACAACTATATCATCGGAGTCCGGGGGTCGGTAGAAGGATCCAATTATTAACTTAGTTCGGGTGTTAAGTATATCCTCCACCCATACCAATTCGCACGGAGTATCTACTTCGACTTCACTACAAGATAAACCACCACTGACAGACACAAACACTCCACCACGAATTCTGCCTAATCTATCTTTTCTGAACACCGTCTGAGACTTCGTAAAAATTTCTGCAGAACTTATTTCAGGCTTTAGCCAGCTTTCTGTACCTATAACGTTTCAGCTTCTGTGCTTTCTATTAGCGCTTGAAGCTCAGGGACTTTCCCAGCACAACTACAACAATTTACAACTACAATTCCGACTGTTCCTTGATCCAAGCACGTCCTGTATTTGCCATGCACCCTTTGAGATTGCAGCCCACCCCGTACTTTCCCGAGGCCTTCTAACCTAAAAAACCGCCCAGTCCACGCCACACAGCCTCCGCTACCCGTGTAGCCGCAAGCTGAGTGTAGTGAACTCCTGACCTATTCAGCGGAACCCGAAACCCCACCACCCTATGGCGCAAGTCAAGGAATCTGCAGCCAACACGGTCGCAAAACCGTCTGAGCCTCTGATTCAGATCCTCCACCCGTCTCTGCACCAAAGGTCCGCAGTCGGTTCTGTCAACGATGTTGCAGATGGTGAGCTCTACCTTCATCTCGTAAGCAAGACCGGCAGCCTTCACCAGATCAGATAGCCGCTGGAATCCAGAGAGAATTTCCTCAGATCCAAAGCGACACACGTCATTAGTGCCGACATGTGCCACCACCTGCAGCTGGCTGCACCCTGTGCTCTTCATGGCATCCGGAAGGACCCCTTCCAAATAAGGGCCCCATTACGCGCCTAACATTGGAGCTCCCAACTACCAACAAGCCCGCCCTCTGCGATTGCCCGGACCTTGAAGGCTGAGAATCATCCTCTAAAACAGGGCACGCAGCTGCATCTGGCTCAGCCAGGGACAGTACCTGAAACCTGTTTGTCAGACGCACCGGGGAGGCTTTCTGGCTGCCTGCCACGCCTTGGAACGACCTCCCAATCAACCACAGGCGAGGGCTCAGCCCCACTGCGGGCAGCAACCGGGGCAACCACAGCGTCGAAGAAAGACTATGCAAGGAGTTGTACAGTCCAGAAATGTACAATCATAAGGTGAGAACGTTGCGCGAATATTTTGAAAAGTATATAAACAAAACCAGGTACTGGGGCGAGCCCATTTCCGATCGTGACATAATCAGATTAATAAAAATGAAGTTGCCCAGTGAAATTAAAAGATATTTCATCAATGTGCCGGAATATGATATAGAATAATTCATGGAAATAGTGGATTCTGTTGACTTATTGATCGAAGACATGAAAACCGAAAACAAGTGGAACCATGCAGGCTGTAATCAACAAAAAGCCGATTACAATGGCAGCCACAGTAACGGTAGTAACTTAGTACCAAATAGTAACGGGAATACGCAAGAGCCCCGGCAACAGAATCGAGGCGCAAACAATGGGAATGGTTACAACGGCAACGGTTATAATCGTCAAAATCGGAAGAGACATCATGATGGACGCATGACTAATGGATATAATGGTAACAGCAATCCGCAATGGCGGAACAACCGAAACCAGTGGCGTGGTTGTAATGAACCGACACCACAGTGGCAACAAAACACAGCGCCACAATGGAACGCCAACCCAGTTCCATCACTGAACATGTCAGGAAGTTACAACCGACCACCGCAAAACCAGAGCCATACACAGTATCAAAATACACCATCGGGGAGGCAGGGCGGCCAACCCAACAGTAGCAACAACAACAACCAGAACCACAATGTGAGATTAGTGGAAGTGACTGTAAACCCACTAATGCTCATCCGTTAAACTAAGAACAGCCACAATACGCTCTCCGTTGTTGGCTGCAGGATGGTGTAGTGAGGGCACATTCACGGATGACAGCCATAAACTTTGTATACTGAGATAGGATGAGGGAATAAAAATAGAAAAGGAACTTGTAGACATACCGCAGAAATGTAACCGAACCGACAAATGTGTTGTGCAGGCTATATTGCAAGCAAATATGTACGGAGCACCAATACAGATAGTAGTCGATACCGGTGCGTCAACCAATGTCATGAGTGCACATTCTTAGGAGCACTTGAGTCAAAATAATAGAATACCAGTATTGCCAGTGAAGAATTGTCATGTAACAGGTGCAATAGGTGCACAATCTCATATCGTAAAACATCAGGTGCAAGTCGAGTTTACGGCAGGAAATGAAGCAATGAAAAGCTCGTTCCTTGTAGTTAAGGGATTAGGTGTTGCTTGCATCTTGGGGATGGAATTTTTACGCTAGAGGGACGCAAAAATCGACCTCTGGTGCGGTGAAGTAAGCCTTATGAATGAGGGTAGACGTGTAATTTTGCCATTGTTGAGGACACGGGAAGTGCACGGTAAATACTGCCGGAGCTTTCAGTCTAGATTCGAAGGAATGCAGGTAATGAATTTATATTCTGACTTAAGTACAAGACAGCCCGCATCTCGTGGTCGTGCGGTAGCGTTCTCGCTTCCCACGCCCGGGTTCCCGGGTTCGATTCCCGGCGGGGTCAGGGATTTTCTCTGCCTCGTGATGGCTGGGTGTTGTGTGATGTCCTTAGGTTAGTTAGGTTTAAGTAGTTCTAAGTTCTAGGGGACTGATAACCATAGATGTTAAGTCCCATAGTGCTCAGAGCCATTTGAACTTAAGTACAAGACAAGCATATTATAAAGAGTTTATTACTGAAGACAGAGAGGAAAAAAGGAAACTGATAGTCATGAAAGTCATGGAGTCAGAACATTTGACTGAAGCACAACAGAACGAATTGACTCAGCTACTTACAGATTATGAGAATCTGTTTTCGGAAAAACCCGGTGTTATCGAGGGCTACACCTATAACATCGAAGTGGTACCTCACGAAACTTTCTGTTACGCAAACTACACCATTCCGTGGTTAAAGAAGGAGGTAGTTGCGAAGGAAATAAGAAAAATACTTACAAAGACTTAAAGACGTTAGCGCAGTAGAGCAACTTTTACATATGTGAGTAGCAGGTTAAGTTTAGAGTGTATTTTTTTCTTTGTGTAAGTGTTCAGATTTTAGTGTAACAGGTAAAGAAAATGAGGAACACAAGATTAGTGCGATTCAATTTTGTAGATGTTAAGGAATAACAGTACTTTTAAGCAATTGCATTTTCGAAGAAAAATGAACGTAGGTTTAAGAATATTTTACAAATTTAATTTTTAAAAATATTATTAAAAATTCAACAGCATGTAATGATGAAAGAATTTTTCATTAGTGTGTATGAATATTTTTGAACTGTAGTAGTAATGAAACTTACGAAATTCAATATTTTAGTGGATATGTTGTTCCGCCCCCCCCCCCCCCCCCCCCCCATGAACCATGGACCTCGCCGTTGGTAGGGCGGCTTGCGTGCCTCAGCGATACAGATAGCCGTACCGTAGGTGCTACCACAACAGAGGGGTATCTGTTGAGAGGCCAGACAAACGTGTGGTTCCTGAAGAGGGGCAGCAGCCTTTTCAGTAGTTGCAGGGGCAACAGTCTGGATGATTGACTGATCTGGCCTTGTAACACTAACCAAAACGGCCTTGCTGTGCTGGTACTGCGAACGGTTGAAAGCAAGGGGAAACTACAGCCGTAATTTTTCCTGAGGGCATGCAGCAATACTGTATGGTTAATGATGATGGCGTCCTCTTGGGTAAAATATTCCGGAGGTAAAATATTTCGGAGGTAAAATAGTCCCCCATTCGGATCTCTGGGCGGGGACTACTCAAGAGGACGTCGTTATCAGGAGAAAGAAAACTGGCGTTTTACGGATCGGAGCGTGGAAGTCAGATCCCTTAATTGGGCAGGTAGGTTAGAAAATTTAAAAAGGGAAATGGATAGGTTAAACTTAGATATAGTGGGAATTAGTGAAGTTCGGTGGCAGGAGGAACAAGACTTCTGGTCAGGTGAATACAGGGTTATAAATACAAAGTCAAATAGGGGTAATGCAGGAGTAGGTTTAATAATGAATAAAAAAATAGAAATGCGGGTAAGCTACTACAAACAGCATAGTGAACGCATTATTGTGGCCAAGATAGACACGAAGCCCACGCCTACTACAGTAGTACAAGTTTATATGCCAACTAGCTCTGCAGATGACGAAGAAATTGAAGAAATGTATGATGAGATAAAAGAAATTATTCAGATAGTGAAGGGAGACGAAAATTTAATAGTCATGGGTGACTGGAATTCGGTAGTAGGAAAAGGGAGAGAAGAAAACGTAGTAGGTGAATATGGATTGGGGCTATGAAATGAAAGAGGAAGCCGCCTGGTAGAATTTTGCACAGAGCACAACTTAATCTTAGCTAACACTTGGTTCAATAATCATAAAAGAAGGTTGTATACATGGAAGAATCATGGAGATACTAGAAGGTATCAGATAGATTATATAATGGTAAGACAGAGATTTAGGAACCAGGTTTTAAATTGTAAGACATTTCCAGGGGCAGATGTGGACTCTGACCACAATCTATTGGTTATGAACTGTAGATTAAAACTGAAGAAACTGCAAAAAGGTGGGAATTTAAGGAGATGGGACCTGGATAAACTGACTAAACCAGAGGTTATACCGTGTTTCAGGGAGAGGATAAGGGAACAATTGACAGGAATGGGGGAAAGAAATACAGTAGAAGAAGAATGGGTAGCTTTGAGAGATGAAATAGTGAAGGTAGCAGAGGATCAAATAGGTAAAAAGACGAGGGCTAATAGAAATCCTTGGGTAACACAAGATTTATTGAATTTAATTGATGAAAGGAGAAAATATAAAAATGCAGTAAATGAAGAAGGCAAAAAGGAATACAAACGTCTCAAAAACGAGATCGACAGGAAATGCAATATGGCTAAGCAGGGATGGCTAGAGGACAAATGTAAGGATGAAGAGGCTTATCTCACTAGGGGTAAGATAGATACTACCTACAGGA
This sequence comes from Schistocerca nitens, assembly GCF_023898315.1. NCBI lineage: Eukaryota > Metazoa > Arthropoda > Insecta > Orthoptera > Acrididae > Schistocerca > Schistocerca nitens. The sequence goes on from NC_064617.1 coordinate 636,557,369, forward strand.
AAATTAAAGAGACCTTTGGAGAAAAGAGAACCACTTGTATGAATATCAAGAGCGCAGATGGAAACCCAGTTCTAAGCAAAGAAGCGAAAGCTGAAAAAAATGGTTCAAATGGCTCTGAGCACTATGAGACTTAACATCTATGGACATCAGTTCCCTAGAACTTAGAACTACTTAAACCTAACTAACCTAAGGACATCACACAACACGCAGTCATCACGAGGCAGAGAAAATCCCTGACTCCGCCGGGAATCGAACCCGAGAACCCGGGCGTGGGAAGCGAGAAGGCTACCGCATGACCACGAGCTGCGGACAACGCTGAAAGGTGGAGGGAGTATATAGAGGGTCTATACAAGGGCGATGTATTTGAGGACAATATTATGGAAATGGAAGAGGATGTAGATGAAGATGAAATGGGAGATCTGATACTGCGTGAAGAGTTTGACAGAGCACTGAAAGACCTTAGTCGAAACAAGGCCCCGGGAATAGATAACATTCCATTAGAACTACTGATAGCCTTGGGAGAGCCAGTCCTGACAAAACTCTACCATCTGGTGAGCAAGATGTATGAGACAGGCGAAATACCCTCAGACTTCAAGAAGAATCTAATAATTCCAATCCCAAAGAAACCAGGTGTTGACAGATGTGAAAATTACCGAACTACCAGTTTAATAAGTCACAGCTGCAAAATAGTAACGCGAATTCTTTACAGACGAATGGAAAAACTGGTAGAACCCGACCTCGGGAAAGATCAATTTGGATTCCGTAGAAATGTTGGAACACGTGAGGCAATACTGACCTACGACTTATCTTAGAAGCTAGATTAAGGAATGGCAAACCTACATTTCTTGCATTTGTAGACTTAGAGAAAGCTTTTGACAATGTTGACTGGAATACTCTCTTTTAAATTCTGAAGGTGGCAGGGGTATAATATAGGGAGCGAAAGGCTATTTGCGATTTGTACAGATACCAGATGGCAGTTATAAGAGTCGAGGGACATGAAAGGGAAGCAGTGATTGGGAAGGGATTGAGACAGGGTTGCAGTCTCTCCCTGATGTTATTCAATCTGAATATTGAGCAAACAGTGAAGGAAACAAAAGAAAAATTCGGAGTAGGTATTAAAATCCATGGAGAAGAAATAAAAACTTTGAGGTTCGCCGATGACATTGTAATTCTTTCAGAGACAGCAAAGGAATTGGAAGAGCAGTTGAATGGAATGGATAGTGTCTTGAATGGAGGGTATAAGATGAACATCAACAAAAGCAAAATGAGGATAATGGAATGTAGTCGAATTAAGTCGTGTGATGCTGAGGGTATTAGATTAGGAAATGAAACACTTTAAGTACTAAAGGAGGTTTGCTATTTGGGGAGCAAAATAACTGATGATGGTCGAAGTAGAGAGGATATAAAATGTAGACTGGCAATGGCAAGGAAATCTTTTCTGAAGAAGAGAAATTTGTTAACATCGAGTATAGATTTAAGTGTCAGGAAGTCATTTCTGAAAGTATTTGTATGGAGTGTAGCCATGTATGGAAGTGAAACATGGTCGATAAATAGTTTGGAAAGGAAGAGAATAGAAGCTTTCGAAATGTGGTGCTACAGAAGAATGCTGAAGATTAGATGGGTAGATCACGTAACTAATGAGGAGGTATTGAATCGGATTGGGGAGAGGAGAAGTTTGTGGCACAATTTGACTAGAACAAGGGATCGATTGGTAGGACATGTTCTGAGGCATCAAGGGAGGGCAGCGTGGAGGGTAAAAATCGTAGAGGTAGGCCAAGAGATGAATACACCAAGCAAATTCAGAAGGATGTAGGTTGCAGTAGGTACTGGGAGATGAAGAAGCTTGCACAGCATAGAGTAGCATGGTGAGCTGCATCAAACCAGTCTCAGGACTGAAGACCACAACAACAACAACATGTTGTTCCGTTTATTTATGTCTATACCGATCCTGAAATATGATCAATCATAATTTACTAAACAACATGAGTGTAGGGTGTACATCACCCAAGGTACCTCATGTGTTGTGGACAAGGTACATAGCAAATTAGTAAACGCGACTAACGCTAAGCACTGTTAAAATATACTGCCATCTACTAAGCAGAGATTTGCACGAATTTATCGTGTAAACAAAAGTCACAAATCTAACACTAATCTAGGAACTTGCACGCTAGGCCTAGATTCAAAAATGTGTAAAATAATGCGAGAGGCAAAGTTTTGTAAAGTCGAGCCTGGCTCTGGAGGGCATGTACGCAATGAATAGGCAGACATGACATGGGACTTACCTCTGATGAGACGGAAATACAATTGTATGGTCAAAAGTCTGAAGGCAAGTACGACTCTGTAAGTGGAAAATGGAACGAGGTAATTAGTGCGAGAGACTGGTAAAATCCAGCACGAGCCAAAATCCAGTTCGTATGCATGCAATATATTAGTGTTTGTGAACTAATCGATATAGTTACTTTAAGCAGTGTGAAAAACTGTGAATGTGAAACTGTGATACGGACAGTGAAGTGCTAGTATTGAACGTTCAACAGCGGTGAAGACGCCAAACGCCAATATTACTCACGAAAAACTGTGAATTTGCTTATAAATGTGAACTGTTAACGTGAAGTGAACCCACAGTCAATATTTATGGTACAGACTGTAATTTCTGTGAGTACAATAACGCGAGGTTGGAATGCGATGCGTGGACTGTTACAAAACAGCGACCGCAGAAACGGCGAATGTTTGTGCTAAGATCGTATTGGGACACTCACCACTGCCTGCGAGTGCGGCGAAAACATAAATAATTTAACAAGACAAAAACTGACGTGTAATGGGAACAGTGTCGCATCAAAACAACATTCACGGAAGAAGATCCATATCATGTATTCTGCAAGACAATGCTGGCTTGACACTCGGAAACTTGCGAAAACTTAACAACTGCCGCACTAAGAAATGCTTCTTTCCCACTAGCGTAACCATCTGCAGCGGGAGGGAAATATTACGTTGTTTGCGTGTATGTTCCATGTACTACGTCGGAGATGCGTAGCAGAGCTGACTCCTAGCAGCAAGCGCGGGGGGCGCTTATCATCCCACTCAGCCACTCCCGGCCCAGACAGAAGCGCATCGCCAACCGTGCAGCCGATTTCAGCTGATTCTGACGTTCCGTGACGGCAAGAGACACACTGACGTGGAGCGGGCGTTGACCTCTCCGCAGCCGCCGCGAACGCCGACCACCGAATGCACCAACCGGCGCCGTCGCGAGCTAAAAGTCGCGGCGTAGATCATCAACGACACCTCAATCAATAACGACGATATATTAATTGCTATAATGACCTCATTTCTTTGCATAGTGCAACGAAAAATTGTTCGTAACTTATGCACATCCTGTACTCCAATGACATCCCAGAAAGAATTAAGTGAAAGTAACCAAAGCAGTTAGTCTGTCGCTCCGCCGAGGTTTCCCCAGTGTTTCACTACGGCCGCGCCAAATGGGGAGCGAACAATTGACACCCCTGGGACTTCAAGAATTACAGACTAATTCTTAATTGTATGCCTCTGAACGCTGCATAAGCTGCAACCCCAAAAAAGAAGCAGCCAAAATGAATGTACCAATGTAAAAGGTCATAACGTAACTGTCAAACTAATTGTATTCTATGTCCTTTTCTTTTGTACATAACTATATTCGTAACCAATTGTATATTATATTGTTATGTAAATAACTTCATCTGTATTACACTTTGTGTGCAACAAACGTTATTAAGCACAACGACTTAAACATACGATGTGACATATGTAGACTGTGAAAGAAAAATCTGCGTGTGGACACTGTGTACATGAAATAGGAAAGATTTATGTCAAAAAATACGAACATTTTTTATGGCATAAACATTTCGGGGGCAATATGGCGTCCCCAGTGAAATATTACGAAAAGACTTTAAAAAACAGTATTTATAAAGAAGAGACATTTTAAAAATTGAAAAATATACATTTTTCTCATGTACCCGAGGGCAAAGAAATATAACAAAATGATCTAAAGAGATGACAAGATACGCTCTTTTGTTAATTTTTTAGTCGTCTTCACTTCTTCTCTTGTCTTGGTTGCGTGTAGACGGACATCTTGCGAGTGCTGGCAAATGTAAGCATATTTGTACTAATTAAGTAGATAATATATTGATTTAATATTATTGTTCACTTTTAATTTGTAAGAGGTGATCCCGATTTCATGTCCGCATTCGAATAATTTACAGTTCAACAACTTATAAAATTTAGCGGAAGCGAAAAACTCGCGCGCTATTAACATAATATACATTTTTCTCCACAGCCGCCCGACATAGCAGAAAATACGTAGCTTTAAGGTTCTTATTTTCAGTACCACAGCCGAGAGAGAGCCAGGACACCGACTACAATGCAATGGTTAACAGAGGTAAGAAAAAATACTCTCGCCCGTGTGTGGGCCGCAATTGTAATTAATAACTAAAGATTTTTTGCTTTAAAGTGAACTGACTAGCCGAGGAAATTAATATGAAAAGTTTATTCCATTGTTCAACTTATATGCTCATGTTTTAGGATTCAGCGAGTCTAACATTCATTAACGTAACACATAATTTAAGATTAATATTGTTAAAAAGGAGAACTTCAGAAAAGCATTTAATTGTAAATCAAAATTGAATGAAATATCATTTTTATTAAGGCCCACCACGTAAGTCGGCCACAATCAAAATAATAATAATAATATATTAAATTACGACGGCCGACGGACGCGAGATACTCCTTCCCCCACAGCCGCATTCCGATCCCCTATGACTATTAGATTTTCATCTCCCTTTGTGTATTGAACTACCCGTTCAATATCCTTATATATTTTCTCTGTCTGCTCATGTTTTGCTTGCGACGTCAGCATGGAACTATTGTTAACAGTGTTAGTTTGCTGTCGATTCTAATGATAACAACCCTATCACTGATCTGTTCGTAGTAACTCACTCTCTGTCTACCTTCCAACTCAGAACAACTCCTACTCTAGTTATACCATTTTCTGCAACTGTCATGTTACACTATACTCGTCTGACTGGAAATCCCTGTCTTCTTTCCATTTCACTTCATTGATCACCACTTCCATCTAGATCGAGTCTTAGCGTTTCCCTTTTCGGATTTCCTACCGTCCCTGCCACGTTCAAGCCGATTTTAACTTACAAATTACGCCAAGCCTACGTTAGACTGTGATGGTAGCTCTATACACTGCTCAACAAATACAAAATGTCTAGGAATGAATTTTAACTCTCTGCTGAAGTGTTGTAAACACGCAAAGATACTTACTGTTGCGCCACAGCATCGCTTAGGGTACCGGAAGAGCTCTGTGACTGCCACGGCAGGGTGTCACAAGAAACGGCAGGGGCCAGTGTATATTCTTGCCGTATTCGGGATATGCTGACATAACGGAAGAATCGAAAAGCGAAGCTGCTACACCGTTATGGCACACCCGAGGCTGTAAAACCACTGACACAGAGGAAAGACGGGCACTCAGGCAGCGGTGTCTTGATTACCAAACAACCATGCCTTTGCCTCGGTTCTGCTACGACGTAAGGCAACGGGAAGCTATGTTGTTTCCGGAACAGAGGCGGACTGAGTCCGCATAATTACTGCCCAGTTTAGACAAGCAGAATTAGTCACCACCTGCAGCCAGTTACAAGGAGAAGTCCACCACAATCATCGACCAGAAATGGGTCATCAAGCTGTCGCAGGTAGGCACTGTCTTCGATAGCTGCGGGTCGACCAGCTGCACCTAAGTCTGAATCCTGCTAACTTGGTTCCTCTTAAATGGAGGGCCACCTGCCAGCTGATTTCCATCCACTGCTGGCGGCTTACTTAGCAATTTATCCTCCATGAGTGGGTTTCCTAACTGCCGGGCGTCACCATCCTGTAAGAGCAACATCTGCTGCCGCTAATCGCGTTGTGTGTTCACATTCCTCAGCTGCCAGTACTGGAGCTTCTGTCCACGCTAAGGTCCACTGCACGGTTGGTGCAGCCCATACTGAGACTTGTGCTCAAACCAGCCATCGTGTTCGTCTCATCGAAATCTGCCATAGCCGTACAATTCCAGTGCTGGAGCCCTGATTCGGCAGTTACTCGCCACAGTCTTGCCGCTGGGCGAACTGCCACTAAAGGTGACTTACGCCAGCTGTCGTCTCTGCCTCCGGGGGTGCTTACTGAGATCGGCCCCCGCTGTGGCCACCAACCGTGACAATGTTATTGTTGTAAACTTGTAATTCAATTTGCGCTAATCTTAAGCTCTCTTTTTTCATCTACATCTACATCACATGGATACTCTGCAAATCACATTTAAGTGCCTGGCAGAAGGTTCATCGAACCACCTTCATAATTCTCTATTATTCCAATCTCGTATAGCGCGCGGAAAGAATGAACACCTATATCTTTCCATACGAGCTCCGATTTCCCTTATTTTACCGTGGTGATCATTCCGCCCTATGTAGGTCGGTGTCAACAAAATATTTTCACATTCGGAGGAGAAAGTTGGTGATTGGAATTTCGTGAGAAGATTCCGTCGCAACGAAAAACGCCTTTCTTTTAATGATTTCCAGCCCAAATCCTGTATCATTTCTGTGACACTCTCTTCCATATTTCACGATAAAACAAAACGTGCTGCCTTCCTTTCAACTTTTTCGATGTACTCCGTCAGTCCTACCTGGTAAGGATCCCACACCGCGCAGCAGTATTCTAAAAGAGGACGGACAAGCGCAGTGTAGGCAGTCTCCTTAGTAGGTCTGATACATTTTCTAAGTGTCCTGCCAATAAAAGGCAGTCTTTCGTTAGCCTTCCCCACAACATTTTCTATGTGTTCTTTCCAATTTAAGTTGATCGTAATTGTAATATCTAGGTATTTAGTTGAATTTACGGCTTTTAGATTAGGCTGATTTATCGTGTAAACTAAGTTTAACGAGTTCCTTTTAGCACTCATGTGGATGACCTCACACTTTTCTTTGTTTAGCGTAAACTGCTACTTTTCGCACCATTCAGATATTTTTTCTAAATCGTTTTGTAGTTTGTTTTGTCCTTCTGATGACTTTAGTAGTCGATAAACGACAGCGTCATCTGCAAACAACCGAAGACGGCTGTTCAGATTGTCTCCTAAATCGTTTATATAGATAAGGAACAGCAAAGGGCCTATAACACTACCTTGCGGAACGCCTGAAATCACTTCTGTTTTACTCGATGACTTTCCGTCAGTTTCTACGAACTGTGACCTCTCTGACAGGAAATCGCAAATCTAGTCACATAACTGAGACGATATTCCATAAGCACGCAATTTTACTACGAGCCGCTTGTGTGGTACAGTGTCAAAAGCCTTTCGGAAATCCAGTAATACGGAATCGATCTGAAATTCCTTCTCAATAGCACTCAGCACTTCATGTCAATATAGAGCTAGTTGTGTTTCACAGGAACGATGTTTTATACACCCATGTTGACTGTGTGTCAATAGACCGTGTTCGAACACAATATATGTTCTAAAATCCTGCTGCATATTGACGTTAACGATATGGGCCTGTAATTTAGTGGATTACTCCTACTACCTTTCTTGAATATTGGTGTGACCTGTGCAACTTTCCGGTCTTTGGGTACGGATCTTTCGTCCAGCGAACTGTTGTATATGATTGTTAAGTATGAAGCTAATGCATCAGCACACTCCCAAAGGAACCTAATTGGTATACAGTCTGGACCAGAAGACTTGCTTTTATTAAGTGATTTGAATTGCTTCACTACTCCGAGGATATTTACTTCTACGTTACTCATGTTGGCAGCTGATCTCGATTCGAATACTGGAATATTTACTTCGTATTCTTTCGGAAGGCATCCACGTGGTTTCGGCCCATTGCTTAGCTGCAGCCAAAGGCAGGGGTACACAGCTGAACATCCTGTGTGCCAGAATTACGGCTCCAGCAGCCACCATGAAGGTCGTTTACCCCTGACTTCTACATTGAAAACAAAATGGCAGCAGCGTGTTATACCCATAGATTCTTGCAATCAGTGAGTAACCGCAAGTGCTGTTTAGTTACATACTGTTCATATGTATACCCATTTCTTAGCTATGGATTTCTTTCCTGTGGAACAAGTGCAGAAAACTTGATCACAGATTTCAGACTACAGGACTGGGTCTTAAGACTACAATGAGCCGGACGCCTGTTTTTGATTATTAACTATTCGTCCAGATCACTGGCGATTTTGACAACAACATGTGAGTACATTTAACTCTCAGTTATGGACTTAAAAAAAGAAAGAAATAGATCTGTCCCTGACGGTGAACCTAGACTAAACTTTCAACAAAATTAAAACTTGAAAGCACTAATACTTGTTAGAATTCAACCTGAGTGCGTAGCAAATTATGAGTTCCGATATTAATACCCTGGAATTATCCTTTCGGTGTGATATTTGACCCATGAATGAACAACACGATTTGACTAAAGTTAATTAAATACATAGTACTGACAAAACTTCCATAGCGCAAGAAAACAAAAATGGAACCTCGAACATCAAGAAAATGAAAGTCAATTGTAACCAAGTTTTTCAAAGATCCTAATACAACCTTTCAGTGTAAATGCGTCCCTAATTTTAGGAGAAACGTGCGCAATGCAGATGAAGTTGCACACTAATTGTCCTAATAGCTATCATAAAAAAATGTGGTTTATTTGAACGAAAAATCTCAAATTCACTACGACTTGCCCTACCTTATGTAGCTGAAAATCGTGAGTAAAAAGTAGAATGGCTGCTAAAGGCAGTTTTACGAAATACTAATTCTCGTGGAGGCAGTTCGGTTTTTTTATGTTGTATCTGCTATGAGTATGAACAATGGATAGGTGAACACATGCGCAAATAAACGTGAAAGTTCGTAGACTTGAAAAAATGATTAGGAGTAAAAACAATTCATGATATTTACTATTAAAAACAGTCTTGATCACGATTTATTTAAGAAGGTGACCGGTTTCGACCACTACTGTGGCCATCTTCAGACCTACAAGTTGTATACAAAGCTCTAACTTTTTAACACATTTCAAAGAACATACTACTGGTACTGCACGTAGCAAATCAATATTTGGTCAACATCTTGATGGATACAATCGTTCTGAGGGTTGCATTTCTAGCAATTTGAAAATATTACATACAGTGCCAAAAGGACCACTGCTAAATACCTTAGAAGAAATTGAAATTTTTTCACTTCACAAAAGTAATCCATTATCTGTTTTAAACGAACAATTTCAGTTCAAAGACAAACATTTCTTTGAGCTTTTCGATGATCTGCTTTAGAATGTTTACTCTTCTGTCCTTTGTTTTAAAAGTTTTTTTTTAATTTTTAAAATTATTAAGACTTTTAGCAAATATTTTATTGTAATTGTATTTTACCAAACATTATTTTATGATTGACTATCTGTTTTAGAATTTTTGCTTATATGCTTTTAGACTGCATATTGCTAATTCACATCGTTTTATTTTTGACAGTGGCTCATAATTTTATAATTTTAAATTCTTTCACTTTTATTTGCTTATATGACTGGCATATAACTTGAGGAATAGCAATGCTTTAAAAAAGGAAAAAAAATTGGCACATGTAATCTACACATCAACTTCATAGATAATATTTCATATATACAGACAACTACTTCGTATCTTATTTGTGCAGCATGTAGTATACATGTCAGCTACAGATTATTGTAGCTTACTCTTTAAAAATCGTTTCAATAAAGACATGTTGCTGCTCAATAATACAACGTCTGACGCGACAGTCTCTGCCATTCCACTTCGCAACAACTTCGTTGGAAAGAAGCCTGCTGCCACATCTTTGCACTGGCGTTTGTCCTCACCATGGCAACCACTAGTTCGACTATCGACTTCACAACAACTTCAGTGAAAAAAGCCTGCTGCTTTGCAACGGCGTCCAACTTCACCATAGCAACCAGTGGTTCCAAATGGTTCACTGACAGGCCTCGAGAGGGCAACCCATGTACTGCTAAACCGAAGTTCATTTTCCTACATATTTAAATATTTTTAACGCTTCTTAATTGACAATAGCTGTTTAATAAGCTAAGTTTAGTGTGTATTTATTTCTAATTCTTGACAATGTTCTTTTAACTAAGAAATTTTAAATTGTAATTCCACTTATAACTCATTGGTTAGAAATGACATCATGCAGTCACAAGTGGGTGGAGCCTCCATTATATATAGTAAGACGTGCACTGGTTTCTCCAGTAGTGATTCTCCAACAGAAGAGGTTCCTACTCAATGGTAATTCAACGTTTTATAGCTTTATAACTTTATGTATTTTCTTTAATGTATGTAGCCCTCTAATTAGAGCTTTGTATACAACTTGTAGGTCTGAAGATAACCACAGTAGTGGTCGAAACCGGTCACCTTGTTAAATAAATCGTGATCAAGACTGTTTTTAATAGTAATTATTTATAAGACATTGATCACTGCTGTTCCCGTAATGCATTCAAAAGTAATTAATTCATGATATATTTCAGCTTAACTAACCCGACCGAATAGCTGAGTGCATTAATGTGCCGCATCTAGGATTTGAGGGAGGCGACCCTACGTCGGATCAAATCCACTGAATGGCTTAACGACGACCATGATGGGCCAGCCAGCCTCGATGTGGCTTTTAGGCGGTTTCCTCCATCCACCTAGACAAGTATCAGTCTACGCAAACTTTCTCATGCTTTAACACGAGACTTATCCTAAGCGCAGACGGAAGCGGGAGGCGATTTCCGTCACAGAGAGGGTGGTGACGTCAGGGAGGGCATCCGGCCAGCTGTCACTAACACTGTCAAAATCCATATAAGGATGCCGACTCGGCAGAGATACTGGAAAAGGCAAGGACGAAGAAGAAAAAATTTGTTTATTTGAAGAGATGGAAGTGTTATTCCTTTCTTGTATACAAATTACTGCCTCCATTAAAGGTGCACTTTCATAGTGTGCTGTGCCGAATTCCTGTTTTAGCTACCGTAAGAGCATTTTTGTCATAATAAAATTCAGCATCAACGAATAGTTTTGACATGTGAAATGTTCTACTCCATTATTTTCATTTGTAGCGAGAAACATTTGAGTCGATGGATAATATGGGAACTCTAAATTTTATAAAACATTACCTAAGGTTGTGTGTGACTGAAAACGACATATATTTTTGACACAATGTTTGTACATTAATAATATACATTTTTTTAATTTCTTAACTGGGAAAAAAGTCATGTAAGTAGGCTGTTTAGGTTTTTATATTGGTAACGCCACGTAGCGCGCTGTATGAAAATACTGGCTGTGCTGTGTGCAGTCTGTGGCTAGTTTGCATTGTTGTCTGCCATTGTAGTGTTGGGCAGTTGGCTGTGAACAGCGCATAGCATTGCGCAGTTGGAGGTGAGCCGCCAGCAGTGGTGGATGTGGGGAGAGAGATGGCGGAGTTTTGAAATTTGTAAGACTGGATGTCATGAACTGCCATATATATTATGACTATTAAGGTAAATACATTGTTTGTTCTCTATTAAAATCTTTAATTTGCTAACTATGCCTATCAGTAGTTAGTGCCTTCCGTAGTTTGAATCTTTTATTTAGCTGGCAGTAGTGGTGCTTGCTGTATTGCAGTACTTCGAGTAACGAAGATTTTTGTGAGGTAAGTGATTTGTGAAAGGTATAGATTAATGTTAGTCAGGTCCATTCTTTTGTAGGGATTATTGAAAGTCAGATTGCGTTGCGCTAAAAAAATATTGTGTGTCAGTTTAAGCACAGTCTTGTATAATTTTTCAAAAGGGGACGTTTCATATGTCGACCCTTAGCCGAGGATACCTCACTGGAATCTTCTGATTTTTTTCTTGTAGTTTGTGTAATTAGTGTAGATTTTGTTTATTACTAGCGCGTAATTGTAGAGAGAATCTCCTTTGTAGTTGCAGTCTTTCATTGTTGTACAGTAAAACAGGTGTGGCACGCATGTAAATTTGCACCAAGTATTTCGCAGCTGCGCTTGCAATTAACTAGATATTATTTTCAGTGCTATGTTAATGTGTTCTCTTATATTTGCTCTTCAAATTGTGTTTTTCTGTGTTGTCGAGTGAAATATTGTGACAATAATGGCGTGTGAAAAACGTAATACTAGGCTCCAAAGTAAACTGAGAAATGACAGTGAAGACGAAAGCAGTGTGTTAGCGCCACCAAGTAATGAATTAACTAATATTCAAAGTAGTAATTTGGTAACTGTGCATAGGGAAATGGAGCGGGCGTCAAATAATGGTGTAGACAGTGAAACAGGTAGTGAACAGGGAAGCATTATCAATCGATCGGTCGGCAACAGCTCGTCTCAGAAATCGGGAATGACAGAGCACAAATTGCAAATACTGTAGACTCAGGTTTTGGGTTCTCACCGTTTTCTCAAATGAGTCAAGACACATTTTCCGCTTTTCAAAATGTGAATGTTGCCGGTGCAAATTCACTGCCGAAAAGCACTGAGGAACATGTTTCAGACACCATTGCATTGTTATTACAATTAATGCAACAAATGGGACAAAAGCTTCAAAAGTTAGACGTAATGGAACAATACCAGGGACAAACACAGCAACAGTTAGACACAGTGGAACAAAATCTTCGGAAGTTAAACAACACACTTGAACAAACACGTGAAGATTTAACTACTGAGTTACATAACATTGAATCGAAATGTCAAAGAGTCTGTAATGACGTAAAAACACAAATTTGTGAGCATTTCCAACCTATTTTTTCGCGTCATGAAAATGCATTACAGAATCACGAAGCAGCCATAAAAGAACTGCAAACTATTATTCATGAAAATCACGACACCTTGCAAGCTAAAATTTACTCAGTTGCATCTACCGATTCGGTTACTGAACTTGCAAAAACTCAGGAACACTTAAAGGACACAGCAGATACGATTTCAACACAAATGGACACTCTGAAACTTGGTTCAGAAAAACACACAGAGGAAATAATTTCACTAACGGATAAAGTAGCCGAACTTTCGGATCAGTTCACTAACTTATCTACAAATGTAGATGATGATCTGAATGACACAAGACCTGTAGCCTTCACGGACACTGAAGAGTATGAACAAATTAGAATATTCAAACAAAATCAAAATCAAATCAATACACAGTACAAAAGAGAAATCCGGGAAGTACAAGATCAGTTGGCACAAGTAATACAAGAATTACATATTTCAGAGGACACTCGCGCTCCAGTACGGGAAGAGGGACATAGAAATACGGAACAACCACAAAACAATAACACAGAACACTTCGGAAATTATGAAAGAAATTGGCAAGACGCATTGGATTTTGAGATGGAACCGCCGAAACGAAGTAACAATGAGCGATGTGCGACTCGCCGACACGATGATTTTGACTATAAGCTGTTCATTACTACACGTAAATTCTAAACATTTAAGGATTCTGACAACGACATTCATCCACAAGCATGGCTTCATCAATTCTCTCGTTGTTTTCCTCCCAACTGGTCATTGGAGCACAGGTTAGAATTTGTGTGTGGCTACTTGGAGAATGAACCAGCTGTAAGAATGCGATCGGTCAGTCACGATTGTCACAGTGAAGGAGAATTTCATCATGCCTTCCTCTCAGCGTATTGGTCTCAAGCTACACAAGACCGAGTAAAACATAGCATCATAATGATGAATCACTTTGAACAATCTGAATTTTCCAGTCTTATGAAATATTTTGAAGACATGTTGCATAAGAATCGGTATCTTCCAAACCCATACAGCCCCTCAGAACTCATCCGCATTTGCTTAATCAAATTACCTGAACATTTACGACATATTATTTTGGCAGGACGTTGCAAAGACGACAATGAAGCTTTTCAGGGACTCTTACAAGAATTATAAATTGACACTGACAATCGCGGAACGCGAAAACAGAAACACAACAATTACAGGTCACATCCGTCGCAATTCCGCGATGAAAGAAATTATAACTGGACACGACAAGGCTATTCTCACAACACAAATCGTGACGAAAATAAACACCACCCGTATGACAACCGTTGGCAGAGTAGTAATAATTACAGGGAAAGATCACCTCTCCGCGGTAATGACTATCACAGAGACAATCAGAGAAACAGACAATATGGGAACCAAAATAATTATAATCAAGGGGGACAGAATAACTTTAGATGCAACGGTCCAGCGAGCAGTTACGATTCAGGGAGAAATTCTCCACCATGTGACCGACAAGAAAGAAACTATGGAATCTACCGACATGACGACAGACAATATGATCGCAACGACAGACCTGAATTGCATCAGAACTGGCGGGATTCAAACAGAGCAGGGCCCTCTCGACAAGGTGAATTTGTAGAAGTTAGGTCTCCAAATCCCAATAACGGCGCGCGCCAACAAAGACACAATAGGCAATGACTCATACCGCTGGCAGCCACAAAATGTACTTATGAAATTGACGACGCAGTTGCCGTAGCTAGTAATTACGTAAAAATGGAAGACATTAGGGACATCGTACTCCAGGAACACGACGTAAAACATAACAACATTGCATATATTGTGATTCACATTACTGTAAATGACGTAAAATTTGCGGCATTACTTGACTCTGGCAGTCCCATTTCAGTAATTAGTGAAACAGCTTTTAGCAAATGCAACAAATCGAACGATTGCCCCACACTTCCTTTATGTAAGATTAAATTACAAGGTTCAATCATTGGAAAAAGTGTAGATGTACGCCAACAAACCAACTTAGAATTCTTTTGTCAAAGCCACAGCTTCTCTATGAGCTTTCTTATTGTTCCATTATTGTCGACGGAAATTATACTGGGAGTAGACTTTTTGAATGAATACAAAGCAATCTTAAACTTTCACGATGCTGAAATACGTTTAAAGAAAGAATGTAAGTCAATAGCTTTGAAATTTGAAGTTTGGCCCTCAAACCATGACAAGGAAATTAATCGGCCTTCCTTTCTGTTAGACAACAGTTCGGAATTTTCTACGGAACTAGACACTAACAATCACTCTGCAAGTACTGACAGGGATGATATCGACGGCATATTTGAAACTAATGAGTTAATTCAGAATAAAATTCAAACAATTGAGAATTGTAATGACACTGATAGGCTGGACCTTTTTGAGATTTTACAAGCACATTCCACAGTTTTTACTCACAAAACAGGAACAATCAAGGGATTTCAATACCAATTTCGTGTTCGTGAGCATACTAAATTTTGTGTTAGATCATACGTACTTCCAGCACATTATAGGGACCGTGTTAGAACAGAAATACATTCTATGCTTGACGAGGGCATTATTGAGCCTGCAGTAAGCTCATACAACAATCCGTTACATGTTGTTGAGAAGAAAAATGGATCGATTAGGCTTGTCTTAGATTCGAGACAAATCAATACTATCATTATTCCTGAAACAGACAGGCCGCAAACGTGGGAAGAACTTCTTCAAAATTTTAATGGTGTAAAAGTGTTGTCTTCCATTGATCTCAGATCCAGCTTTTATCAGATCGAACTTCATCCAGAATGTAGAAAATACACAGCTTTCCTTTGTTTCGGCGTTTGTTATCTGTTTCGGAAACTTCCTTTTGGTTTGAACATTTCTTCGGCAGCATTCATTCGCGGGCTAAATTCCATATTACCTGAGTTCTTAAAACGTCACATCACCTTATATGTGGACGATATTCTGATAGCAGAAGCCTCATGGGAACAACACAATCGCATCCTCAACAGCGTGTTACATATTTTTGCAGAACCTGGAATTACAGTTAACTTGGAAAAGTCTGAATTCGGTAGGTCAAAGGTGAGGTTTTTGGGACATATTATTTCTTCTGAAGGCATTCAGCTGGATCCTGAAAAGTTAGAAGCAATCAGAGCCATTCCAGTTCCATTCACAAAAAAAAAACAAGTCCGCAGTTTTCTAGGTCTCGTAAATTTTTACCGTCGTTTTCTGAATATGCACATTCTTGTTACACCAAAACTTTGTTCTCTCACTGGAAAAAATACTATTTGGAACTGGGACGAACAAGCACAGTTGGAATTGAATTCTTTGAAAGAATCGCTACTTAACGCGCCAATACTAGCTCATCCAGATCTGTCACAAGATTTCTGCCTTAGCACGGATTTTTCTAAAGTCGGTCTTGGTGCCCATTTATTTCAAGAAGCCATAGAAAATGACACTACCATTCAGAAAACCATTGCTTTTGCTAGCCAAGTGCTAACAAAATCTGAAAAAATTATTCCGTTACTGAATTAGAAGCTTTAGCTATCGTTTGGGCATTTAACAAGTTCCGTTTCTTTCTTTCTGGTAAGCACGTAAAAGTATACAGTGATCATCGTGCATTACAATTTCTTATGTCTTCAAAATTAAATCATGACAAGTTAAAACGTTGGGCATTGTTTCTGCAAGAATTCCACTTCACAAGTCTACATTCCCGGCAAGGAGAACATTGTTGCGGACGCACTGTCACGCGCACTGGCTGGGCTTGAGAAAAGTAACACAGAAGGCAACCTCGAGAAAAATTTCAGTATTCTTTACATTCAGAAAGTCGCCTTTGAAAACTTCATCACCACATCTATAAAGTACATTGTTCATGAACAAGATAAAGATCCGATTTGGAAAGACATCAAGAGCAAATGGCATGAGAAGACACACACACAGATTCGGCATTATTATCTGGTTAGAAACAACATACTGTTCAAACGCTGCACTGTTGATGACAAGCTATGGGTACTTTGCATTCCTGACGATTGTGTTAATAAGCTCATTTGGTACATTCATTTCAGCTATGCACATTTTGGCCCACGAAAATGTTATCATATTCTTCGAACGACTTGTCTATTTGTAAACTTTGTCAGAAGGCGAAACCATCTACTATCTCCCATCGTGCTCCGTTGTTTCCTACTATTCCTTCTAAATTAAAAGAATTTGCTGCTGTTGATCTCTTGGGACCGCTTGTCAGAACATCTAATGGATTTTCGTACGTTCTAGTCGCTGTTGAATTTACTTCAAAATTTGTTTCTTTCACACCGTTACGTAAAGCCACTGGACGGTCTGTATCCAACGCCTTTGTTAAAAATTTCTTACGTGAAGTTGGACATGTTAGTAAAGTCATTTCAGATAACGGACCGCAATTCAGATCTGCTGTTTGGTCACGCATGCTTCGGAATCATAAAATCAAACCTGTTTTTATTTCATTGTACTCACCACATTGTAACCCCTCCGAACGGATTATGAAAGAAATCAATAAGCTTTGCAGACTTTATTGTCACAGAAAGCATCAGCATTGGGACAGATATTTACACTTATTTCAAAACGTGCTGAATGAAATGCCTCATGACTCCACTGCTTTACCACCTACTCTTGTACTGAAGAATGAAGAACCACCGAACAGAATCAGAAAGCTTGTACCTTTCCCGAATACACGTAAACTTCGACACAAAGACATAATTGATTTGGCTATTATAAATATAAAATCTGCAGCAGACAAAAGAAGAAAACTACACAGTAAAGCAAATGCAAAGAAATTATATATTGGTCAGAAAGTTCTCATTAAAGCTCATTCATTGTCACATAAGAAGAAACACTTGAGTCACAAATTCTTTCTAGTTTACAATGGACCTTACAGAATCCGACATATACCACATGATAATTGCGTTGAAGTTGAAACTCTGCGTACTAGGAAGAGTAAAGGTTTACACCACATTTCACATGTAAAACCGTTTATTGAAAAATAATCTGTTTTTTAACTTAGTCTTTGCCATAAAACTTTTCACTTCACGCTACTAGTACAAGCCTACTGAGCCTAGAACCTAGGGAACATTTTTGAACAGAAATTACGAATGCATTGTTATAGTGAAGAGACGACACAGTGTTGTTATTTGTACATTCTTGCTTGTTAGTTGCACGATTATGTGACGACTATCAGGCTTACATACTTAGAACATACTGCCAATGAGATTTTAATGCAACATTTTGGTTTACTTGAAAAGATACTCTTTATTTGAAGTACATTCGGTGAGATTAAAGATGACTTAGCATTTGGTTTCTTTGATAGCTACACGATTATATCACAACGCTATTAATATGTGACACAATTTACATTGTTGCTTTTGCGCTGCACAGTTTTTCTGAATTACTCTGTGAAGTAAAACATGTTTTAGTAGTAACTTTTGTGGTATAGCTACAATGAGACTGCCTTTTCCGTAGCACAACAATACGTTACAGCACAGTACTTTCTTCATCACGGCAATAAGCGTAATAACTACGATATCTATGCGCAAAGCATTTCACTTTCGTTTATGATGAGGTAAGTACATTGACTTCAGCAGAACTTTGCTTACAGAGGACGATAACTACGACACTTCCACAGAGATTATCTTACAACAAGACGCACAGTTTAGCGCTACAGAACACGTATTTGAGTGATTAATTTTGTACTTAAACCATTTATTTTTCAAGATTTTTCAATTACAAAGAAAGTTTTCCGTGATACATTTCATTTCATTGCTGTAATCTGTAAGACCTGAGGGTATAATTACATTAATCCTCAGGGGGGTAAACGCTTACTTTGTGTACCATGTGTGTGGCAAGCACAAGGAGCCCTAGCTAATATGGTATCAGCTTACACAACTTTACACATTGGTACCATATTTCTCCAACACAAAATACACAGCTACCTGATTATTTAACAGAGAAACAAACATTTTTTTACTACATCAGTGACATGTTTACGCAATTACACAGTTGGATAACTTCACACTTCTGAAACTGTATTTTGTCTGTACTTTGTGAACTCTTCATATTTTTTTCAGAACCATTGTGATACTATGAGAACTTAGAATGATGTATTTGGTAAGGGATCATGATTTTTGAAGTACGTTTGAGGTAGATGACTTTATT
Source organism: Schistocerca nitens (assembly GCF_023898315.1). Taxonomy (NCBI): domain Eukaryota; kingdom Metazoa; phylum Arthropoda; class Insecta; order Orthoptera; family Acrididae; genus Schistocerca; species Schistocerca nitens. The sequence goes on from NC_064617.1 coordinate 636,576,285, forward strand.
GAAGGTCTTGAAATTATTGAAAGAAGCTGCGACGATTCTGAGATGTGATTGATCTGTTATGAAGTTATTATTGCGATGACGATGTGTATTATGCTGTTGAGGTACGTTTATGATCAATAAGCTGAGAATCGTACCTTAAAGAGTTATGAAATGTGTGTACATGCGTGAATGTATCACAATGCCGCCAAAAATTTTTTGGACTCTGTTATATTGATAGGCTTTTGTTTCTACACATTTGTAACGCAAATTCTCGACCTGTGAAATTTTTATATGAGACTGTTACTGCTGTCGTAAATATTTCAGTAAGAAAGTTAAGTGACGACCTTCACATAATGCGTCGTGGGCACCCAGCTGCGTCACAATCACCTGGAAAAAAGCCATTAGTGTGTGCCTTTCAGAGGCACAGGTGGAGAAAAAAAAGAGAGGCCATTATCCTCGCTATTGACATTTCTTTGCAGAAAGCATCGCAAATACGACACACTCAAACTTGAAAACATATGATTACACTGTGGAGCTCTTAATTTATGATATTTACTAAAATGCCTAATGAAATTATGAGAAACGTTTTACATCTATTGTCTTTCTTGTTGAGAGATTGCTCATTTTGTTTAATATCTGGTTTCCAGCTGTGTTGCAGCATTGGTTTTATAAAATAAAATTAAATGCATTTGCTAATGTGAACACTTTCTGTAAACAGATCTATTAAATAATTACTCTATGATCCACATTCTTCGAAAAAAGAGCTCTTGGAATGGAAAGAACAATAAGAAGGGACTAATAACAGTAACTGCTTATATAATTTTCTTTTCAAGTACTTGGTAATTTTTTGTAGGATTAGTTTTTGTGGTGCACCACTTTAATGACATAGATATTAAGATGTGAACAGACATTTCCCTTATCTGTGTTGTTCTACTTTAGTGTACTATTTTTTCTGCTTGAGCTTTGTCATGTTTAGGTATAAATTATTCCATTTGCTGCTGCTCCTTGCCAGGAATAGTGTTACTGAATTTGACTTTGTATTACTCTGTTAAGCCAGTTTTACTACTGATTTATTTTTATTGTTTGCTGCACATTGCCTTATATTAGTTGTAATATTGCAATTGCTCTGCTAATATATTTTAGAGCTGCTTGCTTAACCAGTTTGAATTTTTGTCATTGCTGTTTGTGTTAATTTGTTATGTGCTGCTGCATTGCCTCGTCCTTTGGCATATATATGTGAGCTCAGTAGATTTAAGTTAGCTTAAGAGGGGGTAGACTAAATAAGAAACTAACTATGATGAATTAGAAGAAATGCATTGAGAAGCTATAAGAAAATGGTTTGGCCAAAAAAAAGGTAGTGTACAGTGGAGAAAAACTATTGTTGACAGAGGATGTGAACAGAATGCAGAAAGCAGGCTTAGATAGGACCTTTTGGGAATAATGATGAACGAAGGGAGATCTCCATGCAAAATACTGCAGTAAAACAAACCCTGTCCTTTCCTTTTGTGTCATCCCTCTATATGTTTGTGTACCCTTGTGTATTTGTGTTTTTCCTGTCTTTATGTGTTTAGCTGATGAGAGCTATGTTGTAGAATTTTTCTAATACTATGTTATTTACTTTGTAAAGATGTTAAGACATTATTTATTCTGTTTTGTTGCTCACATGTGAAGGTGATGTTTCAAAAGTTCTTCTGATCTTTATGTATGTACTTACGTCATAATTCCTGTAACACTGATGAATATGTATATTTCTATTCTTTTGTAAAGCCTGTATTACTACAAATGTTATCTGTACTGTTATGTTCTTTAATGATATATTTTGTACCTTTGTTATTGTATTCTTATGTTATAATATTGTAATTGACACCAGTTCATCAAATTAAGTATCATTTCACTGCACACGTTTCTGTTGGCCATAGTAATGGACAATATGTGAGAAGTAGGGACTGATAGTGTTTGCACGTGTGTTAATAATTCAGCAAGGGACTGGATAACAGCATTGCTGGTTCTAAGGACATTTTAAAAAAAATTTTGTGAGTGCACAAGTGGTGGTTTATGGACTTGCTATATTGTCCGCAAGACTCTTCGATGGTGATTGTGCACCTGCACAGTCGTAACAGATGGCTGCTAGCCATCTCTACAAGGACTACAGTGGGTCTACACCTTTGATGACTCACCAATACCATTATTTCTACAAGGACTGCAGTGGGTCTGCACCTCTGGTGGCCCACCAATACCATAATCTCTACCAGGACTACAGTGGGTCTACTCTGTGATGACCTACCTACCAATATTCTTCAAAACTTCGACTGACTCTGCTGTGGGTTTGCTCTGTTGTGGCCCATTACCTGTCTACGTGTCAAGAGTCAGCGCTGTCTTTCCGTTGGAAGGACAACACTACTTCTTCAAGATTGCATTGAAATCCACTACTTCCGTGTGCATTCTCTTTTACTGCTCAGACTTTGAGAAAAAAAAAACACTGCAATTTTGCTGTGATGAATGATCAGGACTGTCTTTATGGAGTGTGAGAAAATTTTAGCTTTTGACCAACATTGTATCAATAAGTGTGTGCATTTGATATCTTTGTTGTTGTAATTATGAAAAATTTTATCAAATCATTATTGCCCACTGCCCAAAACAATTTATAAAATTTTTTGTGGGGAGCATGGGGGCTATGTAAGTAGGCTATTTAGGTTTTCTTATTGGTAACGCCACGTAGCGCTCTGTATGAAAATCACTGGCTGTGCTGTGTGCAGTCTGTGGCTAGTTTGCATTGTTGTCTGCCATTGTAGTGTTGGGCAGCTGGATGCGAACAGCGCGTAGCGTTGCGCAGTTGGAGGTGAGCCGCCAGCAGTGGTGGATGTGGGGAGAGAAATGGCGGAGTTTTGAAATTTGTAAGACTGGATGTCATGAACTACTATGTATATTATGACTTTTGATGACTATTAAGGTAAATACATTGTTTGTTCTCTATTAAAATCTTTCATTTGCTAACTATGCCTATCAGTAGTTAGTGCCTTTCGTAGTTTGAATCTTTTATTTAGCTGGCTGTAGTGGCGCTCGCTGTATTGCAGTAGTTCGAGTAACCAAGATTTTTGTGAGGTAAGCGATTTGTGAAACGTATAGGTTAATGTTAGTCAGGGCCATTCTTTGTAGGGGTTTTTGGAAGTAGGATTGCGTTGCCATTCTTTTGTAGGGATTATTGAAAGTCAGATTGCGTTGCGCTAAAATAATATTGTGTGTCAGTTTAAGCACAGTCTTGTATAATTTTTCAAAAGGGGACGTTTCAGTCACTATTGTTGTTGTCTTTTTTCCACAATAACCCAATCATCACTCTGGACTATCATTTATCGCATAAGTGTTTTCTGTATGTTTTAAATTCAGCATTTGTTGCATTCAAAGCATTTTTTTTTAAGATGTTGCATCGCTACTGGAAACAAGATAGAGAATCCAACGGTATGCACACACGCTAACTTACATGTAAAAGACACGCATGACATAAACACAAAGGGCTTTAATTTGGAATGGAAAGACATCGGTTACCTTGAAGATCACTAATACTAATCAATGACTGCCAACACTTTGTGACAACTGCACTGTGTTACATAACTCACGATAATGTTGTCTACTTGAAAATATGCTTAACCGTGACAAAATTGATTATTAAACTTTATTTGTTACTCTGCAAATGACTGCTTTTTAAGTAGATGTAGTACATAATTTCATTCATTGAAACCACTATTTTTCAGTGCTAATTTACAAAGATTTACAGTTATAATATCTTTTACAAAATGCAACATTAATTCTAAAACTCCTTTGACCATGAAAGCCAACATGCATTGTCATAGAATATGAATTTAATTTGAAATCACTTTCAATTTGAACTGATTGTCTGCAGTAATAGTGCAATATAGTATGAGCAACTATAGATACTTATGCTTTTATTATTGTAATCACTCGACTGAAAATGAACTGAAAATTCAATTAGATTTGTCTTCTTTTAACTATTTCTTTTACTTGTAGCTTTTTCAAAATTTTTGGTGAAATTACAGGATGCTGTTGATGGTTAACGACTTGGGTCAATGAAGTTTCTGTCGACAACTTTGTTCTTTGATTAAATACACTATAATGTTTCAAAAAGTTTCTAAGACGCTGGCATGCCTATTATACAGCTACAAAATACTGGCTTGATCTTACTTCGCGATGCGTTGCTTGTGGTGCGAAGCAGTGCTTAGTATGAGATCCATTACTGTATTGGCAACATGCTGTTCTTGATTAGTGAGCAGCTTGGATACATTTGGATCACCCAGTATTCTTCATTGCTTCCAAAATCGTCTTGCGTCCATGTACTGTGCCCACATACTTTCTCACCCACTTATAATTTGCCTGATCGCTTATTACAACTACATTTTCGAAGTGAAACACCCTGGCATTTGCGCGGCAACATATACGTCTTCTCCACACGACAGACGCTTCAAAACTATTTCTCATCCTTCACCTCTACGACTACCCGCAGTCGCACCAACGATATTAATGTTACACGAAAGCTGTTCTCTGTGGTTTATACAACAAACACTTCCCTGGCACGTCTAGCGTGTTTACTACAATGATCTGATATAAATAATTCTTATTTATCCTATTAACATACATTACATTGTCATAAACAGTACTTACTGACAAATTAATTAATGCACAAAAAATGATTATAAACTCGAGAAATCAAGTGGCTGAAAAATCTGTGAGACAATGGATTGTAGTGTTAAAACGAGTATGGAATTTCTGTTTGTAGGAATAGTTCTAGCAGACTTAGGTATAACACATATACACATAATTACTTAGTAGTCTCACTCCCCCTCCACCTGCTTTAGGACATCGACTTCCTTTTACCACGGATGAACATTTTCTGCAATTTATGTCTAACTGTTTTCGTTAGACCATTGTCTAGAGGCATATTAAGCCTAGCTATCACCTTCATGGCGTAGATCTGTTACAATCTTCTTTAACTAATTTCTTTATTATTCGTATATTAAATTTAGCAGATGGAGTTTGGCCGTGAAGTACATATGCTGCTGTAACATTTTGTACAGTCTCACAATGTGCTTCTACTAGATTTGTGATGGTTGTCTCCTATTTGCCATTGGTCAAAGTCTGTTGGCTCTGATATTAAGGCTTATTAACGCTACCGTAATGGTAGCAGATGCACTGACAATTACGGGACTGATTCTGTATCTAACAGGTAATCAGAAATTACACTCCATAGAAGAGGTATTGTTTACATCACTTCTTACTTTACCCAGCCTTTATAATTACATGTGGAACTTTCACCTTCTTATCTGTGGCGATCTTGAGTCTATCAGCTATCAGCGCTGTGTGTAAATTTCCCTAGCCGCTTGCTTGACAGTAATTACGAGAGATCACGATCAATAAGTGTTCTGTTTTTGTTCATGATTAGCGCAACATCTTCAGCATACTGTTAAGTTCAGACCTCAAACACCGCTGCCTGTATATGTTTATATCTACCAATAAGCTCACTTTCACCGCATTAGATGCGTAATATGCACAATGGCAATAGCCGGTTCTGAGAGTTCTTACATAAAGCCATATAACACCACTGCAGTTATGTTAGGAAAAACAATAAAAATCCCTGTATGTAGCCAGCCGGAGTGGCCGAGCGGTTCTAGGCGCTACAGTCTGGAACCACGCGACCGCTACGGTCGCAGGTTCGAATCCTGCATCGGGCATGGATGTGTGTGATGTCCTTAGGTTAGTTAGGTTTAAGTAGTTCTAAGTTCTAGGGGACTGTTGACCTCAGAAGTTAAGTCCCATAGCGCTCAGAGCCATTTGAACCAACCCTGTACGTAATTATTATGCCGTGTGTGACTTGTTCTGACCACTTGTAGTCACTCCCACAGGTGACGTCATTCTTCCATTCTGATGTTAATACCCTTTATGCTTGGTGTCTATCATAAAACGCCCGAATCGTCACATACTAAATTTGAGGGTGTACACCGTTCACTGTAATGTCACTCTCATGTATCCAATCATGGCACTCATGCTAGCCACTATGTTAACAGCGCGCCATTGTCTGTAGAGTAAAGCTGTTACGTGTAGATGAAAAGCCTTGCGGACCTGCTTCAACACAAAATGGAGAAGTCTGTTTAATAGGAACCTGGAGGAGTGTCCGAAGTTGAGTTTGCAGGTGTTTTAGACTCCCTCGCATTGTTGCATTCAATCACCGTCCCTGGTTGGAAACATGCATCCACAGAAACTGCGAAAAGGGCATTCTGTGGTATCCATTATGCAAGGCTTGCTCCCTCAAGATTCCACTCTTCAGGCATATATGACACAAGCTCTCATGTCTGTAGTGGTAGCATATGACGAAAATTAGTTGGCGTCACATCTATCCAGGGACAGCAGACGTCTCCGTCATTCGGTTTAACCTGCATGGAACAAGACTGCTTGATTTCGCTGCAGTATTCGCCAATTTCGGCAGAAAACTCAGTGATTTCATAGCCAAAGTAGCAGATTTCGATTCAAAACTGAAAAATCAAATTGCACTCTATTTTGGCGATTGAGTCTGTTAAACGAAAAAGCGAATGGCAGATGTGAACTACATAATTTCCCTGTTGCATCTGGTATGCTTGCAAGCAGCATGGACAGGCGAACTGATAAATAGGTAGTCACTTTGTTGAAGAAATCGCGTGGGCATTTGTAAGAAATGATTTAGAAATCTTATAGAGACGTGTGCGCTCGTTAAACACACACGTTGCTAGCGAATAAAACTCCCACCGATCTATTACATCCACGAAATCCTTTCGCAAATCAGACACATCTTTAGATCCCTCACTGCCTTAATTTAGAAATCCTGTGAAAATGACTGTGTTATGTACAACATATAACACACACAGTTGCCGGCCGGAGTGGCCGAGCGGTTCTAGGCGCTACAGTTTGGAACCGCGCGACCGCTACGGTCGCAGGTTCGAATCCTGCCTCGGGCATGGATGTGTGTGATGTCGTTAGGTTAGTTAGGTTTAGGTAGTTCTAAGTTCTAGGGGACTGATAACCTCAGAAGTTAAGTCCCATAGTGCTCAGAGCCATTTGAACCATTTCAACCACATACAGTTCGCGTGAGTAATCGCTTGAAAATCAATTAAAAATTACTGACGTTTTCTCGGCGTGGTTGACTACTCGTGTCTTTTCGGATTTCTATAGAAACTGGCTTAGCCTTAAAGCGCTCCGGCCGGGGGTCTTAGGTGTGTTCGGATCGGTGTCACTACAGGTTTCTAGTGATACCATCTCCCTGCATACAGCCGTGTCTCGTACTAACAGTTTCATAGGTTTACGGACGTTTTCCTGCCTTCCAAACTTCCCACTGAATTCTCACTGCATTACTGTTACACTTTCATTTTATTGTGTTGACCTGTTATAATCCTAGTAACCTGCCCCTAAATTCACTAGAGAAATGCTTTTATGCTTACTTGATAACGAGACCAAAACAGTGGATGCACATTCTAGGATTGGTGACAGTGGTGTTCTGTATGTCATCTTTTTACATATGTGCCACACTTTCACGGACTCCTTCCAGTAAATCTGAGTCCCCCATTCTCCTTCGCTACTACTTATTTATATGTTTTCTTCTTATTTCAGATCGAATGAACACAGGTATTCAGCAAGTTTCTATAGAAACTGGCTTAGCCTTAAAGCGCTCCGGCCGGGGGTCTTAGGTGTGTTCGGATCGGTGTCACTACAGGTTTCTAGTGATACCATCTCCCTGCATACAGCCGTGTCTCGTACTAACAGTTTCATAGGTTTACGGACGTTTTCCTGCCTTCCAAACTTCCCACTGAATTCTCACTGCATTACTGTTACACTTTCATTTTATTGTGTTGACCTGTTATAATCCTAGTAACCTGCCCCTAAATTCACTAGAGAAATGCTTTTATGCTTACTTGATAACGAGACCAAAACAGTGGATGCACATTCTAGGATTGGTGACAGTGGTGTTCTGTATGTCATCTTTTTACATATGTGCCACACTTTCACGGACTCCTTCCAGTAAATCTGAGTCCCCCATTCTCCTTCGCTACTACTTATTTATATGTTTTCATCTTATTTCAGATCGAATGAACACAGGTATTCAGCAAGTTTCTATAGAAACTGGCTTAGCCTTAAAGCGCTCCGGCCGGGGGTCTTAGGTGTGTTCGGATCGGTGTCACTACAGGTTTCTAGTGATACCATCTCCCTGCATACAGCCGTGTCTCGTACTAACAGTTTCATAGGTACAACATATAACACACACAGTTGCCGGCCGGAGTGGCCGAGCGGTTCTAGGCGCTGCAGTTTGGAACCGCGCGACCGCTACGGTCGCAGGTTCGAATCCTGCCTCGGGCATGGATGTGTGTGATGTCCTTAGGTTAGTTAGGTTTAGGTAGTTCTAGGGGACTGATAACCTCAGAAGTTAAGTCCCATAGTGCTCAGAGCCATTTGAACCATTTCAACCACATACAGTTCGCGTGAGTAATCGCTTGAAAATCAATTAAAAATTACTGACGTTTTCTCGGCGTGGTTGACTACTCGTGTCTTTTCGGATTTCTATAGAAACTGGCTTAGCCTTAAAGCGCTCCGGCCGGGGGTCTTAGGTGTGTTCGGATCGGTGTCACTACAGGTTTCTAGTGATACCATCTCCCTGCATACAGCCGTGTCTCGTACTAACAGTTTCATAGGTTTACGGACGTTTTCCTGCCTTCCAAACTTCCCACTGAATTCTCACTGCATTACTGTTACACTTTCATTTTATTGTGTTGACCTGTTATAATCCTAGTAACCTGCCCCTAAATTCACTAGAGAAATGCTTTTATGCTTACTTGATAACGAGACCAAAACAGTGGATGCACATTCTAGGATTGGTGACAGTGGTGTTCTGTATGTCATCTTTTTACATATGTGCCACACTTTCACGGACTCCTTCCAGTAAATCTGAGTCCCCCATTCTCCTTCGCTACTACTTATTTATATGTTTTCATCTTATTTCAGATCGAATGAACACAGGTATTCAGCAAGTTTCTATAGAAACTGGCTTAGCCTTAAAGCGCTCCGGCCGGGGGTCTTAGGTGTGTTCGGATCGGTGTCACTACAGGTTTCTAGTGATACCATCTCCCTGCATACAGCCGTGTCTCGTACTAACAGTTTCATAGGTACAACATATAACACACACAGTTGCCGGCCGGAGTGGCCGAGCGGTTCTAGGCGCTGCAGTTTGGAACCGCGCGACCGCTACGGTCGCAGGTTCGAATCCTGCCTCGGGCATGGATGTGTGTGATGTCCTTAGGTTAGTTAGGTTTAGGTAGTTCTAAGTTCTAGGGGACTGATAACCTCAGAAGTTAAGTCCCATAGTGCTCAGAGCCATTTGAACCATTTCAACCACATACAGTTCGCGTGAGTAATCGCTTGAAAATCAATTAAAAATTACTGACGTTTTCTCGGCGTGGTTGACTACTCGTGTCTTTTCGGATTTCTATAGAAACTGGCTTAGCCTTAAAGCGCTCCGGCCGGGGGTCTTAGGTGTGTTCGGATCGGTGTCACTACAGGTTTCTAGTGATACCATCTCCCTGCATACAGCCGTGTCTCGTACTAACAGTTTCATAGGTTTACGGACGTTTTCCTGCCTTCCAAACTTCCCACTGAATTCTCACTGCATTACTGTTACACTTTCATTTTATTGTGTTGACCTGTTATAATCCTAGTAACCTGCCCCTAAATTCACTAGAGAAATGCTTTTATGCTTACTTGATAACGAGACCAAAACAGTGGATGCACATTCTAGGATTGGTGACAGTGGTGTTCTGTATGTCATCTTTTTACATATGTGCCACACTTTCACGGACTCCTTCCAGTAAATCTGAGTCCCCCATTCTCCTTCGCTACTACTTATTTATATGTTTTCATCTTATTTCAGATCGAATGAACACAGGTATTCAGCAAGTTTCTATAGAAACTGGCTTAGCCTTAAAGCGCTCCGGCCGGGGGTCTTAGGTGTGTTCGGATCGGTGTCACTACAGGTTTCTAGTGATACCATCTCCCTGCATACAGCCGTGTCTCGTACTAACAGTTTCATAGGTTTACGGACGTTTTCCTGCCTTCCAAACTTCCCACTGAATTCTCACTGCATTACTGTTACACTTTCATTTTATTGTGTTGACCTGTTATAATCCTAGTAACCTGCCCCTAAATTCACTAGAGAAATGCTTTTATGCTTACTTGATAACGAGACCAAAACAGTGGATGCGCATTCTAGGATTGGTGACAGTGGTGTTCTGTATGTCATCTTTTTACATATGTGCCACACTTTCACGGACTCCTTCCAGTAAATCTGAGTCCCCCATTCTCCTTCGCTACTACTTATTTATATGTTTTCATCTTATTTCAGATCGAATGAACACAGGTATTCAGCAAGTTTCTATAGAAACTGGCTTAGCCTTAAAGCGCTCCGGCCGGGGGTCTTAGGTGTGTTCGGATCGGTGTCACTACAGGTTTCTAGTGATACCATCTCCCTGCATACAGCCGTGTCTCGTACTAACAGTTTCATAGGTACAACATATAACACACACAGTTGCCGGCCGGAGTGGCCGAGCGGTTCTAGGCGCTACAGTTTGGAACCGCGCGACCGCTACGGTCGCAGGTTCGAATCCTGCCTCGGGCATGGATGTGTGTGATGTCCTTAGGTTAGTTAGGTTTAGGTAGTTCTAAGTTCTAGGGGACTGATAACCTCAGAAGTTAAGTCCCATAGTGCTCAGAGCCATTTGAACCATTTCAACCACATACAGTTCGCGTGAGTAATCGCTTGAAAATCAATTAAAAATTACTGACGTTTTCTCGGCGTGGTTGACTACTCGTGTCTTTTCGGATTTCTATAGAAACTGGCTTAGCCTTAAAGCGCTCCGGCCGGGGGTCTTAGGTGTGTTCGGATCGGTGTCACTACAGGTTTCTAGTGATACCATCTCCCTGCATACAGCCGTGTCTCGTACTAACAGTTTCATAGGTTTACGGACGTTTTCCTGCCTTCCAAACTTCCCACTGAATTCTCACTGCATTACTGTTACACTTTCATTTTATTGTGTTGACCTGTTATAATCCTAGTAACCTGCCCCTAAATTCACTAGAGAAATGCTTTTATGCTTACTTGATAACGAGACCAAAACAGTGGATGCACATTCTAGGATTGGTGACAGTGGTGTTCTGTATGTCATCTTTTTACATATGTGCCACACTTTCACGGACTCCTTCCAGTAAATCTGAGTCCCCCATTCTCCTTCGCTACTACTTATTTATATGTTTTCATCTTATTTCAGATCGAATGAACACAGGTATTCAGCAAGTTTCTATAGAAACTGGCTTAGCCTTAAAGCGCTCCGGCCGGGGGTCTTAGGTGTGTTCGGATCGGTGTCACTACAGGTTTCTAGTGATACCATCTCCCTGCATACAGCCGTGTCTCGTACTAACAGTTTCATAGGTACAACATATAACACACACAGTTGCCGGCCGGAGTGGCCGAGCGGTTCTAGGCGCTGCAGTTTGGAACCGCGCGACCGCTACGGTCGCAGGTTCGAATCCTGCCTCGGGCATGGATGTGTGTGATGTCCTCAGGTTAGTTAGGTTTAGGTAGTTCTAAGTTCTAGGGGACTGATAACCTCAGAAGTTAAGTCCCATAGTGCTCAGAGCCATTTGAACCATTTCAACCACATACAGTTCGCGTGAGTAATCGCTTGAAAATCAATTAAAAATTACTGACGTTTTCTCGGCGTGGTTGACTACTCGTGTCTTTTCGGATTTCTATAGAAACTGGCTTAGCCTTAAAGCGCTCCGGCCATCGTAGGGCGCACAATGGTGTATACCTTTCACCACTGCCCGTCATTACCTTTGCTATTACACTCGCAAAGTGAACCGTGCGGGGTAGCCGTGCGGTCTAGGGCGTAGTCGGCTCTCAGCCGTGTTGTGAAGCGGACGTGGGCGGGGCTCTGCGCGGCGCTCCACAAGCTTGCCGTTGTTTACCCGCGCGGGTAGTGGTACTGCAGTGTAAACAGATCACGTCGAACGACGACGGTGCTTTGTTATAGAAAGGTCACGATTAAAGTAACGTTCGATGCCCAGTACGCACGACCTAAGGCATACGAAGTAGACAGTTTCCTGCGTGGAGTAATGCACGTCGATCCACAGGAACTCATCGGTATACATCTTTCGATCGTGACCAGCACAGTTTACCTGTAACTTGTCGATGGAGCAGAATGCGAACGACTTCTTCGCCGTCCACCGATGGATATCGTTCCCACCACTCGGACGGCAACGTGGGTGTAGTGACTGTCGACCGTGCAGGACTCGGCGTTCGGAACATATGAATCTTTGAGCTACCGTTTGAAGTTCCGGCCACGCTTGTCGTGAAAGCGCTGCGGCCTTACGGGGAAGTACTAAGTCACGTGGAAGAAAATGGTTCAAATGGCTCTGAGCACTATGAGACTTAACATCTGAGGTCATCAGTCCCCTAGAACTTAGAACTACTTAAACGTAACTAACCTAAGGACATCACACACATCCAACACCGAGGCAGGATTCGAACATGCGATCGTAGCGGTCGCGCGGCTCCAGACCGAAGCTCCTAGAACCGATCGGCCACACCGGCCGGCACGTGGAAGAAAAGTGGCACACGTTCGAGACGTATCCTGTACTAAATGGAGTGCGTCAAGTGCGAATCGAACGGCGTAAACACATCCCATCGTACGTGATCGTTGGTGGCTGTCGAGCGATCGTCATTTATGACGGTCAAGCGCGGATTTGTTCAGGGTGTGCGCAGGAAGGGCATGTACGCTCTATGCCTGCAGCGATGCCTCGTCCACATACCACGCGCAGACACGACTCCTACATCGCAACAGACAAAGCTGCCTATTACATACGTTGAGGCAGCGAGGAACATGTCGGACGCGGACGTTCTTCCGTTCCAGTTGCAGATCCCCGCGGGCCCTGTTTCCGAGCTCACGACGACACAGCCTCCATCGGAACCGTGCCGTGGTTCAAATGGTTCAAATGGCTCTGAGCACTATGGGACTTAACACCTGAGGTCATCAGTACCCTAGAACTTAGAACTACTTAAACGTAACTAACCTAACGACATCACACACATCCATGCCCGAGGCAGGATTCGAACCTGCGACCGTAGCGGTTGGGCGTTTCCGGACTGAAGCGCCTTGAACCGCTCGGCCTCTCCGGCCGGCGAACCGTGCAGTGCTCGACAGCAGCGACCACGTCTGCATCCGAGCCGTGTGAGGAGGAAGAGCTTCAGCAAATCGATTAGAGCTCGGACTCAGATATGCGGGAGGTGCCTACTGTTTGTCGTGGTCCATATGACGCGGACACGCGTTCCCGCAAGCAGAAGGCGCCCAAGCGACGAAAGAAGAGGAGGCTGTCTGCAGGAAACGATTCGCGAGATGGGGACACGTTGCAGGAGGATGAGGAAAATCCATCTGCGGCGACCTCACACCGACGGTTCCTGGTTCGCTGCTGGCAACGTCCACCCAAGGCCAAAGCCAAGTTGACGATGCTCAGCTCACTGACGAGCCCCCTAGCGATTTTGCGGCTAAGACAGCGGATTAAGGCTATGCGTCGCCTAATGTACCAGACCTCCAGCTTTGTGACTGGGCGTTCGAGATGGAGATGGAAAGAATGATATCAGACTCGAGCGACAACCAGATGCCCGCGGCCGACGGTTCGTCGGACGGACATCTTGTCTCAGCCGGTGAGGGTGACAGGGACGGTCGGAAGGACAACGTGGCGCATACTGGCTTAAACGACTGCAGGATACGTCATCGTACTCTCAAATGACCCAGGTGTAACGGATAGGTACAGTCAATGTTAACGGCATTAGTTCCTCGATCAAAACTCAGTTGCCGGCCGTTGTGGCCGAGCGGTTCTAGGCGCTTCGGTCTGGAACCGCGCTGCTGCTACGGTCGCAGGTTCGAATCCTACCTCGGGCATGGATGCGTGTGATGTCCTTAGGTTAGTTAGGTTTAAGTAGTTCTAAGTCTAGGGGACTGATGTCCTTAGATGTTAAGTCCCATAGTGCTCAGGGCCAAAACTCAGTTGTTCAAGGACATGATTCTAGCGGCGGACATTGATATCGTGTTTCTTCAAGACGTACGGCACGGTCTGCGCGCCGGCCGCTATGGACGAGCGGTTCTAGGCGCTTCTGTACGGAACCGCGCTGCTGCTACGGTCGCAGGTTCGAATACTGCCTTGGGTATGGATGTGTGTGATGTCCTTAGTTAGGTTAGGTAGTTCTAAGTCTATGGGACTAATGACCTCAGATGTTGAGTCCCATAGTGCTTAGAGCCATTTGAACCCGATCTGCGCCTGGTAGTTCATGAATATGGCTTACGTCAACGCAACTTGCGACGGTGGTGGCCATACTACTACGCGGTGGCATCGATCCAACGATTAATCCGTTTTTGCCATCAGCGAGAGGTATTGCGCTCACCATCGGCGCAGTCCGCCTTGTGAGTCTGTATGCCCCGTCTGGTACTGCGAAGCGTCGAGAGCGAGCAATCTATTACCCCACTGAGGTAGCTCCATTGTTTCAAGGCGCTACAGAGCACCTGTCAGTGGGCGGGGACGCGTCTTACGCCCGGAGGATAAGATACCCCACGATGTCCCATGTCCAGCCCTTCATGCTATGGTCAGAGATCTCGCTTTACATACATGGACGCTAATCCACGGAGACCGACGCTGATATGCACACTTCACCGGCCACTCGGCCAGCAGGTTGGACAGGATATGTCTCCCGAGGTCTTCGGGCAGCAACTGTCGGTGCTGAGCTGTGGCCCACTGCATTCACCGACCATCAGGCCTTCATCTGCGCCGTGACTCTGCCACGACAACAGAAGAGCCGTAGTAGAGGACCTTGGACTCTTAACGTTACCATTCTCCGGGAAGAGGCTTGCCGTGTAGCCGTCACTGATACCTGGCGAAATGTGAGCGACGGCGTCGTACCTATGATTCCATGACATACTGCGCCAAACCAGCTCTTCGCCGCACGCTCATGGCGTTTGGACGAGACAGGGCGCTTTAATTCAGATCCACCTCTGCGTTTTACACACGGTCTTGCTGGAACTAGCGTCGAAACAACCTTCGCCAGAGCGCCAAATGGCGGTCCACCGCATACAGGCACGGCTTCTGGAGATCACGGCTGACAGTTTGAACGGCACGCGGGTTCGATCGAGACTGCAAGATTCCATCCCAGAGGAACGTGCCTCTCTTTATCACTTCGTCAGAGAACGGAGACACCGTAAGAGACGACTCATCACGGCAGTTATTTCTGTGGACGGGCAACGCGCAGACACACACAAAGCCATCTCCTGTGCACTCACAGATTATTACCGCACTCTCTATCTAGCAGATCAACGGTGAGACAATTACATTGTGGACGTCCTGCACGACCTGCCGCCTTCGGGTGGGGCGCAAGGAGGCGCCACGTTCTTGGAGGCCGTCACGTGGGAAGAGATGCGCATGGCCCTCTCGCGGGGCTCAAGAAACAAATCACCTGGACCTGATGGTCTACCGCTTGCATTTTACAGCCTTTTCTGATCTGATGGGGGATGTTTGGCGACAGATGTACTGTGAACTCCTGGATCCGGGCTTCTGCCTCCCCCTCCCCCGTCCCGAATTTTTGGAGGGCATGATCACCCCTTTGCCAAAACCAAACTGGGCTTGCAGACCGCAAGACTTCCGGCTGTTGACGTTATTGAATTCGGATTACAAGTTGTTCGCCCGCATTCTTCGTGCTCGCCTCCTCGCTATTGTCAAAGATGCCATTCATGCCGACCAAACATGTCTGGGAGGTGGCAGTAATATACACACGGCGTTAAGCTCTTATAGAGATGTGGGCCGCGTAGAAGGCGCCCTCGTGGCAGTTGACCTAGACCACGCATTTGACCGAGCTTGCAGGCTGTCTTAGAGAAGATGAGACTGTCCCCAGTATTGGCAGGTGTAGTTCTCCGTCTCATCCACGGAGCCTTTTCCACAGTTCTGGTCAATGGCTACCGCTCGCCGCCGTTCACTATTGAGCGCTCAGAGCGACAAGGATGTCCTCTGTCAGCCTTTCTCTTCGGCGTCGACCTCGAGCCTGACCTTCATGGTCTACGACAGCATTTGGAGGGCATTCGCCTCCGCGATTTGCATTTTAAATGTTGTGCCTATGCGGACGAGGTCGGCAGAAGATACACTCCTGGAAATGGAAAAAAGAACACATTGACACCGGTGTGTCAGACCCACCATACTTGCTCCGGACACTGCGAGAGGGCTGTACAAGCAATGATCACACGCACGGCACAGCGGACACACCAGGAACCGCGGTGTTGGCCGTCGAATGGCGCTAGCTGCGCAGCATTTGTGCACCGCCGCCGTCAGTGTCAGCCAGTTTGCCGTGGCATACGGAGCTCCATCGCAGTCTTTAACACTGGTAGCATGGCGCGACAGCGTGGACGTGAACCGTATGTGCAGTTGACGGACTTTGAGCGAGGGCGCATAGTGGGCATGCGGGAGGCCGGGTGGACGTACCGCCGAATTGCTCAACACGTGGGGCGTGAGGTCTCCACAGTACATCGATGTTGTCGCCAGTGGTCGGCGGAAGGTGCACGTGCCCGTCGACCTGGGACCGGACCGCAGCGACGCACGGATGCACGCCAAGACCGTAGGATCCTACGCAGTGCCGTAGGGGACCGCACCGCCACTTCCCAGCAAATTAGGGACACTGTTGCTCCTGGGGTATCGGCGAGGACCATTCGCAACCGTCTCCATGAAGCTGGGCTACGGTCCCGCACACCGTTAGGCCGTCTTCCGCTCACGCCCCAACATCGTGCAGCCCGCCTCCAGTGGTGTCGCGACAGGCGTGAATGGAGGGACGAATGGAGGCGTGTCGTCTTCAGCGATGAGAGTCGCTTCTGCCTTGGTGTCAATGATGGTCGTATGCGTGTTTGGCGCCGTGCAGGTGAGCGCCAGAATCAGGACTGCATACGACCGAGGCACACAGGGCCAACACCCGGCATCATGGTGTGGGGAGCGATCTCCTACACTGGCCGTACACCACTGGTGATCGTCGAGGGGACACTGAATAGTGCACGGTACATCCAAACCGTCATCGAACCCATCGTTCTACCATTCCTAGACCGGCAAGGGAAGTTGCTGTTCCAACAGGACAATGCACGTCCGCATGTATCCCGTGCCACCCAACGTGCTCTAGAAGGTGTAAGTCAACTACCCTGGCCAGCAAGATCTCCGGATCTGTCCCCCATTGAGCATGTTTGGGACTGGATGAAGCGTCGTCAAACGCGGTCTGCGCGTCCAGCACGAACGCTGGTCCAACTGAGGCGCCAGGTGGAAATGGCATGGCAAGCCGTTCCACAGGACTACATCCAGCATCTCTACGATCGTCTCCATGGGAGAATAGCAGCCTGCATTGCTGCGAAAGGTGGATATACACTGTACTAGTGCCGACATTGTGCATGCTCTGTTGCCTGTGTCTATGTGCCTGTGGTTCTGTCAGTGTGATCATGTGATGTATCTGACCCCAGGAATGTGTCAATAAAGTTTCCCCTTCCTGGGACAATGAATTCACGGTGTTCTTATTTCAATTTCCAGGAGTGTATATGTACGCCGATCGCGTCGCTTAAGAAATACGGAGAGGTGGCCGGAACCCGTATCAAACGGCGAAAGTCGCACTACATGGATGTGGGCAGAGGATTGCATATGAGTACGCCAGTGCCCATTACCAAAATCCCGGCGATGAAGTGTTTGGAGGTGACCTTCCATGGGAACGTGCAGCGTACAGTAGCAGATACGTATCGCAGACTACTTAATGTGATCCGCACGCAAGTTCGTCTCCATAACTTTCGAACACTTGATTTGATCATGAGGGTACATTTTGACAACTTCTACATAGCTCCGAAACTTAATCATTACACAAACGTTCTCCCGATGGCCGCTACGGTTGCTGCCTAGTTCCAGGTGGCCTTCGGTCATTTCGTCAGCGAGGGTAGGGTGTTCAAGAACCGTTACGAGACGCTAACGTTGCCCAAACACGCAGGCGGCATTGGAATGATAAACGTGCAAAGCAGGGCGCGCGCTCTCTTCCTGCGGACGATGCATCGCCTACGTACTTCGGACAAGGACACACTCCCTGGTACACTGATTCAGGAGGTGATGCCTCAATCATTCCGATCGCCGCGTCCTGTTGAACATATAGGTGTCAGATTCGCATCTATCTGGTCGACATGGGTTATCTGTTGCATGTGTTGCCGCCCACGCTGATTCCTGGAACCAAGGACTTCTACCGCTACATTCAACGAACGCTGCCTGCTAATGTGGTTGAACGCCAACATCCGGCAGTTGGCTGGAGGCGGGTGTGGAGTAACATAACACTCGCCTTTCCTTCCCACCACGGCCAGGGCGCTGTGGTACGTGATAACGACTGAAAAATTCCCCACCCGACAATGTTTACACATGATACATCTTGCCGAGGATCCTCTCTGCCCCAGATGCGCCGCTGTCGACACCGACATGCACCGTTAAATGAAACGGCTGCCGACTGCTGGCTCCTCACACGGCGCATGTTGGCACTGTTGCTGCGACGGACACCTCAGTCCGTAGAGCCCACCGAGCTTATCCATCCCGACGTCACTTACTTCCCTGCTACTCGTCATAACACCACGGTGTGGGCTAAGGGTATGACATTGTCATACTTTTTTAATGAGAGTGTTGGAGGGTTGTTAGATTTCTGGTATTATTTAACGAGTAACTACACGATTTTACGGCGCACAGCGTCGTATGGTACGCTCTTTGCGAATTACTTGGGGTCGTTGTTTACGCGCCCTCCAGACCATTGGAGAGTACCGGATGTGAGAAGAAACTGAGATATCGCACATGGTGGACTGATGAGAGACATCAACGGTAATTATAGGGTGTTTCACCCTCGCTGAAAGAGAAGCCGACCAGGACATCCCGCCGTCTGGTTGCTGTGGACACCCTCGAAAAAAAAGTAGAACAAAAAAGAATTACAAATAAAAACATAAGAACAAAATGAACAACAAATAAAATTAATAAACTATTGTACTCCTTCCTTTATCCTTTTCTTTTTTTTCAATTAAAATATTCAGAGGCATATCAAATTTTTGTTCGCGGGTGGAACCTGAAGTGGTGGTGCACAACCGTCCTATTTAGCTTTAGGGTAAAAGTGGCGGTGGCACTAGCTTTGTTTTTAGGTTAGATAGGTTTTTGGGGGCAATAAGGGTGATAGGGGCCAACGCCTGCAGTGGAAGAGGTCTAAACACTACATTAAAAAGGTAAAAAAACCAAAAAAAGAAAATTAAAAAAAGAAAAAAGGAAAACAAAGAAACAAAAGAAAGAGAAAAAGGCAAAAAAAAAAGAGGCGACTTGCCACGGTTCGCGCGGTTCTCCCCGTCGGAGGTTCGAGTCCTCCCTCGGGCATGGGTGTCTGTGTTTGTCCTTAGCGTTAGTTAAAGTAGTGTGTAAGCCTAGTGACCGATGACCTCAGCAGTTTGATCCCATAGGAACTTACCACAAATTTCCAATTTTTTGCATATGGAATAAGGTGAAACGACAACGTTTTTTCGTATGAGACCTGATTTTTCTTGCTTTCACAGTCCTTACATGAGATGTACTTTCGTGACAGTGGATCGTTCTGACGTTTGTGTCAAATTTCGATTCTCTAACCTTTATCGACAATATTTCACGAAGATAAAGACTGCACGCCTCTCAGTTGTCTCGAGTTCCTAGCAAATAACATGTTGTACCTAGCGGAGAGGAATATTAAAGCTTAAAGTAATTTCTGGCATTCCTATAGCGAGTGTTAAATACCTAGCAGGGCGTAGTCTGGAACGGCGACTGTAGTGGTGTCACCCTGGCACAGCTACGAACGTCTGTTGGTGCATGTTGCTTTCCAGTCACGTGACGCATGCCTTCTTTATGAGTGTATGAGCAGAAAGCATGCTCTCATGTCATTTCCCTTTGGTCCGCATCCGGTAGCAGGTTACTGCATCCGTCCACTAGGGGATGTTGCGCTACGCTGTTGCTGATGGCAAAATTTTCTCGTCTCGAAATATTGAGCACAACTAGGTTACACGCCACTACTCTCGCAACATGTAGTTCTTTTTGACACCTGTACTTGCAGCATTATTTGATGGCTGTGATTTGACTTCTAAATTAGTAAGAACGTGTTTCTTTCTCAAATGTGATGGATGCACCACCCATCGATCCATCCATCCACCCATCCATCCATCCAACAACGCACCCACCCACTAGTAACTTCCCTGCTCGTTTTCTGGTGATCATATCCTCATGTCTCCACGTCACCACATCTTCTCCTATCTCCCCCATTGTCTATACCTGTCCCTACCAGTAGCCTATAGTCATCACACAGAGATCTTCAGCATTCTACCCTCAGCGTCATCTCCTTCCAATTCAGCACCTCCAGCACAAGGACCAATATCATCGAGAGAAATACTTGAATTGTCGTCATATGTCGATCCATATGTGCCATCTCCACTGATCCCACAGTTATCTGGACAGCAGATCCCGTTTCGTCCAAATCCAGCTCCAAACACCCCATCACTTGTTACTCCCAGTTGTGTCCACCACTATCTCATTGTCAACACCTCTCAGGAAGATATCAGAACGCCTCAGCACTGACACTACTTCCATCCCTGACGCAAAACAAAACCCAGAACAAAATCCAGACTTCATGGACTGTCAGGCTATCCCATCTGAAACCGCCTATACAGACCTTCACACTTTCTTTCTCTCCTGTTCATATCCCTAATTCCTCAAGTCCAAAACCCTCCTTCTCTAAATCCAAAAATCTACCTCTCCCTTACGCATCATTCAGATTATCTGCAGAAAAGATTCTGTTGTAATCAAACAACCTGATCCAGACTTCTACACCAAAGTTCTCCAGAAGATTCCTCACGTCACATTTGGACCCCATGCAAACCTCAGAGCCTTTCCCACAACCACCTGATCCCAGGAACCGCAACCTCCTCGCCACCCCCAACCCTCATTGCTGTTATCAAAGAGGTTGACCGAGACACCATGACAGAGGAGGGTGAGTCCGAGCTCAACTCCCACACTGACCTAAAAGTTTGGGCGGTACTCTGCGTTTTTGACGAATCCAGCACAACTTTCAAAGTGCGTATTTCAACCGAAATCCCATAAAAAATCGATAACCTTCTTAACAATGGAGTTGTGATTCACAAACAAAAACACACCATCGAACCGTCTAAGTCCCGATCTCAAAATCACTGTTGTGAAAGATGCCTCATCTGTAACGACCGCCGGCCGGTGTGGCCGTGCGGTTAAAGGCGCTTCAGTCTGGAACCGCGTGACCGCTACGGTCGCAGGTTCGAATCCTGCCTCGGGCATGGATGTGTGTGATGTCCTTAGGTTAGTTAGGTTTAAGTAGTTCTAAGTTCTAGGGGACTGATGACCACAGCAGTTGAGTCCCATAGTGCTCAGAGCCATTTTTTTTGTAACGACCATCTGACCACTGTGTATAAACCCCCTCTCCCATGCCCTCATTGTAAATCTCATCGTTTTCTCAAGCAGTGTCCTAACCCGATTTTCCATCCCACACATAATACCTGTAGCCTACCTCACCGAAGACTTCCGGCATAAGAAGTCACCCTCATTCAGACAAAGTCCTTCTCAAAGAGGGCAGAGGAGCAGACACAGGTTCAGGGCAATCTCTTGCTCTTTGACTGGAAAACTGACCCCACAAGCTGACGGATTCAGCAACGATCAAAGACATGAGGAAGCAGAAGGCAATTGAAACAACTGCATTAAAACACATATGTGTATCCACAGGACTCGTGGCCTGTAATTGTAAAAGTGTCATCATGATCTCTCCATTGGCAGTGGATTCCAAACTAGTCCCCCGTTCAGATCTCCACGAGAGGGCTTCCAAGGTGGAACTAACCTTGAGAAAAAGAGTGAATGGCCAACGAAAGGATAACGTTCTACTAATCGGGGCGTGAAATGTCGGAAGCTTGAATGTGGCAAGGAAGCTATAAAATCTTAAAAAAGGAAATGCGAAGGTTCAGTCTAGATATACTGGGGATCAATGAAGTGGAATGGAAAGAAGACAGGGATTTCTGGTTGGACAAGTGTAGGGTAATATCAACAGCAGCAGAAAATGGTATAATAGAAGTAGGAATCGTTATGAATAGAAAGGTGGGGCAGAAAGTGAGTTAATGTGAACAGTTCAGAGTTAGAGTTGTTCTCGTCAGAACCGACAGCAAACCAACAACGACAACGAATGTACAGGTATAGAAGCCGACATCACAAACTAAAGATAAAGAGACAGAGGTATTTCAATATTAAAGGGAGATGAAAACCTGTGGTGGACTGCAAAGCGGTTGTAGGGGAAGGACCAGAAGAAAGGGTTACGTGACAATTTGGGCTTGATGGTAGGAATGGGAGAAGGGAAAGACTAATTGAGTTCTGTAACAAATTTCAGCTACTATTTTCGAATACTCTGTTCAAGAATCACAAGGGGAGGAGGTATACTTGGAAAAGGCGGGGAGATATGAGAAGATTTCAGTTAGATTACATCATGGTCAGATAGAGGTTTCGAAATCAGACGTTGGACTGCCAGAAGCAGATATGGAGCCAGGTCACAATTTACATGTGATGGAGTAGCGCAAAGAAGTGTGGTACGGAAAAACTAAGGAATAAAGAGGTATAGTTGAAGTTGTCTAAAGCTGTAGGTACTGCAGTAAGGAATAGCTCAGCAGACGGTTCAGTTTAAAAGGAATGGATATCTCTAGAAAGGGCAATCACAGTAGTTGGAAATAGAAACATAGGTATAAAGAAGCTAAGTGCCAAGAAACCATGGGTAAGATGAGAAGTAATTCAGCTGATCGATGACAAAAGGAAGCACAAAAATGTTCAGGGAAATTCAGGAATACAGAAATACAAGTAATTAGGAATGAAATAAATAGGAAGTGCAGGAAATCTATGACGAAATGACTGCATGAAAAATGTGAAAAATTCGAAAAAGAAATAATTGTCGGAAGGACTAGCTCATCATGTACGAAAGTCAAAAGAATCTTCGGTGAAATTAAAAGTAAGGGGTGGCAACATTAAGAGTGCGATGGGAATTCTGTCGTTAAATGCAGAGGAGAGAGTGGATGAGCGAAAAGAGTACACTGAAGGCTTCTTTGAGGGGGAAGACTTGTCTGATGATGTGATAGAAGAAGGAACATCAGTCGATATAGAAGAGACCGGGGATCCAATACTAGAATCAGAATTTAAAAGAACTCTGATAGACTTAAGATCAAATAAGGCAGAAGGGATAAAATTCAGAAATTCTAAAATCAGTAGAGGAAGTAGCAACAAAAAGACTATTCACGTTGGTGTGCAGGATGTACGAGTCTGGCGACATAGCATCTGACTTCCGGAGGAACAGCATCCACACAATTCCGAAGATCGGAAGAGCCGACAAGTGTGAGAATTATCACACAATCATCTTAACAGCTTGGGTATCAACAATATACAAAAGAATTAAAAAGAAATGTAAGGATGTGTCAAATGACGAGCAGTTGGGGTTTAGGAAAGGTAAAGGCACCAGAGAGGCAGTTATGACGTTGTGGTTTATAATGTAAGCAAGACTAAAGAAAAATCAAGTAACCTTCCTAGGATTTGTCGACTTGGAAAAAGCGTTCGACAATGCCAAATTGTGAAAGATCTAAATTCTGAGAAAAATTGGGGTATGCTATAGAGAAAGATGGGTAATATACAATATGTACAAAAGCCAAGAGGGCACAATAAGACTGGAAGACCAACAACGAAGTGCTTGGACGAAGGAGGGTGTAAGACACGGACGTAGTCTTTCGCCCATACTGTTTAATCTCTACATCGAAGACGCAACGACGGAAATATAAAAAAGGTTCAAGATTGGAATTAAAATTCAAAGTGAAAGGATATCAGTGATGAGATTCGCTGATGACGCTGCTATCCTCAGTGAAAGTGAAGATGAATTACATTATGTGTTAATTGGAATGAGTAGTTTAATAGGTACAGGATATGCACTGAGAGTAAATTGAAGAAAAACGAAAGTACTGAGATTTTGCAGAAATATGAATAGGGAGAAATTTAACATCAGGACTGATGATGACTTAGAAGATAAAGTTAAGGAATTCTGCTACCAAGGCAGCAAAACAACCGACGACGGACGGAGCGAGGTGTACATAAAAAGCTAAGACTGGCAAAGAGGGCATTCCCGGCCAAGGGGAGTCTAATAGTGTCAAACTTAAGCCTTAATCTGAGGAAGAAACTTTTGAGAATATGCATTTGGAGCACAGCATTGTATGGTAGTGAAACATGAACTGTGGGAAAACCACAACAAAAGAGAATCGAACCATTTGAGATGTAGTGCTAGAGAAGAAGAAGAAAATTAGGTGGATTGATAAAGTAAGGAATGAGGAGGTTTTCAACAGAATCGGCGAGGAAAGGAACACATGTAAAACACTGACAAGCAGAAGGGACAGGGTGATACGACTTCTGTTAACACACCAAAGAATAGCTTTAACCTACTATAGGGAGCTGTAGATGTAAAAACTGTAAAGGAAAACAGAGACTTCAGCACATCCAGAAATCATTGAGGACCTAGATTGCAAATGTTATGTAACAAGACTGGAAAAAAAGAAAAAAAACGGCCAGGAAACAACTTGTAAGTAGGCTGTTTAGGTTTTTATGTTGGTAACGCCACGTAGAGCTCTGTATGAAAATCACAAGCTATGCTGTGTGCAGTCTGTGGCTGGTTTGCATTGTTGTTTGCTATTTTAGTGTTGGGCAGCTGGATGTTAACAGCGCATAGCGTTGCGCAGTTGGAGGTGAGCCGCCAGCAGTGGGGAGTGAGATGGCGGAGTTTTGAGAGCGGATGATCTGGACAGAGACAGAAAATTTGTAAGACTGGATGTCATGAACTGATATATATATATATATATATATATATATATATATATATATATATATATATATATATATATATTGACTTTTGAACACTATTAAGGTAAATACATCGTTTGTTCTCTATCAAAATCTTACATTTGCTAACTATGCCTATCAGTAGTTAGTGCCTTCAGTAGTTAGAATTTTTTATGTAGCTGGCAGTATTGGCGCTCCCTGTATTGCAGTAGTTCGAGTAACGAAGATTTTTGTGAGGTAAGAATTCATGAAAGGTATAGCTTATTGTTAGTCAGGGCCATTCTTTTGTAGGGATTAATGAAAGTCAGATTGCGTTGCGCTAAAAATATTGTGTGTCACTTTAGTGAATGTCTGAGTACGTTCAGTTTTGCTCAGCTGTTTGAAAATCAAATAATGTAAGAGGTTTATCAGCACAGTAATTCATTAATTTTTCTGAGGGGACGTTACATATTCGACACTTAGCCGAGGATACTCACTGGAATCTTATGATTTTTTCTTGTAGTTTGTGTAGTTAGTGTAGCTATTGTTTATTGCTAGCGCGTAATTATAGAGAGAATATCCTTTGTAGTTGTAGTTTTTCATTGTTGTACAGTGAAACAGTTGTGGCACGCATGGAGATTATCTCCAAGTATTTCGCAGCTGCGCTTGCAATTAAGGACATATTATTTTCAATGCTATGTTAATGTGTTCTCTTATTTTGCTGTTCAAATTGTGCTTCGGTAGCACAGATGGTAGAGCACTTGCCCACGAAAGGCAAAGGTCCCGAGTTCGAGTCTCGGTCGGGCACACAGTTTTAATCTGCCAGGAAGTTTCATATCAGCGCACACTCCGCTGCAGAGTGAAAATCTCATTCTGGAAACATCCCCCAGACTGTGGCTAAGCCATGTCTCCGCAATATCCTTTCTTTCAGGAGTGCTAGTTCTGCAAGGTTCGCAGGAGAGCTTCTGTAAAGTTTGGAAGGTAGGAGACGAGATACTGGCAGAAGTAAAGCTGTGAGTACCGGGCGTGAGTCGTGCTTCGGTAGCTCAGATGGCAGAGCACTTGCCCGCGAAAGGCAAAGGCCCCGAGTTCGAGTCTCGGTCGGGCACACAGTTTTAATCTGCCAGGAAGTTTCATATCAGCGCACACTCCGCTGCAGAGTGAAAATCTCATTCTGATAGTAATTTGGTTATTATGCACAGGGAAATGGAGCGGGCTCCAAATAATGGTGTAGACAGTGAAACAATTAGTGAACAGGGAAGCATTATCGATCGATCGGTCAGCAACAACTCGCCTCAGGAATCCGAAAATGACAGGACACATTCGCGCAAATTCTGTAGATTCAGGTTTTGGGTCCTCACCGTGTTCTCAAATAAGTCAAGACACATTTTCTGCTTATCAAAATGTGAATGTTGCCGGTGCAAATGAACTGCCGAAAAGCATAGATGAACAGATTCCAGACAGTAATACATTATTATTGCAATTAATGTAACAAATGAAACAAAATCAGAGACAAACACAGCAACAGTTAGACACAATGGAACAAAATCTTCAAAAGTTAGACACAATGGAACAAAATCTTGAAAAGTTAGACACAATAGAACAACACCAGAGACAAATACAGCAACAGTTAGACGCAATGGAACAAAATCAAAAACAATCGCAACAACAGCTTCAAAAGTTAGACACCACGCTTGAACAAACACGTGAAGGTTTAACTGCTGAGTTACTTAAAATCGAATCGAAGTGTCAAAAAGTCTGTAATGACGTAAAAACACAAATTTGTGAGCATTTCCAACCTATTTTTTCGCGTCATGAAAATGCATTACAGAATCACGAAGCAGCCATAAAGGAACTGCAAACTATTGTTCACGAAAATCACGACACCTTGCAAGCTAAAAATGACTCAGTTGCATCTACCGATTCGGTTACACAACTTGCAAAAACTCAGGAAAACTTAAACGACACAGTAGATACGATTTCAACAGAAATGGACACTCTGAAACTTGGTTCATAAAAATACACTAAGGAAATCAGTTCACTATCGGAGAAAGTAGCTGAACTTTCGGATCAGTACACTAACTTATCTACAAAGGTAGATGATGATATGAATGACAAGACCTGTAGCCTTCACTAACACAGAAG
Organism: Schistocerca nitens; assembly: GCF_023898315.1. Lineage (NCBI taxonomy): Eukaryota > Metazoa > Arthropoda > Insecta > Orthoptera > Acrididae > Schistocerca > Schistocerca nitens. The sequence continues at coordinate 636,603,426 of NC_064617.1, forward strand.
AGTACAAACAAATTAGAAAATTCAAACAACATCAAAATCAATTCAATACACAGTACAAAAGAGAAATCCGGGAAGTACAAGATCAGTTGACACAGGTAATACAAGAATTACATATTTCAGAGGACATTCGCGCTCCAATATGGGAAGAGGGACATAGAAATACGGAACAGCTACATAATAATAAAACAGGGCACTTCGGAAATTATGAACGAAATTGGCAAGGTACACCGAATTTTGAGATGAAACCGCCGAAACGAAGTAACAATGGCCGATATGAGACTCGCCGACATGATGATTTTGACTATGAGCTGTTCATTACTACACGTAAATTGAAAACATTTAAGAATTCTGGCAACGACATCCATCCACAAGCATGGCTCCATCAGTTATCTCATTGTTTTCCTCCCAACTGGTCATTGGAGCACAGGTTAGAATGTATGTGTGGCTACTTAGAGAATGAACCAGCTGTAAGAATGCAATCGGTCATTCACGATTGTCACAGTGAAGGAGAATTTTATCACGCCTTCCTCTCAGCATATTGGTCTCAAGCTGCACAAGACCGAGTAAAATATAGCATCATAATGATGAAATATTTCGAACAATCGAAATTTTCTAGTCTTGTCAAATATTTCGAAGACATGTTACATAAAAATCAGTTTCTTTCAAACCAGTACAGCCCCTCAGAACTCATCCGCATTTCATTAATCAAATTGCCTGAACATTTACGACATATTATTTTGGCAGGACGTTGCAAAGACGACATTGAAGCTTTTCAGGGACTCTTACAAGAACTGGAAATTGACACCGACAATCGCGGAACGCGAAAACAGGAGCACAACAATTACAGGTCACATCCGTCACAATTCCACGATGCAAGAAATAATAACTGGACACGACAAGGCTATTCTCACAACACAAATTGTGACCAAAACAAACACCACCTGTATGACAACCGTTGGCAGAGTAGTAATAATTACAGGGAAAGATCACCTCTCCGCGGTAATGACTATCACAGAGACAATCAGAGAAACAGACAATATGGGAACCAAAATAATTATTATCAAGGGAGACAGAATAACTTCAGATGCAACGGTCCACCGCGCAGTTACGATTCCGGGAGAAATTCTCCACCACATGACCGACAAACAAGAGACTATGACAAAACGACAGACCTGAATTCCATCAGAACTGACGGGATTCAAACAGGGCAGGGCCCTCTCGACTAGGTGAATTTGTAGAAGTTAGAATTCCAAATCCCAATAACGACATACGCCAACAAAGAGACAGACAATGACTCACACCGCAGGCAGCCACGTGCACCGGCTGGCTCAGAGAAAAATAAAGTAAGGAATAATGAGTAGTGGTTAGGGGCTCTGGTTTGTGAAAAAGGATGTTGGAAACCGAGAATCGTACTTTAAGAGTTATGAAATGTGTGTATAAGCGTGAATGTATCACAATGCCGGCGAAAATTTTTTGGACACTGTTATATTTACAGGATTTTGTTTCTACACGTTTGTAACGAAAATTCTCGACCTATGAAATTTTTATATGAGACTGTCACTGTAGCGGAAACTGCTGTCGTAAATATTTCGTTAAGAAAGGTAAGTGACGTTGACGTAATGCGTTTTGGGCGTCCAGCTGAGAGATAGTCATCTGAAAAAAGAAAGCCATTAGGTGAAAAAAAAGAGGCCATTATACTCACTATTGACATTTCTTTGTAGAAAGCATCGCAAATACGATACACTCAAACTTGAAAACATATGACTACACTGTGGAGCTCTTAATTTATGATATTTACCAAAATGCCTAATGAAATGATGAGAAACATTTTACATCTATTGTCTTTCTAGTTGAGAGATTGCTCATTTTGTTTAATATCTAGTTTCTAGCTGTGCTGCAGGATTGGTTAAACTAAAATTTAATAGATGTACTAATATAGATATTTTATGCCTACAGATCCAGTAAATAATAATTTTATGATCTACTTCCAAAAAAATGAGGGAGCACAAAAAGACATTTCCCTTCACAGGAATTGCATACATAATTTTTGTCAATGACTGGGTAACTACACTCCTGGAAATTGAAATAAGAACACCGTGAATTCATTGTCCCAGGAAGGGGAAACTTTATTGACACATTCCTGGGGTCAGATACATCACATGATCACACTGACAGAACCACAGGCACATAGACACAGGCAACAGAGCATGCACAATGTCGGCACTAGTACAGTGTATATCCACCTTTCGCAGCAATGCAGGCTGCTATTCTCCCATGGAGACGATCGTAGAGATGCTGGATGTAGTCCTGTGGAACGGCTTGCCATGCCATTTCCACCTGGCGCCTCAGTTGGACCAGCGTTCGTGCTGGACGTGCAGACCGCGTGAGACGACGCTTCATCCAGTCCCAAACATGCTCAATGGGGGACAGATCCGGAGATCTTGCTGGCCAGGGTAGTTGACTTACACCCTCTAGAGCATGTTGGGTGGCACGGGATACATGCGGACGTGCATTCTCCTGTTGGAACAGCAAGTTCCCTTGCCGGTCTAGGAATGGTAGAACGATGGGTTCGATGACGGTTTGGATGTACCGTGCACTATTCAGTGTCCCCTCGACGATCACCAGTGGTGTACGGCCAGTGTAGGAGATCGCTCCCCACACCATGAAGCCGGGTGTTGGCCCTGTGTGCCTCGGTCGTATGCAGTCCTGATTGTGGCGCTCACCTGCACGGCGCCAAACACGCATACGACCATCATTGGCACCAAGGCAGAAGCGACTCTCATCGCTGAAGATGACACGTCTCCATTCGTCCCTCCATTCACGCCTGTCACGACACCACTGGAGGCGGGCTGCACGATGTTGGGGCGTGAGCGGAAGACGGCCTAACGGTGTGCGGGACCGTAGCCCAGCTTCATGGAGACGGTTGCGAATGGTCCTCGCCGATACCCCAGGAGCAACAGTGTCCCTAATTTGCTGGGAAGTGGCGGTGCGGTCCCCTATGGCACTGCGTAGGATCCTACGGTCTTGGCGTGCATCCGTGCGTCGCTGCGGTCCGGTCCCAGGTCGACGGGCACGTGCACCTTCCGCCGACCACTGGCGACAACATCGATGTACTGTGGAGACCTCACGCCCCACGTGTTGAGCAATTCGGCGGTACGTCCACCCGGCCTCCCGCATGCCCACAATACACCCTCGCTCAAAGTCCGTCAACTGCACATACGGTTCACGTCCACGCTGTCGCGGCATGCTACCAGTGTTAAAGACTGCGATGGAGCTCCGTATGCCACGGCAAACTGGCTGACACTGACGGCGGCGGTGCACAAATGCTGCGCAGCTAGCGCCATTCGATGGCCAACACCGCGGTTCCTGGTGTGTCCGCTGTGCCGTGCGTGTGATCATTGCTTGTACAGCCCTCTCGCAGTGTCCGGAGCAAGTATGGTGGGTCTGACACACCGGTTTGCCAGGTATAGTTCTACTGATTTTTACATTGTATTAAGCCAGTTTTACTACTGATTTATTTTTCTTTTTGCTGCACATTGGCCCATATTGGTGATAATGTTGCATTTGCTTTGCTAATTTATATTTATTGCTGCTTGCTTTGCCAATTTGCATTTTTTGTCATTGCAGTTTGTGTTAATTGTTTTGTACTGCTCCATTGCCTCATCCCTTTGTTTAGCATCTGAGCTAAGTAGTTTTAAGTTAGCTTAAGAGGGGGTAGGCTATATAAGAGAACGAGTTGTGATGAATTGGAAGAAATGCCTTGAGAAGCTATAAGAAAATGGCTTGGCCAAAAAAAGGAATTTTAAAGAGGATATGAACAAAACAGTAGGGTTTAGGGACAAGAGGTATAGATAAGACTTTTTGGGAGTAATGATGAATGAAGGGAGAAGTTTTGTTTGGAAAATACTGCAGTAAAACAAATTGTGTCTTTTCCTTTTGTTTTCTCCCACTATGTGTTTGTGTACCCTTGTGTATTTGTGTTCTTCCTGTCTTTATGTGTTTATCTGATAAGAGATATGTTGTAGAATTTTTCTAATAATGTGTTATTTACTTTTTAAAGATGTTTAGACATTATTTATTCTGTTTTGTTTTAATGCTCACGTGTGAAGTTGATGTTTCGAAAGTTATTCTGACCTTTTATGTATTTACTTATGTCATAATTCCTGTAACACTGATATATATGTTTATTTCTATTCTTTTGTAAAGCCCATATTACTACAAATGTTATCTGTATTGTAATGTTATTTAATGATGTATTTTTTTACCTTTGTAATTGTATTCTTATGTTGTAAACTTATAATTGTATAGAAACCAGTTCTTCAAATTAAGTTACATTTCACTGCACACGTTTCTGTTGGTCATAGTATATGCACAATAGATGAGCAGTTGGGACAGTTAGTGTTTGCACGTATGTTGATAATTCAGCAAGGGACTGGTTAACAGCATTGCTGGTTCTAAGGACAATTCCAAAAACTTTGTGAGTGCACAAGTGGTGGTTTATGGACTTGCTATATTCTCCGCAAGACTCTTCGATGGTGATTGTGCACCTGCGCAGTCGCAACTGATGGCTGCTGGCCGTCTCTACAAGGACTGCAGTGGGTCTGCACCTGTGATGACCCACCAATACAAGGACTGCAGTGGGTCTGCACCTCTGGTGGCCCATCAATACCATAATCTCTACCAGGACTACAGTAGGTCTGCTCTGTGATGACCTACCTACCAATATTCTTCAGAACTTCGACTGACTCTGCGATGGGTTTGCTCTGTTGTGGCCCATTACCTGTCTGCATGTCAAGAGTCAGCACTGTCTTTCCGTTGGAAGGACAACACTAATTCTTCAAGACTGCATGGAAATCCACTACTTCTGTGTGCATTTTCTTTTACTGCTCAGACTTTGTGCATAAAATTGCAATTAATACTGTGATGAATGATCATGACTGTCTTTATGGACTGTGAGAAAATTTTAGCTTTTGACCAATATTGTATCAATAAGTGTGTGCATTTGATATCTTTGTTATTGTAATTATGAAAAATTTTATCAAATCATTATTGGCCACTGCCCAAAAGAATTTGTAAAATTTTTTGTGGGGAGCATGGGGGCTATGTAAGTAGGCTGTTTAGGTTTTTATGTTGGTAACGCCATGTAGCGCTCTATATGAAAATCACTGGCTATGCTGTGTGCAGTCTGTGGCTGGTTTGCATTGTTGTTTGCTATTGTAGTGTTGGGCAGCTGGATGTTAACAGCGCATAGCGTTGCGCAGTTGGAGGTGAGCCGCCAGCAGTGGTGGATGTGGGGAGTGAGATGGCGGAGTTTTGAGAGCGGATGATCTGGACAGAGACAGAAAATTTGTAAGACTGGATGTCATGAACTGATATATATATATATATATATATATATATATATATATATATATATATATATATATATATATATATATTGACTTTTGAACACTATTAAGGTAAATACATTGTTTGTTCTCTATCAAAATCTTTCATTTGCTAACTACGCCTATCAGTAGTTAGTGCCTTCAGTAGTTAGAATCTTTTATTTAGCTGGCAGTATTGGCGCTCCCTGTATTGCAGTAGTTCGAGTAACGAAGATTTTGGTGAGGTAAGAATTCATGAAAGGTATAGGTTATTGTTAGTTAGGGCCATTCTTTTGTAGGGATTAGTGAAAGTCAGATTGATTGCGCTAAAACAGTGTTGTACAGTGTCACTTTAGTGAACGTCTGAGTACGTTCAGTGTTGCTCAGCTGTTTGAAAAGCAAATAATGTAAGAGGTTTATCAGCACAGTAATTCATAAATTTTTCTGAGGGGACGTTAGAAACTCTTCATGCACACTGTAGCGCAAAACTGAATGGACACATTCGTCCTGAATGAAACCTTCTTCCAAGCCCATCATACTATCTGAATTTCTCCAGTCATCCTTCACTGTACAGATACTCCACTGCCCTGCCTATAGGTGGAGTCCTGTTGGCCACCACAAGAACATCCATGTTCAGCCACAATCCATCTACAATACTCTTATGGAGCATCTCATCACCGCTGGCTTACTCAAAGCCATTTCTCTCACCTGAGCTACTATCTGTATTCAACCAACTAATATGATTCCCTCGCCTGCAAAGCCTATATTTTCTGGCCTTTATTAGTGCTGCTGACCTTAACATCCATCGCCACTCCCATGCTGAACTCAAGTGTTGGCATCGATTTACTGACTCTCTCCAGTGTGTTATAGTCCATATCAGACAGAATGCCCACAATGAAAGCATTCCACTACTGATGTTATCCTCACATCTAACCTTCCTGTGCACATTACTGCAGCAGTCCTGGACCCCATTGGAAGTGACGATTTACCCATGCTACTCACATGCTCCTACACAAAACATCCTATCTATACACCCCCTCCTCCTGCTTTTCCCAAACACATCCAGAGCTATTCACATTGGTATGTGATGGGATGCCTACAGAGAATCCATTGCTACACAGATCGAAATCCGTCTGTTATTCTTCCAGCATGCTAATGGCATCCACCATGCTACTTACCTCCTCCAACAAACCTTGTCAAACACCATAAGACACCACATACCAGCGAAACCCATCTTTCCACACTATCCCACACTTACTCCACATGCTCTATTCCTCATCCATGAATCCTGTGGCCTCCCGATCCTTCCTACAGATCCATAAGTGAGACACACTTACATACCACTAGCTACAAGGACACATCATAAATCTACTAAACGTGAAGAAATGCCAAGTTTGACGCCAAACATGCACCAACTTCGACGTCCCATTGCCCTTGAACTCTTCTGGGGACTGGAAGGTATTTCACTGTCTTACTGGCAGCAACCTTATTCCTTCCTACCAGCTCCTGATAATCATAGCCTACCCAACAATCTAAGCAACGACAACTGTTTCGCATCATATCTCTCTGACATCTTCATTATCCCTGATGAGCACAATTCGATTACTCCATATTGCTGACAGTCCATGAGCGCACCAATATTTCCCTCCCGAATGTATGAATTCTCTGCCCACTAGAAATCTGTGAACTCTCCGCCTCGTACCTGCGTCCATTGTGTCCCGTCCTACCTGCAGCCAGACAGTCCTAATCACCTTGCTCTACCTGTTCCCTAGGCTCGGCCGAACTCCGCCCGCACAGTCCCGTCTGCCTGTTAGTATCGCTCTAGTTTTCGTAGACTTCACATCGTGCCACTTGCATATTACCATCTCAGTAGATGTGATATGGAAGTTTCAACGACAATTCGTGGTATGCCTAGTTGCCACTATGAAGGTTATTCTTACACAGTGAAGAAAACGAAGGAACATGGGACTGTGATTTGGCGCTGTTCAAAACAGCAAGAGGAACATTGCCGAGGAAAGCTTCAAACCAAGGATTCTTCAGTGCTCTTTTCGCACGAGCATCAATCAATGTCAAGCTCCGTATGACGCAAGGTTGGAAGTACAGAGGACTCTGAACCAGGCAAAGAAGAGGGAACGAGAGGAAAATAGTCTATTTCCAAAATCTATTCAAGGGAACAAGGTAGTTTGCATAGTCGAGGGTACGACTTCGTCACAGAAATGCCAGAGGAGCGAACAACGAAGAGGACGTTATACAAGCAAAGGCCAAAGTCGCAATTAAGCGAGAGGGATCCAGAGACGAGAGAAGAGATTGAACTTAAAGCAGAGCTATTAATTACGAATGATGGCAGCAGTTTCCTGTTAAGTGACGATACATCAGGAGACAGTATAATAGTTTTTTGTGGAAGAGCAGGGAGAGAGGCTCTAAGAAGTAACAAGACTTTTTTGTGGATGGTACATTCAAGTGCTGTAGCAAACAGTTTTCACAGGTATATACAATTCATGCAGATTTTGGAAGTAATAAAAATGAGACTAATATCTACCCATTTGCATTTGCATTATTACCTAATAAAAGAAAAGAGGCATACATCCGAATTTTCAGAAATGTGCTGGAAAATATTCCAGAATGGAACCCTGCAAGTGTGACTGTACATTTTGAGTCAGCAACGATTTTTGCAATTAAACATATGTAACCAACTTGTACAGTGCATGGATGCTATTTTCACATGAGAAAGCCTCCCTGAAGGAAAGTACACGCTCTAGGACTCACTCGCTAATGTAAGGCAAATGAAGAAGTGAGACAACAAATTCGCATATGTGCTGCGCTCGCGTTTCTACGGCCTGAACATGTATGTGATGGCTGGCTGGAGGTACATTCACAGGCACCGGATGTTCCTAGGCTTTCTGATTTTTTCGACAATTTTGTGGAGAGATGGATGGAAAATGAAGAAAACCCTATCAGCCTTCGGAGCTGCTACAAATGGCCCCATCGAACAACTAACTCCGTAGAGGGCTGTCATAACAAAATTAATAATATGCTTTCCAAACCAAATCCTAAAATTAGTGACGTAATTACTTGCATGAAAACAGATGCAGGGAGTTCAGTGTGCGCGTTAATGAGAACAGAGCTGAGTATGGAAGGTAAAAGAATGAAAACAGTGCACATGAAATGGGATGAAAGGCTGGAGAAAATATTGAAAAAGTACGAGAAGGATGGTGAGATAACGGCTTGCTTGAAGGCTGTCTCCTACCTTCAGAAACTAGACTGAATACTGTATCAGAATATGTATATAAATAAAAAAAATATATGAAATGAAAATAGCAATCTTAAAAAAATAAAAAAAACAAAAAAGGTAAAAAAATTGACGAAGCTTATAAGCTGATTTTAAACACACCTAACTGACAATAAAATTACTTTAGCCATTTAGCCAGTCTAAAGCCTCGATAAAGTGCGATGGGAATCAGATTATTTTTAAAAGTGTAGGTATGTGATTTCTAACGCATCTAAACCCAAGGCGCCACTAGTCCCATACCTCAGTAGTGTTTACAAATTAATAGTTAAAATTAAGCTACACTACACATGTGTGAACACAATGCCACTTAATATCTCCGTGTATTTAATAAGTGCACATTGATGAAAACGTGTCTATTGACAATGACTAATGCCTGGTGCTGTGAAAGAAACGAATTTTCTTTATGTACTGAAATATTCTAGTCTCTCTGAAATCTTATTTTGTTCTATCTATTGTCTGTGCAGTGGCTAACCAGGGCTCAATCATCTGACCGTCCATGGTTTACTGTATTTGGTTTTCCTTGTTTAAGCAAATGCTGTGAAGGTAACTCTGAAAGAGGTCATGGTAGCTTCCCCCCCCCCCCCCCCCCCCCCCCGCCACCACTCTCCCATAACCAACAATCCGAGCGAAATCTAAATCTCTAATTACTACAACTGTGGATGTGACATGAAACACCAAACGAAAAATTGATTTTCTCTAGGTTGTAATGATGAATGATCTGAGCTAAAATTAAGCATATCTTTGGAATGTAAGCCCGCCTTCTGTGAGTTCCCATTCACTTTAGAAAGATGCGTACTAATGATGCAAAGATGAGATTCCTGAGCTATTTAAATATTAAGTTATCAGTGACTTGGCGATATTTGCCGTGATCAGTTTCGAGCTCACACCGAATATTTTCTTTTTTGTCACCTACACGTCGAATATTTTGTTCTGCTTCAGACTGACGTATACCCAGTGGTATAGCTACGTATTTTGGTACCCACCGCGGACTTCTGTCATCCTCGCCAATCACCATCCTCACAAAATCGTTTACTTATTTACTAATTCCGATAGGACCGTTCTTCCGCTTGAGGTGCTGTCTAGGTAAGGTATTTCTGTTTACAGATAGACTTGTTCCTAAGGTTTTAAGGTTTAAAAATTTAACAAAGCTTGAAAACTTTTAACAAATTTATATGCGTTATTCAAACTTGTGCCTGTGGTAAAGCGACTACAACAAGAGTAGCACAAACTGTGATTTTTAGTTGAATGTGCCATCCAAGTTCTAAAAACATTCTCACGCTGTGGCTGATATAGGAGGAGTCAGACGTTAACCGTTGGTTAACGCTTTTTTTGTCTCATTTTCTGTTAAACAAAAACGAATGAGTAATGTTTGTTTTTAAATTTTTTGTCACTCACAATTTTAATGATTTAACTGTTAGATTTCCAAGACAGTCAAACGTCACTGACAGATGTCAGGAAAGAAAATATTATTACTACTTTCATTGGATTCTTTTTCATTTGCTCTTTCTTCAACGAATACACTGTCCTCTTTTGCATGACAGTTATGTGCAAGATTTTCGACGTATTCTTTAAGTCCCTCAATTTTATCAAAAACCATCTCCTGAATAGGTTTTTAATTTTTGTTGGTTTCGTCAATTTTTTGATCTTCTACAAATGCACTTTAAAACTATAAAATTTTTTGCTTTCTTTCATGTTCTTTGAGTCGAGTGCTTCTCTGACATAAGTTTAACAAATTTCAGCATTGAACCAGCCAACAAATGCCCCTTCGAAAACCTGACCGCAGTTTACTTGTTTATTTACTTATTTTGTGCTCCACTTGGGCATATCACAACCAATAACACTGAAATTGCTACATGCAATATATAGTATGGCTAGTACCGTACGGCTTGAGCGTGCTAACTCGCGTTCCCAGGTGATTAGTGGGCCCTTCCTTGACCTGTTATGGGCGGAAATTTCACAGGGCGGAAAATTCACAGGGCGGGGAATACACGACACCTTCCCTCCCACCTCTCGCTCCTAGCTTCCAGTAGCTCGACAACATCCCACAGACAGAACTCAAAATTCCAGTAACAACACAAGACGTTTGACAGATACTCCGGAAAAATACGAGAACAGTGCTTCCAGTTATGACTACGTAACGTACGGACACGTGAAAGAAAGTCCACCTGTGCTTCGCCGCCCGCGGTGGTCTCGCGGTTCTAGGCGCGCAGTCCGGAACCGTGCGACTGCTACGGTCGCAGGTTCGAATCCTGCCTCGGGCATGGATGTGTGTGATGTCCTTAGGTTAGTTAGGTTTAAGTAGTTCTACGTTCTAGGGGACTAATGACCACAGCAGTTGAGTCCCATAGTGCTCAGAGCCATTTGAACCATCCACCTGTGCTTCCTGGAAATCTTAGCTACTTTTACAATACCATCCTTGACACACGTTTCTATCCAGAGCCACGGAATACATCTCGAATCCTCCACTTCTTCGAATGCAATAAATCGGCCCGTGACACCTCCTCCTACCCTCCCATAAGCTTCACCTCTATGTTTAGAAAAGTAGTTGAATCCACCCTACCCCGACACATCCATAAACAGCTACACCAACACCTATCCATTCCCGCCCATCAGTGTGGCTATTGTTCCATTTCTCTTCTGATGATCAAGTCCACTACCTAATTCATCTCTGATCACACCAAATCAACAACCGCAAATCCGCCATTTTTGCCTCCCTTGTTCTCAAAAAAGCATATGACTGTGTATAGCATTTTGCGTCACTATCAACTATCCTGTGTCCTTCACCCCATAGCTGATATACCGCAATTATCTATCGTCTGTTCTCTCCTTTACGTCCTCCATACCGCTGAAATGCTGAAGCCACCTCATCCTGTTCATCTCCTTCAGTATGCCGGTGACGCCACCTTCCTAGCCTTCTCCCTTACACTCCGGAAGTTCCAGCAATCCCTCCAGCTTCATCTCAATGTTCACCTTCTGGTGCGACCAGTGGCTCCTCAAAATCAACCTTACCAAAACCCAAGCAATAATTACAAGTCAAAAATCCTGCAGCATTCTCACCTACAACTGTGACCTTACCGTTTATACTAGAGCTCTTCCGCGTGTCTACCATCACACGCCCGCAGTGCTACACCTACACACACTCAACATCCTTTCCCAATGAAACTTTTTATCACCTCCACTTAGCTGACTTGTTTGAATAATTTGAAAATGAGCATTGTAAACTGTTAGAATGTGAAATACAACAGGCGCCATAAAATTGGGTCTGTAATTCAAATTACAGCTAACATTTGTAGCTCCTCGAAATCTGCTGTAAAATGACAGTGACCTCTGCGTTTCACATCAGTTTGCTTGAAGACTTCCCTGCAGATGTGGCGAATTTCTGCTGCTCGAAATACTTCTTTTCCTTCGAGGCTAATAATCATCAGGTGTTTCGCAATTAATAATTTCTATATGCTCAGATATCAGAGGACAGCTGTTTGCTAAACCATTCCAGCACTCAGTTTAGATGAAACTTTGCATGCCTGCGGAGTTTCTTATGTGGCCCAGGTTTTGCACCCGACACTTCATAAAAAACACTTCTCTAGTTTCAAGCTCAGGTTTGCACTTTTTAAACATTACAATTTCTCCTCAATCATTCTATGTTCATTTACTGACCACAAGAAGACTACGATACTGTCGAGGTTACCAAACACATAGTTGGTTCCAATTCACTCAAAATTAGCAGATGCATTCTTTAGTGTGAAAGGCATTCAGAGGAATTCATATAACCCTGATGGCTTGACAGACACTGTCATGCCACTGTTATGAGAGCACTATAGGTCAGAAAACAACCACCATGAGTTACGGCCCCCACCACTGCCAGACCAACTTCTAGTATCAAGCACTCTCCCCTGGACGTGCAGCCTTTCTACTGGTGAGTCACCTCCAGGCTCATTTCAGCAGGAGTCAGACTCCCGTAGAGTGGGCGGGGGGGGGGGGGGAGGGTGGTGGCAATTGGCAGTAGATAGTGGCAGTGGCAATACAGCTGTCGCTCTCTTAGACTCGTAGGATCACTGGACTGAAAAATGTACGCCACTAGGCAGACACGACCCTTTCCTAGCAAATTTCGTTTAAATTTGTCTAAAGAGAAAAGAGGACAGCAGTCAAAAGCTGTGTAACTCAGAAGTATCCACAACATCAGAGCGTTATAAGTGCTGACTGAATGCTGTTTCTGAAGTGAAATCTCGGCATGTCAGTCTCTCCCATCAGCTTTACCTCCAGCTCCAGGTACAATAAAGACCTGTAACGACCCATCACATATGAATGATCTCCAAGAATGGCCATGCACAGAAATGTCCCAGAGAATCTTTGGAAGTTCTTCACACAAGATGAAGAAATGTGTGTCACTAACTTCGAACTGTGGAAATCCTTTAGGGTCTTAGACGAGGCCACTACACCCAAAAGAGCTGCTGGACAACTCGTTTCACTCAATCTACCCTGGGATGCACAATGACTGGCTTTTGACTGAAACACGGGAATTCTCAGTCGTCATGCCCCTTTCTTTAGTAACAGCACTTCTCTTCTAAGTTCTGGCTCCTGGCAGGACTTCTTGCATTATTTTTTCCATTTAAGGTCGCAGGGATGATATTTGTCGTCATCAATAGTATGTAACAGCTAAATGAGTTTAGCAGCCATCTGGCAAAACGTTCAACAAGTGTTATGAATCTCCCTGTCACATCATTGTACACGGATTACTGAAAACTCATTCCTCCTGGCTTAAGAGTAGATGAGCTGGTAAGTAGGATGAACATTGCTGTAATGTTAGAATATATTATTGGTTGTTTGCTGCTTAACACAGTCATGTTAATTAAATACCTAGGTGTAACGTTCAAAATCGAGATACAAGGAAATGAATATGTAAGGTCAGCTGTAGGGAAGGCATATTGACTACTTCGGTTTAATGCGAGGATTCTAGGACAGTGTAGTTCATCTACGTGTCTCCACGGACGTTTTCGGACTGGGGTTTCATTGACTGTAGTAGAATTGTCTTCAGTGATGAATGCCGTTTCGAATTCTACATCTACAGTTACATCTACGTACAGACTCCGCAAGCCACTGTATGGTGGCAGAGGTACTCTGTACCACTACTAGTCATTTCCATTCCTGGTTCAAATGGTTCTGAGCACTATGGGACTTATCATCTGTGGTCATCAGTCCCCTAGAACTTAGAGCTACTTAAATCTAACTAACCTAAGGACATCGCACACATCAATGCCCGAGGCAGGATTCGAACCTGCGACCGTAGCAGTCGCGCGGTTCCGGACTGCGCGCCTAGAACCGCTAGACCACCGCGGCCGGCTTTCCATTCCTGTTCCAGTCACAAATAAAGCGAGAGAAAAACGACTGTCTACATGCCTCCGTACGAGCCCTAATCTCTCTAATCCTATCTTCTTGGTCGTCACGCGAAATGTACGTCTGCAGCAGTAGAATCGTTCTGCAGTCAATCTCGAACGTCGTTTCTCTAAATCTTCTCAAAAGTGCGTCTAGAAAAGAAAGTTACCTTCCCTACAGTGATAACCATTCCAATTCTCAAAGCATTTCCATAGTGTTTGCGTGTTGTTTGAACCTACTGATTTCAAATCGAGTAACCTGCCTCTAAATTGCCTCGATGTCTTCATTTAGTCCAACCTGGTGGATCATAAACAGTCGAACAGTACTCAACAGTGTGTCAACTAGTGTCCTATATACGATCTCCTTTACAGGCGAAGCATGCTTTTCAAACTCCCAACAAACCGAAGTCGGCCATTCACCTTCCCTACTACAATCCTTACTTGCTCATTCCATTTCATTCTGCTTTTCAGCGTTACGTCTAGATACTTCATGGACGTGACTGTGTCAAGCAGCACACTGCTAATGCTGTATTCAAACATTATGGGTTTATTTTTCGAACACATCCACAATTACTTACATTTTTTTATAGTTAGAGCCATCTGCCATTCATCACACCAACTAGAAATGATTGTGTAAGTCATCTTGTATCCTCCTATAGTGACTCAACACCAATAACTTCCCATACACCACAGCATCATCAGCAAATAACCGCAGATTACTAGATTACTGCTCACCTGTCGGCCAAATCACACACACACACACACACACACACACACACACACATATATATATATATATATATATATATATATATATATATATATATATATACAACAGCGCTCCTGTCGCACTTCCCTGGGGTGCTCCTCAGACAGCGGTGAGATACCAGACTGAGTGTCGCCTGCCATACGGCCCGACAACCACGAGTGACAGCCCGGGGTGCCATTTGTTTTCGTAGCAGGACTCCTTTTGTTGTCGTCCGCAGCATCCTTACAGGACAGCGGGCGCTGACGTATTCTACGCTCCGTTTTGTTGCTCTGCATGGCAAGCCATACTTGTTTTACATTTCAGCAAGATAATACACCCGGTAAGTGTTTCTATCGCCTGTCTTCGTTCTTGCCAAACACTACCTTTGCCAGCAAGGTAACCAGATCTCTCCCCAGTTGAGGAATTTAGAACATTACGTGCAGGGTCCTCCATCCAGCTCGGGATTTTGACGATCTAACGCGTCAATTGGACAGACAAGACATTCAGGACCTCTATCAGTCAACGCCAAGCAGAATAACAACTTGCATAAGGGACAGAGGTTGACCAATGCGTTATTTACTTGCTCAATTCGTGAAGCTCTTTCTCTTCGATAAACCATCAAATTTTTCTGAAATTGTAATCATTTGCTTGTCTGTACATGTACATCACATCTATGACTTGCCTCCAATTCGGATTATTCCTTCGTGATGCGTCGTTTTCTTGTCTTAGAGTGTATTTATTGCAATCTTATTTTAGTCCATCTCCTCCTTTCTCCCCTCTGTGTCTATCTCCTACAGCTCTTCTCTCCCTGTCCACCTCTTCTACCCCTCTCTCCCCTCACTCGCGTTCACCTCCTCCCGCTCCTCCCGCTGTCCCTCACCTCCACCTCGTCTCTGTGTTCATCTACTCCTCCCTCATCTGTCTGTCCATCTACTCTGCCCCCTCTGTCCATCGCACAGTCTGTGTCCATCCCTACCTTCCCTGTCCGTCTCCTCGTCGCCCCTTCTCACCGTACGTTATCATTTCCACCCCTATAGGAAGCTAGTGGTTCTTACTGGAAATATAACTTGACAGAGCACTGAAAGACCTGAGTCGAAACAAGGCCCCGGAAGTAGACAACATTCCATTAGAACTACTGATGGCCTTGGGAGAGCCAGTCATGACAAAACTCTACCATCTGGTGAGCAAGATGTATGAGACAGGCGAAATACCCACAGACTTCAAGAAGAATATAATAATTCCAATCCCAAAGAAAGCAGGTGTTGACAGATGTGAAAATTACCGAACAATCAGTTTAATAAGTCACAGCTGCAAAATACTAACGCGAATTCTTTACAGACGAATGGAAAAACTGGTAGAAGCGGACCTCGGGGAAGATCAGTTTGGATTCCGTAGAAATGTTGGAACACGTGAGGCAATATTAACCTTACGACTTATCTTAGAAGAAAGATTAAGAAAAGGCAAACCTACGTTTCTAGCATTGATAGACTTAGAGAAAGCTTTTGACAACGTTAACTGGAATACTCTCTTTCAAATTCTGAAGGTGGCAGGGGTAAAATACAAGGAGCGAAAGGCTATTTAGAATTTGTACAGAAACCAGATGGCAGTTATAAGAGTCGAGGGGCATGAAAGGGAAGCAGTGGTTGGGAAAGGAGTGAGACAGGGTTGTAGCCTCTCCCCGATGTTATTCAATCTGTATATTGAGCAAGCAGTAAAGGAAACAAAAGAAAAATTCGGAGTAGGTATTAAAATTCATGGAGAAGAAGTAAAAACTTTGAGGTTCGCCGATGACATTGTAATTCTGTCAGAGACAGCAAAGGACTTGGAAGAGCAGTTGAACGGAATGGACAGTGTCTTGAAAGGAGGATATAAGATGAACATCAACAAAAGCAAAACGAGGATAATGGAATGTAGTCAAATTAAATCGGGTGATGCTGAGGGGATTAGATTAGGAAATGAGACACTTAAAGTAGTAAAGGAGTTTTGCTATTTAGGGAGTAAAATAACTGATGATGGTCGAAGTAGAGAGGATATAAAATGTAGACTGGCAATGGCAAGGAAATCGTTTCTGACGAAGAGAAATTTGTTAACATCGAGTATAGATTTAAGTGTGAGGAAGTCGTTTCTGAAAGTATTTGTATGTAGTGTAGCCATGTATGGAAGTGAAACATGGACGATAACCAGTTTGGACAAGAAGAGAATAGAAGCTTTCGAAATGTGGTGCTACAGAAGAATGCTGAAGATAAGGTGGGTAGATCACGTAACTAATGAGGAGGTATTGAATAGGATTGGGGAGAAGAGAAGTTTGTGGCACAACTTGACTAGAAGAAGGGATCGGTTGGTAGGACATGTTCTGAGGCATCAAGGGATCACAAATTTAGCATTGGAGGGCAGCGTGGAGGGTAAAAATCGTAGAGGGAGACCAAGAGATGAATACACTAAGTAGATTCAGAAGGATGTAGGTTGCAGTAGGTACTGGGAGATGAAGAAGCTAACACAGGATAGAGTAGCATGGAGAGCTGCATCAAACCAGTCTCAGGACTGAAGACCACAACAACAACAGGCGTACTTAATTTGCTTGAAATCGTCCTATGGGCTTTCTATGAGGTTTTTAACTTTAATTTTGCCGGCGTTAGTAGAAAAAGAAATAACTCAAAACGTCATGCATGATGCGACAGTTGTTCACGCATCTGAGTGTTTATGACGACATATATCCTGAACTATGGGTCTTACAATGATATACGTTAGCAGATACATTCAGCAGCATTAGTGGATAGTGCCTATTAAATGCGTTGCGAATAGCATTAATAACAAAGAAATAATAATATACATACGCAGTGCATAGGTACGTCGGTTTTTGTAATATTTGTGGATTAAGGCTCAAGATGAACTTTCAAAGAATTATGTACAGACGTTATCAAGTTGTTCCTTTATAAAGAACATAAGTTAGCTGACCTAATTTGATTGAAAACTTCAGTTACTGCAGTATATACTGCCCAGCAAAATCGAGTTGCTGAAAGGGAAACTACAATCCTTAGTGACATGGATCTTTTTTGGCTTTGCTCTGATAAATACTTACCAAAAACATTTTGGCGTGAGGTAATTTTAGTTGAAACATAAACCTTGAATCACACTAGTCAAGGTGAAACTCTGATTGAGATATAATGTGCTGATATTTGGAACGGAAGGCCATGTTTAGGTTCCCACGTAAATCGGAAGAAGTTTGATGTTAAATTTTCAGAAGAATATTTAGTTGGTTACGATGACTGTAAACGTTCCTTATTTAAACTGTGTGATTAGCTGATTTTGAACGTAAGTCACGTTCAAGCACATGCGTGATGTTAGAGAAACAATTTATTCAAGAGACTGAATGAGTTCTTGATATGTCAGATAGAGATGCTAAGGAAGATTTTACAAGTTTGAACGTAAACCGATAATCTTCAAGTGGTTGATTAATGGAATTGTATGAAACTAGATGTAGCTGTAAGTGAAGAAAGGGTGAGCAAGAATTTGCACGACACTGAGGAACAAGCTGAGAGCAAATAGGAAGTAAGAAATGAAAAAACTGAAGCCACAATATAGGCGAACGGCCAAACTCGAAGTCATCATGTTACTGTGAACTTTCAGCCCACCAACAAAGAATGAATTTCTTTGTGAGACACCAAGGGATTATAAAGACGGATTCCCCGTCAGAAAATTCTGAAGAGTAACGGAAAGTAATGGAGGACGAAATGAACGCTCTCATGGCAGCTAGACATGGTTTATGGAACTAAAACATATAACTGACTAAAATCGGTGGGTTTGTGGTATAAATAAATAATGAACATATAAGAAACCAGATGGCAGTTATAAGACTCGAGGGACATGAAAGGGAAGCAGTGTTTGGGGAGGGAGTGAGGCAGGTTCAAATGGCTCTGAGCACTATGGGACTTAACATCTATGGTCATCAGTCCCCTAGAACTGAGAACTACTTAAACCTATCTAACCTAAGGACAGCACACAACACACAGTCATCACGAGGCAGAGAAAATCCCTGACCCCGCCGGGAATCGAACCCGGGACCCCGGGCGTGGGAAGCGAGAACGCTACCGCACGACCACGAGCTGCGGACGGAGTGAGGCAGGGTTGTAGCCTCTCCCCAATGTTATTCAATCTGTATAGTGAGCAAGCAGTGAAGGAAACAAAAGAAAAATTCGGAGTAGGTATTAAAATCTATGGGGAAGAAATAAAAACTTTGAGGTTCGCCGATGACATTGTAATTCTGTCAGAGACAGCAAAGGACTTGGAGGAGCAGTTGAACGGAATGGATAGTGCCATGAAAGCAAAACGAGGATAATGGAATGTAGTCGAATTAAGTCGGGTGACGCTGAGGGAATTAGATTAGGAAATGAGACACTTAAAGTAGTAAAGGAGTTTTGCTATTTGGGGAGCAAAATAACTGATGACGGTCGAACTAGAGAGGACATAAAATGTAGACTGGCAATGGCAAGGAAAGCGTTTCTGAATAAGAGAAATTTGTTAACATCGAGTATAGATTTAAATGTCAGGAAGTCGTTTCTGAAAGTATTTGTATGGTGTGTAGCCATGTATGGAAGTGAAACATGGACGATAACTAGTGTGGACAAAAAGAGAATAGAAGCTTTCGAAATGTGGTGCTACAGAAGAATGCTGAAGATTAGATGGGTAGGTCATATAACTAATGAGGAGGTATTGAATAGGATTGGGGAGAAGAGAAGTTTGTGGCACAACTTGACTAGAAGAAGGGATCGGTTGGTAGGACATGTTCTGAGGCATCAAGGGATTACCAATTTGGTATTGGAGGGCAGTGTGGAGGGTAAAAATCGTAGAGGGAGACGAAGAGATGAGTACACTAAACAGATACAGAAGGATGTAGGTTGCAGTAGGTACTGGGAGATGAAGAAGCTTGCACAGGATAGAGTAGCAAGGAGAGATGCATCAAACCAGTCTCAGGACTGAAGACCACAACAACAACAAGTCTCAACTGGTGGCAAAAGGATAATCTCTGCGCTTTGGAGTAGATTATGTTGCGATGTTTAGATCTGTAGTAGGATTTGAGACGATGCGTACACTACTGAGTGTTCCAATTCGACGTTGTTGGTGAATAATGCATTTTGATGTAAGGACCGAATTTCTCAATGTTATTTTGAAGTAGGAAATTACATGTATCAACCAGAGGGGATTGATCATGGTACAGGATGTGTATAGAAATTACTGAATAGCCTGTATGGCTTAAAGCAGTCCTCAAAAGGCTGGTATGAATATCTTGTATTTCTAACTGAATGCAATTTAATTTCTAACTGAATCCAATTTACGTCAGAGCTGTTCAGATCCAAGTATGTTCTATTAAGGTAAAAAAAAAAAAAATGTTCCAAACCTAGAATTGCTGTTTTACGTTGAGGGTGGACTGGCTGTGGGCTCTATTGATGCAATAACTAAATTTATAGAACAGACGGGCAAACGTTTTCAGATCACAGTAGAAAAGTGTGATTGCCTGCTGGAGTTACAAACCAAGAAATTTGACAACTGTATTTAGATACATCAGTCTGCACGTGAAAATAATTTTAGATAAGTAAGATATGATGGATATAAAGTCATTGTCTTTACCTATCGAACTCGGAAAGATAATGGGGCGTCACCTCCGTTTAATAATACCGAACTCTATAGAGAAGTAGTTTGAAGTCTGATGTATTTAACACGAGGTACAAGACCAGATTTGACATATTATGTTAATGCAGCATCGAGAGTTCAATACTGACCAAACGAATACTCAGATATCTTAAATAAACAATTAAAGATGTTTATTTATTCACGTTTCTGTCACAGTTTCATCCAATTGTGTGTGTGCGTGCATGCGTGCGTGTGTGTGTGTGTCGTTGTCTGAGTAGGTTTACTGTAGTTCAGTAGAGTTGAAGCCAATCAAATGTACCTTGTCCTCGTGTAATGAATAATAATGGTAATAATAATAATAGCGGTGTTCAAGGTTTGATAGCGGATTCAAAGTGGTTTCAATGACTAAACTGCCATAAAATCTTACGAATGATAAATAATTTCCTTCGAGATAATTCGGTTTAAAGCTTCTATGGAAGTACGTTTACCGTCTTATGAAAGTGATACCTGCGGAATGTGAAGCGAAGATAACAGTGGATTTCCTCATTTCATAAATCTCTGCCAGTGCTAAGAACGAATTTAAACGTATTTGAACAGCTTATTTACAGGCGATGAAACAAGAATTACAACGTTCTTTTCAGAGTGCAGACCTTACGCCAGAACATCAAAGCATCCCGGTTATTCAGCCGCAAGGAAATTTAGAGTTCAGCCCTCGGCAATGAAAAACAGTGGTGGCTTGTTCTCGTTTGTTAAAGTCTTTTGCTGTGAGTGTTTCTCTTCCAAAATGAGAGAATTATAGAACATATGTTCAAAACTCGAGTGTGAATAGCTATTAACCAGAAACCAGCACAATTAAAAGTAGGCTTACTAAACGTTTATTTTCTTTTTATATCGGTATTCTGGCGGCTGGTTTGCAGCGGGCAGCCACGATTTTCTGTTCTGTGCCACATTCTTTATCTCAGAGTAGCACGTGCACCCAACGTTAGTAGGCCGGCCGTTGTGACCGAGCGGTTCTAGGCGCTTCAGTCTGGAACCGTGCGACCGCTAGGGTCGCAGGTTCGAATCCTGTGTCGGGCATGGATGTGTGTGATGTCCGTCGGTTAGTTAGGTTTACGTGGTTCTAAGTTCTAGGTGACTGATGACCTCAGATGTTAAATCCCATAGTGCTCAGAGCCATTTGAACCTTTTGGACCCAACATTCTCAGTTATCTATTATGTCTATTTTAGTGTCTGTCTTGCCCTTAGCATCTACACTCATGCTCATAAATTTAGAATAATGCTGATACATGATGAAACAACGCTCTAGTGGGCAGTTTGCGGGTTTAAATCACCTACGGGTATGACCATGCGGTGCATTTGAGCTGTGGTCGTCACACGGTGGCGCTCCTACAGCCGTCCACATACGCACAGGTGTGTTGGTGCATGTGAGAGTACGGTGCAGCGAGTAAGTGTGCAGACGTTTCCAGACGTGCTAATGGTGACTGTGTGTTGAAAATGGCTCAAAGAACACATATTGATGACGTTATGAGGAGTAGAATACTAGGGCGACTGGAGGATGGTCAAACATAGCAGCCGTCCGTGTGCCACAAAGTGTGATCTCACGATTATGGCAACGATTCTAGCAGACAGGGAACGTGTCCAGGCGCTACAGTGCGGGACGTCCACAGTGTACAACACCACAAGAAGACCGATCGATATCTCACCATCAGTGCCCGCAGGGCCACGGAGTACTGCAGATAGCCTTGCTCGGGACCAAGCCGCAGCCACTGGAAGAGTTGTCTCCAGACACACAGTCTACAGACGACTGAACAGACGTGGTTTATTCGCCTGGAGACCTGCAAGGTGCATTCCACTGACCCCTGGTCACAGGAGAGCCCGTAAAGCTTGGTGTTAAAAACACAGTACATGGTCATTGGAACAGTGGTCCCAGGTTATGTTCACAAACGAGTCCACGTATCGTCTGAACAGTGATTCTCGCCGGGTTTTAATCTGACGTGAACCAGTAACCAGATACTAACCATTTAATTTCCTTGAAAGGGACCTGTATGGAGGTGGTGGTTTGATGGTGTGGGATGGGGTTATGATTGGTGCACG
Organism: Schistocerca nitens; assembly: GCF_023898315.1. Classification (NCBI taxonomy): domain Eukaryota; kingdom Metazoa; phylum Arthropoda; class Insecta; order Orthoptera; family Acrididae; genus Schistocerca; species Schistocerca nitens. Next base: position 636,625,920 of record NC_064617.1, read on the forward strand.
TACACCCCTGCATGTCTTTAACAGAGGGACAGTAACAGGTCAGAAGTATCGGGACGTCATTTTGCACCAGTATGTCCGCCTTTTCAGGGCTGCAGTGGGTCCCACCTTCCTCCTGATGGATGGTAACGCACGGCCCCGCCGAGCTGCCATCGTGGAGGAGTACCTTGAAACAGAAGATATCCGGCGAATGGAGTGGCCTGCCTGTTCTCCAGACCTAAACCCCATCGAGCACGTCTGGGATGCTCTCGGTCGGCCTATCGCTGCACGACGTCTTCAAACCTCTAGGACACTTCAGGAGCTCCGACAGGCACTGGTGCAAGAATGGGAGGCTGTACCCCAGCAGGTGCTCGACCACCTGATCCAGAATATGCCAAACCGTTGTGCGGCCTGTGTACGTGTGCATGTGATCATATCCCACAAGGCGCGGTACATGCGCAGGAAACAGTGGCGTTTTGTAGCACATGTGTTTCGGGACAGATTTCTCAACTTATCACCAATACCGTGGACTTACGTACCTGTGTCGCGTGTGTTCCCTATGTGCCTATGCTATTAGCGCCAGTTTTGTGTAGTGCCAGGTTGTGGGGCACCACATTCTGCAATTATCCGTAATTTATGAGCATGAGTGTACTACCTCGGAAGGCATTCCATGCTGCCTCATCAGATGCTTCATCATTCTGTATTTTCTTTTGACTAGTGAGTTCCAAATATTACTTTCCTCACCGATTCTGCGATGAACATTCACATTGCTTATCCTATCCGTCCACGTAATTTTCAACGTTCGTCTGTAGCACCATGTCGCAAATGCTTCTACTATCTTCCGACTTTCTATACACGATAAACCACTTCCATACAACCCTAATACACTAAACGTGGTCCAAAATGTGGATGAGAAGCCATAGAGTACTCGTCTTACATAGTGCAGTCACATTAATGCGACCATCTGTCAAAAGACTGAATAGCCACCAACTGCTGCGCGCGCCGCTGACAGACGTCAGTGAGGCTCTGGAAGGTACGTCAGGGATGTGGAGCCATGCCGACTCCAGTGCAGTGGTCAACAGCGCTACGTTTCTCGGCTGAGGATCCATGGCGCGAACAACCCAATCGAGATGGTCCCACAGATTCTCGACTGGAATTAAATCCGGTGTGTTTGGTGGCCAGGGGAGTACGGTGCTCTTCGAACCACGCACGTACATTGCGAGCTAGGTGACAGGTTCACTGCTCTGATGGTGGACGTCATTGTGCCGAGGAAAATAAAATTAAGTGTAGGGCTGGAAGGATAGATGCATAATTGTGCTGATGCACTGAACCAAACATCAAACGAATGCCGGGAAAACATTCTCCAGACCATAACGATCCTTTCACCGGCCAGGACTATTCTGAAGATTGTTGCAGGGTGCTTACTTTCAGACGTTTCACGCCGATGGAGCATACAAAATGATACATCTGAAAAGACCATCTGCCGCTACTCATCGCATGTACAGTTATGATACTCTTGTGCGATTTTCATGCTTCATCGCCGATGAACAGCAGTCAGAATGGGTGTATGAACCAGGCGCCTGTTACGGAGACCCATAGGCGGAAACGTTCGCTCCACAGTCGTTGAGGAGGCGCTGTTGGTACCCCCTTGGTTCATCTGGGAGGTCAGTCGTACGGCTGCACGTCTATTCGCCCTCACAAATCTCCGCAACCGTCATTTACCACTGTGTTCTATGGCCCATGGTGCACAACAGTTGCCTCGCGGTAGGTTTTGGATAGCGCGAATTTGCCATGCGTTGTACACACTAACCATGGCCGCACGCCAACAGTTGCAAAATTGGACGTTTCGAAATGCTTCCGCCTTTTTTCCGAAGGCCAGTGATCATGCCCTTTTGAATGTTAGGCAGATCGCTCCGTTTCCGTATTACGACAGCGACCGCACTGCTTACCGCATCTCTCCGAGACGCTTTATACGCCCTCCACTGCTAGTGCTGCCAACTGTCATTGGTGGTTATTGCACGTTGACGTCGAACATAAGTTGTATATATGTGATTGGACCGTACATGTTGTATACAAACGTAAGGAAAAGCCCCGACAGGCTACGATAAAAGTTAAAAAATCAGTGACAATAAACACTAGCGCGGCCAATGCAAGCGTCGGCAAATACACTCCTGGAAATTGAAATAAGAACACCGTGAATTCATTGTCCCAGGAAGGGGAAACTTTATTGACACATTCCTGGGGTCAGATACATCACATGATCACACTGACAGAACCACAGGCACATAGACACAGGCAACAGAGCATGCACAATGTCGGCACTAGTACAGTGTATATCCACCTTTCGCAGCAATGCAGGCTGCTATTCTCCCATGGAGACGATCGTAGAGATGCTGGATGTAGTCCTGTGGAACGGCTTGCCATGCCATTTCCACCTGGCGCCTCAGTTGGACCAGCGTTCGTGCTGGACGTGCAGACCGCGTGAGACGACGCTTCATCCAGTCCCAAACATGCTCAATGGGGGACAGATCCGGAGATCTTGCTGGCCAGGGTAGTTGACTTACACCTTCTAGAGCACGTTGGGTGGCACGGGATACATGCGGACGTGCATTGTCCTGTTGGAACAGCAAGTTCCCTTGCCGGTCTAGGAATGGTAGAACGATGGGTTCGATGACGGTTTGGATGTACCGTGCACTATTCAGTGTCCCCTCGACGATCACCAGTGGTGTACGGCCAGTGTAGGAGATCGCTCCCCACACCATGATGCCGGGTGTTGGCCCTGTGTGCCTCGGTCGTATGCAGTCCTGATTGTGGCGCTCACCTGCACGGCGCCAAACACGCATACGACCATCATTGGCACCAAGGCAGAAGCGACTCTCATCGCTGAAGACGACACGTCTCCTTTCGTCCCTCCATTCACGCCTGTCGCGACACCACTGGAGGCGGGCTGCACGATGTTGGGGCGTGAGCGGAAGACGGCCTAACGGTGTGCGGGACCGTAGCCCAGCTTCATGGAGACGGTTGCGAATGGTCCTCGCCGATACCCCAGGAGCAACAGTGTCCCTAATTTGCTGGGAAGTGGCGGTGCGGTCCCCTACGGCACTGCGTAGGATCCTACGGTCTTGGCGTGCATCCGTGCGTCGCTGCGGTCCGGTCCCAGGTCGACGGGCACGTGCACCTTCCGCCGACCACTGGCGACAACATCAATGTACTGTGGAGACCTCACGCCCCACGTGTTGAGCAATTCGGCGGTACGTCCACCCGGCCTCCCGCATGCCCACTATACGCCCTCGCTCAAAGTCCGTCAACTGCACATACGGTTCACGTCCACGCTGTCGCGCCATGCTACCAGTGTTAAAGACTTTGATGGAGCTCCGTATGCCACGGCAAACTGGCTGACACTGACGGCGGCGGTGCACAAATGCTGCGCAGCTAGCGCCATTCGACGGCCAACACCGCGGTTCCTGGTGTGTCCGCTGTGCCGTGCGTGTGATCATTGCTTGTTTGTACAGCCCTCTCGCAGTGTCCGGAGCAAGTATGGTGGGTCTGACACACCGGTGTCAATGTGTTCTTTTTTCCATTTCCAGGAGTGTATGTATTCTGCTGCGCCGTAAGGCGAATGAGAAATGATGGAAATTTTGTTCAAATTTTTAGAAGACCCTGCCTTTAGTTCTCGTAGGGAGAAGACGTATTCTTGTGAGAAGTGTGCAGTAGACATTGCGTTACGTTAATATTAATTTTTATGAAAGTATGAAATGTGAGGATTGATTGTTATTAGTGCAAAACGACGAAAGTTTTTATTTTCTCTCCCATGTTATGCTAATGTCATGTCACTGTAGTTGCCTGCATCTGAAGAGGAAGTCCGATAAAAATCAGTATTGTATTCACGGTCAAAAATGAGAAGTACTTATGGCGGAAGAAGAAGCATATAAATAAATTGCGTAAATCTCAACGGCGTAGGGAACGCAAAAATCGACGTAAGTTCATGCCACTTCTGACTTGCAATCTACAAGATTTGCAAATTAAGACTAAAAGACAATTTATTCACTTCAAAATTTATATCAAATCAAATCTCATAATATTATAATTAATTCGGTTAACAATAATATATATATATACACACCAATAATATATATACACAACATCATGCATTAATGTAGTGTTATCACGTCGTTTTAACTTGGTCTCTTAAATATGTTCTAAACCGGAATAATTTCTAAAAAACGTAGCGAAGTGGAAGTTTCTGTGACGCACTAGTTTTCCTATCGTGAGCAGGAGGCTTACAACAAATGATTCTTTCGGCTCAAACACACTACGATATATGCTAACAGACAATGATGTTTTCGTGAGGAAAGAACAGTGAAAAGTCTTTGCAATATGTTTTTTCACATTTTATGGTAATACATCTTTACCAAACTTCCATTAGTCTTATTTTCTAGTTTACATATTTTTGTACAATTGTCATGTCAATAGCTGATTCAGCCTTCCCTCGACGCTCTACTCCTTTTATTTTTTTTTATTATACCTTGCATCACTCAATTCAGTGAACAGCACTTTTATAATGAGACTCCGGTAGGGTAGGGAACTGGGATGGTGTGTAATTGCCTGTTCGGGAACCATGTCGCTGTCATTCATGGCAACTGTAAGTAGTAGTCTGATGGCTCGACAGCGCATATCAAAGGCTAAAGGTATTTGTTAGCCGTTGAAGAAACTGTGTGTGTCTGTACATGATGGAAGGGGAGAAGCAATGGGAGAGGGAAAAGAGGAAAGGGGGGAGGGGACTGGAGAAAACCTGTGCGAGGAAAAGGAAGGGAGGCCTACTAGCGGCCGATGGCTTTCAGAACTTTCCTCAAATTAGCGTCTCTGTGGAGGAGTTTCGACGGCAAAGTGACGTTCTTTTAGAGCGTCTTCGGGCCTGGCATTTTTGCCTATATCGAGATATTACTTCTTCTGCGGCGGCATTCACGGCGCGGTTTACCAGAAGTCCTCCCGCCTCTTTCGGTGTCGACGGGAAGACTGCTTCTTAATGCTTCGTCCCTTCCCCACCGAGACTTGACTCAGAATCTGCGAGGCACAATGGCGTCTTTATCCGCGATACGCCCGAGAACTTTTTATCACAACAGCCCATTTATTCGGATATTGCTCTCTTAATGGAATGACTTCGCGAGTTTATAGGCTAATAAATTGGGGGAGGGTTTTCGCAAAGTTCACATTCATCCTACTAAAAGATTTCCTCCGATATTAACAAAATAATGAAAGCATCCCCTATGGGCTGGCGTTTCTGCAGCAAATTATGCGTCTCGTTAACTTTATTGGTTAGAGCTTTGTCGTGTGGACTTTCTGGCTGCAAACCGCTGTAGCATAGAAAGGCAAAATGAAATACTAAACACAAATTAACGTATTTTTTCTCTTTCTGAGTAAGTTGCTTATGTCACGAATGTAAACTTAGTGTTTGGATAAGATCTATGATTTCCGTCCACTAATAAGTATGAAATCAAATTAGTACCCACTCACATGAAATCAGGTGTGAGCTATAGATACGAAGGCATCCTTAAAAATTAATGTTTACTCATTTTTAATGTGAAAATTCTTAAATCTATTAAAGAAACCAACTTTATTAACATTCTACATATTTATTCTTCATGTCTACATATTCAGTTGTCAACATAGTGCCCAGGAGACGCAAACATTTCTCCCAACGAGAGATACCATCACTGTAGAATGTCTGCCCTTTGTCTGCAAGCACCGTTTCATCACTATCAAAGTGAAGCCCTCGAAGGTCCCCTTTAAGTTTGGGAAATAGATGAAAATCTAATGGGGCCAACTCGGGACTGTATGTCGAATTAGAATTCGAAACTCGATTACAGCACACCGTTTGTCATGCGCCGACACAGTTGCTTTACGCACAACCACGTTACATACTGAAATTCGGAGCAGAAGGCTGTAAATTTGTAGACATGAAGAATAAAGATGTAGGTTGTTAATAACGCTGGTTCTAAGGCTTTAAGAGGATTCAAATAAAAAATTTGGAGGCATTAGTTTTCAGCACACCCTTGAATATCAAACTGCTGTCCAAAATCCCTTAAAAGCATTGCTTGAGACAGACAACATAAACTGATTAGCTACTACAAAGCACGACTCCTCGGCAACCATCTGCGCATCTGAATTAATTTCGGAACTTTGAAACTTCAATAAATTAAGATCGCCGAATCAAATATTGGTCACCCCATTAAAAGGCAGACTTGCCGCCTTGGAGCGTTGTAAACGGTGTAGAACCAGTACCACGCTATCACGTGAATTCCCACTGCTGACGTAAGTCAATAAAGTGAAATGCTTTCTGTTTTACCACATAACTCTTCCGCGCTCTCTACATCGTTTTCTGTATTGGGAACCCAACTTTGTAACAGCCTTCCCAAAAAAAGCAAAGAAATTATATTCCTTTCAAATTTCAAAAGACGGTTAATTGCCGAGCTTCTATCATATAGCCATCTCTCCAACATTACTGGCCTGTCACCCCTTCTCCACAACTTTTCCGTCTCAAATTTAGGCAATTTTTTTTTCAAATTCTGTTCTTTTGTAACAGCGCTGTCACTTCAGTATTCTCCTGTTTATTTATCCCTTTCGCTTCTATAACATTAAACATGTATTCAAATGACCTATGCTGATCTATATCATTTTTAAAGACCTTCACAACTATTATCATTAATGTTGTTACTACCAACTATTACTTAATTATTGTTATCATTGGTAATTGTTATTATCATTTTTAGCGTCAATTATTATTTCATTATTATTATTACCATTATTAATAGCATTATTCCTGCGAATGTTTTTGTTATATATTTGGCATGTGTAGTTCGACGACCCTAATCTGGTCAGTCTAAATAAGCATTAATAAATAGTGAGAAAGCGGGCGCGTGCGTGTATGTATGTGTATGAGTGCGTAAGTGCTCGTGCGCACTTCGCGGCACAGTAGGACGGATCGAGGTGTTGACGTGAGGTCGACGGCAAGGAGCTGTCGAGTTATGACGTGTCCATGCTCACTCCGTGACGTCAGTCTGTTGTCGAATTCTCGAACATGTTTTACGCTCGCCTGTTGTGACATTTCTATGGACCGAAAATCTCCTCTCTAGGAATAAAACATGTGTCCCGAAAATAACGATCGTGTGAAAACCAGATCGCTCTGTTTGTCCGCGCGATCAAGAAGGCGATAGATACTGGCGCCCAAGCAGATGCCGTGTTCCTTGACTTCCGAAAGGCATTCGATACAATTCGACACTGTTGTCTACTGAACAAAGTAGGAGCATCTGGAATATCAGACCAACTGTGTGACTGGACTGGACAGTTTCTGAATGGAGCGAAGTCTTCAGAGGTAAAAGTAACTTCGAGAGCGTTGAAGGTCCATTACTTACAACAAAGGACTGATGGCCTTTGTAGTCTGGTCCCTTCCACCCCTACAAACCAACCACCAACCAACCAACTTAACACAATACATACAGGGCGTTTGGCGTTTAAGTGCAAGTATTTCTGTTGATGACTAAGGACAAAAAATGGTTCAAATGGCTCTGAGCACTATGGGACTTAACAGCTGAGGTCATCAGTCCCGTAGAACATAGAACTACTTAAACCTAACTAACCTAAGAGCATCACACACAGCCATGGCCGAGGCAGCATTCGAATCTGCGGCCATAGCGGTCGCGCCGTTCCAGACTGAAGCGTCTAGAACCGCTCGACCACAGCGGCCGGCGACTAAGCACAGTCTACTGAATAACCTCACATGACTACATTTGCAGAATAATAATTACAGTAACTACGAGTAGTATGTTTTTAGGTTGGTTAGTTCCTCCATTACCCAAGGCACAAACAAGACATTAATGTTTATTTTACCCTGGGCAGCAGGCCAAGCACGTAAGGTATTGAAGTATGGACACCTGGGCACAACATGGACAGTCTATGTTTTTTGTGGTAAGTTCCTCTGCTGAGATCATCGGTCCCTAGGCTTACACACTACTTAATCTAACTTAAACTAACTTACGCTAAGGGCAACACACATATTATCAGGCGTTGTTCACTTCACGGTGCAGCTACGACCGTGCAGAAGACACCAAATAATAATTTACGTGATGTGTTTGCGAGAATACTGTTAGGCGTGAAGAAAGAACGACTAATACTTTGAAACGAGTACGTATTAAGGTTCCAGTTATCATAATATCTGAACCTATACCCCTAACAACCTGTAAAAATGACATTGTAGACCACATCGTAAGTTCCATTAGGCTTCTCGCGGATGGTGCTTGAGACGTGGTAAAAATTGCTGTTTTGAAGAGCGCGCCGCAGCGCGTAGTGTGAAGCAGTCGCCCTCCGTTTCTGGCGGTGGCGCCGCTGTGGCAATCGCAGCTTTGGTGTCTCCCTCTGGTGGCAAAGAGGAAACGTTACCTGTTCACGTGCATTTAAGGGGCGCAATGAGCTCGCCAGTGGCTCAGTCTGGGTCACTCTCTCGTCCCCAGCTTGCTAGTCTGTCTCTCGTCCGCATTTGTTAGGCAGTTAGTGTCTGTCTGTCGTTCGGATCAACCTTTAAAGCCGTCAAAATGAGAGTCTTTCCACTCCGCCAGTAAGAGAACTCAGCGAGTGGTCGCCCGGTCGGGGTTTAGTTTCTGCATCTGAGTCTGCGCGTTAGGCCGCCAGTCTGCTCGAGTTTGCTCAGGCAACGGTCATTGGCGGTTGGATCGATCGGTTGGTCGGTCGCGCACTGAGACACAAGATGACTGGTCCGTCTTGAGCATCGGCGCATGTGAGGTCGCCACGTGAGTCCAAGTGGGTCGCGGCGTATAGCGAGGGGCAGTGGCTTCGCGGTCTACACGAGAGCAACAGGAGTCAACCCACTGCATCAGTCTGGCCGGTGCGAGCTGCGACGCCGTGAGACGGGAGATCGGCGCGCCTTCCTGCGTCCGTTGAAGCGGCTGGCAGCGGACGGTTCGGAAGGGCGATTTGGGGGTGCTGCGTCAGATCTTCTCGAGAAATAGCAGTTTATTAGAAGTTAAATGATTGGTGATATGTTGTTTGATTTACTACTGTTAAATTCTAGTGTTTTGTTGGTGAGGTCACCAGCCGTCTTGCTTAGGGGTCGTCCCACCAATCTTCTCCGTTTGCCCACCCGCGGGAAGGTGGTTGTTTATAAATTGGGTGGTCCGTTTTTCCCTTGTGGAGTAGGGGCGGGTTAGAACAACCTGTGGTTCGGGTTGTTCTGTAATCTCCTTATCAATCTACAGTACGTTATTAGCTGCCTTTGTTATGTTTGTCGGATTTGGTGTGTTAACGAATTTATTGCTTGGAGTGTAACGGCCTAATACCTGAAATATGTTTTGATCTTTGGAAACTTTGATATTATTGTCTATGGAATTGAGAGGCGGTATCTGTGTACTGTAGGGCATCTTAACTATTGTGTGGCCAACCTTTTAGAATTTTATATAAGATTGCATTTCATAGACTTTTATTTAAATGATCATTTTAGTATATAAAGTTGCCACCCTTTCACCGTAAGACTTTTCTTAGAAGCTAAAATCAAGTTGCACCTTCGCTGTCAAGGTTAATATTTTAATTGTTAGTGTTTATACCATTTCCATCCCTCCTACGGGGGGGGGGGGGAGGGGGGGGGAGGGAGGGGTTGCATAGTTTGCGTGCTAGTGTAAATTGTTAAAACTCTTAGTTTAAAGTTATCTGGTGTGTTGCAGATTTGCACCAGTGTAGTCTTTCAGAGGCTGTTCTTAGCGGTCATAACTACGGCGTGTCAAAAGGGAGCGTCAAGGTTCGCCGCCCGAAAGCTCATACTGTCAAAACCTGTTTCTTTCTGCCTCTGAATAAATTGTAACTTTGGCATTTAGAGGGTGCTTTCTGATTATAATTTTTAATCTGTTTCTTCTAAAAAATGCTTTTAGGCACTATTAAAGTGAATAAAATTCCCTTTTGTTAAAAGGAATTTGGTTATGATTTCATCAGTTACTCCCTGGCAACTACTTCCATGCTTACATAGTGTGATTAAATGTGTTAATGTTCTTTATGAATCGCTAGTAAATAAAATAAATTCTTAAGAATATTCTTTGAAAATAAATCACGGTTCACTATTGTTTTATACAGAGAAGTTGCAATGCTTGAAAATTCTTGCAGAACGCGGGAAGGCCTGCAGAATGAGCTGCGTGGGCTTGGCCTTCCATCGATTTCACCTCTCGTTACGATCTTTGTTTGGATATCTTTGTGGGTATGCCGGTGGTTCCATCGGTGGAGACAAAAGCAGCGAAGCAGGAAGATTCTGAACAGTGAGTATGTGGTGTGCTGAGCGAGTTGGCCGGAGGAGCGAGAAGTTCGAAGTTCCGGGTGGTACACGAGAGAACGAATCGACTTCTGTGAATGCGCCGAACCACGTTTGACTATCGTTTATCGTCCGCGCTGCGAATCGGTTTCCTCGAGTGGGCATGAGGGCATGATATTTTGGAAAACACACCTGCGACTTAAAGGTTACTTGGGCGGTTCGACGGTAGTGAAGGCGCTCTGGTCTCTTGCAGTGGAAGGACGGCGGCCATCCTGTCCAAGCTATTAACGTCTGTGTTTGTCCTTGCTTGTCACTCTTCCCCTTCCCTCCCCCCCCCTTCCCGGTGGGGTTTATGAAACCCCAGTCATACTTGCCAGCAACTGTTTTAAAACCATTTGGTAAAAAGCTGATCAGTGAATTTTGGTTAACTGTAGATGCCTATTCAGTTACTGTTGATTGTTTAAAATTATGTATCTTGTATGCATATTGAACGACAGTGGTTTACAATTAATGACTGCTGTTTATAAGTAATTTGCTTAAAATCTGATGAGTGAATTTTGGCTAACTGTAGCTGTTTATTAGCGACTGTTAATTGTTTTCAAAATTCTGTGTTTTGCTGTCAACTGGATGACAGAGTGTTCGTAATTGACAGCAACAATTTATATCTCATTTGCTTATAATCTGATCCGTGAACTTTGGCTAACTGCAGCTGCTTATTTAGTGATTGTTAATTGTTTTTCTTTAATTCTGGATTTCGCTGTGTACTGAATGACACTCGGTTAATAATTAATGACAGCTGTTTAAAAATCATTTGCTTAAAATCTGGTCAGAGAATTTTGGGTAACAGTAGCTACTGTTCAGTGACTGTTTATTGTTTTTAAAATTCTGTACCTTTGCTGCCTACCGAGTGACAGTGGGTACATAATTAATGACAGCTGTTCAAAAGTCATTTAGTTCAATAAAAAGTGCTCAGTGAATTTTGCTAACTGTAGTTAATTGTTTTTCAAATTCTGTAATTTCGGTATGTAGTTGATGGCTCGTGGCTTATAATTAGTGGCAGCTCTTTAAAAGTCATTTTTGTAAGTTGTGTTCAATGAATTTTACTGTTAATTGTTTTTAAAACTCTTTTGACTTTCATAAAGGCAAGTTATTTATTAAAGGTGAAGAAAGCTGAAACAGTTGCGTGGAGACTGTAGTCCTTCCATTAGGGTGCCCTGATGCCAAACCTTTCCACCTGCATTCCTAGTTTCGACTGATACCAGCGTGTGGTTATTTTCATTTTCCTTTTTCTGGAAAGATCAACAGGCGGTGGGGTGGTGGGAGGGGGGGGGGAGAATGGCCATCGTTTCCCGTCTTGCAACAGCATTCTCAGTTACTACCTCACTCGTGTTAACTGTAGACTGTACTTGGTTAGTTACATATTGTTTCCCAAGTAGCAATCGTCAGCTTGGAAGCCAGACCCTGCACAGCGATAGGGTACGTCAAGAAAGACCAGTGTCTGAATTGGCTGCTCGTTTGTGCGGCCCCGTGGGGAAGCCTTGGACTTCAGCCTCAGCTCCAGTGGTGAGGAGGGTGACGGTTTGGCGGCGTTGGCAGGACTGTGGGAGAATGTGAACTTCTTACAGGACAGTCAACCTTCGTGCAAACAAGTATATTCAGGGGCAGGCCACACATTGGGTGAATCGTCTTAGCGATTTAAAGCAGGCATCCCTGAAGTCCCACGAAAGTGTTGTCACTGATTAATTAAGTTATCAGTGGCAACACTTTTGTGGGGCTACAGGTAGGTTTGAGACTTCTCGTGTTGGGTCACGTAACTAGTGTAATTGAGAGGGATGATAATCGGCGCCGTCAGGATTGAGGGCAGGAAAGTGAGGGATCCTGTAAATGTGATCTCCTATAATGCTTTTGCGCGGTTGCCAAACTCCATTTTGCATCTACTACAAGGGATTAACTAACCTTCTGTTACGCAAGTTGAACAGGTTGAATTTGTGCAATGGTTAACAGTTCGGTTTGAATTTCGTGTTGATACATTCTTCATTTCTCATGCCATTATTCTTCAGCTTCTTTATCCATTAAGCGACGGGGTTTTGTGCATGATTTTCTCTGAAATCATGCAAAGTGAAGGATCCCTGCGTGATTTGAGACAGTGCATTATTAAGTTGGAGTTGTCACCCTGGATCGGGCATGTGCAATACCAGTATGACACCTTGCCTAAACACATTGATGAGATACACACTGCTGTGCTAGCTCTGTGGCAGAAAGTAGTTGAAGTTGAATTGGTTAAGACCATACTAGAAAGCATGAAACCTGAGTACGAGTTACGTGTGGCTTTTCTTATGAAACCTATCACTTTCATGGAATTAGGAACCTTGCTTGCAGAGATGGAAGGGTTAACATTTGCTGATGACCAACGGGGGTCAGGCGGTCACCCAGTTACTTCGTCTGAGGGGAACCAGCAGGAGGCCGCGGACTTTGAGCTCGTCAGTGTGTGGTGATAGCAGACATTTTTTGTGGTCATGCTCGGTGAAGCGGGGCCCACGTCCGACCTCCTGGTGGACTCTTAAATAATGAGCCCGTGTGCGCTCTGTTGGATTCTGGGAGTCCTGTTTCACTGTTTGTTTATAACTGGTACTTCAAATGTAAGAGTTCATGTAGAATGCCTGCTCTGTGCCCCCTCCCCTCCCCAGCTCAGAGTTGTCATGTGGTTAACTTGAGCGTACCGGTCTGGTTTTTGTTTATGAAGCTCGTGCTTTTTGTTTCAAATTTTGCCCTAATGGAAGGATAGCATTATATTTCTGTTCACGTTGGTGATTAGTAGACTCGGGGTCGTCCGACTTTATCACTGACCATTTGGAGCCTGACCTATGTCCTCACTAATAAAGTAGGCTAGTAAGATTCGATACAAGATTCGTTTGGTTGACGATATTCCCGTCGGTCAGGCACCTTACAGATGAAGATGAAGATTTTGTATGGGCTAGTTAATAACAAGCTCTGGGTTGGTGTCATTAAAACTTCGACTTCTCTCTGTTCACACATTTTTCTTGTTCCTAAAGCGCCGAGTGGCGATTGGCAGCCAATCGTCGATTATAGGGCACTCAAGCAGTAGATCGTTTTGGAATCAGTTCCATTTCCCGAATTTCACAATTGCTTCGGCCTGCTTCGTGGGTGCTCATTTGTTCTCTGTACCGGATTTCAATCAAGTCTACTATCAGATACCCTTGAACGCAGATTCCAAATCAGTAACTGTCTTTTATACCGATAAAAACCTTTAGGAGTTTAATCAGGTTCATTTCGGACTCTTTACGGTTGAGGCCACCTCGTCTCGTCTTTTGGATCATGTTTTTGGAGATCTCATGTTCAAATTGGTTTATATCTATCTTGGTGGTTTGAAGCATTACGTTCGTGCAGCATTTGGCCCACTTCAAAGAAGCTTAGTTACGTCTTAGGGAGGCCAGGCGTACTGTAAATCCTAAGGCTAACCTGACACGCTCTCGTATACCACTTATGGGTTACCTGGTTTTGGATCTAAGGGGCAGCATTAATCAGGTGTGGACACGTTCCTGGCGTGACTTCCCTCCCACTCTCTCCACAAGAGCTAGGAGGTAGTGGCCAAAAATTTATTGTAGTGGCGAACTTCTTCCGGATGTCTGTCCCTAACTTCGCCCAATTGGGGCTGCACTTGGATAACTTGCGCAAGAAAGGCGAGCCCTTCTTTTGGGAGGAGAGTCAGCAAGTTTCCTTTCAGGCAATTAAAGCCTTCCTTAGCAATTCTCCTGTGTTAATTATCCCTGATTTTGTCAAACCATCTATTGTCCAGACCCATGCATCGAGTTCTGGGGTAGCGGCGGTACTACTCAAAGAACATCAGGGGGAGCGGCGTCTTATCACCTATGCATCACGCTGCTGATCTCCCAACGAATTACAACATTGTGGGAAGCTTTAGCAGTTCTCTTTGCCTTTGTGAACCTTAAGTTCTACCTAAGGCATAGGGAATTTGTGCTTGAGACTGATAATCGTTGGGCAGTCCACATCCCCCCCCCCCCCCTCCCGCCGTTTTTTTTTTTTTTTTTTTTTTTTTTTTTTTTTTTTTTTTGATCAGTCTACTGACTGGTTTGATGCGGCCCGCCACGAATTCCTTTCCTGTGCTAACCTCTTCATCTCAGAGTAGCACTTGCAACCTACGTCCTCAATTATTTGCTTGACGTATTCCAATCTCTGTCTTCCTCTACAGTTTTTGCCCTCTACAGCTCCCTCTAGTACCATGGAAGTCATTCCCTCATGTCTTAGCAGATGTCCTATTATCCTGTTCCTTCTCGTTATCAGTGTTTTCCACATAATGCTTTCCTCTCCGATTCTGCGTAGAACCTCCTCATTCCTTACCTTATCAGTCCACCTAATTTTCAACATTAGTCTATAGCACCACATCTCAAATGCTTCGATTCTCTTCTGTTCCGGTTTTCCCACAGTCCATGTTTCACTACCATACAATGCTGTACTCCAGACGTACATCCTCAGAAATTTCTTCCTCAAATTAAGGCCGGTATTTGTTATTAGTAGACTTCTCTTGGTCAGAAATGTCTTTTTTGCCATAGCGAGTCTGCTTTTGATGTCCTCCTTGCTCCGTCCGTCATTGGTTATTTTACTGCCTAGGTAGCAGAATTCCTTAACTTCATTGACTTCGTGACCATCAATCCTGATGTTAAGTTTCTCGCTGTTCTCATTTCTACTACTTCTCATTACCTTCGTCTTTCTCCGATTTACTCTCAAACCATACTGTGTACTCATTAGACTGTTCATTCCGTTCAGCAGATCATTTAATTCTTCTTCACTTTCACTCAGGACAGCAATGTCATCAGCGAATCGTATCATTCATATCCTTTCACCTTGTATTTTAATTCCACTCCTGAACCTTTCTTTTATTTCCATCATTGCTTCCTCGATGTACAGATTGAAGAGTAGGGGCGAAAGGCTACAGCCTTGTCTTACACCCTTCTTAATACGAGCACTTCGTTCTTGATCGTCCACTCTTATTATTCCCTCTTGGTTGTTGTACATAGTATTGTATATGACCCGTCTCTCCCTATAGCTTACCCCTACTTTATTCAGAATCTCGAACAGCTTGCACCATTTTATATGGTCGAACGCATTTTCCAGGTCGACAAATCCTATGAAAGTGTCTTGATTTTTCTTTAGCCTTGCTTCCATTATTAGCCGTAACGTCAGAATTGCCTCTCTCGTCCCTTTACTTTTCCTAAAGCAAAACTGATCGTCACCTAGCGCATTCTCAATTTTCTTTTCCATTCTTCTGTATATTATTCTTGTAAGCAGCTTCGATGCATGAGCTGTTAAGCTGATTGTGCGATAATTCTCGCACTTGTCAGCTCTTGCCGTCTCCGGAATTGTGTGGATGATGCTTATCCGAAAGTCAGCTGGTATGTCGCCAGACTCATACATTCTACACACCAACGTAAATAGTCGTTTTGTTGCCACTTCCCCCAATGATTTTAGAAATTCTGATGGAATGTTATCTATCCCTTCTGCCTTATTTGACCGTAAGTCCTCCAAAGTTCTTTTAAATTCCGATTCTAATACTGGATCCCCTATCTCTTCTAAATCGACTCCTGTTTCTTCTTCTATCACATCAGACAAATCTTCACCCTCATAGAGGCTTTCAATGTATTCTTTCCACCTATCTGCTCTCTCCTCTGCATTTAACAGTGGAATTCCCGTTGCACTCTTAATGTTACCACCGTTGCTTTTAACGTCACCAAAGGTTGTTTTGACTTTCCTGTATGCTGAGTCTGTCCTTCCGACAATCATATCTTTTTCGACGTCTTCACATTTTTCCTGCAGCCATTTCGTCTTAGCTTCCCTGCACTTCCTATTTATTTCATTCCTCAGCGACTTGTATTTCTGTATTCCTGATTTTCCCGGAACATGTTTGTACTTCCTCCTTTCATCAATCAACTGAAGTATTTCTTCTGTTACCCATGGTTTCTTCGCAGCTACCTTCTTTGTACCTATGTTTTCCTTCCCAACTTCTGTGATGGCCCTTTTTAGAGATGTCCATTCCTCTTCAACTGTACTACCTACTGCGCTATTCCTTATTGCTGTATCTATAGCGTTAGAGAACTGCAAACGTATCTCGTCATTCCTTAGTACTTCCGTATCCCACTTCTTTGCGTATTGATTCTTCCTGACTAATGTCTTGAACTTCAGCCTACTCTTCATCACTACTATATTGTGATCTGGGTCTATATCTGCTCCTGGGTACGCCTTACAGTCCAGTATCTGATTTCGGAATCTCTGTCTGACCATGATGTAATCTAATTGAAATCTTCCCGTATCTCGCGGCCTTTTCCAAGTATACCTCCTCCTCTTGTGATTCTTGAACAGGGTATTCGCTATTACTAGCTGAAACTTGTTACAGAGCTCAATTAGTCTTTCTCCTCTTTCATTCCTTGTCCCAAGCCCATATTCTCCTGTAACCTTTTCTTCTACTCCTTCCCCTACAACTGCATTCCAGTCGCCCATGACTATTACATTTTCGTCGCCCTTTACAAACTGCATTACCCTTTCAATATCCTCATACACTTTCTCTATCTGTTCATCTTCAGCTTGCGACGTCGGCATGTATACCTGAACTATCGTTGTCGGTGTTGGTCTGCTGTCGATTCTGATTAGAACAACCCGGTCACTGAACTGTTCACAGTAACACACCCTCTGCCCTACCTTCCTATTCATAACGAATCCTACACCTGTTATACCATTTTCTGCTGCTGTTGATATTACCCGATACTCACCTGACCAGAAATCCTTGTCTTCCTTCCACTTCACTTCACTGACCCCTACTATATCTAGATTGAGCCTCTGCATTTCCCTTTTCAGATTTCCTAGTTTCCCTACCACGTTCAAGCTTCTGACATTCCACGCCCCGACTCGTAGAACGTTATCCTTTCGTTGATTATTCAATGTTTTTCTCATGGTAACCTTCCCCTTGGCAGTCCCCTCCCGGAAATCCGAATGGGGGACTATTCCGGAGAGATCATCATGACACCTCATCAATTACAGGCCACATGTCCTGTGGATACACGTTACGTGTCTTTAATGCAGTGGTTTCCATTGCCTTCTGCATCCTCATGTCGTTGATCATTGCTGATTCTTCCGCCTTTAGGGGCAATTTCCCACCCCTAGGACAAGAGACCCTCCATGAACCATGGACCTTGCCGTTGGTGGGGAGGCTTGCGTGCCTCAGCGATACAGATGGCCGTACCGTAGGTGCAACCACAACGGAGGGGTATCTGTTGAGAGGCCAGACAAACATGTGGTTCCTGAAGAGGGGCAGCAGCCTTTTCAGTAGTTGCAGGGGCAACAGTCTGGATGATTGACTGATCTGGCCTTGTAACATTAACCAAAACGGCCTTGCTGTGCTGGTACTGCGAACGGCTGAAAGCAAGGGGAAACTACAGCCGTAATTTTTCCCGAGGACATGCAGCTTTACTGTATGATTAAATGATGATGGCGTCCTCTTGGGTAAAATATTCCGGAGGTAAAATAGTCCCCCATTCGGATCTCCGGGCGGGGACTACTCAAGAGGACGTCGTTATCAGGAGAAAGAAAACTGGCGTTCTACGGATCGGAGCGTGGAATGTCAGATCCCTTAATCGGGCAGGTAGGTTAGAAAATTTAAAAAGGGAAATGGATAGGTTAAAGTTAGATGTAGTGGGAATTAGTGAAGTTCGGTGGCAGGAGGAACAAGACTTTTGGTCAGGTGAATACACGGTTATAAATACAAAATAAAATAGGGGTAATGCAGGAGTAGGTTTAATAATGAATAAAAGAATAGGAGTGCGGGTTAGCTACTACAAACAGCATAGTGAACGCATTATTGTGACAAAGATAGACACAAAGCCCATGCCTACTACAGTAGTACAAGTTTATATGCCAAATAGCTCTGCAGATGATGAAGAAATAGATGAAATGTATGACGAGATAAAAGAAATTATTCAGGTAGTGAAGGGAGACGAAAATTTAATAGTTATGGGTGACTGGAATTCGTCGGTAGCAAAAGGGAGAGAAGGAAACATAGTAGGTGAATATGGATTGGGGGGAAGAAATGAAAGAGGAAGCTGCCTTGTAGAATTTTGCGCAGAGCATGACTTAATCATAGCTAACACTTGGTTCAAGAATCATAAAAGAAGGTTGTATACCTGGAAGAATACTGGAGATACTAAAAGGTATCAGATAGATTATATAATGGTAAGACAGAGATTTAGGAACCAGGTTTTAAATTGTAAGACATTTCCAGGGGCAGATGTGGACTCTGACCACAATCAATTGGTTATGAACTGCAGATTGAAACTGAAGAAATTGCAAAAAGGTGGGAATTTAAGGATATGGGACCTGGATAAACTGAAAGAACCAGAGGTTGTAGAGAGTTTCAGGGAGAGCATAAGAGAACAATTGACAGGAATGGGGGAAAGAAATATAGTAGAAGAAGAATGGGTAGCTCTGAGGGATGAAGTAGTGAAGGCAGCAGACGATCAAGTAGGTAAAAAGACGAGGGCTAATAGAAATCCTTGGCTAACAGAAGAGATATTGAATTTAATTGATGAAAGGAGAAAATATAAAAATGAAGTAAATGAAGCAGGCAAAAAGGAATACAATCGTCTCAAAAATGAGATCGACAGAAAGTGCAAAATGGCTAAGCAGGGATGGCTAGAGGACAAATGTAAGGATTTAGAGGCTTGTCTCACTAGGGGTAAGATAGATACTGCCTACAGGAAAATTAAAGAGACCTTTGGAGAGAAGAGAACCACTTGTATGAATATCAAGAGCTCAGATGGCAACCCAGTTCTAAGCAAAGAAGGGAAGGCAGAAAGGTGGAAGGAGTATATAGAGGGTTTATACAAGGGCGATGTACTTGAGGACAATATTATGGAAAGGGAAGAGGATGTAGATGAAGACGAAATGGGAGATAAGATACTGCGTGAAGAGTTTGACATAGCACTGAAAGACCTGAGTCGAAACAAGGCCCCGGGAGTAGACAACATTCCATTAGAACTACTGATGGCCTTGGGAGAGCCAGGCCTAACAAAACTCTACCATCTGGTGAGCAAGACGTATGAGACAGGCGAAATACCCTCGGACTTCAAGAAGAATATAATAATTCCAATCCCAAAGAAACCAGGTGTTGACAGATGTGAAAATTACCGAACTATCAGTTTAATAAGTCATGGCTGCAAAATACTAACGCGAATTCCTTACAGACGAATGGAAAAACTGGTAGAAGTGGACCTCGGGGAAGATCAGTTTGGATTCCGTAGAAATGTTGGAACACGTGAGGCAATACTAACCTTACGACTTATCTTAGAAGAAAGATTAAGAAACGGCAAACCTACGTTTCTAGCATTTGTAGACTTAGAGAAAGCTTTTGACAATGTTAACTGGAATACTCTCTTTCAAATTCTGAAGGTAGCAGGGGTAAAATACAGGGAGCGGAAGGCTATTTACAATTTGTACAGAAACCAGGTGGCAGTTATAAGAGTCGAGGGGCATGAAAGGGAAGCAGTGGTTGGGAAAGGAGTGAGACGGTGTTGTAGCCTCTCCCCGATGTTATTCAATCTGTATATTGAGCAAGCAGTAAACGTAACAAAAGAAAAATTTGGTGTAGGTATTAAAATTCATGGAGAAGAAGTGAAAACTTTGAGGTTCACCGATGACGTTGTAATTCTGTCAGAGACAGCAAAGGACTTGGAAGAGCAGTTGAACGGAATGGACAGTGTCTTGAAAGGAGGATATAAGATGCCGGCCGAAGTGGCCGTGCGGTTAAAGGCGCTGCAGTCTGGAACCGCAAGACCGCTACGGTCGCAGGTTCGAATCCTGCCTCGGGCATGGATGTTTGTGATGTCCTTAGGTTAGTTAGGTTTAACTAGTTCTAAGTTCTAGGGGACTAATGACCTCAGCAGTTGAGTCCCATAGTGCTCAGAGCCATTTGAACCATTTGATATAAGATGAACATCAACAAAAGCAAAACGAGGATAACGGAATGTAGTCAAATTAAATCGGGTGATGCTGAGGGAATTAAATTAGGAAATGAGACACTTAAAGTAGTAAAGGAGTTCTGCTATTTAGGGAGTAAAATAACTGATGATGGTCGAAGTAGAGAGGATATAAAATGTAGACTGGCAATGGCAAGGAAAGCGTTTCTGAAGAAGAGAAATTTGTTAACGTCGAGTATAGATTTAAGTGTCAGGAAGTCATCTCTGAAAGTATTTGTATGGAGTGTAGCCATGTATGGAAGTGAAACATGGACGATAACTAGTTTGGACAAGAAGAGAATAGAAGCTTTCGAAATGTGGTGCTACAGAACAATTTTGAAGATAAGGTGGGTAGATCACGTAACTAATGAGGAGGTATTGAATAGGATTGGGAAGAAGAGAAGTTTGTGGCACAACTTGACTAGAAGAAGGGATCGGTTGGTAGGACATGTTTTGAGGCATCAAGGGATCACAAATTTAGCATTGGAGGGCAGCGTGGAGGGTAAAAATCGTAGAGGGAGACCAAGAGATGAATACACTAAGCAGATTCAGAAGGATGTAGGTTGCAGTAGGTACTGGGAGATGAAGAAGCTTGCACAGGATAGAGTAGCATGGAGAGCTGCATCAAACCAGTCTCAGGACTGAAGACAACAACAACAACAGGACAAGAGAGTGCCCTGAACCTCTATCCGCTCCTCCGCCCTCTTCGACAAGGCCGTTGGCAGAATGAGGCTGACTTCTTATGCCGGAAGTCTTCGGCCGCCAATTCTGATTATTTATCAAAATTTAGGCAGTGGCGGGGATCGAACCCGGGACAGAAGACCTTTCCATTATGAATGAAAGACGCTACCCCTAGACCACGGGGTTGGACTCACATTGCTTCATTTCGCTTTAAAGTTCAAGTATCAGGGGTCCAGACAACAGCATGGCCAATGCTTTAAGTAGCATCTATGAAGTTTACAACTCACCACAATATCTAGAGGATGGCGGCCAACTAGCCTTGGATAGCCTTGGGCGGCACTGTGTTGACTGAAGTTCCTGAATGCTTTTGCGATCTCAGAGAGACAGGAAGGAGATTCCCGTATTCTCCAAATAAAAAAGAGACTTTCAAATGGCGAGCACATAGATGGGTATGGTTTTAATAAAGGTACTGAGTGTCAAAATAGGAAGAGTGACCACTCATTCAAAATTTTTTGCTTCTGGTATTGGTTCCCGCTGTTTTTAGGTATTTTCATAGCTCCTTGGTGGGCAGGCATCTAGGTTTCCATAAGATCTTCGTCAAAATTAGACAACATGTGATATGGCCGTCAATGTGTAAGGACATACGTTGGTTAGTTTCCAACAAGGGAAACCCAGTTCTAACAAGCAAGGAGCGTCTCGAGTCTACTTGTGAGAGCAAACCCATGGACCATCTCTTTTTGAACTACGTAGGTCACCTTCCTCATACTCAAATGGAGAACCTTCACATTTCGGTGGTGGTAGACTAGTTTTTCCGTTTTGGATGATTAACTCCCAGCCACAGGGTCATTTACGGCCAATTTGTACAGCATACTACCAAAACCTTTGCCGTATTTGGACCACCGAGCACCCTAGTAAGTGATTATGCTCTGGCATTTACTTCTGAGGGATTCCGGAGATTTTGTATCGATCTTGGGCTTAGGCAAGTTGCTGACAGCTGCTGGGCGCATGAATGGAAGTTTGATGGTTGTGTTCATAATATTTCATGCTAGGTCCCAAAAACGCTGGGACCTTTCTACGCAGTGGCTAAATCTTGCTTTCAAAACTGCTCAACATGAGGCCATCAAGGTCACTTCAGTCTCATTAATCGAGGCCTTTGAAATTAAACCTCCCTCGAGTAATCTTTGGACCACTGACGAGCTGCTCCCTAGCCACCCCTCAAACCATCCAACATAACTGGCAGAGAACGAGACGCAATACAGAACTCGCCGATAGGCCTCAGGAACTCGGACACAACTGTGGCATGCTCGAGTTCAAGGAAACGTCGGAGACTGTGTTTGTGCGTAGGTTTAACGTCGGAGCCAAGGCGGGAACAACCCTTTCTAATAAACTGGCTCACGGTTTTATAGGCCCCTGAAAAATGTTAAGATTTCTGAGTCCAGGTAATATCTTGGTCCGTAATGAATTGAACGGGAAGATCTCTAGAGTACATGTTAGTCAGGTTAAGGAGGATAACTAGCCTATATTTATCATCCGCTGAACCGCGGCGGGGTCTTTGAGTTTAATTGGAGGAGGTTAAGCTTTGCAGGCTCGGCATTCTATCGATTTCGCCCCACGTTGACGGCCTTTGTCTGGATAATTTTGGAGGTACCCCGATGGTGCCATCGGTAGGGACAAAAGCCGCGAAGCAGGAACGTTTTGGCTATTGAGTGTTTGGTGTGCGGAGAGAGTCGGCAGGGAGTGGGAGAGGTTTGGAGTTCTGGCCAGTGCACGAGAGAACGAATCGGCTCCTATGAAGGCGCCAAGCGTGGGTTTGACACCTGCCCTGTGAAGCGATTTCCGTGGGCAGGCATGATATCTTGGAAAATATACCTGCGGCTTGGGGTTATCTCGTGAGTTCGACGCTGGTGAAGGTGGTCTTGTCCCTTGCAGGCTTAAGGAAGGACAGCAACCATCCTGTCCAGGTTAAGTAGGGTTTGTGAAAGCACCACTTGAAGTTAATAGGAACTGTTCAAAAGTCATTTGGTAAGAAACACATCAGTGAATTTTGCCGCCTATTCAGTGACTTTTAATAATTTTTTAGATTCTGTATTTTGCCTTCTACTGAATGACAAGTGGCTTCAAAATTATTAGCAGCTGTTTATAAGTCATTCGGTTAAAATCTGATCAGTGGCTTTGGGTTAACTGTAGCTAACTATTCAATGGCTATTAATTGTTTTTAAAATTCTGTACCTTTGTTGTCTTAGAGTGAATGTGGGATCATAATTAATGCCAATAAGACCATTAGTTTGACAAATACAGACATTCGAAGTCAACTGTGCCTCGAGAGTACAAAATGAGAGATAAACGCATAAATAAAGCATCAACAAAACAAAAAAACTCTGACCATGCAGTGCCTGAAGGAATTCTCATAAAACTAGGAAAGGAGTAAACAGTGGAGTGTACTTGACATCACTTACTGCAATTTAATGTGCCGATTGTGTTTTAGTCCCCTGAACCAGTTCGGCAGTATTACCTGTAAGTACTTTTTGTCTTTCTTCTGTTTCTTTCATGGGTATTGATACCTTGCAGGATAACTGAAGCTATGTTTTCCTCTTCTTTCTTTATTCAAACTATTGTGCATCTACAATAACTAGTGGGTCCAGCGTCCATCATAAGCAAAGTTTTAATGGGATTTCTTCTAGCTATCAACTGAGTATGATTGGATTTCATCACAACTGCCTGATTATGAAGAACTTTAACTGCACCTATGTCTAAAATGATATGGATGCGTGGTGTCAGTTGTTTTGGGCATGTCTTAAAGAACAAACACCACGTGCAGTCCGCAACTGTAATACACATTACAGAAATTGAAAGTGGAGGGAGGAGAAGGAAAAGAAAGAAACTGTTGATGTCCGCAGCGTGGGCACTTAATGCAGCATCAGCGGCGATGAGGGAAAATGTGTAGCAGACTGAGATTTGAACCTAGGACCTCCTGCTTACCAGGCGGTTGCATTAGCCACTGCGGCACACGTACACGTCGCTTATCGCACCTGCGTGGACTGTCTGAACATATCTCTGGCTGACCCACATTCCCACCAAGCGCCACCTATCTGCCGTCCCCGTCCATGCCCTCAATGCCCGCTACATTTCCCACAAGAGGTCGTACGTAATTGTGCATATGAACTGACGTGATGCATTCATTGCACATCAGGGGGAATCAGTTATATGAATTTCTCAAGTAAAAACCTGCTGCCTGTTGTTATACACCAGATCGTACTTTGTGTAGCCTAACATCTCATATCATACAAATTCAGTTTTATTACAAGTACATTTTTGAGAGTTTTACAAAAGGATAAAATGAAAAATGTATGTATACAATTTTGTTTAAAATTGTTGCTATCTTAGATAATGATAATAAGTAGATACATGATGGGATGTGGATGTATTTTAAATTAAAACTGAAAGTGTATTTAATGGAAGAAACAAGAGATGGAAATCTGACCTAGATATGACGTGACAGTTCTCCCCTTTATACCTTCTGCTTGGATGATTACATCTGTTACATATGTTTTATTGACTGTGGTAATACTTAATCAATAATGTGCTGATTAGTTAGGTCACATTGTGTTTCTGAACTTAAGGTAACAGTGAAGATTGGGAGTTGATTTAAAATGTCATAGTAAGCTGTATTAGGTGCGAATGCTCGATAAAACTTCGAACCAGTCACACCCGATGCACCGAAAGAAGAAGAAATATCGCACCTTCAGATAGTGTTACATACTTGAAATGGTATGGAAATGGAAATGCCGTGTGGCTAGGGCTTCCCGTCGGGTAGACCGTTCGCCTGGTGCAAGTCTTTCGAGTTGACGCCACTTCGGCGACTCTCGTGTCGATAGGGATGAAATGATGATGATGAGGACAGCACAACACCGAGTCCCTGAGCGGAGAAAATCTCCGACCCAGCCGGGAATCGAACCCAGGCTGTTAGCTATGACATTCCGTGGCGCTGACCACTCAGCTAACAGGGGCGGACATGAAATAAATAACAACCAACTACATAGAGAGTTACATTTACAGATTGATTAGACTTAGTGTTGGAGAACCGTTGCTTACTTTTGTTATGTTTATCTTGACTTCACTTCCTGTGTGTGATACAGCATCTCAGTCAGTCTCAGTGTTTGTATCTGTGTCATTTACTCTGTACTGCTGATCTGCCAGATATGGAGCCTGTATTAATCTAGCGTATGGCTCATTTCTGGAAGAACAGACACCACATAGAATTCGGTGCTATCGAAGATATGTAAAATGAAGGTGAAGGAGAGAGAAAAGGAAAGGAAACGGGTGGAACTATTGGCGTCAGGTCCATTGGGACTTTATGTGGAAACAGCGACAGTGGGCGAAAATGTGTGCCGAACTGGTGTTTGATACCAGAATCCGATCTCAAGATCTCCTGCTTACTACACAGTTGTGTTTACTGTGTAAGATGGCAAGAACTATGCCCCTTACATGAAGTCATTAAAGATCACCTAACTCACGTTGAGAGAACAGTAGGGCTGAACAAAAAATGAATGACAAGGCACAATGCATCTTGTAGAGGGTATAATATGGACGTATTGGAATAATTAACGTCAGGTGATGGTTTTAAAGTAATTCACACGACATGAAAACTTTGTGGAAACGGGTCGATTTACTGGACGCTAGTTTACCCCAGGGAAGCATTTAGAGTTGACCGTGGCCAGCTGGGGAACGGCGAAGGGAAGCGACAATAGGCAGCTCAGGGCGGCTCAAGCTCTGAGAAAGTGGTAATGCAGCGCGACCTCCAGCCGCCTTAAGATGAGTGACAGTGAGTGGGTGGTTGACCCCGACTTCATGCTGGTGTACCGGGAAACAGACAGAGAACTTGTACGCCTGTTGATAAATGTCCGTCGTCCCGTTTTCTGTGAAACATGCGACAAAGCCGCGGAAAGCTACGGTGGAGCGTTCAACAGCAGTCAAAATATGCGTGTTCATGACTATAGCAACTTCACGCTGAATTCACTGTCCGCAGAGCCTGAAGTAAATCAGGTGAAGAGCGACAGCATGAAATACGCCGGCCTCCGATGGGAACGTAGGACCAAGGAATTTGAAGTACTCTCCTGGGAGTCAGAATTCCGGAAAACTTGGTGTTTGTGCAGACACTAACCTTGATGGGTGGCCTGGGGGGAGCTAAATAGAAGAAGTTGAGAGGAAGGGAAATTTTGTGGGAATTTGTTCGCTTCCCAGAGCAGACATTGGTCAGCACTGGGAAGTGACGCATAATTAATGCGACTTGCGCTGCAATTGGCGTAAGTCATTTTGCTGGAGGGGAAACTGAGGCGAAGAGCGGACTGGCAGAAGTCTCAGTAGAGGTCTTCCGTTCCCAGCTTGCCTAGAGTGTGGACGTGGCGTTCTTTACTCAGCTTGCCTGAGAAAGAGTGAGCATCTCTGCAGTTCAGGATTTAGCAAATGGAACGATTGAGTTTGGAGACAGAAAGTTTTGGTTCAGCTATGTACTGAGCAAGATAGCTAGGAGTGAATAGATGAGCGCAGCCTTGCAGCACCACGAGGTCGGCCAATGTCCACACAACGATGCCGCTCTGCCACGCTGTTTTCGGTGATATTGTACCCACTCTGGCCACTGATTAATTTGTTGGATCACGTTGGCAAAGTTTCCACAAGGGTTTCATGGGCCGTGTACTGTAGAGTTCTTGTCACACTTTGCATTATGCCTGGGCCAGTCGATAGGAATTACTTTTGAGTTATCGAGCTTTACTCCACACAAACGCAATTTATTACCACTGCCTGGTAGGAGAGTCATGTGATGATTAAAGGTCGTGAGTTAAAATGAATTTGTGATAATCGACTGCATCTGTTTTCAATCAAGTAGTTGAAATCCCAAGTCCCTCTCTTAATTAATTTTATGTTCAACATTTGCATCTGGTGTTCAATAGCTGCATATAACATCAACATATCATCATACAGTATAACAGTTTTTAATTAAAAGTGATCAATTGTGAATCAATTAATGTCAACACTGCCACCACTGTTCAATCAGGAGTCACAGGGCCTTATTACTTTCTTTGCGTTATCCGATATTGCAGCAGTTTTGCACTCTCTGTTGATCTGTTAGTCAATTAGCTGGGGTGAACGCACGCCAAAACCAGATAAGTGACGGGTGGGGTGTTACAACCGCTGCACCACCTGGAGACAAAGTGTACTGTAATTGCAGGGATAATCTCAGCTTGCCTCTCGGCTGACATACATTCTCACCTAGCGCCATCTACCCACAATCCATGTTCACGACCTACACGCTTGCTACTTCCAGATTCCAGCATTAAGTCGACGTAAATTGGCATCTGCATTGAAGGTAGTGGATTCATTCTCCATCGAGCAAATCAGTTACATGAATGCATGGTGTTTGTGCTTTCACCACATAGAATCTGCTGCTGTTAAGCATATTATGTAAACAGAAGGTTGATGCGGATGAAATGAAGGGAAGGGGAAGAAACTACTGATGTCGGCTGCATCATGACTTGATACAGGATCAGTGGGGATGAGTGAAAATGTGTGCCAATCCAGGATTTGAATCCAGGATCTGCTGTTACTAGCAGTTGTGTTAATAACTGCACCAACTGGGCTCAGTGTTTATTTCAATTGCCTCTTGGCTAGCCCACCTAGGGGCACCATCTATCAGCAGTTCATGCCCCCCCCCCCCCCCCATCATTGCTACTTTGTGATTCCTGCAGGAGGTTGAAAGCAACTGTTGACCAAGACTAAAGGTATGGACTGATCGCTCATCAAGGTATTCAGTTGAATAAATCTGTTCTTTCAGACATTTTAGAAGCGACGGTCACCACACGGAATCTTTTGCTGTGAAACATATTATGTAAAATGAATCTGGAATGGGGAGAAAGGAAAGGAATGCGAATGACACTTGCTAGGCAGCTGTGTTAACAACTGTGTCACCCAGATACAGTGTCTAACAAAACTGTGCAGACTATCTCAGCATGCCCCTCAGACAATCCACATTCCCACATAGCGCCACCAATGGTCAGTCCCCGCCCATGGTCTCCATGTTAGCTAGTGTGAGATTCATGCAGGATGTCGAGTATAATCGTACATCTACACTGAAGATTGTGGATTCATTGCCCATTGAGGAAAAACAATTATATGAATGTGTAGTGTCTGTTCTTTATTATATGTCTGAAATAATAGACACTATGTCCTTTGACAGTCCCCAACTGTGCCCTCCAAGCTCAGTACTTTGAGATTCCCACAGGAAGTCGAACATAATTGTCCCCTTGCACTGGAGGTGGTAGATTGATTGTCCATTGGGAGCATCAGTATATGAATGTGAGGTGCCTTTTGTTTCAGCCATATCCAAAAGAGCAGGCACCATGCGGAATCAGCTGCTGTGAAATGTATTATGTAAATTAAAGCTGGAGTGGGGAGAAGGAAAGGGAAAGAGAAAGGAACTATTGATGTCAGCTGCATCGGGACCTTATGTACCTCAGGGGCAATGATTGAAAATATGGGCCATACCAGGACAGTAAAGGAAGGGAACTATGGTGTCAGCTATATTGAGACCCTATGGATAATCAGTGGCGATGAATGAAAATGTATGCCAGACCAAGATTTTAACCAAGGATCTGAACACGGGATCTATTGCTTACTAGGCATTTGTGTTTGCACCATCTGGACACAGTGTTTATTGCAATTGCGTGGGCTACCTCATCATGCCTCCCAGCTGACCCACATTCCCACCTTCCATCACTTATCTGCAGGCTCTGTCCGTGCCCTCCACACTTGCTACTTTGAGATTCCTACAGGAGGAATTTAATTGTGCATCTGCAGCGAAGGTGATGAATTCATTACTCAGTAGGACGAATGAGATGAATGCATGGTGTCCTTTTGGTTATGCCTGATTTGCCACATAGAATCCATTGCTGTGAAACATATGCCAGAAATTGAGGATGGACAGAGTAGAAAAGAAAGGAAAGGGACTATTGATGTCTACTGCATCAGGACTTTATGTGGAATCAAGAGTGACAATATGTCCTGGACCGCGAATCGAACCTGAGATTTCATGCTTACTGGGCAGATGCGTTAACCAGTGCACCACCCAGACACCACGTTTATTGTAACTGTGCTGTCTTCGTAACACACACTGTTCCCACCAAACATCATCTCTCTGTAGTCTCCATACTCGCTACTTTGAGAATCTAGCAGGTGGTGATACATAATTGTCCATCTGCACTGAAAATGGTGGATTCATTGCCCATTCAGGTGATACAAATTTATGAACGTGTGGTGCTGTTCTTTTCCATAGGTCTGAAAAAACAGACACCATGTGGGATACGCTTCTGTGAAGCAATTCATGTAAATTGAAGGTGGAGGTGGGAGAAAGGAAAGAAAAGAGGAGGAATTATTGAAGTCAGATGCATCAGGCGTTACGAAGAATCAGCGGCGACGAGTAAAAATGATTGCCAGACCGGGTTTTAAACCTAGGATCTGAACCTGGAGTCTCCTGCTTACTAGGTAGCTGCGTTAAGTGCTGCGCTACCTTGCACAGTGTTTATCGCAATTGCGTGGACTGTCTCAGCATGCCCCTTGGCCAAACCACATTCCCATCTACTTCCACCTATCCACAGCCCCTGTCCATTCCCTGCATGCTAGCTACTTTGCGTTTAACGCTGGTTTGCCCTGAAGGTGGTGGATACATCATTCTTTGAGGCAAAACAATTGTATTGTGTGGTATCTGCTTTTTTCCACATGTTTAAAAGAACAGACACCACATGCATTCGACTGCTGTGAAACATATCATATGAACTGAAGGTGGAGGGGGAAGAAAGGAAACGAAAAGGAAGGACCCACTGATGTCAACTGCACCACCTGGACGCAGTGTTTATTGCAGCTGTGTGGACTATCTCACCACACCTCTCGACCGACCCACATTACGACCTAGCACCACATATAGTCAGTCCTTATCCATGGCCTTCATCCCTGCTACTTTGAGATTCCTACAATAAGATGAACATAATTGTGCATCCCCACTGAAGGTGGTGGATTCATTTCCCATGGAGGCGAATCAACTGTCAACTTGTGATGTCTATAATTTTGGACATGTCTGTAAGAACCGACACCTCATGGAATCTGTTGCTGTGAAACGAGTTGCAAACTGAAGATGGGGATTATTTATTTATTTATTTATCAAGTAAACGCCTGATACCTCTTGTTATATAGCAGGTTGTACATTGTGTGATTTTACATGTTGTATCATACAAATTCAGTTTTATTAATAGTACATTTTTTGAGAATTTTACAAAAGGATAAAATAAAAAAGTGACAAATAAAAGTGTATACACACTGAAGAGCCAAACAAACAGATACACCTGCCTAATATCGTGTGGAGCCGCAACGAGGCATACAGAAGTGCCGCAACACGACGTGGCATGGACTCGACTAAAGTCTGAAGTAGTGATGGATGGAACTGACACCATGAATCCAGCAGGGCTGTCCATAAATCCGTAATAGTGTGAGGGGGTGGAGATCTCTTCCGAACAGCACGTTGCAAGGCATCCCAGATATGTTCAATAATGTTCATGCCTGGGGAAATTGGTGACCAGCGGCTTGTTTAAACCCAGAAGAGTTCCTGGAACCACTCTGTAGCAATTCTGGACATGTTGGGTGTTGCATTGTCCTGCTGGAATATCCCAAGTCCTCGGAATGAGCAGCGGACATGAATGGATGCAGGTGATTAAACAGGATGCTTACGTACGTGTCACCTGTCAAGTCGCATCAAGACATATCAGGGGCCCCATGTAACACCAACTGCACACGCCCCACACCATTACAGAGCCTCCACCAGCTCGAACAATCCCCTGCTCTCATTCAGGGTCCTTGGATTCATGAGGTTGTCTCCATACTCGTACACGTCCATCTGCTCGATACAATTTGAAACGAGACTCGTCCGACCAGGTAACATGTTGCCATTCATCAACAGTCCAATGGCGGTGTCGATGGGCCCTGGCGAGGCATAAGGCTTTATGTCGTGCAGTCGTCAAGGGTACACGAGTGGTCCATCAGCTCCGAAAGCCCATATCAACGATGTTTGGTTGGATCGTTCGCACACTGACGCCTGTTGATGGCCAAACGTTGAAATCTGCAGCAATTTGTGGAAGGGTTGCACTTCTGTCACGTCGAACGATTCTCTTCAGTCGTATTGGCCCTGTTCTTGCAGCATCTTTTTCTGGCCGCAGCGATGTCGGGGATTTGATGATTCACCAGATTCGTGATATTCACGGTGCTCTCGTGAACTGGTCGTATCGGAATATCCCCACTTCATTGCAACCTCGGAGATGATTTGTTCCATCGCTCGTACGCCGACTATAACACCACGTTCAAACTCATTTAAATCTTGATAACCTGCCATTGTAGCAGCAGTAACCGATCTAACAATTGCGCTATAGGCGTTGCCGACCGCAACGCCCTATTCTGCCTGATCTCTGTATTTGAATACGCATGCCTATACCAGTTTTTACCATTGTTTTTTTTTTTTTTTTTTTGCGCTTCAGTGTCATTCTGTACACACACACACACACACACACAAAATATATATATACACGAGGGTTGGAACTTAAATAACTATTTATTCACAACCGATACAAAAGAGTTACATGTTTGCACGTGTTACTGTCCTTCGAAGTAGTCACCAGCGTTGTGTAGAACCCGTTGCCAGCGATGTGGAAGGCATAGTATACCGTTAGCAGAGCCTGTTCTGTTGATGGTGCGAACGGAGCGGTATACTGCCTGTCGAATCTCTGGAACAGTTGCGAATGCTAAGTAGTGGTTCCTTCATATTCAGAATCAAATCAAAGTCACAAGGACTTAAGTCCGGGGAGTATGGTGGATGGTACAGTACTTCCCAGTCCCATCGACCGAACAGAGCAGCCACAGCTTGCGCTGTATGCGCCCGCGCATTGTCATGCAAAATGATGGGTGGGTTGCGCAGAAAGTGTCGTCGCTTCTTTCGCAAAGCTGGTCGCAGGTGATGCTCAAAAAACGAACAGTCTGACATTGACGGTATGCCGTGGAGGAACGTAATGCGTTAGGATAACACCATCATAGTCGTACACCGTTGCGTTAGACTGCTCGCTCACAAGAGAATGTGCTTCCCTCGACTGTGCGCACGCCGGTGACGGGCGGGTCCATTTGCTCTGAGGTAAGATAGGTATGTCAATAACGTGTGCTATCAGCGACAATAGAAGATTCCATTGCATAGTGTCTACTCACCAGTGTTGCCACTGTTTAAATTCCAACCACCGTGCACAATTTTGTTTAAACTTGTTGCTAAGTTAGATAATGGTAATAAATATGATATATGATAGGTTATGGATGTATTTTAAATTAAAACTGAAAGCGTATTTAGTGGAAGAAACAAGAGATGTAATTTTGACGTAGATACAATGTCACAGTTCTTCTATTTGTATGGTTACATCTGTTTCATATGCTGTCTTGACTATGGTAACACTTAATCAATAATGTATTGATGTGCGGCTGGTCCCGGCGGAGGTTCGAGTCCTCCCTCGGGCATGGGTGTGTGTGTTTGTCCTTAGGATATTTTAGGTTAAGTAGTGTGTAAGCTTAGGGACTGATGAACTTAGCAGTTAAGTCCGGTAAGATTTCACACACATTTCAACATTTTTTGAACAATAATGTATTGATTCGTTAGGTTGCAATGTGTTTCCGAAGTTAAGGTAACAGTGGAGATTGGGAGTTGATTTAAAGTGTCATAGTAAGCTGCATTAGGTGCGAGGGCTCCGTAAAACTTCGAGACAGTCACACCTGATGATGTCACATCTTCAGATAGTGTTACATAAATGGTATAACAACCAATTACATAGAGAGCTAAATTTTCAGATTGATTCGATTTAGTGTTGTATAAACTTATCTTACTTTTGCTATGTTTATATGTTTTTCTCATCTTCACTTCCTGTGTACGATATAGCATTCGATTCAGTGTCAGTGTTTGTATCTGTGTCGTTTACTCTTTAGTGCTGGTCTGTCAGCTGTGGACCCTGTTTTATTCTACCGTATGGCCTCTCCTGTTTGTGTGCAACATGTAATGGTCGCGATACCACCTCTGTGATGTTATTTATAGAGTTCCAGTCCTCTTGTCTGTCTATAAACTTTCCTATGCCGGTTCTAGGCGCTTCAGTCCGGAACCGCGCTGTTGCTACGGTCGCAGGTTCGAATCCTGCGTCGGGCATGGATGTGTGTGAAGTCCTTAGGTTAGTTAGGTTTAAGTAGTTGTAAGTCCAGGGGACTGATGACCTCAGATGTTATGTCCCATAGTGCTCAGAGCTATTTGAACCATTTTTGTCCTATATCCTGGTTCGCTAAACTTGGTCTTATATGTCCTAGGGCATCGCAGACGAGCACCATATGTTCAGATATCCCATTCTCAGCACAGATTCAGGTGTGAGTCTGCTTTAGGCCAAACCTGTGGATATGTACAGCATATGGGCCATGGCCCCTGAGAAAGTGCGCCATGCCACGTATTGCATTTATGTACTTCAAATTCATCTGTTCTCAGATCCTGGGGAGAAAGAGTAGACTTATTTTTCCTTAACAGCTGTGTCCCACTCTGTCTGCCAAGTATCAGTTCTCTACTTGTTTAATCTCTGTTATGTCCTTTCCAGTTATTACTGTTATATGTTCATGCCTTCCCTCTTCACCCAGTAGGCAGCTACTCTGTGGCTAATTGTAATATCTGCTGGGAAAGCTCCCAGTACTACACATAGTGCCTCTATCGAGGTCGTGCCAAAAGCCCCTGAGATTCTGTGTGGAACACTCCTCCGGCCCCACTTCGCAATGGTTGTATGCATACCTAAGCATAATCAGTGTGTCCAAACATCAGCCACAAGACAAATTATTGACTGGAAGAGTGTTGTATATTATGTAATCATTGTCTGTAGGGGTAGTCTGTATCTTATTATAGTGCTCACTCTTGCAAGTTTCATCGCTTTATTAGCCGATAGTCTGGTATGTTCATTAAAGTGTAAATGTCCATCAATATAAATAAAGTGGTATCTTGTCATAGCTTCCCTTTTTAGGCTGGAGAGGAAATAAATGAAAGGAAAAGGAAGGAATTATTGACATCAGCTACATCATGACATTATGTGGAATCAGTGACAATGAGCAGAAATGCATGCCGGACTGAAGTTTGAACCCGGGAACCAAATCTATGATCTCCTGCTTACCAGGCAGTTGCATTAACCAGTACACCACCTGGACTCAGTGTTTATCACAACTGAACGGAATATGTCAGAACGCCTTTCAGCAGACCCTAATTCCCACCCAGCGCCACTTATCCATAGTCCCTGTCCATGCACTCCCTGCTACTATCATTACAATTCGCATAGGATGTCCAATTTGATTATGCATCTGCACGGAAGGTTGTGGATTGATTGCCCAGCAAAGTGAAACAGTTATATAACGTGCGTGGTTTTTGTCCTTTTGGACATGTTCGAAAGAATAGACACCATTCGGAATACGATGCTGTGAAAAAAATAATGTAAACTGAAGATGGAGGTAGGAGAAAGAAAAAGGAAATGGATGGAAATGCTGATGTCATGTGCTTTGGGACTTCGTATGGAATCAGTGGTTGCGAGTGAAAATGTGTACCGGACTGGAATTCGAACCTGATATCTCTTGCTTACTGGGCAGTTTTGGTAATCACTGCACCATCTAAACGCAGTGTTTATCGTAATTGTGCAGACTACCTCAGCATGCATCTCTGCTGACCCACATTCACACCAAGAACCACCTCTCTGCAGTCACCATTCATGCGCTTCATGCTCACTACGTTGAGATTCTTGCATATAGTGGAAAATAGCTGTGCATGCACTCTGAAATTGGTGGATCCACTGCCCATCGAGGTTAAATAATTATACGAGTGCATGTTATCTGTTCTTTTGGCATGTCTGAAAAGAATACACACCACGTAGAATCTGCTACTGTGAAACATACTATGTACATTGAAGGTGGAGGGGGATAAAGGAAGGGAAAGGGAAGGAACTATTGAATTAGGTGCATTGGACTTTATATGAAATCAACGGCGAAGTTGAAAATGTATGAGGGACCAAGATTAGATCAAAGGGATCCGAAATTGGGATCTCCTTCTTACTAGGCAGTTGCATTAACCACGGCGCAATGAGGACACAGTGTTTATTGCAACTGCACAGACTATCTCAGCTTGCCTCAGTACTCAGAGATTCCCACCACAGGTCGAGCATAATTGTGTATTCATAGTGAAAGTGGTGCATTCATCGCCAATTGAGGCAAATCAATTATATGAATGCATGGTGTCTGTTGTTTTGGACATGTCTGCACTAACAGACACCATGCACTCATATAATTGATTTGTACTGATAGGCAATGAAGCCATCAACTTCAGTGCAGATGCATGATTAGATTCGATATCCTGCAGGAATTACAATGTAGCATGAAGAACATGGATGTGGGTCGACTGAGAGGCATCCTGAGATACTCTGCACAGTTGCCATGAACACTGTGTTCGTCTAGCACAGTGGTTAACCGGTTTCGGCCATACCGGTTACGACTGTGTCATAAGAATGTGATTATGTCTATAAATAAACAAAAAATTTTACAAAATAATCAATCACTCACTCCATTGACAAAATGTCGTTTTTTCCCAAAGTTAATGCAACTGTCTAGTGTGTAGGAGAACCCAGTTTCAAATCCCGAGTCCAAATCCCAGACTGGCCCACATTTTCACTCATCAGCTCTGCTTTCACATGAACTTCTAATGGAGCCGATATCTATAGTTCCATTCCCTTCCTTCCCTTTCTCACCCCTCCACATTCATTTTACTTAAAATGTTTGACAACAGCAAATTATTTGTTTTACGACATGTACCAGAGAACAGACACCATGCATTCGTATATTTCATTCGTGTCATCGGGCAATGAATCTACCATCATCAGTAGGTATGCACAATTTCGTTCGACCTCCTGTCTGAATCTCAATGTGTAGCCAGCACGTAGGGCGAAGATTCCCAGCTGCAGATAGGTGGAGCTAGATGGGAATGTGGGCTGGCCGAAAGGCATGCTGAGATAATCGAAACAACTGTGATAAACGCTGTTATCTGGTGGAGTAGTGGTTAACGCAGCTGCCTGTTAAACAGGAGATCCCAGGTTTGGATGCTGGTTTTCAATCCCTGATTGGCGTACATATTTTCACTGATCGCTGCTGGTTAGGCATCAAGTCCCAATGCAGCTAACATCAATACTTCCTTCCTTTTCCTTTCATTTATCCCCCCTCCACCGTCAATGAACGTAACATATTTCTTAGCAGAGGATTCTGTGTGCTGTCTGCTCCTTCGGACGTGTCCAAAAGAACAGACACCACATGTTTGTATAATTGATTTGATTCGTATCGATGGGCAATGAATCGACCAGTTTCAGTCCAGATGCACAAATACATTTGACCACCTTTGAGAAATAAAACCATCGAGCATGGAGGGCATGGACGGGACTTTGGCTAGGTGGCGCTAGTTGGTAATGTGGGTCGGCCGAGCGGCTTTCTGAGATAGTCAGTGGAGTTGTGGTAAATAACGTGTCCAGGTAGTGCAGTGATTAACGCAACTGACCATTAAGCCCGAGGTCCCAATTTCTCATCCCAGTTCCGAATCCCTGTCCGGCATACTGCGGTGGCCCGGTGTAATGTTATGCGCTTTCGTGGATTTGCTTGTTGAAGAATGCTGGTTCTGCTTTCTTGCAGCGCCGATGTCTTCTGCTAGCTCCGGACGCTTCTCCGAAGATTTCACTGCTGGGAAGGGGAAGTTTTCACTCTCTCGCTCTCTCTCTCTTCTTATTTAAAAAATACGCTTCTCTTGGAATATCATTCAATGCACCCGAACATATTTATTTCCACTTTGTACACAAAAACAACTAAACTTTATGACGTAAGCCCACACATTACCGGGCACCCAAGATAAGCTAATTACACATTTTTGAACACAATTAATACATAAGCTATTATCGTGGCTGACTATCCACGTCCAGTCCACGTACTCTCAACAGCAGTTCAACGTCTAATAAAAAGTCACTATCTCGAGTCACTACATTTGTTTTTCAACAATACAAAGCTACATTACTCTTTGCAGCCGGCCACGGAGCTTCCGGGCCGTAGTTCATTATTCTTGGCAGGTCGCGCTGAACACTTGCCAGTGCCGACGAATTATCTCCCTTCCAGTTTCGCCTGCACAAACAATAAATGGGTGCAGTATCCCACGCTCATCCTTACGCCCTGCTTTAAAATAACGCGCGTTCGAAACCGCTGGAACACAAGTGTCTCCAGACTTTCGTAAAATTCTGGGGGCACTACACTTCCCTCCCCTTAGCTCGAACACTCATTATTTTGCACATAACATATATTTCAATAATTTTTTCCTTAACACTTATCTTGTTACTTTGCACGACATAAAAACATTGGGTACAAAAACTCTCTTCCATCTCCGGTATTTCATTAAGCTGTTGGTAATATCTTTCATAGACATAGTAGTATGATAAACTAATAGTACAACAAGTATTAGCTATTTCCAGTAGATTTATCTGCTCTTGCTTCCAGGATTGAGCCAAAATAAATCTCTCCCCTTGGCCAGTTTCAAAGTTCAGGCTTTATTCTGAGTCGTGTCTTTACTTTTTTTTCTTTTTTTTTTCAGAAGCTGTTGCAATGATAACCACCGGTTTTCCGGGTCTGAAAAAAATTAGTTGTACTGGGGGTTTTCTCTTTTTTCTATCTCCTCTCGCAGTACTCGTCTTTTCTATTTTAAAAAAAAATTACAGTTCAAATTTACCAGGAGAAACTTTCCACTACAATCTCAGGTCACTATACCACCTTTCCCTTTGGGTTCCAATCTACGAAAGGGTTGATACTATGAAAACATCATCTTCCTCATCCTTGGGTAGGTACGTCCCTTCCATTTATACTAAACTATGGTACAGGTCAATCCCCTTTTTGGTGCCCCTGCCCGCACAGTATAGGTCAGTCTCCTCTTGGTCTGCCTACCTGCCTCTCTTTCTCTCATTTCATGTATATCGGATGCGCCCTCCCTATCTTCTCTAACAATGATTCCTAGTCTTGCCTCTTTCGTACTCCTCTGCACACTATTTTATTTAAAATTTCCTGGTAAAATTTCTATCTACCTCTCCTTTCCTCCTTCAGCCTACCCACTTAAATTCTTCGCTTGTTCATTGCTTACAGCTGACTTATATAGCCTTAATAACTAAATATGTTTCGTCCATGGTTGTAACTTTATTTCTTTTCATCAGGCTATTCGGTCTGCACAATCCTTTTATTCATCAGAAACTTATTTGACTCGATACCTCCGGCTTAATATCTGTACTACTATAGCTATGAACACAGGTGGATACACACTTCGTCCCCCCTTGTTCCTTTAGCTTAAGCTTACTATACCATTTCACTTGAGATGTGCAACCGTCATTACTTAGCACTTGTGCTCGAGCCCTTCCTGAGCACTGCCTCCCCCCTTATCTGTGACGGTTGTTACATCTCCCTGTGCATTACTTGTCTGCGTCTTTGTATTTAATTGAGTGTGGAAGTGTGATCGTGCGTCCTGATTCTTCGGCCCACTAAGGTTCTTAATTGAAGATTTTTAGAAATCACGGAAGAGAGAACGACTTCAGCGATGGAAGTATATGAATGTGGACACAGGGAAAGATAGATTGGTACTCTTAAGAGAAGTAAGAAAGGAAATTAAAGAATTGATTGCTAAGATCGAAGAAAGAAAGAAGACAGCCCCAAAGACAGGAAACCCTTCCCACCTCCCTTCCTCCAGGATCCCCACTTTGCCAGTACTTAAGTGAGAAGCCGGAGGAGGTATGATGTTCGGCGTCTCCTGCAGAACGGACATTCTCACCGTCACCTTTGAAGTCCCCGAAGAAAAGATCTTAGCAACTCCTATGGAATGGCAAATGATGAAGAACCAGTCACACTTGTTTGCGAGGGTTGTATGATGGGCGTGGTGTGTAGGTCGTGTCTGTGCCTATGCTACCCACCCCTTTCAAAATTAGATATAAACCCTCCCCAACCACATCACACTTTACAAAAAATATAAAACATTCTATAAAAATAGAAATTATATACACTATAATTCAGTTAGTCACTTCACTTTATATTTCATACACATGTTCAGTTTATGTCATCTAGGTATCATTCTTCCTAAACAGTACCATCATCTTAGATCTCCTGTTAGAATGTTGCCCTGTTAGTTTTATCTCATGCTTAGAGGTTACTGTTTATTGTGACTCCTTAAATTAGTCATAATCGTGTAGTCATAATTGGTCTCTTTTAATACTAATATGATAGGATAGCTTAAGGGCTGTAAATAGATTACAGGATAGTCGAAGATTTGAAGGGAGTTCGGTGCAGGAAAACTAATGTGGAAGTAACACCGAACCCAACTCGGGAACCGGCGGGCGTCACTCCGCCCGTTGACACAGAACGTCAACGTCCCTGGGGGTTTTGTACATATCGTTTTATATCCTTAACATTATACATTCCCTTTTCCTCTCCCGTCACAGGATCGAAATATTTCGCCCTTGTAAAATGCCAGTCAAAATACTTGCACATTGTACCCCAGGCATTACAATAGTATTTTGGATCCCACAAATATGAGATCAACTTCTCTTGTGCACTTGAAGACTAATATTTTTCCTTAAACTTTCTCTGAAAATCTTCCCAGGATGTGAAGTTTTCAACATTTACTGTGCCCTATTCTGAAGCTTCACCCTCCAAATAACCTACCACAAACTCTATTTTCTTAGCATCCTCCCAACTTTTAGGTATGGCTTGGATAAACCGTTTTAAGAAATGG
Source organism: Schistocerca nitens (assembly GCF_023898315.1). Lineage (NCBI taxonomy): Eukaryota > Metazoa > Arthropoda > Insecta > Orthoptera > Acrididae > Schistocerca > Schistocerca nitens. The sequence goes on from NC_064617.1 coordinate 636,665,842, forward strand.
GTGGGATGTACCTCCCCGTCTGGTTTGAATTTAGGAAACTGTCTCGACAAGCCTGAATTTGATCCCCATTGAAAATCAGTTATCATGTCTTTATTTAATATAATATTTTGGGAAACTGTGCCTTACTTTAGTTTCTCCTGCATAAGCTTGAATTCTTTCCTCGACGTTTCTAAGTCTTTCTTGGTGTTATCTAAATCGGCAGTTACTATAGGCGAAGAGATATCAACACTTAGTTTCTCTTCAACCTTCCGCCCTATTAACTCTTCTACTTGCTCTTCTAAACCATTCAAATTTATAAGCTCTGCAGTCATTAAATTTTCTTTGAAGTTCTGTTCTACGGTTTCCACCCGTGATTTGATTCCTGAAATTTGCGCCTGTACTAGGAGGAGCAACTTATCTTGTTTCTGGACATTGGTTTTTACCGTAGTTAATTCTCGTTTGACCACCTCAAATGTAACATTACATCCATTTTTCAAAGAGTCGTATTTTTCGTTAAATTGTGTTTCCAAATTACTACATTTACAGTCTACATCATATTCCAATTTTTGAACTAACTCATTTAGTTTAGCTTCACTTCTTTGTTCTAAATCCTTAAATAAAATATTTGTCTGTTCACTCAGGGAATCAGACAATTCTTTTTTCAATTCCTTTTTCCATTCTTGCATCTGATTACTTAGGATATTAACTTGAGCCTCTAGTTTTGTGTTTTGCAAATCTAACTTAGAGTTTAATTCTGCCTTCAGTTGGTCCTGTTTTGTGTCCTGTGATTCAAACTGCGCTTTCATAAACCTCATTAATTCGCCTAAATCTGGCCCCTGTTTTTCAATTCCCATAGCCTCAACAGACTCTACGGATAGATGTTCTTTTTCCATTGTGTTTTGTTTTGCCTTTAATCTAGTTATCATTAAAAATACACTCGCTTATTTCCAAACCCACCACACTTCACAAACAATCAAATTATACAAATAATATCTAATATATTCGTGTCAACAACATACAAAGAACAGAGAATACCCAGAGATTCCCAGAGTGCCCAGAGAATACTAGACTACCCAGAGGATCCCAGAGATCCCAAGAGATCATCCCAGAGTGCCCCAGAGACTAAAACACTAAGAAAAATCGCTTCTCGGCTTTTGGCGAGATCAATGTGTAGTTATATTTTATCAATCAAAATTTATAAAAATGTAATAAATCATCGATAGAATGGCTGTCTTCACTTACACGCATCAGCTATGCAAGCAGGTGACCTTGAACGAGCTTCGCCTGGCTGCCGCCAGAGCTGGAGGATCGCGCTCTAGTTCTAACTAAGCGCGATCCGCTGGAAAAAAGGCAGGAAGTCGGGCAACGCCCATCCGGTCGGGCGCTGATTGGCTGGCTGGGCGCTTATCTGTAGTGACGTAGCGTGCAGCTCTTATCAGTAACGACTACCGCGTGCTGGCTGCTACTGAGGCCACTGCATCTCGGACTGTTCACGAAGCAACAGCATTGTACAGACAGCCATGCTTCACTCTAATTGAAGACACAGAAGCATGTTTATACTGTTGTACATATCTTTTAGTTTAGGTTAGGCTGCGGGAGTTACGACTCCTGGGGAGGTGGGTGGGAAACTATTTTTATCGATGATTTATTACATTTTAATAAATATAACTACACATTGATCTTGCCAAAAGCCGAGAAGCGATTCTTCTTAGTGTTTTAGTCTCTGGGGCACTCTGGGATGCTCTGTGGGTCGCAGCTCACCTGGCGTCGCTGGAAAGCGGCGTCGGCACCGGTGTACGGCGGCGTCAGCGTCGATGGACGGCGGCGTCGGTGTAGGTGGACGAAGGCGGCAGCTTTTGCGGACGACTGCGTCGGCGTTGGTACGATGCGACGTCGGCGTTGGTGTGCGGCGGCGGCAGCGTTTGTAGACGGCGGTGTCGGTGATTTGAGACTAACTGCAGCGTTGTGCGATTTTCTTGATTCCCTTAATCATTTCACCATTTATCAACACGATCTTTCTGGATAAGTATCGTGGAATCGCTCTTCAGCCTCGCTGTTATCGGTTGCTGTGGCAACTCCCAACTGTTTTTTTTTTCTCTTTTTCTTATAACTTCCTTAATATTTCCTCTTCTTTCTCGGTCCTTTCTTTACAGTCGCCACGTTCTTGTGGTGGCCCGGTGTAATGTTAAGTGCTTTCGTGGATTTGCTTGTTGAAGAATGCTGGTTCTGCTTTCTTCCAGCGTCGATGTCTTCTGTCTTCTGCCAGCACCGGACGCTTCTCCGAAGATTTCACTGCTAGGAAGGGGAAATTTTCACTCTCTCGCTCTCTCTCTTCTTATACGCTACTCTATCATTCAATGCACCCGAACATATTTATTTCCACTTTGTACGCAAAGTGTACTGGGCACCCAAGATAAGTTAATTACACATTTTTGAACACAATTAATACGTAAGTTATTATCGTGGCTGACTATCCACGTCCAGTCCACGTATTCTCAACAGCAGTTCAACGTCTAATAAACAGTCACTATCTCGAGTCACTGCATTTGTTTTTCAACAATACAAGGCTACATTACTCTTTGCAGCCGGCCACGGAGCTTCCGGGCCGTAGTTTATTATTCCTGGCAGGTCGCGCTGAACACTTGCCAGCGCCGACGAATTATCTCCCTTCCAGTTTCGCCTGCACAAACAATAAATGGGTGCAGTATCCCATGCTCGTCCTTACGCCCTGCTTTAAAATAACGCGCGTTCGAAACGGCTGGAACACAAGTGGCTCCAGACTTTCGTAAAATTCTGGGGGGTACTACAATACGTATTCACTCATTGTTCCCGATTTTAAAGAGTCCCAATACAGCTGACATCAACAGTTCTTTCATTTATCCCCACTCAAATTTCGGTTTACAGAATATGTTGCACAGCCGCGGACTGCGTTTGGTGTCTGCTCTTTTGGACGTGTCTGAAAGAAAAGACTCTGCACATTCATATAACTGATTAACCTTGATGGACAATGACTCCACCACCTTCAGTACGGATACACAGTTACGTTCGCCCTCTTGCAGGAATCTCGATTGTAGCGAGCATCGAGGCCCTGGGTGGAGACTGAGGACAGGCGGCGCTAGGCGGGAATGCGGTTCAGTCGAGAGGCGGGCTGAGCTGGTCCACGCAATTACTATGAACACTGCGTACGGATCTCGGTGTCGAATCCTGTTCCAGCACACATTTACACACGTCGCAGCTAATTTCTTTTAATGTCCCGATACAGTTGACACGAATAGTTCCTTCCCTTTCCTTCCCTTTCAATTCCTTTCATCCCACCCTCCACTTTCAATTTACATACTATGTTTTGAAGGCTCTGGTGCCACGCGCATGTCAGTAGGCGACCGGCAATTGAGGTGGCAACCCCTTCGGAACGAAGAGGTGGACTCGTCCGGCTCTCAGAACGAAAATGCGCTTCTGCGCATGGGCTACCTCATTTATGCAAGCTCTGGTCCGAACAATTCAGCAGATCTTAAAAACGCCCCATCTGTAGCCCGCCCTAGCAGCTGCTGACGTAACCGAACCAACGAAAACTCACGTCGTTTGCCTCACCTCAACCGCCTGAATACGATTTTATCCGGCATCCCATTGGACTTATCCACAAAGAGAGTCACCGAGCAGGACGAACAATGCCAGATTGCTTTCGTCATAATGATTCGACCCAGCACCGTGACTTCTCGTTCGCTTAGCCGCTAATTTCAGCAGCAGGCATTACGTTTCTTTGCGTTAACTCGTCATCTGGGTTTTATTTCATTTGTCACATAACCTGGTATTTGGACTATTTTCTATTCAGTCATGTAAGACAGTTTTTTGTCATGTGTAAAGAGTGTTTGACAATTTAATGAACTAAAAGAAAATTAAGAAAATAATGAGCATTAGAATTACAGTAGTTAATTTTTTGAGACTGATCATGAGCTCTACTGAAAGCTTATTGTTACACCTTGACACGTTCTACTACGTAATTTACCCTAGCCAATATGAGTGCAAAACAGGAAGACAAAAAAAAAACCCTTGACGAAAAACATTAAGAATCTCAATAATAAGGAATAATACTCAAATCATCATGGACAGGAACCCCACTGTTACAAAAACTGTGCCAGATTTTTAGGGATTAAATTCAGGCAGTCACGATAAAAATAATTTTTACAATCTCCACATACCGATTCCTTGCTTTCTTGTCGTTACCACGAGAACACTTGGAACATCTTACGCATTTTACTAAGTGCTCCTGATGTGTAACTGGAAGACTTTTATTCAAGATACCAGATATACTTACTCGGATCTGCCGTGGAACATGACTATTCGACAACTCTCTAGTAAGTAGTGGTTCTGTTAACTACTTTACCTAGCGACCTAATGAAGACAATCGAGGTTTCTTCTAATGTGGCTGAATGGCTAAATAAATTATTGATGAATTCACGAGTGAATTATTCAGTAGTGTGTAACAAACAGCAAGGGGCCATCTGCAAATCCTGCGATTGATGGAATATTATTGTACATTTCTCATCCACTGTTGGTGGTATTGTAGAAATCAATTATTTCTGGTTTTTTAGATTCTTCTAATACCTGAGCTGCATGGTGCATAGAGGAAATCAGAATTGCAGCCTTTTTGCTTCTAGGCACATATGATATTATTGTTGTCTTTTCATGAAAACCGAACAGGGAGGAAAGTACCTCTCTCTTTGTTGAAGGTAGAAACTCTTTTAGAACTTCTCATTTATTTCTTTTGAGCGTGCCTACTTAAGTTAGATTCCTGTTTTCTTCTCCTTCATTAGGATGGTGGACGAAAACCAAACATGGGCTCTAATGTTATGGTTAGTTACTGCAGTGGAATAGTGTGTGCTGGACTGTCCAGATGTCTTTTCTCGGGTTAGAGTTCCTCTGTTGCTGATTTTTCCATTATATACACTATGTTTATATCCTTTAAAAATGGTTTGTTCATGTATCATTCAAAATCGCCATATTAAGACGATAGTTTCTACACTCTTTCGGCATGTACAATTCTTTTTTGTCATCAGTCTTCTGACTGGTTTGACGCAGTCCACTACGAATTTCTACGTCCTCAGTTACTTGCTGGATGTATTCGAATCTCTGTTTCCCCCTAGAGTTTTTGCTCACTACGAGTCCCTCTAGTACCCTGAAGGTTATGCCCTAAAGTATTAACACATGTCCTATCATCCTATCTCTTCACATTGTCAGTATTTTCGATGTGATCCTTTCTTCGCCGACTCTACGGAGAACCTCCCCATTCCTTATCTTATGAATTCACCTAATTTTCAACATTTTTTCTGTATCATCACATCCCAAACGCTTAGACTCTCTTCTACTCCGGTTTTCCCACTGTTCTTGATTCATAACGATGCAATAATGTGCTCCAAACGCACAGTCTCAGAAATTTCTTCCGCAAATTAAGGCCTGTATTTAATACCAGTAGACTTCTCTTGGCCGGGAATGCCCTCTTTGCTTGTGATAGTACGCCTTCTGTATCTTCCTCGCATCACCAGTCAATGGGTATTTAGCTTCCAACGCAAATGAATTCCTCAGTCTACTTTGTGATCACCAGTTTTAGTGTTAAGTTTCTTGCTACTCCCATTTCTGTTGCTTCTCATTCCTTTGTTTTTTTTTCGGTTTACTCTCAAACCATATTCTTTTCTCATTAGGGTGTTCGTTCCTTTCCGAAGATCCTGTAATTGTTCTTCATTTTCACATCTCAACTATGCTTGCAGATTCACCAACTGAATTCACTTCTTGGCAGACCTCAATAAACTTCTGCACTATCCATGAAATGGAGCCGTGGTATTGGCATCATCGAAATTAACGCAAAGTAAAATTACAGTTATACGTTTCAAAGACATTAGACACTAATATCCCGACCGTATCATCTGTAGCAAACATTACTTCTAAACTTTCATATTTTGATTCAAGTAAACTAACGACGTATGGACGCGTTCGATTACTTAAGATTTAATTCTTGATGTTCAGTCTGGTTTGGCTGCCTTAGTCTGTCTCTTGCCTGTTGCTGCTTACTGTTACCGTGGACAAAAACCTCCGTTGGCGTTTCATTTGCGAAAATTACTTCCTAGAGAACTTTCTCTGTACCATCTCGAAGAAGCGTTTCCCTGCACCAACTACCCCTGGCAAATGTGTAATGATAGTGTCTCCTGGTTTGGATGTTTATTGCCGACCCTTCCTTACACCATTTACGCCATTTTTTTCATAGTAGTGTAAGGCATATTCGTTATTTTCCCTTGATGCATCATGCCCTACAGTGAGAGAAAAGTGCATTTTCTTTGACGGACCCTCGTTTTCACCGTCGTTATCTTCACCTTCAGTTTATGTATTAGTATCAAATCCGTGTAAACTACCTGAGCCGTGTCGGCTCGTTATATCTTTGCTCGTCTTTGCTCGTTATATCTTTGCCTACTGGCGCAATCCGTTTTCTTGTCATGCCATCATTTAGCGCTCCGTCTCCTGTATTTGGCTCTTTGGTTAGACAGAGTTGCAGGCAGCTTGTTGACGGACGGAGGGGCAGTGAGAGAGAGCAACGTGTGTGGAACGGGGCCTGATCGGCAATTGATCGTCGAAGTGGGCGGCCACTTGTTGGTACGGAGGGCTGGGCTCCACGCTGTCTGGATTTGGGAGTGATCGTGTGCTGATGCGGGCGTCGTGATCACGTTGATTTTGTCTGGTAACAGCCTGCCCTACCTTATTTTTGGATGAGGTATTTCTGTTTGTGGATATTGTATTGGCATGTGCTCCGGTGCTGGACTTGTCCCGTTTGGCTGGTTTGCCCGCTGTTCTCAGTCACTCCGTACTCAAGCCACTAAGTTCACTCCCCTCTCTGTGTGAACTTCCTTTATGGATGATGTATTTGACAGTATTTAAACTGTGGTTTCCTTTCTATCGCAATTTGTTCAGCGTTTCTGTCATCTTGTCATTATTGCTTAGGTGTGAAATTAATTTGGTTGTAATGTGTTCTAGGGCACCATATTAGTGACTACTGAGTTCGAATATCGAATCTGACCTTTAAGGTGGCAAGTTCTCGCTTAGCCGACTTCTATGTGGTCGTCACAAGCAAACTCAGTGGCCCGATGTATATTGGCTCGTTTTCTGTACTCAATTTGGAAGGTCGTGGTAAGATCCAGCACGTCTCTTAAATGAAGGAATTTATAGTTTACTGTTGTATACTTTATCACTATTGTGATCCCGTGCTTAGGCAGTAGCACTCAACCATTCCTTGCTGCTTCGTAAGTTTACTAATGTAAATTAGTTTTTGGGATCATGTTAACAGTTGGGTGCTCAATAAAATTAACTGTTATGTTCGGCCATTACTGTTAAGCGATTAACTGGTTACTCACCTTTGTTTTAATAATGCAATCATTGCACCTAAGTTAGCGGGTGCCTATCAGGAAAGTTACGTTTAGCGTCCTGCCAATGAAAAAATTAAACTGACACCGTTGTACTCCCACCACAGTAGGAAATATGCAGCCACCAAATAATATGCAGTCATTCCCTACTTCCAGAGACTGACGTCTAAAAATTTAGTGTCACAGTGTTCCAGCCAGTTAATATGTATTATTTTTTAGTGACCCTAGCGTGCTGTTTTCTAGTGTGGGAACACAAACAGCAGTACGAAGACAGCACTAAGTGCCAAACTGTTGGTCGAGCCGTGTGAGCATTACTTCCAGAGACTGCACATATATTTTAGAAAGTTTTACAGATATGTATTTTTCTCTAGAAAGTTCCTTCTTAACTCTTTTGCTGCTGTAGACTTGTTTATACATCCTTATATGCTGTTTCCAGATGCTGTGGACGTGTATAAATGTTCAAATGGTTCAAATGGCTCTGAGCACTATGGGACTTAATTGCTGAGGTCATCAGTCTCCTAGAACTTAGAACTACTTAAACCTAACTAGCCTAAGGACATCACACACATCCATGCCCGAGGCAGGATTCGAACCTGCGACTGTATCGTTCACGCGGTTCCGGACTGTAGCGCCTAGAACCGCTCGGCCAAACCGGACGGCTGTATAAGTGTGCCGCTTGTATTTTCCTACAGTGCTGTGGACTTCTCTAATCGTCCTGACCTGCCAACCTCTCACTGCTGCGAACGAGTTACTTCTATACCTCGGTGAAAAAGTTTCGAGTATTTAACATAGAACATATGTCTCTAATAGCATGCTATTATTTGCAAAGAACATAGTTTAGATGTTTGGAATCATTTAAGAGATATGGCGATTGCTATGACCACATGATTCACGATGTGCAAGGATGTTAATGGGCACGTCACGCATTACCGTCCTGCAGGTATAAAACCCAATAACTCGAGGACGAAATGAAATATCGTTCTGTTCTAAATTTTAAATACAATTTCAGTATCTTATTTACATTTCATACACTGCGATGTATGAGCTAAAATCAACCATATGCAAAATTTACACAATACGTTGTTGTATGCCAGTATGTGAGAGTAAAACAGATAAAATTTTTAAAGTCCCAGAGCGAAACTATCCATTACGGCATGACGACACGAGGCAGCCTCAATAAAAACATTTCTCCATCGAGACTGGGTCAGGGCAAAACACAACGTCGGCATTTCTGGCAACAACCGCTACTGGGAGAGATGGCTACCTAGCCATAATCACGGGTCGCAGAGTTCAGCATCACAGGCTGCCTCTGTCACAGATTGGAGGACCCGCAAGCCTTTCCTTCCCACCAGGATCAGAACACCAGCGTTCCTGACATTCCGGTGGACTGAATAGGGCCCAACCGTCATCGCGATACTACGGAGGGTGAAGAGTGCTGAGCAGGAGGGGACGGAGCACCTCCCAAGTCGGCGCGTGTAAGTTCAATACACGCGCTGCGAACCGCCAGTGCAGCAGCCGGCTGGAACGAAGTGTGCCGTGTTAGCTGCCTTGAACGGGGTGAAGACGCGATTCCTCAGCGGGCATCGACAGACGATCCTAACCACGAGTCAATAAGCTACCTGTATTTATACACTCCTGGAAATTGAAATAAGAACACCGTGAATTCATTGTCCCAGGAAGGGGAAACTTTATTGACACATTCCTGGGGTCAGATACATCACATGATCACACTGACAGAACCACAGGCACATAGACACAGGCAACAGAGCATGCACAATGTCGGCACTAGTACAGTGTATATCCACCTTTCGCAGCAATGCAGGCTGCTATTCTCCCATGGAGACGATCGTAGAGATGCTGGATGTAGTCCTGTGGAACGGCTTGCCATGCCATTTCCACCTGGCGCCTCAGTTGGACCAGCGTTCGTGCTGGACGTGCAGACCGCGTGAGACGACGCTTCATCCAGTCCCAAACATGCTCAATGGGGGACAGATCCGGAGATCTTGCTGGCCAGGGTAGTTGACTTACACCTTCTAGAGCACGTTGGGTGGCACGGGATACATGCGGACGTGCATTGTCCTGTTGGAACAGCAAGTTCCCTTGCCGGTCTAGGAATGGTAGAACGATGGGTTCGATGACGGTTTGGATGTACCGTGCACTATTCAGTGTCCCCTCGACGATCACCAGTGGTGTACGGCCAGTGTAGGAGATCGCTCCCCACACCATGATGCCGGGTGTTGGCCCTGTGTGCCTCGGTCGTATGCAGTGGCGCTCACCTGCACGGCGCCAAACACGCATACGACCATCATTGGCACCAAGGCAGAAGCGACTCTCATCGCTGAAGACGACACGTCTCCATTCGTCCCTCCATTCACGCCTGTCGCGACACCACTGGAGGCGGGCTGCACGATGTTGGGGCGTGAGCGGAAGACGGCCTAACGGTGTGCGGGACCGTAGCCCAGCTTCATGGAGACGGTTGCGAATGGTCCTCGCCGATACCCCAGGAGCAACAGTGTCCCTAATTTGCTGGGAAGTGGCGGTGCGGTCCCCTACGGCACTGCGTAGGATCCTACGGTCTTGGCGTGCATCCGTGCGTCGCTGCGGTCCGGTCCCAGGTCGACGGGCACGTGCACCTTCCGCCGACCACTGGCGACAACATCGATGTACTGTGGAGACCTCACGCCCCACGTGTTGAGCAATTCGGCGGTACGTCCACCCGGCCTCCCGCATGCCCACCATACGCCCTCGCTCAAAGTCCGTCAACTGCACATACGGTTCACGTCCACGCTGTCGCGCCATGCTACCAGTGTTAAAGACTGCGATGGAGCTCCGTACGCCACGGCAAACTGGCTGACACTGACGGCGGCGGTGCACAAATGCTGCGCAGCTAGCGCCATTCGACGGCCAACACCGCGGTTCCTGGTGTGTCTGCTGTGCCGTGCGTGTGATCATTGCTTGTACAGCCCTCTCGCAGTGTCCGGAGCAAGTATGGTGGGTCTGACACACCGGTGTCAATGTGTTCTTTTTTCCATTTCCAGGAGTGTATTTAACTAATTCTAAATCTCCTTTCACTGCGCCCACCAACGACGACAGGTCGCTATCATCCTTCCGAGGAAAACTGGCAAGGACTGAACTGGGAGAGTGCCTCCTGACACAGAACCAACTCTACTTAACGCCCGTCCAATAGTGGCCTCTTACAGAGTTTTCACCTCTGGGATATCTTTAAAATTTCGCGCACTGTTTTACTTGATTTGATGTAGTGCAGTAACTATGGCAATAACAAAAAGAAATTCAGTCCCTTATCGAGAGAAGATATCAAACTGTAATTCGGGAATAATAAAATTTTTCCACGTAATAGTTTCCTTAAAATCGGATGATAAGTATTTCATAGCAGCTGGCAACTCCACGTGAACACAACTGGGCACGTCGCGTGCGACTGCTCGTCGGTTATAAAACCCAATAAGTCGAGAACTAAATGAGATATCTGTCTGCTTTTGATTTGAAATGGGTTATCGATACCTCATGTATCTTTCATTATTTGCAATATATCAGCCAAACTCAATTACAAGCAAAGTTTGCGCAATGCGTTTTTACCTCTGCAGACTCTTTAAATTTTCGTGCAGTGTTTTCCTTAATTTGATGTAGCGCAGTAAGTATGATGGATAACGAAAAGAAATTCATTTCTTTATCGAATGAAGATATCGCACTGTAAGATGCGCAAAGATCAAATCTATCTACCCAATAGTTCTCGAAAAATCGGATGATAAGCGTTCCATATCGGCCGGAACGCCGTCTCTCGGCGTAAGCACCAGCATTTGGCGAGCAGTACAGCCACAACATAAGCCGCCCTCACCACAGAATGTAGAGGGCTCGTCTGTAGCTGCGAAAGGGTTAAGAGCGGCTCAAACAACTACCCATGGTGTTCAATAATCCTCCTTCCACCACGGTAACATTTTGCGGAAGTTCTGAGCAGTAAAACTTATCGCTGAGGTTACTTCTACGCAGTTGCTGGCACACAGTGGGCGGTTCTGGACGCATTGAGATCTCTCTCCCCCCCCCCCCCCATTCCGTACCAGCCAGATTTTGCTTTCCCCTCCTACTAAGCGCGGTGGTGACTTAGGACTGTCCTGCCAGCTCAGAGGCTAAAGCAACGCGTCAAAGTTGCCTTACGCCATTTGCCTTACGCCATATCCACTACATATGCAAGATCTACCTTCAAGTGCAGAAATAAAAAGGAAAAAAAGCTGGAAATCACCTACAATCACCTACACAGTCACTGTAGTAATACCGCAAATAGAAATAGACGTGCGGCGCAGCTCTACTGTAGACCCTGGCGAGAACGCAGGAACTGTGTGTGTCTCCCTGATTTAGATTACATCTAATGGAAATGCAATTATTTTGCATATCACAAAAGCAGCTAATTTGCATATTAACATAAGACTGAAGGAAAAGAGATGAAGCAAACAGCTTTGACACTTTTTATGGTCCAGTCCAGTCCATAATGAAAGGATTTAGTGTGTCGCTTCTCACATCCAACGATTGACAACCAACTGTTTGCGAGTTTCTGCGTGTAAATTTGATATCTAATAGCCACAGTTCACACGTTTTCGTTTGCGTCGGAAAGTAAACCGGTTATGTGACATATTACAAGTTCCTAATCAGGGAGAAATTATTTAGTTTCACCTGAGTGCTTCGGTAGTCAGGTTTTTGAATATCTGCGTATTATTAGACACAGTTCCTGCGTTCTCGTCGGGGTCTACAGCAGAGTTGCGCAGCTCGTGCTGATAGTCCTTTTATCTGCATAGTTTGGTTTTCCACGGTCTTTAGTATGGACAGGGACTGTGATTGTTGTGTGCAGATGCGAGCCAAGTTGGAGACACTTCTCTCTCAGTTTCAGGCTGTGATGGCTTCGGTTACATAGCTTGAGGCTGCAGTGGTTCAAATGGTTCAAATGGCTCTGAGCACTATGGGACTCAACATCTTAGGTCATCAGTCCCCTAGAACTTAGAACTACTTAAACCTAACTAACCTAAGGACATCACACACACCCATGCCCGAGGCAGGATTCGAACCTGCGACCGTAGCAGTCCCGCGGTTCCGGACTGCAGCGCCAGAACCGCTAGACCGAGGCTGCAGTGGATGGGCACCACTGTTGTGGGCAGGCCGTGGGGATCCAACGGACGTCAAGCGCGTCAGAGTCCTCCGATGGGTCCTCACCGTTGGCCAACCCAGTTACTGCTCGCACCTGTGGTCGAGTGGGAGGTCACCCCAGGGCGAAGCAGGCAGTGAAAGGCTTCCCAGGTGGCCGCATGAAATGCCTCCCCAGTTTGCTGACAAAAATGTTCCAGGTGCTGTCTGTGGCTGACACTGTCACTGAGCCAAATGCTGTCGCCTGTCCTGTCCCAGAGGAAACCACTCAGCCTGCAAGATCTGGGCAATCACAGAGAGTAGGATTATTGGTAGTGGGGAGCTCCAACGTTAGGCGCGTTATGGGGCCCCTTAAAGACTTGTCTGACAAGAAGGCAAGAAAACAAATGTGCACTCTGTGTGCATACTAGGTGGAATCATTCCACATGTGAAAGTGTCCTCCTGGATGCCATGAAGAGCACAGGGTGCAGCCAACTGCAGGTGGTTGCTCACGTTGGTATCAATGATGTGTATCACTTTGGATCAGAAGCTTTTCTCTCTGGTTTCGAGCGGCTAACAGAAGTGGTAAAGGCTGACACTCTTGCTTGCAAGATGAAAGCAGAGCTGACCATTTGCAGCATAGTCGACAGAACCAATTGCGGACCACTTGTACAGAGCCGAGTGGAGGGTCTGAATCAGAGGCTCAGACGGTTTTGCGACCGTGTAGGCTGCAGATTCCTCGACTTGCGCCAAACGGTGGTTGGGTTTCGGGTTCCGCTGAATAGGTCAGGTGTCCACTATATGCAGGAGGTGGCTACACGGGTAGCAGGGGCGGTTTTTTAGGTTAGAGGGTCTCGGGAAAACACAAGAACAGCTTCAGTCACAATGGGTGCAGACTGAACACAGGAAGAACTTAGATACAGGAACCACTGGTATAACAGTTGTAAACTGTCGTAGCTGTGTTGGGAAAGTACCAGAGCTCCAAGTGCTAATAGAAAGCACTGATGCTCAAATCGTTATCGGTACTGAAAGCTGGCTAAAGCCGGAGATAAGCTCAGTCGAAATTTTTGCGAAGAACCTAACGGTGTCCCGAAGGATAAGCTAAACACGGTTGGCGGTGGCGTGTTAGTTGCTGTCAGAAGTAGTTTAACTTGTAGCGAAATTGAAGTAGACAATTTCTGTAAGTTAGTATGGGCAGAGGTCATTGAGGGAACTGGAATAAAATAATAATTGGCTTCTTTTACCAACGCAATTCAGATGATACAGTTGCTGAAAGGTTCAAAGAAAACTTGAGTTTGATTTCAAACACTACCCGACTCATACGATAATAGTTGGTGGTGACTTTTATCCTCAATATGTCGGGGAAAATACATATTTAATTCCGGAGGTACGCATAAAATATCACCCGAAATTGTGCTAAGCGCATTCTCTGAAAATTATTTCGAGCAGTTAGTTAATGAGCCCACGCGAATAGTAAACGGTTGTGAAAACACACTTGACCTCTTAGCAACAAATAATGCTGAGTTAATAACGAGCATTAAAACTGATACAGGGATTAGTGAACACAGGGTTGTCGTAGCCAGATTGAATATTGTAATCCCCAAATCCTCGAAAGTTGTTGTTGTTGTGATCTTCAGTCCTGCGACTGGTTTGATGCAGCTCTCCATGCTACCCTATCCTGTGCAAGTTTCTTCATCTCCCAGTACCTACTGCAACTTACATCCTTCTGAATCTGCTTAGTGTATTCATCTCTTGGTCTCCCTCTACGATTTTTACCCTCCACGCTGCCCTCCAATGCTAAATTCGTGATCCCTTGATGCCTCAGAACATGTCCTACCAACCGATCCCTTCTTCTAGTCAAGTTGTGCCACAAACTCCTCTTCTTCCCAATTCTATTCAATACCTCCTCATTAGTTATGTGATCTACCAATCTAATCTTCAGCATTCTTCTCTAGCACCACATTTCGAAAGCTTCTATTCTCTTCCTGTCCAAACTATTTATCGTCCATGTTTCACTTCCATACATGGCTACACTCCATACAAATACTTTCAGAAACGACTTCCTGACACTTAAATCTATACTCGATGTTAAAAAATTTCTCTTCTTCAAAAACGATTTCCTTGCCATTGCCAGTGTACATTTTATATCTTCTCTACCTCGAAAAATAAGTGATAAATATACTTATTCAAAAAAGCAGATAAAAATTCACTTGCCGCCTTCCTGAGAGACAATCTCCACTCATTCCAGATTAATAACATAAGTGTAGACCAGATGTGGCTTAAATTCATAAAAATAGTATCGGCAGCAATTGAGAGATTTATACCGAATAAACTAACAAACGACGCAGCTGATCCTCCTTGTTACACAAAACTGGTTAAAACACTGTTGCAGAAACAACGAAACAAACATGCCAAATTTAAACAGACGAATACTCCCCAAGATTGACGATCCTTTACAGAGGCTCGAAATTTAGCGCGGACTTCAATGCGAGACGCCTATAACAGTTTCCACAACGAAACTTTGTCTCGAAACCTAGCAGAAAATCCAAAGAGATTATGGTCGTATGTGAAGTTAGTTGGCGGCAAGAAACAGCAATGCCTTCTCTCCGCGATAACAATGGAGATACTATCGAAGACAGTGCTGCCAAAGCAGAGTTACTAAACACAGCCTTCCAAAATGCCTTCACAAAAGAAGACGAAGTAAAATATTCCAGAATTCGAATCGAGAACAGCTGCCAACATGAGTAACGTAGAAGTAAATATCCTCGGAGTAGTGAAGCAATTCAAATCACTCAAAAAAGTCTTCTGGTCCAGACTGTATACCAATTAGGTTGCTTTGCGAGTATGCTGATGCATTAGCTCCATACTTAACAATTATGTACAACCGTTCGCTCGACGAAAAATCCGTACCCAAAGACTGGAAAGTTGCACAGGTCACAGCAATATTCAAGAAAGGTAGTAGGAGTAATCCACTAAATTACAGGTCCACATCGTTTACGTCGATATGGAGCAGGATTTTAGAACATATATTGTTTACGAACATTACGAATTACCTCGAGGAAAACGGTCTATTAACACACGGTCAACATGGGTCTAGAAAACATCGTTCCTGTGAAACACAACTAGCTCTTTATTCACATGAATTTCTGAGTGCTATTGACAAGGTGTTTCAGATCGATTCCGTATTCCTGGATTTCAGGAAGGCTTTTGATAGTGTACCACACAAGCGGCTCGTAGTGAAATTGCGTGCTTATGGAATATCGTCTCAATTATGTGACTGGATTTGCGATTTCCTATCAGAGAGGTCACAGTTCGTAGTAATTGACGGACAGTAGTCGAATAAAATAGAAATGGTTTCAAGCGTTCCCCAAGGTAGTGTTGTAGGCCGTTTGCTGTTCCTTATCTATATAAACGATTTGGGAGACAATCTGAGCAGCCGTCTTCGGTTGTTTGCAGATGACGCTGTCGTTTATCGACTAATAACGTCATCAGAAGATCAAAACAAACTGCAAAACGATTTAGAAAAAATATCTTAATGGTGTGAAAAGTGGCAGTTGACCCTAAGTAACGAAAAGTGTAAGGTCATCCACATGAGTGCTAAAAGGATCTCGTTAAACTTCGGTTACACGATAAATCAGTCTAATCTAAAAGCCATAAATTCAACTAAATACCTAGGTATTACAATTACGAACAACTTAAATTGCAAAGAACACATGGAAAATGTTGTAGGGAAGGCTAACCAAAGGCTGCGTTTTATTGGCAGGACACTTAGAAAATGTAACAGTCCTACTAAGGAGACTGCCTACACTACGCTTGTCCGTCCTCTTTTAGAATACTGCTGCACGGTGTGGGATCCTTACCAGATAGGACTGACGGAGTACATCGAAAAAGTTCAGAGGAAGGCAGCACGTTTTGTTTTATCGCGGAATATGGGAGAGAGTGTCACAGAAATGATACAGGATTTGGGCTGAAAATCATTAAAGGAAAGGCGTTTTTCGTTGCGACGGAATCTTCTCACGAAATTCCAATCACCAACTTTCTCCTCCGAATGCGAAAATGTTTTGCTGACACCGACCTACATAGGGAAGAACAATAACCACGATAAAATAAGGGAAATCAGAGCTCGTATGGAAAGATACAGGTGTTCATTCTTTCCGCGCGGTTTACGAGATTAGAATGATAGAGAATTGTGAAGGCGGTTCGATGAACCCTCTGCCAGGCACTTATATGTGATTTGCAGAGTATCCATGTAGATGTAGATGAACTGAGAGGTTTATACCAAATTTTAAGGTGGCTATAATTTCGCACCTCACGAGCACTTATCCACATACCTTGCCGTGATCTACAACCACATTAGGTATTATTTGATAGAAAGAACATCGTATATATGAATATTTAAAGGAGACTGACATTATCACATTCGCCTTGTAAATAATTGTTGACGCTTATTGCATGAAAGGTGACGGAGTGTCTTTATTATCATACTAGTAGGGGTTAGAACGACAGTGGAAGTGAAATGGCAGATAGAACTCAAGCCCTGGGTGGAAGGCCCACACAGGTGTTTTGGTCATGCTAAACACAGGAAATAGCAAGACGGACGTCGTGGCAGCTATGCGCTGGAGCAAAATAGAGTCGTGAATGGCTGGAATTATAGCCGAACCGAAAGGAGTATACTTCAGAAACTATGAAAAATTAGGACGCAGGTGAGAGGAACGAAAAAGCGGCACCTCGGAAACAAAGCAGGCTGCGTTATTTCCAAGGATTTTTACTCAGAGGCGTACCATTGTATGAGTACAGGTTTTTCCTCGCAAACTTTCCGTGCTGGATGACTAAAGACTAAAATATGGTTCGTCGGCGTTCGGAGGAATCTGTAGAGAGGGAGAATATTCCGTGGTTTCGGGAATATGGTTCGTTTTCGGAATTACGATGGTGGGGAGCCGAGCCTTGCTGGGAAGCCAGCGCTGGAGAGACGAGGTATGCCGTTTTGAGCTCCCGTGTGTGACGGTCGCTCAGTATCAGCCTCTTGTTGGTACGAACGGACTTGCTGTCTTTGCTCTCACGAGATTTTATAGTTAGAACGGTTAGGCACTGTACTGTTGTGAACTTATACGAATCAGGACTTCGTCTCCGGGTTGGAAGTCGACGTTGAGTACGCAGCGTTCAGTGATTGAGAGCACTTCTTTTGCCTATACTTACGTTGAGACGCTAGCTGAACTCTGTCTTGTGGCTGGGAGCTCGCGTTTCTAGTCTGAAGAACACAGAGAGGAGAAGACAGTATTAAAGTGTAGTAGTCAGAGGACCGCCTTCAGCCGTCCTATCCTTTGAAAGAGTTTATTTTGTGGCTGGAGTTCTTCCATCACTCCGATGCACCAGTTGCAATACATACGGTGATAGTGCTAACTGCTTGTAACCTCCCCCACACTTATCGACCTTAATGACAGTGAAAAATTAAACCGCGTGTACCTAATGGAAATTTGGGAAAAGCAATCGTCACCGAAGTTAATCTGTCGGTAAAGAGGGAGGAAAGGGTTACATCTAAATGAAAGGAAAAATGCAAATGAAACTGGTGGAAATTAATTTTGAAAAGGGGTAAAGTTAATAAAGAAAGTAAATGTGCGGCCGTTACGTTAACAATTAACTAGCGGTAATTAGATATTTGAGATTTGGGGGAAATTACGGTCGCCAGTCCTATGGACAATTACTATAGTAACTGAAAAAGAAAGGTTATTACACATATAATTAGCACTAGAAGCGTGGCAACTGAAGGTTGACACGTTTAGTGTGAAAACTGAAAGTTTGTCAGAAGTAATAAATTTTGCTACACTCTGACTTAATTTAGCAAAAGAATTAATAAAACCGGAAAATTGAAAGTTAATTTAGTGACTGAAATTAATAGTGAGCTCTGTTTCTGAAGCACATCGAAATTCAGTAAAATACGGTTAGTTTTGGGCTACCTCAGCAATCATTTCAAAAGCTATTTGAATCTACGCAATTTAGAAATAAGAGATTTAACTTTGAACTGGAATTACATGATTCTGAACAATTAACAATATTAAAATTTAGTACGTACCAAGCTGAGCTGCAGTCACAGGTAAGCTAAAATATGCTAACAAAACTCGCTCTCTTAATTTGTGCTTGTGTAATCTAAATATTGTAGCCAGCTATGAATACTTTAACTGAACTTTGAAATTAAAGCAGTGAAATCAAATTATATTACTTTAATGCTGGCGTTTGAATTTCAACGACACTCGGGTTCATTTCGGAAAAGGAAGGGACCCTGCTTGGCAAAGCAATTGGGACAATGGGCAACAAAGGTTCATGTTCAGTTGCTGTAATTTTGTGATGCAACAATTTTAAAAGCTGAAATCTGCCATACAGTTCTGAAACTTTACGTGCTTTTAGTCTTCCTTGTTGGTTGATTGAAGGTTTGAAGTCGTCGATCGAGGAGGTGGCGACAGTCACTCATTGTCGGCCGTCGCTGTTGCAGAAGCTGGATGCTGGCGCGCCTTCTTCTCGACTCGGTCACCAGACGAAACGGGCTCTTGATGTGCGCCAGCTAATGCTTCCCGTCCGCGACACCATGTCAGAAACTATCATCGCAAGTCAAGCGCAATTACATGCTGCCAAACCCCGAAAGCGCGGCAACTCGCGGGAGCGTCACACAACACACCTGCTCAACCGCACTACTCCAGCCAGACTCTCCTCTGCCCGCGCTCCACGCGGCAGAGTTAACACTACCAAAGATCCTAAACACTTTCGTTCTTCACACGACCTATCGATGTATTCGTTCGATAGCATAGTTTTCCCTAGGCAAGACCCAGCGTAAAATACAAATAATATTTACAAAACAAACCAATTATACATCGACATAAATGCACACACACACACACACACACACACACACACACATATATATATATATATATATATATATATATATATATATATATATATATATATATAGTAAAACATTTGCAATAAATAAAGACACAGAAATGTCATATCTTGAGGTAACAAAACAAGGAAAAAAATTATAGTACAATAGATGGAAATAGGAGGATATGCATTTCCGCCGTTACATGCTTTGGCTTGTTAGGGGCTATAAGGCTAAACAGCTGTGATCACGTAGGATTTATTTCCACTGACGTAGCACTCCATTGTAGATCATCTTTAAAAGTAGTGTCTTCTTGTGTTTGGGTACACAGATGATGCCAGTCATTTCACGTTATTTATATTAGATCGCGCAGTCATAATAAAAGGGCACAGTTGTTCAATTGATCAGTAATTTTAGTTAGGAAATATAAGTATTTGTAATGAAGATTGTTTTTAATGAACAATAAATGTATAAGCAGCAACAACGTTTATCATTTAGTATAATTATTTCCCTCAATCATTCATTTCTGTATAGGTTGAAATTTAGATGTTGAAGAGCATTAAGAGATCCTAAGATCTCCTTCTGGGGGTAGTCAGGCAAGGCCATATCTTCATTGTAACGTTTATGATTTTCCGTTGCGCACAGTCATTTAACACCCACCTGCAGTAGCATCTTGGAAAATAAATTAACGAACGACGGAGCTGAGCCTCCTTGGTACACAAAACGGGCTAGAACACTGTTGCAGGAACAACGAAACAAACACGCCAAATTTAAACAGACGATAAATCTCCAAGATTGGTGATCTTTTACAGAAGTTCGAAATTTAGCGCGGACTTCAATACGAGACGCCTATAACAGTTGCGACAACGAAACTTCGTCTCGAAGCCTAGCAGAAAATCCAAAGAGATTCTGCTTGTATGTGAAGTATGTTAGCGGCAAGAAACCATTTGTCTTCTCTCCGCGATAGCAATGGAGATACTATCGAAGACAGTGCTGCCAAAGCAGAGTTACTAAACACAGCCCTCCGAATGCTTCACAAAAGAAAACGAAATAAATATTCCAGATTTCGAATCGAGAATAGGTTCCAACACGAGTAACGTAGAAGTAAATATGCTCGGAGTAGTGAAGCTACTTAAATCACTTAATAAAAGCAAGTCTTCTGGTCCAGACTGTATACCAATTAGGTTCCTTTGCGAGTATGCTGATGCATTAGCTCCATACTTAGCAATCATATACAACCGTTCGCTCGACGAAAGATCCGTATCCAAAAACTGTAAAGTTGCACAGGTCACACCAATATTCAAGAAAGGCAATAGGAGTAATCACTAAATTACAGGCCCATATCGTTAACGTCGACATGCATCAGGATTTTATTTCTTTACGTACTACACGAATATGTAATAAAAAATGGGGGTTCCTGTTTTAAAAAACGCAGTTGATATCCGTTTGACCTATAACAGCGCAATCTAGCGGGCCAATCATACCGCCATCTGGTTCCCCCCTTCAAGCTAGACGAGTTTCTTTCTTTGTAGTTTTTTCATTTGATGCTTATTTCGTGAGATATTTGGCCCTGTCACGATCAATGGACCATCCTGTATATAAGACTTATACGACCCTCTTTTTGTTACACACTGAAGAGCCGAAGAAACTGGTACACCTGCCCCAGATCGTGTAGGGCCCCCGTGAGCACGCAAAAGTGCCGCAACATGGCGTCGCATGGTCTCGACTAACGTTTGAAGTAGTGCTGGAGGGAACTGACACCATGAATCACGCAGGGCTGTCCATAAATCCGTAACAGTAGGAAGGGATGGAGATCTCTACTGAACAGCACGTTGCAAGGCATCCCAATATGCTCAATAATTTTCATGTATGGGAGTGTTTAAACACAGGAGACTGTTCCTGGAGCCAGTCTGTAGCAGTTCTGGACGCGTGGGGTGTCGCATTGTCCTGCTGGGATTGCCCAAGTCCGTTGGAACCCACAAGTGGCGTGAATGGATGCAGGTGATCAGACAGGATGCTTACATACGTGTCACCTGTCAGAGTGGTATCTAGACGTATCAAGGGTTCCAATCTCTCAATCTGCACACGCCCCACACCATTACAGAGCCTCCGCCAGTTTGAACAGTCCCCTGCTGACATGCAGAATCCACGGATTGTCTCCATACCCGTACACGTCGATACGGTCGATACAATCTGAAACGAGATTCGTCTGACCAGGCAACATGTTTGCTGTCATCAACAGTCCAATGTCGGGACTGACAGGTGAGGCATAAAGGTCTGTGTCGTGCAGTCATAGAGGGTACGCCGCGCGGAGTGGTCGCGGTGTTAGAGGCGCCATGTCACTAATCGTGCAGCCCTTCCCGCCGGAGGTTCGAGTCCTCCCTCGGGCATGGGTGTGGGTGTTGTCCTTAGCGTTAAGTTAGTTTAAGTAGTGTGTAAGTCTAGGGACCGATGACCTCAGCAGTTTTGTCCCTCAGGAATTCACACATTTTTTCATCCAGGGTACACGAGTGGGCCTTCGGCTCCGAAAGCCCATAGAGACGATGTTTCGTTGAATGATTCGCAAGCTGACTCTTGTTGATGGTCCAGCATTAAAATATGCAGCAATTTGCGGAAGATTTTCACTTCTGTCACGATGAACGATTCTCTTCAGTCGTCGTTGGTCCCGTTCTTGCAGGATCTTTTTCCGGCCTCAGCGATGTCGGAGATTTAATGTTTTACCGGATTCCTGATACTCACGGTTCATTCGTGAAATGGCCGTACGGGAAAAGCCCCACTTTACCGTCACCCAGGAGATGGCTGCGCGGAGTGGCCGCGCGGTTAGAGGCGCCATGTGAAGAATTGTGCGGCCCCTCCCGCCGTAGGTTCGCGTCCTCCCTCGGCCACAGTTTTTAATATTCTGCATATAAATGAAAACTTGAATTTGTCACTGAATTCAGAGCCACTTCAGTTCCATGTTTCGGTTGTAAAAATACCTTGCAAAAAGGGAGCATTCAGGAAAGTACTGAGCTTTCCAGCTTGTCTCGTGAGAAACGCACTCTCATCTTGATGTTCAACCCTACTCTTGTGCCCATGTTTGCTTACAAAAAAACAAATTTATTGAGAAAATCATATTTTACTACTGTGAACCCTTGTGCGGTGTTCAGGTGACCAGAGTGTGATACGGAGGTGAACACCGTGCTAAAAGGTCATCAGCGTGGCTGTTCCAAAGATCGCAATCAGGAGGAATGGGAAGATGGTGATGCACACAGAAAGGAGCAAGAGAGAGGGAGAATAGTGACGATAGGGAGTACGTGAAAAAAAAAAAATGAAAAATCTTAACGAATGTGAAATGTCACGTTGTGGATGGGAGAAAGGCGTGATTATGACAAATGAACAATAAGTAAAGTATTGTGTTGATCCCATTGTCCGCCGATGTGCCTCAATTGATTGACAAAGATGGTACAGTCGGTACTATGTCTGTGCATTAAAAGCTGTTATGAATCTGAGCGATAAATAATAATTCGTAACTCAAAAACGAATATAAACGAGTTTTTGGTGTTTAACATAGACACCTTCCCACAAATACCGCGTTAAATACATGTACTGACTTCACCACGATGGGAGCGACGCTTTAAACCAGGGTTCGTCGCAGTGATAAAAGTAAAACCGAACATACTATTAGGATACCCCGAAAAACTCACTTCAGCGAAAAAGGCAGATCAAATCACCTTTTCAAGATGAAGGAAATGGAATTCACTATTCAAGACAGACAACATACAAGGGCGCGCTGAAAAGTAATGACTCCGAATTTTTTATTCTGTTCTTAATATCAAAAAAATGTTCAAATGTGTGTGAAATCTTATGGGACTTAACTGCTGAGGTCATCAGTCCTAAGCTTACACACTACTTAACCTAAATTATCCTAAAGACAAACACACACACCCATGCCCGAGGGACGACTCGAACCTCCGCCGGGACCGGCCGCACAGTCCATGACTGCAGCGCCTGAGACCGCACGGCTAATCCCGCGCGGCTCTTAATGTCGGTTGAGCTGTTACGTGTCATACATATTAAGCGGTCGACTTGTAAGTAGGCTGTTTAGGTTTTATGTTGGTAACGCCACGTAGTGCTCTGTATGAAAATCACTGACTGTGCTGTGTGCAGCCTGTGGTTGGTTGACATAGTTAGAATATTCGCAATTGTATTGTGGGGCAGTTGGTTGTGAACAGCGCGTAGCGTTGCGCAGTTGGAGGTGAGCCGCCAGCAATGGTGGATGTGGAAAGAGAGATGCCAGTTTTGAGAGGTTACTAGAAGCGGACGACCTTGACGTGTGTCCGCCAGAAAAATGAAATTTGTAAAGATGGCCGGCCGAAGTGGCCGTGCGGTTAAAGGCGCTGCAGTCTGGAACCGCAAGACCGCTACGGTCGCAGGTTTGAATCCTGCCTCGGGCATGGATGTTTGTGATGTCCTTAGGTTAGTTAGGTTTAACTAGTTCTAAGTTCTAGGGGACTAATGACCTCAGAAGTTGAGTCCCATAGTGCTCAGAGCCATTTTTTTTGTAAAGATGGATGTCATGAATTTATATATATATATATATATATATATATATATATATATATATATATATATATATATGGTGAGTCACCTAACATTACCGCTGGATATATTTCGTAAACCACATCAAATACTGACGAATCGATTCCACAGACCGAACGTGAGGAGAGGGGTTAGTGTAATTGGTTAATACAAACCATTAAAAAATGCACGGAAGTATGTTTTTTAACACAAACCTACGTTTTTTTAAATGGAACCCCGTTAGTTTTGTTAGCACATCTGAACATATAAACAAATACGTAATCAGTGCCGTTTGTTGCATTGTAAAATGTTAATTTCATCCGGAGATATTGTAACCTAAAGTTGACGCTTGAGTACCACTCCTCTGCTGTTCGATCGTGTGTATCGGAGAGCACCGAATTACGTAGGGATCCAAAGGGAACGGTGATGGACCTTAGGTACAGAAGAGACTGGAACAGCACATTACGTCCACATGCTAACACCTTTTTATTGGTCTTTTTCACTGACGCACATGTACATTACCATGAGGGGTGAGGTACACGTACACACGTGATTTCCGTTTTCAATTACGGAGTGGAATAGTGTCCCGGCATGTCAGGCCAATAGATGTTCAATGTGGAGGCCATCATTTGCTGCACACAATTGCAATCTCTGGCGTAATGAATGTCGTACACGCCGCAGTACATCTGGTGTAATGTCGCCGCAGGCTGCCACAATACGTTGTTTCATATCCTCTGGTGTTGTAGGCACATCACGGTACACATTCTCCTTTAACGTACCCCACAGAAAGAAGTCCAGAGGTGTAAGATCAGGAGAACGGGCTGGCCAATTTATGCGTCCTCCACGTCCTATGAAACGCCTGTCGAACATCCTGTCAAGGGTCAGCCTAGTGTTAATTGCGGAATGTGCAGGTGCACCATCATGCTGATACCACATACGTCGACGCGTTTCCAGTGGGACATTTTCGAGCAACGTTGGCAGATAATTCTGTAGAAACACGATGTATGTTGCAGCTGTTTCGGCCCCTGCAATGAAGTGAGGACCAATGAGGTGGTCGCCAATGATTCCACACCATACATTTACAGTCCACGGTCGCTGTCGCTCTACCTGTCTGAGCCAGCGAGGATTGTCCACGGACCAGTAATGCATGTTCCGTAGATTGGTTCAAATGGCTCTGAGCACTATGAGACTCAGCTTCTGAGGTCATTAGTCCCCTAGAACTTAGAACTAGTTAAACCTAACTAAGCTAAGGACATCACACACATCCATGCCCGAGGCAGGATTCGAACCTGCGACCGTAGCAGTCTCGCGGTTCCAGACTGCAGCGCCTAGAACCGCACGGCCTCTTCGGCCGGCTTCCGTAGATTCACTGCCCCATTGGTTTGTGAAACCCGCTTCATCGGTAAACAGGTAGAACTGCAACGCATTCTCTGATAATGCCCATTGACAGAATTGCACTCGATGATTAAAGTCATCACCACGTAATTGCTGATGTAGCGACACATGAAACGGGTGAAAGCGTTGACGATGCAGTATGCGCATGACACTACTTTGACTCAGTCCACTGGCTCTCGCAATGCCCCGTTTACTCATGTGAGGGTTCATGGTAACAGCAGCTTACACACCAACTGCACCCGCTTCTCCTGTGACGGGCCTGTTACGGACCCATTTGCGTGCTACGACCATACCTGTTGCATACAGTTGGCGGTAGATGTTTTGCAATGTGCGGCACGTTGGATGCTCTCTGTCCGGGTACCGTTCAGCATACACCCTGCAGGCTCCAGCTGCATTTCGTCGACACCCGCCATAGATGAGTATCATCTCCGCCTTTTCAGAGTTCGAATATACCTTGGTCACAGTTCCTACAACACTACACTATCACAGACGTCTGGTAACACGGTGTACTACAGTTGGTCTGCGTGCGGGGACGAATGCAGAATAACAATAGCAGCGAGCCCTACATGCGGACTCTGCGACAGCTAGACCAAACCACAACAGTGCAGTACAGCCACACTCGTAAACACGGTCGTCATCGTAAACATGTCCCTGCAGATGCTGCTCGCCGATCGTGCCCCGTGTTTGTTACAACACGCAACTGAACGTCGGAGGTTTCAAGCGTCAACTTTAGGTTACAATATCTCCGGATGTAATTAACATTTTACAATGCAACAAACGGCACTGATTACGTATTTGTTTATATGTTCAGATGTGCTAACAAAACTAACGTGGTTCCATTTAAAAAAACGTAGGTTTGTGTTAAAAAACATACTTCCGTGCATTTTTGCATGGTTTGTATTAAACAATTACACTAGCCCCTCTCCTCACGTTCGGTCTGTGGAATCGGTTCGTCAGTATTTGATGTGGTTTACGAAATATATCCAGCGGTAACGTTAGGTGACTCACCCTGTATATATATATATATATATATATATATATATATATATATATATATATATATATATATATATATATGATGACTTTTGAACATTATTAAGGTAAATACATTGCTAACTATGCCTATCAGTAGTTAGTGCCTTCAGTAGTTAGAATCTTTTATTTAGCTGGCAGTATTGGCGCTCGCTGGTTGGCAGTAGTTCGAGTAACGAAGATTTTTGTGAAGTATGTGATTCATGAAAGGTATAGGTTATTGTTAGTCGGGGCCATTCTTCTGTGGGGATTATTGAAAGTCAGATTGTGTTGCTCTAAAATATTGTGTGTTAGTTAGTGATGATCAGAATAAGTAAAGAGACAAATGTCTGAGTACGTTCAAATTTACTCAGCTGTTTGAAAATCAAATAACGTGAGAGGTTTTGCAGCACAGTAATTCATAATTTTTCTAGGGGGAAGTTATAGACCTTCCTACTTCGCTGATGCAAGTTGCAACCCTCTGCCGCCAGATGGCTCCAACTGTGTACGGTGATGATTATATCAACATCAGTAATGTGCAGCGTTGCGTTGTTTGTGCTCGTAGTGAAGGGAGCGGTGAGGCTTAACTTGAACGTGTCTTGACAGAACTCGGAGTGGGACGACAGCACGCGGCAATCGACGAGACTCATCAGATTCAGGTTTATGAACTCATAAGAGAAAATCGTCGAATATCACAGATACAGCTCCTGATAAGTGTGGCATATCACAAGACCGTGATCACGTCATCATTGCAGAACTGCAGCTCAGAACATTGTGGGTGCTTCAAGTGCTCCCTCTTGAAATGAAACAGGGGGGGACTGGCCATCTGTCAACAGTTTTTGGAGTTTTGAGCGCGAGAGTGATGGGTCCATTAAGAACACTGTGATAGATTATGAAAGCTGTGTCACCATTTTGACCCCGAAAACAAGAGAGCATCGATGGAGTTCCACCATGTAGGACCATCGGCGCCAAAAAATTCATGACCCCGCTCACAGTGTTTTGGGATGTTCACGGTGTGGTGCTTTTGGAATTCAGGCCTAAACACCACAATAAACCCTAAAAGGTGCTGCGAGAGTCACAGATGACTAGAAGCACAAATTCCAAGAGTTTGTACACAAATGGAGCACACTCTCCTCACGCACGAACACTGCAACATCTGCGACAATCCGACGCCTTGCGTTTACTTTCATCAATAATCCTCCATACCGTCCCGACTCGTCCCCATCCAGTTTTCATCTTTTACAGAACTTAATGTACATCTTCGACGAATTCACTTTGATAGTGATGAAGCGGTCCGTGCAAGCAAAGGTGAGGCTGCGCCTTTGTCTACGAAGTCAGACATCCCGCAGTGACGATATCAAGAAACTGATCTCTCGTTGGGAGAAATGTGTTCATCACCCGGGTGACTACGTTAGGAAATAAATATGCAGACATGAAGGATAAAAGTGTGTAATACAAAACAGCGAAGGCTTTTGTGGTCACTTATTGACAAATTGACTGTTGGCTTCTGTCTCGTGTTCTTCGGCCGACGTTTCGCAAGCGCGAGAGGCTGGCATTGTTAATGCTTCTTCACCTTCCGTTGCCGGTGCTGGACTGAAGCCGAGATCGCGGCCGCAGATTATTTGTAACTGGCGCGCCGAAGCCTTACCGATTTTCCATGATCATTACCTCTGCGATTCTCCCCTTGCTACCTGCAACGGTCGTTCGCTACAGCGCGGGAACCCAGGATTCATTCACATGGAGACCTTCTTCTTTCTTGTTGAAGATATTGTCATGTTTCCCTATTTCTATAGCTTCCCTGAGCACAACAAGTACTTCCGTGTCGGCAAATTATACTATGTGATCGGTCTCACACACTTCGTGCTCCGCTACGGACGATTTCTCCACTTACCCCAGTCCGCAATGCCGCTTACGTTCGGTAATCGTAGTGGTCACT
Source organism: Schistocerca nitens (assembly GCF_023898315.1). Taxonomy (NCBI): domain Eukaryota; kingdom Metazoa; phylum Arthropoda; class Insecta; order Orthoptera; family Acrididae; genus Schistocerca; species Schistocerca nitens. Next base: position 636,694,124 of record NC_064617.1, read on the forward strand.
GATCGCCCAGTCGTTCCAGCACAGACTTTTCCCCATGTACATGTTATGCGGTACATTACCAGGCATTGCAGGTGAGTCCCTTTTCTCCTTTACCGACCCGAGACACTCTTTTATCTTCTTTGTCTGTAATACACGACCGTTTCTGACGGTCGCTCTGGGAGTGTATGGCAGAAAATCCGTACCCGTCTGTTTTTTGGTAATGTGTCACTTCACTGACTGTTTGATTCTGTGTCACTTCTTATGTAACTGGGGGAGTACCCACTGCTCCTCAGAACGCTTTCCTGGTGTTGCGTCTCGCGTCTGAGTGCTGCGAATCTCATATTCGTCTTGCTCGAGTAACGAGCTTATTGCTCATGCCTCTTTTCTGGTTCGGATGGTAATTTGACAGTTTGTGCAGGTGTCTGTTCGTGTGTGTCGGTTTTCAATATACGCAATGTCCCAGGTTTTCACCATAACACGTGACCAGCACATCAGGAAAGGGTAGCCGTAGGTCCTTCTCTACCTCCACGGTAAATTTTATGTTGGCAAGGGGACTGTTCAGTTGTCACCGAGCTGTTCCTCACCATGTTGTTCCACACAATAAAGGCATCGTCGACGTGTCTGTACCACACGTTAGCTTTACAAGGTGCCACGTCCAGTGCCTGCACTTCGAAATGTTCCATGAACAGGTTGGCTATCCCTGAACTAAGTGGACTATCTTTAGCGACACCTTCAGCTGTTCGTAGAAACTACCATTCCACATGAAATAGTTTTTGGTGAGACACTCATGAAAGGGCTTGTCTTTCGGGAAAATGGAACCGACGTATTCCATGGAATCATTGGGCAACACTTTGGTGAAAGAAGTAAAATAAAATAAAATAAGTAAACAAAACCATCAAAGCTGGCCAGTATGTCGTTTGGTCCAGGTTTTTGTTTCTTCAGTTTTTCAACGAAAGTTCCTGAATCCTTCATGTATGTGTCAGACTTTAGCACGCGTGGCTTGAGCTGAGAGGCCAAGTGTTTCGCCAGTTAATATATCGGTGAGACAGGGACGGTAACAATCTATCTTAATGGAACATTAATGTTATGGATCCATACAGCCGAGGTTTTAAGTTGAAAGTTTGGCGAACTGATAAGGTAAGGAACGAGGATGTTCTGCGGAGAATCGGAGAGGAAAGGAATCTGTGGAAAACACTGACAGGGAGAAGGGACAGGATGATAAGACATCTGTTAAGACATCAGGGAATGACTTCCATGGTGGTAGACGGAGCTGTAGAGGGCAAAACCGTAGAGGAAGAAAGAGACTGGAATACATTCAGCAAATAATTGAGGACATAGGTAGCAAGTGCTACTCTGAGATGAAGAGGTTGGCACAGGAAGCATTCTTGGCGGGCCGCACCAAACCAATAAGAAGACTGACGACTCAAAAAAAAAAAAAAAAAAAAAAAGACAGCCGCGGTTGTAGGGCTTCTGTGTTGCTCAGGTTCCTCTGTAAGTCCGCCGAGCCGAGGAAGAATACGCCTTGATTAACTGATTCACATTCCGTGTGATTCCTGAGTCGGATCTGCGCCTAATTTTCGGTACGTCATCGGATCTAATAGGGCCCGGATCTTCTTTTCATAACCTTCGGTCTTCATTACGACAGTTGCAGTTCCCTTATCGGCAGACAATACCAACTCACTCTTGTCGGTGTTAAAAAACTTGATAGCTTGTAACTCAACTTCTTCAAGTTGCAAGCTGGCGATCGTGATTGGCACATTATCCTGGCGATTTCAGTGCGTATTTACTTAGGTCTTTCATAAATAAGGGTCCGATTGGCCTCTTCTGTATTGGCAGTAATATCCTCCATAGGTATGGTTTCCGGGGTGATAGCGAAATTACCTCCTTTTTCAAGGACAGACTGTTTCTCTTTGGTCAGTTGCCGTTCACTGAGTTTGACCACTGAGCGTGCCACATCGGGAATCGCTTGATCAATCTGCTTCCCGCATCTTGCAAAGTCTTTCTTCTGCCGCTCGGTGCAGAGATCGAGTTCATTCTGCATGCTCCTGTGATTGATGCTGTCGATCTTGTCCGAGTCATCTCGATGCATGCTGCTACATCGTTGGTAGAATATGTTCAAAAGTTCCTTATTCGTTCTTGCTAAGTATCTCCGTGTTGCATGAATTCGATCACGAAGAAAAGCTCGTTCCATTCTGTAGTAGACACGACGCGCTTGGGCGTTGGTGATTAGGCTCCTACATTTCAAGAACTTTGGTGTGGCCCCTTCTGTCAATAGAGAACAGCTACCACACCCGCTTGTTCAGGGAGACTATAGAAATACGCAAATGTGGCAACAGCTTCAACAAGAAAGAAGAAAGTGTCAAGGTGAACAGAACCTGGATCCCTGCTCTGCAGAGAACGACCGTTGCAGGTGGCAAGGGCAGAGCCGCAGCGATAATGACAGTGGAAAAGCCTAGAATTTCGGGAGACCAGTTACATATAATGTGCGTCCGCGAGCTCGTTTCCAGTCCACCATCATCAATGGAGGGTGAAGCTTCGTCAATGCCAGCCACTCGTGCCGGCGAAACATCGGAAAAATCATCAGACAAACGTCGCCAGAAGAAATCGAGACTGAAGCCAACAGTCAATTTGTCAAGGTGTATAATGGTATTAATGTAAAGCCTTAAGAGTTTTCACATCAAAAATTCGAAGGCATTAGCTTTCAGCACGCCCTAGTGTGATTAAATCTTTTATTAGTATCACGCAGTCAGAATGTAGAAAGAGAAAGCCGTTTCGCAACAAAAGGTTAAATGAGAATAACATGGTTATAAAAGTAAAAAAAAAAAATGGGGTTACTACAGACTTAATATTCAACATTAGATCAGTTAACTTACACCTGCCTTTTGGTGCTGGAATAAACACAGTAACTTAGTTGCAAGATGTTTCGAAGTCCGTACATTTAACGCCTAGGTGTTGTAAATCACGTCATGGGGAAGACCTTCTATTAGAGAGAAAATATTCGCCGATGCTAGGCGTCTTTCTTCTGAATTCGCTGGCCCTGGAACGGCGAGATTTCACAGAACAAGCTATGTTTTATCTGCATCTACGAATCCCAATAAACCGATAAAGTGATTTTCAACGAAAACATTAAGAATAACTTGCTCTAAGCGGAGAAAAATATTTTAGAAGCGAATTTATTCCTCAACCTGCCGCATTTCATGTGGATGTAACTAGATTATAGATAACTCATGCCGCATATGCACGTCGCAAAGAGCCTACGCCCTGCTTTCTCTCAGGTGCATAACTAATAAGAAAGGGAAGCCCAGCGCCGCCAGGAATAGTCAGTAACAAAAGTTGTTCCCCGTGACGCGTCTATCACTCCTAAATGTTTGATGCAAAAATTTTGAAACACGCTGTCTGTACTGTACAGTGATCAACTTCTTGTCCAGTAAAAAAAAGAATTACCTGGAACGATTTACTGACACACTGAAACTCGGCAGCCAGTCCTACATGCCATTTTCATCAAAATTAGAGCGTGGTTTTGTCATTCAGAGACTGACTACAGGGTAAATCGGCATGAGAAAGTTTGTTGATGAGATGGAATCACGTGCTCTACATAATTTTCATTTATTTTCTTTATTAACTCCGTGATGGACTCACTGTGTTTTGAACTGTGCTGGTGCGTAGGCGAATTAATAGCGTATTGGATTTGAAACGCCGAGCAGGGAATGCGATGGCCAAAGGTGACCGGCCGGGATCAAAGACCGGCCACCAGAATGGACCATTCTTATAAGGGAGGTGGGAAGGCCTGCCCCTTGGGGCACACAGACCGACGTCAGATCGGCGAGCAGGGTGGCACCGAGTGCAGGATATGTGAATATGGCATTCCTAGTTACTGGGAATACGACGTCAGTGTTTGGATCTAGTGTTCAGGCGGATGTCACTAAATCTGCTTTGTATTGCGTATTAAACTGGGGACCTGGAAACGACGGAGAGGCTTCGTCCCGCCGTAGACCTGAGTGGTTCACAACCCCACAACAGGCCACAGCAGTCCACCCATTTCACCCTCGCCCCACACCGAACCCAGGGTTAGTGTGCGGTTCGGTCCTCAGTGGACCCCTCCCGGGAACATCTCATACTAGACGAAAGTAACCCCAAATGTTTGCGTGGTAGAGTAATGATGGCGTACGCGTACGTGGATACAGTGTTTGCGCAGCAATCGCCGACACAGTGTAACTGAGGCGGAATATGTGGAACCAGCCCGCATTCGCCGAGATAGATGGAAAACCGCCATCCCGAGGCTGGCCGGGACACTGGACCTCGATACTAATCCGCCGGGCGGATTCGTGCCGGGACCGGCACGCCTTCCCGCTCGGGAAAAAGCGTGTTAGATCGCTCGGCTAGACGGGTGGGGCACAAATTTCCTTTACTGCAGATGCAGCGTAACATACTGGAATCTGTGGCATTAAGTAGCAATAGTAGAATGGAAACCGGCCTGCTAGGACATATGATCGAGATATCCGAGGCGATAATTTAAGAAATGTGAAATTTCTTTCGAACGACGCGGGGTATTCGAAGATCATCTGCAAAATGGGACAATGTTCTTATCTGTCTTTATACTATAAAGACAAGTCGATGTTTAACGTTGATACCAAAAAATGCTCAACCAATTTATCTCAATTTTCTACGGTACATAAACTTTCGGAAGGACAAAGGCTATATATATACTACTGACCATTAAAATTGCTGCACCAAGAAGAAATGCAGACGATAAACAGGTATTCATTGGACAAATATATTATACTGGAACTGACATGTGATTACATTTCACGTAGTTTCGGTGCACAGATCCAGAGAAATCAGTACCCAGAACAACCACCTCTGGCCGTAATATCGGCCTTGATACGCCTGGGCATTGAGTCAAACAGAGCGTGGATGGCGTGTACAGGTACAGCTGCCCATGCAGCTTCAACACGATACCACAGTTCATCAAGAGTAGTGACTGGCGTATTGTGACGAGCCAGTTGCTGTGCCACCATTGACCAGACGTTTTCAGTTGGTGAGAGATCTGGAGAATGTGCTGCCCAGGGCAGCAGTCGAACATTTTCTGTATCCAGAAAGGACCGTACAGGACCTGCAACATGCGGTCGTGCATTATCCTGCTGAAATGTAGGGTTTCGCAGGGATCGAATGAAGGGTGGAGCCACGGGTCGTAACACATCTGAAATGTAACGTCTATTGTTCCAAGTACCGTCAATGCGGACAAGAGGTTGCCGAGACGTGTAACCAATGGCACCCCATACCATCACGCCGGGTGATACGCTACTATGGCGATGACGAATATACAGTTCCAATGTGCGTTCACCGCGATGTCCCCAAACACGGATGCGACCATCATGATGCTGTAAATAGAACCTGGATTCATCAGAAAAAAAGACGTTTTGCCATTCGTGCACCCAGTTTCGTCGTTGAGTACACCATCGCAGGCGCCCCCGTCTGTGATGCAGCGTCAAGGGTAACCGCAGCCATGGTCTCCGAGCTGATAGTCCATGCTGCTGCAAACGTCGTCGAAGTGTTCGTGCAGATAGTTGTTGTCTTGCAAACGTCCCGATCTGTTCACTCAGGGATCGAGACGTGGCGGCACGATCCGTTACAGCCATGCGGATAAGATGCCTGTCATCTCGACTGCGTTTCGTATTACCCTCCTGAACCCACCGATTCCATATTCTGCTAACAGTAATTGGATCTCGACCATCGCGAGCAGCACTGTCGCGATACAATAAACCGCAATCGCGATAGGCTACAATCCGACCTTTATCAAACTCGGAAACGTGATGGTACGCATTTCTCCTCCTTACACGAGGCATCACAACAACGTTTCACCACGCAACGCCGGTCAACTGCTATTTGTGTACGAGAAATCGGTTGGAAACTTTCCTAATGTCAGCACGTTGAAGGTGTCGCCATCGGCGCCAACCTTGTCTGAATGCTCTGAAAAACTAATCATTTGCATATCACAGCATCTTGTCCCTGTCGGTTAAATTTCGCGTCTGCAGCCCGTCATCTTCGTGGTGTAGCAGTTTTAATGGCCAGTAGTGTATATATATATACGTCGGTCATGTCCACCCTTGGCACGGATAACGCGTCGTGGCGTGGAAGCAATAGGGCCTGGGTAGGTTGCTGGAGGACATTGGCACCACATCTGCACGCACAAGTCACCTAATTCCCCTGAATTTCGATGAGGGGTGCGATGAGCTCTTACGCCACGTTCAACCAGATCACAAATGTGTTCGAACGGGTTCAGATCTGGTTAGTGGCGGAGTTAGCTCATTAACTGGAATCCGCCGCTATGTTCCTCGAACCACTCCCTTAGCCTTGTAACATGAAACATCAACTTGGTGAAAAATGCCACTGCCGTCGAAAAACATGATGGTCATGAAGGGGTATACGTGGTCTGCAACCAGTGAAGGATAGTCCTTGCCCATCATGGTGCCTTGCACAAGCTCCACTGGTCCCATGGATGGCTACATGAATGTTTCCCAGAGCATAATGGAGCTGCTGCCGGCTTGTCTCCGCAAGCTATACAGGTATCAAGTAGCTGTTCCCCTGGAAGAAGACGGATTTGAGCTCTCCCATCGGCTTGATGAAGAAGGTATCAGGATTCATCAGATCATGCAACACTCTGCCACTGCGCCAACTTCTAGTGCCAGTGGTCACGTGCCCATTTCAATCGTAGTTGCCGATGTCGTCGAGTTGTTAACACTGGCACATGCATGCGTCGTTGGCTGCGAAGGCCCGTCATTCGGAGTGGTCCTTGCACTATGTGTTTACACTTGCACTCTGCCCAGCATTGAAGTATGAAGTTAGTTCCGCCACATTTCGCCGCCTGTCCTGTTTTACCAGTCTACCCAGCCTACGACATCCGACATCTGCAAAGAGGGCTGGTCACCCAACCGCACGTCGTCTGGAAGTGGTTTCCCGTTTACGTTTTTGTATGTTAACCAGGGACAGACTCCATCCCCGCCGCAGCCACAGTGGTCCACAACCCCACGACAACTACCGCAGTCCACTTCACCCTTCCGCCGCCCCGCACCGAAACCGGGGTTATTGTGCCGTTCGGTCCCAGGTGGATCCCCCCCCCCCCTGGAACGTCTCACACTAGATGAGTGTAACCTCTACGTTTGCGTGGTAAGGTAATGGTGGTGTACGCGTACGTCGAGAACTTGTTTGCGCAGCAATCGCTGACATAGTGTAGCTGAGGCGGAAGAAGGGGAACCAGCCCGCATTCGCCGAGGCAGATGGAAAACCGCCTAAAAACCATCCACAGAGTGGCCGGTTCACCGGACCTCGACACAAGTCCGCCGGGCGGATTCGTGCCGGGGACCAGGCGCTCCTTCCTGCTCCGGAAAGCCGTACGTTAGACCGTTCGGCTAACCAGGCGGGCGGTTTCCCTTGGTTTCGCCACATATTGCAAACACTGACCGCAGCGCTCATCAAACACCCGTCAAGTCGTGTACTTTCCGAAATGCTCGTGCTAAGCCTCAGTGCCATCATAACCTATCGAACAAACGCAAGGATGGCTGCCATAGCGTTTAGTGTATCTGGGCTTGTAAAACAGTCAAGATCCTTAGACGCCAGGAAGGCATCTGGTCCAGATGCTATCCCCGTAAGATTATATGGTGACTGTGCTACAAATATATCACCATTCTTATCCGTCATCTATCATTGATCATTGGAACAGCGGAAAGTTCTACGGGACTGGAAGAAGGCCCAGGTCATAGCTATCTATAAAAATGACAGAAAATCGGATGCACATAATTACCGGCCAATTTCACTGACAACTATTTGTTGTAGAATCATGGAACACATTCTGTATTCAGACATAATGTCCTTTCTAGATTCTGAGAAGCTCATCTGCAGAAACCAGCACGGTTTTAGGAAACAGCGGTCATGCGAAACACAGCTGGCCCTCTTTGTCCATGATAGACAACAGGCTGTAGATACTGGCTCCCAGGTTGATGCCATATTTCTCGACTTTCGGAGGGCGTTCGACACAGTTCCTCACTGTCGCCCACTCCAAAAAGTGCGCTCTTACGATCTATTCGATGACATATGCCCTTGGATAGAAAGTTTTCTGACAGACAGAGAGCAGTATGTCGTCCTGAATCGGGTGACTTCAAAAGAAACAAGCGTAACTTCAGGTGTGCCCCAGGGCAGCGTTAAAGGTCCGCTGCTCTCTTCAATTTACATAAACGATCTGGTTGATAGTATTGACAGCGGCATTAGACTGTTTGCCGATGATGCTGTAGTCTACAGGAAAGTATCACACGAAAGTTGTGAACAAATCAATGAGGATTTGCAGAAAATAAGTGCGTGGTGTGCGTGGTGTAATGACTGGTAGTAATCTCTCAATATTAGTAAGTGTAACCTACTGCGTATAACAAGGCGAAAATCCTCATTAATGTCCGAGTACAAAATAAATGCCCAGTCTTTGGAAGCGGTAACATCAGTCAAGTACCTGGGTGTGACTATTTGAAATGATCTCAAATGGAATGATCAGATTACAAAAGTAACGGGCAAGGCGAACTCTAGATTGCGGTTTATTGTTAGAATCCTGAAGCGATGCAGTCCGTCAACAAAGGAAATTGCTTATAATGCGTTAGTTCATCCAGTCTTAGAGTATTGTCCGTCTGCCTGGGACCCTTACCAGTTGGGTCTCATTCAAGACATTGAAAAAGTCCAAAGAAGAGCGGCATATTCGGGTCTGGTAGATTTCAGCCATCGCGAGAGCGTTACAAATCTCATAGAAAGTTTGAGGTGGGATACACTTGCAGATAGACGACGCGCTGAACGGAAAGGGCTGCTCACTAAATTCCGCAATCCGATCTTCGCCAAGGATGTAGAGCATATTACCACCAACTTTCAAATCGCGCAATGATCGCCATTCGAAGATAAGGGAAATTAGAGCTCGTACTGAAGTGTTCAGTCGTTTCTCCCTCGTGCGATTCTCGAGTGGAACAGTGAGGAGGGGAGGGGAGGGGGAGGGAGGGAGGGGAAATACGACTTTGGCGCACACGCTGCTTGGTGGCTAGGGGAGTGTATATGTAGATGTATATAACCTGCCCTCGGTCAAGGCAGATGGATTGCGCTTCTTCCCCACTCTACTCGGCGACAGCACGCTCACTGAAAATACGTGCACTCTGCATGTGCCTGGCTAGCAGTCATTCCTCGCCAGGTGCCGCTGCTATCGTCTGTGTAGGTTTATATCGATAGTAGGTCGTTGGTCATAATGTTCTGGATGATCAGTGTATATAAAGGGACAAAGTTATCTTTTTAATTTTATAAGCAAAACTCTCGAAAACCGTTTTACTTCCAATTTTTACACGATATTCAAATTAACCCTTAGACATACATAGACAACATATCTTTTAATATACGAGGGCTGTTAAATAAAGAAAGATCATGTGTTTTTTGACAACATATCTTTACTCATCCTCATAATTTTGATGGTTCTTCTCAAAGTAGTCTCCCAGTGTTGTTCGTCTTTCCAAAGTGTTGCGAACAGAAATCATGCTGTCGCTGGGTGTGAATTTTATGTCTCTTGCGTACAGAAACCAGATTTTCGCCGTGTTTTTTAATTGTCTGTCTATTCTTTTACCTGTCTGCCTCATATGTATTTTATTCGCATCATCATCCCTCTGTTTCGATGTTTTAAGTTCCACGTTTTTTCCGCCATATTACCATTTAAGTCTCCGATTTTATCGCCTGTTTTTATTGTTTATTATCGTCATCTTTTTAACACAAATCCTGTAGGCTGAAGAGCGGCATACTAAGCTGCTGCCAGCCCGCCCCCTTCGGGGGGAATCGAAACTCAGTAAAGAAAAAAAAAAGTAGTCTCCCATGAATGCGATGAACTTGTCTTAGCGTTTCTACCAGTCTTCAAATACATGATGGAAACCACTTTTTGAGAGACCCTTCAAAATCGCCTCCGCGGCCTTGACCACTGCTTCTGATGATTAATAATGCCTCCCACGAAGGCGTTTCTTCATGTTAGGGAATAGAAAAAAGTCACGTGGTGCTAAATCGTGACTATAGGGAGGGTGAGGGATGCAATTCACTTTGATTTTTGGAAGATATTCAGCAACAATATTGACAATATGCGCCCGCGCATTATCGTGGTGCAGCATCCAGCCTGCTTCACGGAAATGTATTTTGCGCCTGATATGGAGTGTGTTTAGCACATCCTTGTAGTATTGTCCAGTTACTGATGTGTGTGCAGGTACAATGTGCTGATAAATCATTCCATGAATATCAAAGGATGAGGTGACCATAAGTTTTCCAGCAGAAGAAACCACTTTTGCTTTTTTGGGGGTTGGTGGTAAAGGAGATTTCCATACTGAGCTTTGCTGTTTGCTATCAGGATCAAAATAATGTAGCCAAGTTTCATCAGCAGTGATTACATTTGAAAGAAACTCCGTATTTCCTCTAACATCAACTTTAACTGCATGCAGACCTGCACGCGAATGTCCTTTTGTTCGGGAATCAACAGTCTTGGAACCCATCATGCACAAACACATGTCATGTGTAATTTTTCTGTCACCAAGGTGTGGGTTGCACCCAATGAAATGTTCAGTATTTCAGAAAGTGATCTTAAGGTAATTCGTCAATCCTCTCTCACAATGACAGCAGTATGTTGATGTTTTCTTCCGTAAGAGCAGTAACTGGAGCACCGAGTTCACCTTCCTTTGAAATTGATTGTCCCTCCTGTTTAAACATTTTAAACCACCTTCGAGCTGTGCTGTAGGGAAGAACAGACTCTCCATAGGCCTCCTGTAACATTGTATAGACCTCAGCCGAAGATTTGTTGAGACGAATGCAGAATTTCAAAGTCGCACGTTGTTCCTCGCGTGTTACCTGCATTGCAGCGGTAGGCGATACTGAACATGTCTGACCTTGACTGCCTCTCACAAGCGGGAACCAGGAGTCCCACCGAGCGAGGTGGCGCAGTGGTTACCACACTGGACTCGAATTCGGGAGGACGACGGTTCAATCCCGCGTCCGGCCATCCTGATTTAGGTTTTCCGTGATTTCCCTAAATCGCTCCAGGCAAATGTCGGGATGATTCCTTTGAAAGGTCACGGCCTTCCTTCCTTCCACGTCCTTCCCTAATCCGATGAGACCGATGACCTCGCTGTCTGGTCTCGTCCCTCAGAACAACCCCCCCCCCCCCCCCCAGGAGTCCCAACAATGAAACCACTAAGGCGAGTTTGTTGCACATTAAGCTAACAGAATATCGTAAGACTAAATTTTAGCGATAGAAACTATGACCATAAAAAAAAGATGATTCTTTATTGAACAGCCCTCGTATTTGGTATGTGAATATATACTTAAAATCTATACTATAAAGACAAGTTAATGTTTAACGTGTTACAAAAATCCTTGAGAAGTTCTCCATGGATTTACGTAAGATTTTTAGATCATACTCTAATAAACTTTTGGACTGACATAGTCTACATATTTTGTAATATATAAGGAGAGAACTTTGTTAGCAAAAATCTCTAAGGTTCTTGACCAACTTCTGCGGGAAGAAAATCTTGTGCTACGCTGTAATGTGAAACTGTGCGGATTCCCTTTTGTTTCTTGCAGTAATTTTTACTATGAAAGCAGGATACTTGTAGGATTGGTTTGGTTAAATTTGCTTACATGTGTATTATTTACACAAATTTAAAGAAAAATGCTGTAAGTATGTATGAGTTTTGTGCTTCCTTCCTAACAGTCGGTACAAACAGGAAAGTTGTATTTCTGACTTGTGGGCTTATGATTAAAATAGTGCTACGAAACTTGAATCGCCCGAACCTGTTTGCCGTTTGAAAGCATTCGAGATACTGTCATTGAAGCTGCTGTCGTCACAGATCCAGCAGCCAAAGAGTTCTCTTACACCCCATTTAATGATCCCAAGCGATTTACCCACCTAGCTTACGCGACTTCAATTCCCAATGAAGGATTTGTTGACAATAACAATATACAAGACTCAAGGTAAGCGAGAGGGGAAATTAGGAAATGGACTGTGACGGGGGGGGGGGCGGGGGGGGGGCGACAGGAAAAGAGGAGATGGGCAGAGAGAGGAAGGGGGAGGAGATAGAGACTGATAGGGGGAGGAGCGAATGCACGAAGAGTGGGGGTAGGAGGAGATGGACAGACGGAAGTGGAGGAAGAGGAGATAAACATGGAGAGCAGGAGATGGAATGGAGAGGGGGGGGGGGGGGAAGGTGGTCAGGACGTATTTCCACTTTCCACACATATTTAACAACTGCAAAGCACTGCCTGCGTTTACTAGTTGAATTCATAAAATCAATTATTTTTCCATATTAATCTATAGCTTTTTGTATGGTTTTTGATTCTACATTTTTGTAAACTTCAGTGTTTACTTATTCTTTTTAGATTTCTACTACTTACTCTCGTTCTTGCTCTGCCATTACTTAACTTTTGCACAGCATTTAATCATTTCTCGTTATGAAATTTCAGTCGTGGTTTCCAGCATGTCTCATACCTAACACTGAGCAGCAGTGTCGAATTTGTGGATTTTTTTCTTTTTTTTACTGCGGAAGATGTCCCTGAGAGCCTCGGCCCCAGCTTAAGTCCGCGTTTTTGAGCGCGGCTTCCACCTCCGGCTCAAGAGACAGAAAGGCGAGCTAGCTGCGGAAGCACGTTCTCGATTACTGCGCAGAGAGATGCGCGCAGATTGCCGCAAGTAAAAGTTGCTACTCCCCTTAATCACGGGCCGCATTCAGCGCCGCGCCGCGACACCCTCGCGGCGCCGCGCCGTCTACTCTTAAGGCGAGTTGCCGCCGCCGCGTCCTCTAAGGATATTTATCAGCGCGGGCATCTTTGGCGAATAACCGCCCGGCGCCTCACCCCTCAGCCCCTCGCAAGGCGCTCGGCGCGGCGTCTTGGAGCGCCCGCTCCCACGGGTCTTCTCAATAAAAGCATTTTGTATTAATCAAGGTAATGCAGTCGCCACAGACAACCCGGTCGCAACTTCCGAAAGCGATTTCTACTCACCGGGGGTGCCCACCGCAGCTGCAGAGCTGAAATTAATGGTCGACGCGAAGGGATTCTCGCCCTAGACATTCCGGCGAAATGAAGTCGCTGTCCTTTCGTCTCCGTGCATAATAGTGATGTCTGCACACAGCAGAGCCCCCTACTGCGAACTGCAGCGAGAACTTACGTAAGGTTTCCTTGACACTCCTTTTGTATCGGTTATCACGGTATGTTTGATTCTCTAAATAACGGATTGACTAGATTCTGCAAATAATGTCGATTAATCTTTTGCCTATTAAAATTCGGGTGTGCAGCCTCATACATTCTATTTTTTTCCTAATAATTCTTCCGTATAAGTTTCGGCTTCTTCAGAGTAAGACGCTATAACAGTCGCGGGCCATGATATTACTCATGCGGACGACGATACACAAGCAGCAGAGACGTTGATCGCCTACAGTGAAGTATACATAAATTGAATCTGTTACTATGCGGAGGGACCGATGACCTCAGCAGTTTGGTTTCTTAGGAATTCACACACATTTTTTGTGACTATGCGGTCTATCCATGCTAGACTGCTTTGACATCTCACATTGCATACAAAACTGGTAATGCTCTTGTCCTTGCGCTCCTATCGTACTTGTATTTCAGAAGATGGAAATAATTCTGAAACGCGTCACTCATACTTCGTGATCAATAAAGTCATTACTCAACTGCTGAATGTCTTTCCACGTTAACTAGCAATCTTAACTACAGATGCACGAAAAATGTTTTACTTGAAACAGTTATCTACACCTTTAAGCTACTTCTCTATGTAGCTCCCACTCCGATTTAGACATTTGTTGTAGCGTTGTACTAACTTTACAATACCCTCGTCACAGGAGACCTACTGTGCTTTTTCTAATTCTCTACGCTGGTCTGCAGCTCGTTGTTTTTTGTGCAGAATGTTTTCTCCACAGCCAGCGGTTCATGTGGGAGCCAAGGATCCAAGATCGGGCTGTGTGGTGGGTGATCAAGCATTTCCCATCGAAAACGCTGCAGGGTCGTCTCCATTGCCCTTTCAGTGTGCGGCCGAGAACTGCCAAGAAGAAGCAAATGCATGACAGTTATGTTAAGTGGGGTTGAATGAAATCAGGCAAAATCTCACAGCGGGTGCTCATTCTTGGAGGGAGACACAATTTATCTAGGCATCTTTTACGTGCTCACTGCGCACTCAGAACGGAAGAGAGCGACGTGACGCAATCGACGGGCGTACTGGAGACACTGCCCAACTCATCTGCGCAAAGCTTCATTGGATTTTCACTGTCGTTTCAATTGCGCGACCGACTGGACCTGATAAACGAATAGCTCTTGTACCGTACGAAATGTTATTTCACTATTTACTGGATAGTTAACAATAATTTTACAGCTATAAAACATGAATTTTCACCGTTGGAATATGCAAAAGTATGTGTAAAACGTACATGTCATTTGGTGATTCACTTCTGTGAATATCTCCCTCCTATCTTCCACATTGGAGAGAAGCTCATCACCGTACTTTGCTGGACTGGAACTTCTAGGAGAAAAGATATTTCCGAAAATGTTCTGGTCACGGTGTAGTTCATTATACGCTACAAATTTAAGGATTCATTCTACGAATATCTTCCAGGCATTGGTTAGGTTCTTTTCTGCAACTTTGTTACACGGAGTTCGTGGATCAAGTGTAATAGGTCATCCCATAGGAGCACTGACCACGAAATGTAACGTTTCGGGCCCGGATCCATGTCACGGCTCAGTAAACTATTTTATTGAATGAGGAAGCTCTCTTACCAACACGTTTTTGCGCTCTCGCTGAAATTATTTTTTTCCCCTCTAATGAATGTCTCTTGCTTAAAAATAGAATATAGTTCTGCAGACTGTAACGCATGTAGCAGAAAATAACTCGCAGAATGAGACAATTTTTACCGAATGTTGTTTATAATACTAACGCTTTCTCAAAAGAAGCGTTCAGACTTTGAGATTGTCGTGAGACTGAAAAATAAGTAAACTGAACTCCGTTACACACAGTAAAGATACGCATATTACAGAACAGCTACACGTTACTCGTATAAAATGCAAAAAAGGTTGGCTCTCTGTGAGTGCCGTTCGCAGACGACAAAACAAAGGAACATAGTAAGCCTGGCTCAGAGCAGGTGCAACCAAACAGTTCCTAAGCGGTATGCCTTACGGTCTTCCTCGATGTCTTCCTCACTTAATCTCTTGGTCAGAATCAGGCGAGAGACTGAGATTTGTTTCAAGGATTTTGTGAAAGTACAATGCAGCTGCAGCTGTAACGTAATCGCACACAAGGCGCTAGTCCGACCACTTCTGAAATAGTGTTGCAGTGTTTGGGGTTCTTATCAAGTTGGCATTACAACAGGCATCGAACGAATTTAGAGAGGCGCTGTTAAGATCGTAATAGAGTGGTACACGCCATGCAAAAGTGTAACAGAAATGTTCGTAGAATATTAATGGAAATCCTTGGAAGAAAACGACTTAATTCTCACGAAAACCTTCCGGGTAAATCCATTCGAGAAGACTCTGAGGCTACTGCGCTGCCACCTACGTATATCACGCTTGTGGATTGTAAGAATAAGATTAGAGAGATTACAGCACTAGAAGAGGAGTATAATGAATTTCCTTGAGAAAACATCACTTAAATCTTTCGGGCCTTAGGCCGTGTTGGATGTACAAAACTTTCTCCTAATGTCAGTACCAACCATGAAAGCTTAAGTTGTGTATTCTTTGAGAGAAGTTATAACCCAACAACCCTGTTCCCAAGTGTTAGAATTTTGTAAAGCTGCTGCTCGACACAGGCGGTAGAAGAACCATATCGGACTCAGACTGTGTGTCATAATCCAGAGCACGTGAAGAGTGCCAGTATTGCAAGAGCAGGGCAACGCTCGTACCTCATAACCACACAGCGAGCAGAGCCATAGAAAGGAGCGCTAGCGGTGCAGTATGATATCGCCCAGAACATCGATCGGCATGCTCTACGGTACGGAGAAATAACATGCGAAATTCGAGCTCGACCACTTCTAGTTGTTCTAGTACTGATGAGAAATGCAGAGCCAGAAAAAGGCGTCGATAACTGAGACACCACGGTAGCGACTAGACTGCTGACATCTCTGTTTAAAGTAGATCAGATGGGCGTCTAAGTTCCTATAATGACGAGATGTATGACTTTTAATAGCCCTATTCCAGACATCTCGTCCTCAGTGTCTGGTCATTCTGTCATCAACAATCCTGACGGAATGACGGTCTCGCTAATTTTATATTATCTCTGCTGGCGAACCGTGATGTGCTACCTCCTCCCTGTTTGAAGACCTCTGCTACTAGACTGCCACTTGCCAGCTGTGGCTGGACTTGGTCGCTCCCCGCTGTCGCAACCGATGGGTCACAGCCATGTCTGTCAGATGTGGATCTACCGAGTCTTCCCCTGGTGACGGGTCATCTCGAATGACTGGGAGCTGCCCCACCTTCTGCCTGCTCAATCATGCGGCTGAGTGCCGCCTCCCCAGGGAGTACATGAACCGCTTTCTTCATTGTACGCAGCAGTTGCTGAAGGAGCCCAGGGCTTTCGCCTTCACGGCAACCACCACCCTGAAGATGTTGCTACCACAGGTCTAAGCGTGCAACCATCTTCAAGAGTACTGAGGCCCGTCATACCCACAGTGACGCGTCCTTGGGTCACCTCGGTCACAGGCAATATACCTTATTTGACTCAAGCTAAGTGAACTGCCAGTGAGTTTTGTCCAGCATTCCTCGCCGATGCCTGAGCGTGCAGCCCGGCTCGTTTACTCTGCACTGGAGAACACAATATTCATTGTAGCAACCAAATCAATAAAATGTTATTAAGAGTACTGCTGTTTCTCTGAGGCCTTTGGGAATAAGGCAAGAACACTCAGCTGCCCTCGAACTCGGCCGGCGATAATTGTAGTATCACTGCTTCTCCTGTCCAGTTTCGACGCCACTGACCTACTGCCCGAGGGGTGACCGTTACAAAGCTCCTGTCGACAAATCAGCACAGATATAATGAAGGGGTACAGTTCCGCCCGACATTGAAAATAGGTACAACATACTTCATTATTTTTGTCAGAACAACACATTTTTTTTGTAAAATAACTCAATTTCAATTAATACAGCGAAGCCGGATACCAGTGTGGGAAGGAATGACAATTTATTTATTTAATTGATCACATGTGCACTCCCACAAAGTAAATCCCTACATCCAGTTTGCTGAGATCTGTGAAATGAATGAATGTATGGTCGTCTGCTAACCGCAGATAGTGAATGTGAATATATCATCATCTTTGAGACGATCCTTTGGCCACCTTTGGTGGAACCAAAGAGATGAAATTTACCTGAGCTTTGAGCGCCTGAAATGTGGCTGACCAATACGGTAGCATGGTCTTCCCCCACCTCGACAGAGGTGCGAGATGACCTAAAAGAACGGCCATGTTTCAGCACTCTGCCGCTGGATCTTGTGCTGTTAAGATCTTTTTTAGTTGTGCTCCGTAATGACAAAAGAGTGGAGACATGGTATGCATGTGGAATATTTAAGAGTAGTTTGAAATAATAATTTCTCTATTTCAGGAACTTTTGTGGGGAGAATTAAATGTCAGGCAGGTAATATTAATGGGATTGTAGTAATCTTCGGAAGTGACAAACGGTCACAATGAAACCACGTGTAGCAATAAGTTGAAATACTTCCGTGTGCTTAAGTTAAGCTGAATTACTAGCGTGTGTACAATAAGTTGAAATATTTAAGAAATAGCGTGTGTACCATAAGTTGAAATATTTAAGAAATGGCGTGTGCAGGACTTGAAATTAGAGACGAGTACTTCCATGTGGTGAGTACTGTGTGAGTCTCAATCTGTGTATGAGACAAAGGATAAAGAGAAGTACTCGTCCATGGTATCAGTTGAGGACTCGCGTGTGTGATGAATACGTTCTTAATATTACTTTGCGTGATATGATTCCGTGTGACGCTAGATTCAAACTCTGAGAGAGAAGCAAGGTGAGTCGGCCGTCTATCCAACAACGCCACTTGGCTTGCATTGCACAGGAAGACGTGCATATATCTCCAGAGTTCATAGTAGGAAAGTAGAATTACGAAGTGGGGCAGTGTCATGTGAAACTGGGATAAATATTAATTGAAGTGGGAAAGCTGAAAATGATAATGTTGTGACTATTCTCTGTGTAGTATTTCATATTGTAGTGTTGTGTATGTCATGTAATTTGGGTATGTGTGGTTTGCATGGGAGAGTAGCAAGGTAGTTGCAAAAGATTAGTGGGTTATGCTTGTTCCTTCTGTACTGCTCGGTCTGGAGGATAGTTTCGTGATGATGATTGTGAGAGTCGAAGTGCGAGGTATAATAAAAGATCCACCAACCTATCCAGGAAGTGTACTGTAGCGTTAAATAATTACGAGACCATAATATAGAGATTCACCAATGGAAAGCCATGCCCACTGGGCGGAATTTCTCATGTGTTATTGTTGTAGGTTATACAATTTGTGTGTTTAGGTTACAGAATTTATCGCAATAAATAAGATAGTGAAAAGAAAGAGATTGGTGGCCTTTTCCTTCGAATTGAATGTTGTCATAATGTCCCGAATTTATAATTTGTGCGCCATTCATATTTCATATTCAGTGCGGTGGCCACGTGTTGACAAAAGCCGTTAAATAAAAAAAGAAAGAAAATGTGGTATTGCCAGTGCATAGTGTACAGTCAGAGTTCTGTAAATTACTGATAGTCAGATGCGTGTTTCCGTTGCGTATTAATCATATAGGAGGATAACTTGTAACTTAAGTGTGAGTACTAGGGTTCATGTTACTCAACAAATAAGAATGAATCCACTCGCTTGGCAGACCACTCATCTTGCAGGCCTGACTGCTTGATGCCACAGTATGAGCAAGGCATGTGGGTGCCTCTCATAATTTCGACCCTGCCAGGATTTTTTTTTGCCAGGATATATTCTACCAGGATGTTTTTGCCAGGATTTTTTGCTGTTAGGGTTTGCTGTTAAGATTTTTTTTATGGAATGTATTGTGATAGGGATAAGAAGTAAAATTTTTTCTGTTTGCAATTTCTTTCTGGATTGGTGAGGATCTTTTATTTTTTTATGTAATTAATTGCTATATCGTCCAAGGCTGGAAGATCGTTGTATAGTTTTTTTTGCGTAATGTCCGTAGTAACTAGGTCGCAGTCGAAAAGTGTAGTCACCATGGAGAATAGCGATTCCGGGGTGAACGTAGCAGTGCAGCAGGAAGTAGGTGTCGACCATGGGCTAATGAGTGGGAACGGCAAACACTCGGATGGGGCTGAATTGCTCAGTGGACCGCTGCTAAGTGACCCTTTGAGCGGCGGGCTTTGTTCACAATCGGGGGCTTTTCCCGACGACGCGGGCGAGCCGGGACTAGGTCAGGTATGCAGTGAAAGTGCAGCTACCCTTAGCGAAGCTACGGTTTCTCAGGCGAACGAGGTGAGCGCACCGAAAGTAGCAAATGACAGTGTGCTACTGCAGTTTTTACAGAGGATGGATAGAGATATTAAGGAAAGATTGGAAGCGATGAATAAAAATAATAAGGAAAGGTTAGAAGCGATGAATAAAGATAATAAGGAAAGATTAGAAGTGATGAATAGAGATAATAAGGAGAGAGATAGGGAGAATAAGGAAAGATTGGAAGCAAATAAGGAAAGATTGGAAGCGATGGATAGAGATAATAAGGAGAGAGATAGGGAGACTAAGGAAAGACTGGAAGCAAATAAGGAAAGATTGGAGGCAATGGATAAGGGAAATAAAGAGGCAATGAGGAAGCTACACACAGTTATCGATGAGCGTCTGCCCCCAGTTAATAATCGGTTAGATGAGGGGGAGAAGAATCTGGGTGCGTTGAAGCAAGTACAGGGTGTTTCAAAAATGACCGGTATATTTGAAACGGCAATAAAAACTAAACGAGCAGCGATAGAAATACACCGTTTGTTGCAATATGCTTGGGAGAACAGTACATTTTCAGGCAGACAAACTTTCGAAATTATAGTAGTTACAATTTTCAACAACAGATGGCGCTGCGGTCTGGGAAACTCTATAGTACGATATTTTCCACATATCCACCATGCGTAGCAATAATATGGCGTAGTCTCTGAATGAAATTACCCGAAACCTTTGACAACGTGTCTGGCGGAATGGCTTCACATGCAGATGAGATGTACTGCTTCAGCTGTTCAATTGTTTCTGGATTCTGGCGGTACACCTGGTCTTTCAAGTGTCCTCACAGAAAGACGTCACAGGGGTTCATGTCTGGCGAATAGGGAGGCCAATCCACGCCGCCTCCTGTATGTTTCGGATAGCCCAAAGCAATCACACGATCATCGAAATATTCATTCAGGAAATTAAAGACGTCGGCCGTGCGATGTGGCCGGGCACCATCTTGCATAAACCACGAGGTGTTCACAGTGTCGTCTAAGGCAGTTTGTACCGCCACAAAATTAACGAAGAATGTCCAGATAGCGTGATGCAGTAATCGTTTCGGATCTGAAAAATGGGCCAATGATTCCTTTGGAGAAATGGCGACCCAGACCAGTACTTTTTGAGGATGCAGGGACGATAGGACTGCAACATGGGGCTTTTCGGTTCCCCATATGCGCCAGTTCTGTTTATTGACGAAGCCGTCCAGGTAAAAATAAGCTTCGTCAGTAAACCAAATGCTGCCCACATGCATATCGCCGTCATCAATCCTGTGCACTATATCGTTAGCGAATGTCTCTCGTGCAGCAATGGTAGCGGCGCTGAGGGGTTGCCGCGTGTGAATTTTGTATGGATAGAGGTGTAAACTCTGGTGCATCAGACGATAAGTGGACGTTGGCGTCATTTGGACCGCAGCTGCAACACGGCGAACGGAAACCCGAGGCCGCTGTTGGATCACCTGCTGCACTAGCTGCGCGTTGCCCTCTGTGGTTGCCGTACGCGGTCGCCCTATCTTTCCAGCACGTTCATCCGTCATGTTCCCAGTCCGTTGAAATTTTTCAAACAGATCCTTTATTGTATCGCTTTTCGGTCCTTTGGTTACATTAAACCTCCGTTGAAAACGTCGTCTTGTTGCAACAACACTGTGTTCTAGGCGGTGGAATTCCAACACCAGAAAAATCCTCTGTTCTAAGGAATAAACCATGTTATCTACAGCACACTTGCACGTTGTGAACAGCACACGCTTACAGCAGAAAGACGACGTACAGAATGGCGCACCCACAGACTGCGTTGTCTTCTATATCCTTCACATCACTTGCAGCGCCATCTGTTGTTGAAAATTGTAACTACTGTAATTTAGAAAGTTTGTCCGCCTTAAAATGTACTGTTGTCCCAAGCATATTGCAACAAACGGTGTATTTCTATCGCTGCTCGTTTAGTTTTTATTGCCGTTTCAAATATACCGGTCATTTTTGAAACACCCTGTATGTGACGCCGTGAAAGAAAAAGCCAATAATTTGGAGGTACGAATAATTGCAATAGAGAGTGATATTACAGAACGTAGGGACGTGTTGCCAGATGAGCGAATCAAAGAGGTAGTGGTCAGAATGAATACGATTAGTGCAGATGTAGAAAAGATCAGTATAAGAGGCGAGACAGGCTCTGACAGTACGCAGCGAGAGGTTTATGCCAACCAGGGGGAGATACAATCACTATTACAGCTTAAAGAGGCGCAATTAGAAATAAGTAGGAAACATAGAGATGAACTAGCACAGTTGCTATTAGCGTGCAGTAGCGAAGGTGACACACCACCAGGTAGATTGCAGAGGGAAAGTGAGATAAATTAAAATAACGAAAATAGGCAGAAAGAGGAAGACGAATTCACAGAGTCAGAAGAACGGTTGTGTCGGATAAAACAGGTGGCAAACCCAACTGGGTATAGTCCAAGGCTGTCTCAATTTCATTACCTTCGTCGTGGAGACTGCTCCTCAAAATGAAGTTTGTGTGTAACCATTTGAGGGACAAGGCTAAAGCGAAAATGCAGGAAGTTATTAAAGACTGTAGTAGCTACAAGATATTTTCTGACAAGTTTTTAAATGAATTCTGGTCGAAAAGTAAGCAGGACCAGGTTAAGCAAAGCATATTGATGATGCCAAATTGTAACGAAGGTGGTATAAGAGATCCAGTGGCGTGCTATCAGGAAATGCTGAGACGAAATAGGTATTTGGATGTGCCATACGAAAGTGGGGAGCACATTAGGATCTGTATAACGAAGTTGCCAGTGAGATTGCGCAGAGATATAGTGATGGCAGGCAGAGGCTTAGACGATTCCGCGTCACTTCAGCACTTGTTACAGGAACTAGGCAATGAGAGCAATATCGTGAACGGAAACACGACTCATAGGTCAGATAGTGTCGAGGATAGGAACGGCAGAAACTATCAGAATGACAGGAGAGCATGGAATCCTGGCATTTCTTTCTTGTCGTAATAGATTGATGGATAGGAGAAACTAATCCAACATATCAGCCCTTAGCATCTTGCCTTAAAAACACATGCAGGTGGCACTGAAAATTGTATATGTAGCAGACATACTCTACTGATATGTAGGAATGCAAATACCATACTTCTGATCATAGAATAAAACACCAGTAATGGAATCTGTTAGGCTGGTATCTCAGAGCAAAATTTGCAAATTTTTATTTGGAACACTAAAGTAAAAGGACTGTTTCCTCAAAGACCAGTTGCTAAAAAAAATTAGCACTCAATAAGAAGCATCACTTGTGTGAAACTCAACTTGCCCTTTTCTCGCACGATATCCTGGAAATCGTAGTTGAAGAAAACAGGCAGATTCCATGTTCCTAGATTTACGGAAAGCGTCTGGCACAGTTCCCCGTTGCAGGATGTCAACGAACACACCGTATAACTACTCAGGTAAGTAACCTAACCTAACCTAACCTAACATAACCTAACCTAGAGTGGCTTGAAGATGTCTTACGCAACAGGATCCACTACGTTGTCCTCGACGGAAAGCGCTCATCAGCGATAAGGACATCATCAGGAGCGCCCTGCGGAAGTGTCGTAGGACTGCTCTTATTCTCTTTATACACTATGTGATCAAAAGTATCCGGACACCTGGCTGAAAATGACATACAAGTTCGTGGCGCCCTCCATCGATAGTGCTGAAATTCAATATTGTGTTGGTCCACCCTTAGCCTTGATGACAGCTTCCACTCTCGCAGGCTTACGTTCAATCAGGTGCAGTTTTCTTGGGGAATGGCAGCCCATACTTTACGGAGTGCTGCACTGGGGAGAGGTATCGATGTCGGTCGGTGAGGCCTAGCACGAAGTCGGCGTTCCGAAACATCCCAAAGGTGTTCTATAGGATTCAGGTCAGGACTCTGAGCACGCCAGTCCATTGAAGGGATGTTACTGAAGTGTAACCACTCCGCCACATGCCGTATAAAATATGAACAGGTGCTCGATCGTGTTGAAAGATGCAGTCGCCGTCCCCGAATTGCTTTTCAACT
Organism: Schistocerca nitens; assembly: GCF_023898315.1. Classification (NCBI taxonomy): domain Eukaryota; kingdom Metazoa; phylum Arthropoda; class Insecta; order Orthoptera; family Acrididae; genus Schistocerca; species Schistocerca nitens. The sequence continues at coordinate 636,717,638 of NC_064617.1, forward strand.
GTGGGAAGCAATAAAGTGCTTAAAACACCAATGTAGGCCTGTGGTGTGACAGTGCCACGCAAAACAACAAGGGGTGCAAGCCCTCTCCATGAAAAACACGACCACACCATGCCATCAAGGATCGCCACACTGTGTACCGTGATTCGTCACTCCACACAACGTTTTTCCATTGTTCAATCGTCCAATGTCTACGCTCCTTACACCAAGCGAGTCGTCGTTTGGAATTTACCGGCGTGATGTGACGCTTATGAGAAGTCGCTCGACCATGAAATCCAAGTTCTCTCACCTCCTGCCTAACTGTCATAGTACTTGCAGTGGATACTGATGAAATTTGGAAGTACTGTGTGATGTTCAACTGTCGGCGGTCTCTGACAGTCAACAGACGGGGTCGGTCTGGACGATTTTGTGCTGTACATGTCCCTTCACGTTTCCACTTCAGTATCACATCGGAAACAGTAGACCGAGGGATGTTTAGGAATGTGGAAATCTCGCGTAGAGACGTGTGACACAAGTGACACTAAATCACCTGACCACGTCCGACGTCCGTGAGTTCCGCGGAGCTCCACATTCCGCTCTCTCACGATGTGTAATGACTGCTCTGGACGCTGATATGGAGTACCTGGCAGTAGGTGGCAGCACAATGCACCTAACATGAAAAAACTATGTTTCTGGGGGTGTCCGGTTACTTTTGATCACATAGTGTACATAAATGATCTGACGGACACCCCAGTGAGCAACAATCTGCGACTATTTCTTGATGATGCTGTACTATATGGTGAAGTATCATCGGTGAGTGACTGTAAAAGTGACTTAGGTAGAATTTCTTCTTCGTGTGATGAAGGGAAGCTTGCACTAAATGTAGAAAAATGTAGGTTAAAGAAGACGAGTAGGAAAAACAATTCCGTAATGTTTGAATACAGTATTATAGATGTTCTGCTTTACAGTCACGTCAGTTAAATATCTAAGCGTAACACTGCATGCGTCCGGGTTCCCGGGTTCGATTCCCGGCGGGGTCAGGGATTTTCTCTGCCTCGTGATGACTGGGTGTTGTGTGGCGTCCTTAGGTTAGTTAGGTTTAAGTAGTTCTAAGTTCTAGGGGACTGATGACCATAGATGTTAAGTCCCATAGTGCTCAGAGCCATTTGAACCATTTGAACCACTGCATGCGATGTGAAGTAGAATACGGACAGAATAAGGAAGGATTATTGGGAGAATTTTAGGACAGTGTAGCTCATCTGTAAAGGAGGCCGCGTGTAGAACAATATCATGACTCATTCTTTGGTGTATGGATCCCTCTGGATTGGATTAAGGGAAGACATCGAAGTAATTCAGAAGGAAGAAAGATTAGATCTTAAGATTCCGTCCATAACAAGCTCATTAGAGACGCACAAGCTCATATTACGAAAGAATCGCAAAGGAAACCAACCATGTCCTTTACAGCGGAACCATCCCAGCATTTGCCTCAAGCGATTTAGGGAAATTTCGGGAAGCCTAAATGTGGATGGCTACTCAGTTTTTCAAACCGCTGTCCTTCCGAATGCGATTCCAATGTACTAACCACCGTGTCACCTCGATCAGCAGCAGTTCAAAGGCGGGCTGCTAACTTTGTTGCCGGTAGGTTCGACGAAAACGCGAGTATTACGGGGATGCTTCGTGAACTCAAATGGGAATCTCTGGAGGGGTGACGATGTTCTTTTCACAAAACACTAATGGAAATATTTAGAGATGCGGCATTTGCGGCTGACTAACGAATGATTTTACCGCCCTTGACGTTCATTTTGCGAAAGGACCACGAGGACAAGATAAGAGAAATTAGGACTCGTACAGAGGCGTATAGATAATCGATTTTCCCTCGGTCCATTTGCGAGTGGAGCAGGAAAGGAAATTACTAGTAGTGGTAAAAGTTACCCTCCGTCATTCACCATGCAGTGGCTTGTATATGTGGATGCCGATTATTTCTTTGCTCAATATACGAATGTTAAACGTCAGAAAATCCATAATATTGGTACGATGTATCCTCCGCCATGTATTACACAGTAGTTTGCGGAAGTTATATGTAGACCTAGGTGAAGCATGCAGTGACTAAGGTATCAGTTTGATGGTGTTGCTTACTGTCTATATATTAACAATAAAGAATGACAGGAAATAAAACATTGAACATTGAACAGTTAAAGGTATATGTATAGAAGTACATATAAACTGATAATAAATCATCGAAGTTAACGTTAAAGACTGCAGAACGAAGGTTGTAAGAGAATCCGTGTCTCTCACTGCATCACGTTAAATGGGCAGACAGCATTCGCAAATGTTTCGTCCCTGGGTGAATAGCAGGTCGCGGGCAGCGGTGGATTGGCCACCCCTGCCGGAACTTCCTCCGTCTTCCGCTCGGCGGATTAAAGTCGTAAACCAAGTCGTCCGTATTTTAAGCTGATACATTTTATACGCAAAGATGCTTACATGTAAACTCGTTACGGTTGAATTAAGCAGGTTTCTTGGGGATTCTCGTAAGACGCTTTCAGAGGCTCAAAGAACATGATGAAGGAGGGAGCCCACGTAACCTTAGAGGCGAGCCAGGAACGCTGCAAACGCGGAAATTTCAATTTAATTAATTCTATGAAATAATTTTAAGGAATGAAAGGAGGGCCGCCTCCAAGAAGCGACGCCCGTCTCTAAGACGAGACTCCTTAGCATGAAGGGAAGGGTGATTTCGCGCTGGGGATTTGCATCAACTGATGTAATCAGTTTAAAATTATAGAGCATCTTACTCCCGCAGATTATCACGGCGAAATCTTAAAAAATTTAAAGTCGCTTCTAACGGATCACTGCAGCAGTAAATCAACTTCGTCAGTGTCTCTTTCTGTAATGTGTTTTTTACCAAACATCTTCTGAAAACATCACCTTCGAGAAACAGAGATCCCTTAACAGGTTTCACTCTCTTGTCTACATTTTTTAGAATCTTTTGTGCATTAGAATTGTTTTAAACAGAGCCATCCACACTGTCGTTTTAAAGCAGTAATATACAAAATTTTATTATTAGATGTGCAACGAAATAAATTATGCTACTAAGAGGTTGCAGTTTGCATGATATCATCTTTTTAAAAGTGTTCTCTCCTTGAGACACGTAAAGCACAGTGTTTACCATTAATATACAATGTACGAAAGTTGACTTAATATAATCTGTGATATACCCTGTATTGTGTCTCGAGAACAGAGCCCACCACTTAATACACAATACCACACTCTCATTAGGTGGACGTATCTAATCTAATTACTCCTTCAAAATCATAAGTGGAAGAACTATGGCAGACTTAGTACTGTGTTATTTATTGTTAAAATAACAACTATAGGGTTTTGTTAATCTTCTATTAGATTGTAACTGATGTTGTTGTTGTTGTGGTCTTCAGTCCTGAGACTGGTTTGATGCAGCTCTCCATGCTACTCTATCCTGTGCAAGCTTCTTCATCTCCCAGTACCTACTGCAACCTACATCCTTCTGAATCTGCTTAGTGTATTCATCTCCTGGTCTCCCCCTACGATTTTTACCCTCCACGCTGCCCTCCAATGCTAAATTTGTGATCCCTTGATGTCCTACCAACCGATCCCTTCTTCTAGTCAAGTTGTGCCACAAACTTCTCTTCTACCCAATCCTATTCAATACCTCCTCATTAGTTACGTGATCTACCCATCTTATCTTCAGCATTCTTCTGTAGCACCACATTTCGAAAGCTTCTATTCTCTTCTTGTCCAAACTAGTTATTGTCCATGTCTCACTTCCATACATGGCTACACTCCATACAAATACTTTCAGAAACGACTTCCTGACACCTAAATCTATACTCGATGTTAACAAATTTCTCTTCTTGAGAAACGCTTTCCTTGCCATTGCCAGTCTACATTTTATATCCTCTCTACTTCGACCATCATCGGTTATTTTACTCCCTAAATAGCAAAACTCCTTTACTACTTTAAGTGTCTCATTTCCTAATCTAATTCCCTCAGCATCACCCGACTTAATTCGACCACATTCCATTATCCTTGTTTTGCTTTTGTTGATGTTCATCTTATATCCTTCTTTCAAGACACTGTCCATTCCGTTCAACTGCTCTTCCAAGTCCTTTGCTGTCTCTGACAGAATTACAATGTCATCGGCGAACCTCAAAGTTTTTACTTCTTCTCCATGAATTTTAATACCTACTCCGAATTTTTCTTTTGTTTCCTTTACTGCTTGCTCAATATACAGATTGAATAACATCGGGGAGAGGCTACAACCCTGTCTCACTCCTTTCCCAACCACTGCTTCCCTTTCATGCCCCTCGACTCTTATAACTGCCATCTGGTTTCTGTACAAATTGTAAATAGCCTTTCGCTCCCTGTATTTTACCCCTGCCACCTTCAGAATTTGAAAGAGAGTATTCCAGTCAACATTGTCAAAAGCTTTCTCTAAGTCTACAAATGCTAGAAACGTAGGTTTGCCTTTTCTAAATCTTTCTTCCAAGATAAGTCGTAAGGTCAGTATTGCCTCAGGTGTTCCAACATTTCTACGGAATCCAAACTGATCTTCCCCGAGGTCCGCTTCTACCAGTTTTTCCATTCGTCCGTAAAGAATTCGCGTTAGTATTTTGCAGCTGTGACTTATTAAACTGATAGTTCGGTAATTTTCACATCTGGTAACACCTGCTTTCTTTGGGATTGGAATTATTATATTCTTCTTGAAGTCTGAGGGTATTTCGCCTGTCTCATACATCGTGCTCACCAGATGGTAGAGTTTTGTCATGACTGGCTCTCCCGAGGCTACCAGTAGTTCTAATGGAATGTTGTCTACTCCCGGGGCCTTGTTTCGACTCAGGTCTTTCAGTGCTCTGTCAAACTCTTCACGCAGTATCATATCTCCCATTTCATCTTCATCTACATCCTCTTCCATTTCCATAATACTGTCCTCAAATACATCGCCCTTGTATAAACCCTCTATATACTCCTTCCACCTTTCTGCCTTCCCTTCTTTGCTTAGAACTGGGTTGCCATCTGAGCTCTTGATATTCATACAAGTGGTTCTCTTCTCTCCAAAGGTCTCTTTAATTTTCCTGTAGGCAGTATCTATCTTACCCCTAGTGAGACAAGCCTCTACATCCTTACATTTGTCCTCTAGCCATCCCTGCTTAGCCATTTTGCACTTCCTGTCGATTTCATTTTTGAGACGTTTGTATTCCTTTTTGCCTGCTTCATTTACTGCATTTTTATATTTTCTCCTTTCATCAATTAAATTCAATATTTCTTCTGTTACCCAAGGATTTCTATTAGCCCTCGTCTTTTTACCTACTTGATCATCTGCTGCCTTCACTACTTCATCCCTCAGAGCTACCCATTCTTCTTCTACTGTATTTCTTTCCCCCATTCCTGTCAATTGTTCCCTTATGCTCTCCCTGAAACTCTCTACAACCTCTGGTTCTTTCAGTTTATCCAGGTCCCATCCCCTTAAATTCCCACCTTTTTGCAGTTTCTTCAGTTTCAATCTGCAGTTCATAACCAATAGATTGTGGTCAGAATCAACATCTGCCCCAGGAAATGTCTTACAATTTAAAACCTGGTTCCTAAATCTCTGTCTTACCATTATATAATCTATCTGAAACCTGTCAGTATCTCCAGGCTTCTTCCATGTATACAGCCTCCTTTCATGATTCTTGAACCAAGTGTTAGCTATGATTAAGCTATGCTCTGTGCAAAATTCTACCAGGCGGCTTCCTCTTTCATTCCTTCCCCCCAATCCATATTCACCTACTATGTTTCCTTCTCTCCCTTTTCCTACTGATGAATTCCAGTCACCCATGACTATTAAATTTTCGTCTCCCTTGACTACCTGAATAATTTCTTTTATCTCGTCATACATTTCATCTATTTCTTCATCATCTGCAGAGCTAGTTGGCATATAAACTTGTACTACTGTAGTAGGCATGGGCTTTGTGTCTATCTTGGCCACAATAATGCGTTCACTATGCTGTTTGTAGTAGCTAACCCGCACTCCTATTTTTTTATTCATTATTAAACCTACTCCTGCATTACCCCTATTTGATTTTGTATTTATAACCCTGTAATCACCTGACCAAAAGTCTTGTTCCTCCTGCCACCGAACTTCACTAATTCCCACTATATCTAACTTTAACCTATCCATTTCCCTTTTCAAATTTTCTAACCTACCTGCCCGATTAAGTGATCTGACATTCCACGCTCCGATCCGTAGAACGCCAGTTTTCTTTCTCCTGATAACGACGTCCTCTTGAGTAGTCCCCGCCCGGAGATCCGAATGGGGGACTATTTTACCTCCGGAATATTTTACCCAAGAGGACGCCATCATCATTTAATCATACAGTAGAGCTGCATGTCCTCGGGAAAAATTACGGCTGTAGTTTTCCCTTGCTTTCAGCCGTTCGCAGTACCAGCACAGCAAGGCCGTTTTGGTTAATGTTACAAGGCCAGATCAGTCAATCATCCAGACTGTTGCCCCTGCAACTACTGAAAAGGCTGCTGCCCCTCTTCAGGAACCACATGTTTGTCTGGCCTCTCAACAGATACCCCTCCGTTGTGGTTGCACCTACGGTACGGCCATCTGTATCGCTGAGGCACGCAAGCCTCCCCACCAACGGCAAGGTCCATGGTTCATGGGGGGGTTGTAACTGATATCTTAACAAAAAAGTATTATTGCATCTGGAAGCATTGATTATTGCACTCACGTCATTCGGTACTTTAGTGGCCAAAAGATGTAGAATTTCTCTGCGCAGTGTGTCAATACAGTGAAATACATTTTCCTTTCTTTACTCTCGTCTCCGAGTTAAGACGCTGAGAAGACGTTCACAGCTTTTCTGATAGCCCACAACAGAGTTGAAAAACAAATGGAACATCCGACAGTGAAATAATTAAGTAAAGTGATGCAAATTACCGAAGCCAAGTGATGCACCGAAGGAGCCATATGACTTTGTATCACTTATTATTGTTGCAAATTTTTCGACACCTTGAAACAAGGATGTTAATTAGAACAGAAAAAGAGTGTTCCAGACGCAATATTTTGTTCTCGAGGAAACTTAGTTCTTGGAATGACAATATTTTACGGCTGTCTACGAGAAGAAAACGAAATATTTCTCGTGGGAATATCAAAAAGTGCGAGAGGTTAAATTTCAGTTTCTGTAGTTGGATGTTGTCCCGCTGTTTTATGCAATCACATCGTTATGTCAAATCAGTGTTCATTTCATGTAGTTAGGTTACGACGACAAACAAATTATTCAGAGACGAAGCCTACCTCAGCCCAGGAAACTCGCGACTCCTAGTAACTGGGTAACTTGTTGCAATTACAGTTTCAAAACGTTTTGTTAATAAAACAGTCCCCCAAAACTAAACATCACCACTTTTGTATCATTTGCCTGTCAGTGTCCAGGCTGCGAAGTAACACTTCATCTACTGTACCCATTTATCTTTATATAGCCCCATAACAAAGATTTAGTGGTGTCTGGTTGTTGTATGTTGTCTAATCGAACTTCCACGATCGATATACTGTTTACGTGACGTACAGTTGAGATGCCTAAATATATAGCAATCTTCGTTATGCTGGAAGTACGTTCCATTCTATCTTGTCAACGGAATGGAATACAGTTGCAAAACAGCTTGTTTTCCAGTGATATGGAATTGCTGGCACCCTGTAAGAAGGACATGGCACTCCACCAACGAAATAAACAATGTACACTTCACATCACAAGAAAGGTAGGAAAAATTTTGAATTACAGGAGTCAAACATATTGGAGGGTGTACTGTATACCTCGCAAAAATCAGAACACTTCTTATAGTGAGTGTAACTGAAGGATTTAAATCTTCTTGACACTCAGTATCAGGACACGTGTTTCGTAAATTGCAGTTATATGCGATGTTATTTCACAATTTTTTTGCCGCTTCAGTGTTACTTGTTGCAGCAGTTTTTAATTCACAAAACGAACAGTTTATTGTTATGCTACTGTTAGACGATATCTTCTTCGGTATGAATAGCAGTGAGATACGTGTCAGTACCCTTATTTAACCTCTAAGATTATGAAGTAGATTCACTTCGTAACCATCAGTGAGGTACGCAATGGTCACCAGTTAATTTTTGAAAATAATCGACGAACTTTGCAGTCTAAAGGGAAGTATCAGTTCTGAATGGCTAGAAAAGGAATCCAGAAATTATCTCCACTCAGTACACTCAATGGAAGTACGTCTGAATTGTATGCAAATGGGAGATAAAGCCCATAAACAATGGAGATAACTCGACAGTCTCAAATTACAGCATTAGTGGTTAAATCTCTCAAGTGCATTACATAATGAAATACTTGGAAGTGACGCTAACAAGTGGTAAGGAATGGCATAAACTCTTGGAATCAAAAGAAAGTAATGTGACTAGAAGCCTTAGATATGTTGAGAGCTATTCGAGAATATACAGTGTTTCTAATAAGGAAAACAATGTACAAAGTTTTAATATGACTACATTGCTTCAGTGTTTGTGGGGCTTTCCCGGTTTCTGCGCATACTCAATCTTCAGCATACTCAGGATTTTAAAACCCTACACTCAGTACAGTCATTGACGTCGTGTACCCACTCTTGACGTTCTGATGGACTGTCCTTACAAATAATAACAGAATTAAGGAACTACCAAGTATAACACAGTATATTAATCAACAAATAAAAATTCACAGTGATTGTCCTTGACAAAGGTCGTTTGTTGAATTCTGTACACTGCTGAGAAATGAAAGAACAGGAAAGGTGTCATCAAAAGATCTGGAAAAATTACATTTGTTTATTCGACAAAATAAATACAATCACATGAAACATCATTTCGACAGCAAGGTATTCTACCGATCGGTAAATTAAATAAATCTCATAAATGACATCTAATTCTCCGTAGATAACATACAATAACATGGCTACGGCTGAGTAAGCACAAGAATAGTACAACACTGGTAAACATGAGTTTGTTTTCATCTACAAGCAATATTATTCAGAAAATATAGCCTGGGATTGGAATGTTGTTTACTGTTGCTCCCTGTAGTATTGAGATGTCCTCAGTGTACTTCAAGCAGTGGTGCGACACATGCCACATGCTGCATTGTTACCGGAGTTTAGTTTCTTAGTGATTGTTGACAGTTTGCACATCGTTATCATGGTTCTAAAAGTGAAGATATGCATAGACAAACGTTCTCGATTGTAGCACTCAGACAAAAAGGTTTATTTTTGCCTAAAAATGTGAAACAATGTGCCGTGTCAATAGGGGAGTGTAATACACTCTTCAGCGCTACAAAAGGTAAGGTAAAGGACCTGTCACGACCAGGGCGAACAGATAACTAAAAGTGATGAAAACTCATCAGAATTACTAGTAAATAGGTTCGATACAGCAGCGCCAATTGTCAGAGAATTCGTAGAAATGAACAAGAGAAACAGTAAAAACGAGACTGATCGATGCGGATTAAAAGAGCGCGTGACAGCGATGAAAGCCCTTCCGTAGCCAGTAAATAAAAAGAAGAGACTCGAATGGGGTAGGAAATATAGAAATGGACATATTGAAAGCGGAAGAAACTGTTATTTACGGATTAACCGAAATTTGAGAATTTTGGTACTTGAAGGAGGACATTTTTTCGTCAATCTGAAGAAGAGAGGGTGGCCCTGCAGTGCATTCCACCAACAGTTAAGCACGGTGGGATTCTTCTATGATTGTGAGTGTTTTTCTGGAGATAAGGTTGGCAACATTGTTAAAATAGGTGTATGGACCAGTAGCACTACCGCCGCAAACTTCAGTATCATACAATACCATGCAGATTGCGCTTCATTGGTATAACGACGCAACACACCAGTTGGCGTTTTGTAGAAGTACATTTCATCAAAGGAAAAATAGAAGGTCCTGAACGTTATGGTGTAGCCGTCCCATAGGTCTGATTGTAATCGCATTGAAATGGTTTGGGAGGAAGCGGACAGACGTATCCTGAACACAAAACAAGGAAGGAACGTCTCTGGAATATCATTAAGGATGTGTGGAATCAATAGACTTACAGTATCTACAAAAACTAGTCGACAGCATGCCTCGAGATTGTGAGACCGTCGTTAAAGCTAAGGGAGGAGTTTTCGATGAAATTACCACATAACTTTTAAGTTTCTATTATATATATCTAAGCATTAACATAAAAAACGTTATTTTCTGAAGGAATAACGTTTTCTTGTGTTCATATTCGAAATACCAGATAACAGTCTTGGTTTACTGAAATTAATGAACGGTAATGTATGGCAGATTTTTATTTTATCCTTTGTGACTCGTTTTCTTTATAAATGCCAAAGAACAGACGAAACAATTTCCCTTCTTCAGTACAGTTGCTTCACTGCTGAAACAATTTTTATTAAAAATGGTCTTCATCCATTAACGTTCATATTTATGCATAGTTAGCCTAATTTTTGTTCGTGAACTGTAGAACCTAATTAAGGTTTTGATTTCAGATTTTTAGTTTATCTTGTGGGATAACACTCGAGGAAAAAGCATGAAGTCCTTATTCAAATTGCGCAGTGTATGACTAATAACGAAGTAATCGATAAATTAAGTTTAAGAAGACATAAAGTCCATTACTACAACATGAGTGGGTGACGCCAGAACATGTTAACCTCCGATGTTGGCAGGCATTTCAATTGTCCTATGTTTCTGTGCAGGCACAGCCTTCGACACAGAGGAGATCGGGCAGTTACGCCATATGGCGTTATTCTAATGCCTCATGTGCAACTCAAGTCTTCAGTAGCAGATTTCTGTCACAGGTGCTGGAATCTATTGGACAACGTCAAAAGCATAGTCTTTTGCATCCATACTGACTTAGTGTATGGAACAGTTCGAGTATTTGTTGAAGATTTTACTAATGTTTTGCTTTCAAGCTAGTAAGGTACGTAAATACTGCATTGATAATATCATGTAAGGGTAACATATATGCACGATTGACTTATTTGTGTTGTTGTGTGGTCTTCATCCGAAGTAGGCACGCCTCTTTATCCCCGAATAACTACTGCAACCCATACCCATACGAACCTGATTATCAAGCTTTGGTGTCCCTTTGCAATTTTTACCTCCACACTCCCTCCGTTACCAAATCGAGTATTCAATAACATCTCAGGACGTGTTATATCAACTGATGCGCCGCGCGGGATAGCCGCGCGGTCTATGGAGTCTTATCACGGTCCGCGCGGCTCCCCCCGTCGGAGGTTCGGGACCGTCCTCTGGCATGTGTGTGTGTGTGTGTGTTTTTAGCAGGTTGGTCCCATAAGACCTTACCACAAATTTCCAAATTTCTACTGATCCTTTCTTTTAGGCAACTTGTGTCATAAATTTCTTTTATCCTCAATTCCGTTCAGTACATCATTAGTTCTTCGATCTACCCCCCCTAATCTTCAGAATTCTTCTGTAGTAATACTTACTGAAGGCCTCTTTGTGTCCTTGTCTTGACGTCTTATCGTCAACGATTCACTTTCGTACAGAGATACATTCCAGAAAAATTCCCCCAGAAAAGATTTCCTAACACCTAGATTAATTTTCAGGAACACTTTCCTTGATATTGCCAGTCTGCATTTATATTCTCTCTACCTCGGCCATCGTCAGTTACTTTGCTACCCAAATGGAAAACTTATTCGCTAATTTTAGTGACTCGTTTCCTGAACTAATACCCACTGCGTCGCCCGGTTTAGTTCGACTCCATAATATTAACCTTGTTTTACCATTGTTCACGTTCATCTGATAATCTTTCTTCATGGCAGTGTCCATTCCATTTAACGGGTTTTCCAAGTCCTTTAGCATCTTTGACAGAATTACAATGTCACCGCAACCCTCAAAGTTTTTATTTCTTCGCCCTGTACTTTAGTTCCTTCTCAAAGTTTCTTCTTCGTTTCCTTCTCTGCCTGTTCAGTGTACAGACAGAATAACTTCGGGGATAAGTTAAAATCCTGTCTCATTCCCTTCTCAATCACTACTTTCTTTTCGTGTTATAAATACTGTTTCATTTCCGTACTGATTATGTGTAACGTTTCGCTACTTATATTTTTTCCCTTCTGCCATCTTAATTGCAACGAGTTTATTCTGGTCACATCGTCAAAAGCTTTCTCGAAATCTACAAATGCTGTAAACGTAGATTTTCCATTCTTTAACCTACCTTTCAGAGTTTCTTCTTCGTTTCCTTCTCTGCCTGTTCAGTGTACAGACAGAATAACTTCGGGGATAAGTTAAAATCCTGTCTCATTCCCTTCTCAATCACTACTTTCTTTTCGTGTTATAAATACTGTTTCATTTCCGTACTGATTATGTGTAACGTTTCGCTACTTATATTTTTTCCCTTCTGCCATCTTAATTGCAACGAGTTTATTCTGGTCACATCGTCAAAAGCTTTCTCGAAATCTACAAATGCTGTAAACGTAGATTTTCCATTCTTTAACCTACCTTTCAGAATGTTCCTTGCAGATGATAATGTTAAAAAGCATAACACTCCCCACCGTTCTACCTTCCCATACATAATTTTGCAGAACATTACTGAGTGTTTTCCTTTTTAATATAATCTGCTAACATAAGTCGTTGGGTCAGTATTGACACACATGTTCGTACACTTCTGCAGAATCCAAACTGATCTTCCCCGAGGTACGCATTTATAGTTTATCCATTCTTCTGTAAATAATCAGTGTCAGTATGTTGCAACCGTGACTTTATTGAACTGGTAGTTCCTTGACATTCACAGCTATCAGCACTGCGTTCTTTAGAATTAGAATTACTACATTCTTCTTGAATTCTGATGGCATTTTACCTGTTTCATATATATGTTGCAAACTAGGTGGAATAGTTTGTCAAGGCTAACTCCCCAACGATCAAAAAATTCTGAAGGATCGTCGTTACTCCAAAGGCGTTGCTTCGACCAAGGTCTTTCAATACTTTGTCAAGTTCTTCTCGCAGTATCGAATTTTGAATTCCATCCACATTTACTGCCTCTTCCTCTCCTATAGCAATGCCTCCCCCCCCCCCCCCCCCCCTGTAACCCTTGTACTGTTTCCATCTTTCTCAAAATTCGTGTAGTTATTTCTCTTTTCTCCAGTGGTCTCTTTAATTTTCTTATAGGCGATATCTGTCTTTCCCGAAGTCATGCGTGATTCTACAGCCTCGCATTTGTCTTTTAGCCATTCTTGCTTTGCTACTTTGCATTTACTGCCAGTTTTACTTTTCAGATGCCCGTATACCCTTTAATCTGCTTCATTTGTGGCATTTTTATTTTTCTCCTTTTCTCCATTAATTCAATATCTCCTTTGTTCTTCAAAAATCTGTAACAGATCTTGTGTTTTTACCTATTTTATCCTCTACTGCCTTCATTGTTTCATCTTTCAAAGTTATCCATTCATCTTCTATTTAATTCATTACCCCTGATCCAGGTAATCGTAACTTAATGCTTCCCCTGAAAATACAAAGAACTCCTGCTTCTTTCAAGCTAGCAAGAAACATTTCATTAATTTCATACAATTTTGCTGTTTATTCACTTCTAATATGAATCTAATAACCAAAATATTATGATCAGAGGCCACATCTGTCCCTGAAAATGTCCTACAGTCGGTGTGGATTTGAAGCTGAAACGATAGGACGTAGCGATGATTGCAGCATCTGAACCCACAACTAATACTACTGACGCTGAAAAGATTAATTTTTTAATAATTTTACGAACGCCTTAGATGGCACTAGCATTAGGAAGGATTTGTATCTTTTAGAAGACTTTAATGGACGAGTAGGTAAGCAGGATGCTGGCAAGGTTTTAGGCAAATCTGCTGAATGATAGTGGAGAGAGGCTGCTAGAAATGTGTGGACATCACAGCCTCAAGATATAGAAAGACATGTTTCAACGCAAAGATATCCATAGATATACTGGACGATGCTGGAAGGAAGCTAAAATCTATAATCGATTATGCTATCGGAGAAGAAAGTAATCATACAAAGATGGAGGACTGCAAAGTTTAGAAGAGCGCAGGGTGTGGATCTGACTGTTTCCTGCTTCGGTGTGCACTTTGGTTCCCCTTCCCAAAAATTAGCTGGCGGCAAACCAATTGCAATGAGAATGGAGAGAAACTGGACCAACAACTGTATGAGCTAAGTTTACTGCCGGATCCTTCAGATGGCTTCATATGTAAGCTTAGATTGAGTGGGAAGCTACATTAGACTGATGATATAACAGTGGAAGTAACGTATAAGACAATTGTGAGAGCTATTCATGAAGCTTCCCAGGAAACTGTCGGAGTAGTTGAGAACATATCTGGCAAATTTAAAAGCGACTGATTGATGAAATTATGGTACTGTCGCAAATGTGAAGGAGGAAACGGAGGCCAATAACAGATGGCTTATCACCAATAAGACTGATGATAGAAGGAGGTGTGTAAAACTGAGGGGAGAGGCAAAGAAAGCAGTAACTGGAGAAAGAAATGCTACGAGCGATTTTAAATGTGAAAAAATTAATAGCTTCATAGGGAGATCAATGTGCAAAGACGCATGGAACGTTATAAAACAACTAAAGAAAAAACGACAAAAGTAGTGCAAACACAGATGATAAGCCTAGATACACTCCTGGAAATTGAAATAAGAACACCGTGAATTCATTGTCCCAGGAAGGGGAAACTTTATTGACACATTCCTGGGGTCAGATACATCACATGATCACACTGACAGAACCACAGGCACATAGACACAGGCAACAGAGCATGCACAATGTCGGCACTAGTACAGTGTATATCCACCTTTCGCAGCAATGCAGGCTGCTATTCTCCCATGGAGACGATCGTAGAGATGCTGGATGTAGTCCTGTGGAACGGCTTGCCATGCCATTTCCACCTGGCGCCTCAGTTGGACCAGCGTTCGTGCTGGACGTGCAGACCGCGTGAGACGACGCTTCATCCAGTCCCAAACATGCTCAATGGGGGACAGATCCGGAGATCTTGCTGGCCAGGGTAGTTGACTTACACCTTCTAGAGCACGTTGGGTGGCACGGGATACATGCGGACGTGCATTGTCCTGTTGGAACAGCACGTTCCCTTGCCGGTCTAGGAATGGTAGAACGATGGGTTCGATGACGGTTTGGATGTACCGTGCACTATTCAGTGTCCCCTCGACGATCACCAGTGGTGTACGGCCAGTGTAGGAGATCGCTCCCCACACCATGATGCCGGGTGTTGGCCCTGTGTGCCTCGGTCGTATGCAGTGGCGCTCACCTGCACGGCGCCAAACACGCATACGACCATCATTGACACCAAGGCAGAAGCGACTCTCATCGCTGAAGACGACACGTCTCCATTCGTCCCTCCATTCACGCCTGTCGCGACACCACTGGAGGCGGGCTGCACGATGTTGGGGCGTGAGCGGAAGACGGCCTAACGGTGTGCGGGACCGTAGCCCAGCTTCATGGAGACGGTTGCGAATGGTCCTCGCCGATACCCCAGGAGCAACAGTGTCCCTAATTTGCTGGGAAGTGGCGGTGCGGTCCCCTACGGCACTGCGTAGGATCCTACGGTCTTGGTGTGCATCCGTGCGACGCTGCGGTCCGGTCCCAGGTCGACGGGCACGTGCACCTTCCGCCGACCACTGGCGACAACATCGATGTACTGTGGAGACCTCACGCCCCACGTGTTGAGCAATTCGGCGGTACGTCCACCCGGCCTCCCGCATGCCCACTATACGCCCTCGCTCAAAGTCCGTCAACTGCACATACGGTTCACGTCCACGCTGTCGCGCCATGCTACCAGTGTTAAAGACTGCGATGGAGCTCCGTATGCCACGGCAAACTGGCTGACACTGACGGCGGCGGTGCACAAATGCTGCGCAGCTAGCGCCATTCGACGGCCAACACCGCGGTTCCTGGTGTGTCCGCTGTGCCGTGCGTGTGATCATTGCTTGTACAGCCCTCTCGCAGTGTCCGGAGCAAGTATGGTGGGTCTGACACACCGGTGTCAATGTGTTCTTTTTTCCATTTCCAGGAGTGTAGATAGAAAAGGCACTATTAAGAGCTGTTAAAAGAAGATCGATTCGAATACAGGACGTATGCTAGTTTGCAGGCAACGATCATGACACAGAATTACAGGAGATAACACCAGCAGAACTACAAGACACAGCTAAGCAATTCAGAAATGGGAAAGCACCAGGACCTGGAGCTGTATAATATGCAGTTGCTGACCATCTCGCACAACTATTTAACCGCTGTCTTAGCGGAGAGTAAATGCCTGTCGAGTTTAAAGATAATCACAAACATATTTTAAAAGGGAAGCAAGGATGACCACTCAATTTATCGAGCCATCACAGTTCTCAGTTCTGTATCAAGGTTGTATGGTAAAAAAAAAAAAAAAATGGTGCAAATGGCTCTGAGCACTATGGGACTTAACTTCTCAGGTCATCAGTCCCCTATAACTTAGAACTACTTAAACCTAACTAACCTAAGGACATCACACACATCCATGCCCGAGTCAGGATTCGAACCTGCGACCGCTGCGGTCGCGCAGTTCCAGACTGTAGCGCCTAGAACCGTTCAGCCACCCCTGCCGGCTTGTATGGTAAGATTTTTAAAACTAGAATTAGGTGGCAAACTGGGGAAACTGAAGAACAGAGAGGCTTTTGAGCAGAAAGGTCTTTTATCGATAATATCTGCAACATTAGACAGGTGACTCACAAGAGAGTGGCACATAACTTGGAGACACACATGGTTTTTATAGACTTGCAGAAGGCTTATGACAGTGTACCACTTTCTAGGATGTGCAAGCTGTTGGAAAGCTGTATTCAAATAAGACCTGTGTTAAAGTTGGGAAGTTAATACGACAGAAACGTACTTAACAAAGGATTGAGACAAGGATCCTCTTTAAAATATTTTTGAATGAAGCACTAAAACAATTTGAAAGGGAAGTGCAAAAACGTGGGAATTGCAGCGGATGATGACACCATGTTCTCCTTAAATTTCGTCGACGATCAGGTCATCTTCGCCGAGGAAGAATAGAATGTATCTTGTATGTTAAGAGAGCTTAAAGAAGAATTTGAGGAAAATTAACTTACAAAGACTGAAGGGATCTTGTTATGGATGATGGATGATGGATGATGGAGTGTAGCCATTCACATAAATATTTAGGGACAATTATTTCGGATAAAGGTGTAAGCAATGAGGAAATAAATCACAGAGTATGGAAGGGAAAAATGGCCATTAAGCAGTTAACTCTCCGTTATCTGGAATAAAATTTGAAAACGAGGATATACGAAACTGTAGTTGAGAGCATTGCTGTATGGTGCTGAGCTGTGGGAAGTCTTCATAAGTAAACATAAGGAGAAGAGACAAAATAAGAAATGAAGTGCTACGAGAACGTAGGGGAGTTACAAAAGATATTGTAGACGCCATTTAAAATAAACGGCCAACATGGTATGGACATTTTAGAAGAAAATAGGTACTGGAGACCGTTACGACTCAGAAAAGGAGGAAGACTCCGGCTACAAAGGAACGGCGGAATGAACAGTGCGATGCAGGAGGGGCCCTTGCAAGATGTGGACTCGCGGGATAGACGGAGACTCAGACTCCGATACGAGAGACGCAGCTTGGTGCAGAAAACTCGCAAGAAGAAGAGTTCAGAATCTGGCTTAGTAACCTCTGTCTGACCATCATATAATCAACCTTAAACCTTCCAGTATCCCCAGGACTCTTCCAAGTAGATAACCTCCTTTCAAGATTCTTAAATCAAGTATTAGAGATGGTTAAATTATGTTCTGTGCAAAATTCTATGAGGCAGCTTCCACAGACTTTCCTTTTCACATATTCTGCTTTTATTTTTCCGTTCCTGACTATTTTCCGATATCAGATTCCAGACCCCACCAAAATTAAATTTTCATCTCCATTACCTATCCGAAAATCACATATTCTTTCAATCTCTTTGTCATCTGAGGAGCTAGTTGGCATACAAACTTGCACTACTATGGTCGATTCGCGTCTATCTTAACTACAATAATACCTTTACTGTGCTGCTCATATCACCTAATCCGCAATCCTACTTTTTTGTTCATTATCATTAGACCTATCCTGTATTACGCCTACTAGATTTTGTATTTGTAACCCTGTCCTCACCTGACCAAAACACTTGTCTGCCACCTCGTTGCACTGATTCCCGCCACATCTAACTTCAGTCCTTGACACAACGTATTGTATTTAAGCGTGGGTAATAGGTTCTTAATGTGAGTGGCACTTGGTGTATACGCACTTCGCGATGTGAAGACTGGGAGGTCATAGTTCCCAGCATGGCTATGGAGGGTGTATCGGTGGCCCGTAGTGGCGGCCTGGCTGACTTGCGGTGGCGGCCGACTGGGATACTTACGCCTGTCAGATTCAACCAACACCACCTGGACTACGAGCCTGCGCGCACACTTGTGACGTCTCATGCTGGTGGCCAGGTCTGTATCGAAACGCTGCTGTTAAGCACTCTGCAGCTCTATGAACTTTACGAGTTTTAGAGCTGAAACTGCAAAGGGATTCTCGTGCTTTCCTCTTCTACATGGCCTTGTAATGAAAGTATGGAAATTTATATCACTGCGTAAAGTAACTGAACAAAACTGCCCTATCCATAACATGTTAGCTTCCACGGGCGTTAGCTTCCTGGCTGAACTGCCGTGATCCATATATAGAACTTCTTCTCCTTCCTGACGTTTCGTTGCCTACTGCGGGCAACATCTTCTGAGGTGAGTCGGCGACTGGCTACTAGGCGCTGGAGGTCCAGCTTGTATAGAGCGCTTAGATGGCGCTACCACTCATCACGTGCTTTCGACTTTAAAACTATCTCTGGCTAATTCCATCTCCCTCGATTACAGGTTGGTACAAAGTCGACCGCCATATCTTGTCTAGTTTCAATCCTTCTTCTTTTTTATTAAAATTATTTTCGTACTTGTAGATTTCTATAGCTGCTCCACACATGCGAGTGTAATAATGTGAGGTCCTGGCTATCACGTTTGTCTCACTAAATTTTACTTCGTGATCACCGTCTTTGAAAACGTGTTCCGCTACAGCTGATTTGTCAATTTCTCCCAAACTACAGTTCCTTTTGTGTTCCGTTAGGCGGGTATTAACACTCCTTTCAGTTGTTCCAATATAAACCGTGTCACATCTACACAGAATTTTATACACACTTGGGGTAGCTAAGGAGTGTCGTGCGTCTTTCACCGATCTTAAAATTTCACTAATTTTCTTGGTAGGTCGAAATATTGTCTCCACTTGAAACTTGGACAAAACTTTCCCAGTACGATCCGTGATGTTATGAATAAATGGAAGAAAAACTTTTCGAGACGACGGTTGTTGCTGTCGTGTATTTTCGGACACTTTTCTTCTAGGGTGTAGTGCTCGATCTATTTCGTTGTCAGTGTACCCATTTCTCTTGAAAGCCGTTCGCAAGCGACTTAATTCATCTTGCAAATAAATTGGCTCACAGATGGAAATAGCCCTGTCCACTAAAGTTTTTATGACTCCTCTCTTCTGCCTAGGATGATGATTCGAATCCTTATGTAGGTAACGATCGGTGTGTGTGTCTTTCCTATATACCTTGCTCCCTAAAGTCCCATCTGCCCGTTTAATAACCAATACATCCAAAAAATTTAGTTGCCCATTACTCTCTTTCTCCATGGTGAATTGTATCTTTGGATTGAAACTGTTTATGTGCACCAAAAAATCACTCAGTTCCTCTTCAGCACGATTCCATATCACAAAGGTGTCATCCACGTATCGATACCATTTCAAAGGGCTTTTTTTTTTTGGCCGACTGCAGCACTTGTTGTTCGAAAAATTCCATAAATAGATTAGCAATAGCAGGGCTCAGAGGGCTACACATGGCCACCTCATCAATTTGTTCATAAAAGCTGTTATATCAGTAGGAAACATATCAGCTATGTAGGAAAGAGCTTCGTCAACAGGGACCATGGTGAACAGGGATACTACATCGAAACTGACAAGGATGTCACTTGGACTAACTGTGATCTCCCTCAGTTTTTCGATAAAATGCATGGAATTTTCAATATGAGTGTCAGTTTTACCTATATACGATTGCAACAAAGAAGCAAGATATCTAGTCAGCTATTGAGTAGGAGCCCCAATGGCGCTTACTATCGGTCTCAGTGGGACATTGGACTTGTGTATCTTGGGTATCCCATACAGTCTAGGAGGGTAAGCTTCCGTTTTGCAAAGGTATTTTTTATCTTCTGTAAGAATGGAAGAGCTGGGTAGCACTTAACACTTTCGTTGTAGGGTCGTTTTTCAGTTTTTTATGGGTGGTAGGATCCAAGACGTCACTGATCTTTCTATGATAATCCTCACTCTTCAGCACGACAGTAGCATAACCCTTATCAGCAGTAAGTACAATAATGTTCCTCTCCTCATTAATCTCCCGTAACGACTTCCTTTCTCCTAGGGATAAATTACTGCTGGGTGGCTTGGCTTTACGTAATATCCTGGCTGTTTCCATCCTGATTTCATCGGCAGAATGCGGTGATAACAGATGAATCCATGCTTCTATATTGGCAACAATATCTTCCGTGGGAATCTGTGATCGAGTATTAGCAAAATCTCTTGTTCTCTCGAAAGGAGGAAATTCGTTCGTCTGTTATCACCGCATTCTGCCGATGAAATCAGGAGATCAGTGACCCCTTGGAAGTTACCACCCTAGAAGAAAAGTGTCCGAAAATACACGACAACAACAACCGTCGGCTCGAAAAGCTTTTCTTCCATTTATTCATAACATAACCGACCGTATTGGGAAATTTTTGGCCAAGTTTCAAGTGGAGACAATATTTCGACCTACCAAGAAAATTAGTAAAAGTTTTAGATCGGTGAAAGACGCACAACACCCCTTAGCTACCCCAGGTGTATAAAAGTCCGTGTAGATGTGGCATGGTTTATATTGGAACAACTAAAAGGAGTGTTAATTCCCCCGCCTAACGGAACACAAAAGGAACTGTAGATTGGGACAAACTGACAAATCAGCTGTAGCACTGTATACTATTAGACATATTGTCTAAGAGTCGATATTTCTGGCAAAGCCTACTGCTCTGCCAGAAATATCGACTCTTAGGCAATGTGTCTAATAGTTATTTTAATACGACATTATGACATCTTAGGCAATTTATAACATTTAAAACATTTGATAATGGCACTTTGAAGCCGAAATCATGATTGTGTAAGTGTAAATGTAACACTGTAAGTAAACAACAGTCTAATGGTGGCACTGGCTTTAAAGAAGTAGCTGTCCCATATTTTGTCAGAATATCTGGACTCATCTTTGTAACTTCTAGTTAAAACTAATGCTCATATTAACTAGTTTGTCATTGGTCCAGTGCACAGACTGATGATAACATGAAAGGTTACATAAAAGATTGGCAAAAATGTATTAGACAAAAATAGCGACTGGATATCACAAAAGCAGATGCTTTGGCTTTTCATTCTTCACAGCAACTACTTTCTTGTGTCATGATATTTGTTATTTGTGTACTTTACAGCTATAGCCTACAGTGGCTCCATCTTCCTGTTAATGTATATCTTGTCTTATTTTGTAGATTATAATTTAAAAAACATAATGTATCAATGAGTGAACGAGTATAATAACAAAAAAAAACACACACACACACACAGAGAAAAGTTGTTATAAGACACAGAAATACAAGAAAACCAATTATAAACCCTCATCCCTACCCTCCCCCCCCCCTCCAATCCATTCTAATCACACCAAGCTTTCAAGTAGTTCTAGCTGTCTGTCATCTCTGACAACAGAGCAACATTATACAAAAGAACTATCTCTATATTTTTAATGTTTCCAATTTTTCTTCTTACTGTGGTGTCACCGCTAGACACCACACTTGCTAGGTGGTAACTTAAATCGGCCGCGGTCCTGTAGTACATGTCGGACCCGCGTGTCGCCACTGTGTAATCGCAATCCTAGCGCCACCACATGGCAGGTCACAAGACACGGACATGACCTCGCCCCAGTTGTACGGAAGACATAGCTTGCGACCAGACGTACGAAGCTTTCCTCTCATTTGCCGAGAGACAGATAGAATAGCCTTCAGTTTAGTACATAGCTACTACCTAGCAAGGCGCCATTTGTATCAGTGCTTATAGCTTACTAAAATTCAAGAGAGATGTATTCCAACAAGAGAATAAAAGTTAAGTAACATCTACGTACTTTTCTTCTTATTCATTGATAAGTCTCATGTTCCAGAACTTCAAGCCCGTCTGCGTTAGTTTAGCGTGCACCTAGCTACCTCATTGTGTCTATGCTGTAGGAACTAGACACAACATTTACCATCTTTTGACTGTAGATCTGCTGTGTTAATTTTTTTATTGCAGTAGTTTTTCAACAATGAATTTGTTGCAGTCCATATAATCATTTTGAGAATGTTATCAGTCATATGGCTGCAACATAAATCAAGCTACTCCACATGGGGTGACAAATTATGCAGCATCAGACTGGCAGCCTGTTGCCTTTGGTTTTGCTCCTGTAGGAATTGTTTAATATTCAGGACTAACAAGCTTAGAAATAGTGATATAGCTGTATATGACAGCATTAAGAACAAATCGGCGTGGATAGAATAAACCTCCTCGATCTAAGTTTCTTATAAGCTGGAAGGACTCATCATAATGCATGACTTTTTGAAAAACCAAACCCTCCTCGCATACATCAAATTTCAATTTTCTTGTGACTGTATCTGCATATGCCTGCAAGATATGTTATCACAGGCAAGTAACTGTCAATGTCAGTAATGTCAGTTTCTGTTACAGAGAGAGAAGCAAAGTTGTGTGAAAATGGTGTATGTTCTGCACTATATTCCCTCCATGGTTCTAGAACATCAAAATGATTTACTTTGATTGGTCCATCTATTCCAGATTTTAAAGAAGTTCTTAAAACTTTAGAAAGCCGCAGCTTTTTCTCCACTTCAAAAATTGGCCTGATTGATACATGGTATTCTGCCCCAGCCAGTTGCCTTTACTTTCCAAACCTGTCCTCAAGAAGGTCAGTTTGAAATTTTCCAGGCAAAATGTAGTTTAAAGAAAGTTCATTCATAAAGTACTTAGTGATCTCAATACTACAGTGTGTAGAAAACTTCAGAGCACATAATGTTTCTTCTGTAAAGATTCCTATACCTTTTGCCAACTCTTCCCACTTATCTAGCCAAGCCAAAAAATTATTTAAGAAGATGAACCGCTCATCTGTGTCTGAATTAGTCAAAGGTTTCTGCATTTGATCCTTCTTCAATAAACCTTTGTGAGGAGTCTTACCATTCAAAATTTTCCACCACAAAGAAATAATCCTGATGAACTCTGCTGTACCTGTGTTCAAGTTATTAAATAGACCCAATGTCTTTGAGGCTTCCACAGTGCAGTCATTGAATACTTTGACAACTAATTCCACATTTTGCTTTTCTAGGGAACAAGGATAGAGAGCTTTCAGTGACAATCCATAACCATATTTCAATAATTTGTCAGATTCCAAACTGTACAGTTTTCGTACGACTGGGAATGAAGCTTCCAAAAGTGAATCCAAACTTCCATTAAATGGAGGAAATTTGAAAGTATACCCATCAGTTTTCTGGTTAAGCCAGTTATTTCTAACACACTTTAATAAGTGCACAGGATCAATTACAAAAAAGAGGGGCCTTGTGCTGTCTGCAGGATGTAGATACACAATACACAGCTTAGGCTTGTTTGAGAAATATGTGTAAGTAGGCTGTTTAGGTTTTTATGTTGGTAACGCCACGTAGCGCTCTGTATGAAAATCACTGGCTGTGCTGTGTGCAATCCGTGGCTGGTTGGCATTGTTGGAATATTCGCTATTGTAGTGTTGGACAGTTGGATATGAACAGCGCGTAGCGTTGTGCAGTTGGAGGTGAGCCGCCAGCAGTGGTGGATGTGGGGAGAGAGATGGCAGAATTTTCAGAGCGCACGATCTGCACGTGTGTCCATCAGAAAAAGGAAATTTGTAAGACTGGATGTCATGAACTGATATATATATTATGACTTTTGAACATTATTAAGGTAAATACATTGTTTGTTCTGTACCAAAATCTTTCATTTTCTAACTATGCCTATCAGTAGTTAGTGCCTTCAGTAATTAGAATCTTTTATTTAGCTGGCAGTAGTGGCGCTCGCCGTATTGCAGTA
This sequence comes from Schistocerca nitens, assembly GCF_023898315.1. Taxonomy (NCBI): domain Eukaryota; kingdom Metazoa; phylum Arthropoda; class Insecta; order Orthoptera; family Acrididae; genus Schistocerca; species Schistocerca nitens. Next base: position 636,741,841 of record NC_064617.1, read on the forward strand.
GTACGAGTAACGAAGATTTTTGTGAGGTAAGTGGTTCACGAAAGATATAGGTTATTGTTAGTCAGGTCCATTCTTTTGTAGGGATTATTGAAAATCAGATTATATATATTGTGTCAGTTTAGTGATTTAGTGATGATCAGAATAAGGTAAAGAGAGAAATGTCTGAGTACATTTAGTTTTGCTCAGCTGTTTCAAAATCAAATGACGTAAGAGCTATACCAGCACAGTAATTCATAATTTTCCAAAGGGGACGTTTCATATGTGATAGCCTTCCTGTTTACAGAATTATTATCACTTACTACTGCAAGCACTCTGAAACCGATGTGTTCCAAGCCAAGAACTACCTTCTTCAAAACAGTGTACAACATTCCAGCAGTTATAGCCTTAACTGGCAAAATGTGTACAACATTTTTGAATGGAGATATAATACTAATTATCATAAATGTGTGTACGCTAGCAGCTCTTGGGAATCGAAAGCAGTTCCAACAACATTACCACCTTTATAATCAAGATACAGTTTAATATGAATCTCATCAATCATTAAAGTTACAATCATATCCTGGGACTGCAAAAAAGGAACTTTACTCTTTATGTAAAATAAGAAATTTCTGTCGAGTTTTTCTAATGCAGGACCAACATTAAGTGCAGAACAAATTCTCCTTTTCGTGCTTTGATGGGGCATTACCAGGTTTCCAGATTCCCTCATGACCTATAGGCAACTGGAGAAATAATTTGTAGAAAAGAAAAACAAATAAGTCTTCTGGTTTGTATGATAGTCTGTGGCTGCAACTGACAACCTGTAGTTGGGACTTCACAAACTGAAAAAAGCCTTTATCATCAGGGTCTTCAATAAACTTATCTAAAATACCTTGCTTTATCTCAAACAAATGCTCTTTATCTTCATTCTCTGGAGATGCACTGTTTTCAACAGACTTCAGTATACTTTCAATATCACGAAAATAATTTATTTTTATAGGAAAGTGGTATCTGTTCTGGGAGTTATTCACTGATACTTCTTTATAAAAAAACTGTTCATTAATAACTACAGAGTAACATAAATTAGATACAGATCCTGTTGTCCAAATGTTAACAAAAATTACATTCTCTTTCTGGTAAGGTCCAGAACGAAGAAAAGTTGACTTTATGCCCCCTTGTTAACTGAGATATATTTGAAATTTTGTTTTCACTTTCGTATTTATCTGCAGAATTCACACTCTCACTTGCCGCTTTCTGAAGTTGTGCTACTTCCAGACTCATCCGCTTTTCGTCAGGCGATTCCCAGAAAGCCAGTTGTGATGTCAAGTAGGAAGGACAACCAGGAAATATCGATAGAACACGTCCATCGTTTATCCTCGATCGTTCAAGATTTACAGTTAAAATCCGTCCTGTCTTCTCGTCAAAGCAGTTTGCTGTCCATAAAATACTTTCCAGTTGGAAATGTTTGTGGCAGATCTGTAACAGGACAACACTAATAAATATTACTATTCCGTGTGACAGTAGTTGCAAATATGACAGACATTTCACAGCCAGATTCGTATTAACCTCACAGTAATGGTCAAGAATTAAGAAACAAATGATACTACCACATGATACATAACTGATTTTAAAAACAATTGGCAAATGTGGTGCAATGGAAACAAATAACACGCTATAAATGTTTCGTCATTTACTTACCTTTGAATGATGTGTAGGCACAAATTCCTGTCTTGGAATAGCTGCAATCCAGCGATTTCTCTTCATACATTTGGGAAATCGAAACATGTGCACTTTCATGCCTTTTTGGGATCTATAAGGGGGTTGTTTGTGTTGTTGCCCCGAATGACGATTACACGAATATTTTGACAGGATTTGTAAGCAATGGGTCGTAGAGGTACGGCAACCCGCGAAAAGGAGAAGCAAGTTTAAACAGTTTTATTAACAAAGGCGGATTATAAAACACGCACGTTACGCGCACCCATCATCACTGTATCTGACATCCTAACACCGGCTACTTACGGTCATATCAAAAGGCTCCATGGTGAGCTGAGAAAAAGAGAGAAATTCGCGCCCGAGGCAGCGCTAGTTAATACTGCCCGCTGCGGACGGCGGCCAGTCGCGTACTCACGTTGCATTGCGGCCGGACGCGCGTCTGCCTACTGACAAAGCAAATCGTCAGCATTCCACACGGGTCGGCTGGCGAGCGAGCATTAATGTACCGTGCGCGCAACCCGCAGACCATTACATCACTCTCCCCAGAGAAAAAGAGCAACAATAGGTGGCTCAAACCGACCTCCTGGGCGTTATGAATCTATTTCCCCATTTGTGGCATCAGAAGGCATTGCAACATGTATTTCATTTGCAGACACAGTAACGTTCGGTACAGAGAAGCGTGCCTTCAAGATAACAATTTCATACATGAAAAATGCTGTTGACAAAAGACAAATTAATAAAAGCAATAAAAACACAATACTGACAATCAAGTATGCATTAACATTACTGGACGAATCGAAGGACTTAATTCTATTTGCGGCTTCAATGAAATTTAACTCATTATTTGAAGGGATTACATTTTCATGGATGTCCTTAATTAAATTACTGTCTTCAGAAAACTTGATAAGGAATGCTTTCCATATGTTAGTATGTATGAATCATTGTAATAAACAGATAATATTCTCGTTAATGGCAAATGTCCAGTTGTATGAAACGTAGTTGGCAACACACTAGGCATATCTAATAGTTCACATTATAAATCGCAATGTGTGGCATTCAAGATTAACCCACTATTGTTCAACTTTAGTGTTAAGGGTGGCTCAGGTGTATCACAGTTTTTACACGTAAATGTGACATCAAGGGTGGAGTTGAATGAGACAATTATATCTTCAGAACATCGTTTAAGAAATGGATGATAAAGATGTGTTAAAATTCTAGGGCAACCATCTCTTGGGGGATGGTTCATAAACAATTCTTTCTCACGCTTGTATACTCTACTGTTACACATATGCAAATAATTTTCATTTAGGGACACAAAATATCTTAGATCCTTGCTGATCAGTAGATAATCATTCAGTACATACTTTTCATGAATACCTGCCTGTCTCCATTTCACAAGGTAAATATAAATCTTATGCATTTCAAAATTATGTTTTGACATAGCAATGGGAATAAAAACAATAACAGTTAATTCATCTTCAATCATTAAGGAGTGTGTGGTGGTTAATCCAAAGTAATCATAGAAATTGTAAGAGTTATCAGGATAAATCATAGTATATGTTGCATCCAGCTTTCGTTCAATTGATAGTAGGACAGAAAATATTGTTCTGGATGTAGTAGTACACTGCTCAAACAATCGTTTGAACTACGTTCTAAGGCTGTTCTTAAGTTAAGGCCATCAATTCTAGCATTTGATAAACTACCAGTAATCCTTAACAAAAGAGTGTTTAAATCTAAGTGTGCACTCACAGCATTTAATCCTTGGAGTAGTTCTTGGATATTTGCGTTCGTTTCATTACGAATTACGTTGAAATGTGAGATAAATTGCTTTACAGTCTGTTCAATGAAATCTGCGTGGTTAGTAATGGTTCTTTGCATATTCTTTAATACGATAATTTCATTAGAGAGGTTTAGTTGAATCTGTTCTGGACTGTTGTTCAAGAGCTAATATTTTGCCTCTAACTTCCAGCAGATCTCGACTAGTTAAAGTACCAAATACAGCACGAAGGATATTCCCTCCAAAATCGAACCAGGCACGTTTACGCCTAATTAAAATTTCGAGTGGCAAAAGCTTTAAAAACAGTAAATCTCTTTTTCATAAGTAACAAATGTAGACTACCTGCATTTTGGCTGTGATCCAGTTATTATACCAAGATGAACCCATTTCCAAAATTGTATCATTACCCTTTTTCTTTTCGTCATCAGTCTACTGACTGGTTTGATGCGGCCCGCCACGAATTCCTTTCCTATGCTAACCTCTTCATCTCAGAGTAGCACTTGCAACCTACGTCCTCAATTATTTGCTTGACGTATTCCAATCTCTGTCTTCCTCTACAGTTTTTGCCCTCTACAGCTCCCTCTAGTACCATGGAAGTCATTCCCTCATGTCTTAGCAGATGTCCTATCATCCTGTCCCTTCTCCTTATCAGTGTTTTCCACATATTCCTTTCCTCTCCGATTATGCATAGAACCTCCTCATTCCTTAGCTTATCAGTCCACCTAATTTTCAACATTCGTCTATAGCACCACATCTCAAATGCTTCGATTCTCTTCTGTTCCGGTTTTCCCACAGTCCATGTTTCACTACCATACAACGCTGTACTCCAGACGTACATCCTCAGAAATTTCTTCCTCAAATTAAGGTTTGGCTCTGAGCACTATGGGACTCAACTGCTGTGGTCATAAGTCCCCTAGAACTTAGAACTACTTAAACCTAACTAACCTAAGGACAGCACACAATACCCAGCCATCACGAGGCAGAGAAAATCCCTGACCCCGCCGGGAATCGAACCCGGGAACCCGGGCGTGGGAAGCGAGAACGCTACCGCACGACCACGAGATGCGGGCCCTCAAACTAAGGCCGGTATTTGATATTAGTAGACTTCTCTTAGCCAGAAATGCCTTTTTTGCCATAGCGAGTCTGCTTTTGATGTCCTCCTTGCTCCGTCCGTCATTGGTTATTTTACTGCCTAGGTAGCAGAATTCCTTAACTTCATTGACTTCGTGACCATCAATCCTGATGTTAAGTTTCTCGCTGTTCTCATTTCTACTACTTCTCATTACCTTCATCTTTCTCCGATTTACTCTCAAACCATACTGTGTACTCATTAGACTGTTCATTCCGTTCAGCAGATCATTTAATACTTCTTCACTTTCACTCAGGGCAGCAATGTCATCAGCGAATCGTATCATTCATATCCTTTCACCTTGTATTTTAATTCCACTCCTGAACCTTTCTTTTATTTCCATCATTGCTTCCTCGATGTGCAGATTGAAGAGTAGGGGCGAAAGGCTACAGCCTTGTCTTACACCCTTCTTAATACGAGCACTTCGTTCTTGATCGTCCACTCTTATTATTCCCTCTTGGTTGTTGTACATATTGTATATGACCCGTCTCTCCCTATAGCTTGCCCCTACTTTTTTCAGAATCTCGAACAGCTTGCACCATTTTATATTGTAGAACGCTTTTTCCAGGTCTACAAATCCTATGAAAGTGTCTTGATTTTTCTTTAGCCTTGCTTCCGTTATTAGCCGTAACGTCAGAATTGCTGCTCTCGTCCCTTTACTTTTCCTAAAGCAAAACTGATCGTCACCTAGCACCTTCTCAATTTTCTTTTCCATTCTTCTGTATATTATTCTTGTAAGCAGCTTCGATGCATGAGCTGTTAAGCTGATTGTGCGATAATTCTCGCACTTGTCAGCTCTTGCCGTCTTCGGAACTGTGTGGATGATGCTTATCCGAAAGTCAGATGGTATGTCGCCAGACTCATATATTCTACACACCAACGTCAATAGTCATTTTGTTGCCACTTCCCCCAATGATTTTAGAAATTCTGATGGAATTTTATCTATCCCTTCTGCCTTATTTGACCGTAAGTCCTGCAAAGCTCTTTTAAATTCCGATTCTAATACTGGATCCCCTATCTCTTCTAAATCGACTCCTGTTTCTTCTTCTATCACATCAGACAAATCTTCACCCTCATAGAGGCTTTCAATGTATTCTTTCCACCTATCTGCTCTCTTCTCTGCATTTAACAGTGGAATTCCCGTTGCACTCTTAATGTTACCACCGTTGCATTTAATGTCACCAAAGGTTGTTTTGACTTTACTGTATGCTGAGTCTGTCCTTCCGACAATCATATCTTTTTCGACGTCTTCACATTTTTCCTGCAGCCATTTCGTCTTAGCTTCCCTGCACTTCCTATTTATTTCATTCCTCAGCGACTGTATTTCTGTATTCCTGATTTTCCCGGAACATGTTTGTGCTTCCTCCTTTCATCAATCAACTTGTAACGACAACTGTACATATAATAATTTTTTTCTTTATGAATTTCTCTAAATTAGTGTGAAAAATGGTTGATTTAATTTCTTGCTCTTTTCGTGATGTTAAAGAAACTGTGAGTAACTTTTGAAATGAATATTATTAATTATGTTAGATTTCAAATGATGTGATAATCAAAAGAAAGTGTACTTAATGTTAAAACTATTGTAAAATGTGGAAATTGTAATTTAAACACTTGGTCCATATGTAGGTAATGCATTAGAATATGTGTAGTAGAAAACCTGTGGTGAATACCCTACCTGTAGGGGAGCGGGAAAAGGTGGAGGCAGGCGAGCGCGGGAAAACGCACACTGGGCGCGGTTCGGCACAACGGGCTCAGTAGTCAGTCGGAGGCGAGCATCAGTAAGAGTCGGAGTTGTGAATCGGTCAGAGGAACACGTACTGTACCGAGGAGGCTACCCAGGAAAAGTGGATTCCATTGAGCCTCGGATGAACCGATTCCGACGACTACTTGGCATGGCTATATTCTGAGGCACAAAATTGGAAAGATTACGACGCTAAGAAGATGGAAAGTGCCGATGTAGTGTGAGCCTTAGCCGTGCTTGTATGTGTGCCGTGCTGCCCGCTACCTCGCTGCCCGCCAACCGCCGCACCGACTTGCACAGGTCAAACATTTATTTCATCTTTAGAAGTTTATTTGTGTGGACCAGTGTCGAAAATGTTTCTAACCGTTCAATAATAACGTGACTTTTACCAGAATTGCCTTAGCCATGACTTATCCTGATCACCGACCTAGACAGGATCCTTACCTCGTATTGTGCAACCCGAGTATCCTGAACTGAAAGTTTATAATTAGTGTAAATGAGAATTATCAGCAGTCAAACTTTTGCTATAAAGAAATTTAAAAGTGCTGTGAATTATTGCAAATGTTGGTAAAGGACAAAAGTATGACTAAACTGAGAGAGAGTTTTTTGAATTGAGTTAGCGATGCTATTTAATTAACTTGAGACAGAACTAATGACAGCTAAATTATTCAGAAGTAAGACAAAAGAGTAGTTATCCATTGATTGAAAAATTTGAGTGTTAATTTGCCTTTTAGTACATAACAGTTTCAGTATAACGACCATAACAGTTTCAGGCCCCCCCCCCCCTTTTCTTGTTCATTCTTTCAAACCTTGAAATGTGCTGATCATATTTGACCAGTAAATTTAAGTCCTTTATTGAACCTAAGTGTATTAGTGTTGTTTTCCCAATTTCAATAGTGACATTGTATGTGTGTTTTCAAAACTGTGCACTCTAGGAAAATCTATGCCCGATTTCAGTCTGATCAATATACGAAATGCAGTTCGTAGTAATCATTGCTGTGTGGTGTTGTGTGAATTTAGCTCGTCCAAATTAGTACAAAAAGAGAAAGCTTTAGTTCAGTGGATTTTTCCGGGTCCAAACTTTGTCATATAACGCATCATTACTACGTGTTACTATGCTTGTACATGCACCCACTTGTACAAGGAAAAGCTCACTCATTGCCTAAGTAGCCTGGCGACCGAATCATTAATTATAGGTAGCATCTACTGTGTATACTTCTTGTCCATGCGAACGAGCAATTATACTTTACATATGCTTGATGAATCACTGTAGTTATTGACTGATTACAAGTCCGATCTTGCTTCTATTAGGTACACGCGGTCAATTTATGTACTAAAATCCTTGGTTATAAGGTGAAGCCCGTGAACTTATTACAGTACAGGCTTTATACAGCTAACGCACGTCCGTTTAAGGGCGGTAGCGTTACAAACTGAAGTATTTCTTCTGTTACCCATGGTTTCTTCGCAGCTACCTTGTTTGTACCTATGTTTCCCTTCCCAACTTCTGTGATGGCCCTTTTTAGAGATGTCCATTCCTCTTCAACTGTACTGCCTACTGCGCTATTCCTTATTGCTGTATCTATAGCGTTAGAGAACTTCAAACGTATCTCGTCATTCGTTAGTACTTCCGTATCCCACTTCTTTGCGTATTGATTCTTCCTGACTAATGTCTTGAACTTCAGCCTACTCTTCATCACTACTATATTGTGATCTGAGTCTATATCTGCTCCTGGGTACACCTTACAGTCCAGTATCTGATTTCGGAATCTCTGTCTGACCATGATGTAATCTAATTGAAATCTTCCCGTATCTCCCGGCCTTTTCTAAGTATACCTCCTCCTCTTGTGATTCTTGAACAGGGTATTCGCTAGTACTAGCTGAAACTTGTTACAGAACTCAATTAGTCTTTCTCCTCTTTCATTCCTTGTCCCAAGCCCATATTCTCCTGTAACCTTTTCTTCTACTCCTTCCCCTACAACTGCATTCCAGTGGCCCATGACTATTAGATTTTCGTCGCCCTTTACAAACTGCATTACCCTTTCAATATCCTCATACACTTTCTCTATCTGTTCATCTTCAGCTTGCGACGTCGGCATGTATACCTGAACTATCGTTGTCGGTGTTGGTCTGCTGTCGATTCTGATTAGAACAACCCGGTCACTGAACTGTTCACAGTAACACACCCTCTGCCCTACCTTCCTATTCATAACGAATTCTACACCTGTTATACCATTTTCTGCTGCTGTTGATATTACCCGATACTCACCTGACCAGAAATCCTTGTCTTCCTTCCACTTCACTTCACTGACCCCTACGATATCTAGATGGAGCCTATGCATTTCCCTTTTCAGATTTTCTAGTTTCCCTACCACGTTCAAGCTTCTGACATTCCACGCCCCGACTCGTAGAACGTTATCCTTTCGTTGATTATTCAATCTTTTTCTCATGGTAACCTCCCCCTTGGCAGTCCCTTCCCGGAGATCCGAATGGGGGACTATTCCGGAATCTTTTGCCAATGGAGAGATCATCATGACACTTCTTCAATTACAGGCCATATGTCCTGTGGATACACGTTACGTGTCTTTAATGCAGTGGTTTCCATTGCCTTCTGCATCCTCATGTCGTTGATCATTGCTGATTCTTCCGCCTTTAGAGGCAATTTCCCACCCCTAGGACATGATAGTGCCCTGAACCTCTATCCGCTCCTCCGCCCTCTTTGACAAGGCAGTTGGCAGAATGAGGCTGACTTCTTATGCCGGAAGTCTTCGGCCGCCAATGCTGATTATTTATCAAAATTTAGGCAGTGGCGGGGATCGAACCCGGGACCAAAGACGTTTTGGTTATGAATCAAAGACGCTACCCCCCTTTTTTTTTTGTTTTTTTTTTTTTTTTTTTTTTTTTTTTTTTTTTTTTTTGTTCGATTTCGTTCGTTGCCTCTGCTCGGGGCGGACGTCGTAAGACATCCGTTTAAGTTCGTTGTTGATCGATTAACTCAGTTTTTTTTATTACAGAGGGCAGCTAACCTTCTGACCGAACACGCTGAGCTACCGTGCCGGCGTCCTAGACCACGGGTCCAACCATCATTATCCTTAACAGAACGAATTAGGTCAATTTGCTTGGTTTCAGAATTGAACTGTTACTGGATTTCGCTCAGATGGTACTTGAGAACACGTTTTGTATTACTTGTTGAAACTACCATGTCTGATCGTGGTTCAAACAAAACATCTGTACTCTGTGGTACTATTACTACAGCATTAATAGAATACGCTCCCCAAATAGCAAAACTCCTTTACTACTTTAAGTGTCTCATTTCCTAATCTAATTCTCGCAGCATCACCCGATTTAATTTGACTACATTCCATTATCCTCGTTTTGCTTCTGTTGATGTTCATCTTATACCCTCCTTTCAAGACACTGCCCATTCCGTTCAGCTGCTCTTCCAGGTCCTTTGCTGTCTCTGACAGAATTACAATGTCATCGGCGAATCTCAAAGTTTTTATTTCTTCTCCATGGATTTTAATTCCTACTCCGAATTTTTCTTTTGTTTCCTTTACTGCTTGCTCAATATACAGATTGAATAACATCGGGGAGAGGCTACAACCCTGTCTCACTCCTTTCCCAACCACTACTTCCCTTTCATGCCCCTCGACTCTCATAACTGCCATCTGGTTTCTGTACAAATTGTAAATAGCCTTTCGCTCCTTGTATTTTACCCCTGCCACCTTCAGAATTTGAAAGCGAGTATTCCAGTTAACGTTGTCAAAAGCTTTCTCTAAGTCTACAAATGCTAGAAACGTAGGTTTGCCTTTTCTTAATCTTTCTTCTAAGATAAGTCGTAAGGTTAGTATTGCCTCACGTGTTCCAACATTTCCACGGAATCCAAACTGATCTTCCCCGAGGTCCGCTTCTACCAGTTTTTCCATTCGTCTGTAAAGAATTCGCGTTAGTATTTTGCAGCTGTGACTTATTAAACTGATAGTTCGGTAATTTTCACATCTGTCAACACCTGCTTTCTTTCGGATTGGAATTATTATATTCTTCTTGAAGTCTGTGGGTATTTCGCCTGTCTCATACATCTTGCTCACTAGATGGTAGAGTTTTGTTAGGCGTGGCTCTCCCAAGGCTGTCAGTAGTTCTAATGGAATGTTGTCTACTCCCAGGGCCTTGTATCGACTCAGGTCTTTCCGTGCTCTGTCAAACTCTTCACGCAGTATCAGATCTCCCATTTCATCTTCATCTACATCCTCTTCCACTTCCATAATATTGTCCTCAAGAACATCGCCCTTGTATAGACCCTCTATATACTACTTCCACCTTTCTGCTTTCCCTTCTTTGCTTAGAAGTGGGTTTCCATCTGAGCTCTTGATATTCATGCAAGTGTTTCTCTTTTCTCCAAAGGTCTCTTTACTTTTCCTGTAGGCAGTATCCATCTTACCCCTAACGATATGCGCCTCTACATCCTTACATTTGTCCTCTATCCATCCCTGCTTAGCCATTTTGCACTTCCTGTCAATCTTATTTTTGAGACGTTTGTATTCCTTTTTGCCTTCTTCATTTACTGCATTTTTATATTTTCTCCTTTCATCAATTAAATTCAATAACTCTTGTGTTACCCAAGGATTTCTATTAGCCCTCGTCTTTTTACCTATTTGATCCTCTGCTACCTTCACTATTTCATCCCTCAAAGCTACCCATTCTTCTTCTACTGTATTCCTTTCCCCCATTCTTGTCAATTGTACCCTAATTTTCTCCCTGAAACTCCTTACAACCTCTGGTTTAGTCAGTTTAAACAGGTCCCATCTTCTGAAATTCCCACCTCTTTGCAGTTTCTTCAGTTTTAATCTACCTTCTATATATTTATTGGAATAATTGACTACTGCGCAGAGAGTATGAACTGATTTTTAGCACTGCAAGAAGACTTTGCCTTTGCTTAACTTTAAATTTTAGGTTAACTGCAGCATGTAAAGTGAATTGTAAAGTGTCGGTTTACTTCAGAATATTAGTGCGCAGCTAATGGTGCATTCTAATTTTTAATCCATCTGTGTATAAAAAGCTGTGAATGGGGCTAGCGAAAGTACAGCCATTAAGTGACGTATATTCGGGTTGTTTCAGTGGAGGCCTGGTCCGAGGTCTTAAAAGGGCGGTGTCCATCCTGCACACTCTCAGTGTTTGGTACGAGACTGAGGCAGGAATATCTAGGCTGGTCTGAACGGTGACCCAGCTGCGCGCGTTTTCTGTGATTGATATTTTTTGTATCGTCCAGCAGTGTGTCTTCATCGTGGACTTTTTCTGCAGTGGTCAGGATGGTGATTTATTTCTGCCACTAGTTTAGTAACGCGTATTTTTGCACGTGAAGTTGATTTGGAGTCCGAATTTGGGCACTGAGTCTGGACTTTAGCTCAGTTTGCCGGTTAAATAGTTCTGCAACTGTCTGACTGTTTTAGTGCATGATGTGTCGATTAAACTTCTGTTATTTCTAAGTTATTACGGAGTTTAGCTTCTGTTAGTTTTCATCTATGAACACTGTCTGAGTATGTCAGCTGTTATATTTGATTTCGTATTGTGTGTCTGCTAATCACTATTAAGGAGGCTCCAGCCGTATTCAAATCACTTAAGCGCATGGTCGCTTTCTCCAGCCTACAAATTACTGTTTGAATTTTACAGACAATAAACACTATTACTTAAAATTTATCGGTAGTTGAGGTCTGTTCTTTAACTTTGAATGCACTATGTTCAACCTAGGAATCATTTGTGTCTGATTAACACATCATAGGCGAATTTACTATTTTATTTTTATTTAAAACCCGTACAATAATTAGGCGAAGACATTATATCATCCCCAGAATAGACAGCGAGGAGCTGTTAATTGTTGCAAATCTATCTACTGTCTTTTATATTCTGTAATTTACCTACTGAATGCAGTAATATTACATTTTCCACTCCTACCTGTAGTTTCGTTTATGCTGAAGTTGACTTCCTCCTGAGTAGTCCCCATCCAGAAATCTCTAATGAGGACTATTTTACCTCCCACATATTTCATCCAAAAGTATGCCATCATCATTAAACAGAACTGTAGAGCAGCCTGCACACAGGAAAAATAATGATTGTATTTTTCCCTGGCTTTCAGCTGTGAATAGTGCCAACACAGCAAAGCCATGATGGCTAATACTACAAGGCCAGATCAGTCAATCATTATTCAGGATACACAGTTTGGTCTGGTTTCCCCATAGATACTCATCCACTACTGTATCACTGAGGCACGTAATCCAACCTATCTTGACAACGTCTATAGTTTATGGGTGGATATGTAAATGTCACTGATTTTGTTCTGTATTGTTTCCTGTTCCGTGAAGTTACCTGTGTACATTACATTGTCAATTTGGGTCAATGACTCCAACCTAAAATGCGGTTATGCCGCCATCATGGAAAGATAGTGAGATAACCCCAACTTATAGTGTCAATATTCTTACGTGATTTTCATACCATTTCAGGTACCTTGTCTGTAACCTGCATTCTTTGTTCATAGTAAGTCCTAGACAGAAGAGGTGATATATATATATATATATATATATATATATATATATATATATATATATATATATACTCCTGGAAATGGGGAAAAAGAACACATTGACACCGGTGTGTCAGACCCACCATACTTGCTCCGGACACTGCGAGAGGGCTGTACAAGCAATGATCACACGCACGGCACAGCGGACACACCAGGAACCGCGGTGTTGGCCGTCGAATGGCGCTAGCTGCGCAGCATTTGTGCACCGCCGCCGTCAGTGTCAGCCAGTTTGCCGTGGCATACGGAGCTCAATCGCAGTCTTTAACACTGGTAGCATGGCGCGACAGCGTGGACGTGAACCGTATGTGCAGTTGACGGACTTTGAGCGAGGGCGTATAGTGGGCATGCTGGAGGCCGGGTGGACGTACCGCCGAATTGCTCAACACGTGGGGCGTGAGGTCTCCACAGTACATCGATGTTGTCGCCAGTGGTCGGCGGAAGGTGCACGTGCCCGTCGACCTGGGACCGGACCGCAGCGACGCACGGATGCACGCCAAGACCGTAGGATCCTACGCAGTGCCGTAGGGGACCGCACCGCCACTTCCCAGCAAATTAGGGACACTGTTGCTCCTGGGGTATCGGCGAGGACCATTCGCAACCGTCTCCATGAAGCTGGGCTACGGTCCCGCACACCGTTAGGCCGTCTTCCGCTCACGCCCCAACATCGTGCAGCCCGCCTCCAGTGGTGTCGCGACAGGCGTGAATGGAGGGACGAATGGAGGCGTGTCGTCTTCAGCGATGAGAGTCGCTTCTGCCTTGGTGCCAATGATGGTCGTATGCGTGTTTGGCGCCGTGCAGGTGAGCGCCACAATCAGGACTGCATACGACCGAGGCACACAGGGCCAACACCCGGCATCATGGTGTGGGGAGCGATCTCCTACACTGGCCGTACACCACTGGTGATCGTCGAGGGGACACTGAATAGTGCACGGTACATCCAAACCGTCATCGAACCCATCGTTCTACCATTCCTAGACCGGCAAGGGAACTTGCTGTTCCAACAGGACAATGCACGTCCGCATGTATCCCGTGCCACCCAACGTGCTCTAGAAGGTGTAAGTCAACTACCCTGGCCAGCAAGATCTCCGGATCTGTCCCCCATTGAGCATGTTTGGGACTGGATGAAGCGTCGTCTCACGCGGTCTGCACGTCCAGCACGAACGCTGGTCCAACTGAGGCGCCAGGTGGAAATGGCATGGCAAGCCGTTCCACAGGACTACATCCAGCATCTCTACGATCGTCTCCATGGGAGAATAGCAGCCTGCATTGCTGCGAAAGGTGGATATACACTGTACTAGTGCCGACATTGTGCATGCTCTGTTGCCTGTGTCTATGTGCCTGTGGTTCTGTCAGTGTGATCATGTGATGTATCTGACCCCAGGAATGTGTCAATAAAGTTTCCCTTTCCTGGGACAATGAATTCACGGTGTTCTTATTTCAATTTCCAGGAGTTTATATATATATATTCAACACTGTTTCAACCTATGTTATAAGCAGAAGAGGCCAAATAGATCAACTAATGTAGTGCTTTTAATTCAGCCCAACAGTAACAGGCTCTGTCCTTGCGCCCCTTCTTTTCAGCCTTTACATCGCTGACATGCCTGCAACCAGATCGCGCAAATTTGGTTATGCTGACGACTGGGCTCTAGCAACAGCCCACAGAAATATAGAAACTGCCGAAGATATCCTTACGAGTGACCTAGGGATTCTCAGCGAGTACTTTAGAAAATGGAGGCTACAAAAAAATGGCTCTGAGCACTATGGGACTCTGCTGAGGTCATTAGTCCCCTAGAACTTAGAACTAGTTAAACCTAACTAACCTAAGGACATCACAAACATCCATGCCCGAGGCAGGATTCGAACCTGCGACCGTAGCGGTCTTGCGGTTCCAGACTGCAGCGCCTTTAACCGCACGACCACTTCGGCCGGCTGGAGGCTACAACCTAGTGCTACAAAGACGAAAGTATCTGCCTTCCATTTGAACAACAAAACGGCCAACAGAGAGCTACAAGTCTATCTAGACGGGAAATTACTAAATCACAACAAACACCCAAAGTACCTTGGGGTTACCCTAGATAGGACACTAACATTCAAAGAACACCTGACGAAAACTGCAGCGAAACTTAAAACACGCAACAACATATTGCAGAAGCTCTGTGGCACCACTTGGGGCTCCACAGCATCTACCTTAAGAACATCCCCACTTGGCTTGGTGTATCCAGTGGCAGAATACTGTGCCCCAGTGTGGCTCAACAGCAAACACACACACATGGTAGATAGCCAACTTAATGCAACAATGCGTATTATATCAGGCACAATCAGGCCAAATCCTACAGTGTGGCTGCCCGTTCTCAGTAACATAGCCCCTCCTAACCTGCGCCGTGGACACGCTCTGGTTAGAGAATTTCAAAAAATCATGACCAACCCTCAATTAAAAATCCATGAAGATACTCACGACATCCAAGGAAACCGACTCCGGTCTAGGCATGCTCCACTAAAGACCGCACAGGCTCTGCATCAAACCAACTTTAAAATAAATGACCGATGGAAAGAGGAATGGGAGAGCAGAACAGCAGTAAACTGGCACAGTATTCCATGCATCTTTAGTAAACCAAAAGGATTTGATTGCCCTCGCAAAGTTTGGTCAACTCTTAATCGCATCAGAACCAACTGTGGGAGATGCGCCGACTCCTTATACAGATGGGGTAAACTTCCTTCGGCCGCTTGTGACTGTGGCGCTGAGAGACAGACGGTCAAACACATCGTTCAGAAATGCCCACTAAGTGCATACGAGGGTGACCCACGGGATTTCCTAATGGCGACCCAAGAGGCAATCGACTATTTATTATCTAAGCTGGACGTCTGCTTGTGATTGCTCTTCTGTGAGTGTAAATTTACAATTGGCGGTGTTCTTATATACAAACTGTTATTTATTGCTCTGTTTATACATATGTGATTTTTCTTAAATCGTGTTGTTTCTGTAATTTTTACTGTGATGTTATGAGCCATACGCTAAATAAATAGTAACAGGGACCCGAATTTATTTTTGGGATGGTGCAGCAGAAATTAAATTATAAATTAAAGATTTGGAATAGTCATGGCATTTACTGTACAGGAATCTAAAATTTCAGCCTTTTCTAATGGATGTAAACATAACTTCAAAAAACAAAATGATTACATAGAGTCATTCTTTAGAGTTCTTAATCCATGGGAAGACATAATTAATAAATAAAATGAATTTCCTGAGAAAGTCCATGATCACTGTGAATATTTTGTGAATAAAACAGCATATATCACTATTAAAAAGTACTGTATAATGCATATTTACTACAGCCCTCGTCAGATAAGGTTAGGGAACATAAAGAGTAACAAGCATTTGTTAATACAACAAGAAGCTATAAAGAAGCTTAAGAAGTTAAGCAAGTTAAAAAATATTATTAAAAGTTCACTCAGTAAAAAACTTAGAACTTACAGATCAAGATTCAGTGACAGTGTTAAACTCTATGACTAACTGGGGATCAACTAACAGATGGCTCTGAAATTTGTAATATGATTTAAGTTCAGGTGGAGCTAGAGTGGAGTGACATTGCCTTAATATTTTATTTTTTTACTTATATTCTGTTTTCCAAATATTATGTAAAATGTGTTGGCATTATTAAACAAATAAAAACTTGTATAGCGAATGTGTGAACTGAAAACATCATCAGCAACAAAAAACAAAAAATTAAACTTAAGAAATGCAACCCATGTCACCTTCTTTTGTCTTTCTTCTTCAGCTTCTGAAAAATGTGATGTTAATAGAAATGAGAGCCAATTTTCGTCAAGTTGTTCATGCTGTCAGATCTGACAAACAATAAAGAATCCTGTTGCGATTATTATGTTGGTAATAAAGCCAGGGTGCTGTCGATTAACTCGATTGTATGAAGTCCATGTCGTGCACAAATAAGTAAAGTTCGAGTCTCGGTCCAACGAACAGTTTTAATCTGCCAGGAAGTTTGAAGTAAAATTAGTATTGTTTGTGTATTTCTGACTAGTCTGTCAAAATTAAAGAATGTAAGAGTGAGATAAAGTAGAAATACTTGATGAAAGCAGTCAGATACAACCACATGTGACATATGTTGTACTTCATCAATGTAGTATTTGCATCTGTAATTGGTGAATTTTAACTTGTGAATTGTTCCAATTGAATCTCTGTGAATTAAAACCAATTCTAATTTGAGTTGTTCTTAAGTAATTTTAAAGAATTGTGGCTGCTAATGTGTGATAAATTAGTTTTATAGCAAATGAAAACTCTTTGCAATTGCCTCTGTAAAGCCATTTCTTGAAATTCTTAGTCCTAGAAATGCGCTATTCATTGTAAAGAACATCTGTAATTTCGTCAGTGCTGTTCCAACCAAAATGCCTCCTCTTACTTTGGTTACTGCGACATGGTTGCGAAAAGCACGCTGGGAGAGTGCGATAGCATGAGACAAATAATAGATAGTGTTATTATGTTTGTAATGCATGTTCTTCATGCTTTCCAGTACTCTTGATACCCTTAAAACGTTTCTGAAAAGCTTACAATTTTTTTGTAGAATTTCCACTTCACATTCACTCCTGAAATTCGTTAAATTCTTCGCCACTCTTGCATAACTTGCTTAAATGTATTACAGTGCAAAAGTTGGCTTGAAACCCATATTTTACAAGGTAGAAATACTACTAAGCTGCACATTTATACTTCAATGCAGTTTGAGCAAACAACCACTTTATATTTTCTGTTGTTTATCTTAATATGATATTAGACACTGCCAGAGCGTGTTCTGTCCAGGACATAAACATGAAACTAATTTCACTGACATAATGCTAACTATAGTGGGATAGGATAAGTTGGGAAATAAAGTTCTAAATTTTTGAAAAATCTGTATTACGTGTGTAAACTAAACATATGAATAGATTATTGTGTCCTGTACATATTTCATGAAAATAGACTTATTTAATGGATAGATGGAAATGGAAGTGCTGGGTATTATACTTACTTATATTTTATTATATCGAGGACGCAAATTAACCAAGGACATCAGAGTGCCCCTGGCTACCTTGACTGTTGGCTGGTGACAATCTGGAGCAGGAAGGGAAAGGTTGGGGGGGGGGGGGGGAGGGGGGGAAGGACTGTAGCTAGAGAAAGTGGAGTCTACTCCATATCATTGTAAATTTATTTTTCAGAGATAGATATTCCATGCCTATAATTGGATTAGAAGCATAAATACAGTCCTTTATCTTGAGAGATACATGTCTAAATTTAGCAGTTTACAAACTTTGTAGACCTGCATATTTTCACAGAATTGTTATATAACTCTGCAGATTGTAACTGGAGGTTCACATATAGTTGTCTGCTGACTGATAACTAAAGTGTGTCTCACAAACTATGCATTCAGCTTGGTTTTGGATGTATGTGGGGTCATAATTCGGCTAGAGTGTGATTCTTGACATCCCTCCCCCCCCCCCCCCCCCCCCCCCCCCCTCCCCATCCTCGCCTCACTACTAGGCCCAAGATACAGGTTGGCTTCGAATGTGATAATTTTCTTGTAAGTTGATGGAGCCAATGAATGTGATTGCAAAATACAGATTGTAGTAATAAACTGACTTATAGCATAGCTAATGTTCACATTCAGACCATTTTTAAATGCTGATTCCTATATTGAGAATACTTTTCATCAAAAACACTAAATTTCAAGGTAAATTCAGAAAAAAAAATCAGAAAAAAAAATCAGAAAAAAAATAATGGCCATATCTCCAATGAGTATTGTAACTTGTATCATGATTTTCTATTGTACCTGAAATTTGTTGTTCAGCTGACAGAAACACACATAAATGAATGAGTATAAACGTGCACCATCCTTCAAAAGCCTTCTGCAATATCTTTAATTCTTGATTGTGCATACAGTTGTTACTAGCTGCTCTCATAGACTAAATACTGCGTTAGCTGAAGCAATAGTTCCTTATGAGCACAAGAAGGAAAAAATGAAAAATATTATATCATGCACCTGCAAAACAGAGTGACATATTGGCAGAAAGCAATACAAATGGACTCAGGACTCTCACAAATTACATTTCAGTAATATCAAGTCTTGAAACATACAAGGTGATATCGTCAGGAATAAACACTGAATTTGCGGATTTTCAAATGGGAGTTGCATTTCTCAATTGCCAATGAGACAATATTAGTGTTAGATGCTGCAAAGAGGCAAACCCTTAATGCTTTACAGTAGGCTATATTGTAGTGGCAAGAAAGAGTACATAGCTAAAAATGAGAAATATGAGCGTATATTATTGACAGAAAGTTACAAGGAACTGTAATTCGTTTTCTGTGGATTTGCATATATTGTCTCGCAGAACATAGCAAAATGAACATTTAGTAGGAAAGATACGAAAACATAATCTTAATGATGTTCACGACAACACTGAATAAATAAAAATGTCTTCAGCTATTAATTTTTTACACTACTGGCCATTAAAATTGCTACACCACGAAGATGACGTGCTACAGACGCCAAATTTAACCGACAGGAAGAAGATGCTGTGATATGCAAATGATTAGCTTTTCAGAGCATTCACACAAGGTTGGCGCCGGTGGCGACACGTACAACGTGCTGACATGAGGAAAATTTCCAACCGATTTCTCATACACAAAAAGCAGTTGACCGGCGTTGCCTGGTGAAACGCTGTTGTGATGCCTCGTGTAAGGAGGAGAAATGCGTACCATCACGTTTCCGACTTTGATAAAGGTCGGATTGTAGCCTATCGCGATTGCGGTTTATCGTATCGCGACATTGGTGCTCGCGTTGGTCGAGATCCAATGACTGTTAGCACAATATGGACTCGGTGGGTTCGGGAGGGTAATACGGAACGCCGTGCTGGATCCCAACGGCCTCGTATCACTAGCAGTCGAGATGACAGGCATTTTATCAGCAAGGATGTAACGGATCGTGCAGCCACGTCTCGATCCCTGAGTCAACAGAACGGGACGTTTGCAAGACAACGACCATCTGCACGAACAGTTCGACGACGTTTGCAGCAGCATGGACTATCAGCTCGGAGACCATGGCTGCGGTTACGCTTGACGGTGTATCACAGACAGGAGCGTCTGTGATGGTGTACTCAACGACAAACCTGGGTGCACGAATGACAAAACGTCATTCTTTCGGATGATTCCAGGTTCTGTTTACAGCATCATGATGGTCGCATCCGTGTTTGGGGACATCGCGGTGAACGCACATTGGAAGCGTGTATTCGTCATCGCCATACTGGCGTATCACCCGGCGTGATGGTATGGGGTGCCATTGGTTACACGTCTCGGTCACCTCTTGTTCGCATTGACGGCACTTTGAACAGTGGATGTTACATTTCAGATGTGTTACGACCCCTGGCTCTAGCCTTCATTCGATTCCTGTGAAACCCTACATTTCAGCAGGATAATGCAGGACCGCATGTTGTAGGTCTTGTACGGGCCTTTCTGAATACAGAAAATGTTCGACTGCTGCCCTGGCCAGCACATCCTCCAGATCGCTCATCAATTGAAAGCACCTGGTCAATGGTGGCCGAGCAACTGGCTCGTCACAATACGCTAGTCACTACTCTTGATGAACTGTGTTATCGTGTTGAAGCTGCATGGGCAGCTGTACCTGTACACGCCATCCAAGCTCTGTTTGACTCAATGCCCAGACGTATCAAGGCCGTTATTACGGGCAGAGGTGGTTGTTCTGTGTACCGATTTCTCAGGATCTATGCACCCAAAGTGCGTGAAAATGTAATCACATGTCAGTTCTAGTATAATATATTTGTCCAATGAATACCCGTTTATCATCTGCATTTCTTCTTGGTGTAGCAATTGTAATGGCCAGTAGTGTATTCAGTTTGTATGAGAACAAAATTACGAAGCTACTAGATTACTGCAAAATTAATCAGTGCAGCAAGTAGGCTTTAGCACATGTCGATGTAAAAAAAGTGTGCTTTAAAATGTACAGTGTAAGTTGGATTCTATGTTGTTGGACGATATACCACCTCCTTCTTGACATAACGATGAATATGAATAGGTTACAAAAAGAACTACAGGCGTAAGGATCAGTGGCTCACCATGAAAAGTAACAACATAAGCTGCTTTCACTTTCGCCATCTATACAAAACTAAGTTGGATTACAGTGAAATAGCGTTTCATGTGTTACTTCCCGAATGTACTCCCTCACACATGATGTCAGATAATTTCTTTTCCACTCGCCGGACATTTATACGACTCTTGCATGTAATTGTATCCCTGATTCTTCTTTTATTGTCCCAGGTGAAATCATTCACTTTGCAGTAGAGTAAGAGATGTGTTTCGGCATTAACTGAAGATTCAAGTAGAACAGCTGATGAGTGCGCTGTTACAGATACTCAGGTACCTACAACGCTGGTCGGTCATAATTTCTCATCTTCCATTAATGTTTGAAATAAAATTGTGTTAATAGAAGAAAAATCAGCTTTAGTTGCCAGCAATGTCTTATTTATTACACGAACAGTTTCGAGGCCTAAAGCTCCATCTTCAGCTTCCACCAGATAATTAAGAAAACAAATAGGTGTGCCAGTCGGGCCAGTTACTCATGAGGTGTCACACCGACGTCAACCAAAAGCATGGAAGCATAGGATCGAGAACTCTGACCGGCCACCTTGACAGCCGACACGGAAGTGACTAGGGCAGCCTGTTAGGAAGCTAACTGAACGTGGCAGAGGAAGCAACTGACGTATGAGGCACTGAGGTGGGGAACGGAAATAGGTAGCCAAACATGAGGGCTGTGTGGTTCGACCGCTTATACTTATGTCAGTACTTTTAGTCGTAAAAACTAAAAACCGCAAAGTAAACTCAGAAAAGGTATATAAGGTAATGGACAAGTCACCGAGGAATACTTTGATTCATACTGCGCACGTATATCAGAAATAAACTACGAAAAAAGCAATTTTGGCTGACGGTGAGTGAAATAACTCGTGATAACTGCATCAAACCAGTCTCAGGACTGAAGACCACATCAACAACAACAAATTTATTTGTAGTGCAGCCTGATGTCTATGTTCGTGCCGTATTTAACGAACGTCTCATTATAAAAAAGACTGCAAAGTAGATTCAGATAAGTTAGATAATGGAGAAGTTTCCAACCAGTGTTTTGATGCATATGATGTAGTACATATACCGCAAATAAATTACGAAAAAAGCAACATCGGGGGGAGGGATTTTCCACTACGCAGCATTTACCCCTACTCTGCTTAGTATGGGATGCAATATATTAATTTTGAAAGTATTTTCACACGGCGATGCATTATTTCTGACAGGAGGTGTGATGTCATTCAGCTGCTATTGGTGAGGTTTGGAAATATGCCGCTTCGGAGTCTTGGGATCCTTATCCTCGTTTCAATAAACTTCACATTTAAAAGCACTCATTTTTACTTCTAACTACACAACACTGCTAGCACAAACAAACAACGTGATAAAATGTAACGAGCGACACTTTTTCTCCTACAACAACTACTGGCAAAACACGTATACATCAACGGGAATGAAAAACCGTGCACTATACGACGTAGACCAAAGAATTTACGCTATACTTCGGACTGGTTTATTGGTGTGAGAGGGTGTACTTGGTAGGTGTAGGGGGAAGTGAATTGACGGGGCCTGTTGCAAGAGAAACGCTATCGCTGACGTTTCCTCGATCACTCTATCTGATTTACTATAGCCCAGAGAGGTTTCCCAGTTACGGCTATCGCCAACCTTGGCTGGATGATTCTTCACAACTTCTCTGCCCTGCGACTGTGTGTGCAAAACACAGAACTAAAGACACACTGCTTAGTTACTTTGAAACTACAGGCGGGACTCTGAAAGACAGCTGAGGGAGGATCTCAACTTCTTTTACGAGGGTTGAATAAAAAGTAATGCCTCTACCTTCGTTAATTGGGTTTGGATGGGAATATTTTAATAACTCAAACGCAGAAATAATCCTTAGAATGTGATCTTTAATTACCAATATTCACTTTTCCACATAATCACCGGCCAATTGGATACATTTCTGCCAATGATGAAATAGTTTGGCCGGCCGAAGTGGCCGTGCGGTTAAAGGCGCTGCAGTCTGGAACCGCAAGACCGCTACGGTCGCAGGTTCGAATCCTGCCTCGGGCATGGATGTTTGTGATGTCCTTAGGTTAGTTAGGTTTAACTAGTTCTAAGTTCTAGGGGACTAATGACCTCAGCAGTTGAGTCCCATAGTGCTCAGAGCCATTTGAACCATTTTTTTTTGAAATAGTTTTCTCAAGCCGTCACTGAAGAAGTAGACACTCTGTTTCCGCAACCACAGTCTCACAGTTCTCTCAACGTCTTTATCAGAAGCTTAATGATGTCCCCGTAGATCGTCTTTAATTATCGGTAACAGATGGTACTCAGACAGTGCAAAATCTGAACTGTATGGGGGATGCCGTACGGTGGTGAGATTCAGTCTCTGAAGTTCTGCTGTGGTGGCACGTGAAGTGTGTGGTTTGGCATCGTAATGCTGCAGAAAAAAATTTTCAATTTTCCTTTCGGACCCTTGTCAGCCCTCGTTTCAGAGTTCGAGCGTTGTGATGTAACGCTCTGAATTTATTCTTGTTCCACGATCAAGGAAATCAACATGGATAACACCATCTGCGTCCCAGAACACTGTGGCCATGGTTTTTCCAGCTGAGGGCTGCGTCTTGAATTTCTTTTTCTGGGGCTAGTCTTTATGTCGATATTCCATAGACTGACGTTTCCTCTCCGGGTCGTAATGGTGTACCCACGTTTTGTCTCCTGTCACAGTTGAATGGAGAGGGTCGTCACCTTCATTCTCGTAACGCGACAGGAGTTTCTGGCAAATTTCAAGTCTGTGCGCTTCCATTTCATGAGTAACCATCCGGTTTACCCATCATGCACAGATCTTCCGATAGCTAAGCAAAGCAATGATGTGACACCCACGTTCTTGCGAAATGCCTATTGTGCTTGTGGTTTCTCTCTGAGTGATACGACGATCGCCCTGGATCAATCTGTCAACATTTTGCTTGTGAAACTCGATGGTTGCTGTCACAGGACGTCCAACTCTTTGTCTGTCACGCAGGTCAGATGTTCCCCCCTCAACACCTCTTAACTTACTCGCCCAACGACGCACAGTACTCACATCAAAACAATCACCATAAACTGCTTTTCATTCTCTGATGTATCTCCATTGCGGTGACACCTTCTGCTGTCAAGAATTCAATGACTGCACGTTGCTTAAATAGCATTGACCGATCGTCTGCGCATGGTTCCACACTTTACAACGTAACTGTACAACCGTTCAATGCCAAGGCTTGACGCCAGCTGGAGATGTAGAGAAGAGGGTACGGAACAAGCCAGTGCCTGCCGTATACCAATGCTGCCAACTGCTGAAGAGTTACAAAGGTGGGGGCATTACTTTTCAGTCAACCCCTGTACTATGTTGGTAAAGGAAGAAGAACGGGAAACATACATTCCTGTCCCATAATTACTAATTATTCATCCAATTATATTTATCTGTTTCGACTTTATCGTGTGTGGGTTATGAGTTATGAAACATGTCGGTGAGGTAGTAGCCATAGTGTTACAGTCTCGTGTACGAAAACGGACTATAGAGAAGGTGAAATGGTCTCAAGAACAGCTACATGCCGCCAAGCAACAGGTTGCATAAGAAAAATCAGTTAAAACTGTCGCTTGTCATTTAAAATTCCTAGATCAATGCTTCAAGATATATTGAGGAACGCTTTGAACACTGATATGGATAGACCAAATTGTAGGAAGGAACAGGGAGCACAACTGAAATGAATCTTTGCACCAAACAACCTTTTTTATGGAGTTAGTATTGAACACTGTATTTGAGAAGGCTGGCATACGATTTGGAAGGGGAACTATAAATTAAGCGTACCTCCAATCGAGATACTGAAATGGGGGGAGAAAACTGAATATCCGAATTTTGGCGGGGAAATCCCAAAATTTCATTGCCGTCAGTCTCCTGCGACCAGTATTAGCAGAGTGACTTGCTTCAATAAAAAGGAGGTCGACTTTGCAATTAGACAAACCATCTGTTGTAATCTTGGATGAGACCAAACAACTGCAGCTACACTGGAGGTTTCAGTAACTGATGAATTATGTAAAATCATTCGTCGGTTGAGATCAATGTGTTGCCACTAAACTATAGGGGTTCAGAGCACGACTTGAAATTGTATATAGCTCGTCTGAAAAACAGGGGTTGGGTTCTGCACTGTTGCGTTAAGCCCTTATAGAAGCATTGTTCATATGGCATGTCCAATGGACAATCAGTGAATAATCTACGAAAGCACGTAATTCAGTGAATAGAGTATTAAATACAGGAGATAAGAAAGCACTGATACCTCAGCATAATGATGTAGCCCAGCCCCAGGATTAAAGTTCACTATCAGTTTATTCAGATCAAACAGAAGTTGCTCCCAATGGTGGCCTTACATAAGCAGATACTTAAATACAGTGAAGCAATAAGAAGTGAAACAACTGACCTAGCGGAGCAAGCACAGTGTTCGCAGACAATGATGAATTTAAGCCAAGGACACTGTGCAGTGCACCCAAATCACCCAAACGGCATAAAATTCCTAAAATTCAGTAAGTTCGAGCAGGACTATATACAATGACCTGTTGACTTCGACAAAATTCAGTCTCTGAGTGGTATACTAGCACTCACTGTCCAAATATTTCCTAAGTCAGAAACCATTACACTCAAAAATTAGTAGGGCCCGAATAGGAGCACATCGAAAAACACCGACTAGTCAAATTAATGTGGCCACCACCTAAGTTCGACACCAATAATCGCTCCAGACTGCAGGTGGGAGTACTAGAAGTGGAGGATATAAAGTGTGTTGGGAGGATGTGGTAAACAGTGCATTCGTTCTCGTAATTCGAAAACAGGGTGATTTATCTTATGTTGGGTTGGTATGTTTGGGGGGAAGAGACTCATCGGTCAGATCGGACTAGGGAAGGACGGGCAAGGAAATCAGCCGTATCCTTTCAAAGGAACCATCCCGGCATTCGTCTGCAGCGATTTAGGGAAATCACGGAAAACCTAAAACAGACGGCCGGACGCGGGGTTGAACCGTCGTCCTCCCGAATGCGAGTCCAGTGTGCTAAAACATGCGCCACCTCGCTCGGTTTTATCTTATGTCTAAGAGGGCATGATAACTGGTTTTCTGGCCGAGGGTGGAGCGTTTCCGAAACGGCTAAGTTTCGCATGCTGTCGTGGTTAAAGTATACTGTGCGCGTCAAAATGGCGCTCTCCAGAACCAGCGCCGAGGCAACTGTTGCGCACCATGGGCCATAGATGAAAGGAATGGAAAATGGCGGTGGAGATGTGTACAGGCGAACAGACGTGCAACTATTGAGCAACTGACAACCGACATGAACCAAGGAGCTACCAACGTCTGTTCAGCGACCGTTGCTGCGTATAAGCCTCTGCGATAGGCACCTGGTTCATCCACACATGCTGACTACTGTTCATTGGCGACAAAGGATTGAATTTGCATTCCAGTATCGCAGCTGGACGTCCACTTAGTGGCTGTGGGTAGCCTTTTCAACTGTATCACGTTTGAAGCTCCATCAGACAGACGGTCATTGGTGTGTACAACGTGAATCGTCTGGAAGCAAACTCTGTGCAACGATCGTCAGATGGGTCCAGACCAGAGGAAGATGCGTTATGGTCTGGGGAATGTTTTGTCGTACTCCCTGAGTGATCTCGTCATTACAAAAGATGAAACGGGTCAAGACAAGTTGAAAGGTGGCTACACTGAGCCACAGCGCCAGAGATCGCGCTAGAGAGTATTGTTCCGCCGCCTCCACTGGCAGTGATTATTGAGATGTCGTAGTGGGCAGTGGTTGTTGAGAGCTCGTGGTAGTCAGTGCTTGTTAAGAACTCGTAGCAGAGAGTGTTTGTTGAGATGTGCTAGTAGGGAGTGCTTGCTGAGATGTGATACTGAAAGGTTCTTGTTGAGATGTGGTAATAGCGAGTCGGTGTGGAGATATATTGTAATGATTAGAGTGATTTTGGTCAATTTATGAAGGTAACGAAACTTGATTTATTTTTCATTATTTAATGTCGTAAATAATGCTTCATTACAGGTTCAGTCAACAAAGCATCTGGCTTGTGTTCTGGGATTAGAGTGTAATTCTGGTTTTCTTGAGTAATTATGGTATTTCTATTTCCTTTAATTAATTCAGTATAAATGATATTCAAAATTTCTTGTGTTGTTGAAGAGGAACCGTGCCAGATGCGTACGTTGAGTCATACTCCCACACACAGAACAGTTACACTTGTGCTTTGGTTTCGTAGGTTTTATAGTTGCTGGGGACTTAATTAATTAATTGTGTTAATGAAAATTTCCATTGCATTCTTTGTTGTTGTTCTATGCAGTCAGATTGCGTAATAATACTAGTCAGGGCCAACCGTTACGAGACTTCGTAACCGAACAGACAGCTACTAAAGCAAAAAAATTAAAATTATTTGCATTTTATTTTAATTAAGCCCACATGCACGTGGCGACCGCTGCTTCGGATCGTCCCTTGGAATTCTTCTGATTGTAAAAATAGTAGACAGTAGTATTGTTGTAGTAATTTGTAGTTTAGTAATTGTAGTCTATATTGCATGTGTAGATTTGGTAATTGTCATTCTTCTAATGGTAATCCTGTTATTGAGGTATGTGTGGGTAAGAATAAGTTCACTGCAGTTTTAGATTCTGGGAGCCCATTGAACGTCGTTAGTGAATCAGTTTTTCGTACATGTGAAAGAACTATTGCCTGTCCTGTGCTACCTATTTCTAAAACTACAATTCGAGGAGCGATTTCTGGAAAAGGTGTGGAAGTTAAACAACAGACCAACCTAAATTTCATTTGTCAAGGATACGAATTGTCTGCTTATTTTATTATTGTTCCATTACTCAGTACACAGATTACATTAGGTATGGAGTTTCTTAACACACATAAGGCAATTTTGAACTTTAAAGAAGGAAGTGTGAATTTGACTGTTGCCGGAATGCCGAAATGTTTGAAATTTTTCGAGTGTTTAGCAAGATCTGAATCAGATACAAAATGTTTAAGGTTTCTTACTTCTGATGCTTTCGTTGAGCATTATGACGACAGTGTGTTTATTCATGACAATGACAATAGATACAGAGACGCGATGGCGGATATAATTAGTAGCGAAGAATTAATTAATGAAAAGGTTAAGAAAGCTGAAGTGCCAGATGACGTTGCAAAAGAAGAGCTGCACCATATTTTGACTTCACATGCTACAGTGTTTAGTCATCACACAGGAACTATACAAGGCTTACGATATTTATTTAAAGTAAAAGAACACACCATTTCGCGGGAAAACGTACGCTATTCCTTTGGCTTACAGAGACAAGGTTAAGAATGAACTTCAATACATGTTAGATCAGGGCATTATTGAGCCAGCAGTCAGCCCTTATACCAGCCCATTACACGTTGTTCTTAAAAAGGATGGGTCAATTCGTTTGGTTCTGGATTCCAGACAGATAAATAATATTATTATTCCTGAAACTGACCGTCCACAAAATTTAGATGAACTTCTTCAACATTTCCATGGAATTAAAGTTTTATCCACGATTGATATGCGCGCAAGTTTTTGGCAAATAGAACTCCACCCTCATTGTAGAAAATATACTGCTTTTTTAGCCTTTGGTAACTGTTACCAGTTTCGGAAATTACCGTTTGGACTTACTGTATCTTCAGCAGCATTCATTCGTAGCTTAAATGAAATTTTACCTGTTTATCTTTGTGACAATATTACTTTATATGTTGACGATATTCTTATTGCTAAACATTCTTGGAGTGAGCACAACAAAATTTTGGATTCATTATTACGTATTTTTGCAAGAGTTGGCATTACAGTGAACTTGGAAAAATCTGAATTTGGTCGTTCACAGGTGAAATTTCTCGGTCACATTATTTCTACACAAGGTATTCTTCCTGATCCTGAGAAACTAGACGCTATTCGTAATTATGCTGTTCCTACCACAAAACGTGATGTTCGTAGTTTCCTTGGTGTCTGTAATTTTCTTAGACGCTTTGTTAGATTGGACAATTTGGCCACACCTCGTTTATGTGAACTATCTGGAAAGAAATCTAATTGGTGTTGGGATGAGGAAGCTCAATCAGAATTTGAACAACTTCGTGATGCTTTAGCTGCTGCTCCACTTCTTTCACATCCGGATCTATCTAAAGATTTTTGTTTGGCGACGGACTCATCATACAAAGGCCTAGGTGCACATTTATTTCAAGAGATAGAAGAAAACGGCGTTGTAGTACAGAAGACTATTGCATTTGGAAGTCGTGTTCTCTCTAAATTCGAAAAGAATGATTCGATTACGGAACTTGAAGCTTTGGCTGTTGTTTGGGCTTTCACAAAATTTCGCGCATTTTTGTTCGGTAGACATACTAAGGTTTACACTGATCATCGAGCTTTGGAATTTCTTATGTCGACAAAATTAACTCATGGCAGATTGTCACGATGGGCGTTGTACCTACAGGAATTTGATTTTAGTATTGTTTACATACAGGGATCTTCAAATATTGTTGCTGATGCTTTATCACGTGCACCTATGGGTTTGAAACAAAGTGCTGAAGAGGACTGCAAAGAAAACCATTATTGTTTGATGTACATTCAAGGTGTTGCGTTTGAGAACTTTATTTCTTCTTCGCTCCAGGACATCGCTAAGGAGCAAAATAAGGATCCAATCTGGAAGGACATTAAGGAGAAGTGGAGGAGAAAGGAAAGCGTAGCGATCAGACAGTATTATTTAGTTCGCAATGACATTCTTTTCAAACGAAAATCGGTCGACAACTCTGTTTGGTTAGTTTGTATTCCTGATGAGTGGGTCAATAAATTGATTTGGTACACACATTTCAGTTATGCGCACTTTGGTCCCAGAAAATGCTTTCATAAATTACGAGAAAGTTGCTACTTCAGTAACATGGAAAAACGTATTCGATCTGTTCTTGCCAAATGCAAATTATGTCAAAAGGCTAAGCCGCCAACAATTTCTCACAGAGCACCGTTGTTTCCTATCATTCCAGCGAAATTAAAGGAGATGGCTGCAGTCGATTTGTTCGGTCCAGTGGTTCGTTCTACTAATGGTTTTGCGTACATTTTCGTAGCAGTGGAATTGACATCAAAATATGTGTGTTTTACACCTTTACGCAAAGCAACAGCTCGTTCAGTATCTAATGCTTTCATCAAACATTTTCTTAAAGAAGTTGGTCATGTTGATAAGGTCATATCAGATAATGGATCACAGTTTCGCTCTAAAATTTGGCTTCGTACTCTACGGCGTCGTAAGATTAAACCAATTTTTATTTCACTTTTCCACCCTCAATCTAATGCTTCAGAGATATGGATGAAGGAAATCAATAAATTGTGTCGTCTTTATTGTCATCAGAATCACAGAACTTGGGATCAGTATCTTCATATTTTTCAAAACATTCTGAATGAACTTCCTAATGACTCAACTTCTTTACCGCCTCTATTGATATTAAAAAATAAAGTACCAACAAATCGCATTTCTGAAATCGTTCCTTTTCCGCCTTCACGGAAACTGCGGCATTCTGAAGTTGTGAACCTGGCTCTGCAAAATATTGCATCTGCGGCTGCTAGAAGAGAGAAATCAGCGAAACGTCCTGGTCGTTTAAAAATTTTGTCAGTTGGTCAAAAGGTGTTAATTAAGTCTCATCGTTTGTCTCATAAAGGAAAAGGCTTATGTCGCAAATTTTTTCTGCTTTATAACGGTCCATACAGAATTCGCAAAATTATTCATGATAACACTGTTGAAGTAGAAACTCTTAAATCTCGGCGCTCTAAGGGAATACATCACATATCTAACGTTAAAATTTTTGTGGAATGACATACTTTAGAGAAACTATCAGCTACATGTAAACATGCAGAGAATACAAGGATACCGCGCTGTGTTTTGGCGGCGGCACATACTCAAAGCAACAGTCAAGTCTGCGCGCCGCACAAGGCAGTCGTTGACCGCAAACAATTACTTCCTACGTCACGCGCCTACAGCTGATCGAGCGCTCAGTGCGAATGCACTGAGAGCCGTAAATAAATACACAGTTTAATTTCTCCGACTAAATTCTGTATAAAGCGATAGTGACTTTATAAATTATGTTATTAACGTTCAGTATTTTTCAGGATACGGTTGTATAAAATATTTAAGACCTTCAGGTAAATTCTGTGCGTGTCCGACGTTAAAACGACTTGCTATGGAGAAAATTTCAGGAAGAATGTAATTTAGAAGAAGAAACTAATAAACTAAAAAGGGTAACTATTAATTGAGTTTATTTTTCAGGTAACATATTTCCACTTAGGTACGTACTTTAGATGTAATTTGCTGCTCGCGATTACGTGATTCGTACTTTGTGCTAAATTTCATGTTCTATGAATTTACTTGTGAAGCGACGTGCTTGTGTACATTTGCTGATTTTGACAATTATTGATTAATGAACAGGCTTGTTATTTGTATATATTGTGCATCGCTTGGCTGCTATGCTTTTTCACTGATGTCATATTTTTTTAATTATGTGCCTGCTGTGCTTATTTATTTAAATTATAATTGTCACCTGATTAATTGTGCTGACTGTAGTTAGGTATGTAGGTTACACTTTGTGATTTATCTGCTTGCGCCTTCATGTTTACTTATTAAGATTACATATGAACATTTATTTGCTTATGCTGAATGATGCTAATGACTTGTTTACTACGTAAGATATATGTTTGCTGCTGTGCGTATGGATTGCATATTTACACATTTCTGTTTTGTTGTCATAACTACTCTTCAATTTAGAATATAGAAATGCTGATATACTGTGTACGAACATAGAGTTTAGGCTACACTGTGGTATTAATTATAGATTGTTTGCTTGGCAGAGCCTCGTTGTAGGGATTGTGCTGCATCCACTTGTTGACATTCTGTTCTCTACTGGTATATTTACTCGCTATTGCATGTTTTGCTTACGCTCAGTGCTTTATATTTTTAAGATAAGAAAATGAACTGCTATAATTCGACGAACGACATTAGTACGAGAAACTTCATAGAAGTCACATGAGCTGGAGGTTTTATGGAAGCTGTATAAATTTATGCTAATAGGAAGGAAGCTAACGACATGACATACCAACACTAGGTTAGACCATTGACAGTTATTACACTGCATTTTTCGTGAGCAATTGAAATAGGAAGTGACACTTGACACAAGAAATACTCCACATGTTTGCTTCTGCTATGATTCTTGAAGTGGTGTACACACTGTGAAATATTGTGATCATTCACACTCCGTAATCGTACTTACTTACTGAGAGTTATTCGAACTAAAGTCTGTTAGAGGTCAGGTATGCATTTCTTTTATTTAATGATGGACAAGGAACCAAAATGTATCTTATAATTTATAATGAGTAGAAAATTTGGGTCAGGTGGATTACACAGAGGTTGTGTGTGGACACTGTGTCTTCGGATTGTATGGGATGCTGAATTGAAGTTGCACTAGGATTTTGTCTGTACTTGTTCGAGGAGACTGACTAGAGGAAAGAGTTGTTATGGAAGTGAAATGATATTGGTGCTGAGGTTTATATGTATCGACGTATTATTGAGGTATTGAGATTATGTGAAGTTGATGATGATTGGAGTTTCGTGGACAAGAGGTAAGGTAAATGAGGTATTATTGAAGTATTGAGATTATGTAATGCTGATGATTATTGGAGTTTGGTGGATAAGAGGTGAAGTAAGTGAGGAGCATATTTTTTTCGTTGGTCTATATGGAACAAGGAGGATGAAGATGGCAGACTAGAACACTCAAGTACAAAGAAGATTGTCTACACACACACTTTGTTAAATCAATAAGCAGTATATACTTTTTTTATGGAGAGAGGAAGCATTTGCATATCTTGGCTCACTGACAGTTGTTCAGCAACCGTACATTTTGATCTGGCTTGGCAAACATTGGTCTTGACATGATGACTATGACGTTGACTAACTATTATTGACTGTTATACATTGCTGCCACTACTACTTGATACACATGATGAACATAAAATTTAGACAGAATTGCATTTACACAGTTAACACTATTCAACTACACAGTAGCACTAAATGTGGATGAAAGATGAGTGAGTATGTTTTGTGTGTTTTCCTTTTATAATCCCAGAGAAGTGATCCCAACCTATCTCCTAAATATTATTTTACTTGTTTGTTGTGGCTTGCACTGACACCCATAAATATTATAGGTTTACTGGTATTTGTGTATTGTAATAGTTAATAGGACAATTATCTGATATCATTTGTGTGTTTGTTATGATTTGTATGTTTAGTGTAAAAGCATTGTATGTGTATTCAAACTATTGTTCATGCCTGAACTGTCTGATTAGTGATGGTGCTGCACTTTTCAACATGATGTGTGACATTTAGTCATGTTTAATTTCTGCTGATGAACAGTGTGATTAGTGAAAGTGAATATTATGGACTGTGGTCTGCACCTGTTCAACATTGCTGGTGCCACTAATGGAACTGCTTATACTGAAATGGTGTTACTTGTTGGTGTCTGCACCTATTCAACATTGCTGGGTGCCACTGATGGACTGCTTCTACTGAAAAGATGTCACCTGTTGATGTCTGCACCTGCTCAACATTGCTGGGTGCCACTGATGGACTGCTTCTACTGAAAAGATGTCACCTGTTGATATCTGAACCTGTTCAACATTGCTGGTGCCACTGATGGAACTGCTTATACTGAAATAGTGTTACTTGTTGATGTCTGCACCTGCTCAACATTGCTGGGTGCCACTGATGGACTGCTTCTACCGAAATGATGTCACTTGTTGGTGTCGGCACCTGCTCAACATTGCTGGGTGCCACTGATGGACTGCTTCTACTGAAAAGATGTCACCTGTTGCTGTGTGCACCTGCTCATCATTGCTGGTGCCACTAATGGAACTGCTTATACTGAAATGGTGTTACTTGTTGATGTCTGCACCTATTCAACATTGCTGGGTGCCACTGATGGACTGCTTCTACTGAAATGATGTCACTTGTTGGTGTCGGCACCTACTCAACACTGCTGGGTGCCACTGATGGACTGCTTCTACTGAAAAGATGTCACCTGTTGCTGTGTGCACCTGCTCAACATTGCTGGTGCCACTAATGGAACTGCTTATACTGAAATGGTGTTACTTGTTGGTGTCTGCACCTATTCAACATTACTGGGTGCCACTGATGGACTGTTTCTACTGAAAAAATGTCACTTGTTGGTATTTGCACCTGTTGACCATTGCTGGGTGCTACTGCTGGAACTGTCAACTACTTGTTTCTTGGGCTATGGAAAGCGTTTATGTGAATATTTGTATAAACTGATTTTTTGTGTATTACTGTTTGTGAAAAGTTATGAGACTCTTACCTGCACATATTCGTCATTGCTGACGCTATTGATTGAACTGTTTAACCACATAATACTTGTGTAAACTGTTATGTAAAGTCACATGTATGAAAGAATTTGTATTGCTTACTGTATTTTATATATTAGGTTATTGAAAGGTCAGTGCAAAGCCAAAATTTTATCTAGTATGTGATATTTACGTATTAATATTATCTTTTATTTTTGTCTGTATTTTTTTGACGAATTTGGTGGTATTTTCACCACCAATGCTGGCAAAAATACCATCAAATTCTAGCCTGTGGAGGAAGGGCATATGAAAGGTGGCAACACTGAGCCACAGCGCCAGAGATCGCGCTAGAGAGTATTGTTCCGCCGCCTCCACTGGCAGTGATTATTGAGATGTCGTAGTGGGCAGTGGTTGTTGAGAGCTCGTGGTAGTCAGTGCTTGTTAAGAACTCGTAGCAGAGAGTGTTTGTTGAGATGTGCTAGTAGGGAGTGCTTGCTGAGATGTGATACTGAAAGGTTCTTGTTGAGATGTGGTAATAGCGAGTCGGTGTGGAGATATATTGTAATGATTAGAGTGATTTTGGTCAATATATGAAGGTAACGAAACTTGATTTATTTTTCATTATTTAATGTCGTAAATAATGCTTCATTACAGGTTCAGTCAACAAAGCATCTGGCTTGTGTTCTGGGATTAGAGTGTAATTCTGGTTTTCTTGAGTAATTATGGTATTTCTATTTCCTTTAATTAATTCAGTATAAATGATATTTAAAATTTCTTGTGTTGTTGAAGAGGAACCGTGCCAGATGCGTACGTTGAGTCATACTCCCACACACAGAACAGTTACACTTGTGCTTTGGTTTCGTAGGTTTTATAGTTGCTGGGGACTTAATTAATTAATTGTGTTAATGAAAATTTCCATTGCATTCTTTGTTGTTGTTCTATGCAGTCAGATTGCGTAATAATACTAGTCAGGGCCAACCGTTACGAGACTTCGTAACCGAACAGACAGCTACTAAAGCAAAAAATTAAAATTACTTGCATTTTATTTTAATTAAGCCCCCATGCAAAGTATGCACCTCAAGTCCACCCCTAAACGCAGTTTGTTTTTCTTTGGCAAGATGGCATCTACCAGGAGGACAATGCAGCGTTCTACACAGTTTGCAGTGTAGAATCTGCACAGGATACGGTGGCTGATGCGCTGTGACCAATTTTCGACTAAAGCGCTGGGCGAGTTCATTTGCCTGTCACGAAGGGGAGACCATGATTGTTTGCCGGCTTTCGATCGGATGACGCCCGTTGCTATGACAGAATCGCAGCGTACGTCCTGCAGTCTTTCTTAAACGACTTTACCGAAACTATTCGTCAAAAAAATTATTTTCTTATTAATTACAGCATTATATTTCACACTCATGATGGTGGGCCCATCATTTTGTTAATCGTCATAGTTACTGTGATATTTAAGATAAGTAAGATACTACGCGAAATTCTAAAAAGTTTCCAGTGAAAAACAGAGGTCTCTGTGACTTTGTGTTTGGTGTACATTTCATAATTCGTTGTTGGATATGAAATTTAGCCAACTTATTGAATTTTTCTTTAGGCTCTGGCAAATGACAGCTTAGAAAGAGGAGAGTATTTTGCTATTCTGCCGTATGATTATTATCTACCATATTATTTGATTAACTACGGACTGTTTCGATGAAAGACTGTAATTTAAGGGTCGTCAGTAGCTTGTGAAACGAGAGACGCTGTGGGTTTTGGAACAATACGAGTGAAAACATTACGCGTTTATTTTTGTACTGAGGATGTGCTTTTTCATAACCTGTTAACCGTACTTGTTCTCAATTCTTCACTGGGTAAACCACTGTTTCAGAATTCTTTCGCAATTGCGGCTCCACAAAAAGTTTGTATGGTGACGTTGTGTAAAATAGGCTGTGTTTTGGCAAAATAAGCAAATTCTAACTTGGCGCAAGAGTAAACCAAAAGCAGAAGTGAAAGTAAATGTTTTCGGACGGTCACGGCTGTGAGTGTTGGCGTGGAGTGGTTCCACTTAACATTTACAAAAAATGTGAGAGCTGGCTTCAGTTCAGAATGGCACTTCTCCTCCAGCATTGAGGCACTTCCCCTACAGCGTGTTGACCACCTGTCTGCAATTACAACTACTACCGCTCCCCCAATGGGCGACCTGTCGACAGCGCGTCTAACAACCAAGTTATTGTGTGCGCACTCTTCGTGCATGGTTCACAGAGACGAGGATGATTTAACGCACTCCCCCGGCCACTTAACTCTCCGGATTAAAACCCTATCGAGAATGTGTAACAACTTCACTCGGGCTATACGTGCTATAGCTCCTCAAATGAGAAATCTAGTGCAGCTTGCTCAGGCACTGGAGTTTTCATGGCTCCTCACCCATGTCGGTATCTTGCAGAACCTCATTGACTGTCTTCATGTCTATTGCGTTGCAAAAGAGGGTCATTCAGTGTTTTGACAGGTGGTCATATTAATGTGACTGGGCAGTGTAATTCTACTTACAAACTATCACTTAAAGTTCTGTGGCTCACTA
Organism: Schistocerca nitens; assembly: GCF_023898315.1. NCBI lineage: Eukaryota > Metazoa > Arthropoda > Insecta > Orthoptera > Acrididae > Schistocerca > Schistocerca nitens. The sequence continues at coordinate 636,778,799 of NC_064617.1, forward strand.
GCTCCCCCAACCTTAGCAAAGACTTCACCTAGCCAGACACGAACATCAAAAGACCATGAACCGTGTTCTGCCTGCCTATCTGGCACACTTGTCATGGGACCCGACGCTAAAATTAAGTGAGCATCTCAGGACTAGGCAACCATTAAATAGAATATAAATTCTACTATGTTAATATATTTAAAATATATATAAGATATATTCTTAGACAATTTGCAGACAGATATTACTATCTTACACATTAAATATCGCAGAATAAAAAAAAAAAAGTCGTACGACTAGGGCCTCCCGTCGGGTAGACCTATACACTACTGGCCATTAAAATTGCTACACCACGGAAATGACGTGCTATAGACGCGAAATTTAACCGAAAGGAAGAAGATGCTGTGATAAGCAAATGATTAGCTTTTCACAGCATTCACACAAGGTTGGCGCCGGTTAACCTAAACGTGCTGACATGAGGAAAGTTTCCAACCGATTTCTCATACACAAACAGCAGATGACCGGCGTTGCCTGGTGAAACGTTGTTATGATGCCTCGTGTAAGGAGGCGAAATGCGTACCATCACGTTTCCGACTTCCATAAAGGTCGGATTGTAGCCTACCGCGATTGCGGTTGACCGTATCGCGACATTGCTGCTCGCGTTGGTCGAGATCCAATGACTCTTAGCGGAATATAGAATCGGTCGGTTCAGGAGGGTAATACGGAACGCCGTGCTGTATCCTAACGGCCTCGTATCACTAGCAGTCGAGGTGACAGGCATCTTATCCGCATGGATGTAACGGATCGTGCAGCCACGTCTCGATCCCTGAGTCAACAGAACGGGACGTTTGCAAAACAACGACCATCAGCACGAACAGTTCGACGACGTTTGCAGCAGCATGGACTATCATCTCGGAGACCATGGCTGCGGTTATCCTTGACGCTGCATCACAGAGAGGAGTGCCTGTGATGATGTACTCAACGACGAACCTGGGTGCATGAATGGCAAAACGTCATTTTTTCGGATGAATCCAGGTTCTGTTTATAGCATCATGATGGTCGCATCCGTGTTCGGCGACATCGCGGTGAACGCACTTTGGAAGCGTGTATTGGTCATCGCCATACTGGCGTATCACCCGGCGTGATATGTATGGGGTGCCATTGGTTACACGTCTCGGTCACCTCTTGTTCGCATTGACGGCACTTTGAACAGTGGACGTTACATTTCAGATGTGTTAGGACCCGTGGCTCTACCCTTCATTCGATCCCTGTGAAACCCGACATTTGAGCAGGATAATGCACGACCGCATGTTGCAGGTCCTGTACGGGCCTTTCTGAATACAGAAAATGTTCGACTGCTGCCCTGGCCAGCACATTCTCCAGATCTCTCGCCAACTGAAAACGTCTGGTCAATGGTGTCCGAGCAACTGGCTCGTCACAATACGCCAGTCACTACTCTCGATGAACTGTGGTATCGTGTTGACGCTGCATGGGCAGCTGTACCTGTGTACGCCATCCAAGCTCTGTTTTACTCAATGCCCAGGCGTATCAAGGCCGCTCATTGTTCTGGGTACTGATTTCTCAGGATCTATGCACCCAAACTGCGTGAAAATGCTCAAATGGCTCTGAGCAATATGGGTATTAACTTCTGAGGTCAAAAGTCCCCTAGAACATAGAACTACTTAAACCTAACTAACCTAAGGACATCACACACATCCATGCCCGAGGCAGGATTCGAACCTGCGACTGCAGCGGTCGCGCAGTTCCAGACTGTAGCGCCTAGAACGACTCTGCCACCCCGGCCGGCGTGAAAATGTAATCACATGTCAGTTCTAGTATAACATATTTGTCCCATGAATACCCGTTTATCATCTGTTTTTCTTCTTGGTGTAGCAATTTTAATGGCCTGTAGTGTATATTGCCCATTGCGATATGTACTACGCTTCTCAGACAACCCTCTTACAAACAATGGATTATTAAAATCTATATTAAAGAAACATAAACAAACTACAATAATAGGGCAGGTCATTTATGCTGTTGCTAATCTATCGTGTTTTGGCGAAGAACTCTTTATTTTGGCACTTTATTAATAACTATTACATAAATTCCAGAATGAGATTTTCTCTCTGCAGCGGAGTGTGCGCTGATATGAATCTTGCTGGCAGATTAAAACTGTGTGCCGGACCGAGACTCGAACTCATTACATAAATTGTTTATAACAATTAGTGTGTTTATTCAGTATAAGATCGACCCAATGGTATTTCGTATGCATATATAGCTTGTCTATAGCTTTTGTTCCTGTTGTCGCAAACAACTTTCCAGATAAATGTTAATAACGTTGTTATCATTTGTTGCATAAATATGATAATAATGTTACTGAATCCGTCTGTTTATCGTGATTTCGACGCTGTTATCAGATCTTCTGTAGCTCTGGAAGTGGTTTTCGTGTTTGTAGTGAAATTCGAAGGATTCGGTTTAAGTGCAGTCAGATCTTGGCCATGTTGCTCGTCGTTCACAAAGGATGCGGTGGTAGAATTTACCTAACCGTCACGGATATTCCAGATAGCATATGTCCAGTGGCCCAGTGCCCCTCCCCTCTCCCCTCTTTCTTCCCGTGGCTCATTGCAGTGACTCGGAGGGTATTTGAGCTTTCCGACCGTGGGCTTTGTCACCCATGTAGTCCACGTGGCGGTTTCTAACCACAGATATTTCAGCCACGAGTTTACCGACCGTCAAAGGAAGCTGGGTGTGTCTCTGCCGAACTATTGGTATTAACATCTACATGTACATCTACATTTATACTCCGCAAGCCGCAGGGAAGGGGAGGGGATGACAGTATCTTATTATATACGGCATATAAAAGAAAGCGGATGTAGGCTCCGTATGAGACTGTGTGACATGAATTACATATAAACTGTGTTTTAAAGTGTAGTAGTGTGACAGATCGTTCATGATTACGTGTAAAAGTAAGACGTTCCACTGCTCATTCTCCGCCTAGATAGAGTCAGAAACACCACAGTAAATTTAGAAGTGGAATGTATGCCGTAAATGACAACAGATTTAAGAAATTTACGTGAAAGGAATCCAACAGAGACCTTTCAATATTTTCACTTGTGTTTGGGAGCAAAGCAAATGAAAAAGGAAACACCTTCGTCTCTTCTTCTGTGCTTCACATGTCAATGTGTATGACGAACAGTTGTTTGAACTGTTTCGAACAACTGTCAAACACCCCGTCCACAACAACAGTTCCTTCTCCGATTCTTCACAACCGAACACCAGGATCGTTTTGTGAGGAAGAGACCCATCGTAAAAAAAAAAAAAAAAAAAAAAAAAAAAAAAAAAAAAAAGTTTTCTCTCTGTTGAATTTGGGGTCATTCCAACCCTTCTTTTTGCTTTAAACAATGCAGTCTTAGAGTTTTCAAAATTCGGCGTATCTACGACAAATCTAACCCTTTATCTTTCAAATTTTGTCTTTAAATGTTTGGAAAACAGGCACTGTCTTCCCTACATTGACTCCTTTCCTTCACTTATGCAATAGTTTCCTAATCTGCACATACGCTTTGTCAGATGGACAAGCATGTTGTTATTCAGCCACGATACTGGCATTTGTAATTTTTAAACCACCTTGGCACTTACTCCGTTGGGATTTTACGCACAACAGCTTTTTGTACTAATCACATCCACTATGCTATTTTTTTTTTCTTTTTAGCTGTTACCGCCCTGAGGAGGCATGGCTTCGCTTTCGTTGTTTTAGTTATTTCCACCACTCACGGTGAACAGAACTCATTTAGCTTTCGCCAACAAACTTACGTCGAAACGAAGGCTGTCGACGAGGACACTGCCGGACTGGCGATGACAACACATCTGCTGCTGGTGAACAATAGGCGTAAATGAGCAGTGGAGAAAACCCACAGCGCAAAACTGGCTGACATGGGCACTTGCGAAAAGATCAGAATAACACGCTCGGAGCAGGCCGTTGTGGCCGAGGGGTTCTAGGCGCTTCAGTCTGGAACCGCGCTGCTGTTATGGTCGCAGGTTCGAATCCTGCCTCGGGCATGGATGTGTGTGATGTCCTTACTTTAGTTAGGTTTAAGTAGTTCTAAGTCTAGGGGTCTGATGACCTCAGATGTTAAGTCCCATAGTGCTTAGAGCCAATTGAACCATTTTTTTGAACACGCTCGGGAAGCCCACGTAGCCTCTCGTAGCATGCCCCACCGCTCGCTCACGTACCTGATGTAGCCGCTTCACGTTATAACGTATTTTTCAAAAACGTAGATTCAGTGATGGATAAACATAAATTTGTAACATCCATGATATCCAGTGTAGATGTGACTGGTATTTCATCATTCTAGAAACCAAGTCCAACACTGCACGGAAAAAACCTTCGTATATATCTGTAAAGAGGACGGCGATTTTGATCCGATGACGGCATATACACACCTGGGAGTTAGTAGATGTACTGATAATGCTTTCAGCGTCGTCTGCCAACACATAGCGTAGAGACATGACTACCAGAACACTATGTGTGTCTCCCCTCCCCTTTAATAGGCAATGCTCACAGCCAGAAGGTTCAGTGTGATGCAGACGCGTGAAGCAAGCAGGCAACCATGCCACAGAGAAGCACTTGTACTACCTGTAGCCAACTGAGCGAGTTTCAAGGGATCAGATTGTTGCCTTCCAAATAGTGGGATGGTCCTTAAGGAGAATTGCCACAAGTTGGACGTGCTGAGGCGGTTGTGCAACGATGCTGGTGTCACGTGAGCATTCTCACACCCATAACAAGGTTCTGGACGTTCATGCAGCACAGACGTCCGCCGGTACAGTCGTATTTTAAGGGCGGCACTGGCAGATTGTACAGCTACCGCAGCACAGATAACAATACTTGTGAGCCCAGACACGTAAACACTAACTGTTGCGAACCGGTTATTAGCTGTGGGACTAGGGACACGCACACCGGTGTCGTGGGGTGTCCTGCCTTGGGGTTTCCTACCGTGTGGTTTCCTACGAGCAGTGGCACACTAAACCTGTCAGAGGCCCGGGCCGGCAAAACAAATCGAGGCTCCCCTTGCTGCCCCCTCCCACCCTCCTCACAGAGTTTCATGACGGAGGCGGAGGAGGAGTAGGAGGAGATATACGAAGAGAGCAGAACGTGATGGGGGCGGGGAGGGGGGGAGGGGGGAGGAGGTGCATCCTCAGAAGTGAGAGAAGCAGATTAAAAGAGAGAGGGAGCAGCAGGTAAACAGAGAAAGGGGGAAGGCGATGAATGTAATAAATACATAAATTAGGGGTGTTATTGTGAATTTGATGTACTATTAGAAAAAGCTGAGGAGGAGGTGGACAGAGACGGGAAGATGGATGGAGAAGGAGAGGAGGATGGAGAGGAGGAGAAAGTGTTGTGAGAGAGGGGGGCAGATGGAGGAGATGGAAAGAGAGACGGATGGGCGGAAGGAGGAGGTGGATAGAGAGACGAGATAGGACTAAATGGACAAGAGAGATGAGGGAAGAGGGGATGAACTGACATAAAACGGGGATGAATAAATATCTGGGCAACGCCGGGTTTACAGTTAGTAATTAGATAAAAATTTACGCGTGTTCATTTGAAAGAAATTACAGAATATTTCCCTTTGGTTAGATGCGGCGTATAAAGTATCGATGACTGCAGTGTTGTTCTTGATGTCTACAGATGACTCCACCAAAGTTCATCTAGTTGGAATTTCATCTTTATAAAATGAACTGCATAATAGTTAGCTGAAAAATGCTCCTATTGGAGCACAATAAAGGCAAATATGATCGTGTTTAAAAGTCTCTCACAGAAAAGTGGGCAAACAGCTGTCTGAGTCCTCATTCCGCCTTCCTCACCAAAAATTCTGGAAGCTTCACAGGACGAATGACCATGTTAAGTAAGAAATTTACCAAGTAAAATTTCAGTTTTGTTGAGATAAAAATTCAGTAAACAGCAGATTGTGTTCAAATGGCTCTGAGCACTATGGGACTCAACTGCTGAGGTCATTAGTCCCCTAGAACTTAGAACTAGTTAAACCTAACTAACCTAAGGACATCACACACATCCATGCCCGAGGCAGGATTCGAACCTGCGACCGTAGCGGTCTCGCGGTTCCAGACTGCAGCGCCAGAACCGCGCGGCCACTTCGGCCGGCCGCAGATTGTGTATTAGAACTTTAGAAATACCGTTAAAAGCATACTTTTGTGAATGAGATCCGCCAAATACAAATAATTAGTTTCGTATGACATATATGACGAAACTCCAGAATCGGAAAGTTAACTTTGAGAAATTATTGATGCTGATCGACGACGACACTGTCGGAGAAACGGTGACAACTCCTGCACTGAGAGTGAGCGACTGGGGCAGACAAGCAGTGGGGGAGGCTAAGTTCGCAAACACCTCGTTGGGGAACCGGTTGCTCTGGACAGCTTCGCTACCTGCTGCACCCTTGTAGGAAACCCCACGATAGGAACACCCCGTAGCCCGCACACCTCTAGTGCGTCTTCCATTCACGCCACAGCGTCGACGTGCGCGGCTCGACAGGTGTTGTTAGAGGATCACTTGGAAGGTGGAATGGCACGCCATGGTCTTCAGTAATGAAGCAGATTCTGTCTGCACGCACTGATGGTACGACGTACGACGTAGACCTAGTGAGCACTGTCTCGTAGAGTGCCTTCGTCTGAGACACACTGGTCCCAAACCTTATGATGTGTGTGTGAAAGCTTATGGGACTTAACTGCTAAGGTCATCAGTCCCTAAGCTTATACACTACTTAACCTAAATTATCCGAAGGACAAACATACACACACACACACACACACACACACACACACACCCATGCCCGAGGGAGGACTCGAACCTCCAAACCTTTTGGTCTTGGGTGCGATATGCTACAACTCTCGTCCACCTTTGGCGTGTCTGGAGGGGACGCTAACCAGCGCTCGGAACACCCAGAATGTTGTTAGACAGGGGCTTTTCCCGTTCATGCAACAGGAAGGTGATGCGTTTTTTCCGCAGGGTAATGCTCGGCCACACACTGCCCACGAAACTCAACGTGCTTTGCAAGACGTGCAGCAGTTTCCCTGGCCAGCACGATCGCCGGACTTGTCTGCTATCGTGCACGTGTGGGGTATGATGGGACGAGAAGTGACTCCTGCAACTCGCCAACCAGCAGCTCTCTGAGAACTAGGCGAACAGGTCGAGCAGGCGTGGAAAACATATCCCACGACTGTATTCGCCATCTGTACGATCGACTGGATGCCAGAGTCAGCAACTGCATTGCTCCCCATGGAGGCTCAGCACGTACTAATGTGGGTGTTTCAGCAGGGGTCGATACCTGGTACCTCAGAACCGCTTATGCTGTTGATCTGTAAATGTAATAATTTTATGTACTCCACATGAACTGTTGCCACAACAAATCTTGAGTGAATTGGAAACCTCTAATAAGGGTGTACTAATTTCTTTTCCGACAGTGTATTTTAGGGTCAAAAGATTAAAAAAAAGTTCGAGTTGTGACCAACTGAAAGAGACGAGGCAATACAACAGTTGTGTGCACTATGAGTGCTTCTGGACAGTATGTACCACCAGTGATTATTTTTCCGAGACAATGAATGTCTACCTTACTCGAAAAAGGTGGACCGGCAGGTGTGCTGTACAAATATTTAGACACTGGAAGGCCCAAATAAAACCTTTCTCTTTTTTCATTAAAACATTAATTAGTCAACTAAGACACCAGAAAAGGAGTCATATCTGCTCTTACCTGACAGCCGTGGCAGTCACATGAAATGATCGTGAGGTGTTGATGGCCGGGAGCCCCCAAGTCGGAGAAGCTCAGCCACCAGATTTAAGTCTTATTTCACGTGACACCACTTTGGTCGATTTGGGTGCCGGTGATGCTGAGATGATGATGAGGACAACACAACACGCCGTCCACGTGCGGATAAGATCTGCAACGCGACCGGAAATCGAACCCGGGCCCCACTGCATGGTAGGCAAACACGGTACCACTCAGCTAAGCAGGCTGACAGTAGTTACATGTAAGTCAGATACCAGCAACGTATAAATTTTATCGACAAAACCACATTCACATATTATTATTTGTTCCCTGAATACCCCACAAAATACAACGACTCGACGTTGCATTTATCGGTCCTATGAGAAACGCCTTTAACAGGGAATATGAAAAATTTATGAGAAGTCTACAGAAAGATAGTACCATATACCACTGCACACATTTTCAATGTTGCATATATGTAAATGGCAACTACTGAAAAGGGAGTTTCTTGGTTTGAGAGCACTGGAATCATCCAATTAACTGCAGATAAGTTCAAAGAAGAGAACTTCGCGCCATCTCAAACTGTAGATCCTTTGGTGATTGATGACCAAAAGATGATGAGGTCAGTCGCACAATGTAATTAACGTATCTGCAAATTTTAATCGGAACTTAAATATCCCTCAATTGAGAAGCTGCTCGCAAGAGACACACAACAATCCGACTGGAAGCTGAAGGGTTGGTGTGTATAGGTGACAGAGGCCGTCTTCAGATTGTAAACTGACTGCATTAAGGCACATTGTTATAAATTCTTCATATAACGGTGTGGCACGTCATTGATTCCTTGTATTTATCGTTAAGTATCACGGAAATAAACTTGTGCTGATTTTATTATTTTGGTGCAATACTGGCTTCCGAAATAAAATAATTTGCTTCTTTGCGATAACCATTCTCTTCGTCTGGCAACTTTCACACTCCCAGCTGCTCACACTCTACCTCTCAGTTAGTGACCATGAACTCTAACGTCAACGAAACAAGTTACTGGGCGATTCAGCAACAGATTTCACGCCTACTTACTTTCACAACTCGTTAATCATGTGTAAATGAATTTCTTATTATTAACAGACAAAGAACAGGTCTAGAGGTAGCGTCCTTGGCTGGTAATCAAAAGACCCAAATCACAGCTTACATTTAGAATACAAATCCATCAGCAATGACACTCGAAGACTTTCGGTAAAGGAGCCACCCTATAGTGCCAATGGCCTTCTAAAGGGTAGGAGTGATCAGTCGTTGGGGGCACCCTTTGGCCTTTCAAGTGAGAAACTACTGCTAAAAGGCTGAAAAATCACCTACGATCAATGCTATTACGATACAGCATGCGATGGAAACCATTGTAACAAAGAGACATAAGGCGTATCTACAGTGAATGTACCTTTAAGTGAAATAGGTCATGATGATCTTTCCATTGGGCAAAGACTCCTGGAAGGGGACGGCTAAGGGTATGGTTACCACAGGAAAAATACTGAATAATCAACGAAAGAGTAACATTTTATGAGTCGGAATGAGGAATGTAAGAAGGCCGAATTTCGTAGCACAGACGGAAAATCTGGAAAGGGAAATATACAGGATTAGTGTCTATAAAGTGGTGGACAATGATGTGAAATGGAAGTAAGATAAGGATTTATGATTGGACGAAACATATCAGCAACAGCAGAAAATTATGTAAAGGGAGTAGGATGCGTTATGAACATAAAAGGCAGGGCAGAGAGAGAGAGTTCCTATGAACACTTCACTCGTAGGATTATTCCAGTCAGAACTGATAGTAAACCAATTCCAACAACAATACTTCAAGTATACATGACAATGTCAGACGCAGAAGATAAAGAGGTAGAGGAAGTATACGTTGATATTGAGCGGGCAATACAGTATACAGGGTGGTCCATTGATCGTGACCGGGACAAATATCTCACGAAGTAAGCGTTAAACGAAAAAACTACAAAGAACGAAATTTGTCTAGCTTGAAGGGGGAAACCAGATGGCGCTATAGTTAGCCCGCTAGATGGCGCTGCCATAAATCAAAGGGATATCAATTGCGTTTTTTTTAAAAATAGGAACCCCATTTTTTATTACATATTCGTGTAGTACGCAAAGAAGTATGACTGTTTTAGTTGGAACACTTTTTTCGCTTTGTAATAGATAGCGCTGTAATAGTCACAAACATATGTCTCGCAATTTTAGACGAACAGTTGGTAACAGGTAGGTTTCTTAAATTAAAATACAGAACGTAGGTACGTTTGAACATTTTATTTCGGTTGTTCCAATGTGATACATGTACCTTTGTGAACTTATCATTTCTGAGAACGCATGCTGTTACAGCGTGATTACCTGTAAATACCACATTAATGCAATAAATGCTCAAAATGATGTCTGTCAACCTCAATGCATTTGGCAATACGTGTAACGACATTCCTCTCAACAGCGAGTAGTTCGCCTTCCGTAATGTTCGCACATGCATTGACAATGCGCTGTCGCATGTTGTCAGGCGTTGTCGGTGGATTACGATGGCAAATATCCTTCAACTTTCCCCACAGAAAGAAATCCGGGAAAGTCAGATCCGGTGAACGTGCGGGCCGTGGTATGGTGCTTCGACGACCAATGCACCTGTCATGAAATACGCTATTTAATACCGCCTGAACCACACGCGAGCTAAGTGGGGGGTTTGGTTGGTTTGTGGGATTTAAAGGGACCAGACTGCGATGGTCATCGGTCCGCGAGCTAAGTGCCGGACATCATGTTGGAAGTACATTACCATTCTGTCATGCAGAGAAACATCTTGTAGTAACATCGGTTGAACATTACGTAGGAAATCAGCATACATTGCACCATTTAGAGTGCCATCGATAAAATGGGGGCCAATTATCCTTCCTCCCATAATGCCGCACCATACATTAACCCGCCAAGGTCGCTGATGTTCCATTTGTCGCAGCCATCGTGGATTTGCCGTTGCTCAGTAGTGCATATTATGCCGGTTTACGTTACCGCTGTTGGCGAATGACGCTTCGTCGCTAAATAGAACGCGTGCAAAAAATCAGTCATCGTCCCGTAATTTCTCTTGTACCCAGTGGCAGAACTGTACACGACGTTCAAAGTCGTCGCCATGCAATTCCTGGTGCATAGAAATATGGTACAGGTGCAATCGATGTTGATTGAGCACTCTCAACACCGACGCTTTTGAGATTCCCGATTCGCGCGCAATTTGTGTGCTATTAATGTGAGGATTAGCCGCGACAGCAGCTAAAACACCTACTTGTGCATCACCATTTGTTGTAGGTCGTGGTTGACGTTTCACATGTGGCTGAACACTTCCTTTTTGCTTAAATAACGTAACTATCCGGCGAACGGCCCGGACACTTGGATGATGTCGTCTAGGATAGCGAGCAGCATACATAGCACACGCCCGTTGGGCATTTTGATCACAATAGCTATACATCAACACGATATCGACCTTTCCCGCAATTGGTAAACGGTCCATTTTAACACGGGTAGTGTATCACGAAGCAAATACTGTCCGCACTACCGGAATGTTACGTGATACCAAGTACTTATACGTTTGTGACTGTTACAGCGCCATCTATCACAAGCGAAAAAGGTGGTCGAACTAACACATTTATATTTCTTTATGTACTACACGAATATGTAATAAAAAATGGGGGTTCCTATTTAACAAAAACGCAGTTGATATCCGTTTGACCTATGGCAGCGCCATGTAGCGGGCCACCCATATCGCCATCTCGTTTCCACCTTCAAGCTAGAAGAGTTTCGTTTTTTGTAGTTTTTTCGTTTGACGCTTATTTCGTGAGATATTTGGCCCGGTCACAATCAGTGGAATTAGCGTTTTCTTATGGTCCATTTGTGCAGAGTCTCACACACAATTTTCTGTGCATAGTATGTAACGAGAACAACTTGTAGAAAATTGTGTGTAATGTTTAACATACGTGAGACACTGCGCAAGTGGACTATATGAAAACTGTAAGTACAAGTTCTTCAAAATATCGCCATTAACTACATATAAAAATCGACAACTAACTAAAAATTGCGCGTTTTTTATATATTGCTTTCAAGGAAACAAAACGAAGCAGAACCCCATAGATCAGAAGCATTACATAAAAATGGCATAATGCACAGAGAAAACGCACTTGAAGATGGGAATCGTTTCCCGAAACGCATAGTGTAAAATATGAATAAAAGAAAATCGTGACTTGCGGCGGAAAAGTTAGTTATAAACAAGCCCACTCATCACGTAGCTCTTTCTTTGTTATCAGACATACAGAGTAGCTGGTATTGGCGTTTATTTCTGGTTCTTCTTCGTTATCTGTCCGTAGAAATTTGAAGTATTTTCAGCATTCCTTTAGAAATATTAAATTTAGCTGTGAATATCTTGTGCTTGTTTATTCGAGTAATTATATCTGGTGAAATGGGCTCTGCCTGAAACCAACAAAATAAATAAATAAAATTAAAGAAGAAAGACGTAAATTCATTTCCGTACCTTCTCGATGTCTGCGCATTTAGGAACTCGCACAGAAGACACACACACACACACACACACACACACCACACACACACACACACACACACGCACCTGCTTTCAGGCCACGTGGGAGACGCCGAGGTACTTCGCTTCCACCAGCTGCCGCAGCAGAAGAATTACGTTTTGTTTACAGTATCGGAAACCGTTTCGTGTAAGTGAAACCGAAAACGACTTCACAGCGCGGTAGTCGAGTGTAGCTCACCTCGGAGGCGAACGCACAGCGGGGAGCAGCTGCGCAGGGAAAAAAACCGGGTGGAGTGCGCCGTCTTGCGTAAAAAACGCGCTGGGACGGCGCGGTGCTACGTGGGCACTGTGCGCTGAGCGAGGACGCTGCGCAGTCGGCAACGCCGCGGCAGCTGGGGCTGTCCGCTGTGTGGCGGTGACGCTGATGCGCGCCGACGGCGGGCGGCCAAGTGGCCAGCAGATGTTCACCTGTCAACAGCGGCGGCCAGCCAAAGCCACGGCCCCGCGACTAATCGACTTGCCGCGGCCCCTCTCGGCCCTTGTGCCAAACACTCTTACGCGCCATTACCGCCGCAGCCGCACATTACTGTGATTATGCCGCCGCAGTGACAATCCGCCCCCGCCTGCTGACGTCGGCACACTTCGCGGTTTCTTGCGCCGCTGGACGAGTCTCCGCAGCGACGGCCCGCGCCAGAAGCGCGGGTCGCCTTCCGTAACTTCCGAGCTACACTGAGGACGGGGCAGGCGAATGCAGAACACACGAGAGACTTCTAGGAATTCGGTAAAGGAAATAACTGAGACACACATTTAATAAGGTGCAAGGCTACTTGTGACAGCTGGTAAAATTGGTAGGGAAGGAAACATGAGTGAATGTGTAACAGAGAAGCTAGGATTCGACGAATTCTCTTTTTAGTGTATTTCGTCTTTTCTCCTTCATAATTGGAGCCGCACGTCATTCATCTACACCTACATCTACATTTATACTCCGCAAGCCACCCAACGGTGTGTGGCGGAGGGCACTTTACGTGCCACTGTCATTACCTCCCTTTCCTATTCCAGTCGCGTATGGCTCGCGGGAAGAACGACTGCCGGAAAGCCTCCGTGCGCGCTCGAATCTCTCTGATTTTACATTCGTGATGTCCTCGGGAGGTATAAGTAGGAGGAAGCAATATATTCGATACCTCATCCAGAAACGCACCCTCTCGAAACCTGGACAGCAAGCTACACCGCGATGCAGAGCGCCTCTCTTGCAGAGTCTGCCACTTGAGTTTGCTAAACATATCCGTAACGCTATCACGCTTACCAAATAACCCTGTGACGAAACGCGCCGCTCTTCTTTGGATCTTCTCTATCTCCTCCGTCAACCCGATCTGGTACGGATCCCACACTGATGAGCAATACTCAAGTATAGATCGAACGAGTGTTTTGTAAGCCACCTCCTTTGTTGATGACTACATTTTCTATATTATATATATTGCGAAAGCAATGGTCCCATAACACTCCCCTGTGGCACGCCAGAGGTTACTTTAACGTCTGTAGACGTCTCTCCATTGAGAACAACATGCTGTGTTCTGTTTGCTAAAAACTCTTCAATCCAGCCACACAGCTGCTCTGATATTCCGTAGGCTCTTACTTTGTTTATCAGGCGACAGTGCGGAACTGTATCGAACGCCTTCCGGAAGTCAAGGAAAATAGCATCAACCTGGGAGCCTGTATCTAATATTTTCTGGGTCTCATGAGCAAATAAAGCGAGTTGGGTCTTACACGATCGTTGTTTCCGGAATCCATGTTGATTCCTACAGAGTAGATTCTGGGTTTCCAGAAACGACATGATACGCGAGCAAAAACATGTTCTACAACAGATCGACGTTAGAGATATAGGTCTATAGTTTTGCGCATCTGTTCGACGACCTTTCTTGAAGACTGGGACTATCTGTGCTCTTTTCCAATCATTTGGAACCTTCCGTTCTTCTAGGGACTTGCGGTACACGGCTGTTAGCCATTTTCTTGTTCGTGCGAGGATTTAGAGAAGGAACTGCAGTGCAATCTTCCTCTGTGAAACAGCTTTGGAAAAAGGTGTTTAGTATTTCACCTTTAAGCGTGTCATCCTCTGTTTAAATGTCATCATAATCCCGGAGTGTCTGGATATGTTGTTTCGAGCCACTTACTGATTTAACGTAAGACCAGAACTTCCTAGGATTTTCTGTCAAGTCGGTGTATTTTACACTGAAGAGCCAAAGATACAGGTACATCTGTCTAATATCGCGTAGCGTCCCCGACAGCACGCAGAAGTGAAGCAACACGGCGTGGCATGGAGGGAACTGACACCAAGAATCCTGCAGAGCTGCCCATAAAACCGTAAGAGTACGAAGGGCTGGAGATAACTTCTGAACAGCACGCTGCAAGCTATCCCAGATATGCTCAGTAATGTTCATGTGTGGGGAGCTTGGTGGGCAGCGGAGGTGTTTAAACTCAGTAGAGTGTTCCTGGAGCCACTCTGTAGCAATTCTTAACATGTGGGGTGTCGCATTGTCCTGCTGGAATTGCCCAAGTCCGTCGGAATGCACAATGGACATGAATGGATGCAGGTGACCAGACAGGATTCTTTAAGTACGTGTCACTTGTCAGAGTCGTATCTAGACGTATCAGGGGTCCCATATCACACCAACTGCACACGCCCCACATCATTACAGGGCCTCCACCAGCTTGACCAGTCCCCCTGCTGACATGCAGGGTCCACGGATTCATGAGGTTGTTCCATATCCGTACACGTCCATCCGCTCCGTACAATTTCAAACCAGACTCGTCCCACCAGGCAACATGTTTCCGGTCACCAACAGTCCAATGTCGGTGTTGACGGGGCCAGGCGAGGGTATACGAGTGGGTCTTCGGTTCCGAAAGTCTATATCGATGATGTTTCGTTGAATGATTCGCACGCTGACTCAGCATTGAAATCTGCAGCAATCTGCGGAAGGGCTGCTCTTCAGTCGACGTTGGTCCTGTTCTTGTAGGATCCCTTTTTCCGGCAGCAGCGATATCAGAGATTTGATGTTTTCCTGATATTCACGGTACAGTCGTGATGCGGTCGTACGGGAAAATCCCCACTTCATCGCAACCTCAGAGTTGCTGTGTCCCATCGCTCGTGCGCCGGCTATAACACCACGTTCAAACACACTTAAATCTTGATAACCTGCCATTGAAGCAGCAGTAACCGATCTAACAACTACGCCAGACTCTTGTTGTCTTACATAGGCGTTGCCTACCGCAGCGCTGTATTCTTCGCGTTTACATATCTCTGTATCTGAACATGCATGCCTACACCAGTGTTTTATCGTTTCAGTGTATTATCCTTACAGTGCGGTGTTTCCCTTTCGTGTGTCTGGATGGTGGATTGACTGTAATACTATGAGTAGCGAGCACCGAGTGGCGGATCTGTCAGTTTGATGTGGTCGAAGTTAACTTTTACTGTTCTTCTCCAAATACGGTCGCCTGTTTGCTAGGGGTCTGGCTACTCCTTACCACACCGTGCGCGATCTCATTCTTCTCGACTTCGTCTCCAGGCTGAGTGATGCTGTAAGAGAGTGTGTCACTATTTCCAGGTTCTAAATGTTAAACACGTCTTCGACGATAATATTCTGTATTGTTTCAACTATGTACATGCATTGTGAAGACAGATCCAATTAGCAGTGATTCGTAACTTCAAATACACCATTCAGTAGGTCTGAACACACCCAACACAACTTAAGATCTAAGATTTTGCAGTTTTTTGAGCGTTTATCTTGTATTATGTCTGTTTTCTCTGAGTTGTTCATGACACCTTCAATGGGCGTCCTCAAGGAATAAATGTCCACGCCTAGCAAGCGTTGCCGTACTCACAACGCCGCGCCTTGACCCTGCCTTATCACGTCAGTGCATACACACTGTCTGCCACAGAGCACAGAGCACAGAGTATTTTTCGCACTACATAAAATGTTAATAAAAGACGCGACTATCTTCCTCCAGCATGAGCGTCTTCAGTGGAACATAGGTCATTGTCACGAATAACCCATGTTACACCAGAACACAACATAAATTGCATGTTATAGGTAATAAAAATTAGTTGATCGTTTAACTTATGCGCAAATACTTTTGACGCAAGTACATTTCACATGCATAAACAAAGAATATATATTATTTTTATTTTGTATTCAAAAGAACGTTCTTACCATGATCAAAGGCAAGAGTTTCCTGTTATTATTCACAAATGCGGAAGTTGTTTAGGAATAAGAGACATATGAAGTACGTAAGTTCGACGAAGCATTGAAGAGATGTCTCATATATTATTGTATTGCGTTATTTTTATTTTTATCTTTTTGTTGAGGAAATTGCGAGTTCCAGAGCTGTAGGATAAGTCTGTAATTTTTATTTTAATTTTTACTACAGCATCCCTCTCTTTCACATTACAACCCTGAATTAAACATTGACGGTTTCAGTTTTGCTTTAAGTGCTGTTTATTCTTAACTAACAGACAGGAGGATAACTATGTAGTTCCGTAGGCTTCCCGGCCCTTTACATACACTCACTCTTTTTATAGATGGTTCACCATCATATTCCATTTGAACTTGCGAGGCAAGTCCGGGACTATGTGTATAACGCATTATCACATCCACTACAAGGTGAATCAGAAAGAGAAGAGGATCAGACACAACATTACCAATTACTGTGGTAGTAGAAGGCGCTAGGGCATGAAGTATGAGGAACAGTACCACCCTCTAGGAAGAAACCATGTTTACTGTAACTGTGGCGGCAGCGCGTATTACTCGTAGAATCCAGCCTCTGCTAAAAATGGTGTCTAGCGTGGAAACCATGCATTTCCGGACATAAGTTCATTGACCTTTTTTGTTTCGTATTCTCTCATCCATCAACCCCTAGAGTTTGTACACGGCGAAAAAAATCATCATGTATATTGCCGGACTCCGCTTCGAACGTAAGCTGACGAAATGTCAACAGCAAACCTCTCTGTATTCAAAAAGCGTCTTTGTACCGTGTGCCATAGAGTTCCTTGAGCATTTATATTACGTTCTGCCGTCGAGTAAACAATTCCGTGACGAAACACGCCGCTCTTCGTTGGATCTTCTGTATCTGTTCTACTAATCTTACTTGGTAATGGTCCCAGACTAATGAATAGTACTCAAGAGTGGAACTTCAAAAAGTAAATTACACATTATTATGCCAGGCCAAGAAACTTTTATAGAATAATGCTCTGAAATTCAAAGTGACTCACATACAAGACATATTCGTCAACGTTGTCACAAAGTCTGTGTAAGAAATGGTCAGAACATTCTACCAATCGCTCAGTTCGTCGTCGACAGAAATCCGCTCCTTGGTCATGGAGCCGTTCGAGAACCGTTCTGTGGACGTCCTCGTCGTTGGAAAATGTCTTTTCTCTCAGTTGTTTTGTTCAGCTTGCCGAAAAGATGGAAATCGCATGGCGCAATATATGGACTTCATTAGCCTCGTCTTTGTGGCCTTGGACAAATAGTCAACACCATATCACTGCTGGACGTGACATAGCATTTAGTGCGTATACAATCTTTATTTCACGGCGAAACGGTGTGCAATTAAAATTCTTGCACCCAATAAACGTACTGTGCCGCGTACGTTTCCAGTTGCAGGGCCGTTTGAGTCGCACACTGAGACACACCTTTCATCCCTGAGTCTACAGGGAACCCATAACATGCACTCTCTGCCGGCAATGCGCCACTCTAGTAGTTGCACGATGGTCTTAGCGTGGGACGACGAGTGTAGTTTACTTTCTCTTCTCCCTATAACCACTTTCTTGAGATTCTCCCATTGAATCGTAATCACCCATCTTCTGTTTTTACTATTTGTTTATCCTGTGCAAGCCTCACTATCTCTGCATAACTACAGTAGACCTCATTATCTCTGCATAACTACAGCAGACCACATCTATTTGAACTTGCGAGGCAACTCCGGGACTATCCTAACTCGAGTCAGTATCTAACCATAAGCTATCCGATACATCCATCTCATCTTAGGCATTTCAAAAGTTTCTAGTCTTTTTCTGCTTCAATTATTTTCAGTCTGTGCTTGCATATGCACTTTATTATGATCAGTGGTTTCGGCATTATCGTTTTTCAGATCTGTTACAGTAAGTATGAAAGAAAAATTACAGCAGGCAAATCCATTGCAACAAACATAATAAGCTACAATTCCCATTTGTTAAGCCACTGTGAGTAGTATAGGTACAATGTACAAACATTTTCATTGTTCCCACTGTTCAGTTCAAAATGTAAACTGTAGTGAGTTTTCCTGTACGGTGTGTGCACGTCACAGTTTAAAAATGTTGCAGGTGTATGGTACTGGCATCTTCATGTGATAGAAAGTAGATAAGGTAGGTGTCATCCTTCATAATGTTTGGATTGCTGAATAACATACTTTTGACATAAGCAATTAAAAAAAAAACACATGAATTTACATTAAGGACTGACTTGAACAGTGTTCCAGATATTACAAATATAAACTTCAGGTTTTACAACTAAATATAATAGAAGCAAAAGAAAAATGAAATATTGCCAACTATGCATCCTAATTAGTTCTTATTAAAATAATGGAAACACTAGATGTAACAAGTCTTATGGTCTAAAATTAATTTAGGCACACATTTTACACCGAACAGGGGAAAAATTTGTATGTTTGTACATTGCACCCACATTACTCGTGGAGGCTATATTTAATGTGAATTGTAGTTTATCTTTGTTATATGCAGTTGTTAGTTGCAGCTTTTCTTTTACATTTTCTGTAACAAATGTGAACATGGCTAGCACTAAAATCGTTATATATAACCAGCGGAAAAATGCTCCTGTCGGAGCACAAAGAATGTGAATGTGTTCCTCGTTAAAAGACTGACAGAAAAATGGGATAACCAGCTGCCTCAGTCCTCATTCTGCCGTCCTCACAAACATTTTGTCATGTGAACAAATTCACATCCTTTTAACACAAAACAATCTAAATCCATTTACAAAGTCTCGTGTTGTAAGTAAACCTTCATACTACTCGTAAGTATCTCTCTCTCGCTGCATCTGTCTATACATGTCTCTCTCCCAATGTCTCCTGTTCGTCTCACTGGGACTTTTTCGTGTCTGTCTCTCCTAATGTCGCTGTCTTCTTCCCTTTTTCTCTCTGTCTCCCTCTCAGCCGCTTTCATTGTCTCTCTTTCCCATTGCCATTGTCTTTGCACCATTGCTTTTCTCCCCAATTGCCACCCTCTCTTTCACAGGCACATACAGTCTGCTGCCTTTCTCGTCAATCACCATTGTCTCTCATTCACACATGTCGTTCGGGAGGGTTTTTTGGGGCTTTTGACTTCTTCACTGGGAAAATTTAACTCTTGGATTTAGAGGATGGGGGAACACTGGCAAAATTTTTAACATTCGGATATCGAGCGGTGGGAGAAAAATGACAAATGTGGGCTCTCTCCCCCCAAATTGGCGACTGGCGGACATGTAGGCTCCTCTGTTTCGCTGCCACTGTCCGCACTTATTTCTTTCTCTCCAATTTACACAGTCTCCTCTCTCACTTACATCGGCCCCTTCTCGCTTTACCAGCCACTGCCATTGTCTCCTCTCTCTCATTTCCACTGTCTCCCGTATTTACAGTATACTCCACTGCCACTGTCTCCTCTCTCACTTACACTGTCTCCTTTTGTCTTTCTGTCCCACTGCCATTGTCTCTACCATACCTTGGTAGCTCAAAAATTCTGGGGGTTCCAGCTCATTTTTCCCCTATACCCAAGTGTTTCACATACCAGTCCAAAATATGCCTTCTCCTATGTCTACATTTTAAGGTTCGCCGGTCTAGGGATTTACTGCCACTGTGTCTCACTGAAGATCACTATCTCCTATGTCTTTGGCTCCCAATGTCACTCTTTCTCTTTCAGTGCCACTTTCCTCTCCCACAATCAGTCTCCTCTCTCTTTCTCTCCCACTGGTACTGTCTCCTTCCACCGTTATTGTCTTTCTCCTACTCTTTTTAACACAAAAACCGCGAATATGCTCGCAATCCAATATTTTGGCGAGGAAGATGGAATGAGGATTGAAGCACCTGGTTCCATACTTTCCTGTGAGAGTCTTTCAATAACTTATTATTTGTCTTGACTGCAAAGTTTTTCGTACAGGATTACCGATTTCGGCTATGCAGTAGCTATCTTCAGATTCTCAAGATGACTATTGCCTATACAAACCGGTAATCTTACACAAAAAGACTTTGTGATCAAGGCAATTTAAAAAAAAAAGTTATGTATAGCATATGATCGCTCTCCAGATGGTCATTTTGTCCAGTTATATTAAAGGCTCTTTTTAAAGAGGAACACACCAGCCTTCTTCGTGCTCTGACAGGAGTATTTTACAGCTGGCTCCCTTCTTTTCCCTGCTAGAGCAAGGTGTGCTATTTATATAAAACAAAATCTATATCTCAATCAAGATTTGACGTTTTATTTATATGCTTCGACACATTTATGCATTTCGACGTTGCCGGCCGGTGTGGCCGAGCGGTTCTAGGCGCTTCAGTCTGGAACAGCGCGACCGCTACGGTCGCAGGTTCGAATCCTGCCTCGGGCAATGATGTGTGTGATGTCCTTAGGTTAGTTAGGTTTAAGTAGTTCTACGTTCTAGGGGACTGATGACCTCAGAAGTTAAGTCCCATAGTGCTCAGAGCCATCTGAACCATTTTTTTGCACTTCGACATATATAAACAACAAAAAAGCAAGCGTGATATAAGGTTAACACAAAATCGTTTGCTTTACATTTTTTTATGGATGCTTTCCTCACCGATTACAGTTCATCAAAAACACCCGGCGTATGATTTGCATATTAAAAGGATGAAAATGTTACTAGATATATTTTACTGACTTTGCTGCCTTTCCAGTTCTTCATAATTTCCGGCACTTATTTTACACTGCTTGACAGTTGCTAAGGAACGGGGGCATTGTTGGACAGGAAAAATCACAGGCAATGTTTGACGGCATGAAATACAGTACATATGTTATCCATGATGTAATGTACTTAAAACGAAAAATTGGAAAACAGGATAACAGACAAAAACCACGTTGATGTTTGACACAGGTCAGACTCCCAACATAAAGGACTCTTTGTAAGGAATAAGCCCTCCACGGGAACTAATGCACATACAGGGTGTTTCAAAAATGACCTGTATATTTGAAACGGCAATAAAAACTAAACGAGCAGCGATAGAAATACACCGTTTGTTGCAATATGCTTGGGACAACAGTACATTTTCAGGCGGACAAACTTTCGAAATTACAGTAGTTACAATTTTCAACAACAGATGGCGCTGTGAAAGATATAGAAGACAACGCAGTCTGTGGGTGCGCCATTCTGTACGTCGTCTTTCTGCTGTAAGCGTGTGCTGTTCACAACGTGCAAGTGTGCTGTAGACAACATGGTTTATTCCTTAGAACAGAGGATTTTTCTGGTGTTGGAATTCCACCGCCTAGAACACAGTGTTGTTGCAACAAGACGAAGTTTTCAACGGAGGTTTAATGTAACCAAAGGACCGAAAAGCGATACAATAAAGGATCTGTTTGAAAAATGTCAACGGACTGGGAACGTGACGGATGAACGTGCTGGAAAGGTAGGGCGACCGCGTACGGCAACCACAGAGGGCAACGCGCAGCTAGTGCAGCAGGTGATCCAACAGCAGCCTCGGGTTTCCGTTCGCCGTGTTGCAGCTGCGTTCCAAATGACGCCAACGTCCACGTATCGTCTCATGCGCCAGAGTTTACACCTCTATCCATACAAAATTCAAACGCGGCAACCCCTCAGCGCCGCTACCATTGCTGCACGAGAGACATTCGCTAACGATATAGTGCACAGGATTGATGACGGCGATATGCATGTGGGCAGCATTTGGTTTACTGACGAAGCTTATTTTTACCTGGACGGCTTCGTCAATAAACAGAACTGGCGCATATGGGGAACCGAAAAGCCCCATGTTGCAGTCCCATCGTCCCTGCATCCTCAAAAAGTACTGGTCTGGGCCGCCATGTCTTCCAAAGGAATCATTGGCCGATTTTTCAGATCCGAAACGATTACTGCATCACGCTATCTGGACATTCTTCGTGAATTTGTGGCGGTACAAACTGCCTTAGACGACACTGCGAACACCTCGTGGTTTATGCAAGATGGTGCCCGGCCACATCGCACGGCCGACGTCTTTAATTTCCTGAATGAATATTTCGATGATCGTGTGATTGCTTTGGGCTATCCGAAACATACAGGAGGCGGCGTGGATTGGCCTCCCTATTCGCCAGACATGAACCCCTGTGACTTCTTTCTGTGGGGACACTTGAAAGACCAGGTGTACCGCCAGAATCCAGAAACAATTGAACAGCTGAAGCAGTACATCTCATCTGCATGTGAAGCCATTCCGCCAGACACGTTGTCAAAGGTTTCGGGTATTTTCATTCAGAGACTACGCCATATTATTGCTACGCGTGGTGGATTTGTGGAAAATATCGTACTATAGAGTTTCCCAGACTGCAGCGCCATCTGTTGTTGAAAATTGTAACTACTGTAATTTCGAAACTTTGTCTGCCTGAAAATGTACTGTTGTCCCAAGCATATTGCAACAAACGGTGTATTTCTATCGCTGCTCGTTTAGTTTTTATTGCCGTTTCAAATATACCGGTCATTTTTGAAACACCCTGTATTACACCTGTTATTCATTCTGGCTACCAATCAGTTGAGGAGTTCTTGAGGGCTATTGTCCCATCGAGTTTCAGTTCTTGCACGGTTGGGGGAGGGGCTGTTCGTCGAGAAACACGCTTACCAAGAGTATTCCACACATGCTCTGTAACGTTTAGGTCCATGCAGTGCGCAGGCAACTCCATACGTTCAGATCTTCACTTTTCAATATATCCAACACTTCAGCGGTCCTATGTGGGAGGGCATTGCCGTCTATAGATAGAATATCGGGACCTACTTCAACCATAAACAAACGGACATGATCCAGAACAACCTTCCTGCAATACCGTTGTGCTGTAAGAAAACCTCGCTCAAAGATATGCTGTAGTGTTCGGCCATTGTGCAGAATGTCTGCTCGCACCATAACGCCTACAGCCTACCAACTACGCTCATTTACCTACTGTAGTGTGTAACGTGCTCGCCTTTCTCTCCACCCCAACGGGTGGCGAGAATCACTTGCCACAGTGAAGCGGGATTCATCTAAGAACATCACTCTGGACTTCTGTGGCTGACCCCAACCAACTTGCTAACCACACCAACGAACTCTCTTTCGACGACGACGTGGTTGAAGTGGTATGCATTGAACCGCCTTCCAAACATACATATCAGCCTGGTTTAGAACGCCGCGAAATGGTTCTGGCGGAGACACCTGTACCGGAAGTGGTTGCAAGTAATGCAGCGATCTGCCTAGGAGTGGGATTTCCATTTGCCACCGGGGCTATGTGTCGACCCTCTTCCTGTGTGGTGGTCCGTCTAAGACCGCCAGCATGCTTTCGCAAAGCATTTGTACCTTCAGCGGCCTATTTTAGTCATATGGTGCCACTTCTGGACACATTCATTACTGGGGCCACAGTAGCGACACTTTGAACAGCTTTGAGTCGTCCAAGTGCTCGTCCACGGTCGTAAGCGCTCAAACGATGTACAGCAGACATGTTGACAGGGAATGTCACACTAATCGGTTTCACAACAGCCTTCATCACACACCGTGCTGAACTGTTGAATGGATACGGAGTGCACGCGCTCAGGCTACGCTGCAATTACACGTCCCGCCCCTCTACATTTCGTTTTGCTATCGTTTGGTATTCGATACAGGCATTGTCGGTTATTCCTCAGCAACTGTCAGTTGTTCTTTAGTAAGAGTTAGCTGTTCCTTAGCAACTGTCAAGCACTGTACATTTTTTCAGGCAAGTTAAAACCCTTTCTAGCCCATTTTTTGTCACTCTACATTGAGTCCTACTTTAAATTCAAAATAATTTTAAGACCGCCGTCTGGGGACTAAAAACAGAATATTTTATAGCGATACTACCAATTTACGGTGTAAAGTGACCACACCACAAAATAGATGCTTCCTCTAGTTCAAAGTGACTGCAAACTCCCATTCAGCGTAAGTTCGGTTTACGCTACTTTATACAAAAATCCACAACGTTTTTAGGCTGCACCTATAGTTTACCAAAAATAGGGTTTTGATTTGCAAGTACAAAATAGTTCATATGGCAAAATTCTGCGTCAGTTAAAACCGTATTTACGCCTCAGAGACAATATTACGTGCATATTTTACGTATATAAATACGGTAACTTTGAACCTCTGGATCTCGCTAATGCTTAATGATATCGAGAAATGTTTCAAGGTTCCCTAGAACAACATCTTAAGAACATGTGGTAAACAATTCGACGAATTACCATGAACAGGAATGATATAAGTGGCCCTTATTTACTTTCATGGAGTACTTTTCCGGTATTTTCAGGTCCGTCTTCAGATGCGTATTTATATTTGTGGCATAATTCACTGTGGCAAGATGACATGAAACATTGTGGCTTACTTACGATGGTGTTAGAGCTACCAACCACTAGCTTCAGTAGAAGCTTCCAGTTTGCTAAGGAAACAGTAATGCACACGCTCTAGCATATCGCCACATATTTGGACACACTGCACCTGTACGTTGACTGGCCTATTCATCATTTTTGACCACTTCAGATGACTTTCTCCGGTGGCAGCTAAATTACACATCAAAAAGAGTTTTGCATCACATCGTTTCCGAGGGTTCAGGAACCTGCACAGAAAATTGGAATAGAGATCAACATAAACATTTCCGCCCTTTTTATTGCTCATGAAAACCACACATTGCATGTTGTGTACCACCACACAACGAGACCTTCAGAGGTGATGGTCCAGATTGCTACACACACCGGTACCTCTAATACCCAGTAGCGCGTCCTCTTGCATTGATGCTTGCCTGTATTCTTCGTGGCATACTATCCACAAGTTCATCACGGCACTGTTAGTCCAGATTGTCCCACTCGTCTACGGCGATTCGGCGTAGATCCCTCACAGTGGTTGGGGGGCGGGGGGGGGGGGGTCACGTCGTCCATAAACAGCACTTTTCAACCTATACCAGGCATGTTCGATAGGGTCCATGTCTGGAGAACATGCTGGCCACTCTAGTCGAGCGATGTCGTTATCCTGAAGGAAGTCACTCACAAGATGTGCACGATGGAGTCGCAAATTGTCATCCATGAAGACGTATGCCTCGCCAATATGCTGCCGATATGGTTGTACTATCGGTCGGAGGATGCCATTCAGGTATCGTACAGCCGTACGGCGCCTTTCATGACCACCACCGGCGTACGTCGGCCTCGCATAATGCCACTCCAAAACAGCACGGAACCTCCACCTTGCTACACTCGCTGGACAGTGTGTCTAAGGCGTTCAGCCTGACTGGGTTGCCTCTAAACACGTCTCCGACGATTGTCTGGTTGAGGACATATGCGACACTCATCTGTGAAGAGAACCTGATGCCAATCCTGAGCGCTCCTTTCGGCATGTTGTTGGGCTGATCTGTACCGCGCTGCATGGTGTCGCGATTGCAAAGATGGATCTCGCCATCACGCAGCCTACGGCGCAGAGTTTGATTCGTAACACGACGTCCTGTGGCTGCACGAAAAGCATTATTCAACATGGTGGCGTTGCTGTCAGGGTTCCTCCGAGCCATAATCCGTAGGTAGAGGTCATCCACTGCGAAGTACCTCTTGGGCGTCCTGAGCGAGGCATGTCACCGACAGTTCCTGTCTCTCTGTATCTCCTCCATGTCCGAACAACATCGCTTTGGTTCCCTCCGAGACGCCTGGACCCTTCCCTTGTTCAGTAAAAGTAACAATGCGAACGCGATCGAACCGCGGTATTGACTGTCTAGGCGTGGTTGAACTACAGACAACCTCCTTCCTGGTGGAATGTCTGGAACTGATCGGCTGTCGGACACCCTCAGTCTAATAGGTTGTTTACATCTTTGGGCGGGTTTAGTGACATCTTTGAACAGTCAAAGGGACTGTGTCTGTGATACAATATCCACAGTCAACATCTATCTTCAGGATTTCTGGGAACCAGGATGATGCAAAAATTTTTTGGTGTGAGTATTTTCTCTCCCACTCCGCATATAAAATCGTCAATTTGAATATGAACGTTCTGGCTAGTCGATCTATGTAACTCACATCCCATCGTCCCAACAGATGGCCATAGCAGCGTCACATCAAAATTAACCAACTTGATTTCCTCCTTTGAGTGCGCAACTCTCTGTCCTGCGCCTGCTTGTGGTGGTCGCCTTCGCTGTACTCAGTCTCGCGGTATTCCGGGTCGCCGCACGCGACATGAGTATTCACGTTCTTGTTGTGTCGTTGCCGAAGGACGCGGCCGGAGCTGGCACGCTGAGACGGCTTCCGATTGGCGTCACGGGCGGCGCTTTGAAATTCGCCGTCAACCACAAGCGTGGCCCTATTACAAGTCACCGCGAAGCTGTCAATGAGATGGACTTCTGCGTTCTGATAAGCGGTGGCCACAAGTAACAACGGGGTTAACGTTCGGCTTTGGCGTGCAATAGTTCCAGTACGGAGATCCACAATTGCTGCTCGTAGATATGGTTTGTCGTAGAGATCAGCCCGCGAGACTTAGTCTACTGGTGGAGTCGCCTGTAGCCTTCGCATAGGGACAAGTGTTTACTACAGTGTTTGACAGGGTGTCCCCCAGGACTGACATAGTCTCGTTGACATTGTATTCAGTAATGCACGCCTTGACAGGCCACTACTTAGTTGTATCTGTCCGCAAGAACATCCAAAGAGTTGCTGTACAACTTAGTTAAATATCGGAGCGCAATAAAGAGTGTATTTTTGTATCACTAATTTGTTTGTACTATCACAGTTCCTCCATCCACCTCGGAACGCCCAAACCCATCACGACGTGTGTGAGACATTCTACGCAGATGATCCATACCCTTATACATACCCTTGCTTTTTACCTAGACAATTTCTCTGTCTCAATATTAGTTGTCAGCAGCTTGCCGTCTTGTGCTTACTGTTGCTGACTCTCAATCTCGGCGTTCAACTCCCGGGCGGGTTGGGGATTTTTTCCGCCTAGGACTGCGTGTGCGTGTTGTCCTCATCATCATTTCATCATCACCGACGAGCAAGTCGTGGAAGTGGCACCAGGCGGCCGAATTCCCTAGAAGGGGGATCTTGGCTATTTCTACAACTACGTGATTAATCTGCAGTTCACAATTAAATGCCTGGCAGAGTGTTCATATAACCGCCTTATAGCTGTTTCCCTAGCGTTCCACTGTCCAGCGTGCGGGAGAAATAAACATCTTCTCTTTCCGTGCGAGCTCTGATTTCTCTTATTTTACTATGGTGATCATTCCTCCCTATGTAGGGGGTGCCAACAAAATATTTTCACACTCTGAGGAGAAAGCCAGTAATCGAAATTTCATGAGAAGATCCTGTCGCAACGAAAAACGCCTTTATTTGAATGATTTCCACCCGAATTCGCGTATCATATACGTATCGCACACTTCCCTACTTCGCGACGCTGCCCTTCTTTGAACTCTTTCGATGTCCTGCATAGATCCTACCTGATACGGTTCCCACTCTGCACGGTAATACTCCAGATGAAGACGTACAAGCGTAGCAGTTTCTTCCGTAGACCTGTTGCACTTTCTATGTGTTCTGCCAATAAGTCATATTCTTTAGTTTGCTTTACACACAACATTACGTATGTGACAATTACAACTTCAATTACCGGTAATTAGTAATACATTCCATACATGCATTTCGTTTTGCGACGTATTCCTCTCTCACTTCTCACCGTATCTAGCCTGACCACTGATACAATTTTGTAAATGATAATTCTCATTTGCTTTATTTTAGGGCTACAAACGAGTCTAATGATTATTTTTAGAGTATTTCTTGTGTTTGTTTTTATTAATTGCAGAGCGCAATATTATGCCATACTACTTAGATGGCTAGTCAGTACAGTGGAACTCTGTCCTGAGGACGAAGAGGATCTGCATACCAGGAAACCATCCTTGAGAGATCTGTTGAATTCTGGCATCGAGGGCGAACTGTCCACTTCATACTCTGTACTGTTTGTTGTCTAAAACATTAGCTCATGAGACGAGGCCTTTGCGACTGAATGTAGTCATCCTACTGTGTGACCTTTGCATCCACTGCAGTAATATACACAAGAATAAAATGTATGGCTTCTGTAATAGAGACGAGAACACTATTACGAAGAAATATACGGAGGAAGATGCGTCCAACTAAAGAAATGCATTCCTAGACACGTACAGTATTTCGTATTAAGTCATCTACATTCATATTCGCCAGCCACCGTACGGTGGATGGTGGAGGGTACCACGTACCACTATTAGTCGTTTCCTTTCCTGTTCCATTTGCAGACAGAGGAAAAACGATTATCTAAAAGCCTCCGTACAAGCCCTAATTCCTCACATCTTACCTTCGTGGTCTTTACGCGAAATGTACATTTCCGACTATAGAACCACTCTGTTGTCGGCCCCAAAGGCCGGTTCTCTAAAGTTCCTCTATACTGCCTCTCGAAAATATCGTCGTCTACGCTCCAGGGAGTCCCATTTGAGTTGAAGTAGCATTGCCCTACTGCTTCCATGCTGATCGAACCTACCGGTGACCAATGCAGCACGCCTCTGAATTGCTTTGATATCTTCCTTTAATCCGACCTTGCAGGGATCCCAAACACTAGAGCAATACTCAGGAATGGGTCGCACAAGTGTTCTATATGCGATCTCCTTTGTAGATGAGCTACTTCATACCACTTTGCAGTGTTATGGCTAGGTATTTAATCGTCGGGTTTGTGTCACGCAGCGCACCGCTAATACTGTATTCGAGCATTACAAAAAATGGTTCAAATGGCTCTGAGCACTATGGGACTTAACATCTATGGCCATCAGTCCCCTAGAATTTAGAACTACTTAAACCTAACTAACATAAGGACATCACACAACATCCAGCCATCACGAGGCAGAGAAAATCCCTGACCCCGCCGGGAATCGAACCCGGGAACCCGGGCGTGGGAAGCGAGAACGCTACCGCACGATCACGAGCTGCGGACTTTCGAGCATGACAGCATCAGCATTAACTGACATTTTTCTACATTTAGGGCAAGCTGCCGTTCATCACACCAAATAGAAAATTTGTCATTCTACATCCTCCTACAGTCACTTAACGACTACACATTCCAGTACACCACAGCGTCCCCAGCAAACAGCTGTAAATTGCTGCTCATATGTCCGTCAAACTATTTATGTGTATACAGAAAAAGAGTGGTCGAATCTGACTCTCCTGGGCGCTCCTGACGATACCTTTGTCTCTGATGAACACTCGTCGTTGAAAACAAAGTATTAGATTCTATTACTAAATATACTTTGTACCTTCGTTAACAGTCTGCAGTGGTGCACTCTGTCAAACGCTTTCCGGAAATCTAATAATATGGGATCTACCTGTCACCTTGAATCCAGGTTCGCAGGAAGGGAAACTAAGTTTCGCATGCTTTCTAAATCTGCGCTCATTTATGGACAGAAGCGTTCCTGTCTCCAGGAAGAATTTGGCAGAAAACCGATGTTAAGGGTATTGGGCTGTAGTATTGCAGGTCCGAGCTTTTATCTTCCTTATACACGGTCCAGACACATTAATGTGACCACCGCCATGTTCTACGTCAACACACAATAATCACTCACAGACGGCATGTGGCAGCACTAGCAGTGGAGGGTATCTAAGCGTGTCAGGGAGGTGGCGGTGCCGGGAGGGAGGGAGGGGACGTGAAAAGCAGTGCAGTCGTTGGCGTAATGCGGAAACAGAGCGATTTATCTAACGTCCAGAAGGACATGGGCTTTGGTTTTCGGGACAACGATGGAAGTATTTTCGAAGCGACTAAATTTGCAACCTGTTTGCATTCCGCTGAGTTTAAAATATACTGTTAATGGCAAAATGACGCTATCCAAAACCAGTTTCGAGGCAACTGTGTTGCACCACGAGCGATAGATGACGCAGGTGGATGACGGGTATTGTTATGTGTATGGGCGAACAGATGTGCAACTGTTGCGCAACTGACCACCCAGATGAACCACGGGGTTACCAACAGTATTCTCTCAACGAACGTTCAGCGAATGTTGCTGTATGTGGTCCTCTGCTGCAGGTGCGTGCTTCATGCACCCATGCTGACTGCTGTCCATCGATGACGAAGGCTGGAATTTGCACGGCAGTACCGCAGCTGGACGTCTACCAAGTGGTGACAGGTGGCCTTTACAGATGAACCACGTTTTATGCTCCATCAACAGACGGCCGTTGGCGTGTATGGGGCGAAGCGCCTGAAAGCAAATACCCTGTAACAATCGTCGGTAGGGTCCAGGCCAGTAGAGGGAGCGATATGGTCTGTTTTCGTGGCATTCCCCGTATGATCTCATCATTCTGGAGAGCACAATAAATCAACATAAATATGCATCTATCCTTGAAAACCTAGTACATCCACACATGCAATGTGTTGTTCCTCAGCACAATGGCATCTACCAGCAGGACAATGCAATGTGACACACAGCTCGCAGTTTACATGTGTGGTTCGAAGAGCACCAGGGTGGGATTACAGTACTTTCCTGGCCACCAAAATCCCCGGATTTGAACACAAGTAGGAGTCTATGGGGCCTCCTCGAACGGGCTCCTCGTGCCGTGGATCGTCAACCGAGGAATCTTGTGCTGCTGGGCGCGACACTGGAATCGGCGTGGCTCCACGTCGCTGTCTGTATCTTGCAGAACCCCATGGACTTTCTGCCTGCACGTCCTGCAGCGGCCGGCGCTGCAGATGTTAGTTATTGAGGTATTTGATAGGCTGTCACATCAGTGTGACTGGACAGTGTATACAGGGTGTTACAAAAAGGTACGGCCAAACTTTCAGGAAACATTCCAAACACACAAAGAAAGAAAATATGTTATGTGGACATGTGTCCGGAAACGCTTACTTTCCGTGTTAGAGCTCATTTTATTACTTCTCTTCAAATCACATTAATCATGGAATGGAAACACACAGGAACGGAACGTACCAGCGTGACTTCAAACACTTTGTTACAGGAAATGTTCAAAATGTCCTCCGTTAGTGAGGATACATGCATCCACCCTCCGTCGCATGGAATCCCTGATGCGCTGATGCAGCCCTGGAGAATGGCGTATTGTATCACAGCCGTCCACAGTACGAGCACGAAGAGTTTCTACATTTGGTACCGGGGTTGCGTAGACAAGAGCTTTCAAATGCCCCCATAAATGAAAGTCAAGAGGGTTGAGGTCAGGAGAGCGTGGAGGCCATGGAATTGGTCCGCCTCTACCAATCCATCGGTCACCGAATCTGTTGTTGAGAAGCGTACGAACACTTCGACTGAAATGTACAGGAGCTCCATCGTGCATGAACCACATCTTTTGTCGTACTTATAAAGGCACATATTCTAGCAGCACAGGTAGAGTATCCCGTATGAAATCATGATAACGTGCTCCATTGAGCGTAGGTGGAAGAACATGGGGCCCAATCAAGACATCACCAACAATGCCTGCCCAAACGTTCACAGAAAATCTGTGTTGTTAACGTGATTGCACAATTGCATGCGGATTCTCGTCAGCCCACACATGTTAATTGTGAAAATTTACAATTTGATCACGTTGGAATGAAGCCTCATCCGTAAAGAGAACATTTGCACTGAAATGAGGATTGACACATTGTTGGATGAACCATTCGCAGAAGTGTACCCGTGGAGGCCAATCAGCTGCTGATAGTGCCTGCACACGCTGTACATGGTACGAAAACATCTAGTTCTCCCGTAGCACTCTCGATACAGTGACGTTGTCAACGTTACCTTGTACAGCAGCAACTTCTCTGACGCTGACATTAGGGTTATCGTCAACTGCACGAAGAATTGCCTCTCCATTGCAGGTTTCCTCTTCGTTCTAGGTCTTCCCCAGTCGCGAGTCATAGGCTGGAACGTTCCGTGCTCCCTAAGACGCCGATCAATTGCTTCGAACGTCTTCCTGTCGGGACACCTTCGTTCTGGAAATCTGTCTCGATACAAACGTACCGCGCCACAGCTATTGCCCCGTGCTAATCCATACATCAAATGGGCATCTGCCAACTCCGCATTTGTAAACATGGCACTGACTGCAAAACCACGTTCGTGATGAACACTAACCTGTTGATGCTACGTACTAATGTGCTTGATGCTAGTACTGTAGAGCAATGAGTCGCATGTCAACACAAGCAGCCAAGTCAACATTACCTTCCTTCAATTGGGTCAACTGGTGGTGAACCGAGGAAGTACAGTACATACTGACGAAACTAAAATGAGCTCAAACATGGAAATTAAGCGTTTCCGGACACATGTCCACTTAACATCTTTTCTTTATTTGTGTGTGAGGAATGTTTCCTGAAAGTTTGGCCGTACCTTTTTGTAACACCATGTATAGGAGTCATCTGCGTTGATGCCGCGAGTAACATTGAAATCACGCCACAGATGCTACTGTCCACTGTTACGATCGTGCATCACAACAAACTCACAGATTCTGCACCAGTGTGGTAGAACGAACCGATTAAGAAGCAGAGCCGACCATTTGCTCGGGTTTTGCCTTCACGCCCGGTTCTACGCGGTCGACTGCGGTCCGTCAGAAGCTCAGCCAGCTTCCAGCGTCGCAGGCCCCGGCCGCGGCCGAGCACTACCGCGGGCTATCGCGTCCGCTGAATTCGCTACCACATCGCGGCCAGTTTCTTCTAATTAGCGTGTAACGAGCGCCGACCTGGAGATGCGCAGCCGGTGGCGGAACAGGCAGCGGCGCCGGGCTATGCGTGTAACGCCGGCTCGGTCGTACAGGCGCGCCGACGCGCTCAGACACGCAGTCGCGTGTCCCGGCGCGGGACTTCAAAGCAGTTGTCGCGCCTCATTACGCGCGCAGCCCTCGCTACCTGTCGACAGCATGTCGCCCTGCCCGCCGGGCCACTACGCTGGACAACCACAACCTGTATGCTCGTCGCTATAGCTCTCCGCCCTCTCCGGTCCTGCGCTGGCACTCGCGTAAGGCTTCTGGAATTGCTGTAACCTGCAGAAAAATATACACTGCGGGGATTAAAAAAAAAATGCCAGAACTTCAAGGACCGTGTTCATATAGTATGCACACCCTGAGCTTTTGTGACCAGGTGAAACTACTTTCCTCCACCCACAGCTGTGGGTTGTTTGAGTACTTTGGGAGATGGTTCGATTTGAACTACAACAGATCCCCAAGACTGGCTAAGTTTCACGGAAGCTCGAAATTTAATGCGGACGTCAACGCGAGATGCTTTTAATAGTTTCCACAATGAAATATTGTCTCAAAATATGGTAGAAAACCGAAAGAGATTCTGGTCGTATGTAAAGTACACCAGTGGCAAAAAACAGTCAATACCGTCGCTGCACGATAGCGATGGAAATGTTACCGATGATAGTGCCACTATAGCGGAGTTATTAAATAAGGTTTTCCGTAATTCCTTCACGAAAGAAGACGAAGTAAATACTCCAAAATTCGAAACCAGAACAGCTGTTAGCATGAGTGACATAAAAGTAGATATCTTAGGTGTTGTGAAACAACTCACATCATTACGAAAGGCAAGTCTTCCGGTTCAGATGGTACACCAATCAGATTCCTTTCAGAGTATGCAGACACAATAGCGCCTTTCTTAGCAATCATATACAACCGCTCACTTGACGAAAGGTCTGTTCCTAAATACTGGAAAGTAGCACAGGTCACACCAATATTAAAAATGGAAATAGGAGTAACCCACTGAATTACAGACCCATATCAGTGACCTCAATTTGCAGTAGGATTTTGGAACATATACTGTACTCGAACATTATGAATCACCTTGAAGAGAATGACTTATTGATACATAACCAACACGGATTCAGAAAATATCGTTATTGTGTAACACAGCTAGCTCTTTATTCCCATGGAGTAATGAGTGCTGTCGAAAAGGGATCTCAGACCGATTCTGTATTCATAGATTTCCAGAAGGCTTTTGATACCGTTCCTCACAAGCGACTATTAATCAAATTGCGTGCATATGGAGTATCGTCTCAGTTGTGGGTGATAATCTGAGCAGCCCCCTTAGATTGTTTGCAGATGACGCTGTAATTTACCGTCTAGTAAATCATCAGACTATGAATTCCAATTACAAAATGATCTAGAGAAAATTTCTGTATGGTGCGAAAAGTGGCAATTAGTACTTAAACAAAGAAAAGTGCGAGGTCATCCACATGGGTACTAAAAGAAATCCGATAAATTTTGGGTATACGATAAGTCGCACAAATCTAAGGGCTGTCAATTCGACTAAATACCTAGAAATTACAATTACGAGCAACTTAAATTGGAAAGACCACATAGATAATATTGGGGGGAAGACGAAACAAAGACTGCGCTTTGTTGGCAGAACACTTAGAAGATCCGACAAATCCACTAAAGGGACAGCCTACATTACACTTGTCCGTCCTCTGCTGGAATATTGCTGCGCGGTATGCGATCCTTACCAGGTAGAATTGACAGAAGACATCGAAAAAGTGCAAAGAAGGGAGGCTCGTTTCGTGTTGTAGCACAATAGTGGTGAGAGTGTCACTGATATGATACGCGAGTTGGGGTGTCAGTCACTGAAACAAAGGTGGTTTTCTTTGCGGCGAGATCTATTTACGAAATTTCAATCACCAACTATCTCTTCCGAATGCGAAAATATTTTTTTTTAAACCCACCTACGTAGGGAGAAATGATCATCATAACAAAACAAGAGAAATCAGAGCTCGAGCGGAAATAATTAGGTGTTCCTTTTTCCCACGCGCCTTTCGAGAGTGGAATGGTAGGGAAGCAGTATGAAAATGGTTCGATGAACCCTCTACCAGGCACTTAAGTGTGAATTGCAGAGTAACCATGTAGATGTAGATGTAGATGAAATATTAATTAACTTTATTACATAAATGACTAAAAAGATTTGCTTAACTTGATACACTGCTTTGCCACAGGATTGCATGATAAGTTACAACTGCCGGCCGCGGTGGTCTAGCGGTTCTGGCGCTGCAGTCCGGAACCGCGGGACTGCTGCGGTCGCAGGTTCGAATCCTGCCTCGGGCATGGGTGTGTGTGATGTCCTTAGGTTAGTTAGGTTTAAGTAGTTCTAAGTTCTAAGGGACTTATGACCTAAGATGTTGAGTCCCATAGTGCTCAGAGCCATTTGAACCATTTTTAAGTTACAACTGTTATTGGCTATTAAAAAACACTGTATGCACACATTAACAAACTGTTGTCTTGAGGTGCAATGCTCAGTATTAACAAAATAACAAGTTTATCTGAAACTTTAACGATTCGTTGATCCTATACTGTGATTGCTGTAGATGTGGTTTCGAACTGGGCTGAGCCCTTGCATGCTCAACACTGTGTTGACCTCAGTGCGAGGACGCTGCTGTTGCTGAGAGGGAGGTGTGGTCTTCTCCCAAAAGCAGCTGTGGATTGCAGTTTTTTGTGTATAACTTACGGTTTTGATATTGTGGTGCTCTCTCATATATAAAACCGCAAGTTACACACAAAAAAACATGATATATACTCATTTCTGTTTGTAAATGCTTAATAAACAGAAAAATAAAAAAAATACGTTTTCCTGTTTGCAGATCAGAAGTTGTAGACTGTGTAGCAGAATAGGTACCAAAAAAAAAAAAAATCCAATAACATTATGAAAGGTATGTAAATTAATGCATACATCCACAATTATCCATTCACAATTGTAAATATTATGTACCAGAAGTTCCGCTAAATGTCAATACGTAAAAACAATTTTACAGTATCCAAGGTTCTCGGGTATCCAGCCGGATCCGTTCGTCGAAGTTCCACGATATTTCGGCGGATAACCGTTCCGCCATCATCAGGTGGTGCTGATGGAATGATCTGTCTGCTGCTGCTGCTTTCATCTAATACTTTCCCCTCTTTGGGGAAGTGTGAGGGGGAGTTTGTAGCCTTTCGGCTTTTACTCCCCTGTGTACTTGTGTGTGTGATTAATTCTGTGCTTTTTTTTGGTGTCTGTGAACTGTGATGATTGTTCTGTGTGAGTCTGGTACTTGCCTGAGGTTTGGCGAGATAATTGTAGTGATTTGGGTAGGAGCAGGATTTTGGAATGGATATTGGGATTTTTCTCTTCGACTTAGTCGCCGAAGATCGTCATGGGGCGATTGTGTTTATCGCGGGACATGTCATACCGACCTAGGTAGTGGATGAGGGCGTTTCCCGACCTGGAAGTACCTTCATAGAAGGCCCTTGCCAGGTCTTGAAATCGCTCTCTCAGGAGTGGGATTTCCGCAGCGGCATGCAAATCGTCGATAGGGAATCCAAGGGGTAAACGCAGTGCCCTCCTGAGGGCGCGGTTCTGCAGCCTCTGGAGTTTGTCCAGGTGCTGCTTCGCCGCGTATCCCCAGACAGGACACGCGTATTCCATGACTGGCCGGATCAGGGCCTGGTATACGTTCACTCCTACTGAGCAGGAAAGGGAGCTGGATGAGTTGAGGATTGGGTACAGGATGGACTTCTGGCGCAGACCTTCCTATGGACCTCGTTTATGTGGGGTTTCCACGTAAGACGAGAGTCCAAGGTTACGCCAAGATACTTGGCGGTTCTGCGCCAGGGGAGTTGAGTTCCGTTTAGGTGAAGGTGGAGGGGGGGGGGCGTTGAGGAGGTTCGCGCCTTCCGAGCCTACGGGTGATCAGCATCGCCTGCGTCTTTTCAGTATTGATGGTGATTCGCCAGCGACGGGCCCAAGTTTCTATGTCATCTAAAACCCTTTGTAGCCTACGGATGACCAGGTCCTTGTTCGCGTTTCTTGTGTAGAAGGCTGTATCGTCAGCGTACTGAGCGGTGTGCACCAGGGGGGCCGTTGGTGTGTCCGCAGTGTACAGACTGTACAAAACGGGCCCCAGGACCGATCCCTGTGGCACCCCGGCACGAATACGCCTCTTGGTGGAAGTGGCTGTTTCTACTTTGACAGAAAAAGTTCTGTTCGAGAGATAGCTTTTGATCTGCTTAACTATACTCCCGGGGAACCCTTGAGTGTACAACTTGTAGAATAGCCTTCTATGCCATACTGAGTCAAAGGCTTTGGCTACGTCTAGTAGCACTATCTCGCAGTAGCCTCTATGGTTGAAACCCTCTGTGGCTGCTTCAACCACTCTCATGATCTGTTGTGGGGCAGAGTGGTTCTGCCGGAATCCGAATTGGAAATCCGGCAGAATTTGCTCTCTGGTGATATGTTCTTGTATGGGTCTTAGCAGGAGGCGCTCATAGATCTTGCTGAGAGTTGGCAAGAGGCTAATCGGCCTGTAGTGCTGCGGGAATAGAGGGTCTTTCCCTGGTTTGTGTATTGCGACCACTTCCGCGTGTTTCCAGCAAACTGGGAACTCGCGGGTACGAGTAATCTCGTTGAAGACGTTCGCGAGGTGTTCTATCGCCGTGGGTGGGAGGGTTTTGACCAACTGGTTGGTGACATTGTCATGTCCTGGCGCCTTTTTGGAGGGGAGGGACCTAATTACTTTTGCCACGTCTTCAGGGGCAAAAACTGTGGGTTCGTCTTCTGGGTCCTCCTCAGCATTGAGGAAGACAGCCAGTTGACGACGGACCACTCTTTCATGCTCATCATCCTGGGGTTCAGTCGCTTGGAACTGCTTCTCGAAAGTGTCGGCGAGGGCGTTGGCCTTTTCAGCATGGCTGTAGGCCATACCCTGCTCGCCGTGCAGTGGCGGCATCCTAGCGCGTCTTCTTATGAATTGTTTGGTTGCTTGCCAAAGTGTGTGATCGTCTACTTTGAGGGCTGTGAGGCGGTTTTGCCATTGCTGGTTTCTGTGCTCATTGAGCGCTGCCTTCAATTCTCTCTGTAGACGATTGAGCAGCCTCCTTGTGGCCTGGTTTCTGGTTATCTTCCACTCTTTTGCCACTCTGTTCTTATGTCGAATTTGAGCTAGCAAGTGTTCCGGGAGCTGTATTTGCGGTGGCGGGCCATCCCTTTGTGGAGGGGTGGCTTCTTCCGCTGCCTGCAAGATGGTGCCTGTTAGGTCTTGTAGCGCTTGTTCTACTGTTCCGGCAGTAGGTGGCGGAGCGCGAGCGATATCAGAGGCGACAGTTTCTCGGTATCGCTCCCAGTTTGTACGTTTGTAAGACGTCTGGTACCGTGGGAGTGCTACCCATTCTCCCACGTCGACCTCTAGGATCACTGGGTTGTGGTCGGAGGACATTCTGTTGATCGTCCTCGCGGTCACAAACCCCGTAATCCTCCTAGTGAGAGCTATGTCTAACACGTCGGGCCTGCCTCCATTTTTTGGAAAATGTGTGGGCTCGACTGGACCCCAAGTTTCGAAGTGGTGGTTGCGCGCTAGTTGTTGCAATCTGGCGCCTGCTCTGGAGGTTACTCTAGAATTCCAATCAGGATGTTTGGCATTGAAGTCGCCCCCTATTATGAGTTTGCCTTCAATTTGCCCTAGAGTAGCTATGTCTCCCTCATCTATCTGGTCTTGTGGGGGTCGGTAGATTGCAACGATTGTTAGGGGTCCAGTGGCAGTGGCTACTTCCACCGCCACTGCTTCGATTTTATTGGTAGCTGGTAAGAATACCTGGTGGTGGGGGATCCCTCTTTTTATGTATATGGCCACTCCTCCGCCATGGATTGGCCTGTCTTTGCGATAGCTAACATAGTTGGGGACTGTCGCTTTTATTCCCGGTTTTAGGTGGGTTTCCCCCATCATGCATATGTCGATGGAGAACTCCTTCATGAGTTCTCTGAACTCGACCTCTTGGTTAACAATGCCGTCTGCGTTAAAGACGCACATTGTCAGGCCATGGATGTTTGGTCGTCTATCCATGATGGGGTTTTGAAACTACTGAGGAAGTCGCAGAGGGGAGCGACTGCTGGACTGTTGCCTGAAGGGCAACGAGGATCTGTGTGTTCTGCCTCTGGGCTTCCCTGAATTCCTTCATCATTTCCATGACGAGGTTCATGGTCTGCACCATGACGCCTAACAACTGATCCATGTGGGGGGAGTGTGTGTGGGGTTCCCTAGAGCTTCCTCCGTCATGGTGGACCTGGTCGTTGATGCTGTGTATTTCCCGGTGTTGTTCTCGTGATAGTGTCTGGTGTTGTGATGATTGGGCCACGCTTTCATGGTTCCTCGGAGGAGAAACCACTTCCGCATATGTCGCCCTCGGTGTGTCCGGCCTTGGTTTTACCCAGGCCTTGTCTGTGTGTGTTGTTGTATTTTGTTTTCTTGTGTGACTGGTTGGGTTTGTCGTGTTTTGTTTACGTGTGTGGGGGGCGGCCTTTGCGCCCTTTGCCTGCTGTGTGTGTCTCTTGTGGACCTCACAACCTTGGTAACCCGCTGTGTGGTTTTTGCCACACAGCGCGCACCTTATTTGTGGGTCTGTGTGCTTGAGTGTGCATGTCCTGGTGTCGTGGGCCTCGGCGCACTTCCTGCATCTCACTGGCATGTTGCAGTGCGCAGCGATGTGGTTCAGGCCCTGACACCTGAAGCACTGCACCGTCTTGTTTTTACGGCGCAGCGGCTCCGTGGTGACAGGCACTGCCAGGACCATCTTAATCTCCCTCTTGTTTTGGGGTATGTCAGGGAGTGTTACCTGGTACAGCGGCCACTTACTGTCTATGCTGCCCATTTGCTGTACTACCTTGACGACGTACCCCCAGGCAGTCAGGTCTGTTTTGATTGCCTGGGGGGACACTCGTCTTGGTAGGTCTCTTATAACTATGTTCCTGTTTCTTGTCTTACTTGTGGGGAACGTGTAGTGAGGTATGTTTTTTGTGTTGAATAGTGTTTTGACTGTGTTGTAGTGTTCGAGTGTGTGTACTGTCACTTTTATTTTGTCTCCACCGGCGGGTTTTGCCTGGAAACTGCATCCCCCGATTTCTGTCTTGAGCAACTCGAAGAGCTCCTCGTAGTTTTGAGGAAACTGTCTGCGCTGTGTCCGTGGTATTTATGTCCGCGGGGTCCCGAGTCGTACCCCGGCGCGGGCGGCCGGCGGGGCGTCGCGTGGTGGGAGGGGTGGGGGAAGCTGCAGCCACGCCCGGTGGTAGGCGCAGTCCATCTCCGTCCGCCGTGGCGGAAGGATCTCGCGTCCGCTCGTGCCGTTGCTCTTTGATGGTGTTTAATAACGGTTTCCAGTCCTTGCTCACAAGGGAACCTCCCCATCGCACCCCCCTCAGATTTAGTTATAAGTTGGCACAATGGATAGGCCTTGAAAAACTGAACACAGATCAATCGAAAAAAACAGGAAGAAGTTGTGTGGAACTGTGCAAAAAATAAGCAAAATATACAAACTGGACAGTCTATGCTTAGCATATGCAACGTCAGGGAAACTGTGCGCCCAGTAGTGCGGTGGTCCCGTGGTTAGCGTGAGCAGCTGCGGAGTGAAAGGTCCTTAGTTCTAGTCTTCCCTCGAGTGAAAAGTTTAATTTTTTATTTTCAGACAATTATTATCTGTCTGTCCGATGAGAGGTTTTCGGCAAATGAAATATTTTGTGAAAAGATTCTATGATTTTGCGAAGCTGCACAGGTACACAGAGCAGTATTGTTTACGTGATCTGTGTCAATGATCAAAGTTCAGGCACTCACACATAATCAATTTCGCTCTCCAAAATTCCAGGACATGTTCAGATTTGCTTGGACATATGCAGGATTTGACGGTCTACACACATAAAAATTTGAAAACGTTAAAAACATATGTTTTGACAGAGCACAGGGAAAACTGTGCGACTGTGAAACTGTTGCATTCATTTGTTGCAGTTTATGTGACAAACTCTTATGTTTTCATCACTTTTTTGGGAGTGATTATCACATCCACA
The DNA here is from genome assembly GCF_023898315.1 of Schistocerca nitens. NCBI lineage: Eukaryota > Metazoa > Arthropoda > Insecta > Orthoptera > Acrididae > Schistocerca > Schistocerca nitens. The sequence continues at coordinate 636,820,094 of NC_064617.1, forward strand.
AGAAAACCTAAATCGGGCAAGGTAGAAGAATCTTTTTACCCATTGGCCAAGTGTACAAGTTAGGTGGGTCGACAACATATTCCTGTCATGTGACGCACATGCCGTCACCTGTGTCGTATAGAATATGTCAGACGTGTTTTCCCGTGGAGGAATCGGTTGACCTATGAGCTTGCGACCAAATGTTTTCGGTTCCCACTGGAGAGGCACACGTCCTTTCGTCTACTAATCGCACGGTTTTGCGGTGCGGTCGCAAAACACAGACACTAAATCTGTTACAGTGGACAGAGACGTCAATGAACGAACGGACAGACCACAACTTTGCGAAAATAAAGAAAGGAAAATTTTCACTCGAGGGAAGACTTGAACCAAGGACCTCTCGTTCCGCAGCTGCTCGCGCTAACCACGCGACCACGGCACACCTGAACTCTCAGTTTCCTTGATGTTGAATATGTTGGAATGGACTGCTCAGTTTGTATATTTTGCTTATTTTTTTCATAGTTCCACACGACTTCTTCCTGTTTTCTCGATTGATCTGTGTTCAGTTTTTCAAGGCGTATCCACTGTGCCAACTTATAACTAAATCTGAGGGGAGTGCGATGGGAAGGTTCCCTTGTAAGTTGAAATCCGGTGTCCCTGTTGATGAGGTTATCTGTTACTCGAATTTCTATGGCCTCCTTGTAGATAGTCCCAGTAGGCACTTGGGGCAGTCAGGACATTCGCCGGGAAAGCCTGAGATCTCAACACAATTTTACAGTTAGAAAACAATAAATAACCCACTGAAGAGAGCACAAAAACTACTGAAATATGTCTGGGTGAAACAAAACAGAAAAAAAGGTGTCTCGCATAAGGCGGAATTCCTCATTCCTACTTTAATATTGGAGGGACGTACACACCAAATGCAGAAGAGCAGATCACCATTGCCACAGCATTACTTCTTTCGGCAGAGGTGAGAGTTCCCACGCCCCTGCGCCCTTTCAGAGCAAGTATTCTTGATGGACACTTAGGGTTTACTAATATTACCATCTCATCACAATCGAATATGCTGTTCCCAGTAACCTTGTACTCTTCGACAACACTATCGGGCAAGTGAAAGACTTTTTTCAGCTGCTGATTTTTTAAGCTCATAGCTCGAGCCACCGAAATAGCCTTTGGCTTCCATAAATGTTTGATGTGCCGCCTCAAAAATCCTCTTGACCACTCTACTCTTGTTTTTCTATTGTTGCCAAACGGATGAGGCAAACTATTACGGTTAGTCACTTCACAGGCTAGCTTTCAGCTTTCAATAAATGTTAACCCAAATAGCTAAGCTTCTATTTTAGTTAAATATCAGACTAATTCGGCCTCTTGTACAGCAAATCCACAAATAAAATGATCTATTGCTTTTATAACACAATAGTCTTTTTCAGGTTTTTTCCGGCGATGTATGAACGATTTTAGGGTTACAATATTTACTGCTTATCAAATATTACCTTTCAAACCCATATTGACTCTAATCGAACTTGACTGTTTCAAAAATATAAAAAGGTTTTACAAATACTACCATACATAAAATGTGTTGACTTATTTATTTAATTAGCGACATATGTAGTAACTGATCTTTGTCGTCCGGCTAGAGTTGCAGTACAAAGTTATTTAACACAAGTGATTCTTTCAAACTTGATAGAGCTAACAAATCAGCTACAGCGAAGCATGTAAACGAAACAGGACACAGTCTTCCAACGGACAACGATCTTCAAGAACGGCAAACTTTAGAAAAGAAATAGAAAATGTACTTCTTGGGGGGAAATGGGAATATTCAACCATGGCCAAAAGTGGAGAAACGAGATCCTCAACGAAATGAATGATTTTAAGAATTCACATTTCTTAACCAGTTTCAGATCAATACTCTTAAAACGGAAAATAAGTAAAAGTTAAGATTACTTTTGAATGTTGGTACCCGCAATGTTTTTGCAGTTCCTTAAAATAAATTTTCATACTGTCATTTTTGATATAATTTGTCACATTTGCTCATTTTGTAATACAAGAGGGTGCTGCAAAGTAACGGGTTCAAATTTTTTTGTGGGAACTCTTAAGGATTTTTGGATAGAAGAAACGTTATTAACGTTCTACATCTTTGTTATTCATGTTTACGTATTCATTTTTGATCACAGCCTGGCGACGAATACATTTCTCCCAAAGAGAGACCAGTTTTTCGATACCGCCCCTGCAGAATGTTTGACTCTGTTCACAAAGGCACAACCTCACTTCTGCTTGCACCGCTTCATCACTGTCAAAATGAAGTCCTAGAAGGTGTTCTTAAAGTTTTGGAGACAAAAGAAAAGCGGATGTGGCCCACCGTTCTACATTGTTATTCTTCATGTCTACATCTTTATTTATCATCATAGTCACCCTGGGGACGAACACATTACTCCCACAGAGAGAGTAGTGTTTTGATACTGTCACTGTAGAATATTGGACTTTGTTGATGGGGCTACAACCTCACTTCTTCTTGCGCCGCTTCATTACTAACAAAGTGGAGTCCCATAAGGTGTCAAAGAAACAAATGAAAACCGGATGGGGCAAAGTCGGGAATGTATGGAGGACGATCAACAACACTGAAGCCAAGGCGCCGGATTTCTGCAGATGTAGCAGCGCTCGTGTGTGGTCTGATATCGTCATGCTAAAGGAAAGGGTGCTCCATATGTGGACGAAATATGCGAATTCGAAACCCCATTACAAATGGTGTTTCTCACCCACCGAAATAATTATGTTACACACTGCCATGTTACATGCTGCATTTCAGAGCCCTCTAACGGCAGGATACTGAAAATATGTAGGTATGAATAATAAAATTGTAAAATGTTAATATCATTTGTTTTATTTAAAAGCCCTTGTATAGTGCTCAGACCAACATCAACTATGCGGAAAGCAGACAAAAGAAGTTGACAGAGTTAAATTGTTGCATTTCAGCTCCATAATAAATTGAACCGTAGACCTTGCCGTTGGTGGGGAGGCTTGCGTGCCTCAGCGATACAGATAGCCGTACCGTAGGTGCAACCACAACGGAGGGGTATCTGTTGAGAGGCCAGACAAACGTGTGGTTCCTGAAGAGGGGCAGCAGCCTTTTCAGTAGTTGCAGGGGCAACAGTCTGGATGATTGACTGATCTGGCCTTGTAACACTAACCAAAACGGCCTTGCTGTGCTGGTACTGCGAATGGCTGAAAGCAAGGGAAAACTACAGCCGTAATTTTTCCCGAGGACATGCAGCTTTACTGTATAATTAAATGATGATGGCGCCCTCTTGCGTAAAATACTCCGTAGGTAAAATAGTCCCCCATTCGGATCTCCGGGCGGGGACTACTCAAGAGGACGTCGTTATCAGGAGAAAGAAAACTGGCGTTCTACGGATCGGAGCGTGGAATGTCAGATCCCTTAATCGGGCAGGTAGGTTAGAAAATTTAAAAAGGGAAATGGATAGGTTAAAGTTAGATATAGTGGGAATTAGTGAAGTTCGGTGGCAGGAGGAACAAGACTTTTGGTCAGGCGAATACAGGGTTATAAATACAAAGTCAAATTGGGGTAATGCAGGAGTAGGTTTAATATTGAATAAAAAAAGAGGAATGCGGGTAAGCTACTACAAACAGCATAGTGAACGCATTATTGTGGCCAAGATAGACACGATGTCCACGCTTAATACGGTAGTACAAGCTTATATGCCAACTAGCTCTGCAGATGACGAAGAAATTGAAGAAATGTATATGAGATAAAAGAAATTATTCAGATAGTGAAGGGAGATGAAAATTTACTAGTCATGCGTGACTGGAGTCGACAATAGGAAAAGGAAGAGAAGGAAACGTGGTAGGTGAATATGGATTGGGGCTAAGAAATGAAAGAGGAAGCCGCCTGCTGGAATTTAGCACAGAGCATAACTTAATCATAGCTAACACTTGGTTCAAGAATCGTAAAAGAAGGTTGTATACCTGGAAGAATCCTGGAGATACTAAAAGGTATCAGATAGATTATATAATGGTAAGACAGAGATTTAGGAACCAGGTTTTAAATTGTAAGACATTTCCAGGGGCAGATGTGGACTCTGACCACAATCTATTGGTTATGACCAGTAGATTAAAACTGAAGAAAATGCAAAAAGGTGGGAATTTAAGGAGATGGGACCTGGATAAACTGAAAGAACCAGAGGTTGTACAGAGTTTCAGGGAGAGAATAAGGGAACAATTGACAGGAATGGGGGAAAGAAATACAGTAGAAGAAGAATGGGTAGCTCTGAGGGCTGAAGTAGTGAAGGCAGCAGAGGATCAAGTAGGTAAAAAGACAAGGGCTAGTAGAAATCCTTGGGTAACAGAAGAAATACTGAATTTAATTGATGAAAGGAGAAAATATAAAAATGCAGTAAACGAAGCAGGCAAAAAGGAATACAAACGTCTCAAAAATGAGATCGACAGGAAGTGCAAAATGGCTAAGCAGGAATGGTTAGAGGACAAATGTAGGGATGTAGAAGGTTATCTCACTAGCGGTAAGATAGATACTGCCTACAGGGAAAGTAAAGAGACCTTTGGCGAAAAGAGAACCACTTGTAGGAATATCAAGAGCTCAGATGGAAACCCAGTTCTAAGCAAAGAAGGGAAAGCAGAAAGGTGGAACGAGTATATAGCGAGACTGTAAAGGGAGATGTACTTGAGGGCAATATTATAGAAATGGAAGAGGATGTAGATGAAGATGAAATGGTAGATATGACACTGCGTGAAGATTTTGACAGAGCACTGAAAGACCTAAGTTGAAACAAGGTCCCGGGAGTAGACAACATACCATTAGAACTACTGACAGCCTTGGGAGAGCCAGTGCTGACAAAACTCTACCACCTGGTGAGCAAGATGTATGACACAGGATAAATACCCTCAGACTTCAAGAAGAATATAATAATTCCAATCCCAAAGAAAGTAGGTGTTGACAGATGTGAAAATTACCGAACTATCAGTTTAATAAGTCATGGCTGCAAAATACTAACGCGAATTCCTTACAGACGACTGGAAAAACTAGTAGAAGCCGACCTCGGGGAAGATCAGTTTGGATTCCGTAGAAATGTTGGAACACGTGAGGCAATACTGACCCTACGACTTACCTTAGAAGCTAGATTAAGAAGAGTCAAACCTACGTTTCTAGCATTTGTAGACTTAGAGAAAGCTTTTGACAATGTTTGTCTTTCAAATACTAAAGGTGGCAGGAGTAAAACACAGGGAGCGAAAGTCGTTTTAGAACTTGTACCGAAATCAGATGGCAGTTATAAGAGTCGAGGGGCATTGAAAGAGAAGCAGTAGTTGGGAAGGGAGTGAGACGGGGTTTGTAGCCTCCCTCCGATGTTATTCAATCTGTATATTGAACAAGCAGTAGAGGAAACAAAAGAAAAATTCGGACTAGGTATTGAAGTCCATGGAGTAGAAACAAAAACTTTGAGGTTCGCCGATGACATTGTAATTCTGTCAGAGACAGCAAAGGACTAGGAAGAGCAGTTGAACGGAATGGACAGTGTCTTGAAAGGAGGATATAAGGTGAACATCAACAAAAGCAAAACGAGGATAGTGGAATGTAGTCGAGTTAACTCGGATGATGCTGAGGGAATTAGATTGGGAAATGATACTTAAAATAGTAAAGGAGTTTTGCTATTTGGGGAGTAAAATAACTGATGATGGTCGAAGTAGAGAGGATATAAAATGTAGACTGGCAATGGGAAGGAAAGCGTTTCTAAAGAAGAGAAATTTGTTAACATCGAGTATAGATTTAAGTGTCAGAAAGTCGTTTCTGAAAGTATTTGTATGGTGTGTAGCCATGTATGGAAGTGAAATATGGACGATAAATAGTTTGGACAAGAAGAGAATAGAAGCTTTCGAAATGTAGTGCTACAGAAGAATACTGAAGATTAGATGGGTAGATCACATAACTAATGAGGAGGTGTTGAATAGAATTGGGGAGGATAGAAGTTTGTGGCACAACTTGACTAGAAGAAGGGATCGGTTGGTAAGACACGTTCTTAGGCATCAAGGGATCACCAGTTTAGTATTGGAGGGCAGCGTGGAGGGTAAAAATCGTAGAGGGAGACCAAGAGATATATGCACTAAGCAGATTCAGAAGGATGTAGGTTGCAGTACGTACTGGGAGATGAAGCAGCTTCTACAGGATAGAGTAGCATGGAGAGCTGCATCAAACCAGCCTCAGGACTGAAGACCACAACAGCAACAACAACAATAAATTTAACTGGGAGGAACACATCGCAAAACTGCTGAAGCGCCTAAACAAATCTCTATTTGCTTTGTAAATGTTGTCAGATATAGGTAATGTAGAAACAAAAAAACCCAGCGTACTATGCTTACTTTCATTCCTTAATGTCATACGGGATTATTTTCAGGGACAACTCTTCTAGCAAAGCTAAAGTTTTCCAAGCCCAAAAACATGTAATACGAATTATTTGTGGTGTGAACGCAAGAACGTCCTGCAAAGGGCTGTTTAAGGAATTGGGGATACTAACAATTGCTTCCCATTGTATTTATTCGTTAATGAAATTTGTCATTAAAAACATATCTTTCTCTTGAAACCAACAGCTCAATTTATGGAATGAGTACTAAAACTAAGAACAATTTTCACAAAGATTTAGTCACTTACATTCGTTCAGAAAGGTGTCCGCTTTACAGCAATACCCAATTTCCAATAACTTACCAGTAGCCATAAAAAGCTTAACTGACAATAAAGTTCAGTTTGAGAAGAGTCTAAAGGACTTACTGAGAGCCAACTCCTTCTACTCCATTGATGAATTTGTTAGCAGAACCCCCCATGAACCATGGACCTTGCCGTTGGTGGAGAGGCTTGCGTGTCTCAGCGATACAGATGGCCGTACCGTAGGTGCAACCACAACGGAGGGGTATCTGTTGAGAGGCCAGACAAACATGTGGTTCCTGAAGAGGGGCAGCAACCTTTTCAGTAGTTGCAGGGGCAACAGTCTGGATGATTGACTGATCTGGCCTTGTAACATTAACCAAAACGGCCTTGCTGTGCTGGTACTGCGAACGGCTGAAAGCAAGGGGAAACTACAGCCGTAATTTTTCCCGAGGACATGCAGCTTTACTGTATGATTAAATAATGATGGCGTCCTCTTGGGTAAAATATTCCGGAGGTAAAATAGTCCCCCATTCGGATCTCCGGGCGGGGACTACTCAAGAGGACGTCGTTATCAGGAGAAAGAAAACTGGCGTTCTACGGATCGGAGCGTGGAATGTCAGATCCCTTAATCGGGCAGGTAGGTTAGAAAATTTAAAAAGGGAAATGGATAGGTTAAAGTTAGATATAGTGGGAATTAGTGAAGTTCGGTGGCAGGAGGAACAAGACTTTTGGTCAGGCGAATACAGGGTTATAAATACAAAGTCAAATTGGGGTAATGCAGGAGTAGGTTTAATATTGAATAAAAAAAGAGGAATGCGGGTAAGCTACTACAAACAGCATAGTGAACGCATTATTGTGGCCAAGATAGACACGATGTCCACGCTTAATACGGTAGTACAAGCTTATATGCCAACTAGCTCTGCAGATGACGAAGAAATTGAAGAAATGTATATGAGATAAAAGAAATTATTCAGATAGTGAAGGGAGATGAAAATTTACTAGTCATGCGTGACTGGAATCGACAATAGGAAAAGGAAGAGAAGGAAACGTGGTAGGTGAATATGGATTGGGGCTAAGAAATGAAAGAGGAAGCCGCCTGCTGGAATTTAGCACAGAGCATAACTTAATCATAGCTAACACTTGGTTCAAGAATCGTAAAAGAAGGTTGTATACCTGGAAGAATCCTGGAGATACTAAAAGGTATCAGATAGATTATATAATGGTAAGACAGAGATTTAGGAACCAGGTTTTAAATTGTAAGACATTTCCAGGGGCAGATGTGGACTCTGACCACAATCTATTGGTTATGACCAGTAGATTAAAACTGAAGAAAATGCAAAAAGGTGGGAATTTAAGGAGATGGGACCTGGATAAACTGAAAGAACCAGAGGTTGTACAGAGTTTCAGGGAGAGAATAAGGGAACAATTGACAGGAATGGGGGAAAGAAATACAGTAGAAGAAGAATGGGTAGCTCTGAGGGCTGAAGTAGTGAAGGCAGCAGAGTATCAAGTAGGTAAAAAGACGAAGGCTAGTAGAAATCCTTGGGTAACAGAAGAAATATTGAATTTAATTGATGAAAGGAGAAAATATAAAAATGCAGTAAATGAAGCAGGCAAAAAGGAATACAAACGTCTCAAAAATGAGATCGACAGGAAGTGCAAAATGGCTAAGCAGGGATGGCTAGAGGACAAATATAAGGATGTAGAGGCTTGTCTCACTAGGGGTAAGATAGATACTGCCTACAGGAAAAGTAAAGAGACCTTTGGAGAGAAGAGAACCACTTGTAGGAATATCAAGAGCTCAGATGGAAACCCAGTTCTAAGCAAAGAAGAGAAGCCAGAAAGGTGGAAGGAGTATATAGAGGGTTTATACAAGGGCGATGTACTTGAGGACAATATTATGGAAATGGAAGAGGATGTAGATGAAGACGAAATGGGAAATAAGATACTGCGTGAAGAGTTTGACAGAGCACTGAAAGACCAGAGTTGAAACAAGGCCCCGGGAGTAGACAACATTCCATTAGAACTACTGATGGCCTTTGGAAAGCCAGTCATGACAAAACTCTACCATCTGGTGAGCAGGATGTATGAGACAGACGAAATACCCTCAGACTTCAAGAAGAATATAATAATTCTAATCCCAAAGAAATCAGGTGTTGACAGATGTGAAAATTACCGAACTATCAGTTTAATAAGTCACAGCTGCAAAATACTAACACGAATTCTTTACAGACGAATGGAAAAACTGGTAGAAGCGGACCTCGGGGAAGATCAGTTTGGATTCCGTAGAAATGTTGGAACACGTGAGGCAATACTAACTTTACGACTTATCTTAGAAGAAACATTAAGAAAAGGGAAACCTACATTTCTAGCATTTGTAGACTTAGAGAAAGCTTTTGACATTGTTAGCTGGAATACTCTCTTTCAAATTCTGAGGGTGGCAGGGGTAAAATACGGGGAGCGAAAGGCTATTTACAATTTGAACAGAAACCAGATGGCAGTTATAAGAGTCGAGGGGCATGAAATGGAAGCAGTGGTTGGGAAAGGAGTGAGACAGGGTTGTAGATTCTCCCCGATGTTATTCAATCTGTATATTGAGCAAGCAGTAAAGGAAACAAAAGAAAAATTCGGAGTAGGTATTAAAATTCATGGAGAAGAAGTAAAAACTTTGAGGTTCGCCGATGAAAAAAATGGTCCAAATGGTTCTGAGCACTATGGGACTTAACATCTGTGGTCATCAGTCCCCTAGAACTTAGAACTACCTAAACCTAACTAACCTAAGGACATCGCACACATCCATGCCCGAGGCAGGATTCGAACCTGCGACCGTAGCAGTCGCGCGGTTCCTGACTGCGCGCCTAGAACCGCTAGACTACCGCGGCCGGCGGTTCGCCGATGACATTGTAATTCTGTCAGAGACAGCAAAGGACTTGGAAGAGCAGTTGGACGGAATGGACAGTGTCCTGAAAGGAGGATATAAGATGAACATCAACAAAAGCAAAACGAGGATAATGGAATGTAGTCAAATGAAATCGGGTGATGCTGAGGGAATTAGATTAGGAAATGAGATACTTAAAGTAGTAAAGGAGTTTTGCTATTTAGGGAGTAAAATAACTGATGATGGTCGAAGTAGAGAGGATATAAAATGTAGACTTGCAATGGCAAAGAAATCGTTTCTGAAGAAGAGAAATTTGTTAACTTCGAGTATAGATTTAAGTGTCAGGAAGTCGTTTCAGAAAGTATTTGTATGGAGTGTAGCCATGTATGGAAGTGAAACATGGACGATAACTAGTTTGGACAAGAAGAGAATAGAAGCTTTCGAAATGTGGTGCTACAGAAGAATGCTGAAGATAAATTGGGTAGATCACATAACTAATGAGGAGGTATTGAATAGGATTGGGGAGAAGAGGAGTTTGTGGCACAACTTGACTAGAAGAAGGGATCGGTTGGTAGGACATGTTTTGAGGCATCAAGGGATCACAAATTTAGCATTGGAGGGCAGCGTGGAAGGTAAAAATCGTAGAGGGACACCAAGAGATGAATACACTAAGCAGATTCAGAAGGATGTAGGTTGCAGTAGGTACTGGGAGATGAAGAAGCTTGCACAGGATAGAGTAGCATGGAGAGCTGCATCAAACCAGTCTCAGGACTGAAGACCACAACAACAACAACAACCGATTGATGTGTGTATGTTATTATAATACCACATAATGTGAATATTGCGTAGAATCTGACTTCTGTACAAACTTTGTGCAGTAATGGATAATTGTAAATAAGTGTTGGAAAACGCTTTATATTTCTTATTTAGTAATGAGTGGCTACAATAGCCTAAAAACTATCGTATGCACCTATATAGCCTTTAAAGTAAATATACTGAAGACTTTTTTTGTTCATTCCACATCCCAAGCGCAATTTCATTAGAGATCTGTGAAAGGTACATTAGCAAGTCTGTTATTTGTTGTACATTCTTGTTTTCTGACATATTCCACATCCCAGAGAATTTCCTCATTATTGATCAATTGGAACGATAATTATATCTAACCTCATCTAATCTACAGCAAGACGGGCAGAAGACACTGCTAGTGACTGACAACACCAGGATCGACATATCGATAGTCAAATTGAAACAAACTATGTTTTGATCGTCATCTTGTTTTACTGCACTGTTGAGTCGTTTGTAATATCGTGTTTCCAGTTAGGGTTAGAAGTTTGTGAACAATGGCCAGGAAGCTCAAAAGAGCTATAGAAATGGAGTTACATGAACAGACCACAAGAAGACGGCCGGCCACTCACAGGAACAAAATGAGTCATTATTTAAAATTTTTCAAGTGGTCAGCAGACCAACATACAAAGAGACGTCCCCTCTTATTAGATTATCCTTCTCTGCTCTGAGGACGAGCACAGCACGAAATAAATAAATAATAATAAAACTTTAATATCTATGTACACTTGTGTTAAATGTATTTGTATTGCCACTGTAGTCTAATGATGATTTCTAACATCGAAACATAGAGCTAATAAAATAAAATAAGTAGCACCAAAGTTTCTGACTGGCAGTGGTATTTGCAAAACCTATTCAAATATTCCTTACTTTTCACTTTATGCAATCATATCCTATAGCACCGCTTGCAACTTCAAGGCACCTCTTGCAGTGGATGCTATTTTCTGTTTCCGCTCTCTACGCTGACCTGCAGCACGTCCTCATGAATTACACTTCCCAGCTTTTCTATGGTATGCCTAGAGATTTTCTTCAGTAGGGACTAAAAACCATTGATTTCAAAGGCCATTTGTCCACCAGAACGACATGACCTGAGATACAATCCAGTTGGTTCTCATCAGGCATACAATACTTGGGCTGTTACAGACCTCATCCCGTTCACAATTAGACTTGATCCTCTACTCATCTTGTATCAGACCACAGATCTTACTTAAGATATTCCGCCAGAAAACGAGATGATTATTTAAGTCCTGTCTTCTGGACACGAGCGGTCTAAGGCGCTGCAGTCATGGACTGTGCGGCTGGTTCCGGAGGAGGTTCGAGTCCTCCCTCGGGCATGGGTGTGTGTGTTTGTCCTTAGGATAATTTAGGTTAAGTAGTGTGTAAGCTTAGGGACTGATGACCTTAACAGTTAAGTCCCATAAGACTTCACACACATTTGAACATTTTTTTCTTCTGGACACTTAGTGCTTCGAAACCGTAGTGTTCTATGGGTTGAGTCAATGCTTTGTAAAGCTGGAATTTGAAATTGTGAATAAATTACATAAATTTGGTACCACTTTTACATCGTCAACAATGTCTGTTTCTTCAGCCATTGTTAAGAATAAGAAAAATTTAGTTTTTCTTTAAATACTTCCAGGTCTTGGAATTTTAATGACTAATAGCTATTAGTTAATTGCTTAGTTAGTTAATTGTTCCATAGATAATATTGATGGTAATGTGCATTGTTGATAAATTTCATAAGCTAACTTAGAATAAATGTTCTCTGAGGCTGTAGCTTGTATTCCCAGCTACTTATAAGGATGTGTGCATTATATATGACTGAGAAACCCACACAAAATTCTAATTTCTTTTGAGCAATGGATACTTTTTGTCTAAATGAGGAGTTATCCCAGAATATTATCCTGTAAGACATCAGTGAATGAGGATAGGCTAGATATGTTAACTTGGTTCTGCATTCCGAAAATTGGCAATTACTCTTATAACAAAAGTAGGCTAACATAAATGTTTTAGTAACACCCGTATACGGTTTCTTCAGTTAAAGCTTTCATAATGCGCACACCCAAGAAAGTCTGTGTCTTTTCAGATTTTCTGCTCAGTTTTTTACTTTGTTGGTATGTTAGGTTAATAGGAGGTGGGATATTTCTGATAATACAAAACTGGATGAGATGTATTTTTTCAAAGCTTAAAGCTGGCCCATTTCTGCAAAACCAGGCAGTAGCTTTCACAAAAACATCATTTATCATTTTTTCTGTTGATGCTGGTGATGCTTATTTGCTCAGCAACACAACAATGCATACATTATCTGCAAAAGGGGCTAATTCTGCTTCCTGTTTCAGATTAAGGCAGATCATTAACGCAATTCAATAACAGTAGTGTGCCAGTGATCAAAACCCGGACACTCCCTTTCTAATTTTTCCCCATGTGTTTGTGACGTCCCTCTTCCTACTGCTCGAGCAGACTAGGGTTAACTTTCTGTAGTCTGTTTTTACAAATAAAAACCAATCCAGGCAAGTTCAGAATTAAGTATTGTATAAGAACTGAATTTCTCTAATAGAATATGATATACAATGAAATGCCTTGGAAATGTCACAAAAGATCAAATTGTTGATATGTTGCCATTTAAAGATTTAATTATTTGCCCAGGGTATATAAAATGCGGTAATGACATTAGTGGAATTAGGTATGAGGAGGTAATCTATTGGTTACAAACGAAGTGGTTGAGACGGATGCTCGCGACAAGCGGGATATCCGGGTTCAAGTCCTGTCCGGCACAAATTTTCATATCTCTACACCTTATGCAGCTAGTGTCAGAAAGCTATAGCAGCTGTGAATAAGTTTCACAGATTTAGTGTAGCTGCAAGATCGTCATCAGCGTCTTTTTCTTTAGATATTGTTAAGAATGTGTATTACAAGCCCCTAAGGGCAAAATGACGATCGTAATACTAGCGCTGAATATGTTTGTCCCCTTAAAACCCTGTGGCGGGAATACCAGTAAAGATGTGAGCGATAGGCACATAGACAGTACGACATATGGAAGATTGGGTCGGTCCTGGAAGCATGCTCGGATAACCGAAATGGTTAAGGCAACTGCTTGTGACAGGTGGGAAAACTGGCTTCGAGTTGTAGTCCAACACAAATTTTCGTGTGTTACTAATAAGTAACCTAATGCACCTAATCTCAGAAAGATTGCGAAACTGCGAATAAATTTCATAAATTTTACTTACTGTGCTTGTACGGTTACTATAAGGAAAACACAATTAAATTTCCAGGTGATTTGGTGGTATGGAAAGAACTAAATTTTTTACACAGAGCTACCATCTCTGATCGAGACAGTGACTCTAGCACGTATGAGCACCAAGTGGAACGGTGCCTGGATGACAGATATGGTTACATCGTTTCATGCCATTTCAGTTTTATGTCGGAGTTCATCAATCGCTGTGGGCGACACGTCAATCCCTCGGGGGCCTATGCTCAGATGTTTGCAACGAGTGAGTGACCTGGAGAACGTGCTGGCGTGCTGGCCAGAGCAAAGATCGAACAGCCCCCCTCCCGTCACCCAACGTGCGTTCTTCCATTGTCACAGAGATCACTGGGCTGAAGCAAAGCCACTAGACTTAGAACGTCAGAAATGTAAAGACTGCTGTCTAAATTAGCAGCTATATGTTATCTTGTATCCAAAGGCACCAAATGCGATGAGGCCGGTTTCTGGGCTCATATGACACAGTCTGGCTACATTTCCTGTCCTTGTAATCATCCCACAGGGAGACATCCATCGTGATGCTGTAAGCAGAAATGGTGCCATTCCTATTCCAGTGTTCTTGTTGGGCGCACCACAGTCCGGGTTTTCTTCTGCGTTTCTGCGACGAGGGAAACCGCAAAAGTGGTGATCCAGACGTCGTAGTGTCAAAGAAGATACTTCACTTTCTTGAAACAAACCCATTTCCTGACATGTCTGCACGATCCTGCACTGCCAGCATGTAATACGAGGGCTATTCGGAAAGTAAGGAACGATAGGCCGCGAAATGGAAACCACGGTGAAAATCAAAACTGTTTTATTTGCAACAGTTAACTACAACTTCCAGCTACTTATCTCTATAGTCGCCGATCCGACTTAGACGTTTGTCGTAGCATTGTACCAACTTTCCAATACCCACGTAGTAGAAAGCAGCCGCCAGCACTTTCCGCCAATTCTCTACGCTGGCCTACAGATCGTTGTCTACGCCGAAATGTTGTCTTCATAGCCAGCGGCTCATGTGAGCAGAGATGAAACACAGCATTACCAATTACTATGGCAGGAGAGAGCGCTAGGGCATGACGTATGCGGAACAGTACCAACCTTAGGAAGAAACCATGCATACTCTGACTGTGGCTGCACGGTATAGCGCGTATTAGACCGCAGTCTTTGTAACAAAGTATGAGTGAATAACTGGCCTCTAGCATAGAAGCCATGCGTTTCGGGACATAAGTTCATTAGACCCTTTTATATGTCAGTACTAGTGATTGTCGGTAGCTGAATAATGCAATTTACTCTTAATTTAATATTTTGTTCGAATTTGCATGCCTTATGAGAGATCTTTGAAAGAAGTTTGGGACAAGGCAAGAGTGTCATGCAGCCACACAAGCACCGCCCTTGGAACAGATCTTGGAAGTGAGTGCCGGGAGGGGCGCAAGTTAGTGACTTGCAGGACACTGAACAGTCTTTCGTAAAGCCGCAGTTGGATGCCCAAATCGCCGCTGGCAAACTGAAATAAGATCTTCTGTGGTGCAAGGCGCAAGCCATAAGCATCTTTATAACCCAGAAGTGGATTGAGAAGGAACGCTACTCTTGGCGAAGTGTTGGGCAACTTTGAGGGGGTGAAACACCAATGAACCTTGATTTCACAAAAACCAAATGTTTACGAAACTTAAGAAGTGGTTGGATTGGCTAATACGAATAACCTAGAGGTTAGACAGAGAAACTCGACTTCCGCCGACGAGGACCCATCTCACTGGTCCCGGAAAGAAATGAAAAGGGAGTGAGATGTCGTTTTTCAATGTTAAATGGTGGGACAAGTGTTACTGGTTAACCGCCTAAAGAATAGCACAGGGAAGGGCAGCAGCGTTTTTTAAGGAAAAGTTTTAGCAGTAGGTGCGAGGAACATCCGTAGGTCAGTTAGTCCGAATATAGAACATTCGGCAGAAAGTTTCCTACCTCAGAGAGAGCCATCAACGGTTCACCTCCGCGAGCCTCCACTGTCAGGATCACCGCCAGAACAGATGTATCGAGGTACATAGATTTCGACCTGATTTGTGCTTAGCCGGTGGCGAGGGTCGCTGGTGTGCCGTCAATGACAGACTCTGCAGCCACTTCAGGCTCCACGTACAATGTACTACGGTGAAATCGAGCCGCATCCGTAAGACGCTGCATAGCCACATTAAAGCCATTTCATAGAATTTCATAGCTTCAAGCTCCACTTTGAAGACTTACATTCAGATTCAGTGATCGGCTTGCTTTCAGTTCCGACCATAGGTTTATTGAATTCGTCTTCTTTAGTACTATTCGTCTTTTCTACCACCGTTTCGACATTCATGGTTCAACTTCGCGATTGCAATTTCTCCGTTTACATGATTGTTGGAATGTTACCCCAGTCCCGTTTATCAAGGTTTTACTAGAATAATATTATCGTCGCTTGTCAAATGTTTTCTTTAACGGAATAAATCGAATTAACTGTGATTTTTATTTCATTTAATAATTATTTAATTTCTAGTTCATAAATTTTGAGGTGTTTAATTAACATATGTCGATACATGGCCTAATTTCCACACCTGCATCTTGGATCACGCGACTGTAACTTAGCACCGACGCTGAATTGGCACCTCTGAACCCTAACATTCCATGTGGGTGTGATAGTAGAGAACGACCTTACCTCTGTCGAGTGCTGACACGTGCTGATCGACCTTTTTCATACATAAACGAAGCATAACACGATCTTTCCCGAAACAAACAACACTCAAATGTGATTATTGATTGAGAAATCGCTGTCTTATCTTTCCATATATACAGAAAGATCACGGGGTAGCCACTGCCTACTTTGTGTGCTTGTTCTGAAAATACTAATCACTTCATATCCAAGCATGCAAGGCACTTAACACCGATTTGAGGTTTGTTGCGTGCCGCCTGCATGGCGTTGCAGATTTAAAGGTAGTAGTGCACATGTTGACACAAGTCACACGTAATATCGTGCGAGGAAAAGGCGAGCTCATTTTGTGCGAGCGATGCTTTCTGTATCGTTGCTGGTATGTGGACAGAAGCTTTTCTGTCTCAAGGAAATATGTTATATTCGAACTGAGAATACCTTCAGGAATTCTACAGCAAACATATGTTAAGGATATGGATCTGTAATTTTGGGGGTCCATTCTTTCACCACTATTATGTACAGCAGTCGCCCGAGCTTTCTTACCAGCCGCTTGGTCTTACCACTGGGCGAGAGATTCGCAATAAGGGCAAGTTAAATAACACCCTCTGCAAAACCGAACTGGGATTGGACCTAACGACTTACTTGTTTTAAACTCTTTCAGTTGCTGCTCACCGCACTAGATGCCTATTTCAAAGTCCTCGATATGAAAATCTGTGCAGCGGTCAAAGGATGCCATGTCTGTGCGATCCTCTTACATGAATATATTTCAAACGCAGAATTTAGAACTTCAGCTTTCATTTTTCTGTGTTCTATTGCGACTCAAAGAATGACGGGATAGAAGCTTTTCACCCGCTAAGTGATTTTATGTAGCACCATAATTTTATCGGCTTTTCGCCAAGATCCTTTGCTAAGACACGACGGAAGAAGTAGTTGCATGCTTCTCGCATCGATCTTTTTACTGATACGGGAATCTCTAATAACTTTTGCCTGTCTGGATTTCAACATTCTTTTTTGACCCTTGCACGAAATCTCTCGCTCCAGTGCTGGAAACAACGAGCGCTCGGAGCTCACTGTTACAGACAAATCGATGAAGGAAGCCCTGTCCACAGTAGCGATTCCTCCCAACTGTAGCTGATAGTTCTGATCGCCACTGTGCGTGGTTATAAATAAGTCTGCTGGGAGAGAGAAAAATGTTTATTTATGTGTTACGACCATATTCCTTGTACATGTATCTTGTTACGTATCTGTTGTGAAATACCTGCACAACAGTATCAGGTTTCGTGTAATTTTACAGTTGACTATACTGTCTAGTGTGCATCTCCTTCCCCAGTTCAACATATTGTATGGACGGTTACACTAACCAATAACGAAATATCTCTTGGATTTGGTGAGTTACTAACTGTTAATATGGGCTGTCTACTATTTAGACACAGGAAATAGAATCACGGTTTAAGAAACCACAATTACGATCGAAATTGTTACTTTCAATAAAGACGAAGCATTAGCGGGTGGTCAATGAAAGTAAAGCGAAGCATTCTTTCAAAGGCAGGGATATTTGTTCATAGATCAGCATTTAACTGAGGTGACCATCGAAATTTTATATGATTATTCCTCCGATGAAGTGAATGATTAAGTGTTAGTTCGGGTCCCCCTTCCCCTCCACTTTTTTTAAAGAAAATCATGCCAGTCATGCCTGAAGAAGTGTGAGATGATTTAAGGAGATGAAAATGATGAACATGAAAAACATTAAGAATGTCTCAACAACAAGCATGGTATTATATCTAAATACCACAAAGAAGACCGTGAGGCTTGTAAGACAGATAAGTTTTCGCAGATTGCTGCAGGTTGGGACGGAACTAATTTTACCGCTGCCGATGCACCTGACAGGGGAAGGTCACTGTAGTTTTCGCGGACAATGGAAGAAAACTGTTTTTGTTTTGTCACTGACTAGACAGTAGAACTCTTTGGAAGGTTTTGACAGTAGAAGGGGGATCCCTCTCTATTAAAGCTCTCAATTTATATATCGCTCTGCGAGCATTGGTGTACATCAGATGATCTTTTGTTGTGGAAGCGTGTTTACAGAGTTAATAAGTGTTTCACTCTGGACAATGAGACAGGCAGTGTTCGCGAAACTGTTGGTGGAGTACTTTGGCACTGTAAGTGATGTATCTACAGAACAAATAAAGCAACAGTTGGCAGAAGAGGGTGGTGTAATAACAGAGGTTACCGCTCTTTTAATAGATGAAGAGGCATCAGATCAAGAAAATTATAGTCCGCAGCTCGTGGTCGTGCGGTAGCGTTCTCGCTTCCCGCGCCCAGGTTCCCGGGTTCGATTCCCGGCGGGACCAGGCATTTTCTCTGCCTCGTGATGACTGGGTGTTATGTGATGTCCTTAGGTTAGTTAGGTTTAAGTAGTTCTAAGTTCTAGGGGACTGATGACCATAGATGTTAAGTCCCATAGTGCTCAGAGCCATTTGAACCTAGAAAATTATAGTGGTATGGCAGTGAGGGATGTTGCCAGTGACGGATATGCAGAGAAGCAAGGTTCGTCTTAACGGAAGGAAGGTTCCAGAAGGACGTCTTGGTGATGCATATAAGATATGTACGATACAACCAAGGGAAAAAGATGGAGATATTGATCTTGCGCGTATGCCTTGTACCTTATTAGCAACTGTTACGACGCTGCACCTGAAAATTAGAACAGCGTTGGCACAGAAAAGAAAAATAAAGAGCAAGAATGTGTTACCAAACTTTGAAAACTAGCTAAAACGACGTCATTCGTAAATCCCAAACATTCTGCAAGATACGATAAATAGCGAATTACGTGGGCATTTGATAGCAAAGATACAGAAAACGCAATAATACCGGGTGATAATAACTAAACTTTCCCTATTTAACACCTTATAACACCTTCCTTTGAGGAAGTAAAGGTGAAACTGACCACAGCTCTTGAAAATTTGGCCAATTGTTACAATGCAAACCAACTGAAACCGAACCCTGGAAAGACCCAAGTCCGTGCATTCCATCTTACAAATAGGGAAGCCAAAAGAAACTGAACATCGCTTGGAGAGGAGAACAACTACTCCACTGCGAAACTCCTAAATACCTTGGGGTGACGATGGACCGTTCCTTCACAGTCAAAGCCCACTGTGAAGAAACGAGCCTCAAAGTAAAAGCGCGGAACAACATCATCCGTAAACTTGCAGGAACCA
The DNA here is from genome assembly GCF_023898315.1 of Schistocerca nitens. Taxonomy (NCBI): domain Eukaryota; kingdom Metazoa; phylum Arthropoda; class Insecta; order Orthoptera; family Acrididae; genus Schistocerca; species Schistocerca nitens. Next base: position 636,839,570 of record NC_064617.1, read on the forward strand.
TCTGGGGTGCCCAGCCAAAAGTGCTTAGAACATCTGCCTTGGCACTATGTTTCTCCGCCGCAGAATACGCAGCACCCGTCTGGCGAAACTCTGCACATGCTAAACATGTAGATACAGCCCTGAACGAGACAGGACGTATTGTTACAGGCTGCTTACGACCTACTCCTGTCAATAAGTTGTACCAAATTATGGGTATAGCACCGCCATGCATTCGAAGGCAAGCTGCTACAGAAGTGGAGAAGAAGAAACAAGAAATCGGCCCTAGACATCCTTTGTTCGGACATGACCCTCAACAGCCAAGACTGAGATTAACAAAAATCTTCCTACAGAAAACTATGGCAATTCGTTCATCTCCCAGGACTCGCAGAGAGGAGCTTTGGCGAGACTCCCTAGCTGAAGACAATCACATAACGGTCAAGGAGGAAATATCCGAAGGTTCACACCTGTCATACGCGACCTGGAAGACTTTGAACAGACTGCGAGTTGGGATGTCAAGGTGCAAAGCCAACCTCAGGGAGTGGGGCTTCAGTAATGAGGAGGAAACTTGTCGGTGTGGTGACGTACATCACGAACAACACTGCTAGTCTCAGGAACCTACCAGCTGTGTGCACTATCTTGCTGCAGCCAGCGAAACTGCTGTGATAACCGACGAATACTGGGTTGGTTCAAATGGTTCAAATGGCTCTGAGCACTATGGGACTCAACTGCTGTGGTTATCAGTCCCCTAGAACTTAGAACTACTTAAACCTAACTAACCTAAGGACATCACACACATCCATGCCCGAGGCAGGATTCGAACCTGCGACCGTAGCAGTCGCACCGCTCCGGACCGCGCGCCTTTAACCGCACGGCCACTCCGGCCGGCGACGAATACTGGGCCCGTCAAAAAATATAATCATCTTGCTGCTTGTTTATCTGCTGCTTGGTTGTATATGTTAGTGAATCTGTGTCAAAAATACTACTGTACATATTCAATTTTGCAACTTTGTAATGTGAATGAACACTTAAATCAATACTTATTAGTTTTTTGTAATTATTTTATGTCCTGGACTCGAAAAATAAAAAAATAAACCTTATAACATGGAAACTAATTACCGTAAGACTACCAAACTTGGTAGCATTGATGTCAAGGACATGAGGGAGAGAAATAACGCAGAATCAGCTCAGTTGAAATATTTTTAATGTGCTGCTACGGTACATCGTTCCATTACATACCGGCACCAATACTGCCACTAAAGGAGCTCCATATGGCGCCTATCAGTGTCCAGAAGTCGGAAAGCGCAGGATTGCATTCTGCATAGCAGAACGAAGCGTGTATGTAGGTATGCTGCCTACCTCTCTTGATATGCTGAGCTTCTGATCAGCACGTGTGTGAATGTTCCCCTGTGGCTGATAATTCGATAGTTTCCAAACGCGTTTCAGAGGAGCAGGTGAACTTCACGAGCGATGGGCGGTGGGGTCCAATCTTGCATGAAAACTGTTGAGTTCAATACGTCTGTCTCCTGCAGCGCGGCTATGACATGCTAGCTGAGCATATCGCAGTAACGCTGGCCAGTCACACTGGACGTCTTTGTCCTTGAGCGGCAACCATTTCAAAAATAGAATGGGCCAATGATGAACGTGGGCGTGAAGCCACACCGGACAGTGACACGTTCACCATACTGAGGAACTTCATGCACAGTGACTGGAGGTGAAGATCCACACATCAATTCTGTGTGTTCACCTCAACCGTCAGAGAAAAATGAGCTTCGTCTGTCCGTAGGATGGTCCAGGGCCAGCCCTCGTCAACTTCAATCCTTGTGGGAAAGTTGAGAGCACATGTCGTTGTGCGTCCTGTGGTGCAAGTTGCTGTACGGTATGGATCTTATACGGATGCCATTTGAGAACGGTTCGAAGTACCGTCCGTACAGTGGACCACGGGATGTTCAACTGTCGTGACATAGCACGCGCACTGTCTGACGATCGGGAATTGCACGCAGCGTTGTCTGCCATAGCAACAGCTATTTCATCAACTACCTGTGGTGCAACCAGTCATCGGCTTCTTCCCGGAGCGACGTACAGTTCTCCAGTCGCTTCGAACTTCTTCATCATGCTCCGCACAGCAGGCGGAGACAGAAGACACTTCCGTAATCCCTTCAGCCGGCGATATTCTCGAAGTGCAGCTGCAGCATTACCGTTATTTTGATAATAGAGCTTCACCAATAAAGCTCTGCTCCTTTTGTCCAAGCTCATGCTGACACGTCAACAAGTGCTCTGCGACCGGTCAGCCGTGTGAGACTATGAATCACGATGACTGACCACAGCACCTGGTGGCAATAGATGGAACTCGACGGTGGCGCCGTGGCGCTTGGAATTCATGCACCTCGTACTCTGGACATTAATGCTACCAAGTTTGGTACTGGTTTGGTAGTTAGTTTCCGTGTTATAACGTGTTAAACAGAGAAAGTTTAATTCCAACCGCCCGGTACTTGACAGCACATTGAGACTTTGCCCACTGAAAGTAAAGAAGAGAATTGGCTCTCACAGTTCACTGTAGTTCAGGTCTTTCGCATCGTGGTAAGGAATTTAAAATCTAGGAATAAGATTGTCTGTCGCAAAATTATCCACAAAGTTAGCAAGCGGTTGGTTGAAGGGGACGCCGGTGTTCAACAAAAAGCTTATTATTTCGTGAAAGAAATCAGGTCTCTTATCGAGGAAAACCTTTCGTCACCAGATCAGGTAGTTACTGCCGACCAACAAGATTTGATAAAGAACTACGATGTGGATGGACTCTCACAGTGAAGGGAAGCAACCATGTCTCTGGCGCGGTTTCATACAAGGCGGCAACGACATTCTCTTATATGATAATACCTGGGATTGTGATGGATAGTACCCCATTTGTATATCCTCGTATCGCAGGCCACGGGCCACTTTGCTGCAAATACGAATAAATTTTACCGAGTATTAAGGCGTTTGCTGGTAAATCTGCCAACATTACGAAGGGGAGTTTAAAATTATACCTGGAACAAATAATGTGGCTAGGCAGACAAGAAAAAACTGAAGCCCTTCTTTCGTTGGCTCCTGGACAGCCAACAGATATGACGAACTATACAACGCTGTAATTCCTGAAGGCTTTGAATTCATCAAGAAGGTGATACCAGCGAAATACACAGGCATTGTGCAACCTGCCGACTTCTTCTTCATCCGTCCATATAAAAATTTTGATATATTTATCACAGATACAATTATGGTATCTTCTGACAGTGACATTAACATATGGCACAGAGACCACTTCTTACACCTGCAGTCGTTAGTGTATTTCCAGTTCTCGGCGGCACGATACCTCTACTTAATCAAATTTGTATATTTCAATGCGGCTACAACAAAGACTTTCCTGGTGTTCATCAAACACCCTTACAGTACTGTTTCGAATAAGGATTAACGGAAGAGTGTTTCCATGACAGCAATGACCAAGTTGCCTTCATAAAATGTGCACACTGCGAGAAATGCCTGTGCTTTGACCATGGTGTTAGTGCTAACTTCCATATTTTATCTACCTCCTATAGTGTAGTCAAGTAATCAAACTCTGTTATAGTGTTTCATGTCTTCTTATTGACTATTTGTCTCAAATAATCCTTTAGTGTAATAAATCATTCGTACTTACAGTACTCTGCCTCGGGATGACTGGGTGTTGTGTGCTGTCCTTAGGTTAGTTAGGTTTAAGTAGTTCTAAGTTCTAGGGGACTGATGACCATAGATGTTAAGTCCCATAGTGCTCAGAGCCATTTGAACCATTTTGAACTTACAATACTGACATCGTAACTTTGACGACCGATATCTCCAGTTGTAATAGTCCATAGCAGCTACAATTTTTATGGCGTATGTATATTTTGTTGCTCTATTAACTGCGCTATTTATGCATATAATTTGCGCGACAACATATCGAAACCTTTCCACGTGAGTATCAGTTTGCTGACTTTCCATAGCGGAATAAGAACACATTTCCATGAAGCGGTCACTTTTGCACTTTCGTTAAGTAACTGTAAGGATCCATGTAGGAAAGAGATAGAAAGGTTATTGTTATATTTGGAGGATTAAATAGCCTCTCCTGAAGCTATGAAAGTTGAGTTATTTCTTCTTTAAAACATGGACGTTGTAAGAGAAAAGTACATCTTTGCAGACCCCGTGGCTTCAGCAGTAGTTAGCAATTAAACTCGTAGGAGAAGAAGTTAAAAAGCTTGTGCCTTGCGCGTAATTAAGTTTGTTTTTACATGCTTGTGTTTGGAAGTAAACAGTAACTTGTCACTGACTTCATTTCTTCAGTTCTTTTTGGTTTTATAAGAGCTAGGTTCACGAATAGATATAGCTCGGGATTGGGAGCGTTACAAGATCGTGATGTAGTAGCTGGTTGTTGCCCGTGAACAGCCGGAAATTGTGTTAGCAGCCCTTGACTGAACTCATACGGGCGCTGTGAACCGCAGCAGTGATTAATTAGCAGGGCAGTCTCGTGATTCAAACGCGGGGCGGAACCTAACTAGTTACTACTGTTGTCAGAATGAGATTTTCACTCTGCAGCGGAGTGTGCGCTGATGTGAAACTTCCTGGCAGTTTAAAACTGTGTGCCGGACCGAGACTCAAACTCGGAACTTTTGCCTTTCGCGAGCAAGTGCTTTACCAACTGAGCTACCTAAGCACGACTCACGCCCCGTCCTCACAGCTTTACTTCCGCCAGCACCTCGTCTCCTACCTTCCAAACTTTACAGAAGCTCTCGTGTAAACCTTGCAGAACTAGCACTCCTGAAAGAAAGGATATTGCGGAGACATGGCTTAGCCACAGCCTGGGGGATGTTTGGAAGGTAGGAGACGAGGTACTGGCGGAAGTAAAGCTGTGAGGACGGGGCGTGAGTCGTGCTTGGGTAGCTCAGTTGGTAGAGCACTTGCCCGCGAAAGGCAAAAGTCCCGAGTTCGAGTCTCGGTCCGGTAAGCAGTTTTAATCTGCCAGGAAGTTTCAGTTACTACTGTTGCCGACGTAGTTCGCAGAGACAGTCGGTGTATACATAAAACAATCACGTGATGTCGGTTGTCGGGTCGTCCTTGCATCTGGAGCTGTTTCACGGTAGAGGTAAGCTCATCGGAGAAAGTCACCGCTAGAGAATTCATTACAAGCATCTTTTAATAACGTGTAATTCCGCCCCAGACTTGATGACTGCCTAGTTTCTGTTAGAAACTGAGTCCACGATGTTGTGCAGGTGCATCGCATTCAGGTTAAGACAATCCTTAACGATCTGATCGCGCAATTCCACGAAATTGCGGAGATGCTGATATCGGCGTTTTACCATCTGTTCCAGCATGTCCCATACATTTTCTGTGGGGTTCAAGTCAGGAATTTTTGGAGGCCTATCGAGCTATAATACGGTGGGGCTGTGTTGAGAAAACTAGTCATATATTCCTCTAGCCCGATGAATTTTGCTGTAGTCGTTTTGAAAAATAGATGGCTCTGAGCACTATGGGACTTAACATCTATGGTCATCAGTCTCCTAGAACTTAGAACTACTTAAACCTAACTAACCTAAGGACATCACACAACACCCAGCCATCACGAGGCAGAGAAAATCCCTGACCCCGCCGGGAATCGAACCCGGGAACCCGGGCGTGGGAAGCGAGAACGCTACCGCACGACCACGAGCTGCGGGCAAAAATAGATGTGTCAACGGTCTTTTGAGAGGAGACCGACTCTAAATGTTCATTGCATGCAGTTACCGTCGCAATGTTGTCCCGCTAAAAAAGGTGGGTTTCGACCTTCATTCATTGTCTGCATCAATTGCTGTCGTGTTTGAAATCAGTTTTGATTAACGCATCTCCCGTCCCTCTCTGACAGGATCTCTTTCTGACCACAGTTTTGTCGTGTTTCGTGGCACGTGCATTACACCACTGTTTGTAGACACGTTGAACGGTCTATTGCGAAACACTAGCAAATCCAGAAACTTCACAACTATGGGGTCATGAGCATGGTCAAACACCATCGTCCCTTTTTGCCACTCTGGCACGTCATTGCATTTTCGCATGCTTAAGGACAATGTCCGCTTGAAACGTAAATGTTTTTCTAATCGCTATCGCCTTATACTCACGTAGTCACGTTGAGCTAGCGGATGAGCACGTGACTCGGCAGTTGCGCCATTTCTAAAGGCTTAACGATTCATCTGTGCACTGAGGTGACTACTTTTTTGTCCGACGAGCTTGGAAAGAAGTAAATGGTGACTGATATACCACAGAGCCAGCTGACCTTCCTTCTCCTGTTCGAAAGCTGCAATCTCTCCTCTTTCGAGGTCCAGCAACAATAGAAAGGGCAATTTGCTGGAGGAAGTTGGAACGTCAGCTGCGTGATCGCGCCTCTCAGGGGAACAGCATCACTGGAATAAAATGGCTCATATGAATTCTGCTCAAAAAGCTCCCCGAACTTCGTCCACAAAATTTTTCTACACTTATCTCTTACCTATTGTGCATTGTGTCCTTAGAAATATTCTCCTCCACAACTGATCTCCGCTCCCAACACTATTAACACTTCCAGAAGCAGTCTTCGTACGCCTTTTGCTATAAACGCGCGAAGAGTCGTCTGTGTATTTTCTTTTACATCGTCTATTGTTGCAAATCTTCTTCCTTTTAACGGCGTTTTCGACGCTGAAAATAAAAAAAGTCCGCAGGTGTCAAGGTTTGGAGAGTACGGACGATGAGGCAACAGAGATTTCGGTTTTTGTGCAACAGTCACGCACCAACAGGTACGAATGTGCGGCTGCATTAACGTGATGCAAGAGCCGTGAATTGTCTCGCCACATTTCAGGCCGTTTCCTTCTCATATTGCCGGCCGCGATGGCCGTGCGGTTCTGGCGCTGCAGTCCGGAACCGCGGGACTGCTACGGTCGCAGGTTCGAATCCAGCCTCGGGCATGGGTGTGTGTGATGTCCTTAGGTTAGTTAGGTTTAAGTAGTTCTAAGTTCTAGGGGACTTATGACCTAAGATGTTGAGTCCCATAGTGCTCAGAGCCATTTGAACCATTTGAACCAGCCTTCTCAGATTTTCTCTCAGGCGCCGCAACACGTCCCAATAGGACCACCGATTTACCAGTTTGTCCCTGTGGCACGAGTTGATGATGAAATAATCCTTCAGAATCAAAGAAAACTGTCAGTATGGCTTTGATATTTGGCCTGACCTGACGAGCTTTTTTGGTCTTGGAGAACCTTTCCCGACCCGTTTTGAAGATTGAACCTTGGTCTGAACATTATAACCTTGGATCCATGTCTCATCACCAGTTATGATCCTCTTAAGGAGTATCTCGTGATACAGAATGCCTACGGTCATGAGTGCTTAAGCCGTACTCCGTTTGCGTGATCCAAAATCTCTTCACGGATTGCGAGGCGAGCGAAGGTGTTTCTGGTCTTCACTCATGAGGGGTGGGACGAACTTGGCGACAACACGATGCTTTCCAAGATGCTGTGTCGGGATTTCATGACATTACCCAACTGAAATGTTACGTTCTTCTGCAATCTCACGAACAGTCGGTCTTCTATTGGCTCGCACAATTTCGGTGTCGTTCCTGACATGGGCGTCGTCGGTAGACGGCGAAGGCCGTCCTGAACGAGGGTCACCTTTAACTTCCGTCAGGTCATTTTTAACCCGTGTGAACCATTCGTAACACGGAGTACGGCTTAAGCACTCATCACCGTAGGCTTTCTGCATCATTTGATGTGTCTGTGTAAAGGTTTTATTGAGCTTTACGCAGACGCGTTGCTCCTCTAACTCCACCAACTCGAAATCCGCAAACTGTGCTACACAGCGTTCCATTCAATACAATACTGAACAATAACTTACAGACATACAACAGTGGAACTTCCGGCAGTTACAAATTCAACTCAGGCATATGCAAGGATGCCAACCACATTTCGCTCCAACAAACCATTGGCACGAAATTACGAACGTTCCGGAATTTTTTGAACAGACCTCGTCGTGCGTGCCGTGGCTGACAGCGACACCACTGACATCTGGCGCCTGAGGTGTGAGACTTTTCTCGGTTCCTGCCGGAGACTGGTCGAAGTGGTGAAGATATTTATCCTCACTCGTGAGGTCTCCGCACAGATGTCGATCAGCAGCAACGCTCGGAGGGCTGATTAAGGACCTCTCGTCTGGAGCAGAGTGCAGGCTCTAAACCACAGGTTTCGTCAGTTCTCTGACGAGATCGTCTGTAAAGTCTTCAAACTATGCTATCGGGTGGAGATCTGCAAAGCTGCTAGGCCAGGCGTGCACTATACACTGGGAACAGCCACTCGGGTGCCATAGTACGTGTGGAGTGCACGTGGGTTTCTTTTTGATTAGGAGAAGCTTGGGTAACCACTGTTGAAAAGCTGCCATGTGGTAACTTAATACAACAGGTTGGATTGCAGATTAAGAGAACAAGAATAACAAAAGGTAAATTGCTAACTATTGGAGCCGTCACAGCAGAACACTAGAAATTGTCTTTCCTAGAAAGCAGTCACTATCACATTACATTAGAAGCTGAAAGTTTGTTGAGGCCCATGGAAAAAAAGAAATTTTTTACTACGCACCGAACGTATATTGGGGTGATATCTCAGACTCCGCAAAACTTGGAGAGTTTGTAGAATGAAGGAACAAGCAAAAACATTAGACATAGTAAGGTCCAAAATGAATCGACTTATATGAACAGAAATGACTTGAATCGATGGTTCAAATGACTCTAAGAACTATGGGACTTAACTTCTAAGGTCATCAGTCCCCTTGAACTTAGACTACTTAAACCTAAGTAACCTAAGGAAACCACACACATCCACACCCGAGGCAGGATTCGAACCTGCGACCGTAGTCGGCTGAATCGATGGTCTTAGATTAATAACCGGCTGTTTCTATCTACCATCAGACTGAAACATATCATTGGTAGTATCATTTAAAGCTATCCTTACTCTGGCAACATGTATATAACCCGACCATACAGTAGTAGAGATGGAGTCTTTAATTAGGAAAACTATGTATACGATATCCATCATGGGAACAAACAGACTTACTAAGTAATACTGAATGTATGTTGATGAAGGGTAAGAATGAACTACAAACCAATTGGCTACTGAAATATGGAAATTTTAACAACGTAACTTACACTCTGTAAGTTGAGTAACTGCCTGACAAAAACAATTTGGCGTTACTGAATCTAAACAACATTAAAAAATGACATTTCATCGCAATTAATTTCACTCTATCCATTTTTAAACCTAACCTTTCAACAAAAAGAACTGAAGCACAATAACATAGAACGCAACTACTAATAAAGGAAACTATATGGTTTCAGAGACTTTTTCAAGTCTCAGACATCTATAATGTATACATAGAGACTGAAGTGGGAATACCAAGTGAGTTGTGGGGTGAATGAGAATTTGGACTGAGGAAAGAGGCATGCTAGGGTAGTCTGTCCAGTTGTGCAAACCCACTGCACGCGGAGTGTTATAGTGGTCAGCGCATCTGCTTCGTGAGCAGAAGACCGGGCGTCGAATCCTGGCCTTAGCACAGATTTTCATTCGCTGCTTCAGTCTGTATGTAATAAGTATTATAATGGGTGTTGTGTGATGTCCTTAGGTTAGTTAGGTTTAAGTAGTTCTAAGTTCTAGGGGACTGATGACCATAGATGTTAAGTCCCATAGTGCTCAGAGCCATTTTTTTATTATAATGGTTTACCTTTTAACAGGGGTACACGAAAGGAGCCCCTCCCCGAAGATCATGACAACGATCGGGCGTACCCTGGGCAACGTTAGGCCTGTGCCTAACGGCCAATCCTTTCAACACCAAGACACCACAAATAGGCTTTTATCAAAGCCAGCGCTAAATATAATGTCCATAAACATTGAAGGGCTCTCTCATGAGAAAGAAGTGCTACTTGCTGTAGCATGTAAAACTCACAACTGTGATCTCTTACTAACCCAAGAGACCCACATTGGCCCCACAAATAGAAGACCAAAGATCCACGGAATGAAATTAGTAATTGAAAGACCACACGAGCAATATGGCAGCGCAATCTTCGCCAAAATGGGCTTAGGTATTACATCTGCAGAACTGACATCTCAAGAAGACATCGAAATCTTGACTTTAGAGTTACAGTCCTGCACTGTGACGTCTATATATAAGCCACCGAGCAGGGAGTTCAGATTCAGTGAGCCAACCAACTTCAACTCACAACCAACGAAAATAGTAATGGGCGACTTCAACTGTCATGGATCAGCCTGGGGGTACAGGCACACAGACAAAAGTGGGGACGACCTAGAAACCTGGGCAGACTCAACTGGCCTTAAATTAATACACGACCCCAAACTTCCATATTCCTTCAACAGCAGCAGGTGGAACCGTGGATACAATCCAGATAACATCTTTGTCAGCGAAAACGTAGCACATCAAACCAGGAAGGATGTGGGAGAACCCCTCCCACATACACAGCACCGAGCTATATTATGTCTGGTTGAAGCAGTTGTTAAACCAGCAACCACCCATTTCCAAAGACGTTTTAATTTTAAACGTGCCCTATGGGACAAATTCTCTGAAGAACTTGACAAAGAGGTGCAGAACCTTGATGCTAGCCCGGAAAAATATGACACTTTCATTGAATTAGTTAAAACTGTCTCCCGAAGAAATATCCCCCGAGGCTGCAGAACTAGTTATATCCCTGGACTTGACGGAAACTCAAAGGTTCTTCTGGAACACTACCAACAGCTCTTCGAGGAAAACCCTTTTTCAGAGGAAACAACTATGGCGGGAGAAGAACTCCTCCAGGCCATATCAGCCTCAAGAACAATGAAATGGTGTAATCTAATCACAAACCTAGACATGAAACGGAATAGCTGAAAGGCCTGGCAACTTCTTAAAAACATCAATAATGACCCCTCATCTAATACACAAAATTTGTATAAGGTCACACCAAATCAAATAGCAAATCAACTTCTACTTAATGGTAAAACCAACAGGAAGCACCCAAGAAAGAAACTACAGAGAGGCACTCAAGAAAAAGACCACCTAGGCACCCCCTTTACTCTGAAAGAGTTAGAAGATTCCATCTCCATAATGAAAATTAATAAAGCCGCTGGCCTAGATGATCTACGCCCAGAACAAATAAAAATGTTCGCACCTGTTACCAGACGGTGGTTACTAGATATGATGAACAAATGTGTTCTTGAAATGAAAATCCCCAAGACTTGGCGGAAGGCAAATATAGTAGCTATACCAAAACCTGGGAAAAACCCCACAGACCCTAAAAATTTTCGGCCTATCTCCCTGCTTTGTCAGCTCTATAAAGTCTTAGAAAGAATGATCCTTAACCGCATCTCAGAACATGTAGACAAGAATATAATAAAGAGCAAGCAGGATTCCGCCCAGGAAGGTCATGCTGTGGACAAATCCTCAACCTTACACAGTACATAGAAGATGGATACGAGCGGAAACAAATTACAGGTGCAGCCTTTATCGACCTTACAGCAGCTTACGACACCATAAACCACAGTAAGTTAATATCAAAAATATATAACACGACAAAAGACTACCGACTGGCGCAATTCATCCAGTGCCTGTTGCAGAATAGACGGTATTTTGTCACGCTGCAGTCGAAGAAGAGCCGATGGCGGACCCAGAAAAATGGCCTACATCAAGGTAGCGTCCTCGCCCCATTGCTGTATAATATTTATACCAATGACCAACCGATCAGCATGGACGCTCGCTCCTTCATCTATGCAGACGATACAGTCGTTGCCACCCAGGGAAAAACCTTTGAAGAGGTAGAAAGTAAATTAACTTTAGCGATTGGAAAGCTGGGTGACTATTATGATAATAACCACCTCAAGCCAAACCCAGCAAAAACCCAGGTCTGTGCTTTTCACCTACGTAATAAGGAAGTAAGGAGGAAACTCAACATAAGCTGGAAGGGACAACATCTATCTCACTGCGACACACCAAAATATCTTGGGATTAAACTTGACCGTGCTCTCACCTACAAGGAACACTGTTTGGCCACAAAGATGAAAGTGAGTGCCAGGAACAACATTATCCGCAAGCTAACAAATAGCAGATGGGGAGCGCAACCTACAGTTCTCCGCACGTCAGCTTTAGCTTTATGTTTCTCCACTGCGGAGTACTCGGCACCCGTTTGGCAAAATTCTACCCACGCTGAACAAGTAAATATAGCATTGAATGAGACTGAACGCATCATGACAGGATGCCTCCGCCCAACTCCCACAAAGCAGCTGTACCACCTAATGGGCATAGCCCCGCCAGACATCAGAAGAAGGACTGCCGCAGAAATCGAGAAACATAAACAGGAGACAGATCCCAGGCATCCAATGTTCGGATACAATCTTCAACCTCGCCGACTTAAATCAAGGAAGAGTTTCCTACGAACAACTGAAGCAACTCTTTTATCGCCTAGAGCACGACGAGAAGAGCTGTGGTACAATGTGGACCCAGGAAGACCAGGGAATAGCCCCAGGGAAGAACCCACAGCTGGCTCTGAACTCCCATATACGACCTGGAAAGCGCTGAATAGACTACGAACAGGCGTATCAAGATGCAGAGCAAAGTTGGAAAAATGGGGCTACATCAGTGCAGACGAGCCCTGCGAATGTGGAGAACAGCAAGACTCACAACACCTACTGGTCTGCAGGAAACTAAACAACCCGTGTTCGACTCAAGACCTATTTGAAGCAAATGACAAGGCTATTCAAGCTGCAGTGTATTGGGCTTCACGTGGGATATGAAAATCGCTCTGTTTCGCATCCTTAGCTCTTATCATTATATGTTACATACTTTTCTATATTATTGTAGTTAATTTACCTTATAACCATGTATTATTGTATTATAACTGCTTCTCTTGCATTGTAATATATTTTTTTTTGTAAAATGGTGATGTCTTGGATACGATAAATAAATAAATAAACCTTTTAACAAGGGAATATAACTTAAAATCTGATTTCAGTTAGATTGTTATTGCGTAAGTAGTTCAGATGTACATACTTGACTGCAATTAACATTGATAACATTTTTCTTCATTAAGTACCATGTAGGTTGGTCGCCACATGCAGAATGTCAGTCAGTTGTTAGCAACATTATTAGAGCTATAAGAACAATGATACCAGCAGTAGCAGTGGTGGTAGTCTTAGTGGTAGCAGTTGTTATCAGCGAAATTGTTGCCTTGTCGTTACGTTGCGCCTAAATGACAAGGTTCCATTGCAGACTTGTACAAAAAGCAGCAATTTACCATACTTCTTCAACTGCATGTGTGTGTGTGTGTGTGTGTGTGTGTGTCGTTTGTATCTGCAGGCGCGTTTCTACCTTTTATATGTTTTGCCAAAGGATATATTTCTTCCTCAAAGCGACGCCGAAGCTGCTATACTCTAAATAACGTCATCCACTACCAGAGTTGGAATACGTATGGAAAAAAAGCCGGTGCTACGACTTTTCATCTGTATAATTAAATAAATTATCGTCTCCCGCGATGCGAGTGCCGTGGCCGTTTCTATAATCCATTAAATCTTGATTCATATTGTACCGGTGGGGGCTACGGTGAGCACCGGCAAATATTTCACGCGCTGATCACCAACGTGTGGCGCTCCTAAATGGAGTTACGGCGCAAGATCCGGGAGCCTTGCGCATTAAACAGAGCCATACATCACCTCACGAGTGCCTCCCTGCCGAATGAATTATCCGCCTGTCACTGCCGGGACACGCAGGCACTTTTTCAATGTTCGCTTTCTCGCTGCTTTCAGCAGCGGAAATATTCCGTTCCACAGTTATCTGCGGGTCGGGTTTCGGCATTTTTCGCTCTAAAGAATTTGCCAGGCACGCTACTTTATAGAAGGAGACGGAATAAGCTACTTCACTCTGAACTTGCATATACGTGCAAAGTGTGAAACCAAACCCGATCCAAAAATTTTCGGAGACTACTCAGAGACATTTTGTGTGTACAGTGTTATTTAAAAAGATGGAGCAAATTAACTGATTTGTATTTCATGAAGTATAAACTCTACATGAACAGTCTATTTACCAATAAAAAGAGGATGTTCTGATTTTTTAAACACATGTTATAAATGTTCACTGTCGCCCCCTGAGACGCCCGCTAAACCCGCTGGGCAGAACAGGTGATAGGGTTGTGGAAAGGGCCAAGGGCTGAGGTCAGTTTATACTTATAATTGTCCTTTATTGTACTTTAGTAACTCTTTAACGGCTGAAGGCCTCCAACAAGAAATCTTAACAAGAAAAAAATCCAATTAAGATAGCAATAAAATAATTCAAAAACAACATACGCAAAGCAATACAAATGGCTGAGGGCCACAATTAAACTTCAAAAGATCAAAATATATTACCATAATCTTTAAAGGCAGAAGGCCGCACTGTTTAAGCTTGAAAGGTAAATTTAAAAATTTATTTTGCCAAACTTTAAGGAACCACAATAACCATAAGCCTAAAATTTAAAATAGCTTACAACAGATAAACACCGGTGGCACTCAGGATGCCTCCAGAGAGGTCGGTCTGCCCTCATTCGCTTAGGTGAGACACGTGGTGAGCCCAACTATACTTGATCTGTCGGAACCCAATCAGGGGGCAGCCACGGTCCGACCGACACAACAACTTGCTTCCCGTCAGTCAGTACACGAGAACCCCAACCGGCAACGTTACAAACGTGATGATCCACAATGGAGTATGTATTAGCTGTCAACATTACACACCATGTTGGACAGCGACAACAGGTGAGGGAAGTACGCTGCCTGAAATTATGTTAGTGGCCACGGCAGGTAACCGGAACACTAACGGCCACTAGGCAGAAAATTCCACAGGTGCACTCAAATCGCAGTCGACCAAAATAGTTAATTGCACCGCTTGGCGGCTAAATCTCAGCAGTAGAACCACTCGGTGTTGCTCACCAGAAAACCTCCCCAAGAGCAAACCACCGAAGCGAAACACCACAACTTGAATAGACGTGGCTGGGGTAGTTGAAACCACTACTCAACTTTGACGTCCTGGGTCGGTGAACCACGAAGCTCGTCGTGGCGATCGGACAGCTCCAGACACGCTCCGAGACTACCCAGGGGCTGCCAGCGGCCCCAGCCGACCGCACTGCGCGGAGATAACTTCCCTGGTCCGCAACAACCGACCGACTCCCCTCAGAATGCCGACAACATCCAAATCCGTCGTCAGTAGACATAACGCTAGCTACACACACGACCTGACAAACACTTGAACGGAGAGCTGAACGATACACGACAGTAACTAAGGATGCACGAAGACAAGTCGGGAGTCGATGCACACACACACACACACACACACACACACACACACACACACACACACACACACACACACAGCCAACTCATGAACGATCGGCGAGCCCAAACGCGTCGTCCGGTTGGACGACTGACCGACGATCCACCCAGACCGTGGGCCGGCTCAAGTGATGCGTGGCGGCAATGGTCGGGCGAGCCATGTCGACGCAGACCTCACTGCTCCAACACGACTGCACTAGTGCTGCATGGCAACTCCTCGACTGGCAGGTCCGGACTGCGCTCCCGACACGTCCCCAACCGACAGGCAGCCCAAACTCGCAACACGAACTCGCGACATGAACTGGTTATCCGAACTGCCGGCACGAACTGAACTATGGCAGATAACGACCGGGATATAATAGCAGTCGAGCAAAGATACTACAAGAGGGGATGTATCGATACGCGCTGCTAGCGCCGGTCACGGCCAGTCAAAGCAGCACCTCAGCAACAGTAGTAATTTAAATTAACGTAGTGAGGTGGAAGTACGTTAAACACAGCGTGTAAAATAGATGATGGCGGGAACACGAGCCAGGCACGGCTCACCCCTGTTTGCTATGTGGCAAACATCTAGGAGGTAGCCAAAATCGTGCAACACGCGAAGAAACGTGTTTTGCGTTAACGGAGTTCACGGCAACAGTGAAATGTTCCGCAGGTCGGCCACAGTTGTTGGTAGAGGTGGGACGCAAAGAGCTCCCTTAAGATAGTCTCCCTTAAGAAGTCTCAGGGCGTGGCATCGGGAGATCTCGGTGGTCACAAGCGTAGAGCCAAGCCTCGATTTCTCATGCGACGTAACCGATTCTGAGGAAGGAAATGATTTAAAACTCCTCAGACACGACGGTGTCAATAAAGCGGAGCTCCAACCTATTTGAAAAATCGAGGAGCCGCCCGCACCAGCCATAGGGTGCCCAACAAATCTGATGATGGCTTAAACATAAGCCGAAACAAATGTTATTGCGATCTCAACAGTTGTTTTAACCAAAGCCTAGCACCAGATCACTGCGCTCCACCCACAATGTAGTCTAAATTTACGAAAAATGAAGTGTTCTGAATCTTCAGCAAGCTGAGGAAAAATCCATTATTCCAACATGTCCAGACACAGTATTCCACTTGAAGCCAAAAAAGGAATGGTCCATAAACTTTTGTTTGTGGTAAGGCACAGAACACGTTTAACTTAGCCGAGTCTCTCTCGTGCTGCGATGTTGAACGGGGATTTTGAAGACCCCATAGGCGAACATAGTTGCTACATCGCTAAAAATTAGGTGTGGTAGAAACGCGTCACCCTCCACCATTTTCTTTATATCAGCATAAAATTCAATATGCTATTCTTTATCATTCTCAAGGAGAACCTGTTTAAGTTCTAAGCAGTAGGGTCTGTACAGCAAACGGCCTCTCACACAGTTGTTTGAGGTATTCCTAGTTCCATTCTAGCTCTATTGCTTGTCTTACGGGACTTCGAAGAAAACTGTCTTGTACTGTCTGACGTCACCCTCTGACACACCGGTCGACACGGACATTTTCCTTCGCAGAGACATCAAGTTTCTTGAAATTGCTCAAACCAACAGCTTATGATTTTCCTAGTTGGTGGTTCAATGCCGAATCGGAGACGAAATGTCTGTTGCACTGTAACTGCCCCTTCACTTCTTGCAAACTCAAGAGCGCAGAAAATCCTCTGCTGCCTCGTAGCCAACTTACTCCCAACTGCCTATTGGTGCGAGTACACCAGCAGCAGTTGACGCAACTCCCTAGTGGCCGATTACGTAGCTGGTGGTCAACAGAACAAATCTTCGGACCTTCCTCTTTCCTGCGGTACGTAGACTGTTCACGTCTCATTTATAAGTCTTGAAATGCAAATTAATTAAGTTAGGTCCACCTTTTTGAATAACCCCGTAATTCGGTATTTTGATGTAGGGGGCGGGTTGTCTCTCGTGTCCCGTTATAGAATAATTGCATTACGTTTCATTTCTTATCCTTTCTACCAACTTTGCAGTAAAATTACACAGGGTGGACAAATATACTGAACCATGAAAACCACAGATTACAGTAACTAACACGAAGTAGGAAAACCGTTGGCATTCAAAATCCAGTCGTCTCGGAATGGATAAATATAGGCACTGTGTGTTTGTCAAAGATATCTTATACTATTCTTCCTGCAAAAATAACGACAAGTTCAGATAACGATTATGGTGGTGGAAAAAATTACGTACCCTTCTCTCCAAAGTAGACTACTTAATAGTATTAAGATCTCGTGACTATGGTGGCTAGGGGATACGCGACAGTTCATCCAAGTGCTCGCAACACTAGTCATATCCTATTCATTGCTGCCTTCGTGTTGTTTCGATACTGACAGGTTTCGCCATGTGATATTCAGTTCTGCAGTGGCTTTTGTAGATGTAGTCCCCTTATTTTTCGTCACAATCCTCTTCAATGACCGTCCGTCAAGATCATTCAAAGCGCACTTTCATCCGCGTTGTAAATTAGTGGATGAGGTTTTTCCTCTTTTCCAGTATAAATCTGCGATACGCTGCCTTTTGAAACAACAATACTGTGGTTACCCTGGTTACAGAAGCACCCACCACACGAGAACGAACAATCTGCCCACTGTCGAATTACCTAAGCTCCGATATAATGGACTCACACCTATACAGAACACTGTTCTGACCACGACTGGCACTTGCCATATTTTGATGACATTGGCCAGGTGCCATTCGTGGTCGGATACAAGGCACTTGCCATATTTTGATGACATTGCGCAGGTGCCATTCGTGACCGGATACAAGGCACTTGCCATATTTTGATGACATTGGCCAGGTGCCATTCGTGGTCGGATACAAGGCACTTGCCATATTTTGATGACATTGCGCAGGTGCCATTCGTGGTCGGATACAACAGCGCCACCTGCAGCATTCGCAAGTATCTGCATTTCTGTTCAGGTAAGCATATCTCTCGATCCTTCCAAATTTTTCTCCTACCCATCTATGTGCACAATGGTGCAAACATTGTTGGTATGCTATGTGTACCTAGTTTGGAAACAAATTAATTCCATTCGCTACCGGTACTTACTGTCAGAAACCACTTTGACATAAAGGGTGAGCATTCCCCATTACAGAAATTTATTTCTAAACGACTATGATAGATTTAGCTATGTGACTTGTGGTTGGCCGGCCGCGGTGGTCTAGCGGTTCCAGGCGCGCAGTCCGGAACCGCGCGACTGCTACGGTCGCAGGTTCGAATCCTGCCTCGGGCATGGATGTGTGTGATGTCCTTAGGTTAGTTAGGTTTAAGTAGTTCTAAGTTCTAGGGGACTGATGACCACAGTAGTTCAGTCTCATAGTGCTCAGAGCCATTTGAACCATTTTTTTTTTGAACTTGTGGCAAATGGTAACTTAATTGCCGAACATTTCATGGACATAATTCTGCATGTTCTCTAACAGTGTCTGATTTCTTTTATTTTTTATTTTTTTTTTCTTGTTAGAGGTAGCGTAATTGAGGTGTGCTGCTCCCACAACTGAGTCTATGCAGGAGAAAATGCATAATGGTTTGTGGTTTCATGAAACAATATGACAAGTGTGACATTTGGAATTTTACGTTGCACCTCAGTTTACATGAATTTCAATCTCTGGTAGTGTCTCAACAAGATAGTGCACCACCACAATGATGATTATTTGTTAGCCAGTTCTTGGATGAACTCTTTCGGTAAGGATGGAACAACGTTATGGTCACTATCTTCACCAGAAATAGCCTGTCCCGAATTTTTGTGGGGTTGCGTTAAGGAGAAAGCGTTCGGTTCATCAGTTCCTGACCAGAAAAATCATACGGTGCGAGATGCTGTAGAGACAGCGACGGAAGAGAGACACTCACGATAATTTGGAGACAAATCGAGTGTCGCCTAGATATTGTAACATAACGAGTGCAAGGAGCAGCCGTAGGTGGAACTGAACATAACAAGCAGTTAATGCTTGTCGAGCGTCGAGTGTGCGCTTGCAAAAGAAGACGGTAACTTAACGAGTCTTTGGATATGCTCGAGACTGCAGTGAAATATAAGAGAGTTAAGTGGGATCTGCGTCTGACGTGGAGAACACGACGACTGTCGTAACCCGATTTCCCAGAAACTTTGCTTACCAGAAGAGGTGCCAAAATAAGCGAACACGTGTCTCGACTTATCCGCAGATAGTCTGTCATTTCTGAGAAAATGACAGTAAACATTTTCGACGTAATGTTGCGTGTAATCAGCTCAGCTCACCTGGTGGCACAGTGCCTAGCGTCGTATCCTTTCCCTTTTGCGTCCCGTGTTCGAAACCCGATAACTGTTTTTGGTCATTTTATTTTATTTTACTTTTTCATTCATCTCCCCATGTCCATAGCAGCTTACTACACGTCTGTTTGTTATCAAGTTAGGGGTTACAAGAGCATTACATTAATCGTAAAAGTAAACTGCGTTTCACAGTATCTGTCATATATTTATTATACGGTTTAGTATTTTCAGGGGTTACACTATTTTTAAATTCTCGTGTTCTTATATTTCATTCTAATGTCAGTTCGTACGTCTAATGTTTTATACTTATATTCATTCACGAGGAACATCTGGTATATGCCTTTGGATGATGCCGATCGTAGATGCATTCTAAACATAGAAATTCCGAACAGCATGGTCATTGCGTGAAGGCAGGTTTACACCATAGCGACATTTCTTCGTAAGAATCTCACCTGGGAAAAAAATCTTAACATTGTTGAAGCTTTCACGCATTGGCAATAATTTCGCGGCACACCGCTCACAACGGATCACATTTTCGAAAACTAACGCTTACAACCAATTATGAATCACGATACGCCATCGGAATTTAACCGAAAACAGTTTCAAGTAATTTTTCCCTTCATTTGGTGTTTTTATTTTTGTTTTAATTCATTCACCATACGTACAGTTAGTAAACGGATAGGGACAAGGTTATGTCACTATACACTGGAAAACGCTCCAGTAGTAACCTTCTTCGGACATGGGTAGATATGAAATTAAACACAGAAATAAAAACAATAATCGGTTTCGAACACGGGGTGCGAAAGAGTGAAGTCGCGACTCTAGGTACTGTGCCGCCGCTCGGGTCGAAATATTTACTCGCTAAAAGGCACATGCAATACTTTGAAAACTTTGACCGTTGTTTTCTCACGATCGATTGGGTCTCTTCGGTTAAGCCCAGACTAGTGTTCGCTTATTTTGATCCCTCTTCTACTGAACTAACAGGTTATGACACTTTCTGTGTTCACCTCGTCAGTAAATATGAACAGAACGCTAGAAGGTTGGAAATGGTACCCGCCAAGCAGGCAGGGAGAGGCCTACGGACAATGACAAGGTTAGCGTGAGTGAGCGACTGGATTTTATCGGTAGGGCGACTTCAGTCGGCCGCATGACAGGCACGATGGACCGCAGGTAGTTGGACCCTAAAGTATATGGCTGGCTAATGGTAAACATGGCACACACTTTAATAAAATAAAACAGCTATGAAGATTTGTACAGTAAATGCAAGAGAATCAAGTCAATCAGCAGAGTGCAATAAGGTGTATAAACAATTCCAACTGTAATCGTAAACATATTTACAATCAGAACATTCAATCCAACTCAAATGTTCACACTTACTGAGTCATAAGTGACTCCGTGCTGCACAATACACCATTTGGCTGGTAATGGCATTGCACAGTAGCCACGAACGAGACAAGCAACGAATATTACACTGTGGTTGTTAAATATTCAATAACATTAATTGAACTTTCTCATGTTGAGGAATGAGAAGGAGGGACCCGTCTTACTAGATAAAAAACTTACTATAGCCGAGATTGCGTAAATAGTTATTTATTTTCGGCAACCGGTCTCTAGAGGATTTGCTGTCATCTTCTGGTCTTCAAAACTGTTTGTTATAAAATGTGTTCATTGTCAAGTTGTTTATTAGTTGGTAAAATGTAGCACATTATGCAAACGTTTGTCAGAAATAAAACGTTTACGATCAAAAAGCCCCATGTGGACATTGCCATACCAGTATATGAAACGCTCAAAAGTGATTGTTAAGTCTTAAGAAAACATAATATACAATGAAATGACCAATATCACATCCTTTTACGTTAATTACGTTCCATTCATATGGAACATTTAATTCCAACGAACGTTGTTTTGAATTCCCTGTATGCTGAGTCAGTCCTTCTGACAATTATTTCTTTTTCAATATCTTCACATTTTTCATAGAGCCATTTCGCCATAGATCCCCTGCACATCCGATTTATATCATTACTAACCGACTTGTGATTTTGTATTCCTAAATTTCCCTGAACATATTTGTATTTCCCTCTATCGTTGATCAATTGATTCTTGTTACCCGCTGTTTCCTTGCAGCCACCCTCCTTGAGCATAAATTTTTCTTTCCAGCTTCTGTGATTGACCTTTTAAGAGATGGCCATTTCTCTTCAACTGAATGACCTACTGAGCTACTCATTATCGCAGTATGTATAGCCTCAGATAGCTTCAAGCGTTCTCTTCATTTCTTCGTAAATAACGTATCCCATTTGCGGACCGATTCTTCGTGGCTAGTCTCTTAAAGTTCAGAATACTCTTCATCATTAATGACTGGTGGTAATAGTCTATATCTGCTCCTGGGTACACCTTACAATCCAATATCTGATTTCGGAATCTCTGCCTGACCATGTTGTAATCTAATTGAATCTTTTCCAAATATACCTCCTTCTCTTGTGATTTTTGAACTGCCTATTCGCTGGTACTACATGAACTTTATTGGAGAACTCAATTAGTCTTCCTCTTTTCTCATTCTTACTACCAAGCCCATATTCTCAAGCAATACGTTCTTCTACTACTTAGCTTATAACCACATTCCAGTCCGCGTGACTCTTAGATTTTCATGCCCCTTTACGTACTGTATATTCTTTCAATACCTTCATAAAATTTTCCTATCTCTTTATCTTCTGCTTGCGACATCAACATATATAACTGAACTATCGTTATCGATGTTGGTTCGCTGTCGATTGTGATGAGAACAACCCTATCACTGAACTGTTCGCAGTAAATTGTTATTCATAACGAATCCTACTCCTCTTATACCATTTTCAGCTACTGTTAATTTTACTCTATATTCATCTGACCAGAAATCTTTGTCTGCCATTTCATTTCACTGACACCACTGTATCTAGACTGAGCTTTAGCATTTCCCTTTTCAGATGTTATAGCTATCACGTTGTAAGTAGGCTGTTTAGGTTTTTTTATTGATAACGCCACCTCAGTATGAAAATCACCGGCTGTGCCGTGTGCAGTCTGTGGCTGCTTTGCATTGTTGTAATACTCAACCATTGTAGTGTTAGGCAGCTGGCTGTGAACAGCGCGTAGCGCTGGGCAGTTGGAGGTGAGCCGCCAGCAGTGGTGGATGTGGGGAGAGAGATGGCGGAGTTTTGTAATTTGTCATGATATCAAGGTAAATACATTGTTTGTTCTCTATTAATATCTTTCATTTGCTAACTATCCCTATCAGTAGTTAGTGCCTTCCATAGTTTGAATCTTTTATTTAGCTGGCAGTAGTGGCGCTTGCTGTATTGCAGTAGTGGGAGTAACCAAGATTTTTGTGAGGTAAGTGATTTCTGAAAAGTACAGGTTAATGTTAGTCAGGGCCATTCTCTTGTAGAGAATTTTGAAAGTCAGATTGCGTTGCGTTAACAAAATATTGTGTGTGGAAAGTCAGATTGCGTTGCGCTAACAAAATATTGTGTGTTGAAAGTCAGATTGCGTTGCGCTATAAAAATACTGTGTGTCAATTTAAGCACAGTCTCGTAAAATTGTTTAAAAGGGGACGTTTCATAACGTTCTAACTTCTGAAATTGTATGCGCCGACTCGTAGAGTGTTATCCTTTCGTTGGTTATTCAAACTTTTCATCATGGTCGCCTACCCTTTGTAAGCCCCTCCTGAAGAGCCGAATACGGGCGTAGTCCGCAATACTTCGCCAATGGAGAAATTGGAAAAAGTGTCATCATCATGACACTTTTTCCAATTACAAGTGTATTTAATCTGGTGTTCTCCTGGTTATTTTTTATTGATGGTCGTATTAAAAGTTAAGTTTTAGCAGTAGACTTTATTATGAAGCACGCATCAATGTATCTATGGAACGTGGAAGAAGACGAAATTATCCTGGATCCAGATTCAATACAGTTTACTTTTATCGTGAACTAAATGACGTTGATTTACTTCTCTGATAGAAATTAATCACAGAAAAAAAGTTTTTCATTATTTGCTTTTTAGTCTTCGTCCTTGGAAACTGAAATGTTCTTTGGTTATATTTTAAAACTACTTTTTCGTAGCAAAAATGATTTCATTGCTTCCTTTCTACAGCTGTCAGAGATGCTAGGCTGATAGTTAATATTGGCCGATTATTGAACAATGGACTATCGCTGCGCTGCGCTGCGCGGCTGATAGTTAATATTGGTCGTTTATTGAACAATGGACTATCATTGCGCTGCACTACGAAGCGATTTAATAGTTATCTTTTCTCAGTAGAGATTCAAAATGAATCATTCAAGGTAATTTGATTTTACACGGAACGAAGCATGTCTATACAAGTCACATGATCTGAGGATGCACATTATGTGTTTTTAATGCAGTGGTTTCCATTGTATTCTCCATCGTCCTGCTGATTATTCCGCCTTTTCGGCGCTGTTTCCTACCCAAAAGGCAAGAGAGTGCTCTGAACGTCAGTTCGCGCCTCCGCCTTCTGTAACATAGCCGTTGGAAGAATGAGGATGAGTTGTTACGCCTGGAGTCTTTAGTCGCCATACGTGATGATTTTCACTCAATATTTAAGCAGTGGTTAGGTTAGAACCCGGGATCGAGAACTTCTTGCGTTTTGACTGCTAGTTAAAGACTCTACCGCTACAGCACGGGTGCACTCCCTTTGCCAGTAAATCTACGGGTGCACTCCCTTTGTCTGTAAATCTAATGATGTATGGAGTGAGTATTCGTGGGTAGCTGCTCGTGCTCCCATTGGCTGATATGTTTTGATGTTGACGGTGGAACAGGCGCTTTTGGGAGCAGGAGGAATGAAGAGATGGGAGATGGGATCGGACACTGATCGACAAGGGTACACTCACGCTTTCTGCCATCGGAGATTGCGGCATAGTGGTGTATAGCCACTTCGAATCGCTTACAGGATCTAATTTACGTGCATTTAAGAGAGCGGGTGAAGAAAATTATGTATTGAGTACAAGTCGTGGCTTGATCTGAGTGTGGACTCTGTCATCTTCTGTGTCTAGCTAGATAATTCAGGGACTGTGATGTATTTCAATAATTAACTTCATTTAGTGTAAAACAGCTTGAGGACGATCATTCAATAGGAATTTAGAACTTACTGAATAAACCACCTGTTCTTACAGGCTAAATCCACATTGTCGCCTATGTTTATTACAAATGTTACCCTGTTGGTTTATGTTCATTAATTTAAAATTCACAAAACTAGTCTACCCTCGATTATTTGAACACAGGAACAACTTTTAACAAAATATTTTGCTAGTACAGCGACTGGGAGAAAAGCAGACGGCTTACGGCTAGTCCCTGGGACATTTACGAACCAAGCATTACTCAGAGCCGTAGATTGGTCCCTTTGTATTATTTAAAGTAGAACAGCATCGTCACAAGTTTCTACAAACAACAAAGAGAGTAAACGTGGGAGTGTATCCACTAAAAATTTATGGGTTAACCTACCATTTCAACATATCATATTGGTGTATCTAAGAAATAAACTTTTGTAATCATGAAAGACTTTATTTTTATCCTGTACATCAATGGATGTTCCGCGGTGGCTCTGTTCCATGGCCAGTTTGGTCACAAGACGTGACGCAAATGAACTTCTTCTGAAGGGATGTGAAGAGCGCCAGCCATCAAAGCATGCTTAACTGCTGGGATGCCTGAGGGATGTAAGACAGTCGATGGTGTGTCACTGTTAACTCTGCCATGATCAAGGTGGTCGTCACTTCGAACAACACCTGTAATGGAGTTGTTGTGTATTTGTTACGTACTGTACTGTACACTGACAGAACACACTGGATACACTGTGCAGAGGGGGTATTGTTACGTCTAGGGGTTCATGCATTACTCTTTTTGTTTAGGGTTGTGCAGGGTGACCCAAAGGTGCATTGACATTTGCCTGATAAACAGCTAATCTAATTTTATGGAGATGATTATTGGATGTGGGGTAAGCTTAAGTCTACCGCGATCGTCCAGCCTCGTTAAAGGTACTAAAAGGAACACCCGACAGCAGTTCCTCACCATACCCACTGATATGCTGTACAGTGCTGTTCACATGTCACTCGATTAAAGGTATTTGTTGATGAATGACGACCGTCTTGTTGAGCATTTGTTACAAAGAACATTGTCTTTGATAAAAATCAGTTGTGCTAGTTATAGTTTTTGTATCATATCAACCGCCATCAGTTGGCAATTTTATGCACATTTTTCTATAAAACCGCATGTCATTTCAAGTATGTTTGTCAATTTTTACTTCTTTAACAACATTATTCCGCGAAGTGTTGAATTTTAAAATGTTAACGGACTTTCGAGTTGCCATCTAGGTTTCCGTAAATACATATTCAGGCCTTTTTACAACCCTGTAATGAGCCCTGGAAGACCGCGGGACGCTAAGGATTGCAAGGCATTTGTCCGGCAATGCGATGCTTGTCAGAGCAACAAACTCGGCACGTTACACCTCCGCTCAGAAATGTCATCCCACCTAGTCAACGATATGAGCATGTCCATATTGACATCGTTCGATCTTTGTCTCTACCAGATGGATATCAGTACTACATGACAGAGATAGATCATTTCTCTTGCGCCTGAAGGCTATCTAATGACGGGTGGAACATTGACAGCTGTAGCCACGACCTCCTTTCGTGAGTGCACTGCCCACTTCGACGTACCGCTGTCATTTTGTCATTTTGACGTCATGCACCATGTAGACAACGGCAGCAACTGCTATCAATTTTGTGACAAGCAAGAATATGAACGTTATTGTTCCTCGTTTCACTAGCAACAATTTAAACTCTCCTCTTAGGTTCCTGCCTAACCGCACACTTGGACATCGCCACGCCTTCGGAAATAAAGAGCCAAATATTTGTGACAAGGAAGACCACGGATATTATTGTTGCTCCTTTGAGTCGCAGCAATTAAAGCTGTCCTGTTAGGTTCCCGCCTAACAACACACTCCGAAATCGCCATATATTTGGAAATAAACAGTGGAATATTTGTGACAATTAGCACTTCTCGGTTACCATTGTATCTCTTGAAGTCTTTTATCGTTGATGTATTGTTAATTGATGTTTCATGATAGTGGTGATGTATCTGTGATACATTTTCAGTGCACCGTTGGCTTTAAACGTTATACCGCAATCTATAATACAAGCATGTTTCATGCTTGGTTTGTAAAACTCACTCCTGTGAGAGCACTCTTACATGAAAGCATTAATGTCGATATATCTTTATGTGACGTTTAATTAGAACAATAATTATAATAAATCTTACCAAGATCGACGTGCTTTCATAAATCTCCGAGACGCGTGCATGAAGTGTGTGAGCGGCCCGTATCGAACGCTAACGTAAGTCGACAGCAATACTTGCCGTCGTTGACGTTGCCCGTGACGTCAAAATGACGTCACATTTGTAGAAATGTCTTGTGAAATGAGTGTTAGCCATATTCAGGCATCAAGAAATCGTTTGTCGACCAATCCTCTCATTGAGATAGGTTGAAGTTAGGTATAGTGGGAATTAGTGAAATTCGATGGCAGGAGCAAAACTACTTCTGGTCAAGTGAATACAGGGTTATGAATACAAAATGAAATAGGGGTAATGCCGGAGTAGGTTTAATAACGAGTAAGAAAATAGGAACGCGGATAAGCTACTATGAACAGCATAGTTGTGGCCAAGATAGACACGAAGCCCACACACACCACAGTAGTGCGGGTTTATATGCCAACTAGCTCCGCAGATGAGGAGGAAATAGAGGAAATGTACGATGAGATAAAAGAAATTATTCAGATGGTTAAGGGATCTGAAAACTTAATAGTCATGGAAGAAAGGAATTCGGTAGTAGAAAAAGGAAGTGAAGGAAAAATAGTAGGTGAATATGGACTGGGGGAAAGGAACGAAAGAGGAAACCGCCTTGTTGAATTTTGCACAGAGTATAACTTAATCATAACTACCATTTGGTTTAAGAATCAAGAGAGAAGGTTGTATACGTGGAAGAGGTCTGAAGATACCAGAAGGCTTCAGATTGATTATATGATGCTTACACAGAGCTTTAGGAATCAGATTTTAAATTGCAAGACATTTCCAGAGGCAGATGTGGACTCTGACCATAATTTATTGGTCATGAACTGCAAATTAACTCTGAAGAAACTGCAAAAAGGCAGGAATTTAAAGAGATGGGACCTGGATTAACTGTAAGAACCAGAGGTTATAGAGGATCTGAGAGGGAGTATTAGGGAACGGTTGACAAGAACAGAGGAAAGGAATACAGTAGAAGAAGAATGGGTATCTCTGACAGATGAAATATCAGAGGATCAAGTAGGTAAAAAGACGAGGGCTAGTAGAAATCCTTGGGTAACACAAGAGATATTGAATTTAATCGATGAAAGGAGTAAATATAAAAATGAAGCGGACGAAAGTCAATACGAACGTCTAAAAAATGAGATCGACAGGAAACGCAAAATTGTTAAGCAGGGATGGCTAGAGGAGAAAGGTAAGAATGTAG
Source organism: Schistocerca nitens (assembly GCF_023898315.1). Classification (NCBI taxonomy): domain Eukaryota; kingdom Metazoa; phylum Arthropoda; class Insecta; order Orthoptera; family Acrididae; genus Schistocerca; species Schistocerca nitens. The sequence continues at coordinate 636,867,679 of NC_064617.1, forward strand.
AAGCATATATCACTAGGGGTAAGATAGATACTGCCTACAGGAAAATTAAAGAGACCTTTGGAGAAAAGAGAAGTACCTGTATGAACGTCAAGAGCTCAGGTGGAAAACCAGCAAGCAAAGAAGGGAAAGCAGAAAGACTGAAGGAGTACATAGAGGGTCCAGGGAGATGTACTTCAAGGCAGTATTGTGGAATGGGAAGAGGACATAGAGGAAGATGAGAAAGCAGATATGATACTGCCTAAGGAATTTGACATAGTATTGAAAGACTTAAGTCGAAACAAGGTGGCCGGCCGAAGTGGCCGTGCGGTTAAAGGCGCTGCAGTCTGGAACCGCAAGACCGCTACGGTCGCAGGTTCGAATCCTGCCTCGGGCATGGATGTTTGTGATGTCCTTAGGTTAGTTAGGTTTAACTAGTTCTAAGTTCTAGGGGACTAATGACCTCAGCAGTTGAGTCCCATAGTGCTCAGAGCCATTTGAACCATTTTTTCGAAACAAGGTGACGGGAGTAGACAACATTCCGTTAGAGCTGCAGATAGCCTTGGGAGCGCCAGCCATAACAAAACTCTTCCATTTGGTGAGCAATATGTATGAGACAGGCGAAATACCCTCAGACTTCAAGAAGAATGTAATAATCCCAATTCCAAAGAAATCAGATGCTGACGGGTGTGAAGATTATCGAACTATCAGTTTAATAAGTCACGGCTGCAAAATACTAACACCAATCCTTTACAGAAGAATGGGAAAACTGGTAGAAGCCGAACTCGGGGAAGATCAGCTTGGATCCTGGAGAAATGTAGGAACCCACGAGGCAATACTGACTCTACGACTTACATCAGAAGGTAAGTTAATGGAATGAAAACCTATGTTTACAGCATTGGTAGACTTAGAAAAAGCTTTTGACAGTGTTGACTGTAACATTCTCTTTGAAATTCTGAAGGTAGCAGGGGTAAAATACAGGCAGCGAAAGGCTATTTACAACTTCTACAGTAACCAGACGGCAGTTATAAAAGTCGAGGGCATGAAAGAGAAGCAGTGGTTGAGAAGGGAGTGAGACGGGGTTGCAGCCTATCCCTAAATGTTGTTCAATCTCTACACTGAGCAAGCAGCAAAAGAAATCAAAGAAAAATTTGGAGTAGTAGTTAAAGTCCAGGGAGAAGAAATAAAAGCTTTGACGTTTGCCAGTGACATTGTAATTCTATTAGAGACAGCAAAGGACGTGGAGGAGCAGCTGAACGGAATAGACAATGCCTTGAGTGGAGGATATAAGATGAACATCAACAAAAGCAATGATAACGGAACGTGGTTGAATTAAATCAGGTGATGCTGTGGGAATTAGATCAGGAAATGAAACAAAGTAGTCAAATAGTTTTTGTATTTGGAAATCAAAATAACGGATGATGATCGAAGTAGGGCGGATATAAAATGCAGACTGGCAATGGCAAGAAAAGCGTTTCTGAAGAAGAGATATTTGTTAACATCGGGTATAGATTTAAGTGTCAGGCAGTCCCTTCTGAACGTATTTGTATGGAGTGTAACCGTGTGTGGAAGTGAAACATGGACGACAAAAAGTTTAATCAAGAAGAGAATAGAAGCTTTTGAAATGTGGTTCTACAGAAGATGATGAAGTTTACATGCGCAGATCACGTAACTAATGAAGAGGTACTGAATAGAATTGTGGAGAAGAAAAATTTGTGGTATAACCTGAGTATAAATGGGATCGGTTGGTAGGACACATTCTGAGGCATCAATGGATCACCAATTTAGTTCTGGAGGGAAGCGTGGGTGGGGGAGGGGTTAAAAATCGTAAAGGGACACCAAGAGATGAATACGGTAAGCAGATTCATATGGATGTAGGTTGCGCTAGTTACTCGGAGATGAAGAGGCTTGCACAGGATAGAGTAGCATGGAGAGCTGCATCAAACCAGTCTTTGGACTGATGACCATAACAACAGCATGTGTAAATTTAGGTGTAAGGCAGCAGAACTACGTGAAAATTTAATTTTGAACTGAAATATGTGGAGCTCACGCTACACGATTCGAGATCCAGAGTAGCCGGTACACCAAACAATTCACCTGCTAGAAAGCAACCTGTTTTCAATGAAATTTACATATGCTATCTGACGGAAAAACAAATGGCTAAGATTAAAACGTTGGCCCTGAATACTGTTAATCTTTGTCTTTAATCTCCCACACAATCACTGTACCAGAACTGCCACTGTAATTACACGGCAAGTGGACGTAAAAGTTAAGGCATCTGACTTCCTGAAAAAACACCTTGAAAATTCAGAAGATGGCACTTTACTGAAATCTTTTACTGATATTAAGCCTCAGAACTCATACTAATATCATTTTCACAAATACACTCTCATAATCATTGTACCTTACACAGGACATGAATTTTGATGATAATAAAATCTGTTGACTTATTTATGCACCGCAGCAGCCTTGCCGCAGTGGATACACCGGTCCCTGTGAAATCACCGAAGTTAAGCGCTGTCGGGCTTGGTCGGCACTTGGATGGGTGACCATCCTGGCCGCCATGCGCTGTTGCCATTTTTCGGGGTGCACTCAGCCTCGAGATGCCAATTGAGGAGCTACTCGACCGAATAGTAGCGGCTTCGGTCAAGGATACCATCACAACGACCGGGAGAGCGGTGTGCTGACCCCACGCCCCTCCTATCCACGTCCTCCACTGAGGATGACATGGCGGTCGGATGGTCCCCGTAGGCCACTTGTGGCCTGACGACGGAGTGCTTTATCTGTGCACACGGAACGCTCAGCTTCTCTGCAATCTTGACTGCTAGGATTATTGATATGACTGTCCATAACCAAATTTTATTTGTCATACTTGCAATGAGCATTGCAAGACGGTATCAAATCAATTTTCACAAAATGCTTCTCAGAACAAAACTCGCGTTGTGTCATGTGAGTATGCAAACACAGTCATAAAAGCAAAGAATGAAAAAAAGAGGAAGTAAACTTAACGACTGATAAATGAGAACAAAGACTCCAAATGTAACTATGCTTCGTTATTCCATAACAATACACCTTTTCATAGTGTTCCCACGGACAGGCAAATTAGCATAAAATTTCTTCAGCAAACTTTACCATAAACGATGTTCTAACTATAAGAAACTACACTGTTACGAATATACACATAAAAATTAGATTACGTTAATAATTGCTTTCATCATTCTTCCATTAATATTTTCTCGTCAGTACCTTTCTTCAAAATATATTATTACAAGAAACCTTTTTAAATAATGCTGCCTCCACTACAGGGCAGTCCAGCTTCCATCCTTTTCAAACGAAGTACATTACCAGACTGTCTCACACACACTCCTACTCTCTTCAAAAGAAGTAACCTATCTGACCAATATCTGTGGTCGCAAAAACAGACTTACAAAGGATATGGTTATATCGACAGTACTGAAGTTGAGTACACTAATCAGATTCAGAACTTGGTTTACATTCATGGTAAAAACTTATTGAAAATCCTCATGGTACGCAGGACAGCTGCCTTTGACATCACGTTTTGAAAGCTTCTACTCTCTGCTTTTGCGAATCTTTTATCGTTCACTTTTCACTTCCGCAGAAAACTACGCTCCACACAAATACTTAAGAAAACACTTCTTACCGTTTAAATTTACACTGAAGGAAAAAAAAATGGTACATCTGGAAAGGCGACGTTGACTTTTATCCGATGGCGGCATATGCCACCTGGGGCATAGCAGTTGTACTGATCATGGTTTCAACGTCTTCTGCCAACAGGTAGCGTAGTGGTATAGGTACCAGAGGATCTACCGTTTAATATGGAATGCTCACAGCCGGAAGGCTCATTGTGACGCAAACACGTGAAGCAAGTTGGCAACCATACAGCGGAGACGTACTCGTGCTTCCTACAGCCAACAGAGTGAGTTTGAAAGGGGTCAAGTTATAGCCTTCCGAGTGGTGGGATGGTCCTTTGGGGGAACTGCCACACGAGTTGGACGTGCTGCGTCAGTTGTGCAACGGTATTGGTATCAGTGGTCACTTGAATATTCTCACAACCATACACGAGGTTCTGGACGTTCAAGCAGCAAAGACACCCGGCAGTATAGTCATACTGCCAGGGCAGCAGCGGCACATTGTACAGCTATCACAGCATAGATACGAGGGCTTGAGAGCTCAAAAAAAAAAAAAATGGTTCAAATGGCTCTGAGCACTACGGGACTTAACATCTGAGGTCATCAGTCCCCTAGAACTTGGAACTATTTAAATCTACCTAACCTAAGGACTTCACACACATCCATGCCCGAGGCAGGATTCGAACCTGCGACCGTAGCGGTCGCGCGGTTCCAGACTGAAGCGCCTAGAACCGCTCGGCCCCAACGGCCGGCCTTGAGAACTCAGACGTGTCAATAAAAACTGTTCCGAATCCTTTTATTAGCAGTGAGGCTACGGGTACGCACACATGTAGCCCGGCCTCTGCTCACGTCACAGCATCGACGTGCTGTGTTCGGCTGGTGCCGTCAGAGGATCACTTGGAAGATGGGATGATGCGCTGTGGTCTTCAGCGATGAAAGCAGATTCTACCTGCAGGTAAGTGATAGTCATTTGCGGGTACGATGTAGATCTTGTGAGCGCCGTCTCGTACAGTTTATTCGCCCAAAACAGGCTGATCCCACCCCAGGCCTTACGGTCTGAGGGCGGTAAGCTAAAGCTCTCGTTCACCTTTGACGTTTCTGTGGGAACGCTAATCAGCGCTCGGTATTTGCAGAATGTCATTAGACACGTCATATTGCTGTCTTTAAACAGGAAGGTGATGTGTTGTTCCAACTGGATTATGCTCGCCCGCACATTTCCCTTGAAACCCAACTTGCTCTGCAAGACTTGCAGAAGCTTTCCTGGCCAGCACGATTTCCGAACTTTTTTCCAGGCGAGCGCATGTGAGATATGTTGGGGCGAGAAGTGACACGTGCTAGTTGTCAACCAACAGTTGTTACGGAACTGGGAGAACAAGTTGAGCAGGCGTGGCATAACGTATCCCAGGACAATATTCGTCATCTGTACGATCGACTCTTACCAGTTTCAGTGCCTGAATTGCCGTCCGTGAAGGCTACACCACGTACCGATATGAGTGTTTCACAATTTATTGGTACATGGTACCTCAGAACCACTTTTTAGGCGGTTTTTCACATCCCATTAGGTGAATACCGGGCTGGTCCCCATGTACCGTCTCAGTTACACGGCTGGCAGACATTTGGAATACGTTCGCACTATTTCATGACTTACACTAGACGCTGACAACTGGGGTGGACTGATTCAGTCCTGGAGGGTACGGGGCGGCGGCAGGAAGGGCATCCGACCACCTCTTCAAATTAACCTTGCCAAATCCGATCGTAGTCAAACGTAAGCAACAGAAGAATAATAAGAAGAGATACCTCAGAACCACTTGTCCTACTCATCTGTAATTGTAAACACTTCATGTACTCCATATTCATTGTTGCAATATTAAATCTTCAGTGAACTGGGAACTTCTAAAAGGATGTACTATTTTTTTCTACGTTTTTAGAAACGACTTGCTGTTATTACTTCTACTGTCGTTAGTTACTTTGCTGTCCAAATAACAAAACCCATCTGCTGTATTGTTGCGACTATTATACATCTACAATTACGCTAATGTCCCAAAAGTTATCTTTGGGTACTGTGATTCTGGAAAAGATAATACGTGCTAAGTAGAAGCTCTGGTCTTGAGAAAAAGCCGAAAGAAAACATTTCGTGCTTCCAGAGAGGCAACAAGGCAACAGATGAAACCCAAGGAGCAGTAATCGCCATAAAACGGTGGTCTTCGACCCGTGCAACGCCAGGCCAAAGTAATCGCAGCGAAGTCTCGGCCAGCGCGGAGACGCGGCGGGCGGCCTGTGCGCTGATTAAAAGCCCGGCCCGCCTCCCCAGCACTGCAGCTACCGGCAGCTCCTTTCAGACAGCAGATCGTCCAATTTAAGGGCACCTAAGTCTCTTTCCTCTGCTGTCCTCGGAACCGCTCCGCCCTCAATGCGCCCTCTTCCGCCAAACAAACTCCAATATCTTTCCTCGGAGTCGCCAGTTGGTGGATAGAAGAGGCGGACGGCTGCCTCCTGCAGAACACGGTGTAGACGGGGTGGCCAGAGTAATACGCTATAGCTCCCCTACGAACCGGAGTCTGAAAATAACTTTTATATGGCACCCGAAAATAAATTTCAAATTAACTCGCTCGATTCCTGACGTCTTTACATTTCACATCCTTTCGTGACACTGCAGTGACAAGTTCGCTGTCAGAGAAACTCCACTGGGACTTCATTGTATCAAAGATTTGAGAAACATAACGATGCTGCTTGTCGCATCGTCGCTGTGGATCAGACCCCTAATTTAAATTTCGGTAAGGAACTAGACGATTTGATGCGTTCTTCGAAAATATGGGATGCGCTGATGCGTCAGTATCACACTCTCACCAGGTATACGCATTTTGCAGCTACTTCCAGCAGCCGACTCGATCGCTTTTATCTTTCTGACTCTGGACAGCTGTTAGCGATAGACTTGATACCCACTTGTTTCACTGATTACTGTGCCGTAGCTGCAACTTTATATCATGTGCCGCAACCAGTAAAACTATATCGCCTCCCCTGGATGTTGAACACATTCCTCTTAAAGGATCCTTGCCTCGAGATCATCGTTCGAGAAGTTTGAGCCTGAAAGTTGTTTTCACAGGACCGTTATCTTCTCTTATGGACTGGTGGTCAGGGCATGCCAAACCTTTGCTCCGGAAAGCGTTAATGCGATGCGTCGTTGAGAGGGCAAAGAATCTCCGACGGACCCAGGAATTTTATTATGCCTTCCTGCGTCAACTTTATGTCGGTGCCAGACAAGCTCCCTCACGGACTGTGGATGTCCGCCAAGTTAAGGCGAAACTTCTTCACTTAAAGAGGCAACAACTGGAACGACTCAGGGGGCGATCAAAATCCTACTCCTTCGTATATGATTATCTGAACTTAAATTACCTTTTCCGGTTTCGGGCGCGTCTGAAAAGAGCATGTATCATGTCCCTTACGAACATCGTTGGTCACATACTGACGTCTCAACGTGACATTTCCACAGCGATCTATAATGTGCAGTTGGAGTGATATGGGACCCTGATAAGGTGACACGTATGTAATCATTCTGTCTGATCACCTGCATCCACTCATGTCCATTTTGCATTCCGACGGACTGGGGCAATTCCAGCAGGACTATGCGACACCCCACACGTCCAGAATTACTACAGAGTGGCTCCAGCAACATTCTTCTGAGTTTGAACACTTCCGCTGGCCACCTAACTCCCCAGAGATGAACATTATTGAGCATATCTGGAATGCCTTGCAACGTGTTGTTCAGAAGATATCTCCACCCCGTCGTACTCTTACGGATTTATGAACAGTGCCGCGGGATTCATGGTGGCAGTTCCCTCCAGCGCTACTTCAGACATTAGTCGAGTCCATACCAAGTCGTGTTGCGACATTACTGTGTGCTCGGGGTGGGGGGCGTGCACGATATTAACCAGGTGTACCAGTCTCTTTGGTTCTTCAGTGTACATATCGTTTTATTATTGATTCACCATCGCAAAACTCGCCGGGACTCGATGCTATTCCTAAGGAATTTTATGTGCAATTTTGGCCTCTTATAGGTGATACCATTGATACCATTAGGCCACTGGTAAATGAGGTGATCCTGGAGAGGGGGAGGGGGAGGTGGTTAATTTCAATTACAACGCCGTTTGTCGATACTGCCAGAGAAAATTCTAACTGTCCACCAAAGCTGTGTGCCCGGGCGCACGATTCTGACTTCTGTAGCCAAATTCTCGACGTTGTCTCGGTGGCTGCAGCGACTTCTGTTCTAGGACCTTGCTTTTTATTAATTTTAATATGGCATTCGATCGAGTCAGTCACGGTTTCTTGACGCCGGTCTCAATCGTTCTGCATGTCAGGTATTGTCCAATCTTTTTAATGATATTCACGCATCAGGTATTATCCTATATTTGTAATGATATTCACGCATCTGTCGTAGTGAATAGACAACTTACTCCGCAGACCACCATCTGACGGGGCATACCGCAGGGGAGCCCACTCTCCGTATCGCTTTTTGTCTTGCTCTTAGAACCTCTGTTTCGCCGTATTGCTGGTCAGTTAAGTGGTTGGGAGATATTGGGAGAACCTTCTCGGTACGAGAGTGCGCGCATGAGGTTATGGTAGTGCTCCGTCATTTCGATAATATATCCTTGCTCAAGGCCATCTTGGATTCTCTTTGTTCTCCATCTGCGGCCCGCATTAATGAAAATGTACTGTATTACAATTGCAGGGTTTTCAACACGTTGTCATTCCATGACAACAGTTGTTGCTCGCCACAAATCGTTGGGAATTACCGTGGATCGCCGTTCGATGAAAATGGCTACACTAAATTGATGGGAAGTGACGATTCGAATGTGTGTGTGAAATCTTATGGGACTTAACTGCTAAGGTCATCAGTCCCTAAGGTTACACACTACTTAACCTAAATTGGCCTAAGGACAAACACACACACCCATGCCCGAGGGAGGAATCGAACCTCCACCGGGATCAGCCGCACAGTCCATGACTGCAGCGCCAAAGACCGCTCGGCCATCCCGCGCGGCGACGATTCGAATTCAAGGGGCAATTCGTGAACAGGAACGCCACCGTTCCCTTAGTCTTCTTCACAATTGATAGAAATGTCCGATAGTTTCCTTTGGAAAAGTCATATATTCCGACTTCGGTGTGAAGTAGTTACAAGGCACCGTCCCTTTGGAGGGTTAGGACTTCCCAGTTTCAAAGTGAAGGCTTCAGTTTGTTTATACGGCGCACTGTTTTAACATGTTCTCGAGAAACTCATTCTCTTACATCTCGGTTGTTCACGTGTCTTCGACCAGCCAGTCTGATTTCGCCTGCCAATGTTGGCTGGATCACCTCTAAATTGTGGCATGCACGTCAGTTTTATATTATAATAAGTTCTCTGTATGCTGACGTTTTATCAGTGAAACACCTTGCCACCAGATTCTTGCTTTCTCGTTGGGGAGTGTAATCATCCCCCTTCCCAGTTGAAATGACCGCGCCTTTGGTATCCTGGAAAACAATGTGGTTTCACGTTAGTCTTCCTACCCTCACGATGGAGGTCACCTCAGCGTGGTATAGGGTCATTCACAATCGTTTCCCGACCAACTAACGCCTCCGTCACATTGGTCTTAGTCCGACTGGTCTTTGCGACAGATCTCATCAACTTGACACATTACCGCACATGTTTATCTTTTGTGGGCGAGAACACTATCACTGGATTCGCTGACAACTGGCTTTCCTTATCCGATCGGGTAAAGCTGTTTTCCCGGTAGAACTTCTTCTGTGTCCAGACTATTCCGTTTTTCCTCAGACCAAGACCAATTCGATAGTATGGCCATTAAGTAATCGGGTGTGACAACGGCCCTGCCTCCCTTGTTTTCGTCGATATATAGTGAATGCTCACTGGAAGTTGCAGGGACTTCCATTTTATCGTGCTTTATTTGGAAATATGTTGCACCTTGTCTTTAATCGTCAAGGAATTGAGCAGGTTTTTCTCTGTAACGTTCTCTCAATGTGTTCTTCATAGATAACAAATTTGGTTCCTTTCGAATCCCGGAATTGTGAAATTTTTGTCTATCAAGTTTCCTTTTAATAAAACAGATAACAGCAAATTTAAGAAAAGATACAAACAATAAAAAACAAAAATACAAAAAAATAGAAAATAAAAAGTGAAATAATATTAAATAACTACCTTAGTACCATGTCCATGGGAGGGAGCAGCACAATCACAATGGGAGGCGGAAGGGGGGAGGGGGCATTATGGTCAGGCCTTGGGTTTCTACCCCACCTGGTCTCCACCCGACCTGAAGCTGACTGTGTCCTTTCACTCTTGTATTTAAGAAAATAGGCAGGAGATTCTAGGTTCGAATTCCGGTCCGACACATAGTTTCACTCGTCGCCGCTGATTCTGCATAGAAGTCGCGATGTTTTTTTTTTTTTTTTTTTTTTTTTTTTTTTTTTTTTTTTTTTCGTCATCAGTCTATCAGTCTACTGACTGGTTTGATGCGGCCCGCCACGGATTCCTTTCCTGCGCTAACCTCTTCATCTCAGAGTAGCACTTGCAACCTACGTCCTCAATTATTTGCTTGACGTATTCCAATCTCTGTCTTCCTCTACAGTTTTTGCCCTCTACAGCTCCCTCTAGTACCATGGAAGTCATTCCCTCATGTCTTAGCAGATGTCCTATCGTCCTGTCCCTTCTCCTTATCAGTGTTTTCCACATATTCCTTTCCTCTCCGATTCTGCATAGAACCTCCTCATTCCTTACCTTATCAGTCCACCCAATTTTCAACATTCGTCTATAGCACCACATCTCAAATGCTTCGATTCTCTTCTGTTCCGGTTTTCCCACAGTCCATGTTTCACTACGATACAATGCTGTAATCCAGACGTACATCTTAAGAAATTTCTTCCTCAAATTAAGGCCGGTATTTGATATTAGTAGACTTCTCTTGGCCAGAAATGCCTTTTTTGCCATAGCGAGTCTGCTTTTGATGTCCTCCTTGCTCCGTCCGTCATTGGTTATTTTACTGCCTAGGTAGCAGAATTCCTTAACTTCATTGACTTCGTGACCATCAATCCCGATGTTAAGTTTCTCGCTGTTCTCATTTCTACTACTTCTCATTACCTTCGTCTTTCTCCGATTTACTCTCAAACCATACTGTGTACTCATTAGACTGTTCATTCCGTTCAGCAGATCATTTAATTCTTCTTCACTTTCACTCGGGATAGCAATGTCATCAGCTAATCGTATCATTGATATCCTTTCACCTTGTATTTTAATTCCACTCCTGAACCTTTCTTTTATTTCCATCATTGCTTCCTCGATGTACAGATTGAAGAGTAGGGGCGAAAGGCTACAGCCTTGTCTTACACCCTTCTTAATACGAGCACTTCGTTCTTGATCGTCCACTTTTATTATTCCCTCTTGGTTGTTGTACATATTGTATATGACCCGTCTCTCCCTATAGCTTACCCATACTTTTTTCAGAATCTCGAACAGCTTGCACCATTTTATATTGTCGAACGCTTTTTCCAGGTCGACAAATCCTATGAAAGTGTCTTGATTTTTCTTTAGCCTTGCTTCCGTTATTAGCCGTAACGTCAGAATTGCCGCTCTCGTCCCTTTACTTTTCCTAAAGCCAAACTGATCGTCACCTAGCGCATTCTCAATTTTCTTTTCCATTCTTCTGTATATTATTCTTGTAAGCAGCTTCGATGCATGAGCTGTTAAGCTGATTGTGCGATAATTCTCGCACTTGTCAGCTCTTGCCGTCTTCGGAACTGTGTGGATGATGCTTTTCCGAAAGTCAGATGGTATGTCGCCAGACTGATATATTCTACACACCAACGTGAATAGTCGTTTTATTGCCACTTCTCCCAATGATTTTAGAAATTCTGATGGAATGTTATCTATCCCTTCTGCCTTATTTGACCGTAAGTCCTCCAAAGCTCTTTTAAATTCCGATTCTAATACTGGATCCCCTATCTCTTCTAAATCGACTCCTGTTTCTTCTTCTATCACATCAGACAAATCTTCACCCTCATAGAGGCTTTCAATGTATTCTTTCCACCTATCTGCTCTCTCCTCTGCATTTAACAGTGGAATTCCCGTTGCACTCTTAATGTTATCACCGTTGCTTTTAATGTCACGAAAGGTTGTTTTGACTTTCCTGTATGCTGAGTCTGTCCTTCCGACAATCATATCTTTTTCGATGTCTTCACATTTTTCCTGCAGCCATTTCGTCTTAGCTTCCCTGCACTTCCTATTTATTTCATTCCTCAGCGACTTGAATTTCTGTATTCCTGATTTTCCCGGAACATTTTTGTACTTCCTCCTTTCATCAATCAACTGAAGTATTTCTTCTGTTACCCACGGTTTCTTCGCAGCTACCTTCTTTATACCTATGTTTTCCTTTCCAACTTCTGTGATGGCCCTTTTTAGAGATGTCCATTCCTCTTCAACTGTACTGCCTACTGCGCTATTCCTTATTGCTGTATCTATAGCGTTAGAGAACTTCAAACGTATCTCGTCATTCCTTAGTACTTCCGTATCCCACTTCTTTGCGTATTGATTCTTCCTGACTAATGTCTTGAACTTTAGCCTACTCTTCATCACTACTATATTGTGATCTGAGTCTATATCTGCTCCTGGGTACGCCTTACAGTCCAGTATCTGATTTCGGAATCTCTGTCTGACCATGATGTAATCTAATTGAAATCTTTCCGTATCTCCCGGCCTTTTCCAAGTATACCTCCTCCTCTTGTGATTCTTGAACAGGGTATTCGCTATTACTAGCTGAAACTTGTTACAGAACTCAATTAGTCTTTCTCCTCTTTCATTCCTTGTCCCAAGCCCATATTCTCCTATAACCTTTTCTTCTACTCCTTCCCCTACAACTGCATTCCAGTCGCCCATGGCTATTAGATTTTCGTCCCCCTTTACATACTGCATTACCCTTTCAATATCCTCATACACTTTCTCTATCTGTTCATCTTCAGCTTGCGACGTCGGCATGTATACCTGAACTATCGTTGTCGGTGTTGGTCTGCTGTCGATTCTGATTAGAACAACCCGCTCACTGAACTGTTCACAGTAACACACCCTCTGCCCTACCTTCCTATTCATAACGAATCCTACGCCCGCATCTCGTGGTCGTGCGGTAGCGTTCTCGCTTCCCACGCCCGGGTTCCCGGGTTCGATTCCCGGCGGGGTCAGGGATTTTCTCTGCCTCGTGATGGCTGGGTGTTGTGTGCTGTCCTTAGGTTAGCTAGGTTTACGTAGTTCTAAGTTCTAGGGGACTGATGACCATAGATGTTAAGTCCCATAGTGCTCAGAGCCATTTGAACCATAACGAATCCTACACCTGTTCTACCATTTTCTGCTGCTGTTGATATTACCCGATACTCATCTGACCAGAAATCCTTGTCTTCCTTCCACTTCACTTCACTGACCCCTACTATATCTAGATTGTGCCTTTGCATTTCCCTTTTCACATTTTCTAGTTTCCCTACCACGTTCATGCTTCTGACGTTCCACGCCCCGACTCGTAGAACGTTATCCTTTCGTTGATTATTCAATCTTTTTCTCATGGTAACCTCCCCCTTGGCAGTCCCCTCCCGGAGATCCGAATGGGGGACTATTCCGGAATCATTTGCCAATGGAGAGATCATCATGACACTTCTTCAATTACAGGCCACGTGTCCTGTGGATACACGTTACGTGTCTTTAATGCAGTGGTTTCCATTGCCTTCTGCATCCTCATGTCGTTGATCATTGCTGATTCTTCCGCCTTTAGGGGCAATTTCCCACCCCTAGGACAAGAGAGTGCTCTGAACCTCTATCCGCTCCTCCGCCCTCTTTGACAAGGCCGTAGGCTGAATGTGGCTGACTTCTTATGCCGGAAGTCTTCGGCCGCCAATGCTGATTATTTATCAAAATTTAGGCAGTGGCGGGGATCGAACCCGGGACCGAAGACGTTTTCATTATGAATCAAAGACGCTACCCCCTTTTTTTTACTTTCCACCCCTTTTTTTCTACCCCTTTTTTTCCTTTTTTTTAAGTGCCACCGCCACTTTTCATCCTATAACAAAAAATCTGATCCACTTCAGGCGTTGGCTCCTGAGTAAACCCACCCCAGAGAGCTGCCTATATACCAGGGGAAATATGGGAAATCAAGGTTAGGGCTATCCTATGGCACTTTTTCTTTCTTTTTTTTTTACATGATTACATTTAGGTAACGTGTACAAATGAGAATTCTAGTAACTAAGTGTTACAAGTAAGTGTTACAACAACAAATGTGGCATAAAAGAGTAATCAAAAAATAAAAATATGAATCACTGATGTAATTCCAACTAAAAGGTTCTTCAATAATGTAACTGGTTCCACTTGGAGCCTCGCCATCGTTATCAGATATCTCCAATAGCGCCTTTGAAGGGCATCTGCAACGGAGGCATTCTGCTTCGCTAGTGCCTCAAGGAAAACAGCATCCTTGCAGCAGCTCGTCTCTTCCTTCGCTCATGGCTGACAAGGCAGAACGTTCAGCCGTTAGTGTGATGCGGCACATAACATTAACCGCAGCTTGGCACTCCCCAGCTGAGTGGGGGGTTAACGAAAACGCTGCGTAAATAATTTGCGAACAGCGTACGGTATTTCGGTGTGCATTCGAGGGCATTGTGAGCATTTTGTAGGAACCACCAGTAATCAAGCTGCTCTTTCACTCCGTCACTAAAGATGTAGGCGACGGTAAGTCCTTTGAACCATGTAAGCGCATGATATTTTGTAACCGGAAAGTAAGTTTCATCGGGACAGAGTAGGGTCTGAGGGTCAATCATTTCAGGTGTGACCCGGAGGTAACAAGCCAATATCTTCTGTGTTAGTCGCCCAACTCCGGACAATGATGCGCAAGTAAAACGGTGTTCATCGGTATCCAAAAGGTGACAATCTGGGCAATAAGGGGAGTCTGCCAGTCCAATAGTGTGAAGTCGCTGTCGTGTGGCATATTTTTTGTTGGCGATCTGATACCACTTCGAACGCACCGTGGATGACAGAAAGTTGTGGTGTATCGTTTTCCACACTCTTGGCCAGTGAACCGTAGGGTACTTGTTTTCCACCACGTTATGGGGAACAGCCCGCATAAGGTTGGTATAAAAATCTTTCGCCTTTGGTGGACGTGTGGCGGAGAAGTTCGAGCTGACATAGCTGTAATCAAGAATGAAGGTCGACATATGGGAGAGCTGCGGTGCGACGTGCGCTACCGACACCGGAGGGACGTTAGAGACTGGCATCAAAACCTGTAGTAAACGACCCGTGAGAGAGGTTTATTGACCTTTCCATCGTTTCGTCATGTTGCTCATGTAAAGGGCAGCTGCTCTCGCCCTGACGTTGACCAATCCCAGCCCTCCTTTGTGCACTGGGAGGGTAAGAGTGTCGTATCGTACTTTAAAGATATGACCTGCGGAAACGTAGTAACTGAAGGCCGCCTGAAGCCGGCGACCTATCTGCAGCGGGAGTGGGAGGACCTGTGCCACGTGGTTGAGTTTTGATGCCACGTAGAGGTTCACGTATTCAACACGTTGTAGCTGATTCAAGTCCCGGAGCAGGTTCTGTCGCACCATTGCGCGTATGATCTGTAATAACCGTCGGTAGTTTGCTGCAGCTGAACGTGATTCCCAAATATCGCACATCAGAAAATGGTGGGAGGGGAGCGAGGGCTTCCGGTCCGAGACCACGCCCAATATCCAACGCCGCCGACTTGTTGATGTTCAGAAGACTGCCTGCGGCCTGTCCGTATCGCTCAATCCAGGTTAGTACGCTTTTAACGTCGTCATTGGAACGAACCAGCAGTAGCAGGTCGTCAGCGTATGTCCTATAGCGAAGGGTGACGTCCCGCAGCGTGATGCCAGATAGGCGGTGGTTAAGGCCCCCTAGGAGTGGCTCGAGTGCGATTGCATAAAGGTAGGTAGAAAGGGGACAACCCTGTCGTAGAGACCTCTTAATGGGTACTGGTCCTACCGTCCTTCCATTGACCTGGACGTGTGAGCTGGCTGCGGTCCAAAGACACCGTAGGGTGTCGATGAGGCCCGGGGGGAATCCCATACAGTCCATCACTCGTAGGAGGAAGTTGTGGTGCACTCTATCAAAGACGCGGTTGAAATCGACGGAGACGATCGCCGCTCTCAGACGGCACGCAGAAGCGATCGCTATTAAGTCCCTGCAGTCACCGGTGGCCATGTGTATGTTGGCTTCTCCCCCCTGCGACGTCTGTTCTGGAGCGAGGATCATCGGCAAAGTCGTCTTAATACGGCTCGCCATAATCCTGGTGAAAATCTTGTAATCGGCGTTCAGCATTGTAAGCGGCCGATAGTCGTTAATCGATAGCCCTCCACCTGGCTTGTGTACCGGTATGAGAAGTCCTTCTACAAATGCTGGCGGCACAACACAGTCTGGAGACATAAGTTCGCGGAACATTATAACCCAGCGAGGCATCATGATGTCACGGAAAGTCCGGTAGAATTCGATGGGCAATCCATCAGGTCCAGGAGACTTATTGGCCGCACCTTTGTCCACGGCGTCTTCGACTTCTTCGAGTGAGATTTCCTCTGTTAGTGCATTCATGATAGCCTCGTCGATAGTATGTGTTACCTGCTGTAACACTTCAGTAGTGGCCTCGTCATCGACGGTTCTTTCCTTGTAAAGATGACGAAAATGATCCTCCACCGCCTTTACTAAGGTTGCTTGGGTCGTACATAAGCGACCGTCGTGTGTCCTGAGTTGTGTGATTAAATGTTGGCGTTGTCAGCGCTTATCCGCCACAACGTGGTACATAGTCTGTTCCTCTGCAACCGTTCGGTCGTGCCGTCGCGAGCGGACTACTGCACCTTCTAGTCGGCGCTTCGTCAATGATAGTATGTGAGCCTTGATTCTGCTTTGGTCATGTTGTCTCTCCGGTGAAGGGGGTAAGGCGTCGAGGTCCCTGAGTGCCGCGTAGTAAAAATCGAGGGTCTGTCGATGCCACGCAGTCACGTCCTTGCCATATTGCATAAGTGTCCTACGGATTGCTGGTTTGGCACAGAGGAGCCACCACTCCAGGGTCGAGGTGTATCGTGGGTGGACTCACGTTGCTGCAACTTGCCGACGGCAATCCAGGTCCTGGAGATGAGTTATGTTGAGCTTCCAAAAGCCATTGCTGCGCCAGTCTTGTTGGGGGCGTAGGTGTATAGTGCAGATATAGGCACTGTGATCGGAATAGGCTTGAGGCCATAGTTCGGCGTCCACCACACCTTGTGTGAGATCTTGTGACACATATATGCGGTCAAGTCGGCTGGCCGAATGACTGGTAAGATGAGTGTGGCCAGAGCGGTTACCGTGGACTTTTTCCCACGTGTCGCACAAGTGAAGTTCTTGGATCATCACACCCAGTTCCGGACAACGTATGTAATGTGGAATTTGGTCCTTGGGGTGAAGTACGCAATTAAAATCGCCGGCGAAGACGCTGTGGTCGTATCGTCCAAGGAAAAGTGGAGCGACATCTGTGGAGTAGAATCTGGCGCGGTCGTGACGTCTTGTGGTACCCGACGGCGCGTAAACATTAATGATTCGGGTGTTGAGTGCCGTAAATGCTATTCCTCGCGCGGAGGGAAGAAAAGTGACGTCGGTAACTTCAATACTTTCACTCACTAATATTGCCACTCCGGTGCCGGCCGCGGTGGTCTAGTGGTTCTAGGCGCGCAGTCCGGAACCGCGGAACTGCTAAGGTCGCAGGTTCGAATCCTGCCTTGGGCATGGATGTGTGTGATGTCCTTAGGTTAGTTAGGTTTAAGTAGTTCTAAGTTCTAGGGGACTGATGACCACAGAAGTTAAGTCCCATAGTGCTCAGAGCCATTTGAACCTCTTTTTTTTTTTTTTTTTTTTTTTTTTTTTTTGCCACTCCGGTGTCTGCAGGGCTACCGGGCGTCACATGTGTGGCGTAACCGTAAAAGTGCGGGAGTGCAGTAGTTTTCACTTCTTGTAGGAAAGCAAAGTCAACTCCCATGGCTCTTTCAAAAGTTGGATCTTGACAGGAGAACTGATATTGTTGATATTCATTGTCGCCAGGCGGTAAGCCTGGCAACGCGTTGTTTGGGCGAGGTTATCCATGTTGAAGTTGGAGAGAAGCGAACATCGGAAGTGATGTCACCCCCCGCCGAACGCGGTCCTCCTACTGCTGCTTATGCGGCATGATCCGGCGGCGCCTCAACTGGCCGCGGATCGGGATCTTGTGTCTCGACGTCCTCGGCCCACGAAGCGGGCGCGGATGTCTGTTCATGTTCCATAGCCTCGGGATGTTTGATAGTAAGGGACCGGGGGACTTCGCTGCCTGCACTGGTACCTTCCCGCTGCTCACTGTTTCTGTCAATGGGCTGATGGTCGATAGCTGCAGGTTTTTCTGTCTGTTCTGCAAGGTTGGAGTCAGTGGAAACAGCCTCAGCTTCGAGGCTGGCTTCTTGAGTGGTCAGTTGTTCTTCCCCGGCCGAATATGAACCGCTGTGTTCCGACACGGTCCGACGACGGCGCTTTCGGCGTTTCGGTGATCGCTGTTTCCGTGCATGGCCTTCATTGTCAGAAGACGGCACTGACTCACGCTCCGCCGGAACAAACGCTTCGGTCGGTACAATAAGGGAATCAATTGCCATCTTGCTGGCGTCAATGTCTGTCGCGTTCGGTAGCTCCAGAGTCGTAGTACTATTTTCCACCACTGGCCAGGTCGGCGGATCATCCAGGTTTTTGTGCGTGGAAAGTGATTCCTGTAGCGCTGAAGCGGTCGGCCGTGTCTGTTGTGTGGAGAACGTCGTGAGCGCCGCCGCGTAAGTCACGGGTAGAATAGTCTTCGTCGCTGGTGGTGCAACGTCCTTCGGTGGGAGTTGTGTGATCCGACGCTGGAGGCACTCGGAACGAAGGTGACCTTCCTTGCCGCATCCGGAACACGTCTTCGGCTGGCCGTCATAAATAACTATGGCCCGGCATCCTCTTATCTGTAGATAGGATGGCAAGTGTCGTTGGAGATCTATGCGCACTTGGCATACTCCATTGAGTACTGGATACGTCTTAAACTGGGTCCATTTTTCAGCCACGTGTTCGTGTACCGTGCCGTAGGGGCGGAGCGCCGCTGCAACTTCTGCCGCCGGGAGTCCAAATGGAAGTTCGAATATGCGTATAGTCCGCAGTCCCATTGCGGCGTGGCCGACCTCGACATTGCCAACAGTGCCATCTGCGTGGCAGAAGCGGAGTTCTTGTTTCATCTCACGAAGCACCTTGTCGCATGTAGTTTCGTTTATGAGCTTTACATAGACCGTGCTACTGACGATCGAAAAGTGAATGCCGACAATGTCGGCAGCCGGGATCTTGGCTTCCTCTTTTAAAAAGCGTTCGACTTCGAGCGCCTTTGGTCGGGTAAAGTCGTTCCGAAATGTGAATTTCAAGGTTGATCTTCTGTATTGGTTTGCCATGGTCTTGTAGCACTACGGCGTCACGTTAGTGTCGGCCGAAGAAAGTAAACAAGGCGCGCGGGCCCTCTCTGACAGCGGAGAGCACACACCGCACGTCTGCTTCGCTCGGCTGCGAGAGCCGCACTCACCCCTAGACCACGCGATGTAGCTGATATCAATAATTCCGTTTTTTCCTTTCTCTCCTCTTCGCCTTCAGTTTACATAAAAAGTTCTAGTATTCCAGGCGACTGAATGAAAAAAAAAGCTTGCCCCAGCTAGCGCGCAAGATAAATATTGATAGGTCGTCGGGACGTCTAATATCGTCTCCGGTACCAAACCGAGGGCCGGCCGCGGTGGCCGTGCGGTTCTGGCGCTGCAGAGGCTGCTACGGTCGCAGGTTCGAATCCTGCCTCGGGCATGGGTGTGTGTGATGTCCTTAGGTTAGTTAGGTTTAAGGGGCTCCGGAAAGGCTCAAAATCATGAAAAGTTCAATTTTTACTCTTTTGCGTTTTCTGAATCTTCAGACTATTACCTTTTAATAGATATATAATTTATTCAATTCCGAAGACTACAACTATTTTTAATTTTTTTTTGAAATGTGTTCTACATGGGCGTGACCCACTGTGGCGCTGTTAAACTGCTGTCAAATGGTGTTATTATTAACGTCCGTGTTCATCAGGTACATTTTAGTGATGTGAGATAAAGTATAAAACCTATTTTCAGAGACTTAGCAGCACCTGAACTGTTGAAAAAGTGTATTCACGGAAAAACTAAAAACCCCAATGAAAGTGTAAATAGTGTTATATGGTCGAGAATCCCCAAGACTGTATTTGTTGGAATAGAAACACTTCACTCTGGTGTGTATGATGCTGTTGCGACTTTCAATGATGGCAACTTTGTAAGGTGCAAGGTATTTAGAAATATGGGAATGAAGATAGGTTCTAACATGGTACGAGCGATGCTTGCTTTAGACAAGGAACGCCTTCGGGCTGCAGACAGGGCTGTAAAGAGTCTAGAAATACAAGCAAGAGTAAACAGGAGGGGGAACAAGAGGAAGCTGGAGTAGGAGTTTGCAGAGGATGAAGATAATCCATCCTATGGACCTGGAATGCACTAAAAAGTTAATCCAATCTTTGTCGCTCGATTCCCAAAACTTTTATTTTCTCATACTAATTACATGTTTTCTAAGGATCTTCCAAACATATTTGTTTCAAACTTTCAGTAAATGTTACACAGTACCTTCTGCATAATTTAACACAGCCTTTTTCCAAAAAACTGTATATTTTTGAATATTTAAATAAAAAATTGCAAAAAAATGTTGTGAATTTTCATTACAATTGAAAAAAAATCATCTTTAATAACTGAACTAAAATTTTGTAAAATCCCTGTGTTAAGTTGTAGCCCATATTCCAATAAATAATCTGTAAAAAGTTCAACTTCCTACCTCAAATACTTTGTGAGGAAAGATGTAATTTATAAGCGTTATTTTAACATTGCAAGTATAGGGCGTTCCGGAGCCCCTTAAGTTGTTCTAAGTTCTAGGGGACTTATGACCTAAGATGTTGAGTCCCATAGTGCTCAGAGCCATTTGAACCATTTTTGAACCAAACCGAGGGGAAGGCATGGACTCCGACGCTACTTGCAGGAAGCCACGGATTTGAGGGGATTCTTGTGAAAGTTGGCAGTAATAGCAACACTGACAAATAAAAGATTTAGAATTTCGAAAATACACAACGAGGTATATTCTGAAATTAGTACAGAATAAGGAAAACAAGGTGCTCTTAACCGAGGACAGCCTCCACTGAGATTTCAAAAAGCATTCCCAGAGCGATGTATAGAAACAGCATTGACCTATAACTAAACAAGTTTAACTTCAGAGCTGATCGGAGTGAGAATGCTGAACAATGAGAAATAAGTTCAGTCACGATAAGGGAGGGTGGCTGACTTCGCTGAACTTTACCGCGGGGCGCTGCTGCTGCTCTCCCGCTGAGTCGTAAAATACTCGCGATTGTAAAACGACCGAAAAGGCGATCGAATCCGAGCGTCATTTGGGTAATGAACCGTTAAATTTTACCACAACGTGACGGAACATACCAACGGACAAGACGCGGTCGCGGGCGAGACGGCAGCTGGTAGTCTCTTCAAGAAGATGTCCCAGAATGTCCCGGAGCGGCGGTGCTGAGGGATTTTGTTAGCTGGCCGGTATCCAACATCATTGTACTAGTTCTGGTACCAACTTGTCGGGTGATTAATCGGCTAGCTGTCGCCTGCAGGGCCATATAACTAACCGCTTCCTTTTCGTCCCAGAGGTTTCCCAATCTCGCGCAGCCTCGGCCGTTGAAACGGCGAGATTTTCTGTATTCGAGCGTGCCTAAGACCAAGAAGATCTTTTTAACGGACACCACCGTATTGAACAGATTATTAATCCCTCTCCAAATGACGGAACCCGAAATTTATTTACCGATTTCCGTTCGTCTGTATGTAGGGAATTATTATTACAAGATTTCTTTCTCTTCTGTAATTATTTAGATGCTTTAATTCCCGACCTAATCTCCAGATACTTTAAATAAAATTGATAAGCAAATTTTGCGTACATGAGTGATTTGTTCCTCGTTAAAAGGTCCCGAATCTGTAACGTGATTTAATTCTCATTAATTAATTCTCAACTAATCCTTTGTTTCCAGCTTGTGCGGTGACACACGCCCTCACTACGGCACGTAGAGGTCTTGGGAAGGTTCGTAACAGGTGCGTTACATGGCGGAGGGTAGTTTGTGCGCCACTACCAGTTCGCCCCTTACCTGTTCCAGTCACGAATGGTCTTCTTGGGGTAGTTTGATGGTAAGCCTCCGTGTGGCCTCGAATCTCTCAAATTTTACTTTCACGGCCTTTTCACGAGGTATACGTACAAGGAAACAATACGTCGGTTGACTCATCTAGGAACGCACGCTCTCAGAATTTTAACACCTCTCTTATTGGGTCAGCCACTGAAATAGGCTGAGCATTTCCATGACACTTTCTCGCTTACTAAATGCCCGAACTGCTCTTGGATATCGTAGCGCTGTTATTATGAGTGATGGTGAGTAAGTTAGCTGCTTTACGTGTATAACATCAGCTGCCCTCAGGTGCCTGTCTATTTGGCTGTTTGGGTAAGCATAGCTCGTGATGTACGCCCATTTTCTCCTCCCCCTTCCTCCCCTAGGCTGTCACAACGCACGTTGCGTTGGTGAAATGAAATGAAGTGTCCTGTGGCTAGGGCCTTCCGTCGTGTAGACCGTTCGCCTGGTGCAGGTCTTTCGAGTTGACGCCACTTCGGCGACCTGCGCGTCGATGGGGATGAAATGATGATGATTAGAACAATACAACACCCAGTCCCTGAGCGGAGAAAAGCTCCTACCCAGCCGGGAATCGAACCCGGGCCCTTAGGATTGACAGTCTGTCACGCTGACCACTCAGCTACCGGGGTCGGACGATGCGTTGGTAAGGTCAGTGTCGCTGCCGAGCAGTGCCTAAAGAGGGGCATGAGATGGAGCGCCCATCTAAGAATCATGCTACTGAAGTAGCTGTACATTCAAGAACGTCTACGTTTGCAACAAATAGGGTGGAAGATGGGTTAAACACCGTGAAAATTGTACACGCATTGTATCTATTACTTTGAATCGTATCACATAGCATATATCAGCCAAGAAGAGCATTTTCAAAACATGATAAAGATGAAAAGTCAAATGGTAAATACCTTTTCGAAAGAGTAAATATTTTCCATAATTTTTTGCAATAGTCTTCAGATCAATAAATACCTTGTATGTCCACTTTCTAAAGTAGCCTATGTTCTTATTTAGGGATCAAGCTATCTCCATACCAAATTTCACTGAAATCTATTCAGCGGGTTAGTCAAGAAAACGAAACAGAGTTACTCACATTTATAATCTTAGTATTTGGATATAACTCCCAATTGCGATAGCTTTTCTTTCGTTATCTAGTTTTGTTGAAATAAAGTCTATACGCTGCCCTGAGCTATATTCAACTTACCTGCGAAAACCACATAAAAATTCGTCTAGTAGTTTCGGAGGAAAGTGTTCAGACAGAAAGATATGACCGTTTTACAGATTTATTATTAATGTAGATCGGCAGAACGAGAGTTTTGTAAACTTTTATCTGCAATTCCTACGATTAGTTTCACATGTTCATTTCACTTTAAATCGCTCCCAGATATTTAATGGATTTTTGCTGTAGAGACTGTTTAGCAATCCTATAACCATATTATAACGGATAATCATATCATAACGGACCTTTCCTGCTGTGTACAGGATGGCGGGTATGGGCAGGCGGTGGGCGTTGTGGAATAATAGTGTAAATTTTAGAGAAAGGCCATTTATTGGCTAAAGCATGATGAAAGGGGATACATAGGCCTAGGGAGGTGAGGGTGAGCCAGAGCTTACAATTTGGCGAACATTGTTCGCGAAGCTACCGAAAGTGGTTGTCTGCCAGAACTAAGTCCACAGTGCCGCAGCACCGGGAGAAGCGTGAGATGTTCAATGCTACAGGGCGCGCATCTGATTAGAAAATGGAGACTTTGTGGGGCAAACATTATTAGCATGACCTACTGCCTGGCAAATAGTGCAATACGGCGCGCGACAGCGCATTGCCGTATGGTTGGGCTTCCCACAACGCTGACAAAATACTTCTTTTGCTGGGACCGGTACTGGGTTCGTTGGGCGCGGGGCGGCAGCGCAAAAACGCAACACCGCTTCGCGTAGCATTGCCAAACGAACAGCTTCAAACAGAGAAGTGGGGGAGGCTGCTTTGACTTCTCCTCCGATGCGGGGGTCAATACCGCGAACAAATGCATCAATTGCACGCGCTTCGGCTTCTGAGCGCAAAATTCTGTTTTCACTGGCATTTTCACCTAGCTTGTAGGTACGACAAGACACTGCTCGTATGCGATCTGCAAAGGCATCAAAATCCTCGTTAGGCTTCTGCCTAAGGGTTGATAATTGATCTCTGTAGTATGCGGTACCTCTGGTATCGGAATAACGCGTAGTCAATCCGCGGGCCAATACTTCGAATTCGTGCGTGTCACGCAATTCGTCCACCGTTTCTATGAACATTCGGGCTTCCCCTGTCAACTTCAGTCTGGCTACATTGACCAGTAGATCATCCGGCCAGGCACACGTGCGACCCACATCACGAATATTTTGTAAAAACATAGCCACATTTTCGTGGGACTTCCCAGAAAAGGTGGGAATGAAATCAGCCGCAGGAAAATTGCTTACAGTCGCCATGTTAGCAGAAATTGTGGCGTTTGTATTAGAGACAGAATTAGTGTTAGTTGCCTCTGTTTGAGCATTTGTTACAGGGGCGGAGCTAGCCACAGGTATGGAAGTTCGCGCACTAGCTTCCAGCGTCTGTTTCAAGACGCGGTTTTGCTCAAGTAGCTCCTGATTTTGTGCGAATAACTGGCGCATTTGCGCATTTATGGCCTCGAGCGGGTCTTGCGAGACAGGTGCCTCTACGGGGGTATCCCGTTCCGTCGCTCGTGTCCCTATCGGCATGTTTACAATTTTATGGGACGCTAGTGACCAGAAAAAAGTAATGATTGTTACAAAAAAAGGACGGCCACAAAGATTCTCAATCCAGCGGCGGAAGATCATCGAAGCTATAGTTGTAAGCATCGCGGCGACTTACATGGCGGTGGAGGCGGTGCGACGCAGTGGTGGCGGCGACGGCGTGGTGCAGTGGCTGCGGCGGCGGTGGTCGGTGGTCGGCGGGCGGCAGCGGGCGGTGGCGGCGGTGTCCGGAACCTCGGGCGGCGGCAGATGTGTTGGCGGCGGACGGCGCTGGCTCGGCCGGTCGGCGATGGCGGCAGGCCCCTGGCGCGTCGGTGGCAGCGGCGCGGCGGCGGATGACGGCGTCCCGGCCGGTCGCGCAGCGCAGCGCAGGCCCCTCGAACTCAGGCAGCGGGCAGCGCGGCGGCGTCCGGCTCACGTGGCTGACTAGCGTGGGCTGCCTCGCTGCAGCGCGCGCCCTGTGCGTGTTTAGTGGAGCAGCCACGGCCCACGTGGAGCAAACGTGGCGGCCGGTTGGCGCATTCCATGCGCGAAGTGGACGGCGTCTTGCCGGGAAAAATTTAGTGTAGCGACAAAGTCACTACGGGAACGCATCCCACTTCTGACACCAGTTGTACAGGATGGTGGGTATGGGCAGGCGGTGGGCGTTGTGGAATAATAGGGTAATTTTTAGAGAAAGGCCATTTATTGGCTAAAGCATGATGAAAGGGGATACATAGGCCTAGGGAGGTGAGGGTGAGCCAGAGCTTATAATTTGGCGAACATTGTTCGCGAAGCTATCGAAAGTGGTCGTCTGCCAAAACTAAGTCCACAGTGCCGTAGCACCGGGAGAAGCGTGAGATGTTCAGTGCTACAGGACGCGCATCCGACTCGCGGGTGAGCAAGAATACCAGAGAGGGGGCCCGGCGACGGGCGGCCGGGTATATTCGACGCACCACGCGGCTTCCTCCACCCTGATTGGTCAGGACCGAGCAAACCGTGCGGGCGGCATGGAACTTTCCAGAGCGTTGCCTGCTAAGCGACGCCTGGGGCGGCGTTACCTCGTAAGCACACGAGAGAGGCGCGTGATCAAGGTGCCTTTCCTCGGTGCTAACTTCCTGTTACTAGACCGTGGGACGAAAGAATTTACGGGCAGCTAACACTGCCGGCCGTGGCTTGGCCGCAATGGAAAAATGAAGTTACCGGTTTGAGGCTCATATAATAAAATAAAATCCCTTATTGTCTGGCTCATCCTTTACAGCTGTTTATCCGCAATACATTACGTTTGTTTACGTTAAGCATCAGCTGGCAACTCCTGAACCAAGCGCCGCTCCTCTGCAGATATTTCTACTTTTGCTATACTTTTATACCGCTGCGATTTCTCTTCATACAGCAGCTTCATACGCGAAAAGTTTCATGGAACTTCCGAAGTTATTCGTCAGGTTATTTACACATATGTTTCGAAAAGTATTGGCCTATACAGCTCCTTGTAAGCATGCCTGTTGCCACTTCCACTCCGAAGATTTGTTTCCGTTAACATGACATGAGTATTAGAGATTTGCTCTGATATTATTAAACTAGCGAAGTAGCAGGCGTTGCCCGGATTTGCATTTCTTTCTATTCTGCTAGTCCAACTCCTCCTCCCTCCTTCTCCACATGCTATGTCCCAGTCTCTGCCTGTCTCCTCCTCCCTTTTCTCTCTTTCTCTCTCTCTATCCATTTCCTCCATCACCACTCTTTATCCATCTCCTCTCTTCCCTCTCTCTGTCCATCTGCTCCTCCCACATTTCTCTGTTCGTCTGCTCTTTCAACTCTCTCTGTCCATCTGCCCCTAACAACTCTCTCTGTCCATCCGCCACTACCTGCTCCCTTTGACAATCTGCTCCTATCCCTTCTCTCTACCCATTCACTCCCACCCACTCTCTCTACCTATCTGCTCTTCCAACGACTCTTTGTCCACCTCCTCCTCCTCCATCTTTCTGTCCAACTGCTCCTACCCAATCCCTCTGTCCATCTGCTTCTCCCTCCCCCCTCTCTATCCATCTGCTCCTACCCACACTCTCTGTCCATCTGATCATACCTCTATCTGTGGATCTGCTCTTTCCACCCTCTATCTGACCACCTGCACCTACCCACTCACCCACTCTCTTTGCCCATCTGCTCCTCTCCCCACTCTCTGTCCATCTGCTCCTACTCACTCTCTCTGTCGATCTGCTCCCACCCACAACCTTTATCCATCTGCTACTCTGCCCTCTTTCTGCCCATCGGATCTTCCCCACTAAATGACGATGTGCTCCTACCCATGCTGCCATTGCTCCTCCCCACTCTCTGTCCATCTGCTCCTACCCACTCTCTCTGTTCATTTGCTCCCACAAAAACTCTTTGTCCTGCTACTCTACCTTTCCTCTGTTCATCAGCTCCTACCCAGGCTCTCTCTCCATATGCTCTTCCTGTCTCCTTCTGTCCATTTGCTCCTCCCCCTGTCTCCATCTACCTGCTCCTACCCACTGTCTGTACATCTGCTCTTCCCCCCTCTCTCTGTCCATCTGCTCCTACTCACTCTCTTTGTCCATCTGCTCTTCGTCCCTCTCTCTATCTGCTCTTTCCCTCCCCCCCCCCTCACTTCCCATCTGCAGCCAACCCCTCTCCCTGTCCATCAGCTCCTACTCACACTCTCTGTCGATCTGCTACTCCCTCCTCTCAGTGTCCACCTTCTCGTCTCCCCCTTCTCTTTTCAACTGCTCTTACCCACTCGCACAGACATCTCATGCACACTGCTATCGTAGCTTTCCAGTAGCACAACCCACCTGTCGCATTGTTGTTATCACATACTTGTCGAGAAGTGAAGCGTGTAATTACAATTAAAAATCCCTTGCATCTTTTATTTATGTTGGTAAGTTCTTGCACGATAGGATGCTTATGACATAACAGGAAGAACTCAAACACTTGATATAGAAAGTGTAGCTTAGAAGGGTCCAGCTAACTTCTAAGGAAATATAAACTCAACCTCCCCCTCCCCCAGATGTCTCACCCCATCGAAGTACCGAGCGAGGTGACGCAGTGGTTAGCAAACTGGACTCGTATTCGGGAGGACGACGGTTCAATCCCGTCTCCAGCCATCCTGATTTAGGCTTTCCGTGATTTCCCTAAATCGTTTCAGGCAAATGCTGGGATGGTTACTTTGAAAGGGCACGGCCGATTTCCTTCCTAATCCTTCCCTAACCCGAGCTTGCGCTCCGTCTCTAATGACCTCGTTGTCGACGGGACGTTAAACACTAACCACCACCACCACCATCACCCCATCGAAGTATCTCGATTTCTCCTCTTCTACGAAATGATTTAACATATAAGTCGTCCATCCAATCACAGTCAATAACAGACTAAGTATTCTGCCCTTGGGATATCATAAATAAATGGGTCAGTCTCCAGATTTCATCATGAATACTGTGTCATCATACACTGATGTGATACATAGTGGCTATTGCCATATCCCCATTTACACTGTCCTTGAGGGATCGCTGGAATGATTCACGGTTCAATAGATGGAAAGTTGGAGTCCAACACTGACTTGCACCGTGCTGTTAGGAATCCTCAGTGCTCTTCCATTACTCAGAGGCACCACAACAGAGATGGGAATGGAATGGAATGATTTTCATGTTCCCAAACTAATTTGAAACTCCACATTTTTGTCATATTTTCCCTCAATTTTAAGTACTTTCCACCAATTTCGCAATTTTATCAGGTTTTTCCGGAATTTCAATGCACTTTACCCGACATCTCGAGTTCAAAATCACTGCTCTCGACAACTTCTCACGTCAACAAAACTCTCATCCCGTCGATTTTTTGATGCTCTCACCCAATGAAACTGCAGCAAGGTTCTCAATTACTGTACCATTAACATTACAGTTGCTTAAATGCATAACCATGTAGCTTTAGGAGGGTGCGTTTATGTTAAAGTATCAGTTTATGTCCCGTCATAAGGAGGCTATAGATTACGTGGGAAATTTATATTTTCAGAGCCACAGTCGTAACGAGGAGGTATTTCCGATACTTCCTTTATTGTTTAATTGACCATACTGGCGCTACGTTAGTGATACTGAATTGTAATGACACTGACAAATATGCGGCTGGTTTCCTAGGTCGGCTACACTTGGTGTCTGGGAGTGCGGCGTATGCAGCCGGTGGCTGGAACGAATGGACATGTCTCGTTTAAGGCGAGAGCCGCTGCTGAGCCTCTCGAACTGGTCAGGTGGAGTATGAGGGAGCAGTTGACCTAAGCATGTTGTCCTCTGGGTGGGAATAGTGAACTAATAGTATGTATTGGGCGGTCTTCGCCATCGAGTGTGTCGCGTATTTGTACTGTGCGTTTGTTACCCTACGTAAATTGATCGACTGACGCCTGGGAAGTGACAATGACCACCTCTTGGCCTCTGAGCGTCAGATACAGCATGCGTATGGATACCTGAAGACCGTGCATGAAGATGACCGCCGGCTGGGGCCTATGGAAGTTTCCGCTATCTCTGACGTCTAACAATGGCTACTGCTACGGAATGGATCATCGTTTAAGTGTATGTGCTCACAAAGTGCCCTGTTCATGTGCTGAGAGCCGTGTGTGGTGTTGATTGCTTCTCAGTACATCCCAGTGGACTTTGTCTTGCAGCTGAGAGGTGGAGCGGTATTTCTTTAAATAAAGGTGGATTTGTTGTTGTTACTGTCTTGTCACGTGGTAGACACTTTCCCCTCCTTCTTCTTCCTGATGTAGCAGAGAGAAGCAACTAGGGAATTTTATAGAGCTTTAGAAAATACAATTAGCTGACTGGAAGATGGTGGGAATTATACAACGATGACAACATAAATTCCCGTTGAAATTTGAAATTACAGCTATCAATTTATACAGCAGCGCTTCCAATAGCGACATCATATTTCCGATTCATCAAAATGGTTCAAATGGCTCTGAGCACTATGGGACTTAACATATTAGGTCATCAGTCCCCTAGAACTTAGAACTAGTTAAACCTAACTAACCTAAGGACATCACACACATCCATGCCCGACGCAGGATTCGAACCTGCGACCGTAGCAGTCACGCGGTTCCGGACTGCGCGCCTAGAACCGCGAGACCACCACGGCCGGCTCCGATTCATCAATGTATTGTTTCCGTTAGTGATACTGTGAGCACGCTCCAGTTAAACCCCCTGCCCTGTCTCCTGCAAATTGTTTAAGAGAATGGCGCAACTGGGTGAAATACCAGTGGCAGATGTATTAGCTGGTCCTCTACACATGAGAAACACTTTTGATTACGAGTATTAAGACCTTAGTTCACTTTGTGAAGCACAAGGATTATCTGGAATCTGATATATTTGTACCATTGACATCGGTGTTCGTTAAGAAATACGTGCGGAACTACCAGTTTCCTCTGTTTTTGAGTTCTCACGTGAAAATCCTCACAGAAGGGATAATTTCCTGCATATTCACAGTAACTTAATTGTTTGAAGCATGTCCCACATAACGACCTTGCTGAAGCGTCAGTTCTCTAGCGATATAAGTTCCATTCTTTATCTTAGGAATTATCCTGTGCAATCGATCGGTGCCGTGCTGATTTGTGGTTGATATCGAGAACAGTCACGTAAATGGTATGATATTCCGGCAAACCATGTGAGAATAATTGAAATTTTATAAATTTTCATATATTACACAATGATTTCAGCGTAAAAGTGTCACAAATTTCGTCGTTTTGGCTTGTAAATCGGATATTTCAGCTGATACCGGTTTGGAGATTGGTAAATTAATTCGCAATTGACGAGGGATTTTTTGTCGACCGGGCTGAGAAAGTACATAGTCTCGTAATATCACAGTCTGAGATGGTCGCAACGCGTTGCAGAAACCACAACGGGAAGGAGACCGTGCGAGAAACAGTACTGTTAGCGGACGACTTTGTGCTGCAGGAAGCGGCTCAGCCAGTGTACACCAGTTCGGAGAGTGATTGCTGTCTGCGGAAGTTGCCCCGATCGCACATCAGGCCATAGCGTGCGGGGGCAGTTGCCTCATGACTGTTGACCGTGGTGGATGAGCAACAATCCTTGCAGGTAAAGCGCTTCCGTCGGCGAGAGATATCTAGTGCTGTGACTGTATTTGATGCATCTGCTTCTGTTTTGGCGATCTGTGTGTCTTCGCGGTATGTGTAGGAGTGTGTGGTGTCGATAACTATATGCAGGATGCAGAAGTGATGATTTTTTTTATGGTGCAAGACACGAATTGTGTTTACTACGGTGACTTAGCGATATGATATGATTGTAGAATCGTTTGTGGTGATATAGCTTGATCAGTTTCACGCCGAAAAATTTAAAGTTTCCTTGACAGCAGCAGAACGGTGTAACTGACTAAGTGTCTCTGGCGATAATTCCCGTTTCTCTAGATGTGTAGACCACTTTGGCAGAGTTTAACCGCCAGTGAAATATGACTGCTGGATCTTTTCCAATCTGTGCAAAATAGTTTTTCTGATATTCTCGCACTTTGTCCGTCTGTAGAATGTGGTGGACAGTGCTCCCACACCAACAGCAGCATTTTGGCGCGTAATTTCAGTAAGAACCAATCAGGATGCTCCATCACAGGAAGTTCCATGATGCCAGAGAGTCAAAAGACATCCTTTGTGGGAGTGGGGGTGGGGCACACGAGTCTCTACAGACTGGTTCGAACAAGAAAACGGCATCTACGGAAAGTTCTGTGACGTCAGAGAGTCACGTCATGTTTCTTCATTCAAGTGTTCAGAGACAAGTCCAGTCAGACCAACCTCCTTGGTTCGGACAGATGGGATGCTGTCCCCCAGCTTTTGCTTTAGAGCACCTCCAGATAAGTAGTTGTGGGACATCGAAAATTCACAAACAATTCCAACTACATTTCACGTCTGTAGTACAGTGCTTTGAATCCTAGGAGAATCTCTCAGACATCCGCTCTGCTGTGTCTGGGTGTGATCCTTGTTTATTCGCGATCTGTTGTGGGTTTTGAAATATGTCATGAACTTTTAAGATACGTAATTTTTCTGATTTTCCCGTCTGTGTTTAGACACCAGTGAGGTTTCCCGTTGTTGAACAGTAGTTAGAAAAGTGAGAAAAAAAAGTGCGTTAATATCTATTACTCCAGCAGTGAAAATAAACTATGTTCGTTCGGAGTTTCAGAATAGGTATGAACGCCACAGTAGCTGTATCACTCTGGAATCTTTTTTTCTCTAACGGCGCCTCCAAATAATCAGCTGAAACTTGAAAAATGGGTGCGAGTGGCGGCAGAAAGTGGACGAGTGGGTGGTGGAATACACAGAAAATACACTGAAGCGCCATAGAAACTAGTATATACAGGGTGTTACAAAAAGGTACGGCCAAACTTTCAGGAAACATTCCTCACACACAAATAAAGAAAAGATGTTACGTAGACATGTGTCCGGAAACGCTTAATTTCCATGTTAGAGCTCATTTTAGTTTCGTCTACCTACGCTCAATGGAGCACGTTATCATGATTTCATACGGGATACTCTACCTGTGCTGCTAGAACATGTGCCTTTACAAGTACGACACAACATGTGGTTCATGCACGATGAAGCTCCTGCACATTTCAGTCGAAGTGTTCGTACGCTTCTCAACAAGATTCGGTGACCGATGGATTGGTAGAGGCGGACCAATTCCATAGCCTCCACGCTCTCCTGACCTCAACCCTCTTGACTTTCATTTAAGGGGGCATTTGAAAGCTCTTGTCTACGCAACCCCGGTACCAAATGTAGAGACTCTTCGTGCTCGTATTGTGGACGGCTGTGATACAATACGCCATTCTTCAGGGCTGCATCAGCGCATCAGGGATTCCATGCGACGAAGGGTGGATGCATGTATCCTCACCAACGGAGGACATTTTGAACATTTCCTGTAACAAAGTGTTTGGAGTCACGCTGGTACGTTCTGTTGATGTGTGTTTCCATTCCATGATTAATGTGATTTGAAGAAAAGTAATAAAATGAGCTCTAACATGGAAAGTAAGCGTTTCCGGACACATGTCCACATAACATATTTTCTTTCTTTGTGTGTGAGGAATGTTTCCTGAAAGTTTGGCAGTACCTTTTTGTAACACCCTGTATATGCGTATTCAAATACAGAGATATGTAAACAGGCAGAATACGGCGTTGCGGTCGGCAACGCGTATATAAAACAACAGGTGTCTGGCGCAGTTGTTAGATCGGTTACTGTTGGTACAACGGCAGGTTATCAAGATTTAAGTGAGTTTGAATCTGCTGTTATAGTCGGCGCTCGGGAGGTCCCGGCTTCAGCTAGGCCATCTGGAGTCCCGGGTTCGTCCACCGACAGTATGCAACAGTGGTGCCAGAAGTGGTGCTGGTTACGACGCTGGTACCGGATTTTCACTCCCACATCTTATGTCGAGCAAGTAGCGTTGAGGTGAGCCTGTGTAGAGGGATAGTTGAGGTGTTTGGTTGTGTTCGTACCGGGTGTTCGTACACTTCTTGTTAAGTGTTTTCGTTCAAGAAGTGTTCATTCATACCAGTATAGGAAGGAAAGCAGAATTGTCACCTGCGCACGAGCACGATGGGGTGGATGAGTGACGTTTGATTTATTGTTTATTTGTCATTCTTTTGTGTTTTAAGCGGTTATGTGTCAATTAGGATGGACTCAAATGGCTCTGCGCACTATGGGACTTAATATCTGTGGTCATCAGTCCCCTAGAACTTAGAACTACTTAAACCTATCTAACCTAAGGACATCAAATACATCCATGCCTGAAGCAGGATTCGAACCTGAGACCGTAGCGGTCGCGCAGTTCCGGACTGAGCGCATAGAACCGCTAGACCACCGCGGCCGGCTAGGATGGACTTTTTGAAGGTGTCTTCTGTAAGGCCTGTGGAGCCTGGAGATTTATCTGAATTCAAGGGAAATATACGACATGACGACATAGCGCCTAAGCGATGCAATTTTTGTAACCTGTAAGGTCACAGATCAACGTGTACAAAGTGCATGTCAAAGAGCTGTTTTATTTGTATAAGATTTGGACATTCGGCGCGCACTTGTTCAGAATGTAGATGGGCGATGATCCGCCGCAAGAACCAAGTTTTGGGAGTAGCAGTGTGGAATTAATACTAACAGTAGAGCAATAAGCAAGAATGGTGGAAACACAGAAAGCAGCGGTGACTACAGGGGAAGCTGTAGCCGCTCTAACTGAGCAAATTTGGGTTTTGTCGGAGGCAAGGATAAGGGACAAAGAAAAATATGAAGAATTAGCGGGGAAATTTGAGGCATTACAAGTAGGGGAAAGGACATCGGATGGAAGTAAACTGCAGGTCGGGGAGTGTCATAGAATCACGGCATTGATTAACGTCTTTTCGGGTAAGACAACGTAGGATGTGTCGGTATTATTTAATGACACTATCTCAATGGCTGAGGTCAATGGGTGGTCGGATGTTGCAATGTTGAGAATGGCGAAGTTACGCTTGATAGGGGATGCCAAGTCGCACATACTGTATCATGAGACGTTGAACAATGTGCGAACGTTTGCAGAGGGTGAGGCTGTGTTACGCCAGAGGTACAAAAAACAGATTAGTACCAAGTTTTTTCGGGTAAAATTAAGTATGTTAGTTATGAGAAGAAACGAGACTGTGGAGGTTTTCTCAGACAGGATTCGAAAGCTAAGTGCAGAAACGTTCGAACTGTCACCGTGAGAGGCACTCACATGCCTTGCTCATATTGTGGCATCAAGCAGTCAGGCCTGCAAGATGGGTGGTCTGCCAAGCGAGTGGATTCATTCTTATTTATCGAGTAATATGAACTCTAGTACTCACACTTAAGTTACAAGTTATCCTCCTATATGATTAATACGCAACGGAAACACGCATCTGACTATCAGTAATTTACAGAACTCTGACTGTACACTACGCACTGGCAATACCACATTTCCTTTCTTTTTTATTTAACGGCTTTTGTCAACACGTGGCCACCGCACTGAATATGAATGGCGCACACATTATAAATTCGGGACATTATGACAACATACAATTCGAAGGAAAAGTCCACCAATCTTTTTCTTTTCACTATCTTATTTATTCCGATAAATTCTCTAACCTAAACACACAAATTCTATAACCTACAACAATAACACATGAGAAATTCCGCCCAGTGGGCATGGCTTTACATTGGTGAATCTCTATATTATGGTCTCGTAATTATTTAACGCTACAGTGCACTTTCTGGATAGGATGGTGGATCTTTTATTATATCTCACACTTCGACTCTCACAATCATCATCACGAAACTTTCCTCCAGATCGAGTGGTACAGAAGGAACAAGCATAACCCACTAATCTTTTGAAACTACCTTGCTACACTCCCATGCAAACCACACATACCCAAATTACATGACATACATCACACTACAATATGAAATACAATACACTAAATAGTCACAACACTATCACTTTCAGCTTTCCCACTTCAATTAATATTTATCCCAGTTTCACACGACACTGCCCCACTTCGTAATTCTACTTTCCTACTATGAACTCTGGAGATATATGCACGTCTTCCTGTGCAATGCAAGCCAAGTGGCGTTGCTGGATAGACGGCCGACTCACCTTGCTTCTCTCTCAGAGTTTGAATCTAGCGTCACACGGAATCATATGACGCAAAGTAATATTAAGAACGTATTCATCACACACGCGAGTCCTCAACTGATACCATGGACGAGTACTTCTCTTTATCTTTTGTCTCATACACAGTTTGAGACTCACACAGTACTCACCACGTGGAAGTACTCGTCTCTAATTTCAAGTCCTGCACACGCCATTTCTTAAATATTTCAACTTATGGTACACACGCTATTTCTTAAATATTTCAACTTATTGTACACACGCTAGTAATTCCGCCTAACTTAAGCACACGAAAGTATTTCAACTTATTGCTACACGTGGTTTCATTGTGACCGTTGGTCACTTCCGAAGATTACTACAATCCCATTAATATTACCTGCCTGACACTTAATTCTCCCCACAAAAGTTCCTGAAATAGAGAAATTATTATTTCAAACTACTCTTAAATATTCCACATGCATACCATGTCTCCACTCTTTTGTCATTACGGAGCACAACTAAAAAAGGTCTTAACAGCACAAGATCCAGCGGCAGAGTGCTGAAACATGGCCGTTCTCGAGGTCCTCTCGCACCTCTGCGGAAGTGGGGGAAGACCATGCTACCGTATTGGTCAGCCACATTTCAGGCGCTCAAAGCTCAGGTAAATTTCATCTCTTTGCTCCCACCAAAGGTGGCCAAAAGATCGTCTCAAAGATGATGATATATTCACATTCACTATCTGCGGTTAGCAGACGACCATACATTCATTCATTTCACAGATCTCACCAAACTGGATGTAGGGATTTACTTTGTGGGAGTGCACATGTGATCAATTAAATAAATAAATTGTCATTCTTTCCCACACTGGTATCCGGCTTTGCTGTATTACTTCAAATTGAGTTATTTTACAAAAAAAAAAGTGTTGTTCTGACAAAAATTGTGAAGTGTGTTGTACCTATTTTCAATGTCGGGTGGTACTGTACCCTTTAACCACCGGCTACCCATGCAGAAAAAAATGGCACGGTACTATCCTTGCAATGCGAGGGTAGTTCCGAACATTTTTTTAAGAAAACTGTATTAGAACAAACGTAGCATGTCATCAAAATAACCAGGAGGAGACCTTAGCCCCTGGTGACCTCAAATTGACGACCAAATGTTGTTACTTTACCAAATTATTGACACAGTTGTTGCATTATTGTACTCTCCACAATCCGGAGTAACGTACACATACAAATTTACAACAATCCAAATGGCAAATAAAACATTACATCATACAAATAAAAATAATGGTGAGATAAAAATTTGCTTAGTTACCGGGATCTCCGTTATTTTTAGGAGTAATCCAAACTTCACTAATTCTATGACAAATAAAAGAAAATACTAATTGTACTCGTGAAATTTTAAATAGCTCACCGTCCAAACACAGAACAAGTAATCTGACATTCATAAATTGCGTTGTAATAATCTTTACACGGCAATGTCTAAATACAAAACAAAATCAACAAAAGAAAAAAATTGCGTACACTAGTTACACGTAGAAGTCAGGCTCCATATCAGTACTCTAAAATATACATCAAACCCACAGAGAAATAAAACTGAGAAGAAAAACAATGAAATATACCGCAAGTTACATACTGGTTACGTAATATAGTTCATCTAAGACATCATGTCATACCTAATTAACTATCATCACTTAAGCAATTGCCACAATTACTCGACTGTGAGTTTAACCTTATCCTTGTCGACTAGTACAAATACCTGCTGCTGAGCTAGTCAGTCCTTCAACTTTGATCAATACACGCAGTAAATAGTTTAGCAATAAGTGCTTGAATCCACCAGTAGCTCTCGTATCTTACTCTACTGCTCATTTCTCTGTTGTTACATATTTAGACGACAAGAACTTGCATTTCGACTAGCCTTCGTTACACTTTAATGTGAAATATCACCACTGTGATAATGAAAATAAGTGGCTTCAGTCAACACACCAAGAAGAGCATTACTGTCCATGACATTAATTCCGATATTTGTTGTGCAATGCAAATTCTTGTCCCCTGTGACAACCTTACTGACCAATTCAACAAGAGCCGCTACGTTAGTATTACGCCACTGGTTAATAATTAAAGCATCATTGTACCAAATATTCTAATAAACATGCTACGTGAACTTGATAACCCAGAACAAACAAAAAAACACTAACTATTCTAAACACAAATGTTAATGAAATTCAATTACACTTGCTGTCCCTTCAGGAATGAAACATATAAAAAAATTTACACAATTACAAGTACAAACATTATTCCCTATCTTGCGAGTCACACGGAATCATTTCATTCTGTGGTTTCCTTGGGGTCAAAAAAGTTGCTGACAGGTTCCCTAGAAACACTGTCTCGGTGTCAAAGCTCTCCCACGGTTACCCGGACGAAAGTCTTTAAGTCACTCAAATCGGCATTTTGAACACGCACTGAACAGTAAACTGTATCTCACATTAAACACAAATGTCATAGTCACTCTCAGCGTACCATCCACACGAATCTGGTCGTCCAGAAATGGCCCTACAACTACTATTACCCACGGTTCTGTCCTTTCAGTTCATGGTGTAATTAAAAGTCGTAAGTTCCAACAAACAGCACTTATTCCCGCACCAATTAAAGAAATGTCTTCTACTACAAATGCAAATGTCAATGTCCCACTTTACTTTCTTGCATTCATGCAAAAATTAAACGACAACTGTCCTCTTTAAGTATACCAAGCGTCCCACATGCAATTCACAAAGCACACTTAACAAGTCACTGCCAAACGTTTATGGATCCCACCGTTCAGTGGTCAAGACAAAACAAAACGATTGTCCTGTCTGCTAAAGACAAAATCTTTTCCACCACTCACAACGTGAAAACACCAGTCCTACACTTTCTACCTTATGGAGACATACGAGCAGTCAGCTTGTTTCACAGCTCCACAGTCCTGTACTAGTTAATAGTTGCTGGTAAAAAACGCCCGCCGGACTCTGCCGCGCGTCGTTCATTCTGCAATCGCTCCGCCGTTGAGCAGAAGAAACCACCCGCTGTTGCCTCCGCGGGATACTTTCCCCAGTCGTAAGGGTGGCGGAACTTATGAATGGCCAGTGGTACGTGCGTGTCGCCCCAGGCCGTTGACCTGCTGTTGTGGGCGCGTGGAGTGTACCCCGACCGGCAGTGTAGTGGGGAGTGCCGTGGCTCTTATGCAGGTACGGGCGCGTTCTGCATGAACACCTCAGGGCTGCGACACCCAATCAGTCAGACCCTTCCGTGCATCCCGCGACATTACACACAAAAGGATATTCTTACAGTATTTAAATACTCATTGATTACATGTATGATCTATTAGATACATTGGTAATAAAAGAATCTTTGTTCTAAAAAACGTAAAATCATACACCCTAGTTTTCTACACATACAACATCAACATTTATCCCTTTTCTATATATGGCCCACACTTGTGCTATTGATTGTACCTGTCGTCCCTCATACAAATCATGAAAGTGTAAAAAAAAAAAAAGGAATAAGAAACAATCTATACAGCTCATAATTACAATATCAAATAGTAGGCTACTCTAACATCCTATCACAGTGAAAATATTAGAAACTGTTGATTCTAACACTACAATATACAATGAACCTTTGTGCTTGTGACAGCCTGAAATTAATACCCCTTGAAAGTGTTCTAACAAAAAAATAAGAAATAATCTACACAGCTCACAATTACCTACCACATGTTATTAAATATTAAACTACTTTAACATCCTAACACAATAAACATTTTAGAAACTGATAACTCTAAATCTACAACATACAATGCACCTTTGTGCTTGTGACAGACTGAAATTAGTATCTCTTTATATATTTTACCTTTTTATTATATATAACAACATTTCTAGGAGATGTATGTACCATCTACACGATGCCAGATCCTGACCTGCCATCGAGGTTCATCCAAATCAAACAATAACACAATAGTGTTTTAGTTATGGATCGGTAGCATCCCCTTTACAGGAGTGTGCGCATTGATCACACTACTCTACGACTCTCACTCACCAGACATCACATTTTCCTTCTCATTCAATCCATTAATACACTAACAGAATAGGTCTAGAAGTCAGCTAACCGTAACACCACCACACTCACGACAACATACCATACCTTTGCTCCCTTATACTCATAACACCACCACACTCACGACAACATACCATACCTTTGCTCCCTTATACTCATAACACCACCACACTCACGACAACATACCATACCTTTGCTCCCTTATACTCAACCACACAACACATGAAGCTGTTTCGGAGATAGCATTCTAGTCTCCGAATTCGTCCTTTCACTCTGGCACCTCTCTCCATTGGCTTACCTCTGCATTCACTTTACCGATTATTCATCCTGCTAAATATCAACTTAGAATTGCGACATTTCATCCAAGAACAAAAAGTACACGAATTATTCATCCTGCAAAATAACTGTACACATTCTTGGTACCGTTTTGATTAGTTATACTGGTATCAGGTTTCAACAACAACAAAAAAATTATTTTTTCCAAATTGCAAATCTTATGGTAAGAATTATATTTACACTTATATTACATCCTACGTCAGTATTCCACAACGTTCACCATCTGGATCTCATACTCCCTTTATGTCCTTTCACATTGTGCAGTTGTCCTCATCTCTTCATTCGTATTTCGGCACTCCGTCCGTCCATTACTCCATCATTTCCTGGTCTTCCTTCGCCATTGGCATCAATCTCTATTGCAGCATACACAGGCCTCTCTGTAACATACATCTAAGACATCTGCACATTATTAATTCCACGCACCTTTATTTACCACTGTTTCATCACGTCGAATCTCTCTTTATTAATCACACTGCTTCACGTCGCTTCTCTCCTTAAATATCACCTTTATCCACTACTATTTATCACGTCGCTTCTCTATCTACCATCTTTATCCACTCATTAATCATCACGTCGTTTCTGCTTGATCCTTATTCATATGACAAAAAATACGTACATACACCACTCTGTCAACTCCTGTTCATCAGTCTATTCCGTCATACCTCCTGACATCCCGCCTGAAAATCGTTATGTTCGATTTGACCCTGCACAACGTTACACACCACAAATAAATACACTATCTACAATAACTTGCCTACTTTCGATCTATCCTTCACTTTTCCATAATTTGATGTTAGAAATGTGATGAAGCCCACGAGATTGTTTTCCCTTGATCGTCTCAATCAGTACAGCATTTTCATGGACAATCCGCCTCACTCTGAATGGTCCACTTTACACAGTAAAGAATTTGCTAGTTAGGAATCTAAGCTTACCTGAAAATTAAATGTGTGCAGAGAATATACAAGCTGGGAGAAATGGGCAGCCCAAGTGTTAGAAACTTAGGTGCTAGTGGCCTCTTTCCGTAACACCAGATTCCGAACAACCATATACAGCACTTCATTATAACTGTCACCACGACAATGACATACTATAGATCAGATGGCATCTAATTTAATAACTTCGATCACATTACTGATGTTACCTGTAACAGCAGTATAAACGTACCCTATTCCATACTGACCACAATGTTGACTTTTTACATTACGTGTTAAGTACCTGCAATAATCAAATTGCACTAATTATACTGGACTCATTGGCATTATTACATAACATTTTAGCAACTGGTTTCTTTGGGGAAACAGTCCTTTTACTTTACTGTTCGAAATAAAAAGTTGCAAATTTTGCTCTGAGAGACCAGCCTAACAGATGCCATTACTGGTGTTTTATTCTCTGATCAGAAGTATGGTATTTGCATTCCTACATATCAGTTGAGTATGTCTGTTACATAGACAATTTTCAGAGCCAGCGGCATGTGTTTTAAGGCAAGATGCTAAGGGCTGATATGTTGGATTAGTTTCTCCTATTCTTCAATCCATTATGACAAGAATGAAATGCCAGGATTCCATGCTCTCCTGTCATTCTGATAGCTTCTGCCGTTCCTATCCTCGACACTATCTGACCTATGAGTCGTGTCTCCGTTCACGATATTGCTGTCATTACCCAATCCTTGTAACAAGTGCTGAAATGACGCAGAATCGTCTACGCCTCTGCCTGCTATCGCTATATCTCTGCGCAATTTCACTGGCAACTTCGCTATACAGATCCTAATGAGCTCCCCAGGTTCGTATGTCACATCCAAATACCTATTTCGTCTCAGCATTTCCTGATAGCACGCCACTGGATCTCTTATACCACCTTCGTTACAATTTGGCATCATCAATATGCTTTGCATAACCTGGTCCTGCTTACTTTTCGACCAGAATTCATTTAAATAGCTACTACAGTCTTTAATAACTTCCTGCATTTTCGCTCTAGCCTCGTCCCTCAAATGGTTACACACAAACTTCATTTTGAGGAGCAGTCCCCACGATGAAGGTAATGAATCTTGAAATTGAGACAGCCTTGGACTATACCCAGTTGGGTTTGCCACCTGTTTTATCCGACACAACCATTCTTCTAACTCTCTGAGTTCGTCTTCCACTTTCTGCCTATTTTCGTTTTTTGAATTTATCTCACTCTCCCTCTGCAATCTACCTGGTGGTGTGTCACCTTCGCTACTGCACGCTAATTGCAACTGTGCTAGTTCCTCCCTATGTTTCCTACTTATTTCTAATTGCGCCTCTTTAAGTTGTAATAGTGATTGTATCTCCCCCTGGTTGGCATAAACCTCTCTCTGCATACTGTCAGAACCTGTTTCGCCTCTCATACTGATCTTCTCTACATCTGCGCTAATCGTATTCATTCTGACCACTACCTCCGCAACTTCATCCCTGTGTTTATTTAGCGCCACTTCCTGCCGGGTGACTTGAGCTTCCACGCTGTCTAATGCCCCTTGTTTATCTGCAAGTAAGTCCTCCACTATCTCTGATTCGCTCATCCGGCAACATGTCCCTACGTTCTGTAATATCGCTCTCTATTGCACTTATTCGTTCCTCCAAGTTATTGGCTTTTTCTTTCACGGCATCACATACTTGCTTCATCGCACCCAGATTCTTCTCCCCCTCATCTAACCGATTATTAACTGCGGACAGGCGCTCATCGATAACTGTGTATAGCTTCCTCATTGCCTCTTTATTTCCCTTATCCATTGCCTCCAGTCTTTCCTTATTTGCTTCCAATCTTTCCTTAGTTGCTTCAAATCTTTCCTTATTCTCCCTATCTCTCTCCTTATTATCTCTATCCATCCTCTGTAAAAACTGCAGTAGCACACTGTCATTTGCTACTTTCGGTGCGCTCACCTCGTTCGCCTGAGAAACCGTAGCTTCGCTAAGGGTAGCTGCACTTTCACTGCATACCTGACCTAGTCCTGGCTCGCCCGCGTCGTCGGGAAAAGCCCCCGATTGTGAACAAAGCCCGCCGCTCAAAGGATCACCTAGCAGCGGTCCACTGAACAATTCAGCCCCTTCCGAGTGTTTGCCGTTCCCGCTCATTAGCCCATGGTCGACACCTACTTCCTGCTGCACTGCTACGTACACCCCAGAATCGCTATTCTCCATGGTGACTACACTTTTCGACTGCGACCTAGTTACTACGGACATTACGCAAAAAAAATTATGCAACGATCTTCCAGCCTTGGGCGGTATAGCAATTAATTACATAAAAAAAATAAAAGATCCTCACCAATCGAGAAAGAAATTGCAAACAGAAAAAATTTTACTTCTTAGCGCTATCACAATATATTCCATCAAAAAAAAATCTTAACAGCAATAAACCTAACAGCAAAATATCCTGGCAGGGTCGAAATTATGAGAGGCACCCACATGCCTTGCTCATACTGTGGCATCAAGCAGTCAGGCCTGCAAGATGGGTGGTCTGCCAATCGAGTAGATTCATTCTTATTTATCGAGTAACATGAACTCTAGTACTCACACCTAAGTTACAAGTAATCCTCCTATAAGATTAATACGCAACGGAAACACGCATCTGACTATCAGTAATTTACAGAACTCTGACTGTACACTACGCACTGGCAATACCACATTTTCTTTCTTTTTTATTTAACGGCTTTTGTCAACACGTGGCCACCGCACTGAATATGAATGGCGCACACATTATAAATTCGGGACATTATGACAACATACAATTCGAAGGAAAAGTCCACCAATCTTTTTCTTTTCACTATCTTATTTATTCCGATAAATTCTCTAACCTAAACACACAAATTCTATAACCTACAACAATAACACATGAGAAATTCCGCCCAGTGGGCATGGCTTTACATTGGTGAATCTCTATATTATGGTCTCGTAATTATTTAACGCTACAGTGCACTTTCTGGATAGGATGGTGGATCTTTTATTATATCTCACACTTCGACTCTCACAATCATCATCACGAAACTTTCCTCCAGATCGAGCGGTACAGAAGGAACAAGCATAACCCACTAATCTTTTGAAACTTCCTCGCTACTCTCCCATGCAAACCACACATACCCAAATTACATGACATACATCACACTACAATATGAAATACAATACACTAAATAGTCACAACACTATCACTTCCAGCTTTCCCACTTCAATTAATATTTATCCCAGTTTCACACGACACTGCCCCACTTCGTAATTCTACTTTCCTACTATGAACTCTGGAGATATATGCACGTCTTCCTGTGCAATGCAAGCCAAGTGGCGTTGCTGGATAGACGGCCGATTCACCTTGCTTCTCTCTCAGAATTTGAATCTAGCGTCACACGGAATCATATGACGCAAAGTAATATTAAGAACGTATTCATCACACACGCGAGTCCTCAACTGATACCATGGACGAGTACTTCTCTTTATCTTTTGTCTCATACACAGTTTGAGACTCACACAGTACTCACCACGTGGAAGTACTCGTTTCTAATTTCAAGTCCTGCACACGCCATTTCTTAAATATTTCAACTTATGGTACACACGCTATTTTTTAAATTTTTCAACTTATTGTACACATGCTAATAATTCAGCTTAACTTAAGCAAACGGAAGTATTTCAACTTATCGCTACATGTGGTTTCATTGTGACCGTTGGTCACTTCCGAAGATTACTACACTCCCATTAATATTACCTGCCTGACACTTAATTCTCCCCACAAAAGTTCCTGAAATAGAGAAATTATTATTTCAAACTACTCTTAAATATTCCACATGCATACCATGTCTCCACTCTTTTGTCATTACGGAGCACAACTAAAAAAGGTCTTATCAGCACAAGATCCAGCGGCAGAGTGTTGAAACATGGCCGTTCTCGAGGTCCTCTCGCACCTCTGCTGAAGTGGGGGAAGACCATGCTACCGTATTGGTCAGCCACATTTCAGGCGCTCAAAGCTCAGGTAAATTTCATCTCTTTGCTCCCACCAAAGGTGGCCAAAGGATCGTCTCAAAGATGATGATATATTCACATTCACTATCTGCAGTTAGCAGACGACCATATATTCATTCATTTCACAGATCTCACCAAACTGGATGTAGGGATTTA
Source organism: Schistocerca nitens (assembly GCF_023898315.1). Lineage (NCBI taxonomy): Eukaryota > Metazoa > Arthropoda > Insecta > Orthoptera > Acrididae > Schistocerca > Schistocerca nitens. The sequence continues at coordinate 636,912,462 of NC_064617.1, forward strand.
CTTTGTGGGAGTGCACATGTGATCAATTAAATAAATAAATTGTCATTCGTTCCCACACTGTTATCCGGCTTCACTGTAGTACTTGAAATTGAGTTATTTTACAAAAAAAATGTGTTGTTCTGACAAAAATAATGAAGTATGTAGTACCTATTTTCAATGTCGGGCGGTACTGTACCCTTTCAACCGAATGGGGAGACGAATAGAGTGCTGTTACAGGAGGCCGAGAGCAGGGCGTTAGATGTGTTTTTGGGAGGAGTACGGCCGGAGATGTCACGTCGGGTGAGAATGGAGAATCCCAGTGATCTTGTGAGTGCTCTAAGGATTGCCACATACTTGGCAGTGGTAATTAAGTGTTTTGGTTGTGGCCAGGTAGGGTATATTAGGAGGCAGTGTCAGCGACAGTTGCGGTGTTACTCATGCGGGAAAATGGGTCACTGGGCAGTGAACTGCAGGAGTAAAAGTAGGGGGGAACCTCGGCGACAGCAGCCATTAAACGAGAACGGGACTGCTTCAACCGTTGGAGGGCGGCCCCAGTGAAATTAGGTAATGCGCTTGTAGCTCCACAGCTAAATGCTGCTTATTAGGTTTGGTGAACGGAAGGGAACAGAGGTTTCTGATTGACATGGGGGCATACCTTTCTGTTATTAGTCTAGACCTGGTTAGCAGGAGAAGGCTTGAGCCACCACGTTATAGGTTACGTGGGGTTAGGGATAATAAAGTGGAGTCATTAGATACGGCGGTACTTCAATGAAGCAAGATGGCGCAGGTTGAAATTGTAAGTGAGAACGATCGTGAGAAAAATGAATTTAATACTGGTAACAAGTGTAAACTGTGCATAAAAAGAGTAGTGAAAGGCATTCGGTGCTCAATGTGTAACTTTTGGTTCCATGAGAAGTGCTCAAAGGTATCTGTAAAATTTGTAACAAATGATTTCGTGTGGACATGTCAGGAGTGCATTACGGAAACGTGCCAACGAGATATTAATAAAGTTTTACGGGACAAAGACGCGTTAATAAAAGGACTCCAAAGTGAACTAGACACTTTAAATACGAAATATAACGCGCTGAGTGAAAAATGTGCGAATCTACAGACGCAAATGTGTCCGAAAACCAGCAGCTTTGTGAGCATTTCGTATGTAAACAAAGACACATGGCGCCGACCTACAAACAGTGCTCCATGGAATGTTGTGCGAAACAAAATTAAAAGTGCGAACATATTAAGTGTTACAAACAAATTCGGTGCTCTCGAGTGTCAGGAAAAACGCAGTGCAATGAACAATGACAAAAATGCTTTCCCACCCCTAGATGTGAACACACAACAAACTCACGATACCGTTACTACAGTTCTCGTGACGAAAAATCAACCAAAAAGACCGATAATAAGTACAAACAATACACGAAAAATGACCCAAAAAGACCCTTAAAAAGTGTAAACAAAAATGAAGTACGTACTGTGAAAAAGTGCGAATCAAAAATCGATGTATATGGGGACAGCCACGCCAAGGGACTCTCTCAAGAACTTAAAATCATCAGTAAGTCATTGGCAGTAACAGGTATGATCAAGCCAGGCGCCGATTTCAAGGAAGCGACGAAAAACATCGTGAAAAATAACTATACTGGACAAGACAGTGTAATTATCTGTGCTGGAGCTAATGACATATACAAAAACAGAGCTATGTACATGTTTAAACAGCTTGTGAGACTTCTATTACTCCTAACAAACACAAATATCATACTCGTGAACTTCAGCTACAGATACGACCTGCCTGAATACTCACCCATAAACAAAGAAATTCGTAGAATAAATAATAAACTTAAGAGCACGTGTAAGATGTTGAGTAATGTGGAACTAATAGATGTCAGCTCACTTGACAGAACATGCTTCACCAGACATGGACTTCACTTGAATCGTAAAGGCAAGTGCAAATTAGGAAAACTGATAAGTGAACTAATTAAAAGTAAGTCCCAAAAGACAGTCAGAGAACTAGGGTGGTATGAACCATGTGTGAGACCAACAACAGCAGCCCCTTCAACAGAGGACAACAGCAGTGCACCAGCTAGAACTGTGGATACAGCCACATCTACAGCAACGAGGAACGATAGAGCTGCCATTTGCTTATCTACCAGCAGTAAGAATGTGACTAGCTGCAGTGAAGATTTTTTATTGACTATCATCCCCCAGCCAGTGCCACAAAAACTGTAAATATAGAAGCGTCAAATTCTTTGCCTATCCTTCTCAAAAACAGAACTTCAATTATGCACCTAAATGTACAATCAATCAAAAACAAAATAGATGAAATTGATGTGTTCCTAAGTTCAAACCCATGTCATGTTTTCTGTGTAAATGAACACTGGCTCACACCAGCTGAATTTGACCTGTATACCCCAGAAGGATTTGAATTAGTAAGCTCATATTGTAGAACCAAAAGTAGTCATGGAGGAGTCGCTATTTTTATAAAGAGAAACTCTAACATTGAATATGTAGCACAAAAAGTCGACCATTTTTGCAAAGAGCAACTTTTTGAAGTTGCTGCATTATTGCTTCCCAAACTTAAATTAGTGATCATCTCTATTTATCGCACTCCTAGCTCTGATATTCATCAGTTTATTGACCAAATGGAGACTTTAAATAAGTACCTGCTGGTAAAATACAGACACCACAATATAGCATACATTGGTGACATTAATATAGACATTCGTTTAAAAACACCAACTGTCACACACTTTCAAAACATGTTAAGGTCTAACAACTTGTACTGTATGAATAACAAGCCAACCAGATTAGATGCCTGCCTAGATAACATAATCTACAATTTGACAAAAGACAGTGTCAGTACGGAGTGATAAATCCAGTTTTATCTGACCATGACAGCCTATGGCTAATGGTCAACTGTGAAAACTATCCTACTCAGCAACCTGAACACATTAAGAGGATCAGATTATTAAATCCTGACAACAGTACAAAGTTAAGGCAAAAATTATCAGAAGTTGAGTGGGACAGAGTATATAATTGTAATAACAACGGTAATGCTTTTAACTTATTCATGAACATACTAACAAGCTTAGTTCAAAACTGTTGCCCACAAATAATCAAAAAGATGAAAACAGATGGTGCATCAAATAGAAAAAAGAAGCACAACTGGTTCACTCCTGAACTGCATGACCTGAGAAACACACTTATTGCCCTACATAAAATGGCTAAAACTGGTAACCTAGAATCGAAGCAGAGGTATAAAGAAGCCAGGAAGAATTATAGAACTGAAATACAGACGGCAAAGCAGAGAGCCAATGATGCTTTCATTGAAAACTCCAGCAACAAATGCAAAGCAGCCTGGCAGGTAATAAACAAAATAGCAGGGAAGCATAAAAACAGACAAGAAATTCCAATAGTGTCAGGAAAATGAAATGAATTTTTTGTTAACAGTACTAAGTCGGAAGCTACTGCTACCTCTGCACCAGATGATGCAACTTCTGAAAGTTTTACCTACAACATTCCTGACCTAAATAACTTATCCTTTAAATGGAAACAGGTGACCTGCCAAACTGTATACAAAGTCGTCACAAACCTACATGGCTCATACAGTGAAGATCTCTATGGCATCTCCAACACCATCTTGAAACAAATAATTGACATTATTGTTGCCCCTCTTACCTTTCTGATCAATAGTACTTTTACAGCTGGAAAATTTCCTGAGGTCCTGAAGGCTACTATTGTTATCCCAATCTATAAAAAAGGAGAAAAAAACAAACCTGAAAGTTACTGTCCAATATCCCTCATACCTATATTATCCAAGATAATAGAATGCTGCATTAAAACACAACTTTGCAACTACTTTGCTGAACAAAATCTTTTTTCCTCCTCGCTCTTTGGTTTTAGGCCAGGATTGTCTACAATAAATGCAGTAGAAACTCTTGTGACAGACATACTTGATGGCTTCGAGAACAATTCCATCACTTGTGCTGTACTACTAGATCTGAGTAAAGCATTTGATACTGTATCCCACGAAATACTAATAAATAAACTAGAGTGCTATGGTGTAAAAAATAACGAACTGGCATTAATCAGATCATACCTGACAAACAGAACTCAGGTAGTTATAGTAAATAGCCAGCAATCAAATGCCCTACCAGTTGTAAGAGGCGTGCCACAAGGCTCAGTGCTTGGACCTTTTCTCTTCCTGGTATACATGAATGACTTGCCTACTTTCATGCTTCACAAGTCAATAATATATGCTGACGACACAACCCTGATTACCTCAGATAACAAATTGGAGGAAGTGAAGAAACAAACAAAAGCAATGCTTGAAAAGTCTGCCATATGGCTCCACAGTAACAAGCTGATACTCAACAGTAGCAAGACGGAAACTATGTATTTCTTCTTGCACAATCTACAGGAAAAATTAAATTAGTCTGACTCTGTAAGACTTCTAGGAATCCACCTGGACCCGAAATTAACATGGAACACCCACACGGAACCGAGCGAGGTGGCGCAGTGGTTAGACACTGGACTCGCATTCGGAAGGACGACGGTTCAATCCCGCGTCCGGCCATCCTGATTTAGGTTTTCCGTGATTTCCCTAAATCGCTCCAGGCAAATGCCGGGATGGTTCCTTTCAAAGGGCATGGCCGACTTCCTTCCCCGTCCTTCCCTAATCCGATGAGACCGATGACCTCGCTGTCTGGTCTCCTTCCCCAAACCAACCAACCAACCAACCAACCCACACGGAACTGTTATGTACCAGACTTTCTAGGGTAGTCTTTTTGTTAAGGAAACTAAAAACATTAGTTAGCAGAAAACAACTTTTATCTTCTTATTGTGCCTTCTTTGAATCTCACTTACAGTACGGAATAAAATTATGGGGCAACTCAACTGGTGCTCAGACAGTGTTCATGTGGCAGAAGAAAGCATTTAGAGCAATTACAGGTATTAAAAGCCAAGAATCATGTCGAAAGCACTTTAAGGAACTTAACATCTTAACATTACCTTCTCTGTATATAAAAACGTGTCTTCTTTCCATAAAAAAACAAATACATACCTTACCGTCCAGAACAGATGTTCATTCACATGATACCAGATATAAAAACAATCATAATGTAGACTTTACTAGGCTATCTAAGGTCCAAAGTAGCTTTCAGCAAACAGGATTAAAATTATATAACAAGTTACCACAATCACTGAAAGACCTACAAGGTGATGCCTTCAAGAAGCAGCTGCACAAATTGTTAGCTGATAAGTGTATCTATGATGTAAAGGAATTAGAATGTAGTAGAGAGTGAGAGTAACTATGATGTCAAGGAATTTGAATGTAGTAGAGAGTAACTATGATGTTATGGAATTATAATGTAGAGAATAACTCTTATCCTCATGTAATGTAATCTGAATGTACATAGTTTCCCAATTTTAGATTCACTATCAAATGTAATGTCAAAACTGTCTATTTCAACAAATGTTGGCTAATGACAAGTAATAAATAAATAAATAAATAAATAAATACGATCGCAGGAACTAAGTTTAGTGAGCAGGTAGAGGTGTTACCATGTGTAGGTGAGGGGTATTCGGTGATTCTCGGACTGGACTTCCTTGACAAACATCTTTGGCAACAAACAGTGGTACTCAGTGGAACAATGTTTTGAACGGGGGAAACGGTTGCAAATGGACGAATGTTGCAAGGCGCATTTAACGCGAGGATGATGTCGGCTGAACTGCGAATAGCTTCATTAAAGGTCTATCAGCAGGATAAACGTATCGGCAGGTACGGGGAACGTAGTCTAGGTTTCGATAAATACGGACTTACCAAAGGAGACGTTGTACACGGTGGAGCCACTCTCGAGTAACGAGGAGTTGGATAATGCGCACTGTTTTGTGCGGAGGAGTTTAGCTCATGCAAATTATATGGAAAGAGATTATAGGGTTCCTGTAAATAGACAACTTCGGCAGAGTGGATTTTAGCTTGTCGAAAGGGTTTTTATTGGCCACATTGGGGTTTTTTGAGGAAGTTGACCTCGATAGGGAGGATTTAGAGGCGAGTAATAAGCAAAACGTCGGTACAGCGCAATTGAGAGGAAATTTACAGCATTTGCAGGGAGACGACAGGGTAGCACTGGAGGAATTGTTATTGACATTTAGCGATTTATTCGGAACGGAGTGTAGGCTACCGGCAACACCGATTACGAAGCATCACATACCAACAGAGGATAATACACCAGTGTTTAGGAAACCATACAGGGTTGCACGTCATATGCAACCGCTACTAGAGGAGTTTATAGAACAACAACTACGGGATGGAATCATAGAGCATAGCTATAGTCCATATTCAAGCAATGTAGTTCTTGTACCTAAGAAGTCGGTGGATGGTACAAGGAAATATAGGATTTGTTGTGATTATAGGTGTCTGAATGCGAAAACCATTTCGGACGCATATCCTATTCCGAATATCACTGACGCATTGGATAATCTGGGACAAGGTAAGTATTTTACGACGATGGATTTACGGAGTGGATACCACCAGTTGGAAGCAGCGCCAGAGGATAGGGCAAAGACAGCTTTTACTGTTCCTGGGAGACACTATCAGTATATACGTATGCCGTTCAGGTTGAAGAATGCACCGGCCACTTTTCAACGATTATTAGATGGGATTTTAAGGAGATTGAAACCAAAGACATGTGTGGTTTACCTAGATGACATCATAGTATTTTCGAAGGATATGCCAGAATATTTATCGCGTTTAAGAGAAGTCCTTAGAAGATTGCGGTCGGCACGGTTAACATTAAGTCTATAAACATGTAATTTTGCGCAGACGCAGGTCAAATATTTAGGTCATGTAATCGGTGAACAAGGGGTTCAAGCAGATCCTCGGTTAACAAAGGCACTCCAATATTTTCCGACACCACGTACAACGAAACAATTCCAATCGTATATTGTGTTATGTTCATATTATCGTAAATTTGTAAAGGATTTTGCTAAAATAGCCGAGCCGTTAACAAAGCTTTTAAAGAAAGGGGTTAAATTTCAATGAACGGAGGAATGCCAGCAAGATTTCGATGAATTAAAGATGAGATTAGTTTATGGTCCGGTGTTGGTGTTCCCGAATTTTGAAGAAGACTTCTTCTTATCATGTGGCGCTTTAAATGGCGCATTAGGATGTGTTCTGGGGCAAATGGTAAATGGACAGGAGCATCCGGTGGCGTATGATTCCAGACAATTTAAAAGGGCAGAGCGGAATTATTCCACAACGGAAATGGAGATGTTGGCTGTAATATATGGAGTAACGTATTTTCGTTGTTACCTTTATGGTAGGAAGTTTAAGGTCGTGACAGATCATGCAGCGTTGAGATGATTACTGGGACTCAAGGATCCTTCTAGTCGGTTAACAGGGTGGGCTCTAAAATTAAGTGAGTTCGACTTTGAAGTAATTCATAAGAGGATCCTTCTAGTCGGTTAACAGGGTGGGCTCTAAAATTAAGCGAGTTCGACTTTGAAGTAATTCGTAAGCCAGGGAAGAAACACGGGAATGTAGACGCATTAAGTCGCAAATTAGTCGCATTAGAAGTAGTGGATAAGAGTGTCGCGGAATGGCAAAGGGCACAAGCAGAGGATGAGGAGTGCCAGGGTTTTAGAACTCAACCACATTTCATTATGGAGGGAAATTTGTTGTGTAGAGTTACCAGGTGTGAATCACGGGTAGTGGCACCAAAGAGATCGAGAGAGAAAGTCTTAAAGCAGGCCCATGATCATGTGCTTTCAGGGCACGGGGGTCGTCGAGCAACAGAAAGACGAGCACCAGAACGATTTTGGTGGCGCACTCGTAAAAGGGATGTGGAACAATACCTAGCAAATTGTGTACCGTGTGCACAGCGAGGGGGTTGTGACGCGTGCAACAATTCCATTGCAACGGTTACCAGAGGCTTCGAAATCTTTCGAGTTTATCGGGATGGATATCTGCGGGCCATATAACAAAACACCGGCAGGGAATCGTTAAGTTTTAACTATAATTGATCACTTTTCTCGGTTTCTAGACATGGTCGCAGTATCAGACCAACAGGCAAGTACGGTAGCACATGCTTTAGTCAATAACTGGTTATTCAAGTTTGGGGTGCCTGATACCATAATTACAGATCAGGGAACGAGCTTCATGTCCGAATTAATGACACAGTTGCGTCGGTTACTGAGAATTAAAAAATCATGGGCCAGTCCATTTAGCGGCAGGCGAATGGGAGAACGGAGCGAGTACATAAGACAATTTCAAAAATGCTATTATTTGAATGGAAACCATGATAACTGGGACGTTTATCTTCCGAACGTGGTATCGAGTTATAACACCAAAATACATTCGGGGGTCGGAATGTCACTGTTCGAGGTGGTCTACGGAAGAAAGATGCCATCACCGTTATGTTATCTGTCCGAAATCGGGAGCTAAAGGGGACGCAGTGAGGAAATTTGCAGTGACAATACGGAAAGTCTGGAAGAGGGTACAGAAGATAAATACGAAAGCATTGGAAAGTCAGGAAGAACAGAATAAGTAGTTGGGACCTTTACCACAGTACAAGGTAGGTCAATGGGTACTGATAGTGATCACGAATCCATATACACCTAAGGGAAAGACGAAAAAATTCTTGACGAAATACCACGGACCATACCAGGTCGTGGAGATGACTTCGCCTGTAACTAAGTGCAGCTGCCAACAAAAACATCCGTTATCCATGGAAGTAGAGTAAAGCCTTTTAAAATAATGGTGGACGGATTGCCTCAATTACAAGGAAGTGACCCAATTGCAGAGGCTAGGCAAAGCAAACGGAAGAAGAAGGTCGCGGCGGAGGGACAACAGCGGACGCGTAACGTTCCGTATGCGTTACGGTCACGGAGGGTGTAAATTATTGTACGTGTAATACTGTATGGCATGTTTACATTTTTTATTTTTGTATCAAGGGATAATTTGCTTTTTGGGGGGGGGGGTTTGGTGGATCAGATAACATTTGCGTTTTTCTTGTTTGTCGTTTTAGTTTTTTTGTCATTGTATGGGGAGACTATGTTTTTTGTTCAGGGAGTTCGATAGGGACAGAGTGAACTTTCGGGAATTTTTGAGGATGTCGTACGATGTTGTAGTAAAATGTAATGGAAAGGCGTGGTACAGGCATGTTTCGTTCCTTTTCTACGCAAGGACGAGCCATGATTTTCCCTAATCGACTAGTTTTTTTCGGATAGTAGTACATGCGAGATTGAATTGTTCATGGGGTTTACGAATGGCTCAGATTGTGAGAAAGAGGTGTTATCGACACATTCTTACTTCCAGAAGGTAGGGAGGCTTGGTTATATTCGGTATTTACGCCTATTTGGGTGATGGTCACTTATACCAATCAGAGAGAGGATAAAATAAGGAGGTTACAACTGCGGGAGAGTGGAACAATTGTAAATGGTATAGTTTGTGAAATTGTGGGGAAGGATTTCCGTCTTCCAGCATCACGTATTCGTGAAGCAGCTTTAACTTTGTCGCAGGGAATGTTGTTTTATCCGGAAGGGGTTCTGGAGATATTACCAATGCAGAATCTGATATGTTTAAACTCCATGTTCAATCCAGAGTTTTTGGAAACGTTGCATTCCTTTATTAATGCACAGGAAGGATCTATCACAGTTAATAAAGTATTGTAACACGTTCGAACGTTACAATAGCATCGCACCGACAGAATAATGAGAGTGAGCATTTCAACCACAGGGTGCGCCGTTTTTCTATTTTTCTTGAGTTAACTTTGTGGAGAGTGTGGAAACGTGCACCAGTAGCGGAGGTGCCAACACATCAGTTGCCTACAGCATAGGTAATCAGTGCAAACAGTGTGTAGGGGTAGCGTTAATGTTTTTATGTTCTCGTTAGTTTTAGTCTGTAGCATATAAGTTTGTGAACAAGGTATGTTTACGCAGCCACAGGTCACGGCTGTTATATTTAGATTCGGGACGAATCTTGTTGAAAGGAGGGAGGTGTGCTGCGCTAGTATTAGTCTTAGTCGTAGGAAAAGGGGGAATTTTGTTAAAATTCAGTAAAGGCGCGGTTGGAAGATGAAGCCTGGGGCCGCTGGCAGTGTGTGGTAATATTCGGCAGCCAGTAGGCCAGGCAGAGTAAACATGGCGAGGAGTAACAGCGAGGTAGAGAACTGAAGCGTTGCTTGAAGTTATTGCGATGTATGAGGCGAGGAAGTGTAAGTGGCTAACGTATGGGAATTTACCCTTGCCATAGTTTCCGTCTCTCTCTGACACTACGTCAGAAGTGAGGGGAAAAGCAGTATAAATAGTCAGGCACTTTTAGCTTAATGTGTGTGCCAGGTCGGATGAGAGTCGGGTCGGACCTGTGCTGGTCTACATTTATGTTGTAAATATTCCGTGTTAACATGTACTTTATTTCTATGTACTTGTCCGGGTAGTATTCCGCGTCCGGGGACACAACGCTGGGGCGAGACAGATCGGCAACCGGGTACTTGGAGATTGCATGGTCTGCCTGAAGGAGGGCAGTGACAGCAGCCTGCAGCAGGTCCAGGACGGACCACGTTCGTTTCCCACCTGGCGTACCGGGGTCCGAGCAAGGCGTACGCAGCGGGAGGTGCAGCAACGCTGGAGCAGCGCTAGGGACAGCGGCGGGTGTTGCCATCCAGCAAGCACCGTAGCGGCAAGTCGCGGCACGGCGTCCAGGAGGGCGCGGGTTCGAGTCCGATCCTGTTCTGGGAGCAGCAGTGGCCGAGTGCCACGGGTGACCAGTACATCCACTTTCGTCCCACAGTCGGGTAGAGCAGGCCAAATGGGGCGCAGGGCGACGGGGACCAGGGAGTGTAGCAGTCTCCGTAATCACGGACAGCTACGTGACGCATTGGCGGGCCGCGACCGGGGAGAGTGCGGCCGGCTTCCAGCTGAGCTGCCTTGATGACGGCAGCAGGGGTGTCGGCATACCAGGACTCGCTGAGCCAGCTGGGCCCGCATCTCCTGGTCGTGCGGTAGCGTTCTCGCTTCCCACGCCCGGGTTCCCGGGTTCGATTCCCGGCGGGGTCAGGGATTTTCTCTGCCTCGTGATGGCTGGGTGTTGTGTGATGTCCTTGGGTTAGTTAGGTTTAAGTAGTTCTAAGTTCTAGGGGACTGATGACCGTAGATGTTAAGTCCCATAGTGCTCAGAGCCATTTGAACCATTTTTTTGAGCCAGCTGGACTCGCAGGTCAAAGCTGCGGATGGCACGCCGACACTACGCTGCACCCGTCGAAGTACTGTAAATTATGTGAATAAAGAAATGCTACTGAATACCGCTGTATCATTCTGCACTGCCCCTTGACGTTACTGAACTTGCTCGGCCTCCTGACGAAATACGTCGCGGTGGGTCCCGGCCTCAACTCAGTCATCTGGAGTCCCGGGTTCGGCCATCGACGGTCCGCAACAAATAGCAGATTAAGAACATAATCGCAAATGATGAAAGCAATGATTATAGTTGTCAATTTTACCAAACGGTCTACAACACAATAAAACTTACCAACCACGATGAAGACAATACATAATTTTAAGTTTACTGCAAATTTTACATATACTGAACTTTAGTAGTATTCAGATACGGAAGAATATGTACACGTTAATGGAATTATCAGCCGGTGGTCATACAAACAAGTTTTATAAAAGGTGAAGGTCCTTTAAGGTTTGCCTGAAAGTTGCCTAAAACGCAAGAAATCCAGATTAACAGCACAATGATCAAGCGAACATGAGTTTGAACTTACGCTACAGATCGCCTCTAAGCGAAGTTTATTGCATTTGTTTAAACTTTTAAATAAAAAGCGTTCTCATATAGTCACGTACAATTTAAAAAATTGAAATAAGTTCAGATGAGGTAAACCCGCAACCTCGGGACGACAGACAAACAAACAAGTGCAGTTGCCAACCGAGTACGTAGGCAGAATGAGCAAAGCCCGGTGGGCAGCAAGGGAAATACAGGCACAACAAGTAGTTTCACGCAGGCAGCTATTTCAGCAAGGTAGTAGATGGCAAGTAACACAGACTTTAAGTAATCAGCTGACCAGCTGGCTTACCAGAATAGATATCTTTTAATAGTCGCATTACGAGCTGTTTGGTGAATGTCACTTTGAAGTGGCTTATCTGTCCTCCAACATATACATTTAGAGAGAATTAAACGTTTATCTCACTTGAATACATGAAAACAAACAAGATTCAGTAGGCCAAAAATATAAAGCACTAAGAACTAGATGATATTTAAATGAAACGCCAATATAAGCTGCGGCTGACAACCTTAAAGCTGCACTACTGGCCATTCAAATTGCTACACCACGAAGATGACGTGCTACAGACGCAAAATTTGACCGACAGGAAGAAGATGCTATGATATGCAAATGATTAGCTTTTCAGAGCATTCACACAAGGCTGGCGCCGGTGGCGACACCTACAACGTGTTGACAGGAGGGAACTTTCCAACCGATTTCTCATAGACAAACAGCAGTTGGCCGGCGTTGCCTGGTGAAATGATGTTGTGATGCCTCATATAAGGAGGAGAAATGCGTACCATCACGTTTCCGACTTTGATAAAGGTCGGATTGTAGCTTATCGTGATTGCGGTTTATCGTATCGCGACATTGCTGCTCGCGTTGGTCGAGATACAATGACTGTTAGCACAATATGGAATCGGTGGGTTCAGGAGGGTAATACGGAATGCCGTGCTGGATCCAAACGGCCTGGTATCACTAGCAGTCGAGATGACAGGCATCTTATCCGCATGTAACGGATAGTGCAGCCACATCTCAATCCCTGAGTCAACACATGGGGACGTTTGCAAGACAACAACCATCTGCACGAACAGTTCGACGACGTTTGCAGCAGCATGGACTATCAGCTCGGCGACCATGGCTGCGGTTACCCTTGACGCTGCATCACAGACAGGAGCGTGTGCGGTGGTGTACTCAACGACGGACCTGAGTGCACGAATGGCAAAACGTCATTTTTTCGGATGAATCCAGGTTCTGTTTACAGCATCGTGATGGTCGCATCCGTGTTTGGCGACATCGCGGTGAACGCACATTGGAAGCGTGTATTCGTCATCGCCATACTGGCGTATCACCCGGCTTGATGGTATGGGGTGCCATTGGTTTCACGTCTCGATCACCTCTTGTTCGCACTGACGGCACTTTGAACAATGGACGTTACATTTCAGATATGTTACGACCCGTGGCTCTACCCGTCATTCGATCCCTGCGAAACCATACATTTCAGCAGGATAATGAACGACCGCATGTTGCAGTTCCTGTAGGGGCCTTTCTGGATACAGAAAATGTTCAACTGCTGCCCTCGTCAGCACATTCTCCAGATCTCTCACCAACTGAAAACGTCTGGTCAATGGTGGCCGAGCAACTGGCTCGTCTCAAGACGCCAGTCACTCTCTTGATGAACCGTGGTATCGTGTTGAAGCTGCACAGGCAGATGTACCTGTAGATGCCATCCAAGCTCTGTTTGACTCAATGCCCAGGCGTATCAAGGCCGTTATTATGGCCAGAAGTCGTTGTTCTGGGTACTGGTTTCTCAGGATCTATGCACCCATGTCAGTTCTAGTAAAATATATTTGTCCAATGAATATCCGTTTATCATCTGCATTTCTTCTTGGTGTAGCAATTTTAATGGCCAGTAGAGTATATGGGCTGGCAACTGTTCCCCAAAGCGGACTTGCTTCCTTCAACGCTCGAGAAGCTTCCCAACCGGCGTGATGACACCGAGAACACTCCAAAGGCGAGATTTCTGCCTTCCAGCAATGTTCGGCCAAAACGTAGCACTCGAACGTCCCTAGTAAACGCGGATCTTCAACTACCGCTACTGCCAGCCAATCATTTCCTACAGCAAGCCGAGTACTGGCATATATTCCGTCTGTGGCTGCTCACGCACACACTCTTGTGGCCAAGCGTTCTTTGGTATCCAAGGAACAGGCGGGAGACAAACCTAGCGCAGATACTTATCATTACCAGCAAAGGCGTCGCTTCGCATGATAGGTTCCTCCCCCTTAAGCTCGAACCTATAGGCGGAGGTGATGCAAGGTATAAGAAGTTTCCATATCATCCTGGTTGTCAGTGGCGACCATCAGCTGGCTGATGTGAGCCCCACCTATTTTACTAGTCGAGAGATCCTGGATCAGGAAGCTCACTGTAGATGTCATTTGGACTACCTTGTACGGTCCCACAAACCGTGGCAACACTACAGAAGTGATGCTCTGTCCCCCTTTGATTTGTGCCCAAACGTTCTAAAGACAGAACCTGTCTCCTGTCTATAGCGACATCGGACTCTTACCCCTGTTATGGCGGAGGTATCCCTCTAGTATGCAAGCCTGATGCTGTTTCTTACAGAATCCCAGTTTTTCTTAATGACCTTAGGGACGTTGTCTTCGAGAAGCAGGTCATTAACTGACCATAGATTGGACAGTGCTGAGCTGACAGGGAATGCGAACGTAAGTTTGAAGAAGGAGTGGTCTTGTGAGTCTCATACAAGGCAGTGTTAGGCAAAACTAAGCCATTCAGTAGACCTGTCCCACCTTGTTTGTGATAGATGACGAAGGCTGACTCAAGGTTAAGGTTCACACATTCCGCAAAGGATGGTTGTGAATGGGAGGATGTGATGATAACGTGATAAGTAGCACAAGTGAAAGAGAATTTTTTAGATTCACGAGACATAAGAGACATAAGAGCCAAAGATAGATAAAACATTACTAAAGTGCTTAATGATTACACTCGTAGTAACTGCCCGACTTGGCAGTAGCCAAACAGAAGTGGAGAATGCGTCCACCATGAGCAACTGTAGTTGTGTAGGACAGGGCAGGGAACCTAGGTAATCAGTGAGCACCGTATTCATCTGATGTCCCGTTCAATGTAAGCTAAGCTTCCACCTGGGTGTTGGGGTGGGGTTTGCTCTCAAGCACACCTTGCATTGGCCCACAAATTTACGGACATCACCATTCAACAAAGGCCAAGTGAGAAGCTCCTTGATCTGCATGATTGTCTTATACACCCCCAGGAGCCCATCACGCATGGAACGATGAAAGTTTCTAAATAACAGTGAGATCATCTCCTAGGGTGGGCAGCTTTTATTCTTCCCATTAATCGAATATCCTGGCATATCTTCCTCTCCTTTAAGATGTCATTTTATTTCACATAACCGAGGTTCAGCATCCTGTCTTTCAGCTGACGCTCTGAACAGCCTTGGAACCTACCTGAGGAACGTCCTGACGCAAGCCACTTTTCCTCACCCTGCGGGAATTTCTCTGCCTGGTATTGGAATACTCGACTAAGGGCGTCAGCCTTATAGTTTTCCGTACGCCTTATTTGACAAATGTTAAAATGGAATGCAGATATCCTCACAGCGCCCTTGGCTATCTTCATGGTCTGCTTGTTGGTTCCTAAGCGGAATGATTTAACTTGAATGATTCTATTCTAAACAGTATGGCTCTTGCTTCTAGGTAGTATACTGAGTATTTGTCTTCCACCAAGGACAAAGACCTGGAAGCATAGACGGTAGGCTTCGTCTCTCCGTCCTTCTCTTGGAGGAGGACGGCTGTGATGCCGGCACTGGACGCATCTGTCTGCAAGTTAAACTCCCTGTCGAAGTCTGGTAGAACTAGGATGGTTGCATTAGCCAACGCTGCCCTCAATGCATCGTGGGACGCCTGTTGAATGTTACTCCACTGAAAATCCTCATCCTTCCTCCACACTTGGAAAGAGGGCCAGCCAGATGAGGAAAATTGGAAATGAATTTCGGAAAATATTCACCATGCCTCTCAGTCTACCTCTATCCTTTTCATCCTTGGACCTGGAGAACAGATGAATAGCTCTAGTTTAATAGTGGCCCATACTCACACCTTCACTGGACAGAAGATGAGCAAGGAAAGAGTTCTTTTCCAGGGGTGGTTGACTAGCAGGTTTCGTGGTCAGCCCAGCTCCCAAGAGACGGTGAAGCGCTTGACCTATATTATCCAAGCTTCTAAATCATTAGACAGCAAGGCTGTACAGACCTTTGAGCCGAATTTCAAAGCTCTGCAGCACAGTCTGAGACAATTACAGGATTTTGCAGAAGCGACCCTTCAATTACGTCGCATAGTGTTGAGAAGCACCCACATGCCTTGCTCATACTGTGGCATCAAGCAGTCAGGCCTGCAAGGTGAGTGGTCTGCCAAGCGAGTGGATTCATTCTTCCAGAATTCTTCCAGAATTCTTATTTATCGAGTAACATGAACTCTCGTACTCACAATTAAGTTACAAATTATCCTCCTGTATGAATAATACGCAACGGAAACGCACATCTGACTATCAGTGATTTACAGAACTCTGACTGTTCACTACGCACTGGCAATACCACATTTTCTTTTTGTCTTTTATTTAACGGCTTTTATCAACACGTGGCCACCGCACTGAATATGAATGGCGCACACATTATAAATTCGGGACATCATGACAACATACAATTCGAAGGAAAAGTCCAACAATCTTTTTCTTTTCACTATCTTATTTATTCCGATAAATTCTCTAACCTAAACACACAAATTCTATAACCTACAACAATAACACATGAGAAATTCCGCCCAGTTGGCATGGCTTTACATTGGTGAATCTCTATATTATGGTCTCGTAATTATTTATAGTCACAACACTATCTTTTTCAGCTTTCCCACTTCAATTACTATTTATTCCAGTTTCACACGACACTGCCCCACTTTGTAATTCTACTTTCCTACTATGAACTCTGGAGATATTTGCACGTCTTCCTGTGCAGTGCAAGCCAAGTGGCGTTGCTGGATAGACGGCCGACACACCTTGCTTCTCTCTCAGAGTTTGAATCTAACGTCACACGGAATCATATCACGCAAAGTAATATTGAGAACATACACTCCTGGAAATGGAAAAAAGAACACATTGACACCGGTGTGTCAGACCCACCATACTTGCTCCGGACACTGCGAGAGGGCTGTACAAGCAATGATCACACGCACGGCACAGCGGACACACCAGGAACCGCGGTGTTGGCCGTCGAATGGCGCTAGCTGCGCAGCATTTGTGCACCGCCGCCGTCAGTGTCAGCCAGTTTGCCGTGGCATACGGAGCTCCATCGCAGTCTTTAACACTGGTAGCATGCCGCGACAGCGTGGACGTGAACCGTATGTGCAGTTGACGGACTTTGAGCGAGGGCGTATAGTGGGCATGCGGGAGGCCGGGTGGACGTACCGCCGAATTGCTCAACACGTGGGGCGTGAGGTCTCCACAGTACATCGATGTTGTCGCCAGTGGTCGGCGGAAGGTGCACGTGCCCGTCGACCTGGGACCGGACCGCAGCGACGCACGGATGCACGCCAAGACCGTAGGATCCTACACAGTGCCGTAGGGGACCGCACCGCCACTTCCCAGCAAATTAGGGACACTGTTGCTCCTGGGGTATCGGCGAGGACCATTCGCAACTGTCTCCATGAAGCTGGGCTACGGTCCCGCACACCGTTAGGCCGTCTTCCGCTCACGCGCCAACATCGTGCAGCCCGCCTCCAGTGGTGTCGCGACAGGCGTGAATGGAGGGACGAATGGAGACGTGTCGTCTTCAGCGATGAGAGTCGCTTCTGCCTTGGTGCCAATGATGGTCGTATGCGTGTTTGGCGCCGTGCAGGTGAGCGCCACAATCAGGACTGCATACAACCGAGGCACACAGGGCCAACACACGGCATCATGGTGTGGGGAGCGATCTCCTACACTGGCCGTACACCACTGGTGATCGTCGAGGGGACACTGAATAGTGCACGGTACATCCAAACCGTCATCGAACCCATCGTCCTACCATTCCTAGACCGGCAAGGGAACTTGCTGTTCCAACAAGACAATGCACGTCCGCATGTATCCCGTGCCACCCAACGTGCTCTAGAAGGTGTAAGTCAACTACCCTGGCCAGCAAGATCTCCGGATCTGTCCCCCATTGAGCATGTTTGGGACTGGATGAAGCGTCGTCTCACGCGGTCTGCACGTCCAGCACGAACGCTGGTCCAACTGAGGCGCCAGGTGGAAATGGCATGGCAAGCCGTTCCACAGGACTACATCCAGCATCTCTACGATCGTCTCCATGGGAGAATAGCAGCCTGCATTGCTGCGAAAGGTGGATATACACTGTACTAGTGCCGATATTGTGCATGCTCTCTTGCCTGTGTCTATGTGCCTGTGGTTCTGTCAGTGTGATCATGTGATGTATCTGACCCCAGGAATGTGTCAATAAAGTTTCCCCTTCCTGGGACAATGAATTCACGGTGTTCTTATTTCAATTTCCAGGAGTGTATTCATCACACATGCGAGTCCTCAACTGATACCATGGACGAGTACTTCTCTTTATCCTTTGTCTCATACACAGATTGAGACTCACACAGTACTCACCACGTGGAAGTACTCGTCTCTAATTTCAAGTCCTGCACACGCCATTTCTTAAATATTTCAACTTATGGTACACACGCTATTTCTTAAATATTTCAACTTATTGTACACACGCTAGTAATTCCGCTTAACTTAAGCACACGGAAGTATTTCAACTTATTGCTACACGTGGTTTCATTGTGACCGTTGGTCACTTCCGAAGATTACTACGATCCCATTAATATTACTTGCCTGACATTTAATTCTCCCCACAAAAGTTCCTGAAATAAGGAAATTATTATTTCAAAGTACTCTTAAATATACCACATGCATAACATGTCTCCCGTCTTTTGTCATTACGGGGCACAACTAAAAAAGGTCTTAACAGCACAAGATCCAGCGGCAGAGTGCTGAAACATGGCCGTTCTCGAGGTCCTCTCGCACCTCTGCTGAAGTGGGGGTGCACCTTGCTACCGTATTGGTCAGCCACATTTCAGGCGCTCAAAGCTCAGGTAAATTTCATCTCTTTGGTCCCAAAGGATCGTCTCAAAGATGATGATATATTCACATTCACTATCTGCGGTTAGCAGACGACCATACATTCATTCATTTCACAGATCTCACCAAACTGGATGTAGGGATTTACTTTGTGGGAGCGCACATGTGATCAATTAAATAAATAAATTGTCATTCTTCCCCACACTGGTACCCGGCTTCGCTGTATTACTTCAAATTGAGTTATTTTACAAAAAAAAGTGTTGTTCTGACAAAAATAATGAAGTATGTTGTACCTATTTTCAATGTCGGGCGGTACTGTAGCCTTTCACCACCGGCTACCCATGCAGAAAAAAATGGCACGGTGCTATCCATGCAATGCGAGGGTAGTTCCGAACAGTTTTTTAAGAAAACTGTATTAGAACAAACGTAGAAAGTCATCAAAATAACTAGGAGGAGACCTTAGCCCCTGGTGACCTCAAATAGGCGACCAAATGCTGTTACTTTACCAAATTATTGACACAGTTGTTCCATTGTTGCACTCTCCACAATCCGGAGTAACGTACACATACAAATTTACAACAATCCACATGACAAATAAAACATTACATAATACAAATAAAAAATAATGGTGAGATAACAGTTTGCTTAGTTACTGGGATCTTCGTTATTTTTATGAGTAATCCAAACTTCACTAATTCTATGACAAATAAAAAAATATTAATTGTACTCATGAAATTTTAAATAGCTCACCGTCCAAACACAGATCAAGTAGTCTGACATTCATAAATTGCGTTGTAATAATCTTTACACGGCAATGTCTAAATACAAAACAAAATCAACAAAAGAAAAAAACTTCGTACACTAGTTACACGTAGAAGTCAGGCTCCATATCAGTACTCTAAAATATACATCAAACCTACAGAGAAATAAAACTGAGAAGAAAAACAATGAAATATACCACAAGTTGCATACTGGTTACGTAATATAGTTCATCTAAGACATCATGTCATACCTAATTAACTATCATCACTTAAGCAATTGCCACAACTACTCGACTGTGAGTTTAAGCTTATTCTTGTCGACCAGTACAAATACCTGCTGCTGAGCTAGTCAGTCCGTCAACTTTGATCAATACACGCAGTAAATAGTTTAGCAATAAGTGCTTGAATCCACCAGTAGCTCTCGTATCTTACTCTACTGCTCATTTCTCTGTTGTTACACATTCAGACGACAAGATCTTGCATTTCGACTAGCCTTCGTTACACTTTAATGTGAAATATCACCACTGTGATAATGAAAATAAGTGGCTTCAGTCAACACACCAACAAGATCATTACTGTCCATGACATCAAAATGCATCAGTTAATTCCGATATTTCTTGTGCAATGCAAACCCTTGTCCCCTGTGACAACCTTAGTGATCAATGCTACGTTAGTATTACGCCACTGGCTAATAATTAAAGCATCATTGTACCAAATATTCTAACGTGAACTTGATAACCCAGAACAAACAAAAAACAAACACTAACTATTCTAAACACAAATGTTAATGGAATACAATTACACTTGCTGTCCCTTCAGGAATGAAACATATAAAAAAACATTTACACAATTACAAATACATTATCCCCTATCTTGCGAGTCACACGGAAACATTTCATTCTGTGATTTTCTAGGGGTCAAAAAGTTACTGACTGTTTTCCTAGAAACACTGCCTCGGTGTCAAAGCTCTCACATGGTTACCCAGACGAAAGTCTTTAAGTCACTCAAATCGGCATTTTGAACACGCACTGAACAGTAAACTGTATTTCACATTAAACACAAATATTATAATCACTCTCAGAGTACCATCCACACGAATCTGGTCGTCCAAAAATGGCCCTACAACTACTATTACCCACGATTCTGTCCTTTCAGTTCATGGTGTAATTAAAAGTCGTAAGTTCCAACAAACAGCACTTATTCCCGCACCAATTAAAGAAATGTCTCCTACTACAATTGCAAATGTCAATGTCCCACTTTGGTTTCTTTCATTCATACAATAATTAGTCACCAAACGACATCTGTCCTCTTTAAGTATACCAAGCGTCCTACATGCAATTCACCAAGCACACTTAACAAGTCACTGCCAAAAGTTTATGGATCCCACCGTTCAGTGGTCAAGACAAAACAAAACGATCGTCCTGTCTGCTAAAGACAAAATCTTTTCCACCACTCACAACTAGGAAACACCAGTCCTTCACTTTCCAACTTATGGAGACATACGAGCAGTCATCTTGCTTCACGGCTCCACAGTCCAGTACTAGTTAATAGTTGCTGGTAACAAATGCCCGCCGGACTCTGCCCCGCATCGTTCATTCTGCCGTGGCGCCGCCGCGTGCGCCGTTGAGCAGAAGAAACCACCCGCTGTCGCCTCTGCGGGATACTTTCCCCAGTCGTAAGGGTGGCGGATCTTATGAATGGCCAGTGGTACGTGCGTGTTGCCCCAGGCCGTTGACCTGCTGTAGCGGGCGTGTGGAGTGTACCCCGACTGGCAGTGGAGTGGGGAGCACACCGGCTCTGTTGCCGACGTCTGCTTGGCTTATGTGGTACGGGCGTGTTCGGCGTAGCCCCTCAGCGCTACGACACCCAATCAGTCAGACCCTTCCATGCATATCGCAACATTACAGACAAAAGGATATTCTTACAGTATTTAAATACTCATTGATTACATGTATGATCTATTAGATACATTGGTAATAAAAGAATCTTTGTTCTAAAAAACATAAAATTATTCACCCTAGTTTTCTACACATACAACATCAACATTTATCCCTTTTCTATATACAGCCCACACTTGTGCTATTGATTGTACCTGTCGTCCCTCATACAAAACATGAAAGTGTATAAAGAAACAAAAGGAATAATAAGCAATCTATGCACCTCATAATTACAATATCAAATAGTAGACTACTCTAACATCCTATCACAGTGAAAATATTAAAAACTGTTTATTCTAAAACTACAATATACAGTGAACATTTGTGCTAGTGACAGCCTGAAATTAATACCCCTTGAAAGTGTTCTAACAAAAAAATAAGAAATAATCTACACATCTCACAATTACCTACCACATGTTATTAAATAGTAAACTACTTTAACATCCTAACACAATAAACATTTTAGAAACTGATGACTCTAAATCTACAACATACAATGCACCTTTGTGCTTGTGACAGACTGAAATTAATATCTCTTTATATATTTTACCTTTTTATTATATATAACAACATTTCTAGGACATGTATGAACCATCCACATGATGTCAGATCCTGACCTGCCATCGAGGTTCATCCAAATCAAACAATACACAATAATGTTTTAGTTACGGATCGGTAGCATCCCCTTTACTGGAGTGTGCGCATTGATCACACTACTCTACGACTCTCACTCACCAGACATCACATTTTCCTTCTCATTCAATCCATTAATACACTAACAGAATAGGTCTAGAAGTCAGCTAACCTTAACACCACCACACTCACGACAACATACCATACCTTTGCTCCCTTATACTCATAACACCACCACACTCACGACAACATACCATACCTTTGCTCCCTTATACTCAACCACATAACACATGAAGCTGTATCGGAGATAGCATTCCAGTCTCCGAATTCGTCCTTTCACTCTGGCACCTCTCTCCATCGGCTTACCTCTGCATTCACTTTACCGATTATTCATCCTGCTAAATATCAACTTAGAATTGCGACATTTCATCTAAGAACAAAAAATACACGAATTATTCATCCTGCAAAATAACTGTACACATTCTTGGTACCGTTTTGATTAGTTATACTGGTACCAGGCTTCAACAACAATAACAACAAAAATTATTTTTTTTCACATAGCAACTGTTATGGTAAGAATTAGATTTACACTTATATTACGAGTACATCTTACGTCAGTATTCCACAACGTTCACCATCTGGATCTCATACTCCCTTTATGTCCTTTCACGTTGTGCAGTTGTCCTCATCATTTCATTCGTATTTCGGCTCTCCGTCCGTCCATTACTCCATCATTTCCTGGTCTTCCTTCGCCATTCGCATCTATCTCGATTGCAGCATACACCGGCCTCTCTGTAACATACATCTAAGACATCTCCACATTATTCAACTCTACTCACCTTTATTTACCACTGTTTCATCACGTCGAATCTCTCTTTATTAATCACACTGCTTCACGTCGCTTCTCTCCTTAAATATCACCTTTATCCACTACTATTTATCACGTCACTTCTCTATCTACCATCTTTATCCACTCATTAATCATCACGTCGTTTCTGCTTGATCCTTATTCATATGACAAAAAATACGTACATACACCACTCTGTCGACTCCTGTTCAAGACTCATTCGACCAGTCTATTCCGTCATACTTCCTGACATCCCGTCTGAAAATTGTTATGTTCGATTTGACCCTGCACAACGTTACACACCACAAATAAATACACTGACTATCTACCATAAATTGCCTACTTTAGATCTATCCTTAACTTTTCCATAATTTGATATTAGAAATGTGATGAAGCCCACGAGATTGTTTTCCCTTGATCGTCTCAATCAGTACAGCATTTTCCTGGACAATCTGCCTCACTCTGAATGGTCCACTATACACAGTAAAGAATTTGCTAGTTAGGAATCTAAGCTTACATGAAAATTAAATGTGTGCAGAGAATATACAAGCTGGGAGAAATGGGCAGCCCAAGTGTTAGTAACTTTGGTGCTAGTGGCCTCTTTCACTAACACCAGATTTCGAACAACCATACGCAGCACTTTATTATAACTGTCACTATGACAATGACATACTACCGATCAGATGGCATCTAATTGAAAAACTTCGATCACATTACTGATGTTACCTGTAACAGCAGTATAAACGTACCCTATTCCATACAGATCACAATGTTGACTCTTTACATTACGTGTTAAGTACCTGCAATAGTCAAATCGCACTAATTAAACTGGACTCATTGGCATTATTATTATTGTTATTGTTGGCGAATTTTCCCTAAAAGGAAATCGTTCAGCTTATGACTTTGAAGGCTTGTTCTTCTTGTCCTTCCAGTACTCCTTCATTCTCTTGGAGAGGGCCTCTTTTCTCTCCTCAGACCATTCTTGTTTGGTCCGCTGTTTTAGCGCTTCTGACTTTACTTCCCAATTGTCTATGTGTTTTCGGAAGGTGCTTCTGTCTGTGGTGTTTGTGGTGCCAATTGCTTGTAGGTCTCTTCGGAATCCTTCCATCCAGGGTGTCGAGACTTTAAGTGTCTTGATGTGTTCTAGAATTTTCTTGGTGAGTCTTGTTTCAGGGAGTCTATCTACATGTCCGTAGAATTTAAGGCGCCTTTTTCTCATATCACTCTCGATGTTCGAATATGCTTCTACTGTTGAGTTCTTCTGTGGTCTGTAGCCATCTGGTGTGGGTCTTCCTCCTAAAATTTTCCTCATGATTTTGCGTTCTTCTTTTTTGATTTCTTCAATTTTGATTTTCCTGTTGAGTGCTAGTGTTTCGCTGGCATACAGTACGGCGGGTTTGATCACTGTGTTATAGTGTCTGATCTTGGTGCTTCTGGAAATGCATTGTTTGTTGTAGACGTTTCGTACCATGCCTAGTGATTTCCGTGTCTTCTGTTGTCTGTCTTCGTAAGCCAGTTTCTCTGTTCCGGTCGGTTCGATGATTTCGCCTAGGTATCTGAAGTGTGTGACCCCTTTAATTTTGCCATACTTGGTTGTGATGTCGTCGCCTTCTCTCGTTAGGACTTGCGTTTTTTCAAAAGAGATTTGTAGGCCGACTTTCTCGGCCCATTCTTTCAGGATTTCGATCTGTGTTTTTGCTGATGTTGGGTCATAGGTCAGTATCGCTAGGTCGTCTGCGAATGCTAGGTAAGGGATTTCCAGTCTTTTCCTTCCTAATGTGACTGGTCTCCAGGTGTTTTGTCTCCTGACTTCAGCTTCCCATTCGCTCATTACTTTGTCCAGGACGATGTTGAACAATAGTGGGGATAGTCCATCTCCTTGTCTTAGGCCAGTGTGGATTTCAAAGGGGTCCGAGATTTCGCCCATGAATTTGACTTTGGATTTTGTATTGGTTAGTGTCTGTTCGATTAGTCTTCGGGTCTTTTGGTCTAGGCCTTTTTCTCTGAGGATTTGGATGAGGGACTTTCTGTCGATCGAGTCGTAAGCCTTTTTGAAGTCGACGAAAGTGCAGATGATTTTTTTGGGGCTTGTCATGTGGGATTTTATGATTGATTTCAGGTTGAAGATTTGTTCGGGGCAGGCTCTGTTGGGTCTGAAACCCGCTTGGTATTACGAGATGGCGGGTTCCAGTTGTCCTTGCGTTCTGGTGAGAAGGCAGGTTGATAGAATTTTGTAGATGACCGGTGGCAGGGAAATTCCTCTATAATTGTTTGTGTCTGTCCTGTCACCTTTCTTGTGTAGCGGGTGAATGAGTGCGGTCTTCCAGTCGTCAGGTATGATTTCGGTTGTCCAGGTGTTCTGTATGATTTGTGTGATTTCGTTTAGCGAGTTTGGTCCTAGGTTCTTCAGCAGTTCTGCCGTTATTCCGTCTTCACCGGCTGCCTTGTTGTTTTTCAGTTTCTTTATGCAGTGGAGGATTTCTTCTTTTGTTGGTGAGTCTTCCGGTGCGTTGGCCAGTTCTCGGGGTTCGAAGGTTGAGTTAGGTTCCGGGCAATTTAGTAATTTTGAAAAGTACTTCGCGAGCTCTTCACAGTTTTCTTTGTTGGTAAGTGCCAGTTTTCCGTCTTCTTTTCTGAAGCAGAGGTCCTGTGGTGAGTATCCTTTGACTTGGTTGGCGAACGTCCTGTAGAAATCCCGTGTGTTGAAATTTCTGAAGTCCTCTTCGATGGAGTTTAGCTGATCGTTTATGTATTTGCGTTTCTCTTGTCTTATTGTTTTCGATGTTTGTCTTCGAATTTCATAGAAGTTGTCCTGTGTTTCTTGTGTTTTGTTGCTGTTGCAGTTTGTGAAAGCTGTTCTTCGATTTTGTAGGGCGATTTCGCAGGTAGTGTTCCACCAAGGGTGCCTGGGTTTTCTAGTCAGCGGGATCCGTTCTTTGGCTGTGTTCACAATTTTTTGTTTAAAGCTGGTCCAATCTTTCGCCTCTTGTTTTTCCCAGTGTTCTGTGATGTTCGATTCTCTGATCTTTCTTGCATCAAATTTCGGTGAGGTCAATTTCTTTTTGTGTTGTCTTCTTGGTGTGAGTTTGATTTTGATTCTTGTTAGGTAGTGGTCCGAATCTATGTTGGCGCCTTTTCTCACTTGGACGTCGTGGATTTCTTTCTGGTAGTCATAGGAGATTGCCACGTGATCTATCTGGAATTCGCCTAGTGAGTGGACTGGTGATCGCCACGTCTTTTGTTTCTTGGGCTTTTTCATCAGGCATTATTATATAACATTTCTTTTTTTTACCAACTGGTTTGTTTTGAGGTACAGTCCTTTTACTTTAGTGTTCCAAATAAAAATTTTCAAATTTTGCTCTGAGAGACCAGCCTAACAGATTCCATTACTGTTGTTTTATTCTCTGATCAGAAGTATGGTATTTGCATTCCTACATATCAGTTGAGTATGTCTGCTACATAGACAATTTTCAGTGCCAGCTGCATGTGTTTTAAGGCAAGATGCTAAGGGCTGATATGTTGGATTAGTTTCTCCTATCCCTGAATCCATTATGACAAGAATGAAATGCCAGGATTCCATGCTCTCCTGTCATTCTGATGGTTTCTGCCGTTCCTATCCTCGACACTATCTGACTTATGAGTCGTGTCTCCATTCACGATATTGCTCTCATTACCCAATTCTTGTAACAAGTGCTGAAATGACGCAGAATCGTCTACGCCTCTGCCTGCTATCGCTATATCTCTGCGCAATTTCACTGGCAACTTCGTTATACAGATCCTAATGAGCTCCCCAGTTTCGTATGGCACATCCAAATACCTATTTCGTCTCAGCATTTCCTGATAGCACGCCACTGGATCTCTTATACCACCTTCGTTACAATTTGGCATCGTCAATATGCTTTGCATAACCTGGTCCTGCTTACTTTTCGACCAGAATTCATTTAAATAGCTACTACAGTCTTTAATAACTTCCTGCATTTTCGCTCTAGCCTCGTCCCTCAAATGGTTACACACAAACTTCATTTTGAGGAGCAGTCCCCACGATGAAGGTAATGAATCTTGAAATTGAGACAGCCTTGGACTATACCCAGTTGGGTTTGCCACCTGTTTTATCCGACACAACCGTTCTTCTAACTCTCTGAGTTCGTCTTCCGCTTTCTGTCTATTTTGGTTTTTTGAATTTATCTCACTCTCCCTCTGCAATCTACCTGGTGGTGTGTCACCTTCACTACTGCACGCTAATTGCAACTGTGCTAGTTCTTCCCTATGTTTCCTACTTATTTCTAATTGCGCCTCTTTAAGTTGTAATAGTGATTGCATCTCCCCCTGGTTGGCATAAACCTCTCGCTGCGTACTGTCAGAGCCTGTCTCGCCTCTTATACTGAGCTTTTCTACATCTGCACTAATCGTATTCATTCTGACCACTACCTCTTCGATTCGCTCGTCCGGCAACACGTCCCTACGTTCACTAGTATCACTCTCTATTGCATATATTCGTACCTCCAAATTATTGGCTTTTTTTTTCATGGCGTGACATACTTGCTTCAACGCACCCAGATTCTTCTGCCCCTCATCTAACCGATTATTAACTGCGGGCAGACGCTCATCGATAACTGAGTGTAGCTTCGCCATTGCCTCTTTATTTCCCTTATCCACTGCCTCCAATCTTTCCTTATTATCTTTATCCACCGCTTCCAATCTTTCCTTATACGCTTCCCATCATTCCTTATACGCTTCCCATTTTTCCTTATTATCTTTATCAATCGCTTCCAATCTATCCTTATATGCTTCCAATCTTTCCTTAGTCTCCCTATCTCTCTCCTTATTATCTCAATCCATCGCTTCCAGTCTTTCCTTATTATCTCTATTCATCGCTTCCAATCGTTCCTTACTATCTTTATCCATCGCTTCCAATCTTTCCTTATTATCTCTGTCCATCCTCTGTAAAAACTGCAGTAGCACACTGTCATTTGCTACTTTTGGTGCGCTCACCTCGTTCGCCTGAGAAACCGTAGCTTCGCTAAGGGTAGCTGCACTTTCACTGCATACCTGACCTAGTCCCGGCTCAGCCGCGTCGTCGGGAAAAGCCCCCGATTGTGAACAAAGCCTGCCGCTCAAAGGATCACCTAGCAGCGGTCCACTGAACAATTCAGCCCCTTCCAAGTGTTTGCCGTTCCTGCTCATTAGCCCATGGTCGACACCTACTTCCTGCTGCACTGCTACGTTCACCCCAGAATCGCTATTCTCCATGGTGACTACACTTTTCGACTGCGACCTAGTTACTACAGACAACACGCAAAAAAAAAAAAAATATGCAACGATCTTCCAGCCTTGGGCGATATAGCAATTAATTACATAAAAAAATAGAAGATCCTCACCAATCCAGAAAGAAATTGCAAACAGAAAAAATTTTACTTATTAGCGCTATCACAATATATTCCATCAAAAAAATCTTAACAGCAAACCCTAACAGCAAAATATCCTGGCAAAAATTCCTGGCAGGCTCGAAATTATGAGAGGCACCCACATGCCTTGCTCATACTGTGGCATCAAGCAGTCAGGCCTGCAAGATGAGTGGTCTGCCAAGCGAGTGGATTCATTCTTATTTATCGAGTAACATGAACTCTCGTACTCACAATTAAGTTACAAATTATCCTCCTGTATGAATAATACGCAACGGAAACGCACATCTGACTATCAGTGATTTACAGAACTCTGACTGTTCACTACGCACTGGCAATACCACATTTTCTTTTTGTCTTTTATTTAACGGCTTTTATCAACATGTGGCCACCGACTGAATATGAATGGCGCACACATTATAAATTCGGACATCATGACAACATACAATTCGAAGGAAAATTCCACCAATCTTTTTCTTTTCACTATCTTATTTATTGCGATAAATTCTATAAGCTAAACACACAAATTCTATAACCTACAACAATAACACATGAGAAATTCCGCCCAGTGGGCATGGCTTTACATTGGTGAATCTCTATATTATGGTCTCGTAATTATTTAACGCTACAGTGCACTTTCTGGATAGGATGGTGGATCTTTTATTATTTCTCACACTTCGACTCTCACAATCATCATCACGAAACTTTCCTCCAGACCGAGCAGTACAAAAGGAACACGCATAACCCACTAATCTTTTGAAACTACCTCACTACTCTCCCATGCAAACCACACATACCCAAATTACATGACATACACCACACTACGACATGGTATACAAACACTAAATAGTCAGAACACTATCACTTTCAGCTTTCCCACTTCAATTAGTATTTATCCCAGTTTCACACGACACTGCCCCACTTTGTAATTCTACTTTCCTACTATGAACTCTGGAGATATTTGCACGTCTTCCTGTGCAATGCAAGCCAAGTGGCGTTGCTGGATAGACGGCCGACTCACCTTGCTTCTCTCTCAGAGTTTGAATCTAGCGTCACACGGAATCATATCACGCAAAGTAATATTGAGAACATATTCATCACACACGCGAGTCCTCAACTGATACCATGGACGAGTACTTCTCTTTATCCTTTGTCTCATACACAGATTGAGACTCACACAGTGCTCACCACGTGGAAGTACTCGTCTTTAATTTCAAGTCCTGCACACGCCATTTCTTAAATATTTCAACTTATGGTACACACGCTATTTCTTAAATATTTCAACTTATTGTACACACGCTAGTAATTCCGCTTAACTTAAGCACACGGAAGTATTTCAACTTATTGCTACACGTGGCTTCATTGTGACCGTTGGTCACTTCCGAAGATTACTACAATCCCATTAATATTACCTGCCTGACATTTAATTATCCCCACAAAAGTTCTTGAAATAGAGAAATTATTATTTCAAACTACTCTTAAATATTCCACATGCATACCATGTCTCCACTCTTTTGTCTTTACGGAGCACAACTAAAAAAGGTCTTAACAGCACAAGATCCAGTGGCAGAGTGCTGAAACATGGCCGTTCTCGAGGTCCTTTTGCACCTCTGCAGAAGTTGGGGAGCACCTTGCTACCGTACTGGTCAGCCACATTTCAGGCGCTCAAAGCTCAGGTAAATTTCATCTCTTTGGTCCCACCAAAGGTGGCCAAAGGATCGTCTCAAAGATGATGATATATTCACATTCACTATCTGCAGTTAGCAGACGACCATACATTCATTCATTTCACAGATCTCACCAACTGGATGTAGGGATTTACTTTGTGGGAGTGCACATGTGATCCATTAAATAAATAAATTGTTGTTCTTTCCCACACTGGTATCCGGCTTCGCTGTATTACTTGAAATTGAGTTATTTTACAAAAAAAAATGTGTTGTTCTGACAAAAATAATGAAGTATGTTGTACCTATTTTCAATGTCGGGCGGTACTGTACCCTTTCAGTGTATGTACAGTCCAAGTTCCATCGATGTATGTTACTTGGCAGCGGTACATCAAGCGAAGGTTACTCTCTTCCATATGTTTTGCACGTCACTGTATGTGGAGCAGGGCAGCAAGAATGGCCACAGGTTTGTTTGACCCTAAATGCTGAATTACTTGAACTCTCAGACAGTTGAAGATAGATGGCAACTATCGCGAGGAATCCTGCTTACAAAGTTTCAAGAAACGGCTTTGAATGATAACTCTAGTAGAACACTATAACCATCTATGTGTCGCTCCCGTATGGATCGTGAGGACCAAATTAGAATAATTAAAGCACGCAGAGTGCCGTGTAAACAGTCATTCTTCCTACGCACCATACGAGAATGGATCGTGAAGAAACCCCGAAAACTGGCGCAAACGGTGCAAGGAACTTCACAGTTGCATAGTATGGATGCAGACGTTATGTGCTGCTGTTTCAAATGGACTTTACCGAGGTACTCGTCCCGAAGTGCCCACTGCAAGTTGTCCCCCTCGCAGTGTTCGCTCGGAGACTGTTGATATGAATCTGCATTTGTTGACTGCAGCAAATCGTGACCGGTTCGAAATCCGTTGCCACTGACGTAGCACGGCAGTCGTCTCTAGTATCTGTCGATTAGACTATCCAGATATTTGCAACCACTGCCCTCACGCCTTGTTACATGGCTCCGAGCGGTACAGTATTCCTTGTAGACACTCTGGAGAGTTCGCGCTGTAAAACCAACTAATCAGGCAGTTTCATTCCGGGAGCAGCCATTAGCATGTCCAAATACAATGGCTCCTCTATGCCATTGTGTCATGCGTCCTCGTCGACCCATCTTACTGCGTCGATTGTACAGAACAGAGTGGCACCCACACATCTCGTCATGCCCATGAGATGTCGGCTGTGAAGGGTCACATTGCTTCCTGGTACCAACTCTGCATCGTCTAAAACGGTCCAAAGTAATCTGAGCTCTCTTTTAAAGGGGTGCCCAATATTTTGTCTAATGAGCTTCTTGGCAAAATAATTCAATAGTAAACTCAAGGCAAAATCCGGATAAATGCGAGTAGGACTCGCGCTTGGAGAGTTCTGTACAAACGTAACTACGTGTATGGATAGAGTAGTTCATCCATCTCGGGAATCGAGAATTCTGAAAATTTTTCCCTGTTACTGACATCGATACTGGCAAAATCAAAAATGGTCGTATCTTTTGATTTTATTGATGTAGAAGCTTAAATTTTTTACACCGCCAAGGGACCATAGACCTCAGTGGGTGACATAAATTTCGACTTCATACATCCACCCACTGCTGAGGAAAAGGGTTCTTAAGAGATCGGCACAAAGACATTCGCATAAAAAATAACAAAAAATATATGAGCAATTAAAAAATTTACAGATTTTTCCTTTACTTGTACTGTGAAACCGTGCATTTTATGAAATTTCATGTTTGTAGGCCAAAGGGGAGCATGCTATAGGTTTTGATGAGTGAGTTGACGAAATTCAAAATTTGTGACATATGGCCAAATCAAACAATGAAAAATCCAGGATGGAATATAACAATATTATGAAAAGGATAGTTGTTACACAACATACAGCGGAGATACTGAGTCACAGATAGTCACAAGCAAAAGACTCTCAAAATGACGTTTCGACCAACAAGGCCTTTATCGAAAAAAGACACACACACACACACACACACACGCACACGCACGCACGCACACACGCAAACGCAACTCACACACACACGACCACAGTCTCTGGCAGCTAAAACCAAAACTTAAATATTCAGCATCGGAAAGGACCGTAGACTTTAGTACGTGACATAAACGTCAACTTGACACGTCTAACTGTTCATGAGGGAAGGTCTTCTTAACAGATGGACAGACAGACAGATGTACAAGAAAGCGATTCTACACTGAACCGCCAAAGAAACTTGCATAGGCATGCGTATTCAAATACAGAAGTATGTAAACAGGCACAATACGGCGTTGCAGTCGGCAACGGCTATATGAGTGCCTGGTGCAGTTGCTAGATCGGTTATTGCTGCTACAACGGTAGGTTATCTAGATTTAAGTGAGTTTTAACGTGGTGTTGTAGTGCGTGCACGTGCGATGAGATACAGCAACTCCGAGATAGCGATGAAGTAGGAATTTTCACGTAAGACCATTTCACGGGTGTGCCTTGAATACCAGGAATTCAGTAAAACATCAAACCTCCGACATCGCTGCTGCCGGAAAAAGATCCTGGAAAAACGGGAGCAACGACGATTGAAAAGAAATGTTGAACATGACAGAAGGTCAACCCTTCGGCAAATTCCTGCAGATTTCAATGCTGGGTCATCAACAAGTGTCAGCGTGCGAACCATTCAACGAAACCCCTTCGATATGGGCTTTCGGAGCCCAAGACCCACTCGTGTAACCTTGATGATTGCACGGCACAAAACTTTACGCCTCCCCTGTACCCGTCACCACCGACGTTGGACTGTCGATGACTGAAAACATGTTGCCTAGTCGGACGAGACTCGTTTAAAATTGTACCGAGCCGGTGGACGTGTAAGTGTATGGAGTCAATCTCATGAATCCATGGACCCTGCATATCAGCAGTAGACTGTTCAAACTGGCGGGGGCCCTGTAATGCTGTGGGGCGTGTGCAGTTGGAGTGATATGGGACCTCTGATACGTCTAGATACGACTCTCACAGGTGACTCACCATAAGCACCCTGTCTGATCACCGTCATCCATTCATGTCCATTGTTCATTCCGTCGGACTCGGGGAATTACAGCAGGACAATGCGACTCCTCGGGGAAGATCAGTTTGGATTCCGTAGAAATGTTGGAACACGTGAGGCAATACTTACCCTGCGACTTATCTTGCAAGAAAGATTAAGGAAAGGCAAACCTACGTTTCTAGCATTTGTAGACTTAGACAAAGCTTTTGACAGTGTTGACTGGAATATTCTCTTTCAAATTCTGAAGGTGGCAGGGGTAAAAGACAGGGAGCGAAAGGCTATTTACAATTGGTACAGAAAGCAGATGGCACTTATAAGAGTCGAGGGACATGAAAGAGAAGCAGAAGTTGGGAAGGGAGTGAGACAGGGTTGTAGCCTCTCCCCGATGCTATTCAATCTGTATATTGAGCAAGCAGTAAAGGAAACGAAAGAAAAGTTTGGAGTAGGTATTAAAATCCATGGAGAAGAAATAAAAACTTTGAGGTTCGCCGATGACATTGTAATTCTGTCAGAGACAGCAAAGGACTTGCAAGAGTAGTTGAACGGAATGGACAGTGTCTTGGAAGGAGGATATAAGATGAACATCAACATAAGCAAAACGAGGATAATGGAATGTAGTCGAATTAAGTCGGGTGATGCAGAGGGAATTAGATTAGGAGATGAGACACTTAAAGTAGTAAAGGAGTTTTGCTATTTGGGGAACAAAATAACTGATGGTGGCCGAAGTAGAGAGGATATAAAATGTAGACTGGCAATGGCAAGGAAAGCGTTTCCTAAGAAGAGAAATTTGTTCACATCGAGTATTGATTTAAGTGTCAGGAAGTCGTTTATGAAAGTATTTGTATGGAGTGTAGCCATGTATGGAAGTGAAACATGGACGATAAATAGTTTAGACAAGAAGAGAATAGAAGCTTTCGAAATGTGGTGCTACAGAAGAATGCTGAAGATTAGATGGGTAGATCACTTAACTAATGAGGAGGTATTGAAGAGAATTGGGGAGAAGAGGAGTTTGTGGCACAACTTGACTAGAAGAAGGGATCGGTTGGTAGGACATGTTCTAGCATTGAGGGTAAAAATCGTAGAGGGAGACCAAGAGATGAATACACTAAGCAGATTCAGAAGGATGTAGGCTGCAGTGGGTACTGGGAGATGAAGAGGCTTGCACACGATAGAGTAGCATGGACAGTTGCATCAAACCAGTCTCAGGACTGAAGACCACAACAACAACAACAGCGCGACATCGCACACGTCGAGAATCGCTCCAGAGTGGCTCCAGGAACACTATTCCGAATTTAAAAAGTTCCGCTGGCCACCAAACTACCCAGACATGAAATTGTCGAGCATATCTGGAATGCCTTGCAACGTGCTGTTCAGAAGAGATCTCCAACCCCTCGTACTCGTACGGATTTATGGACAGCCCTGCAGGATTCATGAATTCCCTCCAGCGCTACTTCAGACATTAGTCGAATCCATGCCACGTCGTTTTGCGGCACTTCTGCGTGTTCGCGGGAGCCCTACATGATATTAGGCAGGTGTACCAATATCTTTGGCATTTCACTGTAGAATGGTTCCGTTTTTACCGATTGAGGTACGCAACCCTAAAAATAAAAATTCTTCGCTTTTTATGCCTGGTAAAATAACGATGTTTGTTTCTTTAAACGCTTACGTTTTCTGTTGACATCCTCAGGCGAGCAGGTGAGGGGCTGCCGTACGCCTCGTGCTACCTGGGCGCTGGTGGCGCAGTGTCGCCGACCCGGCAGACCCTTTCGGCCGGTGGCCTCTCTGTGGTGCGTGTCTTCTGCCTGACAAGAAGGAGCAGGGCGCTAGGAGGCGTGCTACGACGGGTCGCGCGTTGAGCCGTAGGAGCGCGGCAAATCAGATAAATGGGCGCGGAAACGGAGCGGAGGCGGCGATGCGGAAGGGCGGCCGCTTCGGCGCAACCCGCGCCTCAATGGGCCGGCAGGCCGACCGCGGATCAGGCGTGCCCCCAGAGCGTTTTTACAGCGCCCCCATTCACATTCGGATCGCGGAGCCGTAATCTCCGGGCCAGGCCAACAATCCCCAGGTGGCCCTTTTATACGACTCAATAACACACGGACCTTCTTCAGAGCGATTTCTGTTCTAATGAAATGAATTATTCAGCAGAGCAGAAATCGTGTTGGCAGTAGAGGTAGCGACGAAAAGTAGGGGCTACACATCTTGTTGTTACCCGCACCTAGCATCTCCCCTCTTGCTACAGCGCTACTAGTGATTCGTGGAATTTTTTTGTGACACAGACATGTCGCACTGCTAGAATACTGTAGCGAAATGCAGGTGATTGAAGCTTGTTGCAGGGATTGGCAGTTGACCCTCAACATAAACAAATGCAACGTATTGCGCGTAAGTAGGCGGAAAGATCCGTTTTTGTCCGAATAAACGATAGAAGAACCATCACTGGAAACAGTCATATCCATAAAATACAAGTCGTAGTCAAATGAAAAGGCGACAGGTGGAAAAAATTTAATTTATTATTGTTTCAATAGCAGTCGCCATATCCGTAAATACATTTGTCCCACTGTCAGACAAGACAGTCAGTCCCTCCCTACAAAAATGTTTGCGGCAACCTGCCGAACTACCATTGTACCAAAGAGTGCACCTCTTCGTCCGGAGCAAATCGACGGCCACGAATATCTTTTCCAGGGTTCCAAAAACAAGAAATTCGCAATGCGAGAGGTGGGGGCTATATGGAGGATATATATATATATATATATATATATATATATATATATATATATATATATATATATATGTGTGTGTGTGTGTGTGTGTGTGTGTGTGTGTGTGTGTGTGTGTCGTGGAGGGTTGGGGGGGGGGGGGCTCAGAGGTTACATTTGTGCTAAGGTTGTTTCGACAACGCTGTAGAAGTTCCACTGGGAAGTCTTTATACATCCTCCATACAGTCCTGATCTCGACCCATGCGATTTCCATATTTTTCGAGCCCTGAAGAAAGACATTAGCGGTTGTCGATTTGCTTCGGGCGTAAAGGTGCACCTAACATGGTTCCCCAGGCAACCGCAAACATTTTCCCATGAAGGCACTGACCGTCTTGTCTCACAGCGGGATAAATGTTTTAACATCTATGACGATTACTTTTGGGATAGTACAGTGCTTACTTTTTTCCACCTGTCTCGATTTCATTTGGCTGCCTCTTATATAGAGGAGTATTCGTACGGAGCGACTGAAGCGGAATGATGGAATGATCTCGTAAAATGAATGGCAGAATGCCACTGGAAGAACACTCAGGAAGTGTATTCCCAGTAAGGAGGTCGCTTCGGGAACCCTCGCTCGACCGATATCTGAGTATTGCTCGTCAGTCTGTGATCCTTACTGGAGAGGACTGATGCATGAAATATCCAAAGAAGAGCACGTCGATTCCTTACACGTTCGTTTACTGAGCACGTAGCCGGCCGCGGTGGCCGAGCAGTTCTAGGCGCTGCAGTCCGGAACCGCGCGACTGCTATGGTCGCAGGTTCGAATCCTGCCTCGGGAATGGATGTGTGTGATGTCCTTAGGTTAGTTAGGTTTAAATAGTT
Organism: Schistocerca nitens; assembly: GCF_023898315.1. Lineage (NCBI taxonomy): Eukaryota > Metazoa > Arthropoda > Insecta > Orthoptera > Acrididae > Schistocerca > Schistocerca nitens. The sequence goes on from NC_064617.1 coordinate 636,949,217, forward strand.
CTGACCTCAGACGTTAAGTCCCATAGTGCTCAGAGCCATTTCAACCATTTGAACTGAGCACGAAAATGTCACGGAGATGCTCGCTTGACCCCAGGGGAAGATGCTACAAGAGAGGCGTTGTGCATCAGAGCTGACAGTCCACGTAATTTCGATGGACTGCTCACGTACTGCCTGCGATATGTAAGCTATAAGAGAATCTCAGACCAGAGAGCAGTGTTGGCTGCAGTAGGAACTGTGTAGCATTAGGAGTAGTAGTTGCTAGCAGTCGTGTGTATGAAGTTGGCTGGGCCGGTCGTGTGGAGCGATGGCGGTGCCTGAGCGATGTAGTGTAAGGTAAAAGCAGCCTTGCGCATATGTACAATTGCTATATCAAGTCCCATGTAAATGTTTTTAAAAAATATCTTAATAATAATCTTTCTTATAAAAAAATTAACTTTTGACAATCCTTCATCTCAATTTAAAGATTTTATTAATTTCTCCAATCCATGGTCATCACGATTATTGTAAAGAAAAATCAGTTGTTTCTTTTTGTACATGACAAATCTATCGGCCTGCATTGCACTGAGCCGTGCCAGAAAAATTTCTTGTAGAAGAAGATATATATATGCGTTATCTGGCGACCTTATTGAGGTAAGAATTTTTAATTTATTCAGAATGATTTTTCAGGGCCATGACGCAGCACTGCTGACGCCCAAATTTACCAGTTTAGATTCACAGTCAGTTAATTATTGAAAGGTTATAAGTGAGCCGCAGTTTTATTGAGAGATTAGTCACATTTTATAATTTGATAAGTTACGAAATTTATCTGTTGGGAGGTTACGCTAAATGTCAATGTTATATAATTATTTTTTAATGTTGGGAGGTTACACTTGTCGACAACCGGCCAGGATCGTATTTCTTTGTGAATTTCTGAAAAGTAGTCAGTTATATATCTGCTCTTATTTACTTAATGTTTAGTTTGCATTTGGCACAACGCATTTACTAATTTCTCACTCTTTTGTCACAGATCATCGGCAATTTATTGCTCTTTGTTGTTATTGTACTTGTTCCATTTTTGCTTTGTCTTTGTTTGATTTTTGTGCTTACCTTTGACTTGTGAAAATGCCGCGAAAAACTGCTAACAGTACATCGCGATGCGCAATGAATGAAAAAGCCGACTCGAATAATTTGTCCGATAATACTAGCGACACTCAGAGTCACACTGTTAATCCTCCAATTACAGATAATCAGTGTATGCCAACCACCAATAATGATTTTAATCCAAATGATGAACAAACAAATTCAATTATGCCCACAGTAAATTTAACGACAATTTATGACGCGGCACGTTGCGATACAATGAACGCTGCCCAGTTTGACACGCCTGATTTGCAGAATTCACATAGCGAACAGATAAATGTTTCCAACGAAGGTGAACAATGTACTGAAAGTACGTCAGATTTATTTGATTCCGGTGTAGTGACGAACAGTGCACATCCAATTAGCAAACTGTGGTATACACCACTTCTAACAAACAACGAACAACGCGCTCCAATACGCGGCCGCCAAATACATCGCTGGCCGCACTTCTCTGGGCGGCCCGCTGCTCCCATCGCTGGCCGTCTTCACACGCACGCTCCCTTACGTGGCCGAGAAATACATCGTTGGCCGCACTTCTACGGGCGGCTCGCGGCTACCACCGCTGGCCGCCTTCGCGCGATTGCGATTTGTTTTCCCTGGCAAACAGCGACCCCAGCCGACGGCTCCATTAACTAGCAAGCCTTATATAAACCGAGCCGCCGCCGCAAACGACAGTTCTCATCGGGAAGTGCAGTACGCCGTGTTCCAGCTGCTTGTGGATGACTCGCCGCACCACTCGAGGTTACCTGGCTGCTCGGCGGAAAATCTTGCGACTTCACTTGGAGAGACTGAACTTCGCTGGACTTGGGAATAATTACGGGACGTGCACCCCACCATGCACATTCGGACATTGGTATAACCAAACTTTAATTCTGCATTACTTCTGAGTGTGAGCCTGGGTAGACGCTTGGCTAACATAATTGTTAAAAAATGATTTGTGATTTAATAAACCAGACTGAAGAGGTTATTCTGTTATTCCTGGTTATAACACAAACCTTTTTATGAATCAGACAACGACCAAATGGTTACACAAAACGTAACAAATGCAGATACACCATCACACAGCACAGAAAATAGAGTCGCCAATTTTGGCTAGGATAAAGTTATGGCAGTACTGCTACAAATTAATGAATCGTACAAACAACTCAATGAAAATCTCAAACAGTTGACAGGTCGATCAAACAAACTAAGGAGAACTTTAACAAATTAATGAAAAACTTGACACCTCTATTGAACAGCCTACTGAACAGATTACAGCCGTTGCGGAATAATGTAATGAAAATAAAAACCATTACGTGAGGAAATCAAGGCCTGCGCCAGGAATAATAGTGAAGAGATACGCAATACACATGCTGCCACAACTAAATTACTTAGAGATGAAATTAGTGCAATCGCTAAACAATGTTCTGAAAACGCGACACAGTTACGCGACGAGTTTAAATTAATGTCAGCAGAAATTTCACGCACACTGGATGCTAAAGACATTCGAACAACAGAACAGCCAAATTGACGAACGTTTTAAAGTGACAGAAATGAAAAATGTTTCAGTCTCAAACACGACACAGCATACGCCTCATTCCAAACATTTGTCACACTCACACAGCCAGTGTAACTTACGTAATTTACAGAGAGTACGTGACTTAGAATCCGAACAGACACAGGCAAATAGATTCTCATGCAATCGTGAACCTGCTCAGACACACAGAGACGATAATTTTGATTATAAGCACTTTCTATCTGTGAGAAAATTTAAGGTATTTAAGAATGACAGAACACAGATACACTCTTTGGACTGGATACAACAATTTGGTTTTGAATTTTCACCAGCTTGGCCTGTAACGCAGAAACTAAAATTTATTTGCAGCGCGTAAGTGACCTCAGGGGATTCATTACACTTCGATGAATATGTGCCGTAGCGTGCACAGGGCCCCGAGTCGTAGTAATGCTATTTCGTAGCTGGCCAGTGTGGCCGTGCAGTTCTTTTTTGTTTTTTTCTTTTTTTTTCTTCCCCGTTGTGTTTGGTCGTTGCGGACGTCGCAAGGCATCCTGTTCAAGTTGGTTGATCTTTCCACTCAGTTTTTTTTATTACAGAGGCCAACCGGCTCTCTGACCGAACACGCTGAGCTACTTCTAGGCGCTTCAGTGTGGAACCGCGTGACCGCTACGGTCGCAGGTTCGAATCCTGCCTCGGCCATGGATGTGTGTGATGTCCTTAGGTTATTTAGATTTAAGTAGTTCTAAGTTGAAGGGGACTGATGACCACAGATGTTAAGTCCCATAGTGCTCAGAGCCATTTGAACCAACCATTTTTTTCTATTTCGTCTTTAGTTTTCTTCACTGCTGCCTGCTCTTTTACTATCCTTTATATCGATCAAAACAGCTCTTCAACTATCGATCTATCTAGGATTAAGAATGAGTAAATAAAACCTGATACGACAAGTTTTACCTGAAAGCGGCAGTTATCATTATACGCTCCAGAGATGACAACCACGAGAACTTTAATACCAGAAAACAATTTAATCATCAGTATGTACAAAATCTTCAGCAATCGCAGACACATTTTGGTAATAATAGAGGTTTTTCCCCACAACAACAACAAAACCAGCCGGTTAGTATACCTAACCAACAATGTAGTCTGCAAGGTCAACCAAGTTTGAATGTTTCGCCGCCTACATGTATAGCGTCGGCTCCACCAAATAGTAACGCACAACAACACGGAAATCACTACGTTCAGAAAACACACCATTTCAACTCCTATCGCAATGCGCCGTATGGCAACGATTATTATGACAGACGTAAAAGTAAAGAGCACAATTTTCAGCGTACGTTTAATACCAATAGGTCTTACCAGCAACAAAATCAACCACAACAACAGATTATCATGAATGAACCAGACAGTCGGTATCATCCCGAACCTAATACGTCAGGAAAGAAATAACAGAACAGTACAAATAGTTGAAATTCCACAGCATCCTCCTGCAAAATAACAGCACGTCAGAAAGAATTTTGACTAGATACAGCACAGGTTACATCTTCCAGCAACATAAGCAATTCTTTTGACACAGAGAATCTTGTTCACGAAAATGTTATTACTTTTGCATGAAAAACCAGTTATTCAAAAAAACCATTTACCACCCTGTCATTAAAGTAAAGATTGGATCATCCACATTTTCAGCAGTAATTGATTCTGAATCACCTAAATGAAGAAACCTCCAACGAATGTAACAAAGAGAAATACTTATCCTACGTTACCATTAGGTAAAAGTAAAGTAAAAGGAGCAGTATCTGGTAAAGGAGTAGATGTAAAATTACAGATACACTCATCAATTTGTATTGCAGGTCATAAGTTCCACTCAAATTTTTGGATTGTTCCTTTATTGACAACAGACGTAATTTTAGGTACGAATATTTTGGTACAATTTAATGTTAAAGGATGAAAAAGTACAACTGGCATTAGAATTTCAGCACTCTTTATCTGCAGAAGGACAGGTCATTTCTACATCGGGTAACACGGAGTGTCATTCCACACTGTTCACAGATACGTACGTACGCAACTACAATACACCAGACGAAGCCGACAATGGCGTTATACAAATGATTCCTGATAAAGTAAAACAGAGCAACGCAGAAAACAGACGACGAACGTACTCAACTACGCAAAATTCTTTTACAGCAAACTCCAATTTTTGTCAAACGTCCCTGGTACTATGTCTGGTTTCATGAATGAATTTCAAGTTAAACAGCACGACACATTTAAAGCAAAACATTATCCTATTCCATATATTCACAGAGAACAAATCAAAGAAAGAATTGCAAGCTATGCTTGACCAAGGTATTATTGAACCGGCAGTTAGTCTGTACATATTCTTAAGAAAAAGGATGGATCACCTCGCCTCGTACTTGATTCGCGTCTTGTCAACGACACTATTATTAATGAAACAGATCGCCCACAGACACTAGAAGAACTTCTACAGAAATTTCATGGTGCTGCTATTTATTCCACGTTAGATTTAAAATCGGGATTTTGGAAAATTCAGCTCCATCCGAACTGCAGAAAGTACACAGCATTTTTCTGTTTTGGTGATTGTTATCAATTTTGCAAATTGTCGTTCGGTTTAACAATTTTTTCAGCAGCATTTATTCGCGGTTTAAATACTATACTTCCGACGGAACTTAAAGACAGAATCACAACATATGTAGACGACATCCTTATCGCAGAAGCTAACTGGTCTGAGCCTAATTTGATTCTTGAACAACTGTTACAAACTTCTCGTGCACAAGGACTCAACAGTTAACCTTAGCAAATCACACTTTGGGAAAACTTCCATAAAATTTCTTGGACATGTAATTTCAGCAGAAGGCATTGCGCCTGACCCGGAAAAACTTCAAGCTTTACGTGCATCACTGTTCCAACGACAAAGAAACAACTATTCAGCTTTCTGGGTTTAATTAACTTTTTCCGTAAATTTATTCATTACGCTGCTTTAAACACCCATAGATTATGCCAGTTGACGGGTGAAAACACTATTTGGTCCTGGGACAGCCAAGCACTGTCTGAATTTGTTAATCTGAAACATGCCTTGTTAAATGCACCACTTTTATCACACCCAGATCCTACTAGAAATTTTTCAATTGCCACCGGCAGTTCTAACACCGCTTTAGGCGTACACCATTTTCAGGAAATTGGAGAAGACGGTACTACAGTAATTAAAAACATCGCTTTTGCAAGTCGAATTCTGTCACCTGCAGAACGCAATTATTCTGTTACAGAACTTGAAACATTGTGTGTTGTATGGGCATTTACCAGATTCAGGCATTTTCTTTATGGAAGACATACTACCGTTTACACAGATCATAGAGCTACACAGTTTTTACTCTCCGCTAAATTTACACATGACAGATTAAGCAGATGGAAACTTTATTTACAGGAATTTAATTTTACAATTGTTCACATTCCCGGTACACAAAATATTGTAGCAGACGCACTATTCCGTTCTCTCGGCAACAATCAGCAAGACATCGCAACCAACTTCTGCCAAGCAAATTTCAGCGTCTGTATATTAAACAAGTTGCATTTGAAAATTTCATTTCATCGTCATTACGAGACATAGCACAAGAGCAGAGCAAAGACAACGCGTGGAAAGAAATTAAACACCTTTGGCAAGATAGGAATAACATTAGCATTAGAAACCATTACACTGTACGCAATAACATTCTGTTTCGCCGCTCTCACCCTGACAGCAACAATTGGTTATTATGTATTCCTGACGAGCTTGTTAACTAATTAATTTGGTATACTCATTTAAGTTACGCACATTATGGAGCCAGAAAATGTTTTCTTATACTGAGACAGAACTGTTATTTTGCCAACATGGAGAAGCGTATTCGACGAGTTTTAGCGTCATGTAAAATCTGCCAGAAAGCTAAATCAGACACAACTTCACATATTCCTCGTTACATCCCATTGTACCCATTAAATTGAGACACATGGCCACCGTAGACAGTTTTGGACCGATTCCCAGAACTAATAGAGTTTTTTGCTACATCTTTGTCGCTGTTGAACTCACTTCGAAATTTGTTACCTTCACTCCGTTACGCAAAGCTACTGCTAAATCTATTTCGAATGCATTTGTAAAACATTTTTTATTTCATGTAGGGCATGTATTGAAAGTAATTTCCGACAGTGGACCACAATTTCGATCTGCAATATGGACACGTATGTTAGAGCTAGAAACATTTCTCCGATCTATATATCCAGGTATCACGCTTCTTCGTACCCTTCTGAACAATTGATGAACGAAATTGGTAAACTATGTAGAATATACTGCCATAAAAAACATATTGATAGGGATACACACATACTCTCATTCCAGGATGTAATAAACTCCATACCAAATGAATCTACTATGCTGTCCCGACTGTTATATTGAAAAATGTTGAACCACCTAACAAAATTAAAGAATTAATATCGTTTCCTACATCTCGTCGACTACGCCACCATGAAATAATTGACATTGCTCTCAGCAACATCAAACGAGCCGCAGAGCGCTGGAGAAGACAGCAAAAACAGGTTTGTACACGTCGTGACTTTCACATTGGACAGAAGATGTTAGTACGCACACATTATTTATCCAACAGAGGAAAGAGTAGATGCAGTAAATTTGAGCTTATATACGCAGGTCCATATAGAATTCGCAACATTCCTCACCCTAATGTAGTACACGTCGAAACTTTGAGAACCAGGAAAAGCAAGGGCAATCACCATATTTCCAATATTAAACCCTTTATTGAACGAACATACTTTGTGATTTATTACACTGTAATGCCATTTACAGGTATTTATATGACCACTTACTGATGATGATTATATTTTTTCTTGGCAAGTGCCCGGCAAGGTAAGATTAGCAGGTCGCTTTTCTTGTCGTTATGTATCAGACCGCGCACATTTTCCATTTTTTTGTGTATATATGATTGTTTTCCTATAGAAAGTAGAATTTTTCTTTGTATGCACTATGAAATCTTTAAGATGTAACAAACACCAGATCACTTTAACATTTTTGCTCTATGATATCTCAGTATCTTGACTATTCTATATTTTTTGCTACTACATTATGATACTGTGTGTACATTTTTTGCACTTGAAAACTGTCTATGTTTTTGACATAATACGCTTTCTGTCATACTATGCTGTATGCTTAGTTATATCACTAGAAACAAGTTTTTATTTAATGGGTATATGATTTAAATGCAAGATATTAATCCATATTCATCATTGTCAGAAGGCAATAACGTGTAAAAGAAATAAATTAAACAAACCACAGTGGTTTACTATGAAATGGAAATTTCACCATCGGAATGAACGAAAGAAAATGCAATACCTTGTCATGAGTAAATGGATCAGAATTAACAAGCATTAACAAGAATATACTATACACATCGTATAATAGCAGGCTTAAGTAATTATTTTTCTTTCAGAATACGAGGCGATTGATGCAAGCTGTCAGACAGAACTACACATGTTAATTGTAGTGATGAAATATGCTAGATGTAAGAAACTCTATACTATGAATAGTTGTATGAAGTAAATGGTAATACGAATAATGAATAATGAAGTGTCTATTTTTTGCAGATGATAATAAATGATGATGAATAGTTATATGAAGTATACAGGGTGAGTCACCTAACATTACCGCTGGATATATTTCGTAAACCACATCAAATACTGACGAATCAATTCCACAGACCGAACGTGAGGAAAGGGGATAGTGTAATTGGTTAATACATGCCATAAAAAATGCACTGAAGTATGTTTTTTTAACACAAACCTACGTTTTTTTTAAATGGAATCCCGTTATTTTTGTTAGAACATCTGAACATATAAACAAATACGTAATCAGTGCCGTTTGTTCCATTGTACAATGTTAATTACATCCGGAGATATTGTAACCTAAAGTTGACGCTTGAGTACCACTCCTCCGCTGTTAGATCGTGTGTATCGGAGAGCACCGAATTACGTAGGGATCCAAAGGGAACGGTGGTGGACCTTAGGTACAGAAGAGACTGGAACAGCACATTACGTCCACATGCTAACACCTTTTTATTGGTCTTTTTAACTGACGCACATGCACATTACCATGAGGGGTGAGGTACACGTACACACGTGGTTTCCGTTTTCAATTACGGAGTGGAATGGAGTGTGTCCCGACATGTGAGGCCAATAGATGTTCAATGTGGTGGCCATCATTTGCTGCACACAATTGCAATCTCTGACGTAATGAATGTCGTACACGCCGCAGTACATCTGGTGTAATGTCGCCGCAGGCTGCCACAATACATTGTTTCATATCCTCTGGGGTTGTAGGCACATCACGGTACACATTCTCCTTTAACGTACCCCACAGAAAGAAGTCCAGAGGTGTAAGATCAGGAGAACGGGCTGGCCAATTTATGCGTCCTCCACGCCCTATGAAACGCCCGTCGAACATCCTGTCAAGGGTCAGCCTAGTGTTAATTGCGGAATGTGCAGGTGCACCATCATGCTGATACCACATACGTCGACGCGTTTCCAGTGGGACATTTTCGAGCAACGTTGGCAGATCATTCTGTAGAAACGCGATGTATGTTGCAGCTGTTTGGGCCCCTGCAATGAAGTGAGGACCAATGAGGTGGTCGCCAATGATTCCGCACCATACACTTACAGTCCACGGTCGCTGTCGCTCTACCTGTCTGAGCCAGCGAGGATTGTCCACGGACCAGTAATGCATGTTCCGTAGATTCACTGCCCCGTGGTTTGTGAAACCCGCTTCATCGGTAAACAGGTAGAACTGCAACGCAATCTCTGTTAATGCCCATTGACAGAATTGCACTCGATGATTAAAGTCATCACCATGTAATTGCCGATGTAGCGACACATGAAACGGGTGAAAGCGGTGACGATGCAGTATGCGCATGACACTACTTTGACTCAGTCCACCGGCTCTCGCAATGTCCCGTGTACTCATGTGTGGGTTCATGGCAACAGCAGCTAACACACCAACTGCACCCGCTTCTCCTGTGACGGGCCTGTTACGGACCCGTTTGCGTGCTACGACCATACCTGTTGCATACAGTTGGCGGTAGGTGTTTTGCAATGTGTGGCACGTTGGATGCTCTCTGTCCGGGTACCGTTCTGCATACACCCTGCAGGCTTCAGCTGCATTTCGTCGACACTCGCCATAGATGAGTTCGAATACACCATGGTCACAGTTCCTACAACACTACACTATCACAGACGTCTGGTAACACGGTGTACTACAGTTGGTCTGCGTGCGGAGACGAATGCAGAATAACAATAGCAGCAAGCGCTACATGCGGACACTGCGACAGCTAGACCAAACCACAACAGTGCACTACAGCCACACTCGTAAACACGGTCGTCATCGTAAACATGTCCCTGCAGATGCTGCTCGCCGACCGTGGGCCGTGTTTGTTACAACACGCAACTGAACGTCGGAGGTTTCAAGCGTCAACTTTAGGTTAGAATATCTCCGGATGTAATTAACATTTTACAATTCAACAAACGGCACTGATTACGTATTTGTTTATATGTCCAGATGTGCTAACAAAACTAACGTGGTTCCATTTAAAAAAACGTAGGTTTATGTTAAAAAACATACTTCCGTGCATTTTTGTATGGTTTGTATTAAACAGTTACACTACCCCCTCTCCTCACGTTCGGTCTGTGGAATCGGTTCGTCAGTATTTGATGTGGTTTACGAAATACATCCAGCGGTAACGTTAGGTGACTCACCCTGTATAGTAAGAGGAATAATGAAGTTTTCTTTGTAGATGATGAAGTTTATATATTTTCTGTTAGTTAAGAAATGCTATGTAATTATTTAAGTATTTGTTGCAGTTCTTTTTTGACAGTGTCTTATGTCGCATAGTATAATGACTGAATGTTTTGGGAAAGACAGCTAGAGTACATACATATTAAGTACACGTTTCATTACCTGTTAATTCGACGTTTGCTACTTTTCAGCATAATATGAATACATTTCTTCTTTCAGCTCAATAATCCACTTTGTATTTTTTCCAGGAGAAGCTTCTCATGATACTAATATGCTATAAGCACTTAATTATTAAATCTGTTCTATTACTTGCATTTTTTACCCAGTTGTGTCTATCATTTATGAATGTGATCACATATACTGTACTCGTTTCATAACCTTGCTACAATGACTCATGACGAATGACGTTATTAATCCTTATTTTCAGCAATAAGTCAAAAGTAAATGTTTTCATGCCCCAGCAATTGACTATCGATCCCAACGCAATGCATTGCTAGCACAAAAGAAAAATGTATTGTTACCAGTCCCAACTATTACCAGTATACAACTAAATAATGCTACCAGTTTAAGATATATTTCTAGTCCTAAATACTATGCAAATTTTTCTGATGTATTGATTCCCTTATGTCTATGTATTATTGGACTACAGACCTTGAATAATATTTACAATGTCTTACATTTTAAATATGTCTTATGTCACTTACATGATATCGTATATAGTCACTAGCAGCTTGTTGCTACATAGTAACTCCTGTTTTGAATGATGACTTCTGAGTAATGTTGAACGATGTTTTATACCTATGCATAAAAGCTATGCCAATAATTACTGTAATGAGGTGACTTATGAATAATGTTCTGTAATACTCCATACATACTACATACATGTTTAGTAAATAGCCAATGAGTGCCAATAATTATTCAGATCGGTTGATACACTAGTGTAATTCTGAATGATGACTAGCGTAAGACTTAATTTCACTTACCTTGTGAACTAATTACCACCAATTACTGCATTACCCATATGTCCTGTTCATCTTCATGATCATGGAGCACTATATATGGTTTTTGTACTAATTCTACATTGATGTAAGAGTATGGATTCTGCAAGAATGTGGTGTTGACATATCAAGCTGTCCACCACCTTGAACGATGGAGATGTTATTATGGTCCTACTGTTTGGTGTACCTAATGTACTACCAAAATGATAACATACAATATTAATAAAACATTTCAGTGTCTTGACTACACTGATAAATACTTCAGGGAAGAGAACTTCAAACTGTCTCACTTGGTGTTGTGATTCTGTAGAAACATATGGGCTTTCAGTGCAGCTACGTGCAACCCACTGTGCTACAACCATGATGCCATCCTTCCCATTCCTTTCCTAGTTCTTGTAAAATGTTAGACTTATAGAGTGCGTATGCACTTTATTTCATTTGCTGATGTATTCAGTTCTTATAAAAAAAGATGCTAAAAACTTTAACAGTGCGTGTGCACTTTATTTCATTTCTTAATGTATTCAGTTCATGTAAATATGATAAAGACTTTTACAGTGTGTGTGCACTTTATTTCATTTCTTAACATATTCACTTCTTGTAAAAAATGCTTAAGACTTATACAGTGCGTGTGCACTTTATGTCATTTGGAGTATATTTTGTACTCATTGCATATACATTTTGTCGTTTCTTAATATGTTCTGAACTCAGTGCGTGTGCACTCTATTTCATTTCTTAATATGTTCTGCACTTCTCAATAATGTATATACTCTGTGACTGTAGACTTAGTTCACTAAATAGATTATAGGAAAATTTGTTGCTCATGGCAAGTCCAATTGACTCACCATCGCTAACATATTTCTGCCCCCCCCCCCCCCCCAAGTGGAGGATTACGAAAGACGTCCATGATTAAGGAATTTGTTGCCAGCACTCTCGAGCAGACGTAATTTCGAAAGACTGCTCAAGTGCTTCCTACGATATGTAAGCTATAAGAGAATCTCACACCAGAGCTCAGTGTTGTATGCAGTAGGAACTGTGTAGCATTAGGAGTAGTAGTTGCTAGCAGTCGTGTGTATGAAGTTGGCTGGGCCGGTCGTGTGGAGCGATGGCGGTGCCTGAGCGATGTAGTATAAGGTAAAAGCAGCCTTGCGCATATGTACAATTGTTATATAAAGTCCCATGTAAATGTTTTTAAAAAATATCTTAATAATAATCTTTCTTATAAAAAAATTAACTTTTGACAATCATTCATCTCAATTTAAAGATTTTAATAATTTCTCCAATCCATGGTCATCACGATTATTGTAAAGAAAAATCAGTTGTTTCTTTTTGTACATGACAAATCTATCGGCCAATATTGCACTGAGCTGTGCCAGAAAAATTTCTTATAGGAGCAGATATATATATGCGTTATCTGGCGACCTTATTGAGGTAAGAATTTTTAATTTATTCAGTATGATTTTTCAGGGCCATGACGCAGCACTGCTGACGTCCAAATTTACCAGTTTAGATTCACAGTCAGTTAATTATTGAAAGATTATAAGTAAGCCACAATTTTATTGAGAGAGATTAGTCACATTTTATAATTTGATAAGTTACGAAATTTATCTGTTGGGAGGTTACGCTAAATGTCAATGTTATATAATTTCTTTTTAATGTTGGGAGGTTACAATATATATATATATATATATATATATATATATATATATATATATATATATATATATATCGAAACTTCGGCAAATAACAGCTGGATGGATAAAGGATGACGGACATGGCATGAACAATGTTATGAAGGACTGGTAACTAAACTACGCAGACAAGAAAAATAAGGAAGAAAAAAAAACAATATAAAGCGTAAATCGGATTTATTCATCGGTACTTGGAATGTGAGATCACTATACCTCCCAGGAGCCCTGTAATTGGTGCTACACCGAATAATGAACCTGAAGAAGAGCATCGGAGCATTACAAGACGTAAGAGGGATCGGGAGATGAATCATAGAAAAGAAAGAAGCAAATCAGCAACTAAAACACTTAGCAATAGGATTCAACCACGTAAACCCAAGACTCTCGACACTTAGAACGAAAGGGAAATTCCTAAATTACTCCATAATTAATATCCACACACCAACTGAAGAATCAGAGGGTGAGGGGAAAGAATCGTTTTAAGAATCTCTAGAAAGAGAATATGATGAATGCCCAGGGCATGATATAAAACCTAAATATCCATGTGGGAAGAGATCTATAGACCAACAATAGGCATTTGCAATAAAAATGCCGTAGGTAATGATAACGGGACGAGGTTGATACTATTTCTAATATCTAGAGACTCTATGATGGGCTCCACATTGTTCCCACGCAACGAAATATATAAGGGAACATTCACAGCACCAGATGGAATCACAGTATATCAGATACACCAGGAACTAACTAATGCAAGGCACAAGTCAGACTTATTGGCTGTACGGAGTTTAAGAGGTCCAAATGTAAACGTGGATCACTTCTTAGTTTGGACACGGGTGAGGGCAAGAATATCTAACACAGTGAAAGGAAACTGGCACAAGACACAGAAATATGACATCACAATTGTAGAATCAGAGGAAACAAGGGAACGACTCCAAGAGAGAATAATTCAGGCCCTTGTAAACGTTGGAGAATGTAACAACATTGAAGATCAATGGGAAACGGCAAAAAATACAGTGCAGACAGCAGCAAGCGAGGTACTTGGGAGCAGCATAAGGCAGACAAGAACCTGCTGGTTCGATACCGTATGTGAAACAGTAAGCAATCAAAAAAAAAAATGCAGCATACAGAAGGACTTACAACCACATTGTATCAGGAGGATAATAGAATATAAAGAGAAACGGAGGATTGAAAAAGATAACATCAAAAAAGTGGCAGAGAATGAAGGCAAATATTGGAGAATTTGAGCTTCTGGGAAGAGCAAATGAGGCAAGGAAATTTTATAGGGAGATGAATAAGGCACGGAAATCTTTCAAGGGCAGAACAAATTTAATAAATGTTTAGAGAGGCGAAATTATAAGCGAAGAGAAGGAGATTTGTCAGAGGCAGCGTCGCTACTTTGATAAACTCCTTAATCGAGGGCCTGTTGTACCACGGAACCCAACACAAATACTGGACTAAGAAGAGGACACAGATGGCAGTGTGCACCCATCTAAATTATAAGTGGCGAGAACTGCAACGAGCAAATTAAAGAACAACACGCCGACAGGAGGAGACGCCATTTCAGCAGAACTTTTCAAGAAAGGAGGCTCTAAATTGGAAATGAACATCCTGAAACTGATTAATACACTATTGGAATAAAAGAAAATGCCTCAAACATGGAAAAAGGGACTTATATGCCCATACATAAAAAAGGGACCAGATGGAACGCGATAACTGTAGAGAGATCACACTGTTTAATCCTCTCTAACATACTGTACGAGTGAATTCTTCCAACAATACTGACGCAAACGGGGTCTTACCAATGCGGATTTCTCCCCGGTAAGTCAACTATCGACCAGATTATACCCTAAGACAAATTCTGAAAGAAAAGGAATATGGGGTCGGAAGACATCATCATTTTATTGTAGAGCCAAGAGCAATTACACGCATCAAAAAAAGTTTTGCATCACCTCGGTTCCGAGAGTTCAGGAACTTGTACAGAAAATTGGGATAGAGATCAACATAAATATCATTTCCGTCCTTTTTATTGCTCAAGAAAACCACACATTGCATGTTGTACCACCATACAGCGAGTCCTTCACAGGTGGTGGTCCAGACTGCTGTACACACCGGTACCTCTATAAAACAGTAGCACGTCCTCTTGCAGTGGTGAATGCCTGCATTCGTCGTGGCGTATTATCCACAAGTTCATCGAGGCAGTGTTGGTCCAGATTGCCCCACTCCTCAACAGCGATTCGGCGTAGATCCCTCTGAGTAGTTGATGGGTCACGTCGTCCATAAACAGCCCTTTTCAGTCTATCCCAGGCATGTTCGATAGGGTTCATGTCTGGAGAACATGATGGCCACTCTAGTCGAGCGATGTCGTTATCCTGAAGGAAGTCATTCACAAGAAGTGCAAGATGGGTGCGCGAATTGTCGTCCATGAAGACGAATGACTCGCCAACATGTTGCCGATATGATTGCACTATCGCTCGGAGGATGGCGTTCACGCATTGTACAGCCGTTACGGCACCTTCCATGACCACCAGCGACGTACGTCTGTCCCACATAATGCCACCCCAAAACAGCAGGCAACCTTCACCTTGCTGCATTCGCTGGACAGTGCGTCTAAGGAGTTCAGTCTGACCGAGTTGCCTCGAAACACGTATCTGACGATTGTCTGGTTGAAGGCATATGCGACACACATCGGTGAAGAGAACCTGATGCCAATACAGAGCGGTCCTTTTGGCATGTTGTTGGGCCCATCTGTACCGCATTGCATGGTGTCGCGGTTGCAAAGATGGACCTTGCCATGGACTTCGGGAGTGAAGTTGCCCATCATGCAGCCTATTGCGCACAGTTTGAGTCGTAACACGACGCCTTGTGGCTGCACGAAAAGCATTATTCAACATGGTGGCGTTGTTGTCTGGGTTCCTCCGAGCCATCATCCGTAGGTAGCGGTCACCCACTGCAGTAGTAGTCCTTGGGTGGCGTGAGCGAGGCATGACGTCGACATTTCCTGTCTCTCTGTATCTCCTCCATGTCCGAACAACATCGCTTTGGTTCACTCCGATTTTTGAGAACCCTTCCGGGCACAATGCGGACGCAATTGAACCGCGGTGTGGACCGTCTAGGCATGGTTGAACTACAGACAACACGAGCCGTGTACATCCGTCGTGGTGGCATGACTGGAACTGATCGGCTGTCGGACCCCCTCCTTCTAATAGGCGCTGCTCATGCATGGTTGTTTACATCTTTGGGCGGGTTTAGTTACATCTCTGAACAGTCAAAGGGACTGTGTCTGTGATACAATATCCACAGTCAACGTCCATCTCCAGGAGTTTTGGGAACCGGGGTGATGCAAAGCTTTTTTCGATGCGTGTACATCAAGCTCTAGGTGAATTGGGTATTCCAAAAAAGCTGATAAGGGTGTAACATTACAATGAGAGGAACGCTAGCGAGCATAAAAACTGGATGAATGTTGTCCACTACTTCGGAAATTAAAAATGGAGTACGGCTAGGTGATGCGCTGGCACGCCTCCTATTCAACGCCACCTTGTAGAAGGTGTCGAGAAAAACAAATATCTTAAATAGGGGAACGATTTTTCATATATATGTGCAGATACTGGCCAATGCGGGCGACAGCGGCTCAGTAGCAAGAACTCTGACGGCAATGGAAGAACGTTCTCTGAACTTGAACAGGCGGGCGGAAATATAGGACTAAACATCAATGAGCAGAAACTAAAACACCTAGCTGCTGGGAAAGTGCCCAGGGAGAACATGCCAGCTGAAATAACGATGGGTAGTCAGATCTTTAAAAGAGTCGATCATTTCAAGGACCTGGGTTCGATTGTAACTAGCCTAAATGATACCTCATATGAAATAAATCAGATACTAATTTCTGCCTTAACTAACCTTCTATTTTCAAGACTCCTGACTAGAACCACAAAAATAACCATTCACAAAATACTGAGCAGACCAATGCGTACAAACGCCTCTGAAATCTGGGCTCTGACGGCAATCTGAATCACTGGATGCATTCGAGCGAAGGAGAATGAAATATGGGTAACGATAATAGAAAGATATATATACAAGACACAGCGCTGTTGAGGTGTAAAGTGGGCACAATTCGCTACTTTAACTAGAAAATAAAATTTGCTAGAAACGCGACTCGAACGTTGGGGAGTGTGCATACTCGTTCCCCACATCACAACTATCACTGCGCTAGTCTGTGCGACCAGCTCTTGGCCACGTTGCACCCAGTTACAGCGTTGCTGGAGCCTCGTGTTTTAAACCGCATTACTATTAAACCTTTAGGTGGGACTAGGATTTGCTACATACATTTTTGTCTTCAATTGGGATGAGGAATCGCACGCTGACCACCAAGCGTGGTAGTTTTTCTTCACCCTTTACACTGTGCAGTTTCATTAGTTTTTTTAATTTTTTCAGCTGTTGCTCGTCATCCAAGTCTTTAAGTTCTCGCTGTCAATTATTTCCCATTGCTAAGTCTTTATTTAACATTGCAACAAGAATGACTACTGTAACATTGCAACAACTGTATATCAAATGGCTCTGCAACAGCTGAATTGTAAAACATTTCCATCTGCATGTAAAAAAATGACAACTCCATAATTGTATACAGGGTGTTACAAAAAGGTACGGCCAAACTTTCAGGAAACATTCCTCACACACAAAGAAAGCAAATATGTTACGTGGACATGTGTCCGGAAACGCTTACTTGCCATGTTAGAGCTCAGTTCATTACTTCTCTTCAAATCACATTAATCATGGAATGGAAACACACAGCAACAGAACGTACCAGCGTGACTTCAAACACTTTGTTACAGGAAATGTTCAAAATGTCCTCCGTTAGCGAGGATACATGCATCCACCCTCCGTCGCATGGAATCCCTGATGCGCTGATGCAGCCCTGGAGAATGGCGTGTTGTATGACAGCCGTCCACAATACGAGCACGAAGAGTCACTACATTTGGTACCGGGGTTGCGTAGACAAGGGCTTTCAAATGCCCCCATAAATGGAAGTCAAGAGGGTTGAGGTCAGGAGAGCGTGGAGGCCATGGAATTGGTCCGCCTCTACCAATCCATCGGTCACCGAATCTGTTGTTGAGAAGCGTACGAACACTTCGCCTGAAATGTGCAGGAGCTCCATCGTGCATGAACCAAATGTTGTGTCGTACTTGTAAAGGCACAAGTTCTAGCAGCACAGGTAGAGTATCCCGTATGAAATCATGATAACGTGCTCCATTGAGCGTAGGTGGAAGAACATGGGGCCCGATCAAGACACCACCAACAATGCCTGCCCAAACGTCCACAGAAAATCTGTGTTGATGACGTGATTGCAAAATTGCGTGCGGATTCTTGTCAGCCCACACATGTTGATTGTGAAAATTTACAATTTGATCACGTTGGAATGAAGCCTCATCCGTAAAGAGAACATTTGCTCTGAAATGAGGATTGACACATTGTTGGATGAACCATTCGCGAAAGTGTACCCGTGGAGGCCAATCAGCTGCTGATAGTGCCTGTACACGCTGTACATGGTACGGAAACAACTGGTTCTCCTGCAGCACTCTCCATACAGTGACGTGGTCAACGTTACCTTGTACAGCAGCAACTTCTCTGACGCTGGCATTAGGGTTATCGTCAACTGCACGAAGAATTGCCTCGTCCAATGCAGGTGTCCTCGTCGTTCTAGGTCTTCCCCAGTCGCGAGTCATACGCTGGAATGTTCCGTGCTCCCTAAGACGCCGATCAATTGCTTCCAACGTCTTCCTGTCGGGACACCTTCGTTCTGGAAATCTGTCTCGATACAAACGTACTGCGCCACGGCTATTGCCCCCTGCTAATCCATTCATCAAATGGGCATCTGCCAACTCCGCATTTGTAAACATTGCACTGACTGCAAAACCACGTTCGTGATGAACACTAACCTGTTGATGCTACGTACTGATGTGCTTGATGCTAGTACTGTAGAGCAATGAGTCGCATGTCAACACAAGCGCCGAAGTCAACATTACCTTCCTTCAATTGGGCCAACTGGCGGTGAATCGAGAAAGTACGGTACATACTGACGAAACTAAAATGAGCTCTAACATGGAAATCAAGCGTTTCCGGACACATGTCCACATATCATCTTTTCTTTATTTGTGTGTGGGGAATGTTTCCTGAAAGTTTGGGCGTACCTTTTCTGTAACACCCTGTATAAAAAAGAGTGTCTACTCCAACATTGTAACCTTCTAAAGACTGTCATGGGAAACATTTCTATATAGAAATTCTTGAGAATCTTTTCTGTGTATAGATTATTTTGTCGTTCTACTAGTCATTATTATTATGGGTGTAAAAGTATCTCTAACATTGTAGCCAGTTTTAAGGAACACACTGTGGAAAAAATCTCGCTGCCGAGGAAATATCGCATATACTGAGAATAAATAAAGAAAATTTGTTACCATATATCCTTGTTCTTATGTACAATTCATACCCTGAATCTTCAAACTCAATCACATTGGCAGTTCCTGTGTAAATAAATGTAAAAAATGTAGAAGAACGTCGAAGCAGTTCTACTTCTCATAAATGTGTGAAAATAGACATGTGTCAGGTGTTTATGTATAGGTCGTAATGCAAAGATAGGAAATGTGTCGCGCATTAACAAATCATGGAGGAGTAAGGCTGGAAGTGACACATAAAAATTAAGGGATAAATTAAAGAGCTGGTGTGTGTAATGACACATTCCTATGCAGAGACATACAATATCTTAAAAGCTGCGCCAAAGATAAATTGAGAGGCATGTTATATTATAATCTTTGTAAAGTTCACATTGGATTCTCTTTTGTTTCATACTCCAAGGAGCTAAGGAACACTTTCGATTGTTGCCTCGTGGAAGATGGACGTAATTTTTGGTGTCTGCGGAAATGCAGCCATATTGTTAGTAATTATGGTTTGTGCGACGAGCAGAGCAAGTTTTATTGTCTTGTGAATAAAAAATAGTGAGAAGTATCGAAGTGTTACGAAAATTATTTAAAGCAACGTAGCATTGTATTCCTTGGTTTCCACCGTCTTCGTGAAGTGAACCGATGCCGACTTAGGAAGATACACACGGTCAACAAAGAGAAGAGCTTCGATGGCGACTGATGAATTAATATTGTGGCAGAAGGACTAATTCTACGTCTAAGGTGAGAACTCTGATTAAATCAACAATGACGTGGAATTTAAAATGTAAAATGTTTTTTATTTATTTCGCCACACTGGCGACCGTGACAGGACAGTGCTGGTGGAACAAAGAGTAAGTACTTCATTGTTGTACTACAAATGTACTTGTACTAATTACTGTTTCTCTGTTACATGACGCACATGGAAAATGACGAATAAGGTGGAACAATATTAACTGTATAAACGGATGGCACAATAACCAGAAGGAACAAGGACAAGGATTTACAAACCTAACGTAATCGTGAGTGACGCAGCTCAGCCGGAATTAAGGTAGGAAAGCGCAAACGCATGCAGCGGCTGCACCTTGGCTTAGCTCCACTTAAAGCAGAACCTTTGCCTTTCCAGATTAAAATCGTGGTAGTGTTTGTGGCAATACACAATTACACTTTGATAATTACTTTTTTATGTTCAACAATCGCAGAATTAGAAGACGTAGTGCGCCATCTTGTAAATTTCCGACGCGCAACAAATAACAATCGCGAGATATTTTTATTACTTCAACTGCGAGAGAGTTTAAAGATTTAGATTCAGTAAAGTACAATGGAATCGGAGAATTTTAATTTGACAAATGTTCATGGACACGTCACCGATTCTGACAATAGTGACGTAAATGATGACGCAATTAGTTTTTCAGCACAACATAATGTAGAAGTAAATACAATTCAATTGCACTCCACAGGGATTAACAATAACGAACCACTTGCAAATGAAACCTTGTACACAGTCGATGAAGCATCGATTACCAGATCAGATGAAAATATTTCGCGTGAAATCAGTGAAACTAGCCCGGTTTCGATTCAATCAGACCGTGACAGAGAAACAATGGCAACAAATAATGGCATAAATACAAACACACAAGCTTCGTCAGTTATGCTTGAGGCACTATATAGTCTGATGTCAAACGTGAGCGAGCAATTATCTGATTTAAAGATCAGTCACAACACAACGAACACAAAACTGACGAATCTAGAGATCAGTCACAACACAACGAACACAAAACTGGCGAATCTAGAAATCAGCCACAACATGACAAACACAAAATTGTCAAACATGGAAATTGGGTTCCAACAGCAGTTTTCAAGTGTAAACACGCAATTTGAAAACATGCACAGACATTTCGATCAACGCTTAAATAAACTCACCAATGAAATCGAACAAAAGATCGAAGACAAAGTCATTAAAACAGTCAATAGTGTATACAATGTATTGGCAAATGATTTAGAAAAGAAATTCTCAGATCTTACAAACAAACAGGAACAGGAACTGTCAGAAATAGTAGAAACACACAATCAAACACAAACCGTACAAAAAGAAATACATGAAAACGTACAGGCTATTCAATTAAATTTAACAAGAGTACAGTCCGCATGTGAAGAAATACCTGACCAGGTTAATAAAGTTAACGAAGAAGTCGGTTTTCTGAAACAGGAGACTCGACGTATCAATGCGGACATTATAAAAATAAATGAAACTTTAGAAAACGGTAATGTAAATGAATCAATAACTGACCGGGAAACAAAACTTTTTGAAAAATTAGGTAATGAAATCAAAGTAGCCGAGGACAGAACACGTAAGGAAATCGCGGGTAGACTGAATGTTTCAAATGACTTGCCTACGTCAAGCAATAGGCAGCGCGACACCTCGTGCCAGATTACGATGTCAATAATGCAAAACATCACGCGCCCAGTCCGGCGTATGTGCACGCACCGGCACAGGCAAACAATGGCTATTCGCCAAACGTGGTGCTGCAACAGGCAGTAGGCGTGTCGCCTTGCATCTCGACGATTCTAGTCGATGAGAGCCTGTTGAAACATAGACAGTTTCCCGTTTTCTCCACAGAATCCAGAAAAACACATCCAGTCGTATTTGTAAGAGCATTTAAAAATGTCTTACCAAGAAACTGGACTGAGGCACAGAAGATTAGATATGTAGTAGGCTTCACACAAGGCGACACACTTTTGTGGGCCACAGACATGGCTGAACAGTGTGTCACCTACGAACAATTTGAACGGGCTTTCTTGGAGAAATATTGGTCTGCTGGGGTCCAAGAAAGACTGCGACGTGAGGTATTCAACCCACAACCGTTCAACCTCAAAAACGGCGGGTTGAGAAAGTATTTCGAAAAGTACTTGAATAAGACGCGCTATTGGAACAATCCAATACCGCACGTAGATGTTCTCAAAATTCTGAAAAACAGACTACCCGCGAACTTACGCGAAAAATTGGTAACCATACCGGAGAACGACCTTGAATACTTTCTTTCCGTGCTTGACTCAATTGATCTAATATACGAAGAAGAGCCGAGCACAAGTAATCGGAATGAATATTCCGGAACAAATCAAAACAACGGTAACGGATATCATTTTAATGGCAGTGGACAAAACCCACACAGTTGGCATCCGTATGCGACAAGGCCAAATAATGGAAACTGGAATTACGGAAATGGGAGGAATTCGGCGCCACAGAGACGTGAAGACCGAAGATATAATACAGAATACGGTCCACGCCGGCATGGAAATGATAGAAATCACGTGAACGATTGGTCAGGCCCGCGTGATGAAAGGCGGCACACAAATGAAAATTACAATAGTTACATTAATAGAAATGACAGGCCAAGGAGGAATAGCGACGGCCGGTCGCAAGAAAATGTTGCACGCAGCGGTCCGGAAACTAATTGGCGACAGAATAACCACTCAGTACACTTCGTAGAGGAAACGGACAGTAATGAAGCAACGCCGTTGTCTCCCCCGGTAAACAACAATCGGTCGTAGTGAGCCCCCACCGGCCGACCGGTTTGACAACAGGGGGCACAAACAAGCACACATTACATCTTGAACAATTATTTTTAAGATATGATCAGGATGCTACCGTAGAAGATGATCTATGTGAAGAAGAGGTGAAAGCACCGGACAAGGTTACCAACGTAATTTTAGATACAGGCGCATCTACGAATATTATTTCTAACAGTTTATTTAAAGAAATTTCGAAAGCATTAAAAGTACCAGTGTTGCCAACGGAAAATCGTAAAATCTTGACAGCTGTAGGTAACAAGTCAAAAAGGCATTAAACAAAAAGTGGCAGTTGTATGATGGCCCTTTCATTATAATAGACAAACCTCACCCAGGATGTTATCTGTTAGGTAACATACGAACGGGCAAGGTGAAAGGGTTATACCCCCACAAGGACATCAAGGAATTTTTTCATTAAAGGTTATATGTTATTTTAGCAAAATTGAAATTATACAACCTTGGATCACATAGTAAAATTGCTGTCATTAACCTAAGAAACTTGCGAACAACTGGGGGCATATGCCAGCTTAAAAACGCATATTTAACCAAACCTAATGAAACATGTGTTACTGTGAGTCTTAACACTATAAAATAAACCATACGGTACTTTTGTAGTCTAACTCAGTTATTTAAGAGAGGGGAACAAAGACAAATTAGCGCGAAGGTTAGAGTTTGTTCGCTTGAGACGAGCAACAAACCACACGTCGAAGTTGCAATCCAACGCTCAGCTAATGAGCACGTGATAGCTGCATGTCAAGACGAGGTCATTGGCCGCGCTGTAGGCAGCGAGCCGGGGAGAAATCTTCCCCCCATCCCTGTCCGATCAGCTGAGCGTATACAAAGCGCGAAGGCGCATGCGCAGTCGAGTCCAGACGACACGTGACTCATATTACACGATGGCGGCTATCACGAATAATGTTCACCAACAATGCAGAGTTTTCCCCGCGCCTACAGTCCAGTCGTGGTACGTAAGCGCCCCCATGAACCATGGACCTTGCCGTTGGTGGGGAGGCTTGCGTGCCTCAGCGATACAGATAGCCGTACCGTAGGTACAACCACAACGGAGGGGTATCTGTTGAGAGGCCAGACAAACGTGTGGTTCCTGAAGAGGGGCAGCAGCCTTTTCAGTAGTTGCAAGGGCAACAGTCTGGATGATTGACTGATCTGGCCTTGTAACAATAACCAAAACGGCCTTGCTGTGCTGGTACTGCGAACGGCTGAAAGCAAGGGGAAACTACGGCCGTAATTTTTCCCGAGGACATGCAGCTTTACTGTATGATTAAATGATGATGGCGTCCTCTTGGGTAAAATATTCCGGAGGTAAAATAGTCCCCCATTCGGATCTCCGGGCGGGGACTACTCAAGAGGATGTCGTTATCAGGAGAAAGAAAACTGGCGTTCTACGGATCGGAGCGTGGAATGTCAGGTCCCTTAATCGGGCAGGTAGGTTAGAAAATTTGAAAAGGGAAATGGATAGGTTAAAGTTAGATATAGTGGGAATTAGTGAAGTTCGGTGGAAGGAGGAACAAGACTTCTGGTCAGGTGACTACAGGGTTATAAACACAAAGTCAAATAAGGGTAATGCAGGAGTAGGTTTAATAATGAATAGGAAAATAGGAACGCGGGTAAGCTACTACAAACAGCTTAGTGAACGCATTATTGTGGCCAAGATAGATACGAAGCCCACACCTACTACAGTAGTACAAGTTTATATGCCAACTAGCTCTGCAGATGACGAAGAAATTGAAGAAATGTATGATGAAATAAAAGAAATTATTCAGATAGTGAAGGGAGACGAAAATTTAATAGTGATGGGTGACTGGAATTCGAGTGTAGGGAAAGGGAGAGAAGGAAACGTAGTAGGTGAATATGGATTGGGGCTAAGAAATGAAAGAGGAAGCCGCCTGGTAGAATTTTGCACAGAGCACAACTTAATCATAGCTAATACTTGGTTTAAGAATCATGATAGAAGGTTGTATACATGGAAGAACCCTGGAGATACTAAAAGGTATCAGATAGATTATATAATGGTAAGACAGAGATTTAGGAACCAGGTTTTAAATTGTAAGACATTTCCAGGGGCAGATGTGGACTCTGACCACAATCTATTGGTTATGACCTGTAGATTAAAACTGAAGAAACTGCAAAAAGGTGGGAATTTAAGGAGATGGGACCTGGATAAACTGAAAGAACCAGAGGTTGTACAGAGTTTCAGGGAGAGCATAAGGGAACAATTGACGGGAATGGGGGAAAGAAATACAGTAGAAGAAGAATGGGTAGCTCTGAGGGATGAAGTAGTGAAGGCAGCAGAGGATCAAGTAGGTAAAAAGACGAGGGCTAGTAGAAATCCTTGGGTAACAGAAGAAATATTGAATTTAATTGATGAAAGGAGAAAATATAAAAATGCAGTAAATGAAGCAGGCAAAAAGGAATACAAACGTCTCAAAAATGAGATCGACAGGAAGTGCAAAATGGCTAAGCAGGGATGGCTAGAGGACAAATGTAAGGATGTAGAGGCTTATCTCACTAGGGGTAAGATAGATACTGCCTACAGGAAAATTAAAGAGACCTTTGGAGATAAGAGAACCACTTGTATGAACATCAAGAGCTCAGATGGAAACCCAGTTCTAAGCAAAGAAGGGAAAGCAGAAAGGTGGAAGGAGTATATAGAGGGTCTATACAAGGGCGATGTACTTGAGGACAATATTATGGAAATGGAAGAGGATGTAGATGAAGATGAAATGGGAGATACGATACTGCGTGAAGAATTTGACAGAGCACTGAAAGACCTGAGTCGAAACAAGGCCCCCGGAGTAGACAACATTCCATTGGAACTACTGACGGCTTTGGGAGAGCCAGCCCTGACGAAACTCTACCATCTGGTAAGCAAGATGTATGAAACAGGCGAAATACCCTCAGACTTCAAGAAGAATATAATAATTCCAATTCCAAAGAAAGCAGGTGTTGACAGATGTGAGAATTACCGGACAATCAGTTTAATAAGCCACAGCTGCAAAATACTAACACGAATTCTTTACAGACGAATGGAAAAACTAGTAGAAGCCGACCTCGGGGAAGATCAGTTTGGATTCCGTAGAAATACTGGAACACGTGAGGCAATACTGACCTTACGACTTATCTTAGAAGAAAGATTAAGGAAAGGCAAACCTACGTTTCTAGCATTTGTAGACTTAGAGAAAGCTTTTGACAATGTTGACTGGAATACTCTCTTTCAAATTCTAAAGGTGGCAGGGGTAAAATACAGGGAGCGAAAGGCTATTTACAATTTGTACAGAAACCAGATGGCAGTTATAAGAGTCGAGGGGCATGAAAGGGAAGCAGTGGTTGGGAAGGGAGTAAGACAGGGTTGTAGCCTCTCCCCGATGTTATTCAATCTGTATATTGAGCAAGCAGTAAAGGAAACAAAAGAAAAATTTGGAGTAGGTATTAAAATCCATGGAGAAGAAATAAAAACTTTGAGGTTCGCCGATGACATTGTAATTCTGTCAGAGACAGCAAAGGACTTGGAAGAGCAGTTGAACGGAATGGACAGTGTCTTGAAAGGAGGGTATAAGATGAACATCAACAAAAGCAAAACGAGGATAATGGAATGTAGTCGAATTAAGTCGGGTGATGTTGAAGGTATTAGATTAGGAAATGAGACACTTGAAGTAGTAGAGGAGTTTTGCTATTTGGGGAGCAAAATAACTGATGATGGTCGAAGTAGAGAGGATATAAAATGTAGACTGGCAATGGCAAGGAAAGCGTTTCTGAAGAAGAGAAATTTGTTAACATCGAGTATAGATTTAAGTGTCAGGAAGTCTTTTCTGAAAGTATTTGTATGGAGTGTAGCCATGTATGGAAGTGAAACATGGACGATAAATAGTTTGGACAAGAAGAGAATAGAAGCTTTCGAAATGTGGTGCTACAGAAGAATGCTGAAGATTAGATGGGTAGATCACATAACTAATGAGGAGGTACTGAATAGGATTGGGGAGAAGAGGAGTTTGTGGCACAACTTGACCAGAAGAAGGGATCGGTTGGTAGGACATGTTCTGAGGCATCAAGGGATCACCAATTTAGTATTGGAGGGCAGCGTGGAGGGTAAAAATCGTAGGGGGAGACCAAGAGATGCATACACTAAGCAGATTCAGAAGGATGTAGGTTGCAGTAGGTACTGGGAGATGAAGAAGCTTGCACAGGATAGAGTAGCATGGAGAGCTGCATCAAACCAGTCTCAGGACTGAAGACCACAACAACAACAACAACATACAGTCCAGTCGTGGTACGTAAGCGCGCATGCGCGGAACGTTTAAAAGTTTTGAGACCATGCTTACTATGAGACACAGAGACGAAATCCATTCAAAAGCAAGAAAGAAAACGGTACACAAGTCTTGTAAATAGTAGCTTAAAAAATTTAATTATAAGCTGGTACTACGTAATAAAAGTGAACATACAAGTACATACTGGTCATGGACGGTATTGTAATATTATATTATATTGAGTAAAATCTTAGCTTGTACGGAAGGACAAAGAAAATAGCTCAATAGAAAAAAATAAATAATGCAGATATATAACCGGAAGAAAGGCTATGTACACTAGAACAACACACAATTACATATAGGGAAAAAGCAGCAGCCGGCCGCGGTGGCCGTGCGGTTCTGGCGCTGCAGTCCGGAACCGCGGGACTGCTACGGTCGCAGGTTCGAATCCTGCCTCGGGCATGGGTGTGTGTGATGTCCTTAGGTTAGTTAGGTTTAAGTAGTTCTAAGTTCTAGGGGACTTATGACCTAAGATGTTGAGTCCCATAGTGCTCAGAGCCAGAAAAAGCAGCAAACAGGAAAGAAAAGAGATAACGCATACATTTACATTACACAGTAGCTAGCGATTTTCAGAATGAACAACAAGGTAAACGCGGGAATTTTTGTAACTAAGGAAAAGAATGACACAAGCTTTAAAATAGGAAAATAATAAACAGATCTATGCAGCGTGAGTAATGAACTGAATCGCTCTCAAAACAAATACCTAGGATTTATAGAGAGAGAAACACATTAACGTTAGGAAACACCTAAAGCACTCAGCAAACAACTTTGTAGAATATATAAGCTATACACGAGGTTACATGTACGAAAGCTAAAGTGTAAAGGAGGAAAATATGGAATGATTGCGCATTAATGGACCGTAAGGCAGTTATGTATGTGAGAAGAAATATTTAGTTGTAAGTATTATTAGTATGAGGGGACGATGCTCAGCACACCCTGAATTATTTTGGAATATTGAGGGAATGGTGCAGGGTACCGAAAAAGGGCCCCACCAGCAAAGTGTATATTGTAGTGGTAGATGTATTTTGTGTGTATAAACGTATGTATGAATGTGTGGAAGGCGAAAGAAGCTCTGTACATGTACGGAACCTAAACAACATAGAAGTGTTTAAGGAAAATTAAACTCTAAGACAACCTCGTATAAACATGTATACCTAACGTCAAGAAATAACTTAATTAAAACCGTAAGACTCTACGACTTTACGAGAAAATACGAAAAACCTGATACCCAGTGCAACATTAGCGATTCTTCACTCATGTATGCAGAAGGAAAGTATGAATTACTTTACACACTTGAAATATGAAATGATAAATCATGTCAAAATTATATCTTTCATACATATAACTATTTACAGTCACAAAGAACGAAAATGATATCGCCGCTACACGAGAAACAGGTAAGTAGTGTGATCGACGACCTGTAAGCAAAGGAATCGTCTATAAAATGAATTATGAACAAAAAACGTCATACAGAATATCATGCTGCACTGAAGCTATGAAAGTCTGATTATTCGTGTACATAGATTTTCATGGCAACCGATGCATTAAAATGTCTGTATTTTTTCTCCCATGATAACACAAGACGCCTATAAGCGCATTTTAATTGAAGATGATACACGCACACAAGGGCGTGCCGCTATTATGAAACACTGTACATATTAATAGTAGCTACGCCCTGAACTTCAAGAATTTATGTTTATATGTCTATGTTAATGTAGGAAATTTTATTAGAGGTAATGATTTACAAGCACACCAGAACGTGCTTAAGCACAAAACACTGTACATATTAGGTTTATGTTACATATAAATGATTGTTTCGTGTATTTTCAGATTTTATACGTAAAAACCGTAGCATACACGTAGTCGTTGCCATTACCCTAAGTAGAAGGTAGAAAATTCCCTTTCCAAGGTGCAGTGGAGCGGCTACAGGTGTGTTCTCTGCATGCTGAGGCATGTCGTTGCGTATGACGAATACGTAACGAAGGTAAACCTTAACTTACACTCGAGTTCAAGAAGGAAAACAAAGGACTTGTTCCTTCTAACTGATTAATGGAAAAAGGTGTGTGTGTCAGTAAAATCCAAGACGAAGAAGCCACTTCGAGTGGTCAAAAATTTTTCAATTTTCGTCGATAGTTTTTTCCTGTAATTAATGTAACCAATGTATTGTATGTGTTATTTGTTATTCAATTGTATGTGATGTATTTTGTATTTCATGCCAAGTCCCGTGACTTACAATTTTGTGAATACTTATGCACATTGACCAGAAGTATTGAGGGAAGTGAATCTCGGTACAATAGGTAAAAGGGGTTAATGTGAAGAAAAAAAAGTGTAGTGAAAAGGAAGTTTCGATCGCAATACTCGCGGTTAAAGTGGTGTGTGTAGAAATTAAAATTGTGCAAAGTAGTGCTACATTGCAAGTGTCAGCGAGCCTAAGCAAGTGACATCGAAAATTGAAGCTTGTATCGTCAAACGACCCATGGCGTCACAATAGGAAAGGACAATGCCAAACAAGTTTGACATGGTACGCTTCTTACCAGGAGCTGCATCGACGGGATCGTCCTCCGCCTCGCACATAGTGTGGTGTGTTCTTCGGGGCACATATTCCAATGTACCTCGTCGTATCCAGTCTAAGTACTGGAAGGAACTACAAAAAGCACACGCATACTGAGGTTCGGAAGTCTCGACGGTACCCGCACGTCGGTGTATATTCAGTGCACTGGCGCGCGCATTCAACCAACGTCGCCCGCTAACGGACGACCAAACAATCAGGCGCGCGTATCACACGCCCATATTCAACACTGCGGATAGCGAACAAAGCTCGTCGCCCCAGAATAAATACAGAAAGCAATACAAGGACTTAATTTTCACCTCTGATGAGGAAGGAAACATTTGCATGTAACGTTGTATTCATTGTATATTTTATTGTACAAACTTTACTACATGATGTCATTTTCTCAGTATTAACCAGAACTTTGTATATTAGGATTGTAAATATTAGCGTAAGTATACCAAAAAACTGACACACACTCAGAAATACCAAAGAATTCACAGTGCCATGAAAATGAGACAATAAAAATGAAGTTTGTAAATAAAAGACCCCCAAACCTATCAATTGCAAGGTCGACTACTGTATCCTGTCAATAAAATAAAATTTTCTAGTGACAGTATACAGTAGGGGGGCAGTTGTAATGACACATTCCTATGCAGAGACATACAATATCTTAAAAGCTGCGCCAAAGATAAATTGAGAGGCATGTTATACTATAATCTTTGTAACGTTCACATTGGATTCTCTTTTGTTTCATACTCCAAGGAGCTAAGGAACACTTTCGATTGTTGCCTCGTGGAGGATGGACGTAATTTTTGGTGTCTGCGGAAATGCAGCCATATTGTTAGTAATTATGGTTTGTGCGACGAGCAGAGCAAGTTTTATTGTCTTGTGAATAAAAAATAGTGAGAAGTATCGAAGTGTTACGAAAATTATTTAAAGCAACGTAGCATTGTATTCCTTGGTTTCCACCGTCTTCGTGAAGTGAACCGATGCCGGCTTAGGAAGATACACACGGTCAACAAAGAGAAGAGCTTCGATGGCGACTGATGAATTAATATTGTGGCAGAAGGACTAATTCTACGTCTAAGGTGAGAACTCTGATTAAATCAACAATGACGTGGAATTTAAAATGGTTTTTATTTATTTCGCCACATGTGGCAGCTCATAAATTATAGTAATTGGGTAATAATTTATAGAGAGGGTATGGCTGAAAGCAACAAACTCAATGGGAATAAATCTGGCAACCATGCAGCCTAGCCTAATTATCTATAGCCAGTAGGATATTCCCCTGTCATTTATACGTCACCCGGTTGGCCTAAAAGGGAGGAGGAGGGGAGGTGTGTAAGGGTAGAGTGGTAGGGGACGAGGAGTGGCGATGGGGGCAACGATGGAGATCTAGCAACAATGCAGTCTGGCAATCTACATTCCTAGCCCCATTAGTGTTGATGCCCTCATGTAAATCTCGGTTGACACCATGCCAATATTTGGTGGTCGAGATGCATACTCGACTGGTATTGTCACATTGCCATCCACCTCTATATTATTGAAACATTTTACCTTACTGCCTTCGAACAACAACTGAACATAATCCACAGACGTTTGGACTGTTATTGCGGTAGATCGCGCATTCCTTCGGCACTTGGCCTTTTAGGCTTTTTGGATTCCTTACGACGTGACCGGTCCTCAGATTTGCGTTTAATATAACTTCAAGCATATTTATGTGTAAAATGAGAAGACATCTTTCATTATTTTGTAATTTTCAGTTCGATAACGATTTTTAATTATATTCATGAAAATATTGCTATTGTCCGACTTTCGGTCCTCGTAGTGCAAGATCTTTATAACGACTTCCGAATCAGTGTCCTAGCTAAGCGCATTTTTACACTACATCAATTTATAGCTTTGTACTAAGCTAGTTCCTGACAACCATGTGCATGCACTTTCACTTGTACGATGACGTTACAGGCAAAACAAATACTGCGTGATTCACACGCACGGACTTGATCTATAACTTGTGGGCTCAATCATTGTTTATGCATTATTGGTTACGTAGTTATAAGCGATTCAAATCTGATGGTATTTTGTCACACTAGAAAGTTCGACCGACGTGCTAATACACGCTTCTACTTCAAGTTGCGATAGGGGACTTTAATTTACGAGGGCTGATTAACAAAGACTGAGACAGATTTTTTTCCACGTATATTTATTGCTCTATTTGAATGTTTATATAATTTTTTGAAAGTATTCCCCTCCTACTCGAATACACTTTATAGCGTCACTATTAGTCCTCAACAAGATGATGCAAGCCATTCTTTTCAGATCGCCTCACTTTTCAGATCGCCTCACTTTTCTTGAGCACTGCTTCAGA
Organism: Schistocerca nitens; assembly: GCF_023898315.1. Taxonomy (NCBI): domain Eukaryota; kingdom Metazoa; phylum Arthropoda; class Insecta; order Orthoptera; family Acrididae; genus Schistocerca; species Schistocerca nitens. The sequence continues at coordinate 636,981,584 of NC_064617.1, forward strand.
GTTCTCTAACCGAATGCCCAAAAGCTTTGCCTTTAGTGATGGGAATAAAAGAAAAATCACAGGATGCAAGATTGGGGTTATAAGGCGTACTCGGTATACAGGTAATATTGAACTGAGCCAGAAACTGCATGACTTGACTTACGACACGAGACCGCGTTTTCTCATGTTGAAGTCGACACAAGCCCGAGAAAGTTGTAGTCGTTTCTTTGCAATGTGCTTCCTCAGTTTATCAAATAATGGCAAGTAGTATGTTGCTGTGACAATAGCGTGCGGGCTGGTAAATCACTGCACGACAATTAAAAAATGTGATCAACATCATTTTCGCTGCATAAGGAACAACTTTCGCCTTTTTTGATGTCGGAAAATGTGGCGATTTCGACACTCTGCTGGCTCGCTTCCCTTCAGGATCATAATGATGCAGCCATGATTCATCACCGATGATAATCGATTCCAGGAATGCAATCCCTCCATCACCAAAGAGACGCAGCACCTCACGGCTTGTCTCAATTCAAACAGTGGTAAGCAACGTGGACAAACACATGGAGAAAATTATGTATGTCCGCAGCTCGTGGTCGTGCGGTAGCGTTCTCACTTCCCGCGCCCGGGTTCCCGGGTTCGATTCCCGGCGGGGTCAGGGATTTTCTCTGCCTCGTGATGACTGGGTGTTGTGTGATGTCCTTAGGTTAGTTAGGTTTAAGTAGTTCTAAGTTCTAGGGGACTGATGACCATAGATGTTAAGTCCCATAGGGCTCAGAGCCAGCCAGATTATGTATAATCGTAAAATCACTTGCATATGAAATTCTCAACACCTCACTGAGCTTACGTAATGTTATCCGCCGATCCTCGCGGACAATCACAGCAGTTGTGCTGACGTTGACTTCAGTCACAGCAGAACCGAACCACCAGGGCCACCTTGCTTAACACAGACAAGTAGGCCTTCTCAGAAGTCCTTGAACCGTCTAAACACTGTCGAGCGAGATAGTGTACCTTCACCGTACGCGTGTTGCAGCTTTTCCTAAGTTCCAGAGGCTGTATGGTTTAAACGACCGCAGAATTTTATTCCACAGTGCTGCTCCTCTCACCCTTAGCATGCGAAGTGTAAAGAGCTTTTGCAAAATGGAGCACTACTATCAACCTACCGAAACGAGAGTGCTGCCGCCTATGGACATTACACGTAAAAGCCCGCTATTTTCAAATAGTCATGGTACAGACAGGAAAGCCGGCAGGGATGGCCGAGCGGTTCTAGGCGCTACGGTCTGGAACCGCGCGACCGCTAAGGTCGCAGGTTCGAATCCTTCCTCGGGCATGGAGGTGTGTCATGTCGTTAGGTTAGTTAGGTTTAAGTACTTCTAAGTTCTAGGGGACTGATGACCTGAGAAGTTAAGTCCCATACTGCTCAGAGCCATTTGAACAGGCAGGAAACCATAGCGGAAGCTACAGGGAAAAATTGTTGTCAATCCTTGCTGAACAGCCCTCGTAGTAATACGATTTGTATAGATTATATGTTTGTTCATTGATTGTATGGGTTCCAGAGTGAATTGTACTCAAATGATGGCACATGACAGGAGGAGGTGAATGGGAAGTGGCGACGTGTAATGAAATCGTTTCGAAATTGTATCTCTGGCTGGAAGAAGGAGTGAAGTAATTAAAATTTGTCTTCTTGTTTTGTTATGGTTGCATTACATTTCTAGCAGGAGGCGATAGGCTATCCTAGACAAACATAATTCAGAAAAGGATGTTGTCCACATTGTACGCTAATTGGGTGTGAGCACGGCACGGCCGGTTAGGGGGCTCTGTGGCGCTACCAGCACTTTCAGGTGGAGGGTCTCCCGCCTTCCCGAGGCGCCCCAGACCGCTGGCTAGCCCCCGCCGCGTGTTTGTGTAAGCCGCAGCGTCAACAGCCCTGGAAGGGCACTTAGGGCGCGCCGATCTGTCCTTTCAGCGCGCGACGCGCTTGTGCTCAAGTGGAAGGCGAGAGGTCGGCCATTCTTGGGCGCTACTTAGCGGCCGTGCCGGCTCTCAGGGGATTTCATACACACAACTTGGCGCGTCGGCCCCTGTGTCCCGGGATTAGAGGCCCTTTGTACCTGGCGGGCCGCCGCGTACCCGGCGCAAATCCGCGTTGCGTCCGTCCTGCCGCCCGACACACCTTCGCACCCGATATCGCTTTCGCCCCGAGTCCGCTGTTTACCAGTTTCATATTTCCTGTTTACCTCAGTGACGAAATAACCCCAGGGGCCGCAGCTCTTGTCGTTCAGCACTAGTTACAATGACCGAAACTGATATCTGGGACTATTACTCGGCAAAGCTGAGGGTGTCCTGGGCTTAGAAGGGGCTAAGTGTGGTCATGTGATGAGGTACAGTCACGTTCAAATTGTCCTCTTTGGTACTTCGTTCCGCAAACACAGGAAGTGACCGTTAGTTGCTTGATTTGGGTGAGGGGACCAAACAGCGATGTCATCGGAACCATCGGATTAGGCAAGGATGAGGAAGGAAGTCGACCATGCCCTTTCGGAGGAACCATCCCGGCATTTACCTGAAGCGATTTATGGAAATCACAGAAAACCCAAATTAGGATGGCCGGACGCAGATCTGAACGCCGTCCTCCCGAATGCGAGTCCAGTGTGCTGACCACTGCGCCGCCTCGCTTGGTAAGGGAAGTGAGAACAGACAGGTGGCAATGTTTGGTGTACCAAGAAGTTCCTATCTTCAGTCCGTCCCGCGGTGATGAAATACTACGTGTGAAGGCCAATCTAAAGCTGTGCTGTAAACTGCGTGCAGTGAAATTTGCGCTCAGGAAATGTCGATGAAAGGTCCACTTTTCCCCTTGTCCGAACACCGCCAACTTGCCCGGCAGATTGAAGAGTAGAGTTTTTTTATAAAATGCGTTTTAACCATCAGCTGTTTATTTGTTCCATCAGTCATCTACCGGTTTCGGTCATTAAAAAAATGGCTGTAAGCACTATGGGACTTAACATCTGAGGTCATCTGTCCCCTAGACCTAGAACTACTTAAACCTAACTAACCTAAGGACATCACACTCATCCATGCCCGAGGCAGGATTCGAACCTGCGACCGTAGCAGCAGCGCGGTTCCGGACTGAAGAGCTTAGAACCGCACGGCCACAGCGGCCGGCGTTTCGGTTATTTGCCATCATCCAGGATGTAGGGTGCAACAGATTAGTTAATGACAATGGGACAAATAAAAAGATCATGGTTAAAATGTATTTTATGACTGTTGAACCCCACCTCCTGGACACATTACAGAAGAGCAGAGAGCTCTTACGGAGTAAACTGATGAAGAGAACTGGAGATGCTCGAAGGAGAACTACATGTCAAATTTTTCAAAATTTTTATTTTCTGTCGGACGCAATTTCTTTTCTGCCAACGTTGACAGTGGGCTTGTCTGCAGAAGCTAGTTCTGAGAGGCACAGTGTAGCGATGAAAGCCGAGGGCGTGCTGTAGCAATGAAGACATCGTAGTGAAAAGTGGCAATGTAAATGCGTTTCTTGAACAAATTACTGGATGAACTGAGTCAAAAGACTTTAGTCTTAACTACGCTCGCTATTTGTACTGATGTCAGTATCTGCAAGGGGTAAGTTTCGACCACATAAACAAAAACCATATGATACTTATTTACTGAAATGCTCCTCTAAACTTATGTTGAAGAATCAATAAAAGAAAGGCTACTATTTATGAAAAACTACTCTGTATTAAAAAAGAAAACAACATCATACCAACAATTAAGGCTCTTAAGAGTTGGTCTCTGAAGCAGAGTTTTAGGAATTAAAAAACTAGGGAAGTCTACTTCAGTAAGATCCGGAAACATGTTTTGAGATCAAATTTCAATCAATTAATAAACTACAAAGAAATGAAAAATGACTTTCAATTACAAAATGACAATAAGTACATGAGTGAATCAATTAAGCACTCATATTCCTTCATGACAGTCCAGACATAAAATTTTGATAACAGAATAGATTTTGCACACTTTTGTTTGACATTTACGCTATGATTTTCACAACTTTTGCAAAGAACTTCGTCCATTGTAGTCTGGAACTTTTTTTAAAAAATTCTGGAATTTATTTTTCTCTCTTTGGTATTTGCTTTGATCAATGCCATGCCGAGATGTTTTATAAAATCGTTATGTAGACTGTGTAGATAAATACGAATAGGAACGTTCATAGCTTCATAGGTTAGATTCGACCCTAACTAGTACGCACCTTCGGAAATAATGGTCGCTGGTTAGCACGCTCCACACAATGCAAAAGCACAGCCGATATTAAGATTACGTAGAAGGGGAAGGGCAATGTTGCTGTACGAACGAAACTGTAAACGAAAAGTGACGCATCTCGTAATAAATTACCCCCAAAACATAGTTGCGGGTTAATCTTCTAAAATTTTGTATGAAGATTGTGTAAAACTTATTTATTCAACATTTGTCTGAAATACAAGTGGTAGACAGAACGAACAACATATCATAAAACCTGCTTTTTCATTTAAATGAGAAAAATTTTTGTCAAAAATATTAATTTTTGCATTAAAGTACGCTGGACCCTGGACCTCGATTTCATAACTTTTAATATCTAGTACAAGTTGTTGCACACACGACAGCCTCGAGGAGTGGCCGCGCGGTTTGAGGCGCCATGTCACGGGTTGCGCGGCCCCTTCCGCTGGGTTTTCGAGTCCTCTCTCGGGCATGGGTGTGTGTGTTGTTCTTAGCATAAGGTAGTTTAAGTAGTGTGTAAGTCTAGGGACCGATGACCTCAGCAATTTGGTCCCTTAGGAATTCACGCATTTGAACACTTACGACAAGAGAAGTATACTCACTATTATTGTTTTTGTTAGGCTCTTTTTCCAAATAAGGTAATTAAAATTGTAGTAACGTGTGTTTTAACATTTACATTTGTTGAAGCGGGGAGAATGTTATTTTGGCTATAGGACACTCTTTCATTCCGAGACGTGTAGAATTTCCTACTGAAGCACGTGGGTATTTCACACCATATTGATTTCTTAGTTTTGTCGTGTACGTAACCAGTACAAAATTCATTTCAGTCACATGTTCTCCGTAATGGTACGTCAGTTTTCACAGACATTACTGTTCCTACTGTACTCCATGACCTCAACTCGCAGACACCCTCAACATTATCGTTGGATACCATCTCCAAGCTTGTTTTGATCACATAGTATGGTTTATTAATACTGTTTACTGTGTAGTCTTGTACCAGTTGCAGAGATACCCTGCCAATTGTTTGATTAGGAACAAATAGATGAAGAGAAAATGAAATCAGCCACGCAGAGAGAGTGAGAGAGACGCTAACACTCCTAGCTGTATTTGTGATCAAGCTTTTATCCCTTAAACACAGTGTCGATATCAGCCTGGGTCGCTTGCTTCTAAATTATTAGGCAGAACAGTATACAAGTAACGGCAAGGAAAATTGGAAAGGTATTAGTGCTTATCAATGACAGAATAATCTGTAAGCTTGTATTACTTACTTCAGTTCCAAACAAAGCGTTTCATATCGTAAGTTGGAATAATATTTTTAGATTTACGAGAAAAAAAGCGATCAATAGGGAGAAACATAATAAAGATTAGCAGAAATTAAGCATAAAAAAAGGAACTTACCAAATTTTTGAAGTTTCGTATAAGAAAATGAAATAAAACACCATACAGAAAGAAATACTATAAAAGGTATCCAGAGAAAAGATGGCCTAGAAATTATACTTTCGAAGAATATGTCGTAGTAGCGCTTTGGAATACATACAATGAATCCATATTGTATGGCGTCCAGAAAACGAAAGACTGTTATTTCGTCTCCGTCATACAAAAGAAGAAAATGGCGACAGTGATACAACTGCTGTAAGACAACAACGTCACCAAAATATATCGTTATAAAATAACATAATACGTTGCAAAGAAACCGTAAGACTGCCGTCGCCAGTGGGTGAGGTTAGTACATCACAAATAGAAACATTTAACCCCAGCAGGGCCTGTTGTCGCCGTTACAGTAACTGCTTCCGGCTTGTTTTCTCTGCAACGAGTTGTGGTACTATGCTGTTTAATAATTAATTTTTACGACTTTGTTAATAGTAAGGAACAGAAAATGACTTCAAAAAATTTGCACTTCTGTTGGGCGTTTTTTTAAACTATCTCAATTTTAATTTTATGAAAGTAAGTTTCAAAGGAATAAATCACTGACACGCTTCACGAGTTTAAAAATAAACAAATAAATAAATAAATAAAATAAAAAAATTATCTGTTATCTGTTGGATGCAATTAACATTTTATAGCACGCGTTTGATGGGTATTCAGTATATCTCGAAATGTAAAAAAGCAATCGATACCTATTAAAAAGCAATGTATAGAACTTTTTAAGCACTATAACTTTCTCGTATGACATGTTGCGATCGGAGATACAGTTTTTTACTTATTTAAGAAAAACCGTTTTCACTTCTTTGCGGAAATTTTTGCCGTGTTTGCCAGAGCTTGGATTGAATTTCATGAAGAAGACACTCTGCTTAAAATTTAATTTCCTATACTTTCATACACGAGGGTAATCCCAAAAGTAAGGTCTCCTATTTTTTTATAAGTACATAGACCTGTTTATTTCCACAAGGGTTTACATCAGTTTACAGCTTGAACATTTAGCTATTTTTCGACATAATTATCACTTCTGTAGATGCATTTTTGTAGACGCTGTGGCAGTTTTTGTATGGCCATGTCATACCAGCTCGCTGCCATGCTGTTCAGGAAGTTATGAACCTCTTCTTTCACCTCGTCGCCGGAGCTGAATCGCTTTCCGGCCAAATGTTCTTTTAACTTAGGGAACAGGTGATAGTCACTGGGCGCCAAGTCAGAACCATACGGTGAAACTGTTGCAGGGGAGCAACGGTTTGCCGAGCGATGTGTGGGCGAGCGTTGTCATGGAGAATGTGTACGCCCTTGCTCTACGTTCCTCTTCTCCGGTTCTGAATTGCCCGTTTGAGTTTTTTCAGAGTCTCACAGTACCTGTCAGCGTTAATTGTGGTCCCAGCGATTCAGCTCCGACGACGAGATGAAAGAAGAGGTTCATAACTTCCTGAACAGCACGGCGGCGAGCTGGTATGACATGGCCATACAAAAACTGCCATAGCGTCTACAAAAATGCATCGACAGAAGTGGCGATTGCGTCGAAAAATAGCTAAATGTTCAAGCTGTAAACTGATGTAAACCGTTGTAGAAATAAACAGGTCTATGTACTTATAAAAATATAGACCTTACTTTTGGGATTACCCTCGTACTTTGTACTGCTTTGACGGAAGTTCAGTCTGACAACAGCAAGGGAAGCGCTTCTAAAACAAAGTAATTTGTTATCACCGAATATGTGCCAGGAAATCTTTTCTGGAGGTATTTGTTTCGAACATATCCTTGTACGGAGGTGAATCGTGGACGATAAACAGTTGAGACAAGAAGAAAGAAGAGAACAGCTTTTGAAATGTGGTACTGTAGAGGAATGACGGAGATTAGATGTGTAGGTCGGATAACTAACCAAGAGACACTGCTTTAAATAGTGGAGAAAAGAAATTTACGGCACACTTTGACTAAAGGAAGGAATAGCTTGATATTGATTGGACACATCCTGAGACACCAAGAAATAACCATTTTGGTGATGGAGAGAAGTGTGTGTGTGTGTGTGTGTGTGTGTGTGTGTGTGTGTGTTTATGTAAGGGTGGAGGGATTTGGGGGGGGGGGGGTAAGAAGTGCAGAAGGGAATAAAATCTTGCATAGCGAAACAAATCTCTAGTGAATGTACGTCGCAATAGTTGTACAGAGATGAAGAAGCTTGAACAGGATCAACTGGTGCGGCGAAATCAATCTTCGGAATGAACACCCCAACCGCAAGAACAACATGTAGATATTTAAAATATCATCATTCGGTACGTTGACAACAAGATATCGCTCACGTTTTGGAGCATCTTCTGGTCCAGTTAAGTCCAATAGGTCGTGTGCGGAGAACTCTGCGAACAGAGTAGCGTGGTAATCGTCGCAGACTGTTTAGTTGCGCCCGGGACCGCTGGCAGTGTGTCGCGCGGTCAGCAGCTGTGCCGGCCAGCTGCGGCCAGCCCACGCACAAAGCGGGCAGCGGCACGAGCGGCCGCGACACGCACCACACGCGCTGCCCGCATTCACCGGCCAGGGACAGCGTTCGGCGGCGGCTGTGACCGCGGAATTTTCTGTCTCGCCGAGCACTCGACGTGTGCAACCATCCGTGCCGCGCCAGTTGCGGCGCTGCGGCAAACTGCCTGCGATCGAGTGCTGCCACCATCCGGGTGCCAGTCTGCGAGTGCCGAATGGTCCCACACGTATACTGAGAGGCGCTGGTACCTCTTACAGCGAGGACTGATGCACCGAAGCGTAGTTGCTGTGATGGACAGACAGATTCCTTCGATCGTTTATATCCAAGCAAAAATTAAGAGAACATCCAAGGAATACACAAGGTCCATCGACAAGGGCTTGGGCTGCAACACTCTTCAATGGAATGCGATTCTTGTTGTCCCCTGATGTTGTCGTTAGTTCAATGTTTTGTATATTTTTATAAACTGTTGTACGACGACGAAGTCGATATCTCCTGTAAGGCATGTTGGCGGCGTTCAATGCAGTTGCCTGTGCAACAAACTTTACATATTCACATACTCCTTTATCTTTAACCCAAATGAATACAGACTCATTTACAGATATTTTTCTCTTGTTACGATTATACAAAAACAATGCTGAAGGCGACATATGTGCAGATTTACCAAAGTCCTTATTAGCAAGTTCTGCCATATGATAGGTACGATAGGCAATGTCTCTATCAACAAAACTTTCAAGTCCAGGAACACTAGGTACTCCTGTACCTCCACGTACAATGGCTACAGTGAGCCAACCATTACCATGATCGAAAGTATCGTTAATGTCAATACTAAAATTAAGTCAACCACAGGAAACACAAGGTCCGTCGACAAGTGCAGTAGCAGCAACACTCTTAACTGGTATGCGGTTCTTCTTGTCTCCAGCTGTTGTGGCAAACTCGATGTTCTCGATGGTTTTATACACCGTCTGTTTAGAACGGCGACGAATTCTCCTGTAAGGAGATATCGACTTCGTCGTCGTACAACAGTTTATAAAAATATACAAAACATTGAACTAACGACAACATCAGGAGACAAGAAGAATCGCATTCCAGTGAAGAGTGTTGCAGCCCACGCCCTTGTCGATGGACCTTGTGTATTTCTTGGATGTTCTCTTAATAAATAGCTAATAAAGACTTTGGTAAATCTGCTTATGATTCTACATCTCCAATGCAGTTGCCTGACTCGTTACAGGGATACGACTAGGCATTACAATGGGGGGTGGACAAGACACGTGATTTCGGAGCAAATCGACCGGTCCACTTCTCGCAGGATGTCCCCATTTTTAGGATTGTCTCGACCCTTTTCACAGAATCCTTCTACCGGACGCCTGATGTTCCTGAATTTGGCCACTGCTAACAGTTCTAAATATAAAGCGTATTCACTTCAACAATGACTGAGTACATTAAAGTTCAGAAGCGAGTTGTGACCGCATCGATAGCGGTAACCAGGAAAGTTAGAATACGGAAGTCCCGGAGGCCGAGGTCAGCCGACGAGCTAAAGCACTCATGAGTAACCTTTGGTGAGCCGAAGGCCTGATTCACGTATTCGCTTAAGCTCGCGTGCCGCCTCGTTAGGTGACAACAGCACTTCTAGTGCGTACAATCACAAATATAGTCTCCGTGACGTTAATGTTTATGGGGCTACACGCCGACTTGAATGGCACCGACCATCGCAGGTGCTCAATCATAACAAATTCCAGCGAGTTGCTCTGTCGCAGATTGACTGCTTCGATGATTTTTTCTTCCACTTCTTCAAAAATGTTTTGACTTCTCTTTACCTGCTGACAGGAAACAAGGAGGTCGTGCCTTATTTCTAGGAAGTCATGATGCAGTTTTTGTTTACTTTATTTGTCCAGAAGGTAGCTTTCTTATATGGTATTTACATTGCCCGATGACAGAACGTGCTAGGAATCAAAGACAGGCCCATTGATTACTCGGCGCTATTCAGAGACGTACAGTACAATACCGGTACAGTTTCGCAGAACTCACTGACGTGCATTTTGTGCACGGGGAAGTACGTTGCAACGCTCTCGCTGTTGAAAGGCTGTACAGGTAACGATTTCCTAACAGGCACCATCCCACACGAGTGTTTATTTCTCTCGATCGACGAATACGGGAGACTCGTTCATTGGAACGAAGAAACGAGGGATCTGGCTACATGAGGACCACACCAAGGGTATTTGGTCAGGGTGCGCTAGAATCTTGTTCGCCGGTGTCATGCTTGGATTGAGGTCGATGGCCGTCAGATTCCGCAAATTTTGTAAGATACAGTACAAATGGTACGTTCATTGTGTCAGTGATGGTATTTGCAGTTAACTGTAACTAATGTAAATAAAAAGTACACAGTAATGCGGTTTTATTCCTATTATCTCCTTAAGCTGGCTTCTCCAACCCCAGGTTACCTACCTGAAATTTTTCAATGGAGCATCCTATATATGTCCTGTTATATTTTTGCAGGCTCTTACGGAAAAACCCTGTATATAGTACACGTGCAGTGTCGAAGAGACACTAGTTAAACAATTCACCTCCAGTAAGAGCTTTTAAGGTTTTGGGATTTTTTCTACTCATTATAAACCTAGCTTGAACCGAATTCTCGCACTCTGCCCTCAGTTTCACAAACATTTGCTGTTGCCTGTCCAAAACTGGAAATTAGTATTTTATTTTTGTCTTTCCGCAACTGCCCTTTAAGCTGTTGGGTAATAATGCGTCTCGTAGAAAAGTGTCTATTCCTATGATATTCCTTCAGAACAGACAGTAATTCACTACACAACAATCAAACAGGTTTATCTTCATAAAGGTTGGTTGGCTTCCGCGGCCATTGTCACATCCAGTAAAATTTTTTCTGGGTCTGTGACCGCATAGTCAATATACGAGGGTTATCCAGAAAGTAAGTTCCAATCGGTCGCGAAATGGAAACCACAGTAAAAACCATAAACGTTTCATTTGTAACAGTTAGGTACATCTTCCACCTATTTCTCTACATAGTCGCTGCTCCAATTTCGAATTTTGTTGTATCAACTTTCCAATATCCTCGTCATAGAAAGCAGCCGCCTGTGCTTTCGTCCAGTTATCTGCACTGGTCTGCAGCTCGTTGTGTGTGGAAAAATTCTGTCTTCATAGCCAGCGGTTCGTGTGAGCAGAGATGAGACTCAGGGGGAGCCAATTACGGACTGTATTGTGGATGATCAAACACTTCTCATCTGAAACGCTGCAGGAGCGTCTTCATTGCCCCTGCAGTGTGCGGCTGAGAACTGGAGTGGAGAAGGAACTGCTCGACAGTTGTGTTACGTGGGCTGCATGACAAAGGCGAAATCTCTAACCAGGCGTTCATACTTGGCGGGAGACGCTATTCCGTACGCATCTTTACGTGCTCACTGTTCACTCAAATTGAAAAGAGCGACGCGATACGATCCATGGGTATACTAGAGACACTGTCCAACACATCTGTGCAAAGGTTTACAGGATTTTCCCAGTGGTTTCCATTTCGCGACCGATCAGAACTTACTTTCTGGACAACCCTCATATATAAAACTACCTACGTTTCGGTCCCTGTTGCAAGGGACCGAAACGTCGGTAGTTTTATATATATTGACAATGCGGTCACAAACCCAGAAAAATTTGGTTGATGGTTTATCTTTGTGCATGGTAGATAAGTAATCCCCCGTCAGTTCCTCATGGAAATGGCGACATGCAGCATTTACTTTTCTATTCTTAATGTCGGAAATTCTGGGGATAAACTCAGTAAGGAGACAGTGAAATACATGCACGAAATTAACAAACAACTAGCACACAACACTACGCGTGAACCGACAACTGATACGTGGTTTGTTCACCAAGTTATGGCCTCTGCTGCTGTTGCTCAAATCTGCACATTTCGTGAGTACTCGGTAATTATTTTTGCAACTGTCACCTGCTACCAACGTTTGCGATCTATCAATGAATAGCACAGTCGTAGCCACAAAGTAGTAAAGCACGTGTTGTCGACACTGATCCAAAAAGCCAAAATACTCCTCCTCTCACTCTTTCAGAGTGCTGAGTTCTGAGTACTGAGTAAAATACGTGAGCGTGTTGTCGACACTGATCTGGACTGTGCGGCTGGTCCCGTCGGAGGTTTGAGTCCTCCCTCGGGCTGGGTGTGTGTGTTTGTCCTTAGGATAATTTAGGTTAAGTAGTGTGTAAGCTTACGGACTGATGATCTTAGCAGTTAAGTCCCATAAGATTTCACACACATCTGAACATTTGATATTGAGCTGTTTTCCTACTCTTCTCTTGCTCGTAAACCCATGGGCCATAACTTCGCTCTTTTATCGTTCAAATCCAGCGACGGCGAAACGGCACTGCGCATACGAGGAGTAAGCATAACTTCCACTGCTCTACGTCATCAACAGCAAATCCGAGGCGAGAAGAGCCTCAGCGGTTAACATCCCAAATTGCGTCCTGTGCTGAGTGCAATGATCGCGCATCGCTCCCTCCCACGAATTTCGTCAATCGCAGGCAGGCCCCCGGTTGCCCAGCAGTGGACTAAAGAGACAACTCAGAGCACACAGAAACTGTACGTTACGAAATCACTCAACCGTGTGGCTTGCTCTATTGTCTTTTCATAGCCGCCCCTTCGTTTTCAGTGTATAAACATCTCGTCCCCTCTCGTTCAATGCACAGGCCGCGACTTCTCTCAGTATTTGCATTGAATGGCCGTGGCCACCCATCGCGCACGGCCCAATTATTCGTTTCGTGCTTTCGTTTCTAGTGGGCCGTAACGCAAGTGATGTAGGTGCTTTTTACGTGTACAACGTCCACTGCCGTTCTCTGATCATTCAGTCAGTGAAATACGACATACAGGTAACTAATTTATACAGTATGTATCTATTTAGGAACATAGTAAATACAGACAGTTTGAATGAAGTTAGTTGATAGTTACAGGATGATAATTATTGAACTATATGAAATGAAATCGTCATAACTTCTGAAGAGTTTGTGTTAGGACGTTCAGATTGCACGGTTGGCAGCGGTGCACGATGGGAATTCGTATGCCCTTGCATGGTTTGGTTTAGTGACGGAGCCCATTTTCATTTGGATAGGTGCATCAATAAGCAAAATTTGGGCCTTTGGGTGACTGAGAATCTGCATTTCGCGATCAAGATGAGAGGCACCCACATGCCTTGCTCATACTGTGGCATCAAGCAGTCAGGCCTGCAAGATGAGTGGTCTTCCAAGCGAGTGGATTCATTCTTATTTATCGAGTAACATGAACTCTCGTACTCACAATTAAGTTACAAATTACCCTCCTGTATGAATAATACGCAACGGAAACGCACATCTGACTATCAGTAATTTACAGAACTCTGACTGTTCACTACGCACTGGCAATACCACATTTTCCTTTTTTTTTTATTTAACGGCTTTTATCAACACCTGGCCATCGCACTGAATATGAGTGGCGCACACATTATAAATTCTGGATATCATGACAACATACAATTCGAAGGAAAAGGCCACCAATCTTTTTCTTTTCACTATCTTATTTACTCCGATAAATGCTATAACCTAAACACACAAATTCTATAACCTACAACAATAACACATGAGAAATTCCGCCCAGTGGGCATGACTTTACATTGGTGAATCTCTACCTTATGGTCTCGTAATTATTTAAAGCTACAGTGCACTTTCTGGATAGGATGGTGGATCTCTTATTATTTCTAACACTTCGATTCTCACAATCATCATCACGAAACTTTCCTCCAGACCGAGCAGTACAAAAGGAACACACATAACCCACTACCTCTGAAACTACCTTGCTACTCTCCCATGCAAACCACACATACTTAAATTACATGACATACACCACACTACAACATGAAATACTACACAGGGAATAGTCACAACATTATCACTTTCAGCTTTCCCACTTCAATGAATATTTATCCCAGTTTCACACGACACTTCCCCACTTTGTAATTCTACTTTCCTACTGTGAACTCTGGAGATATATGCACGTCTTCCTGTGCAATGCAAGCCAAGTGGCGTTGCTGGATAGACGGCTGACTCACCTTGTTTCTCTCTCAGAGTGTTATAGTTCGAATCAAGCGTCACACGGAAACATATCTCGCACAGTAATATTAAGAACATATTCATCACACACACGAGTCCTCAACTGATACCATGGACGAGTACTTCTCTTTATCCTTTGTCTCATACACAGATTGAGACTCACACAGTACTCACCACGTGGAAGTACTCGTCTCTAATTTCAAGTCCTGCACACGCCATTTCTTAAATATTTCAACTTATGGTACACACGCTATTTCTTAAATATTTCAACTTATTGTACACACGCTAGTAATTCAGCTTAACTTAAGCACATGGAAGTATTTCAACTTATTGCTACACGTGGTTTCATTGTGACCGTTGGTCACTTCCGAAGATTACTACAATCCCATTAATATTACCTGCCTGACATTTAATTCTCCCCACAAAAGTTCCTGAAATAAGGAAATTATTATTTCAAAGTACTCTTAAATATACCACATGCATAACATGTCTCCCGTCTTTTGTCATTACGGAGCACAACTAAAAAAGGTCTTAACAGCACAAGATCCAGCGGCAGAGTGCTGAAACATGGCCGTTCTCGAGGTCCTCTCGCACCTCTGCTGAAGTGGGGGAAGACCATGCTACCGTATTGGTCAGCCACATTTCAGGCGCTCAAAGCTCAGGTAAATTTCATCTCTTTGGTCCCACCAAAGGTGGCCAAAGGATCGTCTCAAAGATGATCATATACTCACATTCACTATCTGCGGTTAGCAGACGACCATACATTCATTCATTTCACAGATCTCACCAAACTGGATGTAGGGATTTATTTTGTTGGAGTGCACATGTGATCAATTAAATAAATAAATTGTCATTCCTTCCCACACTGGAATCCGGCTTCGCTGTATTAGTTGAAATTGAGTTATTATTAGAAAAAATATGTTGTCAGACAAGAATAATGAAGTATGTTGTACCTATTTTCAATGTCGGGCGGCACTGTACCCTTTCAAAGAAGTCTGTTCAACCTCAACGAGTGACTGTTGTGTGCAATGTACAGTCACTGAATAATCAGTGCGATATTCCTTGATGGCACGGTACCAAAGTGACCCTGATTTCCACAAAATGTGGTTCATGCAATACGGAGCTCGACCCCATGGAAGCAGGAGATTCTTTGATGTCCTGGAGGAGCACTTTGTGAACCACATTCTGGCTCTGGGATACCCACAGGCCACTGGCATGGGCCTCGATTGGCCACCATATTCTTCGGATCTGAACACATGCGACTCCTTTCTGTGGGGCTAAAGAGAAGGTGTACAGCCATAATCCTAAAACATAGCTGAGCTGAAAACAGGCACTCAGGAGGTCATCGTGCGTATCGATGTTCCGACACTTCAGCGAATCATCCAGAATCGCGGCATTCGTCTGCATCACATCATCGCCAATGATGGAAGGCATATCGAACATGTCATAACCTAAATCTGAATATCTGTAGTGACATTTACATGTTGAATAATGTTTGTGCACGCCGTAGTTTGTAACTAATTTACATTCTTTTCATATAGTTCAATAATTGTCACCCTGTGAGTATGTTAAGTAACTACACCAACAAGCCTAAACATTGACCCATCTTACATTTTACGTTTTCTTAAGCAACGCAAATCATACAGATCTTTATTGCACGTATGGTTCTCCACCCACAATGAACCGTAGACCTTGCCGTTGGTGCGGAGGCATGATACAGCCGTAATTTTTCCCGAGGGCATGCAGCTCTACGATAAGGTTAAATTATGGTGATGAGTAAATATTCCCGAGGTAAAATAGTCCCCCATTCGGATCTCAGGACGGGGACTACTCAGAAGGATGTCGTTATTAGGAGAAACAACATTGACTTTTACTGGTCGAAACGTGGAATGTCAGATCGCTTAATCGGGCAGGTAGGTTAGAAAATTTAAAAAGGGAAATCGACAGGTTAAAGTTAGATGTAGTGAGAATTAATGAAGTTCTGTGGCTGGAGGAGAAGAAATTCTGGTCAGGTGAATACAGGGTTATAATTACAAAATCAAATAGGAGTAATGCAACAGGTTTTTAATATTGAGTAGAAAAATAAGAAACGGATAAGCTACTGTAAACAGCATATGAACGCAGTATTGTAGCCAAGACAGACATAGAAGCCCACACCCACCACAGTAGTAGCAGTTGTGGATGAGATCTGGAGACACCTCAAGGTTTCAGATTGATTATATAATGGTTAGGCAGAGATTTAGCAACCAGATTTTAAATTGTAAGACATTTCACGGGCAAATTTGGACTCTGACCACAACTTATTGGTTATGAACTACAGATTAAAACTGAAAAAAATCGCAAAAAGAAGGGAATTTAAGGATATCGGGCCTGAATAAATGGAAAGAACCAGAGGTTGTGCAGGGTTTCAGAGGAAGCATTAGCGAACGTTTGACTAGAACACGGGAAAGGAATATAGTAGGAGAAGAGTGTGTAGCTATGAGAGATGAAATAGTGAAGGCAGCGGAGGATCAAGTAGGTAAAAAGACGAGGGCTAGCACGATTCCTTGGCTAACACAAGAGATATTTTGGAGAAAAGAGAACCACCTGTATGAATATCAAAAGCTGAGATGGAAAATCAGTTCCAAGCAAAGAAGGGAATGCAGAAAAGTGCAAGGAGTATATAGAGGGTCTGTACAAGGGAGACGTACTTGAGGGCAATATTGTGGAAAGGGAAGAGGACGTAGGGGAAGATGAGAAGGTAGGTATGAAACTGCGTAAAGAATTCGGCATAGCACTAAAAGACTTAAGTCGAAACAAGTTCACGGAGGTAGACAACATTCCGTTAGAGCTACTATTAGGCTTGGGAGAGCCAGCCATAATAAAACTCTTCCATCTGGTGAGCAAGATGTCTGATACAAGCGAAATACCCTCAGACTTCACGAAGAATATAATAATCCCAATTTCAAAGAAAGTAAGTGCTGAAAGGTATAAAATTTCCGAACTGTCAGTTTAATAAGTCACGGCAGCAAAATACTGACACGAATCCCTTACAGAAGTTTGGATTCCAGAGAAATGTAGGAACACGCGAGGGAAAACCTGCCCTACGACTTACCTTAGAAGATAAGTTAAGAAAAGACAAACCTATGTTTATAACATGTGTAGACTTTGAGAGAGAGCGTTTGACAATTTTGACTGGAATTCTCTCTCTCAAATTCTGAAGGTGGTAGGGGTAAAATACAGAAAACGAAAGGCTATTGCCAATTTGTACAGAAATCAGATGGTAGTTATAAGAGTCGAGGAGCAGGAAAGGCAAGCAGTAATTGAGAATGGAGTGTGACAATGTTGTAGCCTATCCCCGATGTTATTCAATCTGTATATTGAGCAAGCAGTAAAGGAAACAAGAGAAAAATTTGGAGTAGGAATTAAAGTCCAGGGAGGAGATATAAAAACTTTGAGTTTTGCCAATGACATCATAATTCTGTCAGAGACAGCAAAGGACTTGGAAGAACATTTGAACGGAATGGACAGTATCTTGAAAGGAGAATGTAAGATGAACATCAACGAAAGCGAAACGAGGATGATCGAATGGAGCCCAATTGAATCAGGTGATGCCGAAGGAATTATGTGATGATGATGAAGATATTTGGTTTGTGAGACTCTCAACAGTTAGGAGCGCCCGTACAAATTCCCAGTATTTACACAGTCCATACTCGTCACTTTCACGAAAGATGATGAAATGATGCAGACATCACAAACACCCAGGCGTGGAGAAAATCTCCGATCGAAGCCTGGACCCTGTGATTCAGAGGCAGCAACGCTAGCCACTAGACCATGATTGCGGACCCGAGGGAATAAGATTAAGAAATGAGACACGTAAAATAGTAAATGTGTTTTGCTATTTGGGAAGCACAATAACTGATGATTGATGATGGTCGAAGTAGGGAGGATATAAAATGCGGACTGGCAATGGCAAAGAAAGCGCTTCTGAAGAAGAGAAGTTTGTAAACATCGATTATAGATTTAAGTGTTAGGAAGCCCTTTATGAAAGTATTTGTATGGAGTGTGGAAGTGGAACATGGATGATAAATTGTTTGACAAGAAGAGAATAGAAGCTTTGGAAATGTGATGCTACAGTAGAATGCTGAAGATTAGATGGGTAGATCATGTAACTAATGAGGAAGTACTGAATACAATTATGGAGAAGAGAAATTTGTGGTACAACCTGACTAAAACTAGGGACCTGTTGGTAGGACACATGCTGAAACATCAAGGGATCACCAATTTAGTACTGGAGGGAGGCGCAGGAGGTAAAAATCGTAGAGGGAGACCAAGAGACAAATACAGTAAGCAGATTCAGAGGGATGTAGGTTGCAGCAGTTACTCGGAGATTAAGTAGTTAGCTCAGGATAGAGTAGTGTGGAGAGCTGCACCAAACCAGTCTTTGGAGTGAAGACCACAACAACAATGCATGGTTCTTCGTATTTAGTCCTTTAATGCGCATTTTTTATTATATTAAGGATTTTTTGTAGACAATATTATGAGTCATAGACGTCATAAAGGTTACTAAAAATCCAACTTTATTTTATGTTTTTTGAAATTATTGCAGTGTATTTTTTACTACCCAAGTACAAAGATGAGGATAACAACGATTTTCTTTGCTACGTTACAAATTCAGACGGTAAACAGCATGGATCTTACAACTCTTATAGTTTCTCTTATCTGTTGTTTTTCTACAGAACTGGAAATAGGCACGAATTCTGCTAACTGTGCTCTGTGGTGCCATGACAATGTCTTCTAAGAAAAGCATGGTGACTAAGATCGCTGAAGTTCGAGCGTATGTCTACCGCCTCTTTCAGTAGTTAATAGACAAGCAACATTCACATTCACCTAACCTAATACATATAGAAAACACCGTTATCATTTACCAAGAAGCTTCGCAAATACTCAGTGTGGCGCAATGAAGGGTCAAGGTATTTATATGATATTTGCCTTATGATGAAAGTTTCTCAAACTGGAAACTGTAATAAAAAACTGCATTTTGCCTCGAAGTGTTGTTGTACCAATGTACCAACTTTGTTCATAATATATTATAAGGAAATACCTGTCTAATGACTGAGAAATTACGTTTTGTCTTGTTTTGTTTTCATGTGCCGACTTCTAGATCCTTGTCACCACCGACTTTTATTGCCCGATTTTCTGCAATTTGCAACTAGAAGCAGTGGGTATTTCATCCTTCAGTCGTCTGGGCACTCGGCGTTACACGAGACTCTGTGGCAAGTAACAGTTTTTGAGCAACGCGATCGTCCATCATTGGCAACAATTTATGAATGACAAGGACCGTCGTGTCGTACATAGGACTGCTATAATTTTATGGACGGCAAAGGGTTCAACTAATTACGTGTTGGTTCAACGTCCGGCGATAACATGTTAGGTGCCAAACCATCTAAGACTGCAATACAGCTCCACGGCAGCGTACGTACTAACACATCTGGTAACTACAGAGTGGGCAAAGACCAACACAGACACAGTAGCGATGAGAAAAACCGTCCGATTAAAACCGATAACCGATACTTAAATTCTGCATAACCAGAGTTTTTCGGTACTTGTTCCGTCTCGGTTAGAAGAGGTTCTTTTCATTTTTGTTAAAAACTGCATAAAAAAACGGCACATCGATTTGCTATAGCAGCAGTGCCAGAATTTTTGGTTTTTAAAGAAAACCTTTTTTAAAAAACGAACAATGTTCATTTTCAAACTTTCCATTGGTTTGAAATAATAGGTTAGTACAGAAAGTAGGAAAAGTGATCAGTGCTATTTTAATTACAACGCCGACAGTTGGAAACTAGCAACAAACACATGACATGAGAGTGGGTACAGCGTTGCTGAGACAATACTGTAGCTGTTGCCTTATGGCGTGTGGAGGTGGAGTGTGACAGATTTGGTCTCACCTGGTCCGTACGGAAGTTTTTCGCAGTCATCCTCGGACGCCAGTTGTACTGCAGAACGGCACCTCCATAGTTTGGAAGTATTTTACGATGTACGGTAGCATAGAACTATAGTGTTCCATTTGCTCTATAAGGTTAAAGACAAAGTTACGATATAACGTGAGGTGAAAACATCCGGACTGTTCCTTGGACGAGAAGAGAAATTTAATTGATACACCTATAATATTATTGACATGCTAAGAACTTGGGATAATAATTGAACCCTTAATTTTGTGATTGCTTTAGCGTGAAAAATGAATATCATACAAAAAGTGACTACGCAGCGAAGCCCTGTCACTCCGTCACAGCGCCAATCTCCTTCACTTTCGCCATCTTTGCTGGAGACACTGAGACCAATTTCTGCCACAGCCTCAACTCCATATCGATCAAGATCTCCTGCTCTATCACATTCATTTGGATTTTTAAATCTTTGTTGGAAGTCTATATTTATTACTGGAAACAACAGCAATAAAAAAACCGGAAATAGGTTGTTTCAGAGCGGTTACCACAAGGCGGTTAAACTGGAGATGAAAAAGACTGGTATATCCGGGCGTTTCAGCGATAAAAGGCATCCTAGAGACACAGGAGCACAATCAATGGATGCGCGGAATGTAGAAAAATCCTTTTGGGGTAATAAGTATCGGCCGCAGTTCGTAGACCCCTACGACACTGATGTAAATACGTTATGAAGCACATGAGATGATGAACTTTTCTTTCCACAGAGGATGGTTCAGGCTGTTGGTGGTCTTTACCTATGGAAATGTTACGTAATTTCATGTGGAACCTCTAGAGCAGGGATTCCCATAGTGGTCGATATCGACCCCAAGGGGTCGATATCGGTTTCCTAGGGGTCGACATAAACGAAAACTGATTTTGGGGGTCGACGAGGTCTAAAAATCGACCTCTATTAAATTAACACAAGTTCTTATTTAAAACTTTCAAGATAGGTAGGTACTGTATTGTTTATGTTGTGTTACGTGTACTAAGAATAATTAATTTTTTTGGAGGAAATAGCATTGCTAATTCTCACTCTGTCTTCTTCTATTGACCTAAGTCAGAACGAAAAATAACACTCTGTAGCAGCTGTTTTAAGTTAGCGGACCATTATGAATAAGGGGGTTGATCTTAAAAGTAGGTAATTTGGCCATGGGGGTCTGAGGTACAGTTCATTTTGGAAAAGGGGTCACTTATCCAAAATAGTTTGGGGATCCCTGCTCTAGAGCATAGTCTACTGCTGAACGACATGGGAACAGTTTGGCGGACATTATAAACATCTATATCTACATCTATACTCCATACGTCACGTTATGGTATGTGCTGGTGGTTCTTTGTGTCCACTACCACTTTCCCAATTTCGTGTTCCTGTCGCGAATAGTCCGCGGCCAGAACAATTGTTGGTACGGCTTTATGCGAGCTGAATCAAATTCACGGTCTTCTCGCGAGATATGCACAGGAGAGAGCTCTTCTAGGAACTTACGTACTCAGAATTTTAACAGTATATCACAGCTTGATGTAAAGTGCATCTCTTGCAGCGCCTGCTGCTAGAGTTGGCTGAGCATCTCCGTGTTGCTTTGGTGCTTACTAAATGAGCTCGTAGTGAAACGCTGCTCTGTTTGTATATTCCCTATTTCTTTTACCATTACTATCTCGTACGGATCCCATTCAAGTATTAATCGAAGGAGGGTCTTCTAACTTACCTACTTTGTGGTTAGACTACACTTTCTGGGGACTCCTCCAAATGAATTACTGCCTGGCATCTGCGTTACTTGCGATTTGTTTTATGTGGCCGTTCCACTTCAAATCATTCCGAATCCATAGTTCCAGACGTATAATGAATGTGATTTCTTCCACTGATTGTTCTGCAACAATGTACTCATACAATAACAGATTTTTCTGTTGATTTATGCGCAATAAGTTAAGTTTGTTTACGTTGAGAGTCAACTGCCACTTCCTGTACCAAGCGTCTACTCTCTACAGGTCTTCCTGCATTTAGCTACAGTTTTATAGCCTTGCGACTTCTTTGTATACAACTGCATCATCTGCATCCTCGTATTTTGTTCATTAGGTGGAAGTGCAGAACTGTATCGAACGTCTCCAGTTGGTTGTGTTTCGGGACTTCTTTCAACAAGTGAAAGGTGGCTACACTGAGCCACAGCGCCAGAGATCGCGCTAGAGAGTATTGTTCCGCCGCCTCCACAGGCAGTGATTATTGAGATGTCGTAGTGGGCAGTGCTTGTCGAGGACTCGTAGTAGTCAGTTCGTGTTGAGATGTGCTAGTGGGCAAGGCTTGTCGAGATGTTGTAGTAAGGAGTGCTTGTTCCATGTTTTATGCAGTTGTTTGATGGGCTAGACAGCAGATATTGTTGGAATGGAAAATTGTAATGATCAGAGTGCTTTGCGTCAATATATATGAAGGTAAAATATTCTGTGTTTGTTTTTCATTATTTCAGTGTCTTAAATAATGCGTCATGACAGGTTCAGTCAACAAAGCATCTGGCTTGTGTTCTTGGATTAGAGTGTAATTCTGGTTCTCTTGAGTAATTATGGTATTTTTATTTTCTTTAATTAATTCAGTATAAATGATATTTAAAATTTCTTGTGTTGTTGAAGAAGAACAGTGCCAGATGCGTACGTTGAGTCATACTTCCACACACAGAACAGTTACACTTGTGCTTTGGTTTCGTAGGTTTTATAGTTGCTGGGGACTTGATTAATTAATTGTGTTAATGAAAATTTCCATTTCATTCTTTGTTGTTGTTCTATGCAGTCAGATTGCGTAATAGTACTAGTCAGGGCCAACCGTTTACGAGACTTCGTAATCGGACAGACAGCTACTAAAGCAAAAAATTAAAAATTATTTGCATTCTATATTAATTAAGCCCCCATGCACGTGGCGACCGCTGCTTCGGATCGTCCCTTGGAATTCTTCTGATTGTAAAAATAGTAGACAGTAGTATTGTTGTAGTAATTTGTAGTTTAGTAATTGTAGTCTGTATTGCATGTGTAGATTTGGTAATTGGCATTCTTCTAATGGTATTTTTTGCAGAATTTAATTTGTTATCTTGTATACGGGTTTGACAATTTTGTACAGTTAGGAAGATTCCAATTGTTCGTTAGTTGTGGTTGAGGGAAGCATTTCGTGTGAATGATATTGTTGGAGATATAGTGTCATTGTGTGTAATTTTCATATAGTGACGAGTTTTGTATATTTTGTAAATGATTACGCGATCAATGAAAAAGGCAAAAATGATGGATAGTCAGAATGACGAAATTGTTGACATGGCGAACTCGCCAACACAGGACAACAGTATGGTGAATAATGAAGTGGAAAACAATTTAATAAGTCGGGAAAATAGTCCGGAACCATTTCAAAATTTTTCTCAATCAGGAAATTCACAGAATACGAGATTAACGATAGAGGATTCTGAAATAGTATCGAACACAGATAGCTTTACAGCTATGACGAAGGAAACTGGTTTTGCGGGAAATGTTAGGGGCGAAAGGAGTTGCGAATCAGTTACAATGGAGCAGTTGATGAGTGCTATATTAAAAATGGAAACACGGTTTGGATCTGAATTAAAAACAGAGATGGGAACTTTGGCAACACGGTTAGACTCACAAGGATCTGAATTAAAAACAGAGATGGGAATTTTGGCAACACGGTTAGACTCACAAATAGGAACAATTAGAACTGATATGGGAACAATGGAAACACGGTTAGACTCACTGGGATCACAGTTGGGATCTGAATTAAAAACAGTGGGATCACAGTTACGATCTGAAATTAAAACAGAGATGGAAACAATGGAAACACGGTTAGATTCACGAATAGGGACATGTTTCAAAAACATGAAAGATGAATTAAAGAATGAAATCAGAGAAGAAGTTCAACCGATTTTGAATTCTCACAATAATAGATTAATTGCAGTAGAGATTAGACAAAGGGAACAGGATAGAGAACAGGAAGAAAGAGATCGCGTGATAGTACAGAAATTTTCAGAATTAAATTTACAGCGTGCACACGATAAGGAAGAAATATTTGAGAGAATCGAGGAATCCGTACCAAATGACAGAATAAATAATCTAACACAACAATATGAACAGTTAACTACCAAATGTGTCAATACTGAAACCCGAGTCGCGACACTTACGGAAGACGTAAGTAAACAGAAAGAAAAAATAGGTGACTTATCGGAAAGAGTTGAGGAGATTTCAGATAAATTGACAAATCTTAGTTTACATGGGGACAGAGATTCGGACGATACAGCTCCATTACCATTTGCAGAAACCGAAGAATACCAGAACATAAATAAGCATGTTGAAAATCAGGGAAAATTTAATGAACGCGTTAAAAGGGAATTTGAGGCATTACAAAAGCAAGTCAAACAAATTGAAGGCGAAATCGCAGGCAAAGACAGTAAAAGAAATTTAGAATCACAGATACCAGAGGGGTTTGAAGAAAATAATTTGTTTCATTTACGGGATGCAACAAGAGAGCGCCAGACGCGCGAACTTGACAATAATCAACATTGGGGCTGGGACAGACGAGGTAGGTCTTTGTCGCCACGAGGCGAAAACTTTGACTATAAACACTTTTTGACTGTTCGGAAATTTAAGATCTTCCGCAATGCTAAGAATGACATACATCCATGTGCATGGTCAGATCAATTTATGTACGCACTCCCACCAAATTGGCCACTAAGTCACAAACTGGAATTTATGTGTGGATATTTAGAAAACGAACCGGCGACGCGGATGCGCGCACTCATTAGAGATTGTAATAATCTGAATGATTTTTATCATGCATTTCTATCGGTATATTGGTCCGAAAACACACAAGACAGAGTCAAACATAGTCTGATTATGCAGCGTAATTTCAAACAATTTGAGTTCCGCACGCCAGCAGAATACTTTGAAGACATGATTCGAAAGAATCAGTTCCTGTCCAACCCTTATAGCCCGACTGAATTAATTCGCATTTGTTTAACTAAGCTGCCACAATCCATAAGACAAATTGCTTTAGCTGGAAGATGTAAAGACGACATTGAGACTTTTAAGACTTTGTTACAAGAACTTGAGTATGACAACGACGACGGGACTTCTTGTAACTTTTTCAGTAACAGTAATTATAATAGATTTTCAGAGAAAAGGGATAGTGATCGGAACGGGCGTTATATGGGTAACTTTGAGAATGACAGACGTAACAGACAGGACAATAGATACCAGCCTTATGACAATAACAGACGTTCTAACAGAAATTACACAGACAATTATAATAACGGTAATTCGTACCGGAATGATCAATCATACGGAAACAGTAATCAGTATCATCAAGACAGAAATTATCCATACAGTAATAGAAATTCTTACTACAGAAATAACCAGGGTAGTAGGTCTAACAGTAATTTCAGAAGTGACAGTCGAAATTATACAAGAAGTAGTTATGCAGACAGACAGGAAAACAGAAATTTTAATAACAGACACAACCAAGAATTTGCATCTAACAGACAGGAAGGACCTAACTGGCATCCTCCGCGTGACAGAAATTCAGAGAGACAAGTGGAAATAGTAGAAATTGATCCGCGAAATGACGGGAATAATCAAAGACGTGACGCAAACAATCGACCATGACTTGCAGCTTCGGCTTCTGGCAGCAATATAGACGGTTCAGAAAGTAATGACACTACAACTTTACACTACGTACGCCTGGAAGATATGAGAGACATTTTGCTAGGCGAAAAGGAAAATAATGTAGATGCATTTTTACATCCTATTATTGAAGTATGTGTGGGTAAGAATAAGTTCACTGCAGTTGTAGATTCTGGGAGCCCATTGAACGTCATTAGTGAATCAGTTTTTCGTATATGTGAAAGAACTATTGCCTGTCCTGTGTTACCTATTTCTAAAACTACAATTCGAGGAGCGATTTCTGGAAAAGGTGTGGAAGTTAAACAACAGACCAACCTAAATTTCATTTGTCAAGGATACGAATTGTCTGCTAATTTTATTATTGTTCCATTACTCAGTACACAGATTGTATTAGGTATGGAGTTTCTTAACACACATAAGGCAATTTTGAACTTTAAAGAAGGAAGTGTGAATTTGACTGTTGCCGGAATGCCGAAATGTTTGAAATTTTTCGAGTGTTTAGCAAGATCTGAATCAGATACAAAATGTTTAAGGTTTCTTACTTCTGATGTTTTCGTTGAGCATTATGACGACAATGTGTTTATTCATGACAATGACAATAGATACAGAGACGCGATGGAGGATATAATTAGTAGCGAAGAATTAATTAATGAAAAGGTTAAAAAAGCTGAAGTGCCAGATGACGTTGCAAAAGAAGAGCTGCACCATATTTTGACTTCACATGCTACAGTGTTTAGTCATCACACAGGAACTATACAAGGCTTACAATATTTATTTAAAGTAAAAGAACACACACCATTTCGCGGAAAAACGTACGCTATTCCTTTGGCTTACAGAGACAAGGTTAAGAATGAACTTCAATACATGTTAGATCAGGGCATTATTGAGCCAGCAGTCAGCCCTTATACCAGCCCATTACACGTTGTTCTTAAAAAGGATGAGTCAATTCGTTTGGTTCTGGATTCCAGACAGATAAATAATATTATTATTCCTGAAACTGACCGTCCACAAAATTTAGATGAACTTCTTCAACATTTCCATGGAATTAAAGTTTTATCCACGATTGATATGCGCGCAAGTTTTTGGCAAATAGAACTCCACTCTGATTGTAGAAAATACACTGCCTTTTTAGCCTTTGGTAACTGTTACCAGTTTCGGAAATTACCGTTTGGACTTACTGTATCTTCAGCAGCATTCATTCGTAGTTTAAACGAAATTTTACCTGTTTATCTTCGTGACAATATTACTTCATATGTTGACGACATTCTTATTGCTAAACGTTCTTGGAGTGAACACAACAAAATTTTGGATTCATTATTGCGTATTTTTGCACGAGTTGGCATTACAGTGAACTTGGAAAAATCTGAATTTGGTCGTTCTCAGGTGAAATTTCTCGGTCACATTATTTCTACAGAAGGTATTCTTCCCGATCCAGAGAAGCTAGACGCAATTCGTAATTATGCTGTTCCTACCACAAAACGTGATGTTCGTAGTTTCCTTGGTGTCTGTAATTTTCTTAGACGCTTTGTTAAATTGGACAATTTGGCCACACCTCGTTTATGTGAACTATCTGGAAAAAATTCTAATTGGTGTTGGGATGAGGAAGCTCAGTCAGAATTTGAACAACTTCGTGATGCTTTAGTTGCTGCTCCACTTCTTTCACATCCGGATTTATCTAAAGATTTTTGTTTGGCGACGGACTCATCATACAAAGGCCCAGGTGCACATTTATTTCAAGAGATAGAAGAAAACGGCGTTGTAGTACAGAAGACTATTGCATTTGGAAGTCGTGTTCTCTCTAAATCCGAAAAGAATTATTCGATTACGGAACTTGAAGCTTTGGCTGTTGTTTGGGCTTTCACAAAATTTCGCACATTTTTGTTCGGTAGACATACTAAGGTTTACACTGATCGTCGAGCTCTGGAATTTCTTATGTCCACAAAATTAACTCATGGCAGATTGTCACGATGGGCGTTGTACCTACAGGAATTTGATTTTAGTATTGTTTACATACAGGGATCTTCAAATATTGTTGCTGATGCTTTATCACGTGCACCTATGGGTTTGAAACAAAGTGCTGAAGAGGAATGCAAAGAAAACCGTTATTGTTTGATGTACATTCAAGGTGTTGCGTTTGAGAATTTTATTTCGTCTTCGCTCCAGGACATCGCTAAGGAGCAAAACAAGGATCCAATCTGGAAGGACATTAAGGAGAAGTGGAGGAGAAAGGAAAGCGTAGCGATCAGACAGTATTATTTAGTTCGCAATGATATTCTTTTCAAACGAAAATCGGTCGACAACTCTGTTTGGTTAGTTTGTATTCCTGATGAGTGGGTCAATAAATTGATTTGGTACACACATTTCAGTTATGCGCACTTTGGTCCCAGAAAATGCTTTCATAAATTACGAGAAAATTGCTACTTCAGTAATATGGAAAAACGTATTCGATCTGTTCTTGCCAAATGCAAATTATGTCAAAAGGCTAAGCCGCCAACTGTTTCTCACAGAGCACCGTTGTTTCCTATCATTCCAGCGAAATTAAAGGACATGGCTGCAGTCGATTTGTTCGGTCCAGTGGTTCGTTCTACTAATGGTTTTGCGTACATTTTCGTAGCAGTGGAATTAACATCAAAATATGTGTTTTTTACACCTTTACGCAAAGCAACAGCTCGTTCAGTATCTAACGCTTTCATCAAACATTTTCTTAAAGAAGTGGGTCATGTTGATAAGGTTATATCAGATAATGGATCACAGTTTCGCTCTAAAATTTGGCTTCGTACTCTACGGCGTCGTAAGATTAAACCAATTTTTATTTCACTTTTCCACCCTCAATCTAATGCTTCAGAGAGATGGATGAAGGAAATCAATAAATTGTGCCGTCTTTATTGTCATCAGAATCACAGAACTTGGGATCAGTATCTTCATATTTTTCAAAACATTCTGAATGAACTTCCTAATGACTCAACTTCTTTACCGCCTCTATTGATATTAAAAAATAAAGTACCAACAAATCGCATTTCTGAAATCGTTCCTTTTCCGCCTTCACGGAAACTGCGGCATTCTGAAGTTGTCAACCTGGCTCTACGAAATATTGCGTCTGCGGCTGCTAGAAGAGAGAAATCAGCTAAACGTCCTGGTCGTTTAAAAATTTTGTCAGTTGGTCAAAAGGTGTTAATTAAGTCTCATCGTTTGTCTCATAAAGGAAAAGGCTTATGTCGCAAATTTTTTCTGCTTTATAACGGTCCATATAGGATTCGCAAAATTATCCATGATAACACTGTTGAAGTAGAAACTCTTAAATCTCGGCGCTCTAAGGGAATACATCACATATCTAACGTTAAAATTTTTGTGGAATGACATACTTTTGAGAAACCAACAGTTATACGTAAACATGCAGAGAATACAAGGATACCGCGCTGTGTTTTGGCGGCGGCAGATACTCAAAGCAACAGTCAGTCTGCGCGCCGCACAAGGCTGTCGTTGACCGCAAACAATCACCTTCTACGTCACGCGTCTACAGCTGATCGAGCGCTCAGTGCGAATGCACTGACAGACGTAAACAAATACACAGTCTAATTTCTCCGACTAAATTCTGTATAAAGCTATGGTGACTTTATAAATTATGTTATTAACGTTCAGTATTTTTCAGGATACGGTTGTATAAAATATTTAAGACCTTCAGGTAAATTCTGTGCGTGTCCGACGTTAACATGACTTGCTATGGAGAAAATTTCAGGAAGAATGTAATTTCAAAGAAAAAAGTAATAAACTAAAAAGGGTAACTATTAATTGAGTTATTTTTCAGGTAACATAATTCCACTTAGGTACGTATTTTAGATGTAATTTGCTGCTCGCGATTACGTGATTCATACTTTGTGCTAATTTCATGTTCTATGAATTTACTTGTGAAGCGACGTGCTTGTGCACATTTGCTGATTTTGACAATTATTGATTAATGAACAGTGTTATTACTTGTGTATATTATGCATCGCTTGGCTGCTATGCTTTTTCAATGTCATATTTTTTTTTTATTATGTGCCTGCTGTGCTTATTTATTTAAATTATAATTGTCACCTGATTAGTTGTGCTGAGATGGTTATGTGTAGGTTATACTTTGTGATCTCCATAGAAGTTTTGCGCCCTAAAACAAAAAAAACAAAAAGAAATACTTTGTGATTTATCTGCTTGCGCCTTCATATTTACTTATTAAGATTACGTATGAACATTTATTTGCTTATGCTGATATGATGATAATGACCTGTTTATTATGTAAGATACATATTTGCTGCTTTGCGTATGGATTGCATATTTACACATTTCTGTTTTGTTGTCATAACTACTCTTCAATTTAGTATATAGAAATGCTGATATACTGTGTACAAATATAGAGTTTAGGTTACACTGTGGTATTAATTATAGATTGTTCGCTTGGCAGAGCCTCGTTGTAGGGATTGTGCTGCATCCACTTGTTGACATTCTGTTCTCTACTGGTATATTTACTCGTTATTGCATGTTTTGCTTATGCTCAGTGCCTTATATTTTAAGATAAGAAAATGAACTGCAGTAATTCGACGAACGACATTGGTACAAGAAACTGCATAGAAGTCACATGAGCTGGAGGTTTTATGGAAGCTGTATAAATTTATGCTAATAGGAAGGAAGCTAACGACATGACACACCAACACTAGGTTAGACCATTGACAGTTATTACACTGCATTCTTCGTGAGCAATTGAAATAGGAAGTGACACTTGACACAAGAAATACTCCACATGTTTGCTTCTGTTTGCCATAAGTTTTCAAGTGGTGTACACACTGAAATATCACGATCATTAACACTTCGTAATCGTACTTAATTACTGAGAGTTATTCGAACTAAGTCTGTTAGAGGTCATGTATGCATTTCTTTTATTTAATGATGGACAAGGAACCAAAATGTATCTTATAATTTATAATGAGTAGAAAATTTGGGTCAGATGGATTACACAGAGGTTGTGTGTGGACACTGTGTCTTCGGATTGTATGGGATGCTGAATTGAAGTTTGCACTAGGATTTTGTCTGTACTTGTTCGAGGAGACTGACTAGAGGAAAGAGTTTTTATGGAAGTGAAATGATATTGGTGCTGAGGTTTATATATATCGACGTATTGAAGAGGTATGATTGAGGTATTGAGATTATGTGAAGTTGATGATTATTGGAGTTTTCGTGGACAAGAGGTAAGGTAAATGATATTGATGATCGACGTATTGAAGAGGTATTATTGAAGTATTGAGATTATGTGATGCTGATGATTCTTGGAGTTTTGGTGGATAAGAGGTGAAGTAAGTGAGGAGCATATTTTTTTTTTCGTTGGTGTATATGGAACAAGGAGAATAAAGATGGCAGACTATAACACTAAAGTAGCAGGAAGATTGTCTACACACACACTTTGTCAAATCACTAAGCAGTATATACTTTTTTTTTGGAGAGAGGAAGTAATTGCATATCTTGGCTCACTGACAGTTGTTCAGCAACCGTACAATTTGATCTGGCTTGGCAAACATTGGTCTTGACATGATGACTATGACGCTGACTAACTATTATTGTCTGTTATACATTGCTGCCACTACTACTTGATACACATGATGAACATAAAATTTTGACAGAATTGAATTTACACAGTTAACACTATTCAATTACACAGTAGCACTAATGTGGATGAAAGATGAGTGAGTGTTTTTTGTGTGTTTTCCTTTCCCTATCCCAAATTGGTACCAACCTATCTCCTAAATATTATTTTACTTGTTGTTGTGGCTTGCACTGACACCCATAAAAATTATAGGTTTACTGATATTTGTGTATTTGTAATATTTAATATGACAATTATCTGATATCATTTGTGTGTTTATTATGATTTGTATGTTTAGTGTAAAAGCATTGTATGTGTATTCAAACTATTGTTCATGCCTGAACTGTCTGATTAGTGATGGTGCTGCACTTTTCAACATGATGTGTGACATTTAGTCATGTTTAATTTCTGCTGATGAACAGTGTGATTAGTGAAAGTGAATATTATGGACTGCGGTCAGCACCTGTTCAACATTGCTGGGTGCCACTGATGGACTGTTTCTACTGAAAAGATGTCACCTGTTGCTGTCTGCACCTGCTCAACATTGCTGGGTGCCACTGATGGACTGCTTCTACTGAAATGATGTCACTTGCTGCTGTCGCACCTGCTTAACATTGCTGGGCGCCACTGATGGACTGCTTCTACTGAAAAGATGTCACCTGTTGATATCTGCACCTGTTCAACATTGCTGGTGCCACTAATGGAACTGCTTATACTGAAATGGTGTTACTTGTTGGTGTCTGCACCTGTTCAACATTGCTGGTGCCACTAATGGAACTGCTTATACTGAAATGGTGTTACTTGTTGGTGTCTGCACCTGTTCAACATTGCTGGTGCCACTAATGGAACTGCTTATACTGAAATGGTGTTACTTGTTGGTGTCTGCACCTATTCAACATTACTGGGTGCCACTAATGGACTGCTTCTACCGAAATGATGTCACTTGTTGGTGTCGGCACCTGCTCAACATTGCTGGGTGCCACTGATAGACTGCTTCTACTGAAAAGATGTCACCTGTTGATATCTGCACCTGTTCAACATTGCTGGTGCCACTAATGGAACTGCTTATACTGAAATGGTGTTACTTGTTGGTGTCTGCACCTATTCAACATTACTGGGTGACACTGATGGACTGTTTCTACTGAAAAAATGTCACTTGTTGGTTTTTGCACCTGTTGACCATTGCTGGGTGCTACTGCTGGAACTGTCAACTGCTTATTCTTGAGCTATGGAAAGCGTTTATGTGAATATTTGTATAAACTGATTTTTTGTGTATTATTGTTTGTGAAAAGTTATGAGACTCTTACCTGCACATATTCGTCATTGCTGACACTATTGATTGAACTGTTTAACCACATAATACTTGTGTAAACTGTTATGTAAAATCACATGTATGAAAGAATTTGTATTGCTTACTGTATTTTATATATTAGGTTATTGAAAGGTCAGTGCAAAGCCAAAATTTTATCTAGTATGTGATATTTACGTATTAATATTATCTTTTATTTTTGTCTGTATTTTTTTGACGAATTTGGTGGTATTTTCACCACCAATGCTGGCAAAAATACCATCAAATTCTAGCCTGTGGAGGAAGGGCATATGAAAGGTGGCTACACTGAGCCACAGCGCCAGAGATCGCGCTAGAGAGTATTGTTCCGCCGCCTCCACAGGCAGTGATTATTGAGATGTCGTAGTGGGCAGTGCTTGTCGAGGACTCGTAGTAGTCAGTTCGTGTTGAGATGTGCTAGTGGGCAAGGCTTGTCGAGATGTTGTAGTAAGGAGTGCTTGTTCCATGTTTTATGCAGTTGTTTGATGGGCTAGACAGCAGATATTGTTGGAATGGAAAATTGTAATGATCAGAGTGCTTTGCGTCAATATATATGAAGGTAAAATAATCTGTGTTTGTTTTTCATTATTTCAGTGTCTTAAATAATGCGTCATTACAGGTTCAGTCAACAAAGCATCTGGCTTGTGTTCTTGGATTAGAGTGTAATTCTGGTTCTCTTGAGTAATTATGGTATTTTTAGTTTCTTTAATTAATTCAGTATAAATGATATTTAAAATTTCTTGTGTTGTTGAAGAAGAACAGTGCCAGATGCGTACGTTGAGTCATACTTCCACACACAGAACAGTTACACTTGTGCTTTGGTTTCGTAGGTTTTATAGTTGCTGGGGACTTGATTAATTAATTGTGTTAATGAAAATTTCCATTTCATTCTTTGTTGTTGTTCTATGCAGTCAGATTGCGTAATAATACTAGTCAGGGCCAACCGTTTACGAGACTTCGTAATCGGACAGACAGCTACTAAAGCAAAAAATTAAAAATTATTTGCATTCTATATTAATTAAGCCCCCATGCACAAGCACCGTTCCCATAATGTGTTGACTGGCTTGATGGATACTTCACGTGGACATGACAGTAGATGAACCTTCTTGACATAGCGATATTAAAACAGTATGCCAGTCAGAGACTGGAACCGGGCATCTTGCCTTTTGGGGGTAACGGTCTTACCAACTGAGCTATCTAGATAACCGTCTTCACAGTTTTAATTCAAGAGAGAGAGAGTGACAGAAGTGAAGCTGCGAGGATGGCTCTTGAAAATACAGTCCCGTCAGTAACAGACTGCCCGCGAAAGGAAACGTTCCAGGTTCGAATTCTCATTCAGCATACAATTTTGACCTGCCAAGAAGTTTCAAAACGGAGCGCATTACTTTGGAAGATGAAAATTTGAAAGAAACTTTCTGATGGTGGTACTGGTCTATTGAATCCGGTCATTTGCTGACAGCCCTAATGAGTAAAGATGAGATTCCGTCAGGAGAAAAGTGCGAGGCTCTGACTTAGCTCTAATAATTGTGATGCATGTAGATGTTGAGTGGTCAGATGTTAGTAATGGGTCCCAAAGTCACTAGTGCATGCTATGGTATCTCGCAGCACTCACCACCAATAGAGGACGTTAAAAAAATCTGCAAGGGAGATGTCTCTTATTGAAACACTCGTGAGCGTTAGTGAGGCGTTTCCAAAATAGCTTTCCAGTTTCTCCGTATTTGTAAGGGAGGAGAGCATAGTATTGCTTTTATTATCCAGTACTTTGCTATACTAGGCACTAAGCTCCAAACTGCACTGCACACAGTACTATTCCTTATTTAATTTTATTGGTATTCAATGTCTAAACCATGAAGCCACGCCTCGTTCGGAAGTAGCACATCTCATGCTTTTGTCTATTGCTCTTAATTTTGCAAGAACGTCTTCATTTTCTCGCTTTATCTCATCATCCTGGGATGTAAGCAGGAATGAGAAACTCAGAGGAGTACTCTTTCTTACATCTTTTTAGAATATTTTTCTATGGTTAATGGCCCTTTGACGTCGAGGTTATTAGAGATGGAACACTTTATGATTTGGGCAAATGTGGGATAGTTCTCGTCTCAGCAAGGGTCTGAAGTGTTTCAAGAAATTCATGGGAATTCTAAATCTGGTTGTCCCGTCGGGGATTTCAACCTCTTTCTTCTCTAACGCCACCTCAGTGCCTTAACCACTGTGCAACAGCATTAGCGTTCTCTTTTCCGAGACTCATTTTAAATTACTTATGACAGTATTAACTAACAAGTTTGTCGTTCCACTCTCACTACCCATTTACGGTCGCTGTTTGAAATGAACCAGCAGCAGTTTTTTCAAAAGTAATACGAAAATATATGTAACAGTTCGTGTTCGTAACATACTATTTTCCGTGTGATACTTCTCATCATGTAAAATGAGTTTATGTTTTATATCTTGTTTACACTACATTATAAACATCTGTCAAGGCAGCTCCATGTGTTTTTGTTCAGTCATTCTTATAGTCATTTCCTTCGTGAGACGTCCCTCGTTGTCTTTCTTTCTGTAGCTTTCCGTTTCTTTTCCTGTTTTTCCTTAATCTTCAGGTATTCTTTTTCAATTTCAGTTTTCTGTTTACTTCCTTCCGTGACAATTTAAATTATTGACATTCTAAGAAGTGAGTATCTGTGAACTGTCATCTTAGTCACAATTAGATACGTCCAGTCAATACATAAGTAATATGTCAGTATTAAATGAAACAACAGGTTTACTGTTACCAGTCACCGTTTTATTTATTTCCACGACGCGTTTCGAAGGTTTAAACCTCCATCATCGGGTGGATTTACATTAGTTAGTACTGCGTTTATGTGTGTGTTGTGTTACGAAATTAAACTGATATCTAATGGTAAACCTTAAACAAGTAAACTAGAGTACCTCCAGTGGTCACAGGTTCCTTTTGCTGTCGTAACACATCACATGTACTCTGCCCCATTTGTAAACAAATATGGCGTCTGGAATCAGCTGTGTGCAAGGTTCGTATAGCAGAGGAGAAGACATAATCGCAAAGTGCAAAGTGCTGATTCCAGACGCCATATTTGTTTACAAATGGGCAGTCAGTTTAATTTTTTGTCAAGAGTAATCCTAAACCATATTCTGAAATAGTGTCTTGTTTCTCCATTAGGCAGTGCCACAAGTTCCTCCAAAAATCGTAACACAACACACACACAAATGCAATACTAACTAATGTAAATCCACCCGATGATGGAGGTTTAAACCTTCGAAACGCGTCGTGGAAATAAATAAAACGGTGATTGGTAACAGTAAACTTGTTGTTTCATTTAATGTCAGTAACAGTCACGTAAAGCCTAACCTAAAAATGTTCGCATTTAAAGTTAATATGTCAGTATTACAATACAAACCTACAAGACTCAACGGAATCCGAAAAAAAAATAGGAAAGGAAACATACTTACACTCAGCTCTGTGATTAGAGCAGATCTCTAAGGAATCGCTAACACTGTCTAAACAACCAACAGCGAGATGCCAAGAGAAAATGACATTTCACAATACTATTTCTGGCCTGGTACATTCAATTTCGAGATTCACGACGACATATTGCTTTAACTATGTTGAAAAATGATACCTACTAGCACTCCAACTACACATCAAGTCCGAATGGTCAGGCTGAAAGCGAGCCTAGTGCTCCCTTGCTTAGAGTAAGTCTCAGTCAATTCATTTTATGAGCTGATTAGTAATAAAGTACTTATGTCTGCCCTGATTCAGTAGGATGTTATCGCTCTGACTGGTATAAAATTATATGCAAAATAAAACTCTCATATTAACACCAAAGCGCAAGAAACCAATTAATCAAATCAGATCGCTCTGCGAAAGCCAGACTAAAAGCTAGTAAGGTTGCACAAGTAAAGTTAAGAACACAATTTAAGAACATTTAATCCCGATTAAAATCACAATTACCTTCTACTACTACTACTACTAATGATGATCACTATAGGAATGCCTGATACTGTTTGTACGTGTAACACGCTATTTCAGTACCTACGAGGGTTGGAACTTAAATAGTGGCAACTATTTATTCACAACAGATACAAAAAAGCTACATATTTGCACCTGTTACTGTCCTTCAGAGTAGTCACCAGCGGTGTGCAGAGCCCGATGCCAG
Source organism: Schistocerca nitens (assembly GCF_023898315.1). Taxonomy (NCBI): domain Eukaryota; kingdom Metazoa; phylum Arthropoda; class Insecta; order Orthoptera; family Acrididae; genus Schistocerca; species Schistocerca nitens. The sequence goes on from NC_064617.1 coordinate 637,018,497, forward strand.
CGATGTGGAAGGCGTAGTACACCGTTAGCAGTGCCTGTTCTGTTGATGGTGCGAATGGAGCGGTCAATTGCCTGTCGAATCTCTGTAACAGTTCTGAAGCGAATGCGACGAAGTGGTTCCTTCGTCTTCGGAATCAGATGCACAGTATTACTGTTCGCTTTTGGAGTATCAACTGCGACCAGCTTTACAAATAAGCGGCGACACTTTCTGCGCAACCCGCCCATCATTTTGCACGAGAATGCGCGGGCTCATACAGCGCTGTACCATCCACCATACTCCCCGGACTTAAGTCCTTGTGACTTTGATTTGATTCCGAAGATGAAGGAACCACTTCGTGGCATTCGCTTCAGAAGTGATCCAGAGATTCGACAGATATGAAACGAAAGCACATACTCATGTGATTCGAAATTCAAGAAAAACAGCAAGCTTGAGTGAATAATAACGTTAAGCTGAAGGCTCTCCACGTTATGGAAAGGCACTTGGCCTAGTTCAGTTAAGCAACACAAAGAACCACCGAACTTACGAAATGATTTTAAAATGGAAATATGAAAAAAGAATTCTGACACGACAAACACACCTAGCCACTCTCACTGGCCCACGCAATCCCCTGCATACACACAGACATGCACATAAAAGGTGTGGTGTCACCGCTAGACACCACACTTGCTAGGTGGTAACTTAAATCGGCCGCGGTCCTGTAGTACATGTCGGACCCGCGTGTCGCCACTGTGTAATCGCAAACCTAGCGCCACCACATGGCAGGTCACAAGACACGGACTAGACCTCGCCCCAGTTGTACGGACGACATAGCTTGCGACCAGACCTACCAAGTCTTCCTCTCATTTGCCGAGAGACTGATAGAATAGCCTTCAGCTTATTCCATAGCTACGAACTAGCAAGGCGCCATTTGTATCAGTGCCTATAGCTTACTAATATTCAAGAGAGATGTATTCCAACAAGAGAATTAAAGATAAGTATTAAAACGCTACGTACTTTTCTTCTTATTCATTAATAAGTCTCATGTTCCAGAACTTCAAGCCCGTCTGCGTTAGTTTAGCGTGCACCTAGCTACCTCATTGTGTCTATGCTGTATGAACTAGACACAACAAAAGGACTCACATTAAATGAAAGAAGACATAGGTTGGCCAAAGCACCCTTCCATCACCAAGCAGCGGAAGAAAAACGAATCGCATTAAATAACTGAAATATTAATAACCATAGTCACAGTCTCTAAATGAAACAGACACTGCGGTATGAATTTTCACTTCTATTCTTCAGAGAAATGTATTACAATATCAACCTCAGCCAGATACTTTCGCATTCCAACTACCTAAATTTACATAATAACGGATGACCAGAGCATACAGACGCATTTTTCGACGACCCAGCGAACAGAACTATCCCACGCTACCGGAGAGAGGTCCCCAGATAATCATGGAAATGGACAAGGAAATACGTTCAGGCTACCTGTAGCAACCGATACAAAAGCTGCTGACCAGTCTCCCTAATGTCTCTTTGACCCAGCAGAAGCTACTTTGTCTTTACACAAAAAACATTCTAACAACGCCTGTCCAAAAACCAAAGAAGATGGAACTACCACACACAGACATTCACACACTGTCTCTAGCAAACCAGACAAGAAATGAAAATGGAAACACAGAAATACAACGTGAAAACAACGTAATATACAAAAACAAATGGGAAAAGGAAACACCGGACCATATACAGGGTGGACATTAATAAAACCGACAAACTGCAGGGACGGATTCCTGCCTGGCAATGGAGGAGAAAAGGTTGCTTGAACATGTGTCCGGAAATGCAGCTTTGCCGCGGTGGTTGGCACTGGCGGATGATAGTTTCTCTGACCCAGTGCTGTATGTTCCTTGTGTGCTGTAGGCTGTGTGATTAACGTAGCGTACTGTAAGCAACAGACTGGTCCAGTACTCATGTCGAGAACAAGCCGAGATGATGTTCGTGTAGGCCAAGCAGATGGAAACGGTCGAGAGACAGCACGGCTATACCAAAAAAAGTGACTCACAGACACTAACCACATCACACAATATTTCAAGTCCGTCTTGGGCGTCTTTGTGACCATGGCTCCTTTTAGACAGACGAACGTACAGAAAGGCGGCGGACTGTGCATACACCAGGTTTAGCGGACCGGGTTCTACAAGATATAGAGATGAAGAAAACTAGTACAAGCTCCGAGAAAGTGGCCCGCCAACATGTTTAAGCCAAAGTACGATTATGTGCAGCCGGAATGCCAGCCGTTACTATCCCCATCATCTGCAGTCCCATGGAGGCCACTTTGTTGTGACGTGAATGCGGTGCAGCTCTGTACTGCGTTCCGGGAAGATCTGTTGTTTCACATAATCACCGTTCATTTCCGAACACATGTTCATAGGACTTACTATCCTCCATTTCCAGTCACGATTCCATCCCTGTAGTTTGTCGGTTTTATTAATGTTCACCCTGTATACACTTAATATACGTATATACACTACTGGCCATTAAAATTGCTACACCAAGAAGAAACGCAGATGATAAACGGGTATTCATTGGACAAATATATTATACTAGAACAGACATGTGATTACATTTTCATGCAATTTGGGTGCATAGATCATGAGAAATCAGGACCCAGAACAACCACCTCTGGCCGTAATAACGGCCTTGATACGCCTGGGCATTGAGTCAAACAGAGCTTGGATGGCGTGTACAGGTACAGCTGCCCATGCAGCTTCAACGCGATGCCACAGTTCATCAAGAGTAGTGACTGGAGTATTGTGACGAGCCAGTTGCTCGGCCACCATTGACCAGACGTTTTTAATTGGTGAGAGATCTGGAGAATGTGCTGGCCAGGGCAGCAGTCGAACATTTTCTGTATCCAGAAAGGCCCGTACAGGATCTGCAACATGCGCTCGTGCATTATCCTGCTGAAATGTAGGGTTTCGCAGGGATCGAATCAAGGGTAGACCCACGGGTCGTAACACATCTGAGATGTAGCGTCCACTGTTCAAACGGCCGTCAATGCGAACAAGAGCTGACCGCGACGTGTAACCAATGGCACCCCATACCACCATGCCGGGTGATACGCAAGTATGGCGATGACGAATACACGCTTCCAATGTGCGTTCACCGCGATGTCGCCAAACACGGATGCGACCATCATGATGCTGTAAACAGAACCTGGATTCAGCCGAAAAAATGGCGTTTTGTCATTCGTGCACCCCGGTTCGTCTTTGAGTACACTATCGCAGGCGCTCCTGCCTGTGATGCAGCGTCAAGGGTAACCGCAGCCAAGGTCTCCGAGCTGATAGCCTTGCTGCTACAAACGTCGTCGAACTGTTCGTGCAGATGGTTGTTGTCTTGCAAACGACCCCATCTGTTGACTCAGGGATTGAGACGTGGGTGCACGATCCGATACAGTCATGCGGATAAGATGCCTGTCATCTCGACTGCTAGTGATACGAGCCCGTTGGGATCCAGGACGGCGTTCCGTATTACCCTCCTGAACACACCGATTCCATATTCTGCTAACAGTCATTGGATCTCGACCGGCTACAATCCGACCTTTATTAAAGTCGGAACGTGATGGTAAGCATTTCTCCTCCTTACACGAGGTATCACATAAACGTTTCACCAGGCAACGCCGGTCAACTGCTGTTTGTCTATGAGAAATTGGTTGGAAACTTTCCTCATGTCAGCACGTTGTAGGTGTCGCCACCGGCGCCAACCTTGTGTGAATGCTCTGAAAAGCTAATCATTTGCATATCACAGCATCTTCTTCCTGTCGGTTAAATTTCGCGTCCTTACCACGTCATCTTCGTGGTGTAGCAATTTTAATGGCAAGTAGTATATATATCATATGTTGCTGTTGTGGTCTTCAGTCCTGAGACTGGTTTGATGCAGCTCTCCATGCTACTCTACCCTGTGCAAGCTTCTTCATCTCCCAGTACCTAATGCAACCTACATCCTTCTGAATCTGCTTAGTGTATTCATCTCTTGGTCTCCCTCTACGATTTTTACCCTCCACGCTGCCCTCCAATACTACATTGGTGATCCCTTGATGCCTCAGAACATGTCCTACCAACCGATCCCTTCTTCTGGTCAAGTTGTGCCACAAACTTCACTTCTCCCCAATGCTATTCAATACTTCCTCATTAGTTATGTGATCTACCCATCTAATCTTCAGCATTCTTCTGTAGCACCACATTTAGAAAGCTTCTATTCTCTTCTTGTCCAATCTATTTATCGTCCATGTTTCACTTCCTACATGGCTACACTCCATGCAAATACTTTCTGAAACGACTTCCTGACACTTAAATCTATTTCTCTTCTTCAGAAACGCTTTCCTTGCCACTGCCAGTCTACATTTTATATCCTCTCTACTTCGACCATCATCAGTTACTTTGCTCCCCAAATAGCAAAACTCCTTTACTACCTGAAGTGTCTCATTTCCTAATTTAATTCCCTCAGCATCACCCGACTTAATTCGACTACATTCCATTATCCTCGTTTTGCTTTTGTTGATGTTCATCTTATATCCTCCTTTCAAGACGCTATCCATTCCATTCAACTGCTCTTGCAAGTCCTTTGCTGTCTCTGACAGAATTACAATGTCATCGGCGAACCTCAAAGTTTTTATTTCTTCTCCATGGATTTTAATACCTACTCCGAATTTTTCTTTTGTTTCCTTTACTGCTTGCTCAATATACAGATTGAATAACATCGGGGAGAGGCTACAACTCTGTCTTACTTCCTTCCCAACAACTGCTTCCATTTTGTGTCCCTCGACTCTTATAACTGCCATCTGGTTTCTGTACAAATTGTAAATAGCCTTTCGCTCCCTGTATTTTACCCCTGCCACCTTTAGAATTTGAAAGAGAGTATTCCAGTCAACATTGTCAAAAGCTTTCTCTAAGTCTACAAATGGTAGAAACGTAGGTTTGCCTTTCCTTAATCTTCCTTCTAAGATGGGTCGTAAGGTCAGTATTGCCTCACGTGTTCCAGTATTTCTACGGAATCCAAACTGATCTTCCCCGAGGTCGGCTTCTACTAGTTTTTCCATTCGTCTGTAAAGCATTCGTGTTAGTATTTTGGAGCTGTGGCTTATTAAACTGATTGTTCGGTAATTTTCACATCTGTCAACACCTGCTTTCTTTGGGATTGGAATTATTATATTTTTCTTGAAGTCTGAGGGTATTTCGCCTGTTTCATACATCTTGCTCACCAGATGGTAGAGTTTTGTCAGGACTGGCTCTCCCAAGGCCGTCAGTAGTTCCAATGGAATGTTGTCTATTCCGGGGGCCTTGTTTCGACTCAGGTCTTTCCGTGCTCTATCAAACTCTTCACGCATTATCATATCTCCCATTTCATCTTCATCTACATCCTCTTCCATTTCCATAATATTGTCCTCAAGTACATCGCCCTTGTATAAACCCTCTATATACTCCTTCCACCTTTCTGCTTTCCCTTCTTTGCTTAGAACTAAGTTTCCATCTGAGCTCTTGATGTTCATACAAGTGGTTCTCTTATCTCCAAAGGTCTCTTTAAGTTTCCTGTAGGCAGTATCTATCTTACCCCTAGTGAGATAAGCCTCTACATCCTTACATTTGTCCTCTAGCCATCCCTGCTTAGCCATTTTGCACTTCCTGTCGATCCCATTTTTGAGACGTTTGTTTTCCTTTTTGCCTGCTTCATTTACTGCATTTTTTCATTTTCTCCTTTCATCAATTAAATTCAATATTTCTTCTGTTACCCAAGGATTTCTACTAGCCCTCGTCTTTTTACCTACTTGATCCTCTGCTGCCTTCACTACTTCATCCCTCAAAGCTACCCATTCTTCTTCTACTGTATTTCTTTCCCCCATTCCTGTCAATTGTTCCCTTATGCTCTCCCTAAAACTCTGTACAACCTCTGGTTCTTTCAGTTTATCCAGGTCCCATCCCCTTAAGTTCGCACCTTTTTGCAGTTTCTTCAGTTTTGATCTACGGGTCATAAACAATAGATTGTGGTCAGAGTCCACATCTGCCCCTGGAAATGTCTTACATTCCATGTATACAACCTTCTTTCATGATTCATGTATCAAATGTAAAGCATAAATTGAAAAATGGCACTATATGCCTATTAAGCAGCCACTGTGGTTGTCTCACAAAACATTCTGCTACTCAGCCTTCCCCCAGAATCGAAAGTACTGAAGTACTGCCTAATAGGGTATACAAAGTCTCACGGCAGATCAATGGCGCCAATCGAACGGCTCATACTGAAATATTTCAGTGTTACTCACTCACCAGTAAGCAAGACTATGTGAGATCTTGTAAGCAATGATCGATGCTGAAAACTGCTTTCGTGCTAAGGACATAGTAAGGTTCTGTGCGATTGTCTTGCTGACCTGTGGGTGGTACGTCGAATGACAGAACTTCATTGTAGGGATCACAGATCACTGTATTTTAACAGTATTACATGCGACACACGCGATACATTAAAACTTAGCCAGTGCTACTGCTTGCACATATAGTGTTCCTCACGAATTACGCTACGGTCACAATACCGCATCTCGTCTTCATCTGACCAGCCCTAGTTCCTTGTGGCAAAACGGGATGGTTTTGATTGTAACCACGACGTTTTGATGGTCAGGAACAGTACGTCACTATTTTTTCTCTCTTTGTAGACAAAATTCTGTAAATTGATACTTTTCCACGACCGGGTGGAGCACCACGGTGCACGGTGGTGCAGTAATCGCGCCTACGTAGACGGGTATACTATAACGTTGCGGAGCTCAGTTAACAGCTGCTATCGAGTACGGTAAGAATACAATGGTAGCAGGGAAACTCGTGCATAACGTTTTCTCGGTAAAACATGCTGAAAAACTTGTATTTTTCTGCTTGTCTCTCAGTCTGCTCCGTACGTCTTCTAACAGTATGTGCCGTCTGTAACAATATGTACTTTTTAATGACGGTGTTGGTCTTTAGTGTTTACTTGGCCATGCTAATGGTCATCGTTCCACCGCTGGACGCCTAATACCCTTTTGGGAATATGCGTGTGGTCTTCCCCTTCATAGTGATTTATCCATTTCTTTCATCTACATCTACATGACTATTCTGCAATTCATACTTAAGGGCCTGGCGGAGGGCTCTTCGAATCACCTTTAGACAATTTTTCTACTGCTCCACTTTCTAACAGCGCATATGAAAAATGAACTTAAATCTTTCAGTACGAGCTCTGATTTCTCTTATTTTATAATCATGATCATTTCACCGAATGTAGGTTGGTGACAGTAAAATATTTTCACATTCAGTGGAGAAAGTTGCTGATAAAAATTTGGTGAAAAGATCTAGTCGCAACGAAAAAAACCCCATTGTTTCAATGATTTCCATCCCAGCTCGCTTATCATATCCACCAGATTATCTTTCCTATTTCGCGATAAAACAAAACGAGCTGCCCTTTTTTGAACTTTTTCGATGTCCGCCGTCAACCTATCTGGTAAGGATCCAATACAGCACAGTAGGACTCTAGCAGAGAGCGAAGATGTGTACTATTGGCAGTCTGATTAGGAGCCGTATTACACGTTCTAAGTGTACTGCCAATAAAACGCATTCTGTGTTTTGTCTTTCACATAGAATTATGAATATGATGCTTCCAATTTAAGTTGTTTATAGTTGTAAGTTCTACATATTTAGTCGAATTGACAGCTATTAAATTTTTTATGATCTATCGTGTAACCTAAATATAACGGATTTTCTTTTTACTCGTGTGGATGACCTCACAATTCTCCTTATTGAGAGACAGTTGCCACTTTTTGCGCCATACAGATATCGTGTCTGAGTCATTTTGCAATTGGTTTGATCTTTTTACTTGCTGAACGATTGACAGTATTACAAACAATAATACCGGTCCCTGCCAATTGATGCCAGTCAGCCACACAAGGAACATAGCCTGTGGTGCAGAGATATTGAGATGATGACGGATGTTTCATGTTCACAGCTGCTAATGCAATCGTCCCAGGATCCTTATCAACGTGGAATCCTTCTCTAAACTTGATCTTTACCATTTGTGTTGGAAGCAAGATAGGAAAATATGTATGCGAAGTTCGTTCCAAGAGAAAAGTCTGCTGTTGAGTCAGCATTTGACATTGATTAACAGGGGAATGCGTAGTTGTCAACGCAACATATTTTACGAACAACAGCCGTAACGAAATCAAAAGACAACAGAGAGTAGCAGATGCGGAACTGTGCAATGGAATTCTGTGGTAGAAAGGGCTTCACCAAGGACGAAAACACTGTAGTTCTGAAAGCGAATCCACCCCGAAAAGGGACAGGCGGCGTGTGCAGGGCTGCAAGGCCGGTGTCTGGGGCGCATGTCTGCCGGCTAATGGAGCGGCAGAGTCCCCTTGGACAGCCGGATCTTAGCTGTCGGCACCTAATGGGACGCGCAACCAACAACCGACAACCTGACCCCGACCGCCTACAGGTAGCTGGGCCTGTCCTCAGGTGTAAGCGGCCAGCTCGGTTTCTCCTTGGTTTGCTCTGAAGCTCCTGACAGGTGGCGTTTGGAACGACAGTAACCAGTGTGAGCCTAGTTTGCGGAATGTAGCCATCGATTTCAGGACTTGTTCACAAGTGTGGAGAATGACGTCAACTGTAGAAAAAATACGTTATTTATTTTCTTCATTTACGGCGTTTCGAGTGATTTCTTTATGTGAAAACTCTAGAAACGAGCACAGTAATTTGAATAACAGGAGCAACGACAGCAAAAGAATCAATCATCTCATGAATGGAATGATTAGTAAAGGAACGAAATGTCCTTCACCATGCACCATTCATGTTTAAAAGCGTGCCTTCCACCTTTTACTATGATCTCATTACCTCTCGCAGTGGTTAGACACTGGACTCGCATTCGGGAGGACGACGGTTCAATCCCGCGTCCGGCCATCCTGATTTAGGTTTTCCGTGATTTCCCTAAATCACTCCAGGCAAATGCCGGGATGGTTCCTCTGAAAGGGCACGGCCGACTTCCTTCCCCATCCTTCCCTAATCCGATGAGACCGATGACCACGCTGTCTGGTCTCCTTCCCCAAACCAACCAACCAACCAACCAACCAACCATCATTACCTCTTTCTATCCACGAGATTGGTCTTAAGCATCTCATCCTTATTTCATCCTTTATCTAAGTATAGTCCCTACGTCTAGTATCCAGTGAATAAATACGCCAAGTAAGAACGGCTGAATAAGTTTTTCAAGTTGTCTTAGAGAGTATTACTTTGCAGGACTCACCGCCCTTACTGCTGATGACGTATGTATCGTTTCCCCAGTTGATGATAGTGGGCAGGTTGAAGTCAACACATACAACTACTGTACGCTGAGGATATCTGCGACTATAGAATTAGGCTATCTTTGAATGACTCAACGATTGAAGCGTTTGAACCTAGTGCCTGGTAGGAACATCTTATTAGTCAGTTAATTAATTACTTATTCCATAGACCATTTGAAAGATTCTGTTATCGAAATGATGTGGAACGAGTCAGTTTACAATACATAATTAGTGTTTAAATAAGTGAACACAACGCTGTTGTTTAGTCCTACCCGTGACACTACACTTAAAAACAGCGTCTTTTGTTTTATCTTTTTTTTTTACAGGCAGTTTTTAAATATAAATTCGTTCATGCAATAGAAGGCCTTGTCCAAGAGATATGATTTTAGATTACATTTAAAACTTACTTTGCTGCCTGTCACGTATTTAAGGTGTTTTTTTTAAGTAACAGGCAAAAGAGACAAAAAACGCAAAGAAGTCAGAGCAGAAACCCGAAACTTTAGCCTTAACGCACCGGCATGCGCAGACTTAAAAGCGAAGAAATAGGACCACGCCTACAAATCTGTACAAATGTGGCATCATCTGTATACAAAACAGTAGTTTCCCCGAAGCAGAGACGTAGGATATATATGTCGGACTAGAGGAGAAGTGTATGCCGCACGAAGTTTAGAAAGGGAAACTTCATCTAGCTGGCGTGAATGATCGTAATATAGAAAATACTGCATTTAAGTTATGGTGAGCAGTTGTAACATAAAACAACAATAAATCGATAACGTTTAAAAGAAATTACAAATAAAAGCAGAAATGGTGAGTAAAAGCAAAATATACTCATGTGCAATTTAGATGTATGGGAACAATCCCGCCATAAAATTAGTGGTGGACAGCGTACGCAGGTTTTTCTATTTTTACTTTCTTTGTAGATAATGTGACGATGCCGCAAAAGGGTGAAATGCGTTACTAAATAATCATTAGTTGCAATCAAGACTGTTTTCTTTTTGAAATAATTCGTAACTGTTGCTGTACGAGCTAGCCCATGGAGTGGAAAAGATTTTACTATTTTGTGTTGTAGTTGGGCACGGACTTCAAAAATGGTTCAAATCGCTCTGAGCACAATGGGACTTAAAGTCTGATGTCGTCAGTTCCATAGAACTGAGAACTACTTAAACCTAAATAACCTAAGGACATCACACATATCCATGCCCGAGGCAGGATTAGAACCTGCGACGGTAGCGGTCGCGCGGTTCCAGACTGAAGCGCCTAGAACCGCTCGGCCACGCGGTCCCGCCCACGCACTTCATTGGTCGTAGAATACTCATCACTATTGTAGTATTATAATACAGACCGGTAGACAGATTCCTGATTAAAATAACTTTCATGGTGACTGGGGCTCCCATGCTACTGCCGTCAACTTTTATACTTGGGAAAAGTTAAAGTTCTCTGTACCTTCTTCATCATGAACAAGTAGAATGAAAAATGTTCGTAGATTAGATCATACATATTTAGTTTGTTTTTTAATAATCACTCAGCCCCTGAAGACTTGGGTGGGCCTAGCAACTGTGCTAGGCGGAGAACGTTGATCTTCAGTGCCACCTCACACTCGTATCTGTCTGTGAAGCAGAGCGAATTGACGGAACAAAGCAAAACCGAACACTCAGTAGCAGAAAATGGTGACGACTGAGCATCCGGTGCCCTAGACGGCAACACTGCAGGGTCGTGGGCGAAGTGGTGTGGCTGCACGTGCGATCTTGAACTGTCTGGTACCACAACCTTTTCGTTACTACAACCTTTTCGCTCGCTCGGTTCACGCATGTTGTTAGTTCATTTTTTTTTCTCTGGAAATAAGCGTATTTTTGCGCTTGCAGACAGATGGTCGTGAGTGTGGACCTTCTAGTTATTAGTTGTAAAACCAAGGCGCAGCAGGACCTTGCAAGTGTTGGTTTACAACTGGTCGCACACACGAAATAGTTACTTCTACAAATCGAAAATGTATGTAAGCAGTTGTTAAGCCTACGTATTAGACTGAGTGTGACTTTAATGTAACGTGCGCTAACTAATCTGGATGAGACTTTGTTCAAAAATGGTTCAAATGGTTCTGAGCACTATGGGACTCAACTGCTGAGGTCATAAGTCCCCTAGAACTTAGAACTACTTAAACCTAACTAACCTAAGGACAACACAAACATCCATGCCCGAGGCAGGATTCGAACCTGCGACCGTAGCGGTCGCGCGGTTCCAGACTGTAGCGCCAGAACCGCACGGCCACCAGCGGCCGGCTGAGACTTTGTTCCCATTTGCATAAATTTCATTTGTTATTATGAAATAACCCATTTTCTGAAGGTACTCGTACGTGGAGCTCGATCATAAGGCATAACTGTTAGTTTCAATTTGGCCTTCGATAACGGAATACTGAAATAACCATTATTTCTACACAATAAAGCAGTGTGTGAAATATTCTTAATGACAACATTGCGGAATTATCTGATGGGAAAGGTGACGAATTCTCGTTTTTGAGTGCAGATTTTCTTGCTGAGCTTGTTGAAACTGATCGGTAAACAATAAGAAGGTTAAGATGTCGTACCGGCAGCTAGGAGAAGAGGACGTTCTTGTACAATGAATTCCTGTGACGGTGAAGATATAAATGATGTATAAAATGTGAATAAGACTCCAAGAAGAGCTGTGGTGCAACCAATTTCGAAGTTAGGTTTTACAGTATCGGCCAAATACCAGAATTCTTTGAGACAGGAAATGCCTCAAAATGCAGGAAACCTGGCTACAATTCCAAGAAACTTGTCCATCAACTGTGGAATGTATTTACACTCTCTGATCAAAAGTACCAGAACACCCCCAAAAACATACTTTTTTCATATTAGGTGCATTGTGATGCCACCTACAGCAGGTACTCCACATCAGCGACCTCAGTAGTCATTAGACATCGTGAGACAGCTGAATGCGGCGCTCCGCGGAACTCACGGACTTCGAACGTGGTTAGGTGATTGTGTGTCACTTGTGTCACACGTCTGTACGCGAGATTTCCACACTCCTAAACATCCCTAGGTCTACTGTTTCTGATGTGATAGTGAAGTGGAAACGTGAAGGGATACTTAAAGCACAAAAGCGTACAGGCCAACTTCGTCTGGTGACTGACAGAGATTGCCGACAGTTGAAGAAGGTCGTAATGTGTAGTAGGCAGACATACGAGTATTTCCAGACCATCACACAGGAATTCTAAACTGCATCAGGATTCACTGCAAGTACTATGAGAGTTAGGCGGAAGATGAGAAAACTTGGATTTCATGGTCGAGTGGCTGTTCATAAGCCACACATCACGCCGGTAAATGCCAAACGATGACTCGCTTGGTGTAAGGAGCGTAAACATTGGACGATTGAACAGAGGAAAAACGTTGTGTGGATTGACGAATCACGGTACACAATGTGGCGATCCGATGGCAGGGTGTTGGTATGGCGAATGCCCGGTGAACGTTGCGAGGTGCCGGGGCTAGCAGTGTATTTAACACTAAATTCTAGCATCTACATATGTAAATGATGCTCTAAGCCCCCCCTTTTCTAACTCCGACTTTTGCTGTTGCACAAGGATTTAAAAAAAATATACGTGAACTGACTGTAATCAACCCTGCAAGTGGAGTAGAAAAGAGTTTGGCACCTGCAATAATTTAATTTGATAAATAAGTTAAATAAAGGAAGGTTTCATAAACGTAGTGAGAAATGATGGGTTGCTCTACCGATTAACAGAATGAAAGTTCTGTCCAAAATAACAATATGATTTATTAAGACTAAACACAAAATAATAAACAAAATCACATGAATTCTAATTTGTAATACATCAAATTGACTCAAATTGGATACACATACAAACACTGTAAAGGTGAAGTTGTCCCTAAACTAGATCTTGAGGTTTAAGACGAAGTGGTATGTGGAGCCAATTCCTTGCCACTCAAATCACAAGAGAGACACACAGCTAACCCAACAGTAATTGCTGCTACTCAAGACAGAACAAAGTTAGAAAAAGACGAACAGGCGCGCTCTGCTGAGCTCTGATTATCACCTAGGAAAATCCCTATCTGCCGGTGCTGCGGACATACATTACCAAACTGTCTTCCTAACTGCCCGAAACACGATCTGGCGTACCGCAGGCGAGGGCTGGTTGCTTCGACGTCCTTGACCGAAAGGCGACTGCCGACTCCCTAGAGCACCCGTACAGGCCGAACACACAACATTCCCGCCCCCACGACAGTGGCCGTGGTTACGTTCCAATCAGCAACTCTAAAACCGGCGGAAATTCCACTCCATTGCCGGGGCACTACCATTCCACCAATGGAGATTCTTGGCGCCAATTTCTGTGCTGATTTTGCTCCGTCACGGAGCTATGCCCTGAGCAAGCCAATCACAGTTCCTATTTTGCAGAAAGCGTGGGAATTTTCCCGCCACAGCTGCCTGGGTACATAAGTCATTCCCACGCCTCGCTGGTAGCCCGCCAGAAAGTGTTTTCGCTAAGCTTCTGCGAAGCAACGGAACCTCCAGCCCAGCCGCCACTTCCGGCTCCAAACGGGCGCGTCTCCTGACAATGCCGGCGTCCGGAAAGCATTCACTCGACCCCCCACGCCTGTCGGCCTACCCTTTCAAAGTCAGAAGAGCCCGCCTGTCACTGGACCACCCGGGTGACGAGAGACGCTGCATGGGAAGTCCGCGTGTGAAGGAATAACAACCCTCCACCGCATGCAACTAGAGAGGAGAATCGTAAGATAGAAATATGAGAGGGGGCTCATGCCACCTCTCATAGCCCCTACGCCATTTTAGATTGTAATTGGTGAGCGGTTGGCTCACTTAGGAGCAAGGTAGTGAGTCAATCACCCAAGAACAATCTCGCAAACTGGCGCCACATGCCGCACTCTATAAAGAAAATCACTGCAACTGTAAAATGCAGCTCATAGAGGGAGGATTATTTATGATGTAGCCAACTTCACCTTCTTAATATGGAACACTAACACTCACATCACAATCCATACCCAGGGAGCCCCTTCCAAACACCGATTCACGCAGACATTCACGCTCTAAATATGGCCTGGGCATCTGAGCCAAATATGGAGTAGTTTATTCTTTACAATCAGAGTTGGAGTGCTCCGCAATTAAATGCCCAAGATGTTACAACAATTTTAATCATTAAACTAACCTGAACTCATTCACACATGATACTATATAAGTTAACAATCTCTTTGTGAGCTTTCAGAATCTAGTTACAACCTCCGATTCATTCTGTCTCCCTGCAGCAAGAATAACCTTTACAAAATGTTCCCTGAACTGATGGTCCATTCACAATGACAGTGGTGGTATCTGCTTCAGTTTATGGGGACTTCAGGCACACTGTTTGCATACACTCAACAATAAACACAAAATACAAAAAAAAAACATGGTGTGGAGAACAATACAGTAATCTGTAATAAGAATTACAGTGTAAAACACGAACGCATACAAGATATAACATACATTACAAAAACAACATAAGAGAAAGAAATTTAAGAAAAAAAACAAGGTTCATGGGGCATCAAATTGTGCATGCACATTGCACAAAGTTCACGACTGTGCTGAGAATGAGGCACTAAATCACATTGTTAGAAATATCCGTAGCACTTCACTAATTACACAGTACTGACATCACATAAGGCTAAACGTCGGGTGTTGTTGCTACGTTGTGGCAACAGCAATAGGGAGTTCTGGAATGTCTGCAGTACGCTGTTGAGATTGTAGCCAGACCCACGCATATGATCACGGCAGTACGGTAGGAAGACACAGTGATAGGCTCTCCTCACGTCGATTAATTGTCTCTGAGGTCTACTCGTTGGGATACATCACTAGTCTAGGTCTCTTCTCTTGCTGGACAGAACTTTACGTTTCCCAATATTGCAGTTCGACGAGGGATGATGGCACGTGGAGTGACTCCACAAGTGTGTGAGGTCATCCATACAGGATCGAACTAGGAGCGACTATTGTTAAAACTGCTCTCTAATAGAGAGGAGAAATAAGAAATGAGACCATACATTTGTTAGTGTGGCACGATACTGCTTTGTGTATGCAGATCGGCCAATGCTAGTGAGTTGTAAAAACCCAAACAGGTGAGTATATAGCGTCCCTTTCTGTCCTGAGGCACATGAGGCGCAGATTCTGACACGATATGTGATCTTCTTCGTGTACTCACGACAACGTGGTCTGCCGCAGGGAATCCCTCCAAACGGCTGCCGCGTCCGGAGAGCTAGCAGGCTGTCGCGTGTGGGTCGCATGTCAGTGTCAACGGCCAGCCCCACTTTCGCTTGTGGCCCGGCGAGGGCTGTCTGCCGCCTAATCCCTCAGTTACACGGCCGGGTGACTGTCAGCCTGTATGACCGGATGCTCTCGCCCTTCACGTCAGGTGGGGTGCTGACGCTCTTTTCTTGCAGGTAGCCGCAGACCTCTTGTTCCCGCTCCGGCCGGCCTCCGCATTGCCATGATCCCCGTCATCTGCACAATTCTTACAAAAATCTTATGCCTAACTTTTTCCCATGACCTTCTATGTTATAATAAATTTACATAATGAAACATTGATGGTCTGTCATTTCAGACACTCTTATTTTACTTTTATAGTTATTAATCTATGGCAATCATTATAACATCTAATCTAGACATGGAAATAATTTATTTTGATATATGTGTAGAGACCAATCTCAGTATGTACATGGTGTGTGCTAACTGATGCTTTGTAATGGATGAACAACTAAATGTGCGGGCCCGCACTAATATTACTATTAATTATATAGATCGACAGTAGACATGCTCAAGAATTAACTACCATATGTCAACGATCTACATTCTATGTCTTCTGAATAAATTATGTTATTATGCAGGCTGAAGTTTTACTGAACTATAAAGACATGCAACTATTCTACGTTCGCTCGCCGGTCGTCCCTGCATCTCGGGTCTGTGATTTGATGACCTGAAAAATAACATCCCAACAGGCGCGCGCCAAACACAACACTTGTGGTAGAAAACCCCCACAACATTAATCTAGTTATTGTTAAATCCTCCAGTTTAACTTATCCTAGTATATCGTACCCTTTTTTTTGTATGTTTACCTTATACAATACTCTTACATAATTCCTGTTACGTTGAGATGTCTCGCTGCTCGCCGCTATTGCCGACAGTGATGTGCGCGCCGTAGGACATGACCTCCGAGTTTTCATTACGCCTCACTGAAACTCCAGAGACTGGGTTAGCCATGGCTATACATGACAATAAATTTATAGTTGCAACTTCCTTCTCTATGTGATGCGGTTTTCGTGATCAAAGCACACCTTTCCAGAAGCAATGTAATATGACCAAGCCAGGACTGGTTCCTGTTGAGGATTCAGTCGCCCAACACACGCCAGCTACACAGTATGTCACGAATATCCAAGTGTAAGTCCCTGGTTATTCATCTGTGACAGTCACGAGCAGCACGCTAAATCCCCAACCAGCATATTGGCATGGTAGGCTTTATGCTCGCATTTCTCTCGTCTAGGGCACCATTGGAGTCAAACGCTCACAGGATCACCCCGACTTGCAAGACAACGATGCTGGCGCAGCTCTGCAAAAAAAACTATACTGCCCATATTCATCCTCGAAATCACGCAATATACCACAATCTTGCAGTGTACTGACGCGTGCCTGCAAGCATTGGTATGAACGATTCACGAACTGGTTGTGGCTGCTATGGAGCGTAACACGACTTCTCAGAACGCTTCTGAGAGCACGTTCTTGTATGCGCCCGTTTGTGCGACATCTCGTCACTCATCTTTATCCCTTAACATGGACACCAGATAGGAAAGGACAAAAACATTGCTCATGGAAAGGTAGTACCTCTTATCGCAAAGACAGAGGAGATCGCGAACATAGACAAAAAAACGTTAACAGCAGTAAATTCTTATGCAGCGTGTTAATACTTTGACAATCTTAATCTATTAATGCAACGATTATCGTTCCCCGAAGAAAGGTTCATATATTTGTCTATTCTACTATGTACACCACTTAAACTACTATTATTCCACGAACTTCTTTGTGTGAGAGAAGTGGTGGAGTCCTATGGACTAGCGTCAATCCCTTCTTAGACTCCCCTTCCTCTGACGTGCATTAGGATTTGGAGGTCTAATTTCTATCTCCCGGTTCTCCTGTTGTCCTTGATTTCGCTCTCTCCAATTACGGTTGCTTTGCCGTTCGTCATTCCTCCTGTCCCAGATTGCTTGTCTAGATTGACCCTGTTCCCTGACGTTTTGGTTTCCGTGTCTCTGATTTCCATAACCTTGAATAGCGTAACCTTGATTTCCGTAACCCTGGTTTCCTAACTGACCAGTGCGATTATGCGATCTGTTGTCGTCTTCCCTTGCTGGCCCGTGGTATTTGTTATTTTGCGCCTTCTTCCTGTCCTTTGCGTCTTGTTTATCGAAGACTACTTCGAGTTCGCGCAGTAGACTCTTGAATGCATCTATGTCAGATCCACACTTCCCGACAAGTGTCTGTTGATACCTAACTGGCAATTTGGAAAAGCAAAATTTAATGATTTCTCCGTTGCTATATGGACTATCTAAAAACTGATTCTTCTTGAGTAAATCATCAAAAAATTTGGTTGCGCTTCTATGCCCGGACACTTCCAGTTCAGGACAAAATATTATTTCCTCTTTAATCCTGTCTTGGGTTTCCTTTGACCAGTAGGTCCGCAGGAATGCACCAACAAATTCCTGATAAGTCCGACACGTCGCTGCCACGCCCCGCATGTTTTCCGCAGCTTGGCCTTCGATGTGTCCACACATGAATTCTAATTTGGCCTGGGTTGGCCATGACGACGGTAATGAATTTGTAAATTGCATCACCCAGCTCTTCGGATGCATCGACCCTCCATTATCTTTGAATTTCTGGAATTTTAGTATCGACAGGAAGTGATTGTGATCAAAATTCTGTCCGATCCTCGCACTGGTGTTGTCACTCGTTTCCGATACTTGCACGTCTGCTGAGTGTCCTGATCTATCTTGCTGATAACTGTGATGTGCTACGTCTGTATCACAGTGGAAGTGGCATTCAGCATTCGCTCTTCTAAGTGGGCTGCAATTATTGGAGCTATTACTCTCTGTTTCTGCGTGTGCATTGTTAGTTCCGCACTCTGTCACTGGGCTAGAGCACGGCGGCCTTTTCCTCGGAGATACAATTCTGTGTACATCATTGGTATCCGAACGCGCAGTGCTCATGTGCCCGTTTCGCTCTAGTGTTGCTATCCGACTCTCTACTTCTTTCATTCGTTTCGTGATGTTCGTAACCACAATATTACCTTGAGTCTTTAAGAATGCTAGGGATTTTGAGTGGGATTGTGTTGTACGTCGCAAGCGACCTGCGAGTTGAGAAGTTACTTTTGCGATTTTCATTGCCCCTGTTGCTGCCGTTTTGGCTAGGCCTGCTACTTTTTGTGCTACCAATGACATTTGTTTGGCTTCTCCACATTCTTTCTTTATTGTTAGTAATTCCCCACGAATTTTCCCTATATGCGAAATTATTGCCTGAGTGTCCTTCTTACGCTGTTCGTCAGCTTCTTCCTTCTCCTTCTTGCGTTGTTCGTCAGCTTCTTCTTTCTCCTTCTTGCGTTGTTCGTCAGCTTCTTCTTTCTCCTTCTTACGCTGTTCGTCAGCTTCTTCTTTCATTGATCGTAGGAAGCTCAGTATTGGGTTAATGTCATCAATTTGATCCTCGTCACACATGGGTGATGTAACTCTGGACACCTGGGCGCTAGAGCTCTGACGTGGCCGAGCTGGCCCCTGTCTGCTCTCGTTCGTTTGATTATAAACTTCTGCTACCGTCTCGACCTGTGTGACTGTCTCTGTTTCATCCTCTACCTCACTATCATAATCACGGCCGCAACGCTGCTCTAAGATCGCGTCCAAATCACCTTCCTCATCAATGACCCTGGCGTCCTGTCCTGCTAAAAATGTGCCCATCTCATCTCCGAACCTATTCCCGTCAGTAAACTGCCCCTTATCCATTATTCTATCCTCTTTTGTTTTAGCTTCGATCGATAATAGTCGTGCCTTACTTCTCGTTATCATTCATGAAAAACAAATTTATCTAGAATGCACAATTAAATTAATCTACTCCATATATTTTTACACATAGACATAAAATTTCAACAACGCTGTTCCAACGCTGTAATCACAAACACAATTTGATGTGGTACAGAAACCGCACACAAATCCGACAAAGTGCGATGTGGTACGGACACCACATCAACGAAACACAAAAAACAATGAACAAAAAAATATATACACTGAAAACAAAAACTGTAATCATGCGCCGCTACTTAAAACTAAACGCGGAACTACCAGAAAAAATTTGGGTATTAATCAATAAAAAAATTAAGCAAAAAAAATTCTGAATGTCCCTGAATGTCGCTTATCAGCGATTCACAGGAAAGATCCTGGCAGGGTCGCCATTTTATGCGAGGTGCCGGGGCTAGCAGTGTATTTAACACTAAATTCTAGCATCTACATATGTAAATGATGCTCTAAGCCCCCCCTTTTCTAACTCCGACTTTTGCTGTTGCACAAGGATTAAAAAAATATACGCGAACTGACTGTAATCAACCCTGCAAGTGGAGTAGAAAAGAGTTTGGCACCTGCAATAATTTAATTTGATAAATAAGTTAAATAAAGGAAGGTTTCATAAACGTAGTGAGAAATGATGGGTTGCTCTACCGATTAACAGAATGAAAGTTCTGTCCAAAATAACAATATGATTTATTAAGACTAAACACAAAATAATAAACAAAATCACATGAATTCTAATTTGTAATACATCAAATTGACTCAAATTGGATACACATACAAACACTGTAAAGGTGAAGTTGTCCCTAAACTAGATCGTGAGGTTTAAGACGAAGTGGTATGTGGAGCCAATTCCTTGCCACTCAAATCACAAGAGAGACACACAGCTAACCCAACAGTAATTGCTGCTACTCAAGACAGAACAAAGTTAGAAAAAGACGAACAGGCGCGCTCTGCTGAGCTCTGATTATCACCTAGGAAAATCCCTATCTGCCGGTGCTGCGGACATACATTACCAAACTGTCTTCTTAACTGCCCGAAACACGATCTGGCGTACCGCAGGCGAGGGCTGGTTGCTTCGACGTCCTCGACCGAAAGGCGACTGCCGACTCCCTAGAGCACCCATACAGGACGAACACACAACATTCCCGCCCCCACGACAGTGGCCGTGGTTACGTTCCAATCAGCAACTCTAAAACCGGCGGAAATTCCACTCCATTGCCGGGGCACTACCATTCCACCAATGGAGATTCTTGGCGCCAATTTCTGTGCTGATTTTGCTCCGTCACGGAGCTATGCCCTGAGCAAGCCAATCACAGTTCCTATTTTGCAGAAAGCGTGGGAATTTTCCCGCCACAGCTGCCTGGGTACATAAGTCATTCCCACGCCTCGCTGGTAGGCCGCCAGAAAGTGTTTTCGCTAAGCTTCTGCGAAGCAACGGAACCTCCAGCCCAGCCGCCACTTCCGGCTCCAAACGGGCGTGTCTCCTGACAATGCCGGCGTCCGGAAAGCATTCACTCGACCCCCCACGCCTGTCAGCCTACCCTTTCAAAGTCAGAAGAGCCCGCCTGTCACTGGACCACCCGGGTGACGAGAGACGCTACATGGGAAGTCCACGTGTGAAGGAATAACAACCCTCCACCGCATGCAACTAGAGAGGAGAATCGTAAGATAGAAATATGAGAGGGGGCTCATGCCACCTCTCAACGTCATCTGCCAGCGTGTTTAGTGCCAACAGTAAAATTCGGAGGCGGTGGTGTTATCGTGTGGTCGTGTTTTTCATGGATGGGCCTTGCACCCCTTGTTGTTTTGCGTGGCACTATCACAGCACATGCCTATATGGATGTTTTAAGCACCTTCTTGCTTCCCACTGTCGAAGAGCAATTTGGGGATCGTGACTGCATCTTTCAACACGATCGAGCACCAGTTCATAATGCGCGGCTTGTGGCGTAGTGGTTACAAGACAATAACATCCGTGTAATGGACTGGCTTGCAAAGAGTCCTTGACCTGAATCCTAAAGAACACCTTCGGGATGTTTTGGAACGCCGACTTTGTGCCAGGCCTCAGCGACCGACATCGATACCTGTCCTCAGTGCAGCACTCCGTGAAGAATGGGCTGCCATTCCCCAAGAAACCTTCCAACGCCTGATTGAACGTATACCTACGAGAGTGGAAGCTGTCGTCAAGGCTAAGGGTGTGCCAACACCATATTGAATCCCAGCATTACCGATGCAGGGCGCCACGATACTTTTGATCACATAGAGTCTGTATTGTGCAATACAATTGTTTTCAAGCTAAGGTGTACCGTAAAGATTTATTTACTGGCAACGGCCAATTATTACTTGCCAGGAATTGTTGTATGATTAGTATTTTCTTGAATTTACGAAGTTGCTCTCGCATGGACCTCCGTTTGTGACTTCATTTGCATTTGTGTCATTCTTCTTTATTAATTTGCTCTCAGACCAGTTCTGCTTGTAGCCTCGTCCTTGTGATACTGATAGCTGGACTATGTTTCTTGCTGCATTACTTGTAATGAGTCTTCGTAGGCTTGAAATACAAGTTAAGTAAATCTTCTGTTTACCGTGTTACGTGTTCGCAAATCATTTCTGCTCCGGAAGAGCTTTCCTACGAGGACCGTTGCCGTACCTCTCGGTGGCCCAACTGTCCTTACCGTTGTGTACGGTCGTACACATCAGGAACGATGAGGTTAAAGGCGTTATGCAGCAGTACGATACGAACTGATGAAATTTCGCGAGCGTCCATCCATATGAGACAGTCGATGACTTCCGGTGAGTGCGGGCTGTAACCATGGATGGGAGGAGCGGCAGCAAAGCCAAAGGCGCGGACCCCAGCCGAGCAGAACGACGGGGCGCAGCGTGCGAACCTCGGGTGCGTCGCCTTCCCCACACGCCCTGTCTATAGCGTGGCCACAGCGTGAGCGCCTTCTGCTCACACAATACTCTCCTCCTCGCGCTACAGTCTCCAAAGGCACGCCGCGTGTCTGTTCTCCGTCAGCACTGCCCAGAGTCAAGCAGCTGCACCGGACACAGCCACGGGGGCTCCCCGAACCGTGTGGGTTACAATTAGAGTCCTAAACTGATAACACTGAGATAAAGAACCAGTGGTCGTAAGTGAATACTGACATGCGGCACGGACTCTTGAATGGGCAATGCATGCGAAGTACACGTTCGTAAACTGTTTATGTGTATCACAAACTACTGCCTGCTGTAACGACGTCAGACATTGCCAACTACCAGACTAGCTGTCTGCGGAAGCCGACAGCCCTCATTGTTGGACTGGAAAGGACGATGGCCATCGCGATCACAGAATTCTCCCGAATGAGTTTTTAATATGGTTGCGCAAAGTTGTCGGTTTATGAAATTGGTTGCTAGGGTCCAAGCAGGCTTGCGGTGCTACAGCTCGCCTGCTCCTCACTTCCTCTAACAAGGGAAACGTAAAGACCGCGATGCTGCACCGCACTGCCTCCGAAGCATCTTACTCGATCCTGCTTGCAGGTGTGAATCAAACAATCACTTTTAACGTAGATTAATCGAATCTTATCGTGGTGATGTAGGTGAACGACAGCCGTAAAAATGGGAGGAGCTCAAACTGGAAATTTTTGGTAGGGTCTTATGGCACCACATTGCTGAGGTCATCGGTCCCAAAGCTTACGCACTCCTTAATCTAACGTAAACTAATTTACGCTGAGGACGACACACACACCCATGCCTGGGGCAGGACTCGAACCTCCGAAGGGGAGAGCCGCGGAGGGGCCCAGATTTGACCCGTTAACTGAAATGGATCTTCGATTTAATATTTACAAATAAACGTGAAAACTACTACTAAGTACGGGAATCGGGAGGAAATGATGCATTAGTCTTTAATATCAGGTTTCAGAAGTGATCAAACTTCAATTATTTTAAGTCGATTGGTGTTAAAAAACCGATTTCTAATAAAACTGCGGAAGTTTTTTCTCAACGGTTCCGTACATCTTTTTGAGATGCTCAACCCGAATTTCATGTTTGCTGTTTTGTAGGAGGTAGGATTCACAACGGAAAACGCAAAAAACCTAAAGGATTCCGCAATTTTTTCGGTTTTCCACTTAAATCTCGAAAATCACGTGGTTTTCGGAGATGATCACTCTATGCAAAATAAAAGTCCTACAAAATACGCTAGTCAGGTTTGCTTTTCGGACGAGCAATATAGGCGCTAGAGCGTGATCAAAGGCTGCGAAAACGTCAAAAACGTCCACTCGCAACCCTCGCAACTCGAAAAATACAATTGTCATCAACAAAAACCCCACACCACGTGAAAGAACATTAAATTTCCTACAAAAGACGTCTGTAATATTTCAGATGTTCAAAATTTTCTGTAACCACATGTTCATTACTGCATTTCCTGTTTACTTCAACGCCATTGCGTAACGCGATGCTCAATAAATAATATGAACTCAGAACTTGTTCAGGTTTTCCCATTAAATTTTATGCCAATGCCTGAGTTATTCCTACTCTTTTCTTTAATGTCAACAAACAGCGGTATTGTATTCTTTTCTTGCAGTGGAACCTAGACACTCATTCAGTTCTGTGGTACAGAGCAAGATAGTTCCGCTTCTCTGCGTCTTGCTCCTTTGGTACCTGATGGGGTGCATGCTATCGCTGCCACCAAGCGGCATCATTAGTGCATCGGCTGACTGGATTGCAGTTGCATCGAGCCAACTGTTGACGCGCTTTAGGAGAAAAGAACAGAAATGAAACAATAAGAAAAAATAATTTTACAATAACAAATTTTCAACCTGAATGTCCTTAGTCGTAAACACCCAGCTCTGCACTTTGCCTTCCGCAGGTTCTCGGCACGTTTGTAAGATGAACGGATCCAAGCGAAAATTGCGGGAAATGCCTTCTGCGTCCTACTGCCAAACGAACGCTCCCACCTGTCCGTCTCTCATCGACCCTACACTTTCGATGTATTACACTTAAAAGAGGTTGTTTTGAATGGACTGATGGCGAAGCATGTTTGATGAGAACATTAACAGATTATATATACAATATATTATGTACATGACACTGACTAGAAAGGTGAATATGAAATGTTTCTGTAGTAATAAACATGTGTCGTAAAGTAAGTGAATGTCGAGCCCAGGATTGGGCCACCAATCAGCTTCTCCACCTGGAAAAGAAAGAAGGCTTTTAGTGACAGAATTTGGATACAAAAGACAGGTCAGTTGCATAATGAACTATCGATGTATGAAGAAATCCTGTAATAATGTCTCCGTTTGGCTGTTGGTGGCACAGCCAATGTTTCTTGGGCACTAGAAGATCCATGTGATGGGTTTTGGGCAATGGAAGGTCCAGGCTGAACAGTCAGTTGTTGATGTTCATCAACTGAAGAAAACTGTAAATGAATGGCTAACGTTATGATTGAGAAGAAATGTTTACTAAATGTTAGAAATGTTACATGTATTAATAGTTTCTGTCACCTCAACAGTTCCAGACAGAGGTACTGCGAGGGGCTCACCCACGTTGTCTCGTCTCCTACATAGAACTGCCGTCGTTGCTGGAGTACGACCCTTCACATGCCGGCAAAGTGCGAAAATATATAGATTACTTGCGTTTTTTGTTCTAAATCTGACCTCCTACAAGACTGTAAATCTTAAATTCAGAATCCCAAAAAAACATATAGTGCCACTGAGAAAAAAACTTCCGCAATATTTTTACGTAAAAACCACCTTTTGACTGAGCTGTTACGGCAACTACGGGGATGAGACGAGTGTGAGAGAGAAATAATAGCAGTGAGAAGCAACAGTGGAGCATGGTGGGGTGTTGTTTAACCTGCAGGCCGTAGCATCTCGCTGTGTTATGCAAATTCCGATTGCGTCTCTCAAAGTGAGGTTGACTGATTTTATTGGGATCTGTTTAAAAATACGGCTCCAGCAAGAAAACAGGGGTTGCATTAAAACTACCCTGGCACAAACTACTCCTCTTCAGAGTGAAAGACGACACGTAATTTCCGTCTCACTCTCGTCCTATTGACACATAGATATTCAGAAAATAAGAATTTTTTAATTTTAATTCACGACTTAATTCACCAACAAAATAAATGTACGAGGGTTGGAGCTTTAATAGTGGCAACTATTTATTTACAGCTCGCAACAAAATTGATACGTGTCCTTCACAGTAGTCACCAGCATTGTGTATGACCCGTTGCCAGCGATGCGAAAGTCGTAGGATACTCTTAGCAGTTCCAGTAGTGTTGACCGTTCGAGCGGCGCGGTCTATTGCCCGACGAATTTTTAGCAGTTCTGAAGCGAATGCCGTGAAGTGTTTCCTTAAGAAATCGAGTGAACTTACGAGGGCTTAAGTCAGGGGAGAGAAGTAGGTGGTATAGCACTTAGCAGGCCCATCAGTCAAACAAATCAGTAATAGCTTGCACTGTACGTGCTTGAGCATTGTCCTGCAAAATGATGGTCAGGTCCTGAAGGAAGTGCCATCACTTCCGTCTCTATGCTGTTCATATTTGGAACACAACAAAGCATGACGGATGAAGCAAGGAGAAAGTAACAAGCGGACTAGCAAAGGCAAGGAGGACGTTATTCGTGAAAATAAAGCCTACTAGTGTCGAACATGTGCTTTAATTTGAGGAAGAAATTTTTTAAGAAAGTCCTCTTTCGCACGGTATTGTAGGTCCACTAATCAGCCAGAACATTATGACCACCGCAATAGCAGCGTCACCTGTCAAGGAACGATTGCTAGTCAGACACACGCACGGTACATGCAGTATAAGTGAGCGTGCTGTGTAGGATGGAGAAGACGCGCGATCTATCTGAGTTTGACCGAGGGCAGATTGTGATGGCGCGGAGGTTAAGCATGAGCATTTCGGAAACTGGACGGCTTGGCGCGTGTTCGAGGAGTACTGCGGTGAATGTCTACAGTATATGGCGAAACCATGGTGAAACAACGTCCATACGTCGTGGGGTTGGGCGACCACTCTTCATTACAAATGTCGGTTGGGCAGACTGGTAAAACGTGATAGGCGGCGAGCTGTGACGGAACTTAATGTTGAGAGAGTACAAGTGTGTCTGAACACACGGTGCACCGAACACTCCTAACGATCGGCCTCCGCAGCCGACGACCCACGCAGGTGCCAGTGTTAACACCGCGACATCGGCTGCTACGACTGGAATGACCACATGATCATCGGCACAGGATGTAGGTGCAGTGAACGAGCGTTGCATGGTCTGATGAATCCCGATACCTTCTTCATAATACCGATGGGAGGGCGCGAATCCGCCGTCATCCAGGGGAACATCCCCTTGACACCTATACTCCGTGACAGACACAAGCTGGCGGCGGCTCCATTATGCCCTGGGGAACATTCGCGTGGACATCCATGGGTCTAGTGGCGATCATGCAAGGCACCATGACTGTCAAGAAGTATCGTACGCTTGTTGCAGACCACGTACACCTCTTCACGGCGATTATGTTTCCCGACGGCAGCGTCATTTTTCAACAACATAATGAGTCATGTCACAACACCAGGGATGTGATATAGTGGTTCGAGGAACACAGTGGCGAGTTCCAATTCATTTTCTGACCCTCCCGCCCCCCCCCCCCCCCCAACTCGCCAGATTTGAACTCGATCGAACATCTGGGAGGTGGTCATAATGTTCTGGCTGAGCAGTGGAAGTGTATAACGGATAATAGGAAAACAGGAAAAGAAAAAGCCGAAACATTTCCGATTTCATGTTACAAAAGGTCCCTGAAAATTAAACAAAGTGATAAGAGAAAAATGAAGAGGATCTTCGAAGAACGTGCGAGGAAAGGGATGTGTCTTAGATACCTACTAGAAAGAACAAGACGACAAGTCACGTATTAAGATGTCAGTGAATTTCTTCCATGGTACCACAGGAATTTGTAAAACAGACGAGATGATGAGTATTTAACCAGTCAGTAGACTAACGAAACAAAAGTGTTCTTATCTCTATATGTTGTTACAATGAATCTATTTCTTTAAGAAAAAGTAATAATGTCAACATTTACGTATAACTGTAACTTCTCTGTCAGATTGAAAAGATATATTCTAGGCTACGTCACAGGCCTACCAATTGAGCCATCCGTCCACGCTTCACAGACCGAATTGAATGAGTGTTTACAAATACCACACATGTTCTCATTTGATAAACTATCCCATCTGGAACTAGATGGAAGGTGGAGAATGCACCTGAAACATAATATTCCAAGAATATTGGATAGTCAGACTCAGAACTACCATCTCATAATGCGTCTCTCCTTCTTTCCGTACTCCTCAGAGGTACTTTCGGACAACTATCAGAATTAACTCTATCGCCATGGAGAATATAGCTGCGGTTTAACTCACGCAGATTTTGAAATTTCATGGGCCTGTTTATGAACTATACTGGCCGATTAATTCATTTGGAATCGAAACCTGACCTTCGTTTTCGGACAATGAGAGGTATTTCGAAACATGAAGCTTTCACCTGGTCCTTGAGACGTGCTCAACTTCCTCAGATACTTGGTCACGGAAGATACGCTTCTGGATCAGTGCTCCTTTCTGCGACAGACATTTAAGCAGCAGAGGATGGTAATTTTTGACGTAATCCCGTGCGAATAATGATTACAAATCTACACCTTTAACACTGGTCAGTACTGAAGTACTCTACGTAGCGGCAATGGTCTTAAACTCTGATAATATAGCAAAAATCATGTAATTTTTGGATCATAAAGGACAATAAAGAACACTTCAGTCGTAAGATCTCTTTCTGACTTACATGTCCGTAAGTGAGAAAATCAGTACCAGTCAGTGCCTAGACACGTGTAAGTTCCATAGTAAATTCCGTGGATTACGATGAACTGTGCCATATTTTAAATGTGTGGAATGTTCCTCTCTTCGGCTTTCATACATGACTAGCAGGAGAAAGCAGATGTGCCCCTTTTTCCAGTCGTGATCCCTCCGATTTTCTATTGCACACACGACCTATCCTATACTTCATTTGGATTGTGATGCGCTGTCTTCCATCTTTAGGTGCGTCGGAAAAGAATTGAAGAGCGAAGAAATAGAAACAGAACATCCATTTGGGAAGAACGGGAAATACAAGGGTTGCAACTTCAATAGTGGCTACTATTTCTTTACAGCTCGTACAAAATAGATACGTGTTTAAAAGTTGTACTGACGTTCAAAGTAGTCACAAGCATTCTGTATAACCCGTTGTCAGCGATGTGGAAGTCGTAGGATACTCTTAGCAGTGCCAGTTGTGTTGACAGTTCGAGCGGCGCGGTATATTGCCCGACTAATTTGTAGCAGTTCTGAAGCGAACGCGATGAAGTGTTTCCTTCAGTGTAGAACTCGAGTGGAACTTACGGGGGCTTAAGGCAGGGGAGTGCAGTACGTGGTATAGCACTTAGCAGGCCCATTATTCAAACAAATCAGTAACAGTTTGCACTGTACGTGTTTGAGCATTGTCCTGAAAAATGATGGTCAGGTCCTGCAGAAAGTGTCATCACTTCTGTCTCTAAGCTGGTCTTAGGTTGTGTTCCAAAAGTGAACAGCATAGAGACAGTGTCAATTAAATATTACTATCAGATGGGTATTTCACTAAGGATTTACTTATGTTGCGTGATAGTTTCCAGTAAAATGGTCACATGACAGTGGATACATAGAAAAACAGCATAGTTCTAGTTTACATTAGAATAAACGGAATTTATTGTCAAGACCTCTGCTTCGTTGTTAGCACAGAATACCACCACCAACCAGTTGATGTCTCCGTGTTCCGACATGAGAACTCTGTCCAACGTGGAGTGCCGCATCACCCAGTCACAAGAACCGGAAAATCAGTGGGACCGTCCATCTCTGCACGGGAAATGCGCTTGGGAAATGTTTCAGTTTTCGTAGCAGAACAAGAACTTTGTTTGTCACTGAGGATCACTAGTTCCAGCTCCATACACGCAACACTATTTAAAATCCCAACTCGGCTCCACAGGGCTCACAACTGCCTTCCTATTCTCACGACGCTGCCGGGTGACTTTCGACTCCGTTGAGATGCAAAAAGGCCCCTCGCAGTTGTTTCATATTTTCCACTTTCAGCCATTCAGAACAAGGAATAAAGAGCACGAAGACGAGGGGTGGCCACGGCATGTCAAACCGGATATGTGGCCGGTATGCCGAAGCTCGGACTGTCTCGGCTTTGCTCGGTCATTCTCGGAAGTACCCGGTGTAGTGCGACATTTTATGCAGTATTTCGGCCTGACAAGTTTCGGTCAGCACAGTTCTTTTTAGTTCTGCAGACTCGTGATCTCGGCGCTGCTGTCTCATTGCTACTTGTTCGTGGTATGAAGGACACTCACGTGCCCAGTGGCTGTTTGCATAAAAGAGGCAGTCTAGCGATCTATCATGACAAACCTTTCAAACACAATGAGAATGACAGAAGAGAGGGATAAGAATTCTCAGTATCTATTATGAAATCGCATAATCGATGGGTACTGAGACTTTGCTATCAAAGGACATTACAGTGGCTTGCAGAAAGAAACTGAATATTTAGTTGACTATGAATGAGCAAAAAATTACAATGATACCGATGGCATTCATTGTTCTATCCATCACCAAGCAGTTTGTGCTAAATTTGCAGGTGTAGAGCAGGTGAAGAAATTGGCGGTCTGAATGCTACAATTCCTGAAGTCGCACGCATTATTCCACTGTCAGCTGTAACAGTTTTTAATGGAACTGAACTAGGAGTATGGAGAATTAATGTATTACTGCAAAGTACGTAGGTTAAGTCACTGGGCATGCCTGGGACGATTTTTCGATTTGCAGCCCGCTATCGTTGAATTTGTCAATGGAAAAGGAGTGCATAACCGAAAATTAGAACATCCGGAATAGATCTCAGACCCGCATTTTAAGTGGATTTGATTCCACACTGCCCACAATAAAACATGGCAAGGTGAGAAACAACTGGTTTCTGTCTTGACAGAAATGCATTCAAAACGAAAATAACATTGCAGAAGGGAAAAATTCTGACAAACATAACCAAGTTCCCTAAGCTCATTAAGCAAAACACGAGAGATGAAAAAGTTATTGTGACTTTGAAAGGATAACGAGGATAGTTTTCTAAATGTTTTGAGGCACTGCCAATCTTACATCTGTTTTCCAGCTGTATCCGAGACCGTTTGCGATTTCGGTTTAAAGCACCCCTGTGGATGTGCAACTGAACTGATCTTGTAACATTTGCTCGAGGCATCAGCCAGAGTGAAGTTTCAAAATGTATCATGAGGAAGAGGAAGGGGAGGGTATGAGGGGGGGGGGAGGGGGGTCTGGCTGCAGGGACTTCCCGGATGGACCACGTGCGTCACAAAAGACCTACCATCAGCAGACAATAGTTGGGGTTTTTCCTCACTAGTAGCTGGAAAGCAGCGGACTTTCAGCCTGGGCTACGGTGCTTCGCCAGTACAACGGCAGCCCATGCTGCGGTATGAAAGCTGGTCATATTAGAATACTTAGTAACCGGATGATTCGCAGTATGACAAATCAAAATATGTCAGCGTGCTTGCTGCACTGAGGCGCATTTATGAACGCTTTCATATTACAAATGTCATAAAAACTGAAAAAGTCAGTCGAACACACTGCAAGTTAATAACTGCTGAACGTTTCATGCGATCTTGATAAACGAATGATAGCTCAGAACTCGAACTATAATGCCTGATAGTCACACATTGATACAATTCTTTTTAATTATTACGTTTTATATCTTTTTATTGTGTAAATGTGTCAGACCATAGAACCCTCCCCAGACACATAGCAAATGAGCGGTATAGAAATTCTCAGGCCAACCATACGTGACCATATTACGTTTATCTCAGTTATTAATTGTTTCTGAATGACAACTAGATGTTGGCCAGTATTAAAACCTTTGAAACTTAAAAATCGTAAGTGATCCGTATTATATAGTAATATAAATAGATTGAGCGTGAAAAGACGCATCAGTTGAGCAGCCCAAACCTATATTTCATATGTTTTAACGTGTATTCTTTATTAATAAGTCATGACTGCAAAATACTAGTACCAATTCTTCACAGAAGAATGGAAAAACTAGTAGAAGCCGAACTTGTGTAAGCTAAGTTTGGTTTCCGGAGAAATGTAGGGACACACGAGGCAACACTGACTTATCTTAGAAGCTAGGTTAAGAAAACACAAACCTACGCTTGTAGCATTTTTAGGCTTAGAGACAGCTTTTGACAATGTTTACTGGAGCGCTCTCTTTGGAATTCTGGCGGTAGCAGGAGTAAAATACAAGGATCGAAAGACTATTTGTAACCTCTACTGCAACCAGAAGGCAGCTATAAAACTCGGATGGCATGAAAGTGAAGCAGTGGTATAGAAGGGAGTGAGACAGGGATGTGACCGGTTCCCGATGTTATTCAACCTGTACACTGAGCAAGCAGTAAAGGAAATCAAAGAAAAATTTGGAGTAGTAGTTAAAGTTCAGAGAGAAGAAAAGAAAAAAAATTAGATTTGCCGACGACACTGTAATTCTGTCAGAGACAGCGAAGGACTTAGTAGAGCAGTTGAATGGAATGGACAGTGTCTTAAAAGAAGGATATGAGAGGAAAATCAACAAAAGCAAAACAATGATAATAGAATGTAGTCGAATTACATCAGGTGACGCTCAGGAAATTAGATTAGGAAATGAGACACTTAAAGTAGTAGACGAGTTTTGCTATTTGTGCAGCAAAATAACTGATGACGGTCGAAGTAGAGAGGATATAAAATGTAGAGTTGCAATGGCAAGAAAAGCATTACTGAAGAAGAGAAATTTGTTACACTTCAATGTTGGGAGGTCTTTTCTGAAGGTACACTCCTGGAAATGGAAAAAAGAACACATTGACACCGGTGTGTCAGACCCACCATACTTGCTCCGGACACTGCGAGAGGGCTGTACAAGCAATGATCACACGCACGGCACAGCGGACACACCAGGAACCGCGGTGTTGGCCGTCGAATGGCGCTAGCTGCGCAGCATTTGTGCACCGCCGCCGTCAGTGTCAGCCAGTTTGCCGTGGCATACGGTGCTCCATCGCAGTCTTTAACACTGGTAGCATGCCGCGACAGCGTGGACGTGAACCGTATGTGCAGTTGACGGACTTTGAGCGAGGGCGTATAGTGGGCATGCGGGAGGCCGGGTGGACGTACCGCCGAATTGCTCAACACGTGGGGCGTGAGGTCTCCACAGTACATCGATGTTGTCGCCAGTGGTCGGCGGAAGGTGCACGTGCCCGTCGACCTGGGACCGGACCGCAGCGACGCACGGATGCACGCCAACACCGTAGGATCCTACGCAGTGCCGTTGGGGACCGCACCGCCACTTCCCAGCAAATTAGGGACACTGTTGCTCCTGGGGTATCGGCGAGGACCATTCGCAACCGTCTCCATGAAGCTGGGCTACGGTCCCGCACACCGTTAGGCCGTCTTCCGCTCACGCCCCAACATCGTGCAGCCCGCCTCCAGTGGTGTCGCGACAGGCGTGAATGGAGGGACGAATGGAGACGTGTCGTCTTCAGCGATGAGAGTCGCTTCTGCCTTGGTGCCAATGATGGTCGTATGCGTGTTTGGCGCCGTGCAGGTGAGCGCCACAATCAGGACTGCATACGACCGAGGCACACAGGGCCAACACCCGGCATCATGGTGTGGGGAGCGATCTCCTACACTGGCCGTACACCACTGGTGATCGTCGAGGGGACACTGAATAGTGCACGGTACATCCAAACCGTCATCGAACCCATCGTTCTACCATTCCTAGACCGGCAAGGGAACTTGCTGTTCCAACAGGACAATGCACGTCCGCATGTATCCCGTACCACCCAACGTGCTCTAGAAGGTGTAAGTCAACTACCCTGGCCAGCAAGATCTCCGGATCTGTCCCCCATTGAGCATGTTTGGGACTGGATGAAGCGTCGTCTCACGCGGTCTGCACGTCCAGCACGAACGCTGGTCCAACTGAGGCGCCAGGTGGAAATGGCATGGCAAGCCGTTCCACAGGACTACATCCAGCATCTCTACGATCGTCTCCATGGGAGAATAGCAGCCTGCATTGCTGCGAAAGGTGGATATACACTGTACTAGTGCCGGCATTGTGCATGCTCTGTTGCCTGTGTCTATGTGCCTGTGGTTCTGTCAGTGTGATCATGTGATGTATCTGACCCCAGGAATGTGTCAATAAAGTTTCCCCTTCCTGGGACAATGAATTCACGGTGTTCTTATTTCAATTTCCAGGAGTGTATTTGTCGGGATGGTAGCGGTGTATCGAAGTGAAACAAGAAGAGAATAGAAGCTTGTGAAATGTGGTGCTACAGAAGAATGTTCAAGATTAGGTGGGTAAGTCACGTAACTAATGAGGAAGTACTTAACAGAATTGGGGAGACAAGAAATTGTGATACAACTTGACTAAAAGAAGGTATCTGTTGATAGAATATATTTCGAGACATCAAGGGATCACCAATTTAGTACTGGAGGGAAGTGTGTCTTGTAAAAATAGTAGAGGGAGTTCATGGGATGAGTACAGTAAGCAGATTCGGAATGATGTAGGCTACAGTGTTTATTCGGAGATGAAGAGCCTTGCTCTTGATAGAGTAGCCTGAACTGCATTAAACGTCTTCTGATTGAAGCCCACAACAACAGCAACAACAAGAGCGTATGCGCTAGATCATGTTAATTGTGTCTACGCTTTTATTTGTATAGCCGGCCGAAGTGGCCGAGCGGTTCTAGGCGCTTCAGTCTGGAAGCGCGTGACCGCTACGGTCGCAGGTTCGAATCCTGCCTCGGGCATGGATGTGTGTGATATCCTTAGGTTAGTTGGGTTTAAGTATTTCTAAGTTATAGGGGACTGATGATCTCAGATGTTGAGTCCAATAGTGCTCAGAGCCATTTGAACCATTTTTTTTTCTATTTGTGTAATATCGCGCTTACTCTCTACAGAAAGGGGAGAAAACTTTCCTTAATTTAAGCCATATATCTAATATCTAACTTTATTATCAGTCAAATGTTGGGCCACTTTATAGAATCTAGTAAGTCGTGGTGTTTTGTATGGGGAGAGGGGGGGGGGCAGTGTTTCACACTGGCGCGAGAGTTTAGGCTCTCGGACATCCGGATTCGCGGAGTAGCTGATGGGAGAAAGGTGGGTTTCTGGGAGAGGTAGAGAGATGTGAAACGGTGCAGAGACGTAACAGAAGTGAGATGCAGCAAAGCAGTCAATGGAGCAAACTGATAGAATATGGGCGGCTCGCGGTAGCGAATTCTAAAAAGTTGCTCATTTTTGAGGAAATTCTGAGTCATTTGAGACTTTGTCTCAGTGAGTTAATGTAAACTTTAACAGAGATGGATCATCATAAGACTTGCTTCAAGGAACTCTGATGTTAAGTTCTTGGCGTTCTGGGACTATTTGTGCCTAGTTCAAACCACAGGAGTTTGTTATTTTGGTGAACTAGTGATGATTTTTTGCTCTCTGGGTAGTTTACTACTATTCTGGTTATGCAGATTTACGTAACCTTAACTGCAATTGAATATTTCCAATTTGAATTTTGTAGGGACATCAATTCTAGATATTCTGTCATGAGATAGACTGTATAACTATAACTTTATTCACTATACATATGTGGTGTTGTCTGCATCAATTTACTATCAGCACGTAATAAACTTTTATTGCTCTTTACTGAAATGAAATGTCGTGTGGCTAGTGCCTCCCGTCGGCTAGACCGGTCGCCTGGTGCAAGTCTTTTTAGTAGACGCCACTTCGGCGAATTGCGCATCTATGGGGAAGAGATGACGATGATGAGGACAACACAACATCCAGTCCCTGAGCGGGGAAATCTCCGACCCAGCCGGGAATCGAACCCGGGCTCCTTTGCACGCCATTCCGTCGCGCCGACCACTCTGCTATCGGGGCGGACATTACTACTTATTATTATTATTCATTAAATTGCAGTCTGTGTTTATTTGAAATTTCGCGAAATTGAAAGCGCTTTAGCTATTTGACCAGAGGATCGTAATCTGTAAGTTTTACTTCAGCTATCCTAGCTAACGGACATTAAAGCAGACGTTCATGGCCCGACCCTACGCCAACATTGAACCACATTTTCTGGACAGAGCCGTCCATAACTCAAACACGAATCAACTATCATTCCGCTAATTTTGGCATGTCGCAAATATGGTTTCTCGTCAGGGAGCCCAATTAGAAAATCTACCCATGTTTCCCAGCAATTGGTACGTCGCAAATGGGGTTCTTGTTCTCCGTTATTTGAATCCAATCCGTTTTACAACTGCAAACTTGATTTCATTAGCATTGCTAATATTCCGTGACCCAGGTCTGGAATCAGAGGTACAGGAGGCAGTTTTCGTGGGGGCTCCGAGAAACTGATTTTGAATCAATTGCTTTCATATGAATGTGTAGTGTGTTACACGTGGGTAAAAGTTTGCGTGAAGCGGTATAAGAATGAAGAAGAAGACGACAACACGAAGGTGAGATTTCGCCAGCCGGCAGTGGAGACCGAGACAGAGGAGCAGACTTCGGCTGTGGCTGCAGCATCGCGGGGCTACAGCAGAAATTGCAAGGACTTCATCGTCGGCATCGGCATCGACAAATATAAACGGACCACCAAGCCCTTCATTTTGGTAAGTTGCAAGTATAGTTTCTCGTCAGGAAATCTAATTAGAAAATCTTCCCAAGTTCCTTATCAGTTGAAGGGCTTATTTCAATAGTGGTACAAATCCATGTTTCTTCATTCTGATCTGTTAAACACTCGTACGTGTTGGGACTGCACTGTTCACAATTAACATTTTCCACAATGGACGTGATCAATGTTTGTACTCAAACCACGTGTCAATTGTGACGCATAAGGTTGCTGTATGGCATCCAATGCAAAAACACGGTGCATAGAAAAAAAAAGCAATCACTGTTCAACGGATGTTTTATCAGTCGACGATTGGCACAGTTCTTACAACAGTACTAAACAATTCAATAGCGTATAACACGAGCGTGCACGTGACCGAATCGCGACGCGGATGCTCCATAAAATTTCAGGTACGATATACGAACGAGAAAGCAACTGCACTCGTGATAGTCAGCCAGTCAAAACGATATGTGTTTCTTTCACTTAGAACTTGCAATTAGGATCATAGCAGTTGTTGATTGTTGTTCTCCTGACACGACGCACAAAACCGAGAAACATCACCTTCTGGCTAAACATTGATACTGCGTCGTGAACACTGAAATTAAACGCAAAACTTGTGTGGCAAACATTTTCCATTACTTCACCATAACTTGTAAGTTATGCGCTGCAGCCACGGCATCAACACAGTACACCGCCCACGCTCCACGATAGCTACGCCACGACTGCCCACTGTTGCTCTGCGATCGGCAGAGAGGCGGCTTTCGATAGTCAACGATACAATTCTATGCTAACAAAGTCCGAAACATCGTCAATCACGGTGCTAACATATTATCCTCGAAGCGGTGAAACTGCCACAGGAGCATATCTCTGGCCCTCTCTTGACCACATTACAGGATACTTTCTAAACGATGCATCATGCGAAGCTTTCCGACGGGGTGTTTTCGCTCCAAGACAGCGCCCCAGGTCATTCTGTACAGGATGTAGGCACACATGCTGCCTCTTCGTGTTCTCCTGACATGGAACCCTGTGACTTCTCTTACTTTCTTGGGATGAAGAAATCATTGGGTGGTTAATATTTCCAAAGTGATTTTTGAGGTGGGACGTATCTCAGCAACCCAGGTCTCTGTCATGTAATCTCTCGTTGGGAAAAGTGTGTCACATTGAAAGGAGAAGTACTAATAGCAATGCTGCTTCTGGAAAAAGCTGCGCGTCTCCATCTCCTCCCCCCCCCCCCACCTTCCCACCCACACACACGCACGCACACCCCCGCACACACACACACACACACACACACACACACACACACACACACAGACTCAGATAGTGATCATCTCAGGCTATGCTATCAGCAGTGACATTTCATGTAAGGTTACAGGAATCGATAGTACTCGAAGAATTACTGTTGTTGCTGGGCACCGAAGATGCGTCCTGTTCAAACGTCGTTGGGCTCGGTACCGTAACGATCCAAATACATTATCTGAAAAGTCAGTCTGATTGTACAAGTGGACACTCGTTGTGGCTCGGGTTCTGTTTGCGTTTGGTGTCTCGTCAGTTTCCCTGTGGCGCCCTGATTTAAGCTTTACAAGTTTAGCTGGCACTACCGGTCAGATTGATTGAAATACAGGGGCTCTCTGACTGAATGATTGGTTATGAACTTCCCGTAGGTTGTCAGTTCTGCCTACGAAGAAGCGTTTTCTGTTCGTTATTTTTCCACCTTTGGTTGTGTCAGTAGGTATTCAGATTGTGGTGGAGAAGGTTATTCGAAGATCTTGAGTACCTACATAAATATCTCGTGGCAGAGTCCATTGCGCATGACTATGTTGAGGGTGTGTCTTGGTGTGTTGCTTATGTGCATCAAGGGCCAGGTGTGTTTCTTAAGATCGATATTTCTTTAATCCGTGCTGATTGTCAATATATCGTTTTCTGCGAGACACATAGGCAGCGTGAAGTCAAAAGTATCTATGTTGCTAACACAAGCAGCTCTTTATTCGTACGAAGTAATGAGTGCTATCGATGGGGGAGCTGAAGGTAATTCTATATTTCCTGATTTCGAGAAGACTTTGTAACATCCCCTTAGAAAAAATTAGTGAATTCCTGTGCTGATAAAAATCTTACGTTATTTGATTTTCAAACAGCTGAGCAGAACTGAACGTACTCAGACATTTCTCTCTTCACTTATTCTGATCAACACTAAACTTACACACAATATTTTTAGCGCAATGCAATCTGACTTTCAATAATCCCTACAAAAGAATGGCCCTGACTAACAATAACCGGTACCTTTCATGAATCACTTACCTCACAAAAATCTTCGTTACTCGAACTACTGCAATACAGCGAGCGTCCATACTGCCAGCTAAATAAAAGATTCTAACCACTGAAGGCACTAACTACTGATAGGCATAGTTAGGAAATGAAAGATTTTGATAGAGAACAAACAATGTATTTACTTTAACAATATTCTAAAGTCATCATATATATCAGTTCGTGATGTGCAGTATTACAAATTTACTCTTTCTGATGGACACACGTCCAGATCGTCCGCTCTCAAAATTCTGCCATCTCTCTCCCCACATCCACCACTGCTAGCGGCTCACCTCCAACTGCGCAACGCTACATGCTGATCGCATCCAACTGCACAACAGTTCAATAGTGAATATTCCAACAATGCCAACCAGCCACAGACTGCACACAGCACAGTCAGAGATTTTCATACAGAACGCTACGTGACGTTACCAAAATAAAAACCTAAACAGCCCACTTACATAGCCTCCATGCTCCCCACAAAAATTTTTACAAATACTTATGGGCAGTGGCCAATACAGATTTAAAAAAATTTTTCATAATTACAATAACAAAGATATCAAACGCACACACTTATTGATACACTGTTGGTCAAAAGCAAAAATTTTCTCACAGTCCATAAAGACAGTCCTCATTATTCATCACAGCAGTAATTGCAGTTTTTTTCTCAAAGTCTGAGCAGTAAAATAAAATGCTCACGGAAGTAGTGGATTTCATTGCAGTCTTGAAGAAGTAGTGCTGTCCTTCCAACGGAAAGACAATGCTGACTCTTAACATGCAGACAGGTAATGGGCCACAACAGAGCAAACCCACAGCAGAGTTAGTCGAAGTTTTGAAGAATATTGGTAGGTAGGTCATCACAGAGCAGACCCACTGTAGTCCTGGTGGATAGTATGGTATTGGTGAGTCATCAAAGGTGTAGACCCACTGTAGTTCTTGTAGAGCCCATCTGTTGCGACTGTGCGGGTGCACAATCACCATTAAAGAGTCTTGCAGACAATATAGCAAGTCCATAAACCACCACTTGTGCACTCAGAAACTTTTTGGTATGTCCTTAGAACCAGCAATGCTGTTAACCAGTCCCTTGCTGAATTATCAACACAATTGTGAGCACTAACAGCCCCTTTTTTTCACATATTGTGCATACACTATGACCAACAGAACGTGTGCAGTGAAATGAAACTTAATTTGAAGAGCTGATGTCTATACAATTATAAATGTATGAGAATACATACATTTATAAAGTATGAGAATACAACTACAAAGGTACAAAATACATCATTAAAGAACATAACAATATATTTATAGTAATACAGGCTTTGCAAAAGAATCGAAATAACATATACATCAATGTTACAGGAAGTATGACATAAGTAAATACATAAAAGATCAGAATAACTTTCGAAACATCAACTTCACACATGAGCATTAAAACAAAACAGAATAAATAATGCCTAAACATCTTTGCAAAGTAAATAACATATTGTTAGAAAAATTCTACAACATAGCTCTTATAAGATAAACACATAAAGACAGGAAGAACACAAATACACAAGGGTACACAAACACATAGCGGAATAACACAAAAGGAAGGACACGGTTACTGCAGTATTTTGCAAACAAAACTTTCTTTACTTCTTGGAGAGCCCTCTTCGTTCATCATTATTGCCAAAATGTCCTATCTATACCTGCTATCTGTATTCTATTCATATCCTCTTTCAAAATAATTATTCTTCATTGTACAGCACCCTTTTTTTTTACAAACTTTTTTCGTGTAACTTCTCAATGCATTTCTTCCAATTCATTGCAACTCATTCTCTTATACAGCCTACCCGCTCTTAAGCTAACTTTTATCTACTGAGCTCAGATGCATAAACTAAGGGACGAGGCAATGCAGCAGTACAAAACAATTAACACAAACAGCAATGACAAAAAAATGCAAACTGACAAAGCTAACAGCAATAAATATGTATTAGCAAAGCAAATGCAACATTACAACTAATATGAGCCAATGTGCAGCAACAAGAAGAATAGGTCAGTAGTAAAACTGGCTTAACAAAGTAATACAAAGTGAAATTCAGTAGCACTATGCATGGCAAACAGCAGTAGCAAGTGCAATAACTTATACCAAAATATGAGATAGCTCAAGCGGAAAAAATAGTACACTAAAGACAACAATGCAGATAAGGGACATGTCTATTCACATCTTAATGTCTATGTCATTAAAGTGGTGCACCACAACAACTTATTCTACAAAAAAAAATTACCAAGTACTTGAAGAGAAAATTATGTATGCAGTTACTGTTATTAGTCCCTTCTTATTGGTCTTTCCTTTCCAAGTGCTCATTTTTCGAAGAATGTGGATCATAAAATTATTATTTAATAGACCTGTTGACAGTAAGTGTTCACATTAGCAAATCCATTTCATTTTATTTTATAAAGCCAATGCTGCAACAGAGCTGGAAACCAGGTATCAATTGAAATAAGCAACTATGTACAAAGCAAAGCATAAAAACATCATTAAATAGCCATGTGGCATTTCATAAGTTAGTAGAAATTCTCTCAACTGTTGTAGAAAGACACTTGTCACAATCAGGCATATAGATGTAAGAATATTTCCTATCAATTCATAAGCATTTCAGTAAGTAGCACAAAGTAAGAGCTCCACAGTATATTCATATGTTTCCAAGTAACAGTGTGTTACATTTGCGATGCTTTCTACAAAGGAATGTCAATAGCGAGGTTAATGGCCTCTTTTTTCTCCGCCTAATGGCTTTTTCTGCAGGTGACTGGTGCAGCTGGGCGCCCACAATGCATTACGTCAAGGTCACTTAGCTTTCTTACCCAAAAATTTACGATAGCAGTTTCCACTACAGTTACAGTGTCATATAAAAAATTTGACAGATCGAAAAATTACAGTAGAAATGAATAGAAACGAAATCTCATGACTACCAATGTTGTGATACATTCACGCATGTACATACGTTTCATAACTCTTAAAGTATGGTTCTTGGTTTTCCAACATCCTTTTTCACAAACCACTACTCATTATTCGTTATCTTATTACACATACACATATTTGTCGACACTTCTTCAATATTTCATCATAATAAATATGTAGCATAATCAAATTCCTCATACAGCATCAGGTTATTGACCATAAACATACCTCAACAGCACAATACACATCATTGTCGTAATAATAACACCATAACAGATCAATCACATTTCAAAATTGTTGAAGGATCTTTCAGTAATTTCAAAACCTTCAATAAAATCATCTACCTCAAACGTACTTCAAAAATCGTGATCCCTTACCAAATACTACATTTAAAGCTCTCATAGTATCACAATGGTTCCAAAAAAGTATGAACAGTTCACAAAGTACAGAAAAAATACAATTTCGTAAGTAAGAAGTTATCCAACTGTGTAATTGCGTAAACATCTGACACTGACATAGTAAAAAAATGTTAGTTTCTCTGTAAAATAATCAGATAGCTGTGTAATTCTGTGTGAGA
This sequence comes from Schistocerca nitens, assembly GCF_023898315.1. Classification (NCBI taxonomy): domain Eukaryota; kingdom Metazoa; phylum Arthropoda; class Insecta; order Orthoptera; family Acrididae; genus Schistocerca; species Schistocerca nitens. The sequence continues at coordinate 637,060,409 of NC_064617.1, forward strand.
GAAATATGGTACCAATGTGTAAAGTTGTATAATGAAATATCATATTAGCTAGGGCTCCTAGCGCTCGCCACACGCTTAGCATACAAAGTACATCTACATACATACTCCGCAATCCACCATACAGTGCATGGCGGAGGGTACCTCGTACCACAACTATCATCTTCTCTCCCTGTTCCACCCCCAAACAGAACGAGGGAAAAATGACTGCCTATATGTCTCTGTACGAGCCCTAATCTCTCTTATCTTATCTTTGTGGTATTTCCACGAAATGTGAGTTGGTGGCAGTAAAATTGCACTGCAGTCAGCCTCAAATTCTGGTTCTCTAAATTTCCTCAGTAGCGATTTACGAAAAGAACGCCTCCTTTCCTCTAGAGACTCCCACCCGAGTTCCTGAAGCATTTCAGTAACACTCGCATGATGATCAAACCTACCAGTAACAAATCTAGCAGCCCGCCTCTGAATTGCTTCTGTCCTCCCTCAATCCGACCTGATAGGGATCCCAAACGTTCGAGGAGAACTCAAGAATAGGTCGTATTAGTGTTTTATAAGCGGTCTTCTTCACAGATGAACCACATCTTCCCAAAATTCTACCAATGAACCGAAGACGACTATCCGCCTTCCCCACAACTGCCATAACATGCTTGTCCCATTTCATATCGCTCTGCAATGTTACGCCCAAATATTTAATCGACGTGACTGTGTCAAGTGCTACACTGCTAATGGAGTATTCAAACATTACAGGATTCTTTTTCCTATTCATCTGCATTAATTTATATTTATCTATATTTAGAGTTAGCTGCCATTCTTTACACCAATCACTAATTTTGTCCAAGTCATCTTGTATCCTCCTACAGTCGCTCAACGGCAACACCTTCCCGTACACCACAGCATCATCAGTAAACAGTCGCTCATTGTTATCCACCCTATCCAAAAGATCATTTATGTAGATAGAAAACAATAGCAGACCTACCACACATCCCTGGGGCATTCCAGATGATACCCCCACCTCCGATGAACACTCACCATCGAGGACAACGTACTGGGTTCTGTTACTTAAGAAGTCTTTGAGCCACTCACATACTTGGGAACCAATCCCATATGCTCGTACCTTAGGTAGGAGTCTGCAGTGGGGCACCGAGTCAAACGCTTTCCTGAAGTCAAGGAATATGGCATCCATCTGATACCCTTCATCCATGGTTCAGAAGATATCATGTGAAAAAAAGGGCGAGTTGCGTTTCGCAGGAGCGATGCTTTCTAAAGCCGTGCTGATGCATGGACAGCAACTTCTCTGTCTCAAGGAAATTCATTATATTCGAACTGAGAATATGTTCGAGAATCCTGCAACAAACCGAAGTTAACGATATTGGTCTGTAATTTTGAGGATCCGTTCTTGTACCCTTCTTATAGACAGGCGTCACCTACGCTTTTTTCCAGTCGCTTGGGACTTTACATTGGGCAAGACATTCGCGATAAATGCAAGCTAAGTAAGGAGCTAATGTAGTAGAATACTCTCTGGCGATTTATTTATTTTCAACCCATTCAGCTGCTTCACAACCCCAGAGATGTTTATCACTATGTCCTCCATACGGGAATCTGTACGAGTCTCGAACGGCGGTATGTTTGTACGATCCTCCTGTGTGAAAGATGTCTCAAATACTAAATTTAAAATTTCAGTTTTCGTTTTGCTGTCTTCCGTTGCCAGGCCAGACTGATCAGTGAATGACTGGATGGAAGCCTTCGACCCGCTTACCGATTTTACTTAAGACCATGTAAGTAGGCTGTTTAGGTTTTTTTATTGGTAACGCCACCTCTGTATAAAAATCACTGGCTGTGCTGTGTGCAGTCTGTGGCTGCTTTTCATTGTTGTAATACTCGCCATTGTAGTGTTAGGCAGCTGGCTGTGAACAGCGCGTAGCGTTGCGCAGTTGGAGGTGAGCCGCCAGCAGTGGTGGATGTGGGGAGAGAGATGGCGGAGTTTTGTAATTTGTCATGAACTGATATGTATGATGATATCAAGGTAAATACATTCTTTGTTCTCTATTAATATCTTTCATTTGCTAACTATCCCTATCAGTAGTTAGTGCCTTCCTTAGTTTGAATCTTTTATTTAGCTGGCAGTAGTGGCGCTCGCTGTATTGCAGTAGTGGGAGTAACCAAGATTTTTGTGAGGTAAGTGATTTGTGAGACGTATAGGTTAATGTTAGTCAGGGCCATTCTCTTGTAGAGAATTTTGAAAGTCAGATTGCGTTGCGCTAACAAAATATTGTGTGTTGAAGGTCAGATTGCGTTGCGCTATAAATATTGTGTGTCAGGTTAAGCACAGTCCTGTAAAATTGTTCAAAGGGGACGTTTCACATGTCGACCCTTAGCCTAGGATACCTCACTGGAATCTTCTGATTTTTTCTTGTAGTTTGTGTAATTAGTGTAGATTTTGTTTATTGCTAGTGCGTAATTCTAGAGAGAATCTCCTTTGTAGTTGTAGTTTTTCATTGTTGTATAGTAAAATAGTTGTGGCATGCATGTAGATTTGCACCAAGTATTTCGCAGCTGCAATTAACTAGATATTATTTTCAGTGTTATGTTAATGTGTTCTCTTAATTTTGCTCTTCAAATTGTGCTTTTCTGTGTTGTCGTGTGAAATACTGTGACAATAATGGCGTGTGAAAAACGTAATACTAGGCTCCAAAGTAAACTGAGAAATGACAGTAAAAATGAAAGCAGTGTGTTAGCGTCACCGAGTAATGAATTAACTGATGTTCAAAATAGTAATTTAGTAATTGTGCATAGGGAAATGGAGCGGGCGGCAAACAATGGCGTAGGCGGTGAAACAATTAGTGAAGAGGGAAGCATTATCGATCGATCGGTCGGCGACAGCTCGCTTCAGGAATCCGAAATGACAGGAAACAATCTCACAAATGCTGTGGATTCAGGATTTGGGTCCTCACCGTTTTCTCAAATAAGTCAAGACACATTTTCTGCTTGTCAAAATGTGAATGTTGCCGGTGCAACTTCACTGCCGAAAAACACTGAGGAACGTGTTTCAGACACCAGTGCATTGTTATTACAATTAATGCAACAAATGGAACAAAAGCTTGAACAATTAGACACAATTGAACAAAATCAGAAACAAATGGAACAAAATCAGAGTCAAACACAGCACCAGTTAGACGCAATGGAACAAAATCTTCACACCACGCTTGAACAAACACGTGAAGATTTAACTACTGAGTTACATAACATCGAATCGAAATGTCAAAAAGTATGTAATGACGTAAAAACACAAATTTGTGAGCATTTTCAACCTATTTTTTCGCGGCATGAAAATGCACTACAGAATCACGAAGCAGCCATAAAAGAACTGCAAACTATTGTTCATGAAAATCATGAGACCTTGCAAGCTAAATTTGACTCAGTTGCATCTACCGATTCGGTTACGCAACTTGCAAAAACTCAGGAAAACTTAAAGGACACAGTAGATACTCTGAAACTTGGTTCAGAAAAACTCACTGAGGAAATGTGTTCACTATCGGAGAAAGTAGCCGAACTTTCGGATCAGTTCACTAACTTATCTACGAAGGTAGATGATAATCTGAACGACACAAAACCGGTAGTCTTTAATGACACAGAAGAGTTCGAACAAATTAGGAAACTGAAACAAAATCTGAATCAAATTAATACGCAACACCAAAGAGAAATCCGGGAAGTTCAAGATCAGCTGACACAGGTAATACAAGAATTACGTATTTCAGAGGACACTCGCGCTCCAACACGGGAAGAGGGACTTAGAAATACGGAAAAGCCGCAAAATAATAACACAGGGCATTTCGGAAGTTATGAAAGAAATTGGCAATGTGCACCGAATTTTGAGATGGAACGGCCGACACGACCTAACAATGACCGATATGCGACTCACCGACATGATGATTTTGACTATAAGCTGTTCATTACTACACGTAAATTCAAAACATTTAAGAATTCTGGCAACGACATTCATCCACAAGCATGGCTCCATCAATTCTCTCATGGTTTTCCTCCCAACTGGTCATTAGAACACAGATTAGAATTTATGTGTGGCTACTTAGAGAATGAACCAGCTGTAAGAATGCGATCGGTCATTCACGATTGCCACAGTGAAGGAGAATTTTACCATGCCTTCCTCTCAGCATATTGGTCTCAAGCCACACAAGACCGAGTAAAACATAGCATCATAATAATGAAACGTTTCGAACAATCTGAATTTTCCAGTATTATGAAATATTTTGAAGACATGTTGCATAAGAATCAGTATCTTTCAAACCCATACAGCCCCTCAGAACTCATCCGAATTTGCTTAATCAAACTGCCTGAACATTTACGACATATTATTTTGGCAGGACGTTGCAAAGACGACATTGAAGCATTTCAGGGACTCTTACAAGAATTAGAAATTGACACTGACAGTCGCCGGATGCGAAAACAGGAAAACAATCACTACAGGTCACATACGTCACAATTCCGTGACGACAGAAACAAGAACTGGACACGACAAGGCTATTCTCACAACACAAATCGTGACCAAAACAGACACCACCCGTATGACAACCGTTGGCAGAGTAGTAATAGTTACAGAGAAAGATCGCATTTCCGAAGTAATGACTATCACAGAGACAATCAGAGAAACAGACAATATGGGAACCAAAACAATTATTATCAAGGGAGGCAGAATAACTTCAGACGCAACAGTTCGGCGCACAGTTACGATTCAGGGAGAAATTCTCCACCACGTGACGGACAAGGAAGAAACTACGGAACCTACCGACATGACGACAGACGATATATTCGTAACGACAGACCTGAATTGCATCAGAACTGGCGGGATTTAAACACGGCAGGGCCCTCTCGGCAAGGCGAATTTGTAGAAGTTCGGTCTCCGAATCCCATTAACGACGCGCGCCAACAAAGAGGCAGGCACTGACCCGCACAGCAGGCAGCCGCGTGCGCCGGCTGGCTCCGAGATAAATAACATAGCGCTAACCTTGAGAAAAATTCCAGTGTTCCTTACCGACGTATACCGCATGACAATTGCAATCAAGTTCAAACTCTGAGTACTATGAAGAGTAAAGGATTTCACCACACTTCACATATAAAACCGCTCATTGAGAGATAATCTGCTTTTTAACTTAGTCTTTGCTATAAAATTTTTCACTTTACATTACTAGTACTGCTAATGAGATTTTAATGCAACATTTTGGTTTATTTGAAAATACATTCTGAATTTAAAGTGCTTTCTGAGAGATACTAGATGACACAGTGGTTAGTTTATGTGACACGATTTTATCACGACGCTACTAATGAGTGACAATTTACAATGTTGCTTTTGCGGTGTTTCTGTCTTATATCTGCACAGTTTTTCTGTTTTATTCTGGAAAGTAAAACATGTTTTAGTAGTAACTCTTGTGGTATAGCAACAATGAGACAGCCTTTTTCGTGGTACAACAATACGTTACAGTACAGTACTTTCTTCATCACAACAATAAGCGTAATAACTACGATATCTATACGCAAAGCATTTCACTTTTGTTTATCATGAGGTAAGTACATTGACTTCTGCAGAACTTAGCTTTCGGAGGACGATAACTACGACACTTCCACAGAATTATCTTACAACAAGACGCACATTTAGCGCTACAGGACACGTATTTGAGTGATTAATCTTATACTTAAAACACTTAATTACAAAGAAAGTTTTCCGTGATACATTTCATTCCATTGCTGTAATTTGTAACACCTGAGGGTATAATTACATTTATCCTCAGGGGGTACACGCCTACTTTCTGTACCATGTGTTTGGCACGCACAAGGAGCCCTAGCTAATATGGTATTTGCTTATACAACTTCACACATCGGTACCGTATTCCTCTAACACATAATTACACAGCTATCTGATTATTTGACAGAGATAAACATTTTTTTTACTACATCAGTGACACATGTTTACGCAATTACACAGTTGGGTAACTTCACACTTATGAAACTGTATTTTGTCTGTACTTTGTAAACTGTTCATATTTTTTCAGAACCATTGTGATACTATGAGAGCTTTGAATGATATATTTGGTATGGGATCATGATTTTAAAGTATGTTTGAGGTAGATGACACTATTGAAATGAGCAGAGAATTTTTTTTAAAGTTTTGATATTATTGGAGGAAGCTACGATGATTTTGAGATTTGACTGAGGTGTTATGATGTTATTTTTACGACGACGATGTGTATTATGCTGCTGAGGTATGTTTATGGTCAAGAAGCTGATGCTATATGAGGAATTTGATTATGCTACGTATTTCATGTAATGAAATATTAAAGAAGCGTCGACGAATTTGTATATGTGTAATAAGGTAAGGAGTAATGAGTAGCGGTTAGGAACTCTGCCTTGTGAAGACGTATGTTGGAAACCGAGAATTGTACTTTTAGAATTATGAAATGTGTGTAAATGCGTGAATGTATCACAATGCTGACGAATATTTTTTTTTGGACACTTATATTTATAGGATTTTGTTTCTACAGATTTGCAACGCTAATTCTTGACCTGTGAAATATTTTTATATGAGACTGTCGCTGTAGCGAAAACTGCTGTCGTAAATATTTCGTTAAGAAAGGTAAGTGACCTTGATGTAATGCGTTGTGGCGCACAGCTGGGCCAGACGCCCGGAGAAAAAGCCATTAGGTGGAGAAAAAAAGTGGCCATTAACCTCACTTCTGACATTCCCTTGTAGAAAGCATCGTAAAAACGACACGGTCGAACTTGAAAACATATGATTACACTGGATGCCTAATGAAATGACGAGAAATATTTTTATGTCTATACACCTGATTATGACTACTGTCTCTCTAGTTGATAGATTTTTCTACTAACTTATGAAATGTCACATGACTATTGACTGATATTTTTATGCTTTGCCTTTCATAGTTGCTTATTTCATTTGATATCTAGTTTCCAGCTGTGTTGCAGCATGGGTTTTATATAAAAAAATAAAAAAAATAAAAATAAAAAAATTCATTTGCTAATGTGGACACTTTCTGTCAACAGATCTATTAAATAATTATTTTATGACCCACATTCTTCGAAAAAGGAGCTCTTGGAATGGAAAGAACAATAAGAAGGGACTAATAACAGGAACTGCATACATAATTTTCTTTTCAACTACTTGGTAATTTTTTTTCGTAGAGTAAGTTTTTGTGATGCATCACTCTAGTGTTAAGATGTGACATAGGTATTAGACATGGCCATTTTTACTGTAATATTTATTCTGCTTGAGCTATGTCATGTTTAGGTATAAGTTGCTGCTGTTTGCCAGGCATAGTGTTATTGAATTTGACTTTGTATTATTCTGTTAAGCCAGTTTTACTAATGATTTAATTTTATTGTTTGCTGCACATTGCCTTAGATTAGTTGTAATATTACAATTGATTTGCTAATTTCTTAATGCTGCTTGCTTCGCAAATCTGCGTTTTTTTTCATTGCTGTTTATATTACTTGTTTTATGTGATGCTGCATTGCCTCGTTCCTTAGTTTAGCATCTGAGCTCAGTAGATTTAAGTTAGCTTAAGAGGGGGTAGACTATATAAGAAACTAACTATGATGAATTGGAAGAAATACATTGAAAATCTATAAGAAAATGGTTTGGCCAAAACAGTATTTTGAAATAGGATATGAACCATAAAAAGTAGGGTTTAGGGACAACAGGTTTAGGTAGGATTTTCTTGGAAATAAATGATGAAGTAAGATAATGGAAAATAAATAATGAGGTAAGAAATATGTGAACATATATATACAGAAAGCATGCTTGAATAGGATTTTTTTGGTGGAAACAAATGTGGAAATAAGACGAAAGATCTATGGAATGAAGTTTTGGGTTGGACTGCAGTACCAAAAGTTACACTGAAAACGAACCCTGTCCTTTCCATTGTGTTATCCCCCTATGTGTTTGTGTACCCTTGTGTATTTGTTTTCTTCCTGTCTCTGTGTAGTTTCATAGAATTTTTTCTTTTCTAATACTATTCACCATGATGAGGAATACTGTTATCCTCAAATATAATTGGTATTAATAATATGTTATTTACTTTGTAAAGATGTTAGACATTAGTAATTCTGTTCTGTTTTAATGCTCATGTGTGAAGTCGATGTTTCAATAATTATTCTGATCTTTTATGTATGTACTTATGTCAAAATTCCTATACCATTGATGTATATGTTATTTCGATTCTTTTGTAAAGCCTGTACTACAAATGTTATCTGTATTGTTATGTTCTTGAATGATGTGTTTTGTACCTTTGTTATTGTGTTCTTATGTTATAAAATTGTACTTGTCACCAGTTCATCATATTATTAACTTGTAAGTTACATTTCACTGCACACGTTTCTGTTGGTCATAGTATATGGACAATATGTGAGAAGTAGGGACTGTTAGTGTTTGTATGTGTGTTAATAATTCAGCAAGGGACTGGATAACAGCATTGCTGGTTCTAAGGACAATTCCAAAAACTTTGTGAGTGCACAAGTGGTGGTTATGGACTTGCTATATTCTCCGCAAGACTCTTCGATGGTGATTGTGCGCCTGCACAGTCGCAACAGATGGCTGCTGGCCATCTCTACAAGGACTACATTGGGGCTGCATCTTTGCTGACTCACCAGTACCATTATTTCTGCAAGGACTGCAGTGGGTCTGCGCCTCTGGTGGCCCACCAATACCGTAATCTCTACCAGGACTACAGTGGGTCTGCTCTGTGATGACCTACCAAACGATATTCTTCAAAACTTCGATTGACTCCGCTGTGGGTTTGCTCTGTTGTGGCCCATTACCTGTCAGCATGTCAAGAGTCAGCACTGTCTTTCCGTTGGAAGGACAACGCTACTTCTTCAAGACTGCATGGAAATCCACTACTTCCGTGTGCATTTTCTTTTACTGCTCAGACTTTGAAAAAAAAAACACTCCTATTTTACCGTCATGAACGATCAGGACTGTCTTTATGGACTGTGAGAAAATTTGAGCTTTTGACCAACATTGTATCAATAAGGGTGTGCATTTGATTTCTTTGTTATTGTAATTATGAAAAAATTTTTCAAATCTGTATTGGGCACTGCCCAAACCAATTTGTAAATTTTTTTGTGGGGAGCATGGGGGCTATGTAAGTAGGCTGTTTAGGTTTTTTTATTGGTAACGCCACCTCTGTATAAAAATCACTGGCTGTGCTGTGTGCAGTCTGTGGCTGCTTTTCATTGTTGTAATACTCGCCATTGTAGTGTTAGGCAGCTGGCTGTGAACAGCGCGTAGCGTTGCGCAGTTGGAGGTGAGCCGCCAGCAGTGGTGGATGTGGGGAGAGAGATGGCGGAGTTTTGTAATTTGTCATGAACTGATATGTATGATGATATCAAGGTAAATACATTCTTTGTTCTCTATTAATATCTTTCATTTGCTAACTATCCCTATCAGTAGTTAGTGCCTTCCTTAGTTTGAATCTTTTATTTAGCTGGCAGTAGTGGCGCTCGCTGTATTGCAGTAGTGGGAGTAACCAAGATTTTTGTGAGGTAAGTGATTTGTGAGACGTATAGGTTAATGTTAGTCAGGGCCATTCTCTTGTAGAGAATTTTGAAAGTCAGATTGCGTTGCGCTAACAAAATATTGTGTGTTGAAAGTCAGATTGCGTTGCGCTATAAATATTGTGTGTCAGGTTAAGCACAGTCCTGTAAAATTGTTCAAAGGGGACGTTTCAACCAGAATTTCCTTGGGTTTTCAGCAAGATCTTTTGCTAAGGTATGACGGTGGTAGTGGTTGAATGCTTCGCCTTCGCTCTTCTTACAGCAACACGAATCTCTACTAACTTTTGCCTGTCCTCATTCTCCCGATCTTTCTTGTACTGCGAGTGCAACTGCCTTTGCTCCCTGAGCATTCTCCGAAATGCGCTGTTAAACCACGGTGGGTCTTTTCCGTCCGTAACCCACTTTTTCGGCACATACTTGTCCAATGCGTGATTTACAATGTGTTTAAATTTGCCCATAACTCTTCCACTTCCATTGTACCGGAAGTAAATGAGGTCGATTCATTTACGAAGTGGGATGCTAACAACTGCTTATCTGCTCTTTCTACTAAGAATACTCTCCTAGCCTTCTTGACCGACTTTTCAACCTTCGTGACCATAGTCGTAATGACAACATTATGATCACTAATCCCTGTTTCAACACTGACACCGTCGATGAGGTCTGGTCTGTTCGTGGCTACCAGATCTAAAATATTTCCATTGAGTGTTGGCTGTCGATTTAGCTACTCAAGACAGTTTTCGGATAATGTATTCAAAAGTAATTCACACGACGGCTTGTCTGTACCACCTGTAATGAATCCATAGACATCCCAGTCTATACTAGGTAGGTTGGAGTCGCCTCCGACTAATATAGCATGATCCGGGTACTTCTGCGATACAGAATGTAGACTCCCTTTGAATGATTCTCTAAGTGTCATAGTGGAACCTGGTGGCCGGTAATAACACCCAACAATTAACTTTATTTCCCCTAGCTCTGTTAAACATGTCCAGATAACTTCGCAATCACACTCTACTTTGACCTCCGTAGACACAATATTTTTGTCAACTGCAATGAGGACACCACCTCCTACAGTGGCTAATATGTCTTTCCGATACACGTTCCAACCCTCACTAAATATTTCAGATCTTCCTATCTCAGGGTTCAGCCAGGTCTCAGTCCCGAGAATAATTTGCTCGCCACACGCTTCCTGGAGGGCAGTAAATTCAGGAACTTTATTCCGAACACTCTGAAAATTTACTGCTAATATCTTGATAGCTGAAGTGTCTTTACACTGAGCGCGTCCTGACTTCCCTGCCTGCATGTCGGCTGGTGAGTGTTCATCAGGACACCTCACACTACTGCCTAGCCTAAAAAAAACCCATGTGCACGCCACAAGTACTTTGCTACACGAGTAGCCACTTCCTTTGTGTAGTGCACCCCTGACCTATCTAGGGCCGTCCTACAATTCCCCACCCAATAGTGCAAGTCTAGAAATCTGCGGCCAATACCGTCACAGAGTCGATGAAGCCTCTGGTTGAGACCCTCCACTCGGCTCCAAACCAAAGGACCCCGATCCACTCTGGGAACGATTCTGCAAATGTAGAGCTCTGCTTGCACCCGGCGTGCGAGGCCAGCGGTCTTCACCAAATCCGCCAACCACCTGTACGAACTGAGGATCGCCTCAGAACCCAAGCGACAGGCATCATATGTGCCGATGTGAGCAACTACTTGCACACGACTGCACGCTGTACGCTCGATAGCCACAGGCAAGGCCGCCTCCACATCTTGGATGAGGCCCCCTGGCAGACAAACCGAGTGCACGTTGGATTTCTTTCCAGCCCTGTACGCTATTTCCCTAAGGGGCTCCATCACCCACCAAATATTGGAGCTCCCAATAACCAGCAAGCCTTTGCCCCCGTGTGCCTGCTCGGGCCCTGCTGAAGGAGCGGCCACCTGCCCACTGACAGGACGAACGGGCGAGGCCAGCAAGACAGCCTCCACATTAACCCTCCGCCTCAAGCAACGCGAACGCGTTGCAGTCCGCCACTCACCCCAACGTGCCGGGTTCACTAGAAGGAGCCACGGCGGCTGTCAGCGGTCGCATCAAGCGACACCTGGGGTGTCTCAAGCGACGCGCCCGACCCTCCGCCGTCGCTGAACCTCGAGGCAGCAGCCTGAAGGCGGCTGACCGTGGCCAACAGCACGCTCAGCTGCTCGCGAACCGCAGCCAGTTCCTCCTGCGCCCACACACAGCACGCGTAGGTGTGTACCCCCTGAGGATTAATGTAATTATACCATCAGGTGTTACAGATTACATCAATCGAATGAAATGAATCATTGAAAACATTCTTTGCATCTTTGTGATTCAAAAATCTTTAAAAATAAATGTTTTAAGTACAAAAATTAATCACTCACATGCGTGTCCTGTAGTGCTAAATGTGCGTCTTGTTGTAAGATAATTCTGTGGAAGTGTCGTAGTTATCGTCCTCCATAAGCAAAGTTCTGCTGAAGTCAATGTACTTACCTTGTAATAACCAAAAGTGAATTGCTATGCGTATAGACATCGTAGTGATTACGTACATTGCTATGATCAAGAAGGTACTATACTGTAATGTATTGTTGTGCTACGAATAAAGCTGCCCCATTGTAGCTATACCACCAAAGTTACTACTAAAACATGTTTAACTTTCCAGCAGAATTCAGAAAAACTGTGAAGATATAAAACAGGTACAGCGCAAAACCAATAATATAAATTGTGTCACTCATTGGTAGTGTCGTGATATAATTGTGTAGCTGTCAAATAAACTAAATACTAAGTCATCTTTAATCTCACAGAAAGAACTTCAAATAAAGAATGTCTTTTCAAGTAAACCAAAATGTTGCATTAAAATCTCATTCGCAGTATATGTTCTACGTATGTAAGCCGTATATTCGTTACGTAATCGTGGAACTAACAAGCAAGAATATACAAATAACAACCCTGTGTCGTCTGTTCACTATAACAACGCATTCATAATTACTGTTTAAATAGGTTCTCTTGGTTCTTGACTGGATAGTTAACTTCAAACATTGTTGCATGTTAACAGTTTCTAAGAAGGACAAAGCGTACTAGTAACGTGAAGTGAAAAATTTTATGGCAAAGACTAAGTTAAAAAGCAGATTATCTTTCAATAAATGGTTTTACACGTGAAATGTTGTGCAAACCTTTACTCTTCCTAGTACGCAGAGTTTCAACTTCAACGCAATTATCATGTGGTATACATCGGATTCTGTAAGGTCCATTGTAAACCAGAAAGAATTTGTGACTCAAGTGTTTCTTCTTATGTGACAATGAATGAGCTTTAATGAGAACTTTATGACCAATATATAGTTTCTTTGCATTTGCTTTGCTGTGTAGTTTTCTCCTTTTGTCTGCAGCAGAATTTATATTTTTAATAGCCAAATCAATTATGTCTTTGTGTCGAAGTTTACGGGTATTCGGAAAAGGTACAAGCTCTCTGATTCTGTTTGGTGGTTCTTCATTCTTCAGTACAAAATAGGTTGTAAAGCAGTGGAGTCATGAGGCGTTTCATTAGCACATTTTGAAATAAGTGTAGATATCTGTCCCAATGCTGATGCTTTCTGTGACAATAAAGTCTGCAAAGCTTATTGATTTCTTTCATAATCTGTTCAGACGTGTTACAATGTGGCGAGTTCAATGAAATAAAAACAGGTTTCATTTTATGATTCCGAAGCATGCGTGACCAAACAGCAGATCTGAATTGCGGTCCGTTATCTAAAACGACTTTACTAACGTGTCCAACTTCACGTAAGAAATTTTTAACAAAGGCGTTGGATACAGACCGTCCAGTGGCTTTACGTAACGATGTGAAAGAAACAAATTTTGAAGTAAGTTCAACAGCGACTAGAACGTACGAAAATGCATTCGATGTTCTGACAAGGGGCCCAAGAGATGAACAGCAGCAAATTCTTTTAATTTAGAAGGAATGAAAGGAGACAACGGAGCACGGTGTGAGATAGTAGATGGTTTCGCCTTTTGACAAAGTTTACAAATAGACAAGACTCTTCGAATTCTCTTTTCCATGTTGTTAAAATAACAAGTCGTCCGAAGAATATAATAACATTTTCGTGCACCAAAATGTGCGGAGCTGAAATGAATCTACCAAATGAGCTTATTAACAAAATCGTCTGGAATGCAAAGTACCCATAACTTGTCATCAACAGTGCAGCGTTTGATGAGTATGTTGTTTCTAACCATATAATAATGCTGAATCTGTGTGTGTGTCTTTTCATGCCATTTACTTTTGATGTCTTTCCAAATCGGATCTTTATCTTGTTCATGAGTAATCTCCTTTAAAGATTTGGTGATGAAGTTTTCAAATGTGACTTTCTGATTGTAAAGAATACTGAAATTTTTCTCGAGGTTGTCTTCTGTGTTACTTTTCTCAAGCCCAGCCAGTGCGCGTGACAGTGCGTCCGCAACAATGTTCTCCTTGCCGGGAATGTAGACCATTGTGAAGTGGAATTCTAGCAGAAGCAATGCCCAACGTTGCAACCTGTTATGATTTAATTTTGAAGACATAAGAAATTGTAATGCACGATGATCACTGTATACTTTTACGTGCTTACCAGAAAGAAAGAAACGTAATTTGTTAAATGCTGCCCAAACGATAGCTAAAGCTTCTAATTCAGCAACGGAATAATTTTTTTCAGATTTTATTAGCACTCGGCTAGAAAAAGCAATGGTTTTCTGAACAGTAGTGTCATTTTCTATGGCTTCTTGAAATGAATGCGCATGAAGACAGACTTTAGAAGAATCCGTGCTAATGCAGAAATCTTGTGACAGATCTGGATGAGCTAGTATTGGCACGTTAAATAGTGCTTCTTTCAAAGAATTGAATTCCAACTGTGCCTGTTCGTCCCAGTCCCAAATAGTATTTTTTCCAGTGAGAGAGCAAAGTTTTGGTGTAACTAGAATTTGCATATTCAGAAAACGGCGGTAAAAATTTACTAGACCTAGAAAACTGTGAACTTTTCTTTTTGTGGATGAAACTGGAATGGCTCTGATTGCTTCTAACTTTTCAGGGTCTGGCTGAATGCCTTCAGAATAAATTATATGTCCCAAAAGTCTCACCTTTGACCTACCGATTTCAAACTTTTCCAAGTTAACTGTAATTCCAGATTCTGCAAAAATACGTAACAAACTGTTGAGGATGCGATTATGTTGTTCCCATGAGGCTTCTGCTATTAGAATATCGTCCACATAAAAGGTGATGTGACGTTTTAAGAACACAGGTAGTATGGAATTTAGCCCACGAATGAATGCTGCCGAAGAAATGTTCAAACCAAAAGGAAGTTTCCGAAATTGATAACAAACGCCGAAACAAAGAAAAGCTGTGTATTTTCTACATTCTGGGTGAAGTTCGATGTGATAAAAGCTGGAAAACAACACTTTTACACCATTAAAATTTTGAAGAAGTTCTTCCAACGTTTGCGGCCTGTCTGTTTCAGGAATGATGATAGTATTGATTTGTCTCGAATCTAAGACAAGCCTGATCGATCCATTTTTCTGCTCAACAACATGTAATGGGTTGTTGTATGAGCTTACTGCCCTCGTGAAGCATAGATTGTATTTCTGTTCTAACACGGCCCTATAATGCGCCGGAATTACGTATGGTCTAACACAAAATATAGTATGCTCACGAACACGAAATTGGTATTGAAATCCCTTGATTGTTCCTGGTTTGTGAGTAAGAACTGTGGAATGTGCTTGTAAAATCTCAATAAGGTCCTACCTATCAGAGTCATTACAATTCTCAATTGTTTGAATTTTATTATGAATTAGATCATTAGTATCAAATATGCCGTCGATATCATCCCTGTCAGTACATGCAGGGTGATTGTTAGTGTTAAGTTCCGTCGAAAGTTCCGAACTGTTATCTAACAGGAGGTAAACCCGATTAATTTCCTTGTCATGTTTTGAGAGCCAATCTTCAAATTTCAAAGTTATTGATTACCTTCTTTCTCTAAACCTATTTCAGCATCGTGAAAGTTTAAGATTGTATTGTATTCATTCAAGAAATGTACTCCCAATATAATTTCTGTTGACAATAATGGAAAGATAAGGAAGTTCATAGAGAAACTGTGGCTTTGACAAAAGAATTCTAAGTTGGTTTGTTGGCGTACATCTACACTTTTTCCAACGATTGCACCTTGTAATTTAATCTTACGTAACGGAAGTGTGGGGCAATCGTTCGATTTGTGGCAGTTGCTGAAGGTTGTTTCACTAATTACTGAAATGGGACTGCCAAAGTACTGCCATAAATTTTACGTCATTTACTGTAATGTGAATTACAGGATATGCAATGTTATTCTGTTTTACGTAGTGTTCCTGGAGGAAGATGTCCATAATATCTTCCATTTTTACGTAATTACTAGCCACAGCAGCTACGTCGTCAGCTTCATAAGTACGTTTTGTGGCTGCCAGCAGTGTGAGTCATTGCCTACTATCTCTTTGTTGGCGCGCGTCGTTATTGGGATTTGGAGACCTAACTTCTACAAATTCGCCTTGTCGAGAAGGCCCTGCCCTGTTTGAATCCCGCCAGTTCTGATGCAATTCAGGTGTGTCGTTATGTCGGTAGTTTCCATAGTTTCTTTTTTGTCGGTCATGTGGTGGAGAATTTCTCCCGGAATCGTAACTGCACGGTGTACCGTTGTGCCTGAAATTGTTCTGTCTCCCTTGATAATAATTATTTTGGTTCCCATATTGTCTGTTTCTCTGATTGTCTCTGTCATAGTCATTACCACGGAGAGGTGATCTTTCCCTGTGATTATTATTACTGTGTCAGTGGTTGTTATATGAGTGGTGTCTGTTTTGGTCACGATTTGCGTTGTAAGAATAGCTTTGTCGTGTCCAGTTATTGTTTCTGTCGTCACGGAATTGTGACGGATGTGACCTGTAATGATTGTTTTCCTGTTTTCGCATCCGGTGACTGTCTGTGTCAATTTCTAATTCTTGTAAGAGTCCCTGAAATGCTTCAATGTCGTCTTTGCAACGTCCTGCCAAAATAATATGTCTTAAATGTTCAGGCAATTTGATTAAGCAAATGCGGAATAGTTCTGAGGGACTGCATGGGTTTGACAGGTACCGATTCTTGTGCAACATGTCTTCAAAATATTTGACTAGACTGGAAAATTCAGATTGTTCAAAGTGTTTTATCATCATGATGCTATGTTTTACGCGATCTTGAGTAGCTTGAGACCAATATGCTGAGAGGAAGGCATGATAAAATTCTCCTTCACTGTGACAATCGTGAATGACCAATCGCATTCTTACAGCTGGTTCATTCTCTAAGTAGCTACACATAAATTCTAATCTGTGCTCCAATGACCAGTTGGGAGGAAAACAATGAGAGAATTGATGAAGCCACGCTTGTGGATGAATGTCGTTGCCAGAGTTCTTAAATGTTTTGAATTTACGTGTAGTAATGAACAGCTTATAGTCATAGTCATCGTCTCGGCGAGTCGCATATCGGTCGTTGTTACGTAGTGTCGGCGGTTCCATCTCAAAATTCGGCGCACCTTGCCAATTTCTTTCATAATTTCCGAAATTCCCTGTGTTATTATTTTGCGTCTTTTCCGTATTTCTAACTCCCTCTTCTCGTGTTGGAGCGCGAGTCTCCTCTGAAATATTTAATTCTTGTATTACTTGTGCCAACTGATCTTGTACTTCCCGCATTTCTCTTTTGTGTTGCGTATTAATTTGATTCTGCTTTTGTTTGAATTTCCTAACTTGTTCGTACTCTTCTGTGTCATTAAAGACTACCGGTCTTATGTCATTCAGATTATCATCTACCTTCGTAGATAAATTATTTAGCACATCCGAAAGTTCGACTACTTTATCTGACAATGAACTAATTTCCCCCAATTTTCAGTTTCCTGAGTTTTTGCAAGTTGCGTAACCGAATCGGTAGATGCAATTGAGTCAGTTTTAGCCCGCAAGGTCTAGTGATTTTCATGAACAATAGTTTCCAGTTCTTTTATGGCTGCTTCGTGATTCTGTAATGCATTTTCATGCCACGAAAAAATAGGTTGAAAATGCTCACAAATTTGTGTTTTTATGTCATTACAGTCTTTTTGACATTTAGATTCAATTTTAAGTAACTCTGCAGTTAAATCTTTACGCGTTTGTGGAAGCGTTTGTTCAATTGAGTCTAATTTTTGAATCTGTTGCTGTGTTTGTCTCTGATTTTGTTCCATTGTGTCTAACTTTGGAAGCTGTTGTCCCATTTGATTCTGATTTTGTTCAAGTGTTGTGTCTTACCTTTGAAGCCTTTGTCCCGTATGTTGCATTAATTGTAATAACAATGCACTGGTGACTGAAACCTGTTCCTCAGTGCTACTCGGCAGTGCATTTGAACCAGCAATATTCGCATTTTGAAAAGCAGAAAATGTGTCTTGACTTATTTGAGAAAACGGTGAGAACGCAAAACCTGAATCTACAGTATTTGCAAAATTGTATCCTGTAGTTTCGGAATCCTGGGGCGAGCTGTTGCCGACCGATCGATCGATAATGCTTCCCTGTTCACTAATTGTTTCACTGTCTACACCATTATTTGCTGCCTGCTCCATTTCCCTATGCACAATTACCAAATTACTACTTTGAATGTCTGTTAATTCATTACACAGTAGTGCTGATTAGCTACGTTCGTCTTCACTATCATTTCTCACATTACTTTGGAGCCTAGTGTTATGTTTTTCACACGCCATAATTGTCACAATATTTCACACGATGACACAGAAAAGCACAATTTGAAGAGTAAAATAAGAAAACACATTAACATAGCACTGAAAATAATATCTAGTTAATTGCAAGCGCATATGCGAAATACTTGGTGCAAATCTACATGCATGCCACAACTGTTTTACTGTACAAGAATGAAAAACTCCAAATACAAAAGAGATTCTCTCTACATCTATGCGCTAACAATAAACAATAGCTACCCTAATTAGACAAACTACAAGAAAAAATCAGAAAATTCCAGTGAGGTATCCTCGGCTAAGGGTCGACATATGTAACATCCTCTTAGAAAAATTAGTGAATTACTGTGCTGATAAAAATCTTACGTTATTTGATTTTCAAACAGCTGAGCAGAACTGAACGTAGTCAGACATTTCTCTTTTCACCTATTCTGATCAACTCTAAACTGACACACAATATTTTTAGCGCAATGCTATCTGACTTTCAATAATCCCTACAAAAGAATGGCCCTGAGTAACAATAACCTATACCTGTCATGAATCACTTACCTCACAAAAATCTTCGTTACTCGAACTACTGCAATACAACGAGCACCAATACTGCCAGCTAAATAAAAGATTCTAACTACTGAAGGCACTAACTACTGATTGGCATAGTTAGCAAATGAAAGATTTTGATAGAGAACAAACAATGTATTTACCTTAACAATATTCAAAAGTCATCATATATATATATATATATATATATATATATAT
Organism: Schistocerca nitens; assembly: GCF_023898315.1. NCBI lineage: Eukaryota > Metazoa > Arthropoda > Insecta > Orthoptera > Acrididae > Schistocerca > Schistocerca nitens. Next base: position 637,079,483 of record NC_064617.1, read on the forward strand.
ATATATATATATCAGTTGATGATATATAGTATTACAAATTTACTCTTTCTGATGGACACAGGTCCAGATCGTCCGCTCTGAAAATTCTGCCATCGCTCTCCCCACATCCACCGCTGCTGGCGGCTCACCTCCAACTGCGCAACGCTACGCGATGTTAACATCCAATTGCCCAGCACTACAATAGCGAATATTCCAACAATGCCAACCAGCCACAGACTGCACACAGCACAGCCAGTGATTTTTCATACAGAGCGCTACGTGACGTTACCAACATAAAAACCTAAACAGCCTACTTACAACCTTTGACACGGTTTTCCCGCAAGAGTCTTCTAATCAAATTGGATGCCTTTGCAGTATCGCTTCAGTTGTGCGACTGGATTCGTGATCTCCGGTTAGGAAGGACACAATTCTTAGTAACTGACGGTCAGTCATCGTGTGAAAATAAAAATGTTATCTGACGTTCACCATGGACGTATTATGGGCCGTCAGCTGTTTCTTATACATTTAAGTATTAGAGAGACAACACCGGCCTTGCCGCAGTGATAACACCGGTTCTCGTCATATCACCGAAGTGCTGTTAAGCTTGACTACCACTTGGATGAATGGCCGTCCGGGTGTGCCGATTGCTGTTGTAAGCATGGTCCACTCCGCCCTTGTGAGGTCAATTGTGCAATAAGAGTAATGGCCCCTGTCATGAAAACTGACAGCGGCTGGGTGCTGAGCACATTCCCCTCCGTAACCGCATCCGGCAACTTCTAAGGCCTGAGGATGCAGCGGCCGGTCGATAACGTTGGGCCTTCAGTGCCTTTTCGGACAGTGCTTGTTTTGTATTTGGAAGACAATCTGAACAGCCCTCTTAGACCGTTTGTTGATAATGCTATTTGCCATCTAGTAAAGTCATTAGAAGATCATTAAGAATTACAAAATGATTTAAATAAATTATCTGTATGGTGCGGAAAATGGCAGTTCGCTCTGGATAATGAAAAGTGTGAAGTCATCCACATGAGTATTAAATATAATGCGTTAAATTTCGGTTAAATGATAAATCAAATTGAAAGGTTTTCAGTTAAATATCTCGGGATTACAGTTAGGAGCAACCTAAATTATAACGATACATAGCTAATGCTTTGGGGAAGGAGATCCAAAGACTTCGTTTCATTGGTAGAGCACTTAGAAGACGCAACAGGTACACTAAAGAGACTGTCTACACTATTCTAGGCCGTCCTCCGATGGGGTATTGCTGCATGGTTTGGGATCCTTACCGGGTACGGTTGACGGAAGACATCGAAAAAGTCCAGCGGAGGACACAATAACAAAAGAAATTTTGCGACCTAAAGAAAAGTTGGTAGTTGTGTTTCTAAACCTGGAAGATGATTATTAAAATTCCACGCCAGTCACATAAGACTGATGTTAATAGCGCAACTATGAGATGTAAATAAGATTTGCTTTAAATACGCCCTGTATTGATCGTGAGCTTCAGTTTCCTTTGAGGCTGGACGTGGTGAGATGAAGTACTCAAGAAAGTCATTAAGGCGACAAAGACGCCGTTATCAACACCTCACTGAGTTTGAACGAAGTCGCGTAGTAGGACTAGGAGAAGCTGGAATTTAGCGGCTGTACATCATGACGCAGCGGTGAGCGGTGCCGTCGCAAGAAGAACGGACTCCGGACGGCCACGTGACACTACCGAGAGTGAAAAACCTTTGTGTTCGGCGTATCGCTCTGGCCCCTCGTACTGCATCTGCAGAAGCAATTAGAGCAGCAGTTGTCTCCACAGTAACACCATTGTTACAGATCGATTACTTCAAGGACTGCTCCGAGCAGTTTGCCCTGTAGCGTCCATTCCTCTCATCTCAAATCACCGCCAATTACGGCGTCTGTGGCGTGAAGCGAGAGCAGGGTGGCGGTCTTTCGTATTTTCTGATGAAAGCTGGTTCTGCATAGGTGCCAGTGATGGCCGCGTGTTGGTTAAGAGGCCAGCTGACGGGCTGTAACCGGCCTGCCAGCGTACCAGACTCCCTGGACCTACACCGGAGTTATGATCTGGAGTGCGATTTCGTATAAGAGAAGAAGCATTCTCGTGGTTGTCCCAAGCACCCTGAATGGAAACTTGTATGTCTGTCTGAAGATTCGATCTGTTGTGCTGCCATTCATGAGTAGCATTTCAGGAGTTGTTTTCCAACAGGATAACGTTCACCCACATAATCTACTGATGTTGTAACCCAACATTCTTTACAGCTTGTCGACATGTTGCCTTGACTTGCTCGATCACCAGATCTGTATCCTATAGAGCACATATGGGAGACCATCAGACGCAACTCCGGCGTCTTCCAGAACGAGCACTTCCTTTATTGACCGATCATTTGCAACGGTCGTGGAACTCCATCCTGCAAACTGACATCTGGCACCTGTACAACACACTCCATGTAGGTTTGTATGCTTGCATTCAACATTCTGACGGTTACACCGGTTATCAATTTACCAGTATTTGACAGTTGCATAGGTTCACCTAACGCTTAACATTAACCTGCGATCTTGCAATATTCATCAATTAAAAATATTATCTAGCCAACAAAAAAAAAACAAGTTCAAATGGCTCTGAGCACTATGCGACTCAACTTCTGAGGTCATAAGTCGCCTAGAACTTAGAACTAATTAAACCTAACTAACCTAAGGACATCACACACATCCATCCCGGAGGCAGAATTCGAACCTGCGACCGTAGCGGTCGCTCGGTTCCAGACTGGAGCGCCCAGAACCGCACGGATCTAGCCAACACTATTGCCGAATTTTCATTACTCTACAATAATTATTTTTTGGCGTTGCAATTTTTTTCCGTCAGTGTATTTTGTGCGTTCTCTGCCTCGTGCTCTATGAGATGCTGGTGGCGTAGACCTGCACTCGCACTTCCCTCATTGTCTCTTATCCAGCATGCTATTACAAACACATTACTGGCCATTAAAATTGCTTCACCACGAAGATGACGTGCTACAGAAGGGAAATTTAAGCGACAGGAAGAAGATGCTGTGATATGCAAATGATTAGCTTTTCAGAGCATTCACACAAGGTTGGCGCCGGTGGCGACACCTACAACTTGCTGACATGGGAAAGTTTCCAACCGATTTCTCGTGCACAAACAGCAGTTGACTGGCGTTGCCTGGTGAAACGTTGTTGTCATGCCGCGTGTTAAGGAGGAGAAATGCGTACCATAACGTTTCCGACTTTCATAAAGGTCGGATTGTAGCCTATCGCGATTGCGGTTTATCGTACCGCCACGCTGCAGCTCGCGTTGGTCGAGATCCAATTACTGTTAGCACAATATGGAATCGGTGTTTTCAGGAGGGTAATATGGAACGCCGTGCTGGATCCCAAAGGCCTCCTATCACTAGCAGTCGAGATCACAGGCATCTTATCCGCATGGCTGTAACGGATCGTGCAGCCACGTCTCGATCGCTGAATCAGCAGATGGGGACGTTTGCAATACAACAACCATCAGCACGAACAGTTCGACGACGTTTGCAGCAGCAGGGACTATCAGCTCCGAGACCATGGCTGCGGTTACCCTTGACGCTGCATCACAGACAGGAGCGCCTGTGAAGGTGTACTCAACGACGAACCTGGGTGCACGAATGGGAAAACGTCATTGTTTCGGATGAATCCAGGTTCTGTTTACAGCAACATGATGGTCGCATCTGTGTTTGGCGACTTCGCGGTGAACGCACATTGGAAGCGTATATTCGTCATTGCGGTACTGGCGTATCACCCGGCGTGGTGGTATGGGGTGCCATCGGTTACACGTCTCGGTCACCTCTTGTTCACATTGACGGCACTTTGAACAGTCGACGTTACATTTCAGATGTGTTACGACCCGTGGTTCTACCCTTCATTCGACCCCTGCGAAATCCTACAGTTCAGCAGGATAATGCACGACCGCGTGTTGCAGGTCCTGTACGTGCCTTTCTGGATACAGAAAATGTTCGACTACTGCCCTGGCCAGCACATTCTCCAGATCTCTCACCAATTGAAAACGCCTTGTCAAGAGTGGCCGAGCAACTGTCTCGTCACAATACGCCAGTCACTACTCTTGATGAACTGTGGTATCGTGTTGAAGCTGCAAGGGCAGCTGTACCTGCACACGCCATCCAAGCTCTGTTTGACTCAATGCCCAGGCGTATCAAGGCCGTTATTATGGCCAGAGGTGGTTGTTCTGGGTACTGATTTCTCAGGACCTATGCACCCAAATTGCGTGAAAATGTAATCACATGTCAGTTCTAGTATAATATATTTGTCCAATGAATACCCGTTTATCATCTGCATTTCTTCTTGGTGTAGCATCTTTAATGGGCAGTAGTGTATTATTTTTAGATTTTTATAGAAAGGGAAATCAAGATGAGTTTCAAATCCACTTTGGAGGTGTATCTGAAGGTCGAATGTCTCCTTTGCCACGATTACCAGTGGAAACACACAGGGGGTCCCGGAGTGGGGGCCTTTGTTAACTGGTGGAGCAGTCTCGTCTAAGGGCTCTGCAGCAATACGTCATTGACCTACGAGCGCACAGCCTGCTGGGACGGCGCACAATATGCGCGCGGAGCGACTGCGCAGCCGGCCTGCCGGGGCGTCGCAGACAAGCGACGGCCGCGCCGCCGGGCGCCGCCTCCCGCCACGCGATCCCCCGCGCCGCTAACGGACCGTAATTAAAATATAAGCCGCGCCGGGCGGGACGCTCACTGTGCCAAGTGCGGCAGTTAGGGCCGCCCAGGGAGGCGCCGCAAACAAGTCGGCACAAGCGGCGACGGGCGCCCCGCCGCCCCGCACACACTGCCGCTCCAAATCTAATTACAGGATCTGTTCGGCAGCCGACACGCTCGCCTCTCACTCTGTGGGAACCGCTCGGGCGTGTCTGTTTCTCGAGGAGGGGCCCACGTCGGAACAAACTTTTGTAGCAAAAGAGCGCGTCAATCTGGCTGACTTCCCGTGCCCCTGCACGTACAAGTCTTTAACAAACAACAACGTCTGCGTACGTCGACCGAGGGGACAGCCTTCTCTTTGTTGACAATACCTCCAAGCTGCTCAATAGGCGAAGAATCGTCCATTCTCTGATAATGTGACACAATAATTGTAGTATAAAATAGGTTACCTGAGAAAGTGTGCACAATAAAAACACACTGAGAATTTGCGAGAAGCGAGAATGCTGAAGTGCTTGTTTCCAATGAACGACTGTAATGCGGTGATCAGCGTGAGAAGTGCGAGGCTGTGGACGACTCTCGTGATTCAGAAGGAAACCACACGCTGACAACGATTTTTCCTTTCCTCTCCTCTAACTACTGTAGAAAGATGTATAAAAACATCAAAAAAGGTCACTCTTGTGTCTTATGAAGTTGTTTTTTCAATCGGAAAATTCCAGGGGTAGCATGTGCTGGCATGTGTGAATATTACCGAATCATCAGTTTAATACAGCATGACTGCGAAATACGGACACGTTTTGTTAACAGAAGAATGGAAACCACTGGTAAAACCTAACCTCGAGGGATATTACACTGAAGCGCCAATGAAACCTATATAGCCATGCGCATTCAAATACAGATGTATGTGAACAGGCAGAATACGGCGCTGCGGTCGGCAACGTCTATATAAGACAACAAGTGTCTTGCGCGGGTGTTAGATCGGTTACTGCTGCAACAATGGCATGTTATCGACATATCAGTGAGTTTGAACGTGATGTTACAGTCGGCGCACAAGCGACGGGAGCAGCATCTCCGAAGTAGCGATGAAGTGGGGATTTTTCCGTACGACCATTTCATGAGTGTACTGTGAATATCAGAAATCCGGTAAAGCATCAAATCTCCGACGTCGATGCGGCCGGCAAAAGATCCTGCAAGAACTGCACCAACGACGACTGAAGAGAATAGTCCAACGTGGCAGAAGTGCAGCCATTCCGCAAATTCCTACAGATTTCAATGCTGCGCAGTCAATAGGTGTCAGCGTGTGAACCATTCAACGAAACATCATCCACATGGCCTTTCGGAGCGGAAGGTCCATTTATGTACCCTTGATGACTGCACGACACAAAACTTTACGCCTAGCCTGGGGCTGCCAACACCGATAGAGGACTGTTGATTGGAAACATGTTGCCTGATCGGACGAGTCTCGTTTCAAATTGTATCGAGCGGATGGACGTGTATGGGTATGGAGACAACCTCAAGAATACACGGACCCTGCCTGTCAGCAGAGACTATTCAAACTGGTGGAGGCTCTATAATGGTATGGGGTGTGTGCAGTTGGAGTGATATGGGACCCCTGATGTGTTTATATACGACTCTGACAGGTGACACGTACGTAAGCATCCTGTGTAATCACCTGTATCCATCCATATCCACTGTGGATTCCGACGGACTTGGGCAATTCCGGTAGGACAATGCGACACCCTATACGTCCAGAATTGCTACAGAGTGGCTCCAGGAACACTTCCGCTAGCAACGAAACTCCTCAGACATGAACATTATTGAGTATATCTGGGATGCCTTGCAACGTGCTCTTCAGAAGAGATCTCCACCCCTCGTACTCTTACGGATTTATGAACAGCCCTGTAGGATTCATGGTGCCAGTTCCCTCCAGCACTACTTCATAGTCGAGTCCATGCCACGTCGTGTTGCGGCACTTCTGCGTTCTCGCGGAGGCCTACATGATATTAGGCAGGTGTACCAGTTTCTTTGGCTCTTCAATGTAGTTTGTGTTCCGGAGGAACGTAGGAACTTACGAGGAGAACGAGATTAGTCTTCAATCTCCCGTCGAGGTCACTAGAAGCGAGGCACAACATCGGATTAGGAAAAGATGGAGAAGGAAATCGGCCGTGCCCTTTGAAAGGGGCCATCTCGGCAATTGCCTTAAGTGATTTAGGATATTCACTGAAAACTATCGTCCTCCAGAATGCGAGTCCAGTGTGCTGACGACTGCGCTTACCTTGCTCGGTAGGAACACGATTGGCACTTACTAGCATTTCGACTTATCTTAGAAGATAGATTGAAGAAAGGCAAACCTAAGCTTATAGTGCCTGTAGAACTAAAGAAAGTTTTTTGTGACAAGCATTGGCAGTGGGTAAGAGACGGAAAATAAATAAATACTTGAAAATAGTAGACAGCGGTTGTGGTATAGAAAAAGCGAATGAGACAATGGCAGTGTGGAAGAAAGGGAGGAACACAGTGGTAGTGAAACATGATAACACCGACACAACAGTGCTAGGAAAAGAGAGAAGGAGACAGTGCCAGAGGCCGAGGAATGAAGGAGGAACTGTACGTAGGTCAGAGCCAGCGATCATGAGAGGTAGAGTCTATGAAAATGACAACAAGGAGGAGAGATGTAGTGGCAGTGCGAAGAGACAGCAGCGTTGGGAGGGAATGAAAGAGATAACAGCAGTAAGAGAGAGAGAGAGAGAGCAAGAGGGCAACAATGACATTGAAAGAAGACAGTTACACTGAGAGGAGACGGTATTAGTAGGATAGAGCCAGGGGCACTGTGGCTGTGACAAAGGGAACAGTGACAGGGAGACACAAAGAGATAATGACAATGAGCTGGGGTGAACCAGAGCGAGAATGAGCAAGTGGGAGTGAATAAGTTGAGCGGCTTACAGTGATGTGAGCCGGTTACAGTTATGGGAACTTGTGTGAGTGAGAGGTGATTGCACGTTAAAAAGAGCGCAAACGTGTTCGCAAGGCAAAGGTAGAATGAGGCAACTGGGACACCACTTTCCAGTCAGAATCGTGTAATAAACAGCAGCATATTCGCCTTTTCTGTGCTCCGATAGTATCATTTTTCCGCTGGTTTCCTTCATACGTTTCCCGCTCGTTGTTAATATTTATATCTAGTTTATTTTCCTTTTGGACCTTTATGCGATTTTTTCGTCAGTAGTCATTATATTTTTATCAGGTCTCATTGATTAACTGTGACTTAAAGTGTTTCACTGCTGTTAGTCAGTTACACGTCAAGTTCCGTAGGACCAAATTGAGGAGCAAATCTCCAAGGTAATGGAACGTGTCAGTACATTAAATTACAACATAAAAGTAATAACAGATCAAAATAAATGTTTACGAAGCCGAAAAATGTCAGTCCATAAGTTTAAATAAACGCAGTCAACAATACAATAAGAATCAGTTTAACTTTTCAAGGAACTCCTCGTCAGAATAGTGGAGTGACCTGTGAGAAAACTCTTCAGTTTCGATTTGAAAGAGCGTGGATTATTGCTAAGATTTTTGAATTCTAGAGGTAGCTTATTGAAAATGGGTGCAGCAGTATACTGCCCACCTTTTCGCACAAGAGTTAAGGAAGTCTGATCCAAATGCAAGTTTGATTTCTGCCGAGTATTAACCGAGTGAAACCTGCTTATTCGTGGGAATAAGCTAATATTGTTAACAAGAAATGATAGTAAGGAATATATATTGTGAGGCCAATGTCAAAATACCCAGACTCGTGAACAGGAGTCGACAAGAGGTTCGTGAACTTGCATCACTTATTGCCCGAACCGCCCGTTTCTGAGCCAAAAATATCCCTTTAAAATCGAAAGAGTTACCCCAAAATATAAAACCACAAGAAATAAGCGAATGAAAATAAGCAAAGTAGACTAATTTTCCTGTCGAACGATCACTCACTCCTGATACCGTTCGTATAGTAAAAATGGCAGTATTATGTCGTTGAACAAGATCCTGAACGCGGACTTTCTACGACAGATTACTATGTATCTGAACACCTAGAAATTTGAGTTGTTCAGTTTCACTAATCATATGCCCGTTCTGTGAAATTAAAACGCCAGGTTTTGTTGAACTGTGTGTTAGAAACTGCAAAAACTGAGTCTTACTGCGATTTAGCGTTAGTTCATTTTTTACAAGCCATGAATTTAGGTCATGTACTGCACTATTTGAAACCGAGCCAATGTTGCACTACCCAGCTAGTGTTATCAGAAACAGAAATATTTTAGAGTTACCTGTAATACTAGAGGGCATATCATTTAAATAAATAAGGAACAGGAGTGGCCCCAACAGTAATGCCTGGGGCACCCCCCACTTATCAACATTGTGAATAATAACCTTTTGCTGCCTGTTGCTAAAGCAAGAGGTAAAAAAATTGTGAGTTATTCCCCGTATTCCGTATTGGTCCAACTTCTGGAGCAATATTTTGTGATCTACACAATCAAATGCTGTAGTTAAATCAAAAAATATGCCAAGCGTTCGAAACTTTTTGCTTAGCGCATCCAGTACCTCACAGAGAAAAGATAATATAGCATTTTCAATTGTTAAACGACTCCTAAAGCCGAACTATACATTTGATAGCAAACCGTGTGATATAAAATGAACAATTATCCTTGCATAGACAGCCTTTTCAATAACTTTTGCAAACACTGACGGCATAGAAATAGGTCTCAAATTATCTAAATTATCCCTTTCTCCCTTTTTATAAAGCGGCTTTACTACTGAGTACTTTAATCGCTCAGGAAACTAACCATTCCTGAAAGAAAAGTTACAAATATGTCTAAATACAGGGCTAAAATGTGCAGCACAGTACTTTAATATTCTGCTAGACACTCCATCATACCCATGAGGGTCCTTAGTCTTCAGTGATTTAATTATTGACTCAATCTCCCTCTTGTCTGTATCACAGAGGAGTATTTCAGAGCCGTCCGCGGTGGTCTCGCGGTTAAGGCGCTCAGTCCGGAACCGCGCGACTGCTACCGTTGCAGGTTCGAATCCTGCCTCGGGCATGGATGTGTGTGATGTCCTTAGGTTAGTTTGGTTTAAGTAGTTCTAAGTTCTAGGGGACTGATGACCACAGAAGTTACGTCCCATAGTGCTCAGAGCCATTTGAACCATTTAGTACTTCAGACATCAATCTCGGAAAGGCATTTGCCAAGAAAGTTATATGATTTCCTGTAGAAACTAAATTTTTACTTAATTCACCACCAATGCTCAGAAAATGATTGTTAAATACTGTACATATATCTGATTTATCAGTTGTAATGTCTCTTGCAGCGGTGTCTCCGCGATATTTTCAGAAATTTTATAAATTATATAACTCAGTACATATCTCGAAATATCTCTTCTTACCTTACCGATTCCTAAACTTTAATATACGATGATTAACAATGCAAAGTAGTTTCAAGCCCTATTGTTCCTTGGAGCGTGCGTTTACTCCATGGAATACCTTCTCTGCTGTCTATGTTCTCTCTTATGAAAAGAAAGATTCAGATCTTGCCGATTAGCCGTGAAAGAACGAATATGTATATGTATGTATTGTTGAGCTAGTCGCCATCTTGATGAGATTCTGTATGAGAAGGAATTTAACACATGAACTAAACTAAAGTAAGTGTGTTCGCGTATTATTTAACTGATTATTATTGACAGTATCTGCTTACTACGCTGTGTTGCACGGGATCAGTGGGGAACGTCTTATTTACACTGGACGAACCCGCCGTTTTGTACGCTCAAGATATCCAGTTTATTACTTTCAATAAATGGGTTAACACGGTCTTACCAGCAGATCTCCGGTCTTCCTCATGTGATCACCGAAAGTTAATAATTATTACAAATGTTTTCAGGAGATCGACTGACAATTTTCGTCGCGCTGAGACTTCGAAATTGCTTCACTACCTTATGGAATTTAAGTTAAGCTCAATTTAATCAGGATAGAACAGCATTGAACTGTGTGAATGTGATAGGCCTGCTTTGTGAATGAAAATTCCCTTAATATACGCATGTTTTTTACTATCCTGATCAGTGAAGCTAAATCAGGCCGGTGTGAGAGAGGTTTTTAAATTTCAGATCCCACAAAAAAATATTAAACATTAACAGAAATATTTTTACTGCGAATTGACTTTATATCGTCGACCTTGTGCTTCTGACTAGACACTTCCTTCACAACAGCCATATGGTTTTAATTTTATCCTGCGAATTAGCTATTGTATTTGCATACCACATACTCTTTGCCTTCTTAATAACAATTTTAAGCACTTTACAATACTGTTTGTAATGGGCTACTGCAGCTTGATTGTGACTACTAACATTTTGATATAATTCTCGCTTTGTTGTTCAAGATATCCTTATCCCCCTAGTCAGCCACCCGGGCTGCCTATTACTGCTAGTACTCCATTTAGAACTTTCTAATGGAAAGCAACTCTCAAAGAGTATGAGAAATGTGTTAAGGAAAGCATTGTATTTATCATCTATGTTATCGGCACTATAAACATCCTGTCACTCTTATTCCTTAACAGGGTTTAAAAAACTCTCTATTACTGTTGGATTAACTTTCCTGCTTTCCTACTTTGATTTAATTTGGTAAATGTATGTGATAAATTGTGTGAATATCTTGGAGTGCATGCTCTACAGCAACGCAGGTGTACTGCACATTTGCGGTGCACGCATGGATTCATGGAGAAGTTAAGGCAGATGAAAGGTGATATTTAAGTGTTTAAATTAGATTTGTACCAACAAAATAGCCCATTTTTGGAGCTAGCCAGAATGGAACGCAGTTGCTAAACCTTATGTCAGCAAACGTCTACAGGGGAGACTGCTTGATATTACACAGATTTAGCGCAGAGGATCTGCGTTGTCCAGACACATTAATGTGTCCATCTGTGAAAAGCCTGAACAACCACCTTTTGTAGCGCGGACCGCTGCGACACGTGGAGGAACAGAGGCAGTCAGGTTTTGTGAGGTGCCGACAAGGATAAGGAGCCATGCCAACTCCACTGCAGGTTTTAGGTGGCGCTGAACCACAGACATACAGTATTTTTTGAAAGAATACGCCGCCATTTGACTGTATAATACTGCAGTTTTCTTCTGCACAATCTAGATTTCGGCTTTTATGCCATTATCGAGTACAACGCTGAAAGTTCTTATACCATTAACAGGTATGAAATGTTAATAATCCAAGAACTTTTATCCTTGTACTTCATAATGGCATAAAAGCCGAAATCTAGGTTGTGCAGAAGAAGAATACAGTAATATACAGTCTTCCAAAACAAAAAAAGGAAGCACTAGCTTTCTCTGTTGAGGATCTATGGTGGTCTGGTGGCCAATAGAGTACCGTAAACTAGTCTTTGGTGCTTTTCGAATCACACACATACATTGCCAGCTGTGTGACACATATCACTGTCCTGCTGGTAGAAACTATCGTGCTCGGAGAAAGAAACTGCACTTAGAGGTGGACGTAGTCCTCAAAGATATACGCAAACTTGTGTTGATCCATTGTGCCTCACAGAATGACGAAATCATCCAGGGATTGACATGAATAGATTCCCCAGACCATAACGCATGCAGTGTATTTGCTTTCGGAACCTTTCAGGCCGTTCACGCCAACTGCCATTTGCCCGATGGAGCATAAAACGTGATTGGTCTGAAGAGGCCACCTGTCGTCACCCGGTGGACGTCCAGTTACGGTACTGGCGTGCTAATCCCAGCCTTCGTCGCCGATGAACAGTAGCCAGCATGGCCACTTGTACCAGGCGCCTCCCGCAGAGCCCCACGCGGAACAACGTTCGCTGAACGATCTTTAAGGAGGCGCTGTTGGTAGCCCCATGGTTCGTTCATCTTGGCGATCAGTTGCTCTGCAGTTGCACGTTTATTCACTCTTAGACATCTCCGCATCTGTTGTTCACCTCTGCATTTATGGCCCCTGGTACACAACATCCGCTTCGGTGCCGATTTGGACATCACCATTTTACCATGCACGGTATACGTTAACCACGGTGGCACGAGAATTGTTTACAAACTTTGCCGACAGCCAATGATCATGCCCTGTTGGAAGTCAGTTAAATCGCTCCCTGCCGTCTCTATTTATTGCACGTTGACGTCGGACATGGGTGGTGCTCACATTAATGTGACTATAACATGTAAATTACACTACAGGCCATTAAAATTGCTACACCCCGAAGATGACGTGCTACAGACGCGAAATTTAACCGACAGCAAGAAGATGCTGTGATATGCAAATGATTAGCTTTTCAGAGCATTCACACAAGGTTGGCGCAGGTGGCGACACCTACAGCGTGCTGACATGAGGAAAGTTAAGATTCCAACCGATTTCTCATACACAAACAGCAGTTGACCAGCATTGCCTGGTGAAACGTTGTCGTAATGCCTCGTGGAAGGAGGAGAAATGCGTACTATCACGTTTCCGACTCTAATAAAGGTCAGATTGTAGCCTATCGCGATTGCGGATTATCGTATCGTGACATTGCTGCTCGCGTTGGTCGAGATCCAATGACTGTTAGCAGAATATGGAATCGGTGGGTTCAGGACGGTTATACGCAACGTCGTGCTGGATCCCAACGGCCTCGTATCACTAGCAGTCGAGATCACAGGCATCTTATCCGCATGGCTGTAACGGCTCGTGCAGCCACGTCTCGATCCCTGAGTCAACAGATGGGGGCGTTTGCAAGACAACAACCATCTGTACGAACAGTTCGACGACGTTTGCAGCAGCATGGACTATCAGCTCGGAGACCATGGCTGGGGTTACTCTTGACACTGCATCACAGACAGGAGCGCCTGCGATGGTGTACTCAACGACGAACCTGGGTGCACGAATGGCACAACGTCGTTGTTTCGGATGATTCCAGGTTCTGTTTTCAGCATCATGATGGTCGCATCCGTGTTTGGAGACATCGCGGTGAACGCACGCCATACTGGCGTATCACCCGGCGTGATGGTATGGGGTGCCATTGCTTACACGTCTCGCTCACCTCTTGTTCGCATTGACGGCACTTTGAACAGTGTACGTTACATTTTAAATGTGTTACGACCCGTGGCTCTGCCCTTCAAAAATGGCTCTGAGCACTATGGGACTTAACATCTGAGGTCATCAGTCCCCTAGAACTTAGAACTACTTAAACCTAACTAACCCAAGGACATCACACACATCCATGCCCGAGGCAGGATTCGAACCTGCGACCGTAGCAGTCGCGTGGTTCCGGACTGAAGCGCTTAGAACCGCACGGCCACTGCGGCTGGCGCTCTGCCCTTCATTCGATCCCTGTGAAACCCTACATTTCAGCAGGATAATGCACGACCGCATGTTGCAGGTCCTGTACGGGTCTTTCTGGATATAGAAAATGTTCGACTGCTGCCCTGGTCAGCGCATTCTCCAGATCTCTCACCAATTGAAAACGTCTGGTCAATGGTGGCCTAGCAACTGGCTCGTCACAATACGCCAGTCACTACTCTTGATGAACTGTGGTATCGTGTTGAAGCTGCATGGGCAGCTGTACCTGTACACGCCATCCAAGCTCTGTTTGGCTTAATGCCCAGGCGTATCGAGGCCGTTGTTGCGGCCAGAGGTGGTTGTTCTGGGTACTGATTTCTCAGGATCTACTCACCCAAACTGCGTGAAAATGTAATGACATGTCAGTTCTAGTATAATATATTTGTACAATGAATACCCGTTTATAATCTGCATTTCTTCTTGGTGTAGCAATTTTAATGGCCAGTAGAGTAGGATCAATATCCTTCTATTACTACATAAGCCAACATATGAAACATGAAACAACCCTTTTGGCATCCGGTGACGAGATGTGGTCACATAACAAGTTTCATTTCAAAGATGTTCAGTCGAAGACAGAAAAAAGTCTGCTACTACTTCCGTGTCGTGCAGTACTCTGAATAAATCCAGAGTAAACTGAAGAGAAAAGTTAACTCAGTCGTTCAATCGTTTTACCTGCATCTACCTAGTCCTCACTGGACGTCCATGTCTTAAGCATACGCGTTGGACAGATAGTTCTACTGGCAGCTAACGTCAGCTTTCGAAACTGGAGGCAATACTTCTCCTTCAGGTAGCCCCGATACTGCTGAGCTGATCTTACTCCAGTTCTTGTTCCAAGAAAATTCCTTTCCATTGCCAAAATTTAAATCAGACGTTACGGTGTGGCAGTTACACACACTGGACCTTAACCACAGATGGGAATCCGAGTCATTTCAGTATTAATTATTAATCAGTGACGGGAGGCGATAGCTTTCTCAGCTTTCAATTGAAGTAAGTACAGTTACAGTCTCTGATCGAAAGTATTGAGACGCTTATTAGTGAAAGTAAATATGCGATGTGTCCAGCCTTGCCTTAATAGCAGCTTGAAATATGATGGGGACACTTTCAGTTACGTGTCTGTCTTAATGTCTGTGGTGGAGTAGCGGGATATTGTCTTTCAAGAGCCGAAAGCAGAGAAGATAGCGATGTTGGACGCTAGGATCTGGAGCGAAGTCGTCGTTGTAACTCATCCCAAATACTTTCAGTTTGGTTCAGTAGGGGACTCTGGGAAAGTAAGCACAGTTAGCCCCAGTCATCAAGAAGGGTCGTCGAGCAGATGCGCAAAACTATAGACCTATATCTCTGACATCGATCTGTTGTAGAATTTTAGAACATGTTTTTTGCTCACGTATCATGTCATTTCTGGAAACCCAGAATCTCATGGATTCCGGAAACAGCGATCGTGTGAGACCCAACTCGCTTTATTTGTTCATGAGACCCAGAAAATATTAGATAGAGGCTCCCAGGTAGATGCCATTTTCCTTGACTTCCGGAAGGCGTTCGATACAGTTTCGCACTGTCGCCTGATAAACAAAGTAAGAGCCTACGGAATATCAGACCAGCTGTGTGGCTGGATTGAAGAGTTTGCAGAAAACAGAACACAGCATGTTGTTCTCAATGGAGAGACGTCTACAGACGTTAAAGTAACCTCTGGCGATCCACAGGGGAGTGTTATGGGACCATTGCTTTTCACAAATATAAATGACCTAAAGTTCCATGCGGCTTTTAGCGGATGATGCTGTAGTATACAGAGAAGTTGCAGCATTAGAAAATTGCAGCGAAATGCAGGAAGATTTGCAGCGGATAGGAACTTGGTGCAGGGAGTGGCAACTGACTCTTAACATAGAGTAATATAAAGTATTGCGAATACGTAGTAAGAAGGATCCTTTATTGTATGATTATACGATAGCGGAACGAACACTGGTAACAGTTACTTCTGTAAAATATCTAGGAGTATGCGTACGGAACGATTTGAAGTGGAATGATCATATAAAATTAATTGTTGGTAAGGTGGGTGCCAGGTTGAGATTCATTGTGAGAGTCCTTAGAAAATGTAGTCCATCAACAAAGGAAGTGGCTTACAAAACACTCATTCGACCTATACTTGAGTATTGCTCATCAGGGTGGGATCCGTACCAGGTCGGGTTGACAGAGGAGGTAGATAAGATCCAAAGAAGAGCGGCGCGTTTCGTCAGTGTTATTTGGTAAGCGTGATAGCGTTACGGAGATGTTTAGCAAACTCAAGTGGCAGACTCTGCAAGAGACTGGAACAGCAAAGGGAGATAATGACAGTGGCACGTAATGTGCCCTCCGCCGCACACCGTTAGGTGGCTTGCGAAGTATCAATGTAGATGTAGAAGTAGAATGTGACTATAACGTGTAAATTAGGGTCAATATCCTTCTATTACTATGGAAGCCAACATCTGAAGCATGAAATAACCCTTTTGGCATCCGGCGACGAGATATGGGCACGTAAGTTTAATTTCAAAGATGTTCAGTCGAAGACAGAAAAAATGTCTGCTACTACTTCCATGCCGTGCACTACTCTGAATAAATACAGAGTAAATTGAAGAGAAAAGTTAACTCAGTAGTTCAATCGTTTTCCTTGCATCTACCTAGTCCTCACTGGACGTCCATGTCTTAAGCATACGCGTTTGACAGATAGTTCTACTGGCAGATAACGTCAACTTTCGAAACTGGAGCCGGTAATTCTCCTTCAGTTAGCTCCGATGCTGCTGAGGTGATCTTACTCCAGTTATTCTTAAAAGAAAATTCCTTTCCATTGCCAGAATTTAAACCAGACGTTTTGGTGTGGCAGTTACACATCCTGGACACTTAACCAGAGATGGGAACCCGAGTCATTTCAGTATTAATTATTAATCAGTGACGGCAGGCGGTAGTTTTTTCAGCTTTCAATTGAAGTAAGGAAAGTTACAGTCACTGATAGAAAGTATCCAGACACTTATTAGTGAAAGTAAATATGCGATGTGTCCACCCTTGCCCTTATGACGGCTTGAAATATGATGGGGACGCTTTCAGTTATGTGTCTGTCTTAATGTCTGTGGTTTAGTAGCAGCCCATTCTCTCTCAAGAGCCGAAAGCAGAGAAGATAGCGATGTTGGACGCCAGATTCTGGAGTGGAGTCGACATTATAACTCATCCTTAAGACTTTCGTTTTCGTTCAGTTGGGGACTCTGGACAATCAAGTTCATTTCAGGATTGCCACAGTGTTGACACGTCTCCAGTCGTCCACTGTCCACTGTCGCCGCCTCGTCTGACAACTTCAAGAGTCGCGTGGAACTGACTACAGAAATTAGTGGCTTATGAGGAGTTGCTCGATCATTGTATGGCACTGTTTTTAATCCCTAAGTACAACCATTGTGCTAGCTGGACTGATTGGTAGCACTTTGGACTCACGAGTGATTCCTTCACCTGATTTCATTCGATTTTTACAATCAGTCTTGGCAGTTCTTGATGGTCCCTGTCCAACGGTGCATGAGCTCTGCCTGGTCTTTGTTTAGTAGTTGTTTCCTCGCGTTTCCTCTGCGCAATCACATCACCAGTGATCGATCTCGGCATCTGTAGTAGGGCTGTAATGTCCCTGACGGATTTGCTACTCACGTGACATCCAGTGCTAGTTCACGTTCAAAGTCACTGAGCCATTCGGACCGACACTGCTTCTCTGCTGTAAACACTGTACTCCCCGACCCCTTTTATACTGGTACCTGCCTCTCGGTACATCTAGTGGTGAATTCCGATTCGTACGGTGGTGTCTCAACAATAGTTACAATCAGAAGTGGAGATACGAGAGCTGTACGGAAAGTAAGGTCCGATCGGTGGCGAAACCGAAACCATCGTGAAAATCAGAAATACAGGGTGAGTGTAAGTAGGCTGTTTAGGTTTTTTATTGGTAACGCCACCTCTGTATGAAAATCACTGGCTGTGCTGTGTGCAGTCTGTGGCTGCTTTGCATTGTTGTAATACTCGCCATTGTAGTGTTAGGCAGCTGGCTGTGAACAGCGCGTAGCGTTGCGCAGTTGGAGGTGAGCTGCCAGCAGTGGTGGATGTGGGGAGAGAGATGGCGGAGTTTTGAAATTTGTCGTGAACTGCTATATATATATATTATGACTATTGAGGTAAATACATTGGTTGTTCTCTATCAAAATCTTTCATTTGCTAACTATGCCTATCAGTAGTTAGTGCCTTCAGTACTTTGAATCTTTTATTTAGCTGGCAGTAGTGGCGCTCGCTGTATTGCAGTAGCTTGAGTAGCGAAGATTTTTGTGTGGTAAGTGATTTGTGAAAGGTATAGTTTAATGTTAGTCAGGGTCATTCTTTTGTAGGGATTTTTTGAAAGTCAGATTGCGTTGCACTAAAAAAATACTGTGTGTCAGTTAAGCCCAGTCACGTGAATAATTGTTCAAAGGGGACGTTTCATATGGCGACCCTGCCAGGATACCTCACTGGAATCTTCTGTTTTTCTTTTCTTGTAGTTTGTGTAATTAGTGTAGCTATTGTTTATTGCTAGCACGTAATTATAGAGAGAATTTCCTTTGTAGTTGCAGTCTTTCATTGTTGTACAGTAAAACAGTTGTGGCATGCATGTAGATTTGCACCAAGTATTTCGCAGCTGCAATTAACTAGATATTATTTTCAGTGCTATGTTAATGTATTCTCTTGTTTTTGCTCTTCAAATTGTGCTTTTCTGTGTTATCGTGTGAAATATTGTGACAATAATGGCGTGTGAAAAACGTAACACTAGGCTACAAAGTAAGCTGAGAAATAATAGTGACGACGCGTGTAGCTTATCAGTACCACTGTGTAATGAGTTAACAGACATTCAAAGTAGTAATTTGGTAACTGTGCATAAGGAAATGGAGCGGGCGTCAAATAATGGCGTAGACAATGAAACAAGTAGTGAACAGGGAAGCATTATCGATCGATCGGTCGGCAATAGCTCGCCTCAGGAATCCGAAATGACACGACACGATCTCGCAAATACTGTAGATTCAGGTTTTGGGTTCTCACCGTTTTCTCAAATAAGTCAAGACACATTTTCTGCTTGTCAAAATGTGAATGTTTCCGGTGCAAATTCACTGCCGAAAAGCACTGAGGAACATGTTCCAGACACCAGTGCATTGTTATTACAATTAATACAACAAATGGGACAAACACAGCAAAAGCTTCAAAAGTTAGACACAATGGAACAAAATCTTCGAAAGTTAGACACAGTGGAACAAAATCAGAGACAAACACAGCAACAGCTAGACACAATGGAACAAAATCAGACACAAACACAGCAAAAGCTTCAAAAGTTAGACACCACACTTGAACAAACACGTGAAGATTTAACTTCTGAGTTACATAACATTGAATCGAAATGTCAAAAAGTCTGTAATGACGTAAAAACACAGATTTGTGAGCATTTCCAACCTATTTTTTCGCGTCATGAAAATGCATTACAGAATCACGAAGCAGCCATAAAAGAACTGCAGACTACTGTTCATGAAAATCACGACACCTTGCAAGCTAAAATTGACTCAGTTGCATCTACCGATTCGGTTACACAACTTGCAAAAACTCAGGAAAACTTAAAAGACACAGTAGATACGATTTCAACACAAATGGACACTCTGAAACTTGGTTCAGAAAAACACACAGAGGAAATAATTTCACTATCGGATAAAGTAGCCGAACTTTCAGATCAGTTCACTAACTTATCTACAAAGGTAGATGATGATCTGAATGACACAAGACCTGTAGCCTTCACGGACACTGAAGAGTATGAACAAATTAGAAAATTCAAACAAAATCAAAATCAAATCAATACACAGTACAAAAGAGAAATCCGGGAAGTACAAGATCATTTGGCACAAGTAATACAAGAATTACATATTTCAGAGGACACTCGCGCTCCAGTACTGGAAGAGGGACATAGAAATACGGAACAGCCACAAAATAACAACACAGGGCACTTCGGAAATTATGAAAGAAATTGGCAAGGTACACCGAATTTTGAGATGGAACCGCCGACACGACGTAACAATGACCGACATGCGACTCGCCGACATGATGATTTTGACTATAAGCTGTTCATTACTACACGTAAATTCAAAACATTTAAGAATTCTGCCAACGACATTCATCCAAAAGCGTGGCTCCATCAATTCTCTCATTGTTTTCCTCCCAACTTGTCATTGGAGCACAGGTTAGAATTTATGTGTGGCTACTTGGAGAATGAACCACCTGTAAGAATGCGATCGGTCATTCACGATTGTCACAGTGAAGGAGAATTTTATCATGCCTTCCTCTCAGCGTATTGGTCTCAAGCTACACAAGACCGAGTAAAACATAGCATCATAATGATGAAACATTTCGAACAATCTGACTTTTCCAGTCTTGTGAAATTTTTTGAAGACCTGTTGCACAAGAATCAGTACCTGTCAAACCCATACAGCCCCTCAGAACTCATCCGCATTTGCTTAATCAAACTGCCTGAACATTTACGACATATTATTTTAGCAGGACGTTGCAAAGACGACATTGAAGCTTTTCAGGGACTGTTACAAGAATTAGAAATTGACACAGACAGTCGCGGGATGCGAAAACAGGAAAACAATCACTACAGGTCACATCCATCGCAATTCCGCGATGAAAGAAGTAATAACTGGACACGACAAGGCTATTCTCACAACACAAATCGTGACCAAAACAGACACCACCCGTATGACAACCGTTGGCACAGTAGTAATAACTACAGGGAAAGATCACCTCTCCGCGGTAACGACTATCACAGAGACAATCAGAGAAACAGACAATATGGGAACCAAAATAAATATTATCAAGGGAGACAGAATAACTTTAGACGCAACGGACCAGCGCGCAGTTATTATTCAGGCAGAAGTTCACCACGTGACCGACAAGAAAGAAACTATGGAATCTACCAACATGACGACAGGCGATATGATCGTAACGACAGACCTGAATTGCATCAGAACTGGCGGAATTTAAACAGGGCAGGGCCCTCTCGAGGAGGCGAATTTGTAGAAGTTAGGTCTCCAAATCCCAATAACGACGCGCGCCAACAAAGAGACAATAGGCAATGACTCACACCGCTGGCAGCCACAAAACGTACTTATGAAACTAACGACGCAGCTGCCGTAGCTAGTAATTACGTAAAAATGGAAGACATTAGGGACAACTTACTCCAGGAACACGACGTAAAACATAACAACATTGCATATCCTGTGATTCACATTACAGTAAATGACGTAAAATTTACGGCAGTACTTGACTCTGGCAGTCCCATTTCAATAATTAGTGAAACAGCCTTTAGCAAATGTAACAAATCGAACGAGTGCCCCACACTTCTGTTACGTAAGATTAAATTACAAGGTGCAATCTTTGGAAAAAGTGTAGATGTACGCCAACAAACCAATTTAGAATTCTTTTGCCAAAGCCACAGCTTCTCTATGATCTTTCTTATTGTTCCATTATTGTCGACGGAAATTATGTTGGGAGTAGACTTTTTGAATGAATACAAAGCAATCTTAATCTTTCACGATGCTGAAATAAGTTTAGAGAAAGAAGGTAAGTCAATAGCTTTGAAATTTGAAGATTGGCTCTCAAACCATGACGAGGAAATTAATCGGCTTTACCTTCTGTTAGACAACAGTTCGGAATTTTCTACGGAACTAGACACTAACAATCACTCTGCAAGTACTGACAGGGATGATATCGACGGCATATTTGAAACTAATGAGTTAAATCAGAATAAAATTCAAACAATTGAGAATTGTAATGACACTGATAGGCAGGACCTTTTTGAGATTTTACAAGCACATTCCACAGTTTTTACTCACAAAACAGGAACAATCAAGGGATTTCAATACCAATTTCGTGTTCGTGAGCATACTAAATTTTGTGTTAGACCACACGTAATTCCGGCGCATTATAGGGACCGTGTTAGAACAGAAGTACAATCTATGCTTGACGAGGGCATTATTGAGCCTGCAGTAAGCTCATACAACAATCCATTACATGTTGTTGAGAAGAAAAATGGATCGATCAGACTTGTCTTAGATTCGAGACAAATCAATACTATCATTATTCCTGAAACAGACAGGCCGCAAACGTTGGAAGAACTTCTTCAAAATTTTAATGGTGTAAAAGTGTTGTCTTCCATTGATCTCAGATCCAGCTTTTATCAGATCGAACTTCATCCAGAATGTAGAAAATACACAGCTTTCCTTTGTTTCGGCGTTTGTTATCAGTTTCGGAAACTTCCCTTTGGTTTGAACATTTCTTCAGCAGCATTCATTCGCGGGCTAAATTCCATATTACCTGAGTTCATAAAACGTCACATCACCTTATATGTGGACGATATTCTAATAGCAGAAGCTTCATGGGAACAACATAATCGCATCCTCAACAGTTTGTTACGTATTTTTGCAGAATCTGGAATTACAGTTAACTTGGAAAAGTCTGAATTTGGTAGGTCAAAAGTGAGGTTTTTGGGACATATTATTTCTTCTGAAGGCATTCAGCCGGATCCTGAAAAGTTAGAAGCAATCAGAGCCATTCCAGTTCCATCCACAAAAAGACAAGTCCGCAGTTTTCTGGGTCTCGTAAATTTTTACCGTCGTTTTCTGAATATTCAAATTCTTGTTACACCAAAACTTTGTTCTCTCACTGGAAAAAATACTATTTGGAACTGGGACAAACAAGCACAGTTGAAATTCAATTCTTTGAAAGAATCGCTACTTAACGCGCCAATACTAGCTCATCCAGATCTGTCACAAGATTTCTGCCTTAGCACGGATTCTTCTAAAGTTGGACTTGGCGCCCATTTATTTCAAGAAGCCATAGAAAATGACACTACTGTTCAGAAAACCATTGCTTTTGCTAGCCGAGTGCTAACAAAATCTGAAAAAAATTATTCCGTTACTGAATTAGAAGCTTTAGCTATCGTTTGTGCATTTAACAAATTCCGTTTCTTTCTTTCTGGTAAGCACGTAAAAGTATACAGTGATCATCGTGCATTACAATTTCTTATGTCTTCAAAATTAAATCATGACAGGTTAAAACGTTGGGCATTGTTTCTGCAAGAATTCCGCTTCACAATAGTCTACATTCCCGGCAAGGAGAACATTGTTGCGGACGCACTGTCACGCGCACCAGCTGGGCTTGAGAAAAGTAACACAGAAGGTAACCTCGAGAAAAATTTCAGTATTCTTTACATTCAGAAAGTCGCCTTTGAAAACTTCATCACCACATCTTTAACGGACATTGCCCATGAACAAGATAAAGATCCGATTTGAAAGACATCAAAAGCAAATGGCATGAAAAGACACACACACAGATTCGGCATTATTATCTGGTTAGAAACAACATACTCATCAAACGCTGCACTGTTGATGACAAGCTATGGGTACTTCTGACGATTTTGTTAATAAGCTCATTTGGTACATTCATTTCAGCTACGCACATTTTGGTCCACGAAAATGTTATCATATTCTTCGAACGACTTGTTATTTTAACAACATGGAAAAGAGAATTCGAAGAGTCTTGTCTATTTGTAAACTTTGTCAAAAGGCGAAACCATCTACTATCTCACACCGTGCTCCGTTGTCTCCTTTCATTCCTTCTAAATTAAAAGAATTTGCTGCAGTTGATCTATTGGAACCCCTTGTCACAACATCGAATGGATTTTCGTACGTTCTAGTCGCTGTTGAACTTACTTCAAAATTTGTTTGTTTCACACCGTTACGTAAAGCCACTGGACGGTCTGTATCCAACGCCTTTGTTAAAAATTTCTTACGTGAAGTTGGACACGTTAGTAAAGTCATTTCAGATAACGGACCGCAATTCAGATCTGCTGTTTGGTCACGCATGCTTCGCAATCATAAAATCAAACCTGTTTTTATTTCATTGTACTCACAACATTGTAACCCATCTGAACGGATTATGAAAGAAATCAATAAGCTTTGCAGACTTTATTGTCACAGAAAGCATCAGCATTGGGACAGATATTTACACTTATTTCAAAACGTGCTGAATGAAATGCCTCATGACTCCACTGCTTTACCACCTACTCTTGTACTGAAGAATGAAAAACCACCGAACAGAATCAGAGAGCTTGTACCTTTCCCGAATACACGTAAACTTCGACACAAAGACATAATTGATTTGGCTATTAAAAATATAAAATCTGCAGCAGACAAAAGGAGAAAACTACACGGTAAAGCAAATGCAAAGAAATTATGTATTGGTCAGAAAGTTCTCATTAAAGCTCATTCATTGTCACATAAGAAGAAACACTTGAGTCACAAATTCTTTCTAGTTTACAATGGACCTTACAGAATCCGACGTATACCACATGATAATTGCGTTGAAGTTGAAACTCTGCGTACTAGGAAGAGTAAAGGTTTACACCACATTTCACATGTAAAACCGTTTATTGAAAGATAATCTGTTTTTTAACTTAGTCTTTGCCATAAAACTTTTCACTTCACATTTCTAGTATGCTTTGTCAGACTTAAGAAACTGTTAACATGCAACAATGGTTGAAGTTAAATATCCAGTCTAGAACCTAGGGAACATTTTTAAACAGAAATTACGAATGCATTGTTATAGTGAACAGACGACACAGTGGTTAGTTTATGTGGCAACTACACGATTTTATCACGACGCTACTAATGAGTGACAATTTACAATGTTGCTTTTGCGGTGTATCTGTTTTATATCTGCACAGTTTTTTCTGAATTATCCTGGAAAGTAAAACATGTTTTAGTAGTAACTTTTGTGGTATGGCTACAATGAGACAGCCTTTTTCGTGGCACAACAATACGTTACAGTACAGTACTTTCTTCATCACAACAATAAGCGTAACAACTACGATATCTATACACAAAGCATTTCACTTTTGCTAATCATGAGGTAAGTACATTGACTTCTGCAGAACTTAGCTTTCGGAGGACGATAACTACGAGACTTCCACAGAGATTATCTTACAACATGATGCACAGTTTAGCGCTACAGTACACGTATTTGAGTGATTAATTTCGCACTTAAAACATTTATTTTTTTAAGATATTTGAAGTACAATGATACAAGGGTTTTCCGTGATATATTTCATTCCATTGCTGTAATCTGTAACACCTGAGGGTATAATTACATTAATCCTCAGGGGGGTACACGTTTACTTTGTGTACCATGTGTTTGGCAAGCACAAGGAGCCCTAGCTAATATGGTATTTGCTTATACAACTTTACACATCGGTACCATATTTCTCTAACACAGAATTAAACAGCTATCTGATCATTTAACTGAGAGAGACAAACATTTATTTTACTACATCAGTGACAGACGCTTACGTAATTACACCGTTGGATAACTTCACACTTACGAAATTGTATGTTGTTTGTACTTTGTGAACTGTTCATAATTTTTCGGAACCATTGTGATGCTATGAGAGCTTTGAATGATGTATTTGGTGTGGGATCATGATTTTTAAAGTACGTTTGAGGTAGATGACACTATTGAAATGAGCAGAGAATTTTTTTTAGGTTTTGACATTATTGCAGAAAGCTACGACGTTTTTGAGATTTGACTGAGATGTTATGATGTTATTTTTACGACGACGATGTGTATTATGCTGCTGAGGTATGCTTATGATCAATAAGCTGATGCTGTATGAGTTATTTGATTATGCTACATATCTGTGATGATGAAATATTGAAGAAGTGCCGACGAATAAGGTAAGAAATAATGAGTAGTGGTTAGGGACGCTGATTTGTGAAAAAGGATGTTGGAAACCAAGAATCGTACTTTAAGAGTTATGAAATGTGTGTAAATGCGTGAATGTATCACAATGCCGGCGAAAATTTTTTGGACACTGTTATATTTACAGGATTTTGTTTCTACAGATTTGTAACGCAAATTCTTGACCTCTGAAATTTTTTTATATGAGACTGTCACCGTAGCGCAAACTGCTGTCGTAAATATTTCGGTAAGGGAGCTAAGTGATTCAGGTGGCGCCCAGGTGTGCCAGCCACCTGGAGAAAAAGCCATTAGGTAAAAAAAAAGAGGCCATTATCCTCGCTGTTGACATTCCTTTGTAGAAAGCATCGCAAGTACGACACGCTCATTACTTGGAAAGATACTTACATCTGCACACCTGATTATGACAAGCGTATTTCTACGAGAATTGAGAGAATTTCTACTAACTTATGAAATGCCACATGACTATTGAATGATATTTTTATGCTTTGTACATAGTTGCTTATTTCATTTGATATCTGTTTTCCAGCTATGTTGCAGCATTGGTTTTATAAAATAAAATTAAATGCATTTGCTAATGTGAAAACTTTCTGTCAACAGATCTATAAAATAATAATTTTATGATCCACATTCTTCGAAAAAGCAGCACTTGGAAAGGAAAGAACAATAAGAAGGGATTAATAACAGTAACTGCATACATAATTTTCTTTTCAACTACTTGGTATTTTTTTTTTTTTTTTTTTGGTAGAGTAAGTTATCGTGATGCATCACTCTAGTGTTAAGATGTGACATAGGTATTAGACATGGCAATTTTTAGTGTAATAATTTTTCTGCTTGAACTTTGTCATGTTTAGGTATAAGTTTTTCATTTTCTGCTGCTGTTTGCCAGGCGTAGTGCTACTAAATTTCACTTTGCATTACTCTGTTAAGCCAGTTTTACTACTGATTTATTTTTCTTGTTTGCTGCTCATTGCGTAATATTAGTTGTAATATTGCTTCTCGCTTGGCCAATTTGAATATTTTGTCATTGATATTTGTGTTAATTATTTTGTGCTGCTGCATTGCCTCGTCCCTTAGTTTAATGTCTGAGCTCAGTAGATTTAAGTTAGCTTAAGAGGGGGTAGACTATGCCTATCAGTAGTTAGTGCCTTCAGTACTTTGAATCTTTTATTTAGCTGGCAGTAGTGGCGCTCGCTGTATTGCAGTAGCTTGAGTAGCGAAGATTTTTGTGAGGTAAGTGATTTGTGAAAGGTATAGTTTAATGTTAGTCAGGGCCATTCTTTTGTAGGGATTTTTTGAAAGTCAGATTGCGTTGCGCGAAAAAAATACTGTGTGTCAGTTAAGCCCAGTCACGTGAATAATTGTTCAAAGGGGACGTTTCATGAGCACAAAGTCTTGCCCTGATAATAACAATTTATTACAGAATAACCGTTTGATATAATGATTTACATAGACCACATACATTTGTAAATCTCATCGTGTGCTCCCTTGGCAGCCCGGAGAAAGTCGACGAGGTATTCCAGTTCCCACCAGGTGTTGCATAACATGTGTTCTGTCACAGTACCCACAGCAGCTTGTATCCTAGCCTTCAGTTCGTCGACGTCAGCAACTGGTGTGACGAAGACTCTATCCTTGATAAAGCCCCAGAAAAAAGTCAATGGGTGTAATATCTGGTGAAGAGAGTAATGTCCGGATCCGTGGGATGGAATGAACGGTCCAACACTCTTGCCACCCCACTCTCGAGACATTAGGCCCCTTGACTTTTTTTTCTGGGGCTATATCTAGAACAGAGTCTTCGTCACACCAGTTGCTGGCGTCGACGAACTGAAGGCTAGAATACAAGCTGCAGTGAGCACTGTGACAGAACACACGTTACGAACACCTGATGGGAACTGGAACACCTCGTCGACGTTCTCCAAGCTTCCAAGGGAGCACAATACATACTAACGTAAGTGGACTTTAAAAAAATTAGTAACACTAACCTATGTAACGGCATCAAATGGAACTTATTATGCCAAATTGTTATTCGGTTATACATGTGTATAATCAGGGCAAGACTTTGTGCTCACCGTGTATTTTATTTGCAACAGTTAGCTACACCCTCCAGTTACTTCTCTACATAGTCGCAACTCCTACTTAGACATCCGTCGTAGTATTGTACCAACTTTCAAATACCCTTGTCATAGAAGGCGACTGCCAATGTTTTCCGCTAATTCTCTGTATCGGTCTATAGCTCGTTGTCTGTGCCAAAATTTTGTCTTCATAGCCAGTGGTTCATATGAGCAGAGCTGATACTCAGAGGGGGCCAGTTACGAGTAGTTGCTGTATTGTGGCAGATCAAACATTCCTATTGAAAACGCTGCAGGGGCTTCTTCAATGCCTTCCCACGTGAGGCCTTGAACTATCATGAAGAAGAAAACGCCTAGCAGTTATGTTATGTGGGCTGCATAACATCAGGCGAAAACTCTCAACAGGCTCTCATACTCGGCGATAGACTCTGTTTCCTAGACATCTTTACCTGCTCACTGTGCGCTCAGAACTGAAAAGAGCGATGTGACGCGATCGACAAATACATTAGAGACACGGATCAACAAGTATGTGCAACGCTTCATCGGATCTATAACGTGGTTTCCATTTCGCTCGACCGGACCTTACTTTCAGAACAACCCTCGTATTTACCCGTAAGCTTTGTCGCGATTCCGGCTGCCAAATACGAAAATCTCGCACAGAACTAGCATAAGAATTAGGAATCGATTTCCTCCTTTTTAAGCCTAAGTCTGAAGATATAGAATATTATACAAACGCCGAACATACAATTTGTAGTAACATAAGCATTGTTTCGTCCATAAAGCATATCAAGTAGATTTCAAATGTGGTCTTATGCTTTGAGATCTTCAGCACTGTGCAACAAAGAACAAAATGTTTGGTTTTACGTGTCACTCTACCCCAGAATGATAGTATGCATTTTCATATCATTTTGTAGTGCTTGGTGTTCTGTACGGCAAAAATTGTTAAATATGAGATTTCAATTTACTCGTGAAATAAGCTCCAGCGACTTTAATAACTGCGCTTTGTGGCCCGCTGCGTACGTGTAATAACAGGAGCTTAATTATAGACTCGTATTCGGCGACATTAGGGCCTAACACAGCTGGCGGACGGGGCGAGTTGCGCGTCGGGGACGGCTTTAATTTTCGTACGCATCAGCGATGGGGGTACTTGCCGCTAACTGGGAGAGAATGATATCCGCGCCAGCATAAGGTATGCCGAATATATTATTTCCCTACGCTTTCCATCTGCTTCCCTATAATCATATGTGAGCTTTATGGTCAAAGAGAAAAGTCTAGAAAGCCAACAAAAAATCCCCGCCTACTGAAACTCAAAGGATGTATTGTCATTCTACATGACATCCTAATTAAAATATTTCCATAAATGTACACTCGCCGAATTTTTTAAAAAATAATCGAGATATTCGTCCTTCCTGGAATTGCTTTCAGTTGTCTAATGACGAAATTCTACGTAAATCTACTGCCTTACATAATCAATCGGATTTAATCTGTTAATGAAGGAAATCATATCGTTGGCTGAAGGTTGTCTTAATATTCCGATATATAATTTACAGCTGAAAGTAATACTAATGGAATGATAAAATAACTATGAGATCACTCAGCCTGATTCGCGTGATCCAAACCACCGCAGTATGACTAACTGGAAGCTTCAGTACCGTTGATTTAATCATTACTAATTATTTATTACAGAGTCCTGAACGCATTAAGTAAAGTGTATTTTAACTTCCGACTTGAGTTGCGCTCCAGTGGCGTAGTAAATGGTAGGATTACTAGTGGTATTGGTAGCATTGGTAGGGAAAGAAAAATTACTGAACATGTAATAAAGAAACTGGGAATCGATGACTTCTCTTTGTCTTGTGTTTGTTTGTTCTACACGTGACTAGAACTTGACATCAAATGGTTCAAATGGATCTGAGCACTGTGGGACTTAACTTATGAGGTCATCAGTCCCCTAGAACTTAGAACTACTTAAATCTAACTAACCTCAGGACATCACACACATCCATGCCCGAGGCAGGATTCGAACCTGCGACCGTAGCGGTCGCGCGGTTTCAGACTGTAGCGCCTAGAACCGCTCGGCCACTCCGGCCGGGAGAACCTCGCATAGTTCAGTGTTAGTCCACTATGTAATTTATATTCTTACTTGTGCTGTGCACTTGGCAGGACGAATACTCTTGAAGAAAATCTTTCTGGTGCTGTGACAGTGTAATTAAACACGTCTGTTGACCCTTCAGTGAGAGCACTTGAACATTTAATCTTGTCTGTGACAGCAGCGTGAACGCTGATATTGAGCGTTCAGCAACGTGGTACCCATTATATGGTAGTTAGGTGACTCATACCCAGAACGAACTAAATGAAACTCTTTCACCTGGTAATGGATTCCAAACACCGACAACGAGGCTCCCGTAGCATGAATAGGAGCGCCTGATGAAACTGACGATGCGGCGAGAGAGAGGCAAGATTGCTCGTCAGGTAAGGTAGCAGACGTAGTTGACATCGACGTTTCATCAGTTGTTTCAGAAATATCCTCAAAATTTTTCTTCATCTCTGTCAAGGTTGCTGAGGTACGCTTTATATAGATTGTGGACAGAGTCTGCATTTTGGATGTTACCTCGAAGACATGTAGACACTGCATTTTGATATACATATAGTTCTACAGTGCTCACACGTGCTTCTGCCTTCGGGGGTCCTTGTGTTGTACAATTCGCACACTTCCAAACGATGATGTGTGGTGAAGAACGTTGGTCGCTTCCTAATGTTCCATAGGTTACGTGGCCTTTTACGTATCCTCATTCAGTTTATAGACAGTTCAGTGCTTCTGGTTTTGAGCAGAAACTAGTAAGACATTCATCGTGTATGTAAACAAAGCAAACGAAATGAGTTAACGTCCAATAGATATGCAACACTCCTAATGTACAGGTAATGTAGGTAGGATCTCAACTGACCAGATCTACAGGAAAACCTACATTAGTCTATGCTTACTTATGACCGTCTACGGTAGCCTACAGTAGTCTTACGACTGACGATACTTGCGACACAAGTGGTGTCTGTGACGTTGCGTTTTGGCCAGTACCTCTGCAGTGGTGCCCTGACCATGGCGTGGCATACTAGCTCGTTGCTTGGACATTGTGGGTGGTGTCCTATCGCTTTTAGCACAGAACCAACGAGATCACTTAGCTATGGCTTTGAAAAGAAGTCCCAGAAAATCGTTGCGCCGTAGTTCCTATAATTGACAACACCTCGTAACGCTGTCAAAGGCGTATTAGCGAGGTCTGCTTGTTCACTGTGCCGCATTAAAGACACTACGTGTTTTTATTTGTTATATCTCTCCTATTGTTCACGTACTTGTCAGAAGTTACGGTTTGATGGAAAAGATCTATTCAGTAATTTGTATTGCAGTAATGGCAAAGCGAATTCCTATTTTTATACCGTGTGGAAGGTCCTGACGTAAATGATAATGATTTTCAGAACTCCTGTCGACAATTGTTGCATGAGTTCACGAACACTGATAAATTTAACCGTGTTTCATCAGAGAAAAGAACATTTCAAGGTGAACTTCATACCGCAGTAGACAGTTGCAGTACTGGTGTCGAGCCACAGTACCTGAATTGCATAGTCGATGCACTACCGCCAAGTTACAAGGTTCTAGTTGTTGAACTTAGACTTAAATCTAGACGATGTTATAGATACTCAGCACAACCAACTAAGACTTCCATAAAATCGTTATGGCAACAAGAATATCGAGAAGCACTTTTCAAAGCGGTAGTTCTGCCCCAGGGTTCCCACCCAGAGTGGCGACACTGGAAAACGTTGAACTGACTTCGTACAGACATGGGGTGATCAAAATAACTTATGAAAAGGTGGGGCTACACAGACACTAACAAGTGTGAGTGTGGTGAGTTACAAACAACATAACACCTTCTGAGATTCCCGCTAGTGGATGCACCCAGAGAGCGTACTCAAGATGACCTCATCTACATCTACATCTACGTGGATACTCTGCAAATCACATTTAAGTGCCTGGCAGAGGATTCATCGAACCACCTTCACAATTCTATATTATTCCAATCTCGTACAGCGCGCGGAAAGAATGAACACTTGTATCTTTCCGTACGAGCTCTGATTTCCCTTATTTTATCGTGGTGATCGTTCCGCCCTATGTAGGTAGGTGTCAACAAAATATTTTCGCATTCGGAGGAGAAAGTTGATGATTGGAATTTCGTGAGATGATTCCGTCGCAATGAAACCTCCTGGTTTACACCGAGAGAACTGCAGATTACACCGAATTCTGGATGAGCAAAACATGATATATTTTTATTATGTATTTCTGTATTTGACTAGTATGTTCTTTTATAGACGTATCTATTTTTCATTTTAAACTGTGTTCTTGGTTTTTTTCATTTCCTATACTTTTTATAATGTGGTTTTTTACACGACTGAATAAATGAAAAAAAATTATTCCACCTACCAGTCGTTGCATACCCACTGCAAAAATGCTATTCTGTTCTTGGTATCGATAGAAAATAGCTTGGTTATCTGTGGAATAATCTGTGAGTTTTACTGGAAGTATGCTTTGAGTTCCAGGTGAACGAGCAATCAAATCACAATCCTCCATTGTAGGAAAGCTGGACTTCAGTTCAATAGATACCTTTGTGCTCCACTGTGTTGAGAAAGAACGTGTTTGCTATCGAATGCCGCGGGTTTTTGGACGCTGGTCAGTGAGGAGGTGAGATGTAGCTAGGCTGTGTGCAGAAAATGCACACTTGCTCTATGAACTTGTTCATCACTCCTGTCGAACGTGTGGGTCATATTTAATAAGTCGCATCGCAAAGTCCTTGGGAGATGACTTCATTTCGGGACTCAGAACAGAATATGCTAATTATAAATTCATCCAGACCAAATCAGTGAATCTTTTTAAATGCTTTGCGGCTTAAACTGAACTTCATTTATTTGATTTTCTTACGTATTGGACCTTTTTATGGCACCTGTTTCTTTTGCACCAGTAATGCACGAGTTACTATGATTTGATTTACTTGTTTATCTGAATCAGTAATTTGAGTTTACACACAAATAACCGCTCCGTTCAGTTCCCCTGGTCACTTATTTTTCTATTTCTTACGATTTAGAATGAATTGGACTCTGCAGTCAGTATTCGATTGCATGATTCGAAACATACTATTTCCCTTCAGCAATTGTTAACATTTTACAAGTTTCTTACTGCAATTAACCTAAAAGCTAGCAGCAGTTACTATGAATACTATTTGCCCTGTTCTTTGCTTGCTTTTCATACAAACAAGTAGATTTTGGCGTTGACACGAGAGGTAGAGTCACAGTGGCTAGTTCTACCGGAATTCTACGGGTATATGTGGACTGTATTATATTTCAGTGTTGTTATAACAGTTTGGGCCTCTCCTACCCATTTTCACGGTAGCTGATTGTAAGCCACGTCGCTTAGACACTTTTATGCTCGGTGAGATAATTGACACGCTTGCTATTGTTCATACAAATGCAATTTTATTTTGCTATGTTCACTGTAAACAGTTGTGTTTACAGCCTAGGTAAGTTTCCATATATCATTTACAGTCAGATCGCGTTATTAAATATGGTTCATGTGTCGAAACTCTATAGGTGAGAGGGGAATTTTCCTCAAATAAGTGCATATCCGGATTGTATTTTACCAGGTAATCCAAAACTAATAAAGGTTTTGCTGCATCTGGCAGTAGGTTGAAAGGGTACAGTACCGCCCGACATTGAAAAGAGGTACAACATACTTCATTATTTTTGTCAGAACAACACATTTTTTTTTGTAAAATAACTCAATTTCAATTAATACAGTGAAGCCGGATACCAGTGTGGGAAAGAATGACAATTTATTTATTTAATTGATCACATGTGCACTCCCACAAAATAAATCCCTACATCCAGTTTGGTGAGATCTGTGAAATGAATGAATGTATGGTCGTCTGCTAACCGCAGATAGTGAATGTGAATATATGATCATCTTTGAGTCGATCCTTTGGCCACCTTTGGTGGGACCAAAGAGCTTTGAGCGCCTGAAATGTGGCTGACCAATACGATAGCAAGGTGCTTCCCCCACCTCGACAGAGATGGGAGATGACCTAGAGAACGGCCATATTTCAGCACTCTGCCGCTGCATCTTGTGCTGTTAAGACCTGTTTTAGTTGTGCTCCGTGATGACGAAAGAGTGGAGACATGGTATGCATGTGGAATATTTAAGAGTAGTTTGAAATAA
Source organism: Schistocerca nitens (assembly GCF_023898315.1). Lineage (NCBI taxonomy): Eukaryota > Metazoa > Arthropoda > Insecta > Orthoptera > Acrididae > Schistocerca > Schistocerca nitens. The sequence continues at coordinate 637,113,644 of NC_064617.1, forward strand.
TAATTTCTCTATCAAGGAACTTTTGTGGGGAGAATTAAGTGTCAGGCAGGTAATATTAATGGGATTGTAGTAATCTTCGGAAGTGACCAACAGTCACAATGAAACCACGTGTAGCAATAAGTTGAAATACTTCCGTATGCTTAAGTTAAGCTGAATTACTAGCGTGTGTACAATAAGTTGAAATATTTAAGAAATAGCGTGTGTACCATAAGCTGTAATATTTAAGAAATGGCGTGTGCAGGACTTGAAATTAGAGACGAGTACTTCCACGTGGTGAGTACTGTGTGAGTCTCAATCTGTGTATGAGACAAAGGATAAAGAGAAGTACTCGTCCATGGTATCAGTTGAGGACTCGCGTGTGTGATGAATATGTTCTTATTATTGCCTTGCGTGATATAATTCCGTGTGACGCTAGAGTCAAACTCTGAGAGAGAAGCAAGGTGAGTCGGCCGTCTATCCAGCAACGCCACTTGGCTTGCATTGCACAGGAAGACGTGCTTATATCTCCAGAGTTCATAGTAGGAAAGTAGAATTACAAAGTGGGGCAGTGTCGTGTGAAACTGGGATAAATATTAATTGAAGTGGGAAAGCTGAAAGTGATAATATTGTGACTATTCCCTGTGTAGTATTTCACATTGTAGTGTGGTGTATGTCATGTAATTTGGGTATGTGTGGTTTGCATGGGAGAGTAGCGAGGTAGTTTCAAAAGATTAATTGGTTATGCTTGTTCCTTCTGTACCGCTCGGTCTGGAGGAAAGTTTCGTGATGATGATTGTGAGAGTCGAAGTGTGAGAAATAATAAAAGATCCACCATCCTATCCAGAAAGTGCACTGTAGCGTTAAATAAATTATGAGACCATAATATAGAGATTCACGAATGTAAAGCTATGCCCACTGGGCGGAATTTCTCATGTGTTATTGTTGTAGGTTATAGAATTTGTGTGTTTAGGTTAGAGAATTTATCGGAATAAATAAGATAGTGAAAAGAAAAAGATTGGTGGACTTTTCCTTCGAATTGTATGTTGTCATAATGTCCCGAATTTATAATGTGTGCGCCATTCATATTCAGTGCGGTGGCCACGTGTTGACAAAAGCCGTTAAATAAAAGACAAAAAGTAAATGGGGTATTGCCAGTCAGAGTTCTGTAAATTACTGATAGTCAGACGCGTGTTTCCATTGCGTATTATTCATACAGGAGGATAATTTGTAACTAAATAGTAAGATACGTTGGCAGACCACTCATCTTGCAGGCCTGACTGCTTGATGCCACAGTATGAGCAAGGCATGTGGGTGGCTCTCATAATTTCGACCCTGCCAGGATATTTTCTGCCAGGATATTTTCTGCCAGGATATATTTTGCCAGGATATTTTGCCAGGATATTTTGCTGTTAGGGTTTGCTGTTAAGATTTTTTTATTTTTTGATGGAATATATTGTGATAACGCTAAGAAGTAAAATTTTTTCTGTTTGCAATTTCTTTCTGGGTTGGTGAGGATCTTTTATTTTTTTTATGAAATTAATTGCTATATCGTCCAAGGCTGGAAGATGGTTATAATTTTTTTTGCGTAATGTCCGTAGTAACTAGGTCGCAGTCGAAAAGTGTAGCCACCATGGAGAATAGCGATTCTGGGGTGAACGTAACAGTGCAGCAGGAAGTAGCTGTTGACCATGGGTTAATGAGCGAGAAAGACAAACAGTCGGAAGGGGCTGAATTGTTCAGTGGACCGCTGCTAGGTGATCCTTTATGCGGCGGGCTTTGTCCACAAACGTGGGCTTTTCCCGACGACGCGGGCGAGCCGGGACTAGGTCAGGTATGCAATGAAAGTGCAGCTACCCTTAGCGAGGCTACGGTTTCTCAGGCGAACAAGGTGAGCACGTCGAAAGTAGCAAATGACTATGTGATACTACAGTTTTTACAGAGGATGGATAGAGATAATAAGGAGAGAGATAGGGAGAATTAGGAAAGATTGGAAGCGATGAATAGGGAGACTAAGGAAAGATTGGAAGCAAATAAGGAAAGATTGGAAGCGATGGATAGAGATAATAAGGAGAGAGATAGGGAGAATAAGGTGAGAGATAGGGAGTTTAAGGAAATATTGGATGCGATGGATAGAGATAATAAGGAAAGATGGGAAGCGATGTATAAAGATAGTAAGGAAAGTATGGAGGCATTGGATTAGGGAAGTAAAGAGGCAATGAGCAAGCTACACACAGTTATCGATGAGCGTCTGCTCGCAGTTAATAATCGGTTAGATGAGGGGGAGAAGAATCTGGGTGCGTTGAAGCAAGTATGTGACGCCGTGAAAGAAAAAGCTAATAATTTGGAGGTACAAGTATTTGCAATAGAGAGTGATACTACTGAGTGTAGGGGCGTGTTGCCGGATGGGCCAATCAAAGAGGTAGTGATCAGAATGAATACGATTAGTGCAGATGCAGAAAAGATCAGTACAAGAGGCGAGACAGGTTCTGACAGTACGCAGCGAGAGGTTTATGCCGACCAGGAGGAGATACAATCACCATTACAGTTTAAAGAGGCACAATTAGAAATAACTAGGAAACATAGTGAAGAACTAGCACAGTTGCAATTAGCGTGCAGCAGCGAAGGTGACACACCACCAGGTAGATTGCAGAGGGAGAGTGAGATAAACTCAAAAAGCGAAACTAGGCAGAAAGAGCAAGACGAATTCAGAGAGTCAGAAGAACGGTTGTGTCGGATAAAACAGGTGACAAACCCAACTGGGTATAGTCCAAGGCAGTCTCAATTTCAAGATTCATTACCTTCATCGTGGGGACTGCTCCTCAAAATGAAGTTTGTGTGTAACCATTTGGGGGACCAGGCTAAAGCGAAAATGCAGGAAGTTATTAAAGACTGTAGTAGCTATTTAAAGGAATTCTGGTCGAAAAGTAAGCAGGACCAGGTTACGCAAAGCATATTGATGATGCCAAATTGTAATGAAGGTGGTATAAGAGATCCAATGGCGTGCTATCAGGAAATGCTGAGATGAAACAGGTATTTGGATGTGCCATACGAACCTGGGGAGCTCTTTAGGATCTGTATAACGAAGTTGCCAGTGAAATTGCGCAGAGATATAGTGATAGCAGGCAGAGGCTTAGACGATTCTTCGTCATTTCAGCACTTGTTACAGGAACTGGGTAATGAGAGCAACATCGTGAATGGAGACACGACTCATAGGTCAGACAGAGTCGAGGATAGGAACGGCAGAAACTATCAGAATGACAGGAGGGCATGGAATGCTGGCATTTCTTTCTTGTCGTAATAGATTGATGGATAGGAGAAACTAATCCAACATATCAGCCCTTAGCATCTTGCCTTAAAACACTTGCCGCTGGCACTGAAAATTGTCTATGTAGCAGACATACTCTACTGATATGTAGGAACGCAAATACCATACTTCTGAACAGAGAATAAAACACCAGTAATGGCATCTGTTAGGCTGGTCTCTCAGAGCAAAATTTGCAAATTTTTATTTCGAACAGTAAAGTAAAAGAACTGTTTCTTCAAAGAAACCAGTTGCTAAAATGTTATGTAATAATGTCAATGAGTCCGGTTTAATTAGTGTGATTTGACTATTGCAGGTACTTAACACGTAATGTAAAAAAGTAAACGTTGTGATCTGTATGGAATAGGGTACGTTAATACTGCTGTTACAGGTAACATCTGTTATGTGATCGAAGTTTTTTAAATTAGATGCCATCTAATGTCATTGTCGTGGTGACAGTTATAATGAAGTGCTGTGTATGGTTGTTCGGAATCTGGTGTTAGGGAAAGAGGCCACTAGCACCTGAGTTTCTAACACTTGGGCTGCCCATTTCTCGCAGCTTGTATATTCTCTGCACACATTTAATTTTCGTGTAAGCTCAGATTCCTAACTAGCAAATTCTTTGCTGGGTATAGTGGACCATTCAGAGTGAGGCGGATTGTCCAGGAAAATGCTGTACTGATTGAGACGATCAAGGGAAAACAATCTCGTGGGCTTCTTCATCACATTTCTAACATCAAATTGTGGAAAAGTTAAGGATAGATCTAAAGTAGGCAATTTATGGTAGATAGTCAGTGTATTTATTTGTGGTGTGTAACGTTGTGCAGGGGCAAATCGAACATAAGAATTTTCAGGCGGGATGTCAGGAAGTATGACGGAATAGACTGGTCAAGTGAGTCATGAACAGGAGTCGACAGAGTGGCAGAGTGGTGTATGTACGTATTTTTTGTCATATGAATAAGGATCAAGCAGAAACGACGTGATGATTAATGAGTGGATAAAGATGGTAGATAGAGAAGCGACGTGATAAATAGTAGTGGATAAAGGTAATATTTAAGGAGAGAAGCGACGTGAAGCAGTGTGATTAATAAAGAGAGATTCGACGTGATGAAACAGTGGTAAATAAAGGTGAGTAGAATTGAATAATGTGGAGATGTCTTAGATGTATGTTACAGAGAGGCCTGTGTATGCTGCAATAGAGATTGATGCCAATGGCGAAGGAAGACCAGGAAATGATGGAGTAATGGACGGACGGAGAGCCGAAATACGAATGAAGAGATGAGGACAACTGCACAATGTGAAAGGACATAAAGGGAGTATGAGATCCAGATGGTGAACGCTGTGGAATACTGATGTAGGATGTAATATAAGTGTAAATCTAATTCTTACCATAACAGTTGCTATGTAAAAAAAATAATTTTTGTTGTTGTTGTTGTTGAAGCCTGGTACCAGTATAACTAATCAAAACGGTACCAATAATGTGTACAGTTATTTTGCAGGATGAATAATTTGTGTATTTTTTGTTCTTAGATGAAATGTCGCAATTCTAAGTTGACTTTTAGCAGGATGAATAATCAGTAAAGTGAATGCAGAGGTAAGCCGATGTAGAGAGGTGCCAAAGTGAAAAGACGAATTCGGAGACTGGAATGCTATCTCCGAAACAGCTTCATGTGTTATGTGGTTGAGTATAAGGGAAGAAAGGTATGGTATGTTGTCGTGAGTGTGGTGGTGTTATGAGTATAAGGGAGCAAAGGTATGGTATGTTGTCGTGAGAGTGGTGGTGTTAAGGTTAGCTGACTTCGAGACCTATTCTGTTAGTGTATTAATGGATTGAATGAGAAGGAAAATGTGATGTCTGGAGAGTGAGAGTCGTAGAGTAGTGTGATCAATGCGCACACTCCTGTTAAGGGGATGCTACCGATCTGTAACTATAACATTATTGTGTATTGTTTGATTTGGATGAACCTCGATGGCAGGTCACGATCTGACATCATGTGGATGGTTCATACATGTCCTAGAAATGTTGTTATATATAATAAAATGTAAAATATATAAAGAGATACTAATTTCAGTCTGTCACAAGCACAAAGGTGCATTGTATGTTGTAGATTTAGAGTCACCAGTTTCTAAAATGTTTATTGTGTTAGGATGTTAAAGTAGTTTACTATTTAATAACATGTGGTAGGTAATTGTGAGCTGTGTAGATTATTTCTTATTTTTTTGTTAGAACACTTTCAAGGGTTATTAATTTCAGTCTGTCACAAGCACAAAGGTTCACTGTATATTGTAGTTTTAGAATAAACAGTTTCTAATATTTTCACTGTGATAGGATATTAGAGTAGCCTACTATTTTATATTGTAATTACGAGCAGTATGGATTGCTTATTATTCCTTTTGTTTTTTTTTACACTTTCATGTTTTGTATGAGGGACGACAGGTACAATCAATAGCACAAGTGTGGGCTGTATATAGAAAAGGGATAAATGTTGATGTCGTATGTGTAGAAAACTAGGGGGTACGATTTTACGTTTTTAGAACTAAGATTCTTTTGTTACCAATGTATCTAATAGATCATACATGTAATCAATGAGTATTTGAATACTGTAAGATTATCCTTTTGTCTGTAATTTTGCGAGATGCACGGAAGGGTCTGACTGATTGGGTGTCGTAGCGCCCATACCGCTAGCGGGCCGAGCTGACATCGCCATGGCGACGGGCGACAGAGCCGCTACACTCCCCACTCCACTGCCGGTCGGGGTACACTCCACGCACCCGCTACAGCAGGTCAACGGCCTGGGGCGACACACACGTACCACTGGCCATTCATAAGTTCCGCCACCCTTACGACTGGGGAAAGTATCCCATGGAGGCAACAGCGGGTGGTTTCTTCTGCTCAACGGCGCGCGCAGCGGCGCCACGGCAGAATGGACGACGCGCGGCAGAGCCTAGCGGGCATTTTTTACCAGCAGCTATTAACTAGTACTGGACTGTGGAGCCGTGAAACAAGATGACTGCTCGTATGTCTCCATAAGGTGGAAAGTGAAGGACTGGTGTTTCCTAGTTGTGAGTGGTGGAAAAGATTTTGTCTTTAGCAGACAGGACGATCGTTTTGTTTTGTCTTGACCACTGAACGGTGGGATCCATAAACTTTTGACAGTGACTTGTTAAGTGTGCTTTGTGAATTGCATGTGGGACGCTTGGTATACTTAAAGAGGAAAGTTGTCGTTTGGTGACTAATTATTGTATGAATGCAAGAAACTAGAGTGGGACATTGACATTTGCGTCTGTAGTAGGATACATTTCTTGAATTGGTGCAGGAATAAGTGCTGTTTGTTGGAACTTACGACTTTTAATTACACCATGAACTGAAAGGACAGAACCGTGGGTAATAGTAGTTGTAGGGCCATTTTTGGACGACCAGATTCGTGTGGATGGTACTCTGAGAGTAACCTATGACATTTGTGTTTAATGTGAGATACAGTTTACTGTTCAGTGCGTGTTCAAAATGCCGATTTGAGTGACTTAAAGACTTTCGTCCGGGTACCCATGGGAGAGCTTTGACACCGAGACAGTGTTTCTAGGGAACCTGTCAGCAACTTTTTGACCCCAAGAAAATCACAGAATGAAATGTTTCCGTGTGACTTGCAAGATAGGGAATAATGTATTTGTACTTGTAATTGTGTAAATTTGTTTTATTATGTGTTTCATTCCTGAAGGGACGGCAAGTGCAATTGTATTTCATTAACATTTGTGTTTAGAATAGTTAGTGTTTTTTTGGTTTGTTCTAGATTATCAAGTTCACGTAGCATGTTTATTAGAATATTTGGTACAACGATGCTTTAATTATTAGCCGGTGGCGTAATACTAATGTAGCGGCTCTTGTTGCATTGGTCAGTAAGGTTGTCACAGGGGAGAAGAGGTCGCATTGCACAACAAATATCGGAATTAATTGATGCATTTTGATGTCATGGACAGTAATGATCTTGTTGATGTGTTTGACTGAAGCCACTTATTTTCATTATCACAGTGGTGATATTTCACATTAAAGTGTAACGAAGGCTAGTCGAAATGCAAGTTCTTGTCGTCTAAATGTGTGACAACAGAGAAATGAGCAGTAGAGTAAGATACGAGAGCTGCTGGTGGATACAAGCAGTTATTGCTATACTATTTACTGCGTGTATTGATCAAAGTTGATCGACTGACTGGTCAGCAGCAAGTATTTGTACTGGTGGATAAGGATAAGGTTAAACTCACTGTCGAGTAGTTGTGGCAATTGCTTAGGTGATGATAGTTAATGAGGTATGACATGATGTCTTAGACGAACTATATTACGTAACCAGTATGTAACTTGTAGTATATTTCATTGTTTTTCTTCTCAGTTTTATTTCTCTGTAGGTTTGAGGTATATTTTAGAGTAATGGTATGGAGCCTGACATTCTACGTGTAACTAGTGTAAGAAATTTTTTCTTTTGTTGATTTTTTTTGTATTTAGACATTGCCGTGTAAAGATTATTACAACGCAATTTATGAATGACAGATTACTTGTTCTGTGTTTGGACGGTGAGCTATTTAAAATTTCATGAGTACAATTAGTATTTTTTATTTGTTTTAGAATTATTGAAGTTTGGATTACTCCTAAAAATAATGGAGATCCCGGTAACTAAGCCAATTTTTATCTCACCATTATTTTTTAGTTGTATGATGTAATGTTTTATTTGTCATGTGGATTGTTGTAAATTTGTATGTGTACGTTACTCCGCATTGTGGAGAGTACAATAATGCAACAACTGTGTCAATAATTTGGTAAAGTAACAGCATTTGGTCGCCTATTTGAGGTCACCAGGGGCTAAGGTCTCCTCCTGGTTATTTTGATGACTTGCTATGTTTGTTCTAATACAGTTTTCTTAAAAAAATGTTCGGAACTACCCTCGCATTGCAAGGATAGTACCGTGCCATTTTTTTCTGCATGGGTAGCCGGTGGTGAAAGGGTACAGTACCGATCGACATTGAAAAGAGGTACAACATACTTCATTATTTTTGTCAGAACAACACTTTTTTTTGTAAAATATCTCAATTTCAATTAATACACCGAAGCCGGATACCAGTGTGGGAAAGAATGACAATTTATTTATTTAATTGATCACATGTGCACTCCCCCAAAATAAATCCCTACATCCAGTTTGGTGAGATCTGTGAAATGAATGAATGTATGGTCGTCTGCTAACCACAGATAGTGAATGTGAATATATGATCATCTTTGAGTCGATCCTTTGGCCACCTTTGGTGGGACCAAAGAGATGAAATTTACCAGAGCTTTGAGCGCCCGAGATGTGGCTGACCAATACGATAGCAAGGTGCTTCCCCCACCTCGACAGAGATGGGGGATGACCTAGAGAACGGCCATATTTCAGCACTCTGCCGCTGAATCTTGTGCTGTTAAGACCTGTTTTAGTTGTGCTCCATAATGACGAAAGAGTGGAGACATGGTATGCATGTGGAATATTTAAGAGTGGTTTGAAATAATAATTTCTCTATCTCAGGAACTTTTGTGGGGAGAATTAAATGTCAGGCAGGTAATATTAATGGGATTGTAGTAATCTTCGGAAGTGACCAACAGTCACAATGAAACCACGTGTAGCAATAAGTTGAAATACTTCCGTATGCTTAAGTTAAGCTGAATTACTAGCGTGTGTACAATAAGTTGAAATATTTAAGAAATAGCGTGTGTACCATAATCTGAAATATTTAAGAAATGGCGTGTGCAGGACTTGAAATTAGAGACGAGTACTTCCACGTGGTGAGTACTGTGTGAGTCTCAATCTGTGTATGAGACAAAGGATAAAGAGAAGTACTCGTCCATGGTATCAGTTGAGGACTCGCGTGTGTGACGAATATGTTCTTAATATTGCCTTGCGTGATATAATTCCGTGTGACGCTAGAGTCAAACTCTGAGAGAGAAGCAAGGTGAGTCGGCCGTCTATCCAGCAACGCCACTTTGCTTGCATTGCACAGGAAGACGTGCATATATCTCCAGAGTTCATAGTAGGAAAGTAGAATTACAAAGTGGGGCAGTGTCGTGTGAAACTGGGATAAATATTAATTGAAGTGGGAAAGCTGCAAGTGATAATATTGTGACTATTCCCTGTGTAGTATTTCACATTGTAGTGTGGTGTATGTCATGTAATTTGGGTATGTGTGGTTTGCATGGGAGAGTAGCGAGGTAGTTTCAAAAGATTAATTGGTTATGCTTGTTCCTTCTGTACCGCTCGGTCTGGAGGAAAGTTTCGTGATGATGATTGTGAGAGTCGAAGTGTGAGAAATAATAAAAGATCCACCATCCTATCCAGAAAGTGCACTGTAGCGTTAAATAAATTACGAGACCATAATATAGAGATTCACCAATGTAAAGCCATGCCCACTGGGCGGAATTTCTCATGTGTTATTGTTGTAGGTTATAGAATTTGTGTGCTTAGGTTATAGAATTTATCGGAATAAATAAGATAGTGAAAAGAAAAAGATTGGTGGACTTTTCCTTCGAATTGTATGTTGTCATAATGTCCCGAATTTATAATGTGTGCGCCATTCATATTCAGTGCGGTGGCCACGTGTTGATAAAAGCCGTTAAATAAAAGACAAAAAGAAAATGTGGTATTGCCAGTGCGTAGTGAACAGTCAGAGTTCTGTAAATCACTGATAGTCAGATGTGCGTTTCCGTTGCGTATTATTCATACAGGAGGATAATTTGTAACTAAATAATAAGATACGAGAGTTCATGTTACTCGATATATTAAGAATGAATCCACTCGCTTGGCAGACCACTCATCTTGCAGGCCTGACTGCTTGATGCCACAGTATGAGCAAGGCATGTGGGTGCCCCTCAAGGTGTCGCTTCACTTGGGACGGAACACTGCTTTTGGGAAGTTCTCCCAAAATCTTGAGCTTCTGCACCTTAGATAGCCTCATATGACGGCAACATTTCTTGGCAACTATCATATGTATTTCAAAGTGAAGAATGGGGAGGTATGTAATATGAAAAATAATAGCCGCCTCTGGAGTGAAATTTTCCCTTGAGCCTTCCAATACAATGGAAAAGCTTAGGCAATCGCAATCCACATCCACTCTAAATTTTAATTACTTCAAACAGAACTGCAATTATTTATCTGCACTGTCTATCCCGACATTCTTTCCCTATAGTCCTTGTATCTTCTATAGCTTAGTAGCAAATGATATAAACTAAAACCATTTCTTGGGTGATTTTTAAATTTTTTATCTTCAATTACCCATTTTTAATTATCACCATCACTTCCACACTGTCTTACTTTTCTTCCCCATATCATTCTAGACAGCAATACAGAGGATGGGTAGCCAATATTCCAGTATTCGTATACTTCCTCTAGCGGAAAAATGATAAAATTTTTGTGGCAGGCTTTATGGAGTTAGAAACTTCCATGTGATACTCAGTAACTGTGTATCTCATAGATCTTTCAGCTCTCGCTATGCTTGTTGTTTTTCTCAGATTTTCCTGTTTTCTGCCAAAATCAGGCTACTGATGTAAATCAAAATAATTTCTTCCACTTTGGTGTATATCGGCTGGTGGCGTCTTCTTCCCCAACATATTCTTGCAACATAGGTGACCACTTTTTCCCTAGTGTCAGCAGTTACCTTATCTGATTACTTTTAAAAGTTGATTTAACAAGCGTCACTTTCTTTTCAGTTGCTTATGATTTATCTCTTAGGCACATATGTATGTAAATTCTTATGGTCCAGAGAATAATGTTCCTATAAGTCAGAGTGCCCACTAAAGTAGTGAGACAAGTGATGTAACGTTGATTTGCCAGGTACATGGTAGTGACGTGGCATGTGTGTGACTCGACGTCAATAGAAGTAATGTGGTATCAGGCTTTCTTTGAGTGACAGTGTATTCTGGACTTAGTCAGCTTGCACCTCTGCTGGTAGTAACGTCTGTACTTTCAATTCAGGGGAGAAGTATGAGCAGCAGAGCGTTTCGTTAAGACACCCGTAGTGCCACCTTAATAGGCAAATACCGCCATTTATCAATTTATGATTTACATTTCATTCGCCTATATGTATACGAAGTGAATGTATAGTCCTGTGTTTCTTTTTCCCATTTACCTATCCCATTTCCATGTTATATTTCTATGTTCCCATTTTTCATTCCTTATCTCGTCTGCTGGAGCGAGTGTGCGAATGTCTGCGTGTCTGACAGGCACATGGGGAATAAAAACGCGGTCCTCTACGTAGCCCCATGGACTGACAACGTTTGAGGTCTGGAGACCTCCTGATCCGAAAGGAGGAGCAGAGGATGAACCTCATCGGCAGTGGTCTTCCAGGTCTCCAGGTCTCACACCTTGTGACTTTTATCTGTGGGATTACGTAAACGATCGCTTTTCTATCCCCCTGTGTCTGACACTCATGAAACTCTGCGACATCGCATTTTTGAAGCTGTGATTTGATAACGAGAGTCCAGCTGCTTCGTGTGTGACAGGAAATGAGCCACCGTTTTGATATTTTTCGTGTAGCACATGATGCTCACATTGAGTGCATAAAAAATTGAACGTTGGAATTGTGTTTATCTTGTCTTGTCATGTCCATTATAATTATACGGGCTGTTATGACGTGGTCGGTTGATGAATACTGTGTCAATTCCCAACGTTTCGTCTCCGACTGCGGGAGACATCTTCAAGGGGGTCCGTAACTCGATGGAAGGTCCAACACACCCACTGGCTCGCTACTGACTGCCGCTAAATTCCATGTCCGCGCGCTCCAACGCCGCGGCGTGACGTCACGTGTTTTGAAAACGTCAGTGCAATTGGCCGCTGTCCGTCGCCGTCGATCGCCGTTGCCATCACCCAGTAGTGGACGGGTGGTACACATCTTCTTTAACACCGGCAACCATATACCGTTTAATTTCAGCCCTCCTCCTTTCGGTTGAAATTATTTGGGTGTTTAGCGATTTCGATTGCCTCCCTGCAGAGCCTTTCGTAATATCCGCTTGTGGCCGCTAGTACTTGCGTCTCCTCGAAACGAATATTGTGGTTCCCTGGCTGGAAAGCATGCTCCGCAACAGCTGATCGTTCCGTTTCTCCTCTTCTACAATTTCCCTTGTGCTCTTCCAAACGTTTAGAAACAGTTCTTTTAGTGAAACTTCCTGGCAGATTAAAACTGTGTGCCGACCGAGACTCGAACTCGGGACCTTTGCCTTTCGCGGGCAAGTGCTCTACCATCTGAGCTACCGAAGCACGACTCACGCCCGGTACTCACAGCTTTACTTCTGCCAGTATCTCGTCTCCGAACTTCCAAACCTTACAGAAGCTCTCCTGCGAAACTTGCAGATTTAGCACTCCTGAAAGAAAGGATATTGCAGAGACATGGCTTAGCCACAGCCTGGGGGATGTTTCCAGATTGAGATTTTCACTCTGCAGCGGAGTGTGCGCTGATATGAAACTTCCTGGCAGATTAAAACTGTGTGCCGACCGAGACTCGAACTCGGGACCTTTGCCTTTCGCGGGCAAGTGCTCTCGGTTGGTAGAGCACTTGCCCGCGAAAGGCAAAGGTCCCGAGTTCGAGTCTCGGTCGGGCACACAGTTTTAATCTGCCAGGAAGTTTCATATCAGCGCACACTCTGCTGCAGAGTGAAAATCTCATTCTGGAAACATCCCCCAGGCTGTGGCTAAGCCATGTCTCCGCAATATCCTTTCTTTCAGGAGTGCTAGTTCTGCAAGTTTCGCAGGAGAGCTTCTGTAAAGTTTGGTAGGTAGGAGACGAGATACTGGGAGAAGTAAAGCTGTGAGTACGGGGCGTGAGTCGTGCTTCGGTAGCTCAGATGGTAGAGCACTTGCCCGCGAAAAGCAAAGGTCCCGAGTTCGAGTCTCGGTCGGGCACACAGTTTTAATCTGCCAGGAAATTTCATATCAGTGCACACTCCGCTGCAGAGTGAAAATCTCATTCTGGAAAGTTTTTTTGGTGGAACCCACATAAACATCTCCACAGCTGCATGGGATCCTATACACTCCAGCTTTTTCCAATGGTTTGCGGGCGTCCTTGGCAGGCTTAACGTATTCCTGTATGTTCCTGGTGGGTTTGTAAATTACGGTAATATTCCGCTTCGTCAAGATCCTCCCTATTCTTTCCGTTACATATTTAACAAACGGCAGGAAAACAGATTTTGCAGTAGCCTATACGTCAGTATGATTTCTGCGTGGCTGCCTCAACGCACGTTTTATTTCGGCGGACGAATATCCGTTCATCATTAGTGCATTGTGGAGATGTTCCATCTCAGCGTCGAGCAACTCAGGTTCACAAATATTTCTAGCTCTGTCCGCTAACGTCTTGATAACATCCCGCTTCTGTTGAGGGTTGTGGTTCGAATCCCGATGCAAATAACGGTCCGTGTGCGTGGGTTTGCGGTAAACTGAGTGGCACCAACTATCATTTTAGTTTCTAAAAACAAGCACATCGAGGAAATGTAATTTGCCGTCTACATCCTCCTCCATTGTAAACTGAATTCTCGAGTTTATACTGTTCAGATGTTCGTGGAACCGGCTTAGTTCCTCCCTACCATGTCTCCACAGCACAAACGTGTCATCCACGTATCGGAACCATACATTTGGTTTTTTGCTGGCAGTACCTAAGGCCTGTTCTTCGAATTTCTCCATAAAGAAGTTTGCAATTACGGGACTTAGGGGGCTTCCCATAGCCACGCCATCCGTTTGCTCATAAAACTGTTCATTCCATGTGAAGTATGTGGTCGTCAAACAACACTTAAACAGTTCTGAAATATCGGCAGGAAAAATTCGATCCAGCTGTTCCAATACATCATTAAGTGGAACCATGGTAAACAGCGATACCACATCGAAGCTGACCAATATGTCCTCCGGCTGGACCACTATGCCATTCAATCTGCTGATGAAATGTGTCGAATTCTTTATATAAGAGCCCGAACGGCCCACATGTGGTTTTAACAGCGTAGTCAAAAACTTGGCTAACGAGTAGGAGGGCGAACCAATGGCACTTAGTATCGGTCTTAACGGCACATTTTCTTTATGAATTTTGGGCAATCCATAAAGCCGCGGTGGTAGCGCAACCGAATTGCAAAGACCTTTCTGTACATTCTCTTCAATGGAGGACTTTTTTATTAACCGCGACACAGTTCTGAGAACGTTGTTAGTGGGGTCCTTATTCAGCTTCCTATATGCTTGCGGATCCAGTAGATCAGTAATTTTACTCTGATAGTCGGCCACATCCATAACCACCGTTGCGCTTCCTTTGTCAGCTGGGAGAATCAAAATACTATCGTCGTCATTCAGGAGTTTTAAAGCTCTTCTCTCACCCACAGTTATATTACTCTTTGGCGGTTTTGCATTGGCTAATATTCTCACTGTTTCTATACGGATTTCTTCAGCTGTTACACAATCCACACTGCGAATTCCTGCTTCTACACTGGCTATAATTTCTTCCGTGGGCACAAAACGCGGACTAACAGCCAAATTTCCTCCCTTGGCAAGCACAGATGTCTCATCGTCAGATAACGAACGTTTGGACGAATTGATAACGGTCCGGGAAACGTCTAAATGCCGAACAGTCTGATTAGGTAGCAAATTATCAAACTTCTTCTTCTGTCTACTAGACGTTGTCAACATACGCTTCCCCATGCTATCATGCAGAAGTCTATCAGTTCTATCCCAGTCACCGCTGCACAGTTTATTACTGATCGTAATATGAAGAGACATTAACTTACAGTTTGTGCTTGCCAAGTCCCGTCGGGTCTGCTGAATGCGCTCTCGTAGTAAGGCCTCCTCAGTCCGTTTGAAAATGCGTTGTGCCTTTCCCGAATAGAACAGTCGCTTTATCTTCAGAAACTTCGGTATAACGCCGACGGCTCTGCAACGAGACAGGAATGTGAGGGAACACAAAAGCTGCACGCTCTTCTTCTGGAGTCCTTTCAGGCGTCGCACTTCTCTTGACAACTGCTCCCCGTAGAGGCGTCTGATACTAAAATGTAGACCGGAAATATCATGTCCATTATAATTATCCGGGCTGTTATGCCGTGGTCGGTTGATGAATTCTGTGTCAATTCCCAAAGTCTGCACTAACAGTTTCATTCATAAGACATTCAGTAATTGGTTTTGTTCACATATTTTCCAACAAATGGCGTGTGCTCCAGCGAGCAGTGAATGTGAAATTAGATTTTCCTATTGATATAACTAAAGCATATTTTGCTCTGGATAATTATGTACGCGAGCAATATCATCAACAGCTTGAAGACAGGTGTACTGCGAAAACATCTGAGTCTGGCACAAACTTGGATAAAAGAAGGAAATACGTGTCAGCAACATGTACAGAGATGCAACGGCTAATTATTTTGTAATTAAGAGTGATGAAGTGGCGAGGTGTACCATACGACTCAGTTATGGTGCGCCAGAACGGTAGACGCTATTCCAGTTACATGTGTGAGTTCCATCTCATGTTGTACGCTAGATGCATCCCTTGTGACACACCCCGCGCCATACCATTCCAGTGGCCTCCCGGCTTAACACCTCCGTCCGATGATGAGCTTGCAATGATTCGAAAATTGGTTAGTGGTAAAATAAATCTGTCAAACTCAAAATGCAACTGGTTGCATATAAGATACTAGAACCACCAATTTCTGTTGGCTGCACACTTTGCTTTGTCTGTCGCAAAGAATGGAGGATTAGTGAAGTTTGATACAGTTAAGCAAATGGTTTCATTTCGTCAAAGAGTTATCTCCATTTGTGATTTGTGTGAAATGCCTACCGTAACGATTTCACACAGTTTGGTGAGGCTACAGAACAGTGCAATGTTACCCGTTGCTGCTGATTACTCCCTGATGAGAGCAGCTTGTAGCGATGTCCCTGATATACACTGAAGAGCCAATGAAACTCGAACAGCTGCCAGGGGGTGGTGTCATGGCGGCTGCAGTGTAACACGTGTTAAGTTCGGCTCGCGAAATTTAGTTGAATTCGAAGGTGTTCTCGCAGGTGGTGTTGTCTAGTACAAGTGGAAATCGTGTAAACAACAGTGTTCTGTGCAGTAGTGCTAATTTTTTTTCTGTGCTCCGCCAATATCTTCGAGAAAATGGTAAACAGAAGAGTCAACAGCAGCGCGTCCAGCAGCGGGGAAGCAGCAGGTGCGGCGGGCCCGCTCTTGGCGGAAGGTGCGGCCGCGGCTCCCGGCATAGCGGAGCTGGTCCGCTCTGAGGTAAACGCTGCGCTTCGCGATAAAAACAATCTCGATCTGATAGCAGGCACTATATCAGATACTGTAACGGCAGCAGTATTGGCCAAAATGCGTGAAACTGTTGAGGCCAATACTGCCGAAATTACAGCACTAAAAAAGTCTGTGTCTGAATACGAGAAAAAGGCACGAGAGTTGGAAATGAAACTATCTGCCGCAACAGACGAACTAGAACAGTACCAAAGGCGAAATAGTCTACGACTGTTTGGAGTAGTAGAAAACAAGGAAGAAGACACGGACAACCTGCTTATACAGGTTGCTCGTGAAAAATTAGGCGTTGAAGTGACCAAGGCAGACATTGACAGGAGCCATCGGGTGGGACGAAAACTACCAGGTGCCACCAAACCTCGTCCAATAATAATTAAATTTATCTCGTACCGAAAAAGGGCAGAGATCTTTACCCAGAAGAAGAAGTTAGCAAGGACAGGGCTTACAATAAGGGAAGATCTGACACACGAACGGCTAAAGATTTTAAACAGTGCCATATCCCATTTCGGTCTTCAGAATGTGTGGACTCAGGATGGCAGAGTAATCATTAAGACAGCAGCTGGAAAGAAGACAGTCACAAACATGACAGAACTGAATAGTATTAAGTGAAGCTACTCGAGCCAAAAGTGCAAACTTAACACCATTTGCAAAATGTAACAGCCCTATACTCAGATATAGTCTTGTAATTTTATTAATTTTTTAATAATACCCATATTTGTACCTTCAACTAATTGTTTTCGTAACTGTATTAACTTTTCACTATATTTTTTGTGTCTGAAGCTCTAAC
Source organism: Schistocerca nitens (assembly GCF_023898315.1). NCBI lineage: Eukaryota > Metazoa > Arthropoda > Insecta > Orthoptera > Acrididae > Schistocerca > Schistocerca nitens. The sequence goes on from NC_064617.1 coordinate 637,130,974, forward strand.
CATTACTTAATTTTAGTTACTGCTAATACTTTTTTCATTTTCTCAGTTTATTCTCTTCCGTTCTGAATTAGTTCTATTGCAATTATTAGTCTCTCCTTTAGTTCATTAATCACCCATCTCTTCGGTTTAAATTGTTCATAACAAAAATCACTATCAGTATCACTTTAGCAAATTTCAATCTAATTGTAGCTTCCTACGATAATCACCACCAATATCACTTTAGTAAATTTCAATTTAATTCTAGCTTCCTACGATAATCTATTAATTATTAAGCTTACTTCTCTCTGCTGGCAGCATCGACCTCTTAAATCACTCCCTTTTCCCTTATTTCCACCCTAAGCTGTTTCAAATACGCTAATTACATTTCTCCTCTTACGACAGAGGATACACAGTGACACACAGCCGTCACTATTTTGGTCATATTCTCCTTGCACCGAATACCACTAATCCATTTTCTATACTCCCGCAACCTCAGGAAATCTCTAGCAGTCGCCTTTCTTTCGGCACTCGCTGTGTCACACACAGGGCGCGCAAAATCTCGGACACCCCTGTGTTATGTCACTTGGCGGAAGCAGCGGCCAGTGCCCCTCACGGCAGGTAGTGCCTAACAAAGGGACAAACCAGACTGCCACCCTACTCCAGGCTGCTCAGCGGAACGCGTCAGAGCTTTTAGCAGCTCACTGCAACATCCAGTCTTTACCTGCACATTACGAAGAACTTAGCCTCCTCTTCAACCAACTAAACTACCACGTAATCCTCTTATCCGAAACGTGGTTGAAACCACACATATCCTCTGCATCTATTCATCTCCCAGGGTACACATTTCTTAGGGCAGACAGATCAAAAAAGCGAGGTGGCGGGGTCGGCGCGTATATACGAACAGATCTCAAAGCGAAAGTCTTATGTACGTCAAATCCTGCTGAAGAAAAAGAGGCTGAATTCATGTTCATTGAAATAAATATACAAAGTCGGAAATTCTTGACTGGCGTCGTGTACAAGCCGCCAAAAATAAGCTCAATGAGTTCCTTCCAGTCGGAATTACATTCACTTCAGTGTCAATACGAACATGTCATCGTAATGGGTGACTTGAACATAGACCTGCTAAGAGACACTCCCTCCGCAATAAACCTAAGAAGACTGTTTAGTTGCAATAGCATGAACATTCTTCCATTACAACCTACACACCATACGGCGCACAGTCATACTCTTATAGACGTAATCGCAACGAAACAGACTGACAAAGTAAGAGATGTTGGTCAAACATCGGCCCCTGGCCTCTCAGCACATGATGTAATATTCCTGGCCTACTCTGTGCAGCCCCCAAGGATCAAATCGCGTTACATTACTTGTAGGAACATGAAACGTATTGACCTTGACGCTCTAACAGCCGATTACTCAGAAATCTCATGGCATCAAATAATCAGAAAACCCACAATCGACGGCAAAATTAATGAACTTGGTGATAAACTCACTGCCCTCTATGACAAACATGCACCTGTGCGCACAATCCGTGTAAGAAAATCTCCTGCTCCATGGCTGACAGCTGAATTACGTCAAATGATGACTAATAGGGATGCTGCCCACAGGCGTTTCAAGGCAGATCCGAAACACGAGCGTTTCGAAGAATATAGAAAGCTACGGAACAGAGTGAAACAATGCATTCGCAATGCTAAAATCAGGCACGTTCGCTTCCTTGCGTGCAGCGACCTGACGCCCACGACTCTGTGGAAGAATCTCCGTAGCTTGGGGGTCGGAAAGGCAAAATCGGAAACTACTTTTCATGTGTCATCTAACGAATTAAATGAATTCTTCTCTGCACCTCTGAATACCAGCACAGCTGATAATTACCGTCCACAAGAATCTCCAAACAGGATAACTAACAACGATACCTTCCATCTAAAACATGTAACAACAAATACGGCAAGAAAAGCAATAATGAGAATCTCTTCTGATGCAATAGGCAACGACAGTATCGGTATAACCATGATTAAGAATGTTGCCGATATCTTAGTGCCTGTCTTAACTGACATATTTAATTTTTCCCTCGTGAACGGAATATATCCCACTGCATGGAAAAGAAGCCTAATTCGACCCATCCCTAAGATCGAAAACCCGCAACTGCCTAGTGATTACCGACCAATTAGCATACTGCCTGCTGTTTCCAAAGCACTTGAATATATTGTTCATGACCAAATCACTGAACACTTGCATGAATTCAGCCTATATGACAAATTTCAATCCGGTTTCCGTAAACATCACAGCACAAACACTGCTCTAATTAAAGTAACTGATGACCTGAAATATGCCATCGACAATCGAAAGGCAACAATATTGACGCTACTGGACTTCAGCAAAGCTTTTGACACTGTTAACTTTGACATATTGCTCAGAAAAATGCAACAGCTTAATTTCTCTGATAGTGCAATGAGATGGTTTGAAAGCTACTTAAAAGACAGACAGCAATGTGTTGTCTGCGTAAATGAAAAATCTTCCTGGAAACATGTTTCCTCGGGAGTGCCACAAGGATCAGTCTTAGGACCACTTTTGTTTTCTTTATATGTCAACGATATTTCGTCGGTTCTGTCCTCCTGTAAATATCATTTCTATGCCGACGACCTCCAGCTCTACCTAAGCGTCAGACCTGAAGATGTAAACACTGCAATCGCTCAGATGAATGATGATCTGTCTTCAGTAGTGACATGGGCGAAAAACCTGGGGCTTAAACTAAATGCAAAAAAGACGCAAGTAATCTTAATAGCCCATCAGAAATTAATAAGTTCAGATTTCCGCGAACGGCTACCTCCTATTCTGCTCGACGGTACTCCAATACCATATCAGAAAACAGTGAAGAACTTGGGTGTAACTTTGGATGAGCATCTCAACTGGGCGGAGAATACAGTCGCAGTGTGCCGAAAGACGTCTGCTTGTCTCTATGCTCTCAAAAAGTTTCGGAACATATTTCCACAGGACTTGAAACGCCAGCTCGTGCAAGCACTCGTTCTACCGAACCTCCACTATTGTGATGTGGTTCAACAAGGCATGAGTAGTGAAAACAGAAGACGGCTAGAGCTAACCATGAATGCCTGTGTGCGTTACACCTGCAACATTCGCCGATACGATCATGTTAGTGCTTCATACTCCGAGCTAGGGTGGCTGCGGCCGGACAAATTGCGTGACTACCACACTCTATGTCTACTCCACCGACTCCTCGTCGCGCAAGCACCCCAGTACCTTGCTTCAGAGATTAAAAACCTGTCATGTCATCATAATCGAAACACGAGGTCACTCTTATTTGGTATCGTAACTGTGCCCACTCACAAAACAAAAACTTTTGCAAACTCCTTCTCAGTTGCCGCTGTCCGCCTCTGGAACAAACTGCCCCTTACCTTGCGCAAAATTCAATCTCCTGCTGCTTTTAAGAAGAAGTTGAAGCATTTCCTACTATCATCCTCATAAAGTTCTCCACAAATTAATGTACAAGGGCAATCCCCTCATCTGTCAAATAGCAAAGCTAGCGTCTCCTATCTTGCTCCTGAGATGCCTTCCTCTTCATCTATCTCTATTAGCCACGCAATATTCTTTTCCTTTATATTTCCTTAATTATGTTTCATCATGTCTCTTTATTCTTCTCCTCCCTTCACCATGAGCCTCCCCTCATACTCCCTGCTGCCAGCACTCCTATCTGAAATGTGTCTGTTCAATAATGTCTAATTATAACAGTACTTGTGATCTAAGAATATAAACTCTATATGTATGTATTTTTCCAGATGTACCTTTCAAATTGTTTATTTCACTTTTTGTACTAGATGTAGTTTAACCTGCCTACTAAAACATATGAATGTAAAATAAGTAGAATGCCTCGTTAGATGTAAGAGAGGGCCTGATGGCCCTAATCTTGCCAGGTTAAATAAATCAATAAATCAATAAATAAAAAAAAATAATATCGACTAGGGGCCCCGAGAGCACGCAGAAGCGCCGCAGCACGATGTGGCATGGACTCGATTAATGTCTGAAGTAGTGCTGGTGGGAACTGACACCATGAATCCTGCAGGGCTGTCCATAAATCCTAAGAATACGAGGGGGTGGAGATCTCTTCTGAACAGCACGTTGCAAGGCATCCCAGATACGCTCAATAACGTGCATGTCTGGGGAGTTTGATGGCCAGGGGAAGTGTTTAAACTCCGAAGAGTGTCCTGGAGACACTCTGTAGCAATTCTGGACGGCCGGCCGGTGTGGCCAAGTGGTTCTAGGCGCTTCAGTCCGGAACCGCGCGACCGCTAAGGTCGCAGGTTCAAATCCTGCCTTGGGCATGGATGTGTGTGATGTCCTTAGCTTAGTTAGGTATAAGTAGTTCTACGTTCTAGGGGACTGATGACCTCAGATGTTAAGTCCCATATTGCTCAGAGCCATTTGAACCAATTCTCGACGTGTGGAGTGTCGCATTGTCCTGCTGGAATTGCCCAAGTCCGTCGGAATGGACAACAGACATGAATGTACACAGCTGATTAGACAGGATGCTTACATAGGTGTAACCTGTCAAAGTCATTCCTAGATATACCACTAGCTCTTGGTTCGCAGAAGAGCTTCTGTGAAGTTTGGAAGGTAGGAGACGAGGTACTGGCAGAACTGAAGCTGTGAGGACGGGTTCTGAGTCATGCTTGGGTAACTCAGTTGGGAAGTCTGCCTTCGGCAGGGCAGCAGTACGCACCGCGATCGGCCGTCCACGCCGCTGCGCGCGCGTAGTGTTTGTTTACTTCCTCGTCACCGCGCTTCTCAGTCGAACAAGCTATAATGGCCAACTCTTACAGGAAGAACACTCTTAAGTTCACCTTCTCAAATGAAAACGCACGACCCAAAGCACTGGCCATCGAACGCTTCCTACGCGAAGATGTGAAGATCCACCGTCACGATCTCATCGGTATACACCTATCGATCATTAGCAGCGTCGTTTGTGTTAAGATGACTTCCGACGCAGCCTGCAAATAGATTATTCAACGGACGCGACATGGACTAAAATTTCGACATTCCGACGGAAACGTCGGGCCTTTGGATATCGACTACACAGGACTTGACCTTCGAACGGTCCGTGTATTCGAATTCGCTTTCGAGGTGGAAGAAGAAGTCATCGCGGCGCTAAGCCAGTTCGGAAAAGTCCAGTCACGTAGCCGAGAGATGGGCGTGAGACAAGTCCGAATAGATTGAAAGGGTACAGTACCGCCCGACATTGAAAATAGGTACAACATACTTCACTATTTTTGTCAGAACAACACATTTTTTTTTTTTGTAAAATAACTCAATTTCAATTAATACAGCGAAGCCGGATACCAGTGTGGGAAAGAATGACAATTTATTTATTTAACTGATCACATGTGCACTCCCACAAAGTAAATCCCTACATCCAGTTTGGTGAGATCTGTGAAATGAATGAATGTATGGTCGCTGCTAACCACAGATAGTGAATGTGAATATATGATCATCTTTGAGTCGATCCTTTGGCCACCTTTGGTGGGACCAAAGAGATGAAATTTACCAGAGCTTTGAGCGCCTGAAATGTGGCTGACCAATACGATAGCAAGGTGCTTCCCCCACCTCGACAGAGATGGGAGATGACCTAGAGAACGGCCATGTTTCAGCACTCTGCCGCTTGATCTTGTGCTGTTAAGACCTGTTTTAGTTGTGCTCCATAATGACGAAAGAGTGGAGACATGGTATGCATGTGGACTATTTAAGAGTAGTTTGAAATAATAATTTCTCTATCTCAGGAACTTTTGTGGGTAGAATTAAATGTCAGGCAGGTAATATTAATGGGATTGTAGTAATCTTCGGAAGTGACCAACGGTCACAATGAAACCACGTGTAGCAATAAGTTGAAATACTTCCGTGTGCTTAAGTTAAGCTGAATTACTAGCGTGTGTACAATAAGTTGAAATATTTAAGAAATAGCGTGTGTACCATAAGCTGAAATATTTAAGAAATGGCGCGTGCAGGACTTGAAATTAGAGACGAGTACTTCCACGTGGTGAGTACTGTGTGAGTCTCAATCTGTGTATGAGACAAAGGATAAACAGAAGTACTCGTCCATGGTATCAGTTGAGGACTCGCGTGTGTGATGAATATGTTCTTAATGTTACATTGCGTGATATGATTCCGTGTGACGCTAGATTTAAACTCTGAGAGAGAATCAAGGTGAGTCGGCCGTCTATCCAGCAACGCCACTTGGCTTGCATTGCACAGGAAGACGTGCATATATCTCCAGAGTTCATAGTAGGAAAGTAGAATTACAAAGTGGGGCAGTGTCGTGTGAAACTGGGATAAATATTAATTGAAGTGGGAAAGCTGAAGGTGATAATGTTGTGACTATTCCCTGTGTAGTATTTCACATTGTAGTGTGGTGTATGTCATGTAATTTCGGTAAGTGTGGTTTGCATGGAAGAGTACCGAGGTAGTTTCAAAAGATTAATGGGTTATGCTTGTTCCTTCCGTACCGCTCGGTCTGGAGGAAAGTTTCGTGATGATGATTATGAGAGTCGAAGTGTGAGAAATAATAAGAGATCCACCATCCTATCCAGAAAGTGCACTGTAGCGTTAAATAAATTACGAGACCATAATATAGAGATTCACCAATGTAAAGCCATGCCCACTGGGCGGAATTTCTCATGTGTTATTGTTGTAGGTTATAGAATTTGTGTGTTTAGGTTAGAGAATTTATCGGAATAAATAAGATAGTGAAAAGAAAAAGATTGGTGGACTTTTCCTTCGAATTGTATGTTGTCATAATGTCCCGAATTTATAATGTGTGCGCCATTCATATTCAGTGCGGTGGCCACGTGTTGACAAAAGCCGTTAAATAAAAGACAAAAAGTAAATGTGGTATTGCCAGTGCGTAGTGTACAGAGTTCTGTAAATTAATGATAGTCAGATGCGTGTTTCCGTTGCATATTATTCATACAGGAGGATAATTTGTAACTAAATAGTAAGATACGAGAGTTCATGTTACTCGATAAATTAAGAATGAATCCACTCGCTTGGCAGACCACTCATCTTGCAGGCCTGACTGCTTGATGCCACAGTATGAGCAAGGCATGTGGGTGCCTCTCAAGATCTCAAACGGCACGTCCCGTCGTACATTTCTATCGGCGGCTGCCTTGCGGTGGTCATTTACGACGGACAACCTCGAGCATGTTCCGGTTGTGGCAAATACGTGCAACGCCGCATCACACAAATACGGCACGACGATACGAACACCGACAGAACAACAACGACCCTTCCGATCACCTATGCGGCGGCACTGCACGTCCAGCCCAGACAAGACGCCGTTATGAGCGTCTCTCTGGGCCGATACACCCGGAGGCGTCCCAGCACCTTGACACCGGCAATGCCGGCCGTGAACATGACCTACTATCGGACACAGCCACGCTAGAAGATCACAAGGATACCAGCGAGAGTGTTATGGAGAATGAAGCCCGCATCATAGCACCCGCGGCTTTTGTACCAGAACGACGTGACTCTCTTCCTTCCTCAGACACCGATACTCATTGCCGGAAGCAAAAGTCGCCCAAACGACGACGAAAAAAACGCCGCAAGACATCAAAATCGACCATTGGGACCTCTCCGCAGGATGAAGAGATGGCACATAACTCTGACGGATTACTCGATAACTCTTTCTGCTCTGCCACGGAGACGCGTCATCCACAAGACGGGGAGCCGTCCAGCAGCGATCAAGCCCCGCGCCCAGAAGCCATGGAACATAGCGCGCCCGTCGTCACCGACACAATTGAGCCGACTCGGCCAGCGCTGCCACCAGTCACCGATGTCAAAACTGACCGACATTTTTTATGGGCGGATGACACGGATTTCCCACCTCCATCTGATACGGAAATGAGATCTGTTCCTACGTTAGACCAACACTAAAATGGGGGATGTTTCTACGACGACTCCTGCGTCTTCTATGGACTTCCAGAATCCACCACGACAACCTTCACCAGCTACGAACCTATCGACAGCACGAATCCCCCGACAGGCGTACCGAACAGCTACTATCAATACTAATAATATCGGCTCCCACGTTAAACTTCAACTGCTCGGTGACACGCTAAGAGCAGCGGACATCGACATCGCCCTGTTACAAGAACTGAGGACAGCAACTTGGTCCGGGTGTTATGGATACGAGACGTACGCCGCCCCTGCAGCTATGGAACACACACGCGCGGCCATCATCCTCCTCCGAGAAGGGATTGCAGTTTCATATGTCGCATATCTCCCAACGACGCGAGGGGTGGCCATAACAGTTTAAGGAATCGAAATCATAAATCTCTACGCCCCATAGGGCACTGATAAACGGAGGGATCGCTCCCAGTTCTACGCAGAAGATATCACGCCTTTATTCCTCGGCAGATACGATCATCTCATCGTAGGTGGAGATTTCAGCTGTGTTCTCGAGCCTACAGACCAATACTCTCATTTCAACACATGTCCGGAACTTCGCATCCTCGTCCACCGCCTCTGTCTCCTTGACACTTGGAGAGTGGTACAAGGCGACCGCCCGGGGCATACACACATCACGAGCCACTTCGCCAGCCGACTCGATAGAATATACATCTCTGACGCTCTAAAACCCGTTCTCTTCGACGCGGAACGTTGGCCGTCTGCCTTTTCGGATCATGACATCTACATCTGTACCTCGAACCTACGTAGGCAATCTACATGGCGCAGTGCAGGACCTTGGAAACTCAACGTCACGCTACTGCGGGACCCTGAATGTCGACAACAGGTCACCGACACGTGGCACACTTATGATCAACGCATTATGCGTTACGAGACCACACTGCAGTGGTCGTTACTGTGCGCCAAACCGGCCATCCGACGCACCTTGACACACTATGGCAGAGCCAAAGCCAAGTGGAATCACCACACAATTGATTTATACTATAGCGCTCTACGTGAGCTCATGGATCATCCTCCATCCCCGTGTCGTCTAAAAGAAGCTCAATGCATCAAGGCAAAGATTTTAATCTTGACCAGATGCCGTCTAGAGGGAGCCATTGTACGAGCACGCAGCCAAGATAGGATTAACGGTGAAGAACCTTCTATGCATCATATTGTTCAAAATGTTCGTCGCCGTCGACAGACTTTAATGACAACTTTAGACCTATCTGATGGACGACGGCTGACTTCGTAAGCTACCATTGCGCATCCCTTCACAACGCAATATAGACTTTTCTACCAAGAAGCACCTGCCGGTGCAGAGGCCACTGCTGAGATTGCCCAGGAGATACTTTGTACACTCAACGCCGCAGCTGCAACCCTCCTGACTGCGGAAGTGGCCACCGACGACGTCCATGGCGTTGTGGCCAAAGGATCACTGAATCGGTCTCCAGGCCCGGATGGTTTACCTCTCGAATTTCACAGAACCATCCAAGATCTGATGTTGCCACGATGGAGAGACATGTACTGGGAACTTCATCCGGCGCGCGATCCCGCCACCAATGTTCATGGAAGGCTTACTCGTACCAGACCAGAAACCTTGCATGGGGGCTTAATTATAATAATAAAAAATGCAAATAATTTTAATTTTTTGCTTTAGTAGCTGTCTGTTCGGTTACGAAGTCTCGTAACGGTTGGCCCTGACTAGTATTATTACGCTATCTGACTGCATAGAACAATAACAAAGAATGAAATGGAAATTTTCATTAACACAATTAATTAATTAAGTCCCCAGCAACTATAAAACCTACGAAACCAAAGCACAAGTGTAACTGTTCTGTGTGTGGAAGTATGACTCAACGTACGCATCTGGCACGGTTCTTCTTCAACAACACAAGAAATTTTAAATATCATTTATACTGAATTAATTAAAGAAAATAGAAATACCATAATTACTCAACAAAACCAGAATTACACTCTAATACAAGAACACAAGCCAGATGCTTTGTTGACTGAACCTGTAATGACGCATTATTCAGGACATTGAAATAATGAGAAAGAAAAGAAAAGTAGTTTGTTACCTTAATTTATATTGATGAAAAGCACTCTAGACATTACAATCTCTCCACACCGACTCGCTACTATCACATCTCAACAAGAACTTTTCAGTATCACATCTCAGCAAGCACTGCCTACTAGCTCATCTCAACAAACATTCCTCACTACGACATCTCAGCACTGACTACCACGAGCTCTCCCCAAGCACTGCCCACTACGACATCTCAATAATCACTGCCAGTGGAGGCGGCGGAACAATACTCTCTAGCGCGATCTCTGGCGCTGTGGCTCAGTGTAGCCACCTTTCATATGCCCTTCCTCCACAGGCTAGAATTTGATGGTATTTTTGCCAGCATTGGTGGTGAAAATACCACCAAATTCGTCAAAAAAAATACAGACAAAAATAAAAGACAATATTAATGCGTAAATATCATATAACTAGATAAAATTTTGGCTTTGCACTGAACTTTCAATAACCTAATATATAAAATACAGTAAGCAATACAAATTCTTTCATACATGTGACTTTACATAATAGTTTACACAAGTATTATGTGGTTAAACAGTTCAATCAATAGCGTCAGCAATGACGAATATGTGCAGGTAAGAGTTTCATAACTTTTCACAAACAGTAATACACAAAAAATCAGTTTATACAAATATTCACATAAACGCTTTCCATAGCCCAAGAAACAAGTAGTTGACAGTTCCAGCAGTAGCACCCAGCAATGGTCAACAGGTGCAAATACCAACAAGTGACATTTTTTCAGTAGAAACAGTCCATCAGTGGCACCCAGTAATGTTGAATAGGTGCAGACACCAACAAGTAACACCATTTCAGTATAAGCAGTTCCATTAGTGGCACCACCAATGTTGAGCAGGTGCACACAGCAACAGGTGACATCTTTTCAGTAGAAGCAGTCCATCAGTGGCACCCAGCAATGTTGAGCAGGTGCAGACACCAACAACTAACACCATTTCAGTATAAGCAGTTCCATTAGTGGCACCAGCAATGTTGAGCAGGTGCACACAGCAACAGGTGACATCTTTTCAGTAGAAGCAGTCCATCAGTGGCACCCAGCAATGTTGAGCAGGTGCAGACATCAACAAGTAACACCATTTCGGTAGAAGCAGTCCATCAGTGGCACCCAGTAATGTTGACCAGGTGCTGACCGCAGTCCATAAAATTCACTATCACTAATCACACTGTTCATCAGCAGAAATTAAACATGTCCTAGTGGCACCAATCATGTAGAAAAAGTGCAAATAACAGTTCATAATATTCCCTATCACTAATCACACAGTTCATCAGCAGAAATTAAACATGTCCAGGTGGCATCCACCATGTTGAAAAGTGCAGCACCATCACTAATCAGACAGTTCAGGCATGAACAATAGTTTGAATACACATACAATGCTTTTACACTAAACATACAAATCATAATAAACACACAAATGATATCAGATAATTGTCATATTAAATATTACAAATACACAAATATCAGTAAACCTATAATTTTTATGGGTGTCAGTGCAAGCCACAACAACAAGTAAAATAATATTTAGGAGATAGGTTGGTACCAATTTGGGATAGGGAAAGGAAAACACACAAAAAACACTCACTCATCTTTCATCCACATTAGTGGTACTGTGTAATTGAATAGTGTTAACTGTGTAAATGTAATTCTGTCAAAATTTTATGTTCATCATGTGTATCAAGTAGTAGTGGCAGCAATGTATAACAGTCAATAATAGTTAGTCAGCGTCATAGTCATCATGTCAAGACCAATGTTTGCCAAGCCAGATCAAAATGTACGGTTGCTGAACAACTGTCAGTGAGCCAAGATATGCAAATGCTTCCTCTCTCCAAAAAAAAAAGTATATACTGCTTATTGATTTAACAAAGTGTGTGTGTAGACAATCTTCTTTGTACTTGAGTGTTCTAGTCTGCCATCTTCATCCTCCTTGTTCCATATAGACCAACAAAAAAAAAATATGCTCCTCACTTACTTCACCTCTTATCCACCAAACTCCAATAATCATCAGCATTACATAATCTCAATACTTCAATAATACCTCATTTACCTTACCTCTTGTCCACGAAACTCCAATAATCATCAACTTCACATAATCTCAATACCTCAATAATACGTCGATACATATAAACCTCAGCACCAATATCATTTCACTTCCATAACAACTCTTTCCTCTAGTCAGTCTCCTCGAACAAGTACAGACAAAATCCTAGTGCAACTTCAATTCAGCATCCCATACAATCCGAAGACACAGTGTCCACACACAACCTCTGTGTAATCCATCTGACACAAATTTTCTACTCATTATAAATTATAAGATACATTTTGGTTCCTTGTCCATCATTAAATAAAAGAAGTGCATACATGACCTCTAACAGACTTAGTTCGAATAACTCTCAGTAATTAAGTACGATTACGAAGTGTTAATGATCGTGATATTTCAGTGTGTACACCACTTCAAAAATTATGGCAAACAGAAGCAAACATGTGGAGTATTTCTTGTGTCAAGTGTCACTTCCTATTTCAATTGCTCACGAAGAATGCCGTGTAATAACTGTCAATGGTCTAACCTAGTGTTGGTATGTCATGTCGTTAGCTTCCTTCCTATTAGCATAAATTTATACAGCTTCCATAAAACCTCCAGCTCATGTGACTTCTATGAAGTTTCTCGTACTAATGTCGTTCGTCGAATTATAGCAGTTCATTTTCTTATCTTAAAAATATCAGGCACTGAGCGTAAGCAAAACATGCAATAGCGAGTAAATATACCAGTAGAGAACAGAATGTCAACAAGTGGATGCAGCACAATCCCTACAACGAGGCTCTGCCAAGCAAACAATCTATAATTAATACCACAGTGTAACGTAAACTCTACGTTCGTACACAGTATATCAGCATTTCTATATTCTAGATTGAAGAGTAGTTATGACAACAAAACAGAAGTGTGTAAATATGCAATCAATACGCACAGCAGCAAACATATGTCTTACGTAATAAACAAGTCATTAGCATCATATCAGCATAAGCAAATAAATGTTCATATGTAATCTTAATAAGTAAACATGAAGGCGCAAGCAGATAAATCACAAAGTGTAACCTACATACATAACCACAGTCAGCACAATTAATCAGTTGACAATTACAATTTAAATAAATAAGCACAGCAGGCACATTATAAAAAAATATGACAACAGTGAAAAAGCATAGCAGCCAAGCGATGCATAATATACGCAAGTAATAACACTGTTCATTAATAAAACATTGTCAAAATCAGTAAATGTCCACAAGCACGTCGCTTCACAAGTAAATTCATAGAACATGAAATTTAGTACAAAGTATGAGTCACTTAATCGCAAGCAGCAAATTACATCTAAAATACGTACCTAAGTGGAATTATGTTACCTGAAAAATAAACTCAATTAATAGTTACCCTTTTTAGTTTATTACTTTTTTCTTCGAATTGACATTCTTCCTGAAATTTTCTCCATAGCAAGTCGTCTTAACGTCGGACACGCACAGAATTTACCTGAAGGTCTTAAATATTTTACACAACCGTATCCTGAAAAATACTGAACGTTTATAACATACTTTATAAAGTCACCATAGCTTTATACTGAATTTAATCCGAGAAATTAGACTGTGTATTTGTTTACATCTGTCAGTGCATTCGCACTGAGCGCTCGATCAGCTGTAGACGCGTGACGTAGGAAGTAATTGTTTGCGGTCAACGACTGCCTTGTGCGGCGCGCAGACTGACTGTTGCTTTGAGAATGTGCCGCCGCCAAAACACAGCGCGGTATCCTTGTATTCTTTGCATGTTTACATGTAGCTGTTGGTTTCTTAAAAGTATGTCATTCCACAAAAATTTTAACGTTAGATATATGATGTATTCCCTTAGAGCGTCGTGATTTAAGAGTTTCTACTTCAACAGTGTTATCATGAATGATTTTGCGAACTCTATACGGACCGTTATAAAGCAGAAAAAATTTGCGACACAAGCCTTTTCCTTTGTGAGATAAACGATGGGACTTAATTAACACCTTCTGACCAACTGACAAAATTTTTAAACGACCAGGACGTTTCGCTGATTTCTCTCTTCTTGCAGCCGCAGACGCAATATTTCGTAGAGCCAGGTTGACAACTTCAGAATGCCGCAGTTTCCGTGAAGGCGGAAAAGGAACGATTTCAGAAATGCGATTTGTTGGTACTTTATTTTTTAATATCAATAGAGGCGTTAAAGAAGTTGAGTCATTAGGAAGTTCATTCAGAATGTTTTGAAAAATATGAAGATACTGATCCCAAGTTCTGTGATTCTGATGACAATAAAGACGGCACAATTTATTGATTTCCTTCATCCATCTCTCTGAAGCATTAGATTGAGGGTGGAAAAGTGAAATAAAAATTGGTTTAATCTTACGACGCCGTAGAGTACGAAGCCAAATTTTAGAGCGAAACTGTGATCCATTATCTGATATAACCTTATCAACATGACCCACTTCTTTAAGAAAATGTTTGATGAAAACGTTAGATACTGAACGAGCTGTTGCTTTGCGTAAAGGTGTAAAAAACACATATTTTGATGTTAATTCCACTGCTACGAAAATGTACGCAAAACCATTAGTAGAACGAACCACTGGACCGAACAAATCGACTGCAGCCATGTCCTTTAATTTCGCTGGAATGATAGGAAACAACGGTGCTCTGTGAGAAACAGTTGGCGGCTTAGCCTTTTGACATAATTTGCATTTGGCAAGAACAGATCGAATACGTTTTTCCATATTACTGAAGTAGCAATTTTCTCGTAATTTATGAAAGCATTTTCTGGGACCAAAGTGCGCATAACTGAAATGTGTGTACCAAATCAATTTATTGACCCACTCATCAGGAATACAAACTAACCAAACAGAGTTGTCGACCGATTTTCGTTTGAAAAGAATGTCAGTGCGAACTAAATAATACTGTCTGATGGCTACGCTTTCCTTTCTCCTCCGCTTCTCCTTAATGTCCTTCCAGATTGGATCCTTGTTTTGCTCCTTAGCGATGTCCTGGAGCGAAGACGAAATAAAATTCTCAAACGCAACACCTTGAATGTACATCAAACAATAATGGTTTTCTTTGCAGTCCTCTTCAGAACTTTATTTCAAACCCATAGGTGCACGTGATAAAGCATCAGCAACAATATTTGAAGATCCCTGTATGTAAACAATACTAAAATCAAATTCCTGTAGGTACAACGCCCATCGTGACAATCTGCCATGAGTTAATTTTGTCGACATAAGAAATTCCAAAGCTCGATGATCAGTGTAAACCTTAGTATGTCTACCGAACAAAAATGTGCGAAATTTTGTGAAAGCCCAAACAACAGCCAAAGCTTCAAGTTCCGTAATCGAATAATTCTTTTCGGATTTAGAGAGAACACGACTTCCAAAGGAAATTGTTTTCTGTACTACAACGCCGTCTTCTTCTATCTCTTGAAATAAGTGTGCACCTAGGCCTTTGTATGATGAGTCCGTCGCCAAACAAAAATCTTTAGATAAATCCGGATGTGAAAGAAGTGGAGCAGCAACTAAAGCATCACGAAGTTGTTCAAATTCTGACTGAGCTTCCTCATCCCAACACCAATTAGATTTCTTTCCAGATAGTTCACATAAACGAGGTGTGGCCAAATTGTCCAATCTAACAAAGCGTCTAAGAAAATTACAGACACCAAGGAAACTACGAACATCACGTTTTGTGGTAGGTACAGCATAATTACGAATAGCGTCTAATTTCTCTGGATCAGGAAGAATACCTTCTGTAGAAATAATGTGACCGAGAAATTTCACCTGAGAACCACCAAATTCAGATTTCTCCAAGTTCACAGTAATGCCAACTCTTGCAAAAATACTTAATAATGAATCCAAAATTTTGTTGTGCTCACTCCAAGAACGTTTAGCAATAAGAATGTCGTCAACATATGAAGTAATATTGTCACGAAGATAATCAGGTAAAATTTCGTTTTAACTACGAATGAATGCTGCAAAAAATATAGTAAGTCCAAACGGTAATTTCCAAAGTCACTTTTGGGTAAAACAGTCAAATCCGGTTAATCTTTACCTACTGTCTAGATAGATGGATAGTAGAAGAGTTGTTTTTATAGATGCAAAGAATAGTAAAAGAGTAGGCAGCGGTGCAGAAAACTAAAAGGGAAATAGCACCACTACAGCTCGGGGCCCTGTGAACGCTACGGCACATATTCACTTAGTATAGTGAATCCCCTGAGGACTTTAATAGCTGCACATAATTTTCAATTTGTGAATTAATGGCAAATTTGGCGGAAGTGCGTACATAAATTGATCTAACCATGCACATGGATGTATGTCATTCCTAGAATTGCAAAAGATCTTAAATTTCCGAACAGTCAATAAGTGTTTACAGTCAAAGCTTCCGCCTCGCGTCGACAAAGACCTACCGCGTCTGTCCCAGTCACAATGACGATTATTGTCCAGTTCGCGCGCCTGGCGCTCTCTTGTTGCATCCCGTAAATGAAACAAATTATTTTCTTCAAACCCCTCTGCTATCTGTGATTCCAAATTTCTTTTGCTGTCTTTTCCTACAATTTCCCCTTCAATTTGTTTGACTTGCTTTCGTAATGCCTCAACTTCCCTTTTAACGCGTTCATTAAATTTTCCCTGATTTTCAACATGCTTATTTATGTTCTGGTACTCTTCGGTTTCTGCAAATGGTAATGGAGCTGTATCATCCGAATCTCTGTCCCCATGTAAACTAAGATTTGTCAATTTATCTGAAATCTCCTCAACTCTTTCCGATAAGTCACATATTTTTTCTTTCTGTTTATTTACGTCTTCCGTAAGTGTCGCGACTCGGGTTTCAGTGTTGACACATTTGGTAGTTAACTGTTCATATTGTTGTGTTAGGTTATTTAATCTGTCATTTGGTACGGATTCCTCGATTCTCTCAAATATTTCTTCCTTATCATGTGCACGTTGTAAATTTAACTCTGAAACTTTTTGTACTATCACGCGATCTCTTTCTTCCTGTTCTCTATCTTGTTCCCTTTGTCTAATCTCTACTGCAATTAATCTATTATTGTGAGAATTCAAAATCGGTTGTACTTCTTCTCTAATTTCTTTCTTTAATTCATCTTTCATGTTTTTGAAACATGTCCCTATTCGTGAGTCTAACCGTGTTTCCATTGTTCCCATCTCAGTTTTAATTGTTCCTATTTGTGAGTCTAACCGTGTTTCCATTGTTCTCATTTGTGATCCCTGTGAGTCTAACCGTGTTTTTAATTCAGATCCCAAATTTAATATTATACCCATCAACTGCTCCATTTGATCTGGTTCGAAATTCTTTTAGCCCCTAACATTTCTCGCAAAACCAGTTTCCTTCGTCATAGCTGTAACGCTATCTGTGTTCGATACTATTTCAGAACCTTCTATCGTTAATCTCGTATTCTGTGAATTTTCTGATTGAGAAAAATTTTGAAATGGTTCCGGACTATTTTCCCGACTTATTAAATTGTTTTCCACTTCATTATTCATGATACTGTTGTCCTGTGTTGGCGAGTTCGCCATGTCGACAATTTCGTCATTCTCACTATTCATCATTTTCGCCTTTTTCATCGATCGCGTAATCATTTACAAAATATACAAAACTCGTCACTATATGACAATTACACACAATGACACTTTATCTCCAACAATACCATTCACTCGAAATGTTTCCCTCAAACACGATTAGTCGAACAATTGAAATAATTGCACTAATTGTCAAACCCGTAGACAAAACAACAGAAATGAAATTTTGCCAAAAAAAAATACCATTAGAAGAATGACAATTACCAAATCTACACATGCAAAATAGACTACAATTACTAAACTACAAATTACTACAACAATACTACTGTCTACTATTTTTACAATCAGAAGAATTCCAAGGGACGATCCGAAGCATCGGTCGCCACGTGCATGGGGGCTTAATTAAAAAATAATGCAAATAATTTAAATTTTTTGCTTCAGTAGCTGTCTGTTCGGTTACGAAGTCTCGTAACGGTTGGCCCTGACTAGTATTATTACGCTATCTGACTGCATAGAACAATAACAAAGAATGAAATGGAAATTTTCATTAACACAATTAATTAATTAAGTCCCCAGCAACTATAAAACCTACGAAACCAAAGCACAAGTGTAACTGTTCTGTGTGTGGAAGTATGACTCAACGTACGCATCTGGCACGGTTCTTCTTCAACAACACAAGAAATTTTAAATATCATTTATACTGAATTAATTAAAGAAAATAGAAATACCATAATTACTCAACAACACCAGAATTACACTCTAATACAAGAACACAAGCCAGATGCTTTGTTGACTGAACCTGTAATGACGCATTATTCAGGACATTGAAATAATGAGAAAGAAAAGAAAAGTAGTTTGTTACCTTAATTTATATTGATGAAAAGCACTCTAGACATTACAATCTCTCCACACCGACTCGCTACTATCACATCTCAACAAGAACTTTTCAGTATCACATCTCAGCAAGCACTGCCTACTAGCTCATCTCAACAAACATTCCTCACTACGACATCTCAGCACTGACTACCACGAGCTCTCCCCAAGCACTGCCCACTACGACATCTCAATAATCACTGCCAGTGGAGGCGGCGGAACAATACTCTCTAGCGCGATCTCTGGCGCTGTGGCTCAGTGTAGCCACCTTTCAACCTGCAATTCCGACTTCAAGATTTTCATGCGTCTTCTAGCAGTGCGACTCAGTCATGTCTTACAAGAAATTGTTTCCTACGAACAAACATCCTTAGGCGCTGATCGTAATGTACAGACAGCCCTCAGTGAATATCGAGATGTGATCGCTGTGGCAACACACTCGCGACAGCCAGGCGCTTTAATCTCCATCGACTTCAAACAAGCTTTTGACCACGTCAATCATGCAATCCTCATCACAGTGACGGACAGTATGGCGATTTCCTCCACGTACACGCAAGTGATTATGGGGCTCCTTCGTGGGGCAACGTCCAGGCTTCTCGTCAACGGTAGACTTACAGAACCTATACGGACTGAACACTCAGTACGGCAGGGTTGCCCATAGTCGACGGTGCTTTATGCCATTGCGATGGAACCGCTTCTTTGCGGATTAAGGCGACGTTTGACAGGTATTCCACTTCGGGATCATGTGTTCCGCTGCCGAGCCTACGCGGACGACTTGGCCCTCGTCGTACGTTCAGCGGCCGACGTACAAGCTGCGATGCAGTGGATTACCCGTTACAGTGCAGGGGCAGAGAGCGCAATGAACGTCGCAAAATCATGCGCCATGAAGATCGGCCGCGGCCTTCCCGCAGACAGCGTAGTCGCCTTTGAACTGGTGGACACCCTTCGCTGTCTCGGGTTGGTGTACACGCGAGACATTCGCCGCACCTCGGCGATCAGTTTTGGGGCGCTACTGCAACGCATCCGGGGCAACGTACAAAATCACATACTACGCCCGCTGAATATGTGCCAGAGAATCACCTTCGTCAATACCCATCTGGTAGCCCGGATACCCCATATCGCGCAGATTCTGCCCATCATTGCAACAATGGCAGCCAGACTACAGGAGGCTTTCTGGTATTTTCGAAGTCCAGTATGAAGCTCTCACCTTACCGAAGCGGGATGGTGGTCTCAAGCTGGTTAATGTGAGAGCCAGGACTAGGCACTTTACACCAATACTATGCTCCGATTGTGGAAAAGCCAAAATGCTAGTTTTACTGGAATGTTCACCACCGAGCTCGCTCCTGTATCGAGACGCCCACCGACGTCTCTGGCACACATCCCACCTCCGATGTCGCATGTCGGCCGTTTCTTTTTGGAAACACCGAGCTCCCCAGGACCAGGAAGACGACCACCCGCGACATCTACCGCCTTCTCCGAAAGTCCCCACCCCGAAACCCCGTCGAAACACGTCAGCCCCAGGTCTCGTGGCCTACAGTATTGAAAACGATCCACCAACCATATCACACCACTGACAAGACTAACTGCATCGCATCGCGCTGGTGGACTCACCCCTGTGCCTCAAGTGCAATGTCGAAGATACAGATTTACATCGCTTTGAGTGTGGGCCAGCAGCAGATGTCTGGACCCTCGTGCAGAAGATTGTGGCTTTCTACCTCCGAGTACCACCACATCACGTTTCTCCTACCATGATGATATATCCCGACACGACCTGCTTTCCATCGTCTAGGTGGCACGCCATCACATGGATCAGTGGCATGGCTGTCAACTACCTCTTCCGGGACGACATCGTCGATCCGACGGAATTTTGGACACGCCTCCAAGTACATCACCACACCCTTCGCCGAGATCGACACTATCGGGCCACTTTCGCGATCTATTTATAGAGGATTTTCGCCACCCCGCCTCAGAGCTGGAATCCCAGCGAACCGTGCCAGCGAAGACTAGACGATCCCACGTTCCCCTTTTAATGGTCAATGTAGAATGCACGTTGTTCTGGTGGTGCGCCAAAGTGGAGCATTGCGCAAAAGTATTCCTAATTTCTTATACTTCTCTTTTCTCCTCCTCTTCTAAGTTTTTTTCCCTTACACATGTTTATCCTTTGCACGCATAGCTCTCTATCTGCAGCCTATTTGTTTTCTTTCTCCTGTGCTCCCCCATAAAAATTAAATAAAAAAAGTTGGGTTGCTGCTGATGGTGATTCTGTATACTCATTTACGTTAAAAAAAAGGATGTTGCGAAAATGTAGCCTACCTATTTATGTTTTACGTTTTCAAGGAATATTGTGTTATTTTATGAAGACCGTCGTCTTTTATTTTCATAGACTAGAGGTTGTTATTTGTTTTCTCATCATCTGAAACTTTTGCTCATGTAGTAGGTGTTTGTTAAAAAAACAAAAGAAAAGTTGGTAAAGCACTTGCCTGCAAAAGGCAAAGATCCCAAGTTCGAGTCTCGGTCAGGTATACAGTTTTAATCTGCCAAGAAGTTTCATATAAGCGCACACTTCGCTTCAGAGTTAAAATCTCATTATGAATCTTTTTTTCTTTGCTCCCAATTAATTTTTTAAGTCGCTGGTTGCTCAAATCTATCAAATCTGTGTATGCAGAGCAGGGGGGCGGTCTCCCAGCTTCGAGTTTCAAGCTCCAGCTGGTGATTGGCTTGTGCTAAAGTTGGTGTAGTCTAAGCATGTAAATGTGCTCTGCTATCGATCTGCGAAGAAAAGCTGTAGAGAAAGAGAACAACGGACTCTTGTACTGGCGCTTCGCTAGTAAAGAACGGCAAGTATTTACCAAGACAGTGGACTTGCGTCCTTTGCTAGTGTGCCACTTAGAGCCTGTGCCAGTCACCATCTGAACCGTCAGAGTTACAGCTTCTTGCATCACGCACACAATGAGTGATGAGTGGGCGTACTTATTTGTTTTGAGTCGGCCGTCTAATCGTTTGACATATTCCATCACGCATAGTCGTGTCTCGTCTGTAGGATTCAAATAGGTTTGGCAGACCAGCAAATGGGTCCATCTGCACACTGGAATCCATTGGGGTTTCAGACGCTCATAGGGACGTATCTGCGTTCCGAATCAGCCGAACGCGAGACCGCGTACTTGCATATTTCCGGGCGCTCGCCTTTAATAACAGATCGTCACTATCCGTGACTGAAGTCGGCAACCGCGTCGCGCTGTGCCGCCCCTACCTGCAGAAGGGTTAAGTATTCGCTGCTACGGTTTAGGGCTCCAATGTGTGCTTCTCAGCACCCTGTTCTCTGGAACCATATTTTTCTTTGTGGAATAGTAGAGTGTAGATGCTTGACAGCAGTGTAGTTTTTGAGCCATACCACAGATTCACATCTATGAAATCAGATAAAGCTGTTAGTTCTGGTTAGCGTGGAGTGTTGATCCTCAGCTCATCACTTTGTTAACCATAGACTGCATACTATTGAAAGTGTTTGTCACATAAAAATGTTTGTGTGGTGTTTCTTTAATCATCTTTTGTCATGTGATGTTAAGAATAAATAGTTATTTAGACCACTACTCCTCCCAGTCTTCTGATTTACATTGGCTTTGCCATTTTATTAAAGTCTTGATTGCGATTGAAAGAGTCGGAAGCTTGCATACTGTAAATACATGTTGTAATGGTTCTTTATTTACGTGACAATTACAGCACTCCAACCCCAGTTCTCGATACCAGTAATATCGTACTACTTTTCTGCGAAGTAACAGACATATTTTTGTGACAATATTCACATTTGGTTTTATTAATGTATAGGTACTCCGATGTATCGATACATTACAGTGACATGGTTCTTGTGTGTATTCATTTCTGTGAAACTGTCATAATCTTTGACTTACTTGTAACCGTTTTGGCGCGAATGCGCACAGAGCAGTCTTTGTTTCACTTTGCAGAAGTTAAGTTGTTATTTCGCTTTGTCAAAGAACAGTCAAGTCTTGTGTTTGGTTAAAGTGGAAATTAAATATATGAAGATTGATACAAAACTATTTTCTTGATAATGTGACAATTAAGAAGAAGTATATGTGAATTCACAAGAAGTTTAATAAAAATGTGGATCGTGAACACCAAGTCAAAAATTATTTCTACCATACCATTGTTCTGATCTGGGATTGTTTGATCATTAAGAATTTCCTGAAAAACGCATTTGTTAGGTCTTCAAATATTGCTAAAATACAGATCTGAACCTTCTAGCAGTCAAAGTGGAATCACCCTAGAATCAACAAGATGAGCCATAACAACTTCGACGAAATCTACGTGGGAATCCATCCAAGATAAGTGCCAAAATTAATTTTTTTACAGTGACTTCATTATTTCCACTCTGACGAAACCATCCACAGTCAATAACTTTTGTTGCCCGATAAAGCGAACATATGCTGCGTGAGCAACATTATTAATTTTATTTCTGGCCTACTTTGCAAGTGGTGGTATTGTTAGAATGTGAAATATATTTGATGTGCGCAAGCACTCAAAGCCACTATTAGTGTGCTGATCTTAAACCTCTGAAACGTTTTCAGCTAAATTTGTTAAATGTAATAGTTACTAACTGGAAATATACTGCAGGAGAAGGACCACCAGCTGTCTCTTGGGATAACGTAGAGAGAAGGGTAGGGGGGAGGTGAGGAGATGGATAGACAGTGAGGAGGAAGGAGGGGGCCGCAGGGATGGGCAGAGAGAGGGGGAGGAGGAGGATAGAGGGTGAGGGGGGAATGGACAGAGAGAGGGGAGAGGAAAATATGGACAGACAAAAGAAAGGAAAAGATGGTCAGAGTCAGGGGAGAGGAGTAGATGGATAGAGGGAGGGAAGAAGAGGAACAGGAGAGAGGGAAAAGAGAGGAGGAGATAGAGAGGGGAGAGGAGGAGATGGACAGAGGGGAGAGGAGGAGATGGATAGAAAAAGGGAAAAGGTGGCGGGATATGGAGAGGGAGAGGGGGGAGACATGGAGGAGGAGGAGGGGGAGAAGGAGGAGGAGATGAACAGAGAAAGGGAAAGTAGGAAATGGCAACGACAGGTAAGAGGAGGAGATACACACAGAGAGAGAGAGGGAAGGAGTAGATGGTCTAATAGAACACATTCCAATCTTAGCTGGGCAGTGCCAGGTACTCAGCTGGCTTATAACTTTACAACAGCGTAAACATGAAACTTGTGAACCGGTTTTATTCAAGCGGGAACTAAAAGTAGGCCCTGTATCTCAGTCTCCGCCAGCCAATGTTGTTGGGCAGGAGCCGCGACTAATGGAGTGTTGGTTCCATTTATTAAGAGACGCTGTCCCGTAGTAAGCGCCACCGCTCCCTGCCTTCGTCCTTGTCCAGCTAATCTAGTGTTTTGCCTCTCAATAGCGTCGACGCCGGCAAGACGTTAAACAGCGACGCTGTCCCCTTCCGCCTGCGAGCGGAGCGGCCGCAGGCAGCTGGCGGCCAACCTGTCGCCTGCCGATGGCGAACGGCGAGTGTTGAGGCGGGGACTCCCCGCGGCGCGCGCCGCATTTGCATCACAATCGACGTCTGACAACAATAGCGCCCTACTTGTAGCTCCTCGGCCCGACTCGTAACTGTATTCCGTATTAGGCTGGCCGGCGCTTATCTGGATCTGGCGGCCCGCCGCGTAAATTCGGCAGGAAGGAAGCTGTACGACACTGCCCGCTGCACGCTAACTGCCGCTAAGTGGCTGTCCGTTTAGCACTGTCACTGCGCTGTTACAACTGACGCTCGCAGGCAGCTGGTTCCTCCTCCGCGCTCTACGTCCACGGGACAGTTTCTGTGGCTCGGTATTTTCTGGATCTACATATACATGTTCACTCTTCAATTCACGATTAAGAGCCTGGCAGAGGGTTCATCGAACTACCTTCAAACTACTTCTGCACCGTTCCACTCTCTAACGACGCGCCGGAAAAATGATCACTTAAATCTCTCTGTTCGAATTCTGATTTCTCTTATTTGCTCAAGGTGGTCATTACTCCCTATGTAGATGCCTGCCAACAGAATATTTTCGCACTTGGAGGAGACAGTTCGTGACTGAAACTTCATGAGATGATCCTGCCACAACGAGAAATGCCTTTGTGTTAATGATTTTCTAGCACTCTCTCCATTATTTAGCGTTAACACAAAACAAGGTGCCCTTCTTTGAACTTTTTCGATGTCCTCCGTCAATGCCCAGTGCCATCTGATGCGGACCTTCCCCCGCCACAGCAAGAGCCCAGGAGGGAGCGGACGAGAGTAGCATAAACAGCCTCTTTAGTAGCCCTGTTGCATTTTGTAAGTATTCTGTCCATAAATGACAGTCTTTGGTTCACTTTTTCCACAGCATTATCTATGTGATCGTTCCAGTTTTAAGTTACTCATAATTGTAATGCTTGAGTATACACTTGAATTTACAGCCTTTAGATTTGTGTAATTAATCGTGTATACGAAACGGATTTCTTTTAACACTTATGTGAATGACTTAACATTTTTCATTAGTTAAAGCCAATCGACACTTTTCGCACCAAACAGATATCTTGTGTAAATCATTTTGCAACTTCTTTTTGATAATCCGATGACTTTGCAAGACGGTAAACACAGCGTCACCTGCAAACGGTTTAAGAGGTGTATTGAGATTGTCTCCCATGTCGTTTATGTAGATCAGACTCAGCAGAAGACCTAAAACACTTCCGTGGGGTACTGCTGGTATTACTTCTGTTTTATTCTGTGGCTTTCCGTCAGTTACTACGAATTGTGATTTTTCTGAGAGGAACTCACGAATGCAGTCGCACACCTGCGGCGACGCTCCGTAGGCACGCTGTTTGATAAGAAGTCGCTTGTGAGGGACGGTGCCAAAAGCCTTCCTTTGTACTGCTCACGGGCAATAAAGCAGGCTCATCTTGTGTCTACATATGACCTGCTGTATGTTTTCTTAAACTTTTGGTGCGGTTGGTGTTTTAGTTTCCAGTCAGAATACTCTTCTGATTCTACTCCAGGACTGTACCAAGGCCGTGACGAGATGGGACCCCCTTTCCACCCCCACCCCAGCCAATGACACGGCCACAAGGCTGTAGGGAAGGGGTTGGGAATTGGGGGGTGAGGGGGGTCCTAGAACTCACCGGAAAAGAACAAGAAAGTAAAATGGTTTAAGAATTAACTCGGAGAAGCGCGTGATTTTTCCTACCCTTCGTGTCCCTTCCTTCTGCTTGTGAGGAGAACCCTGTTCCTTGGCCCACGACTGTGAACGCGCGCTATTGTCCGTCCTGTCGTCCAAGCAGCATCACAGAGAAACGACTGCTACTGAGCTGACGACTATCACTAATGTAATTTACATGGCAACAGTGCGTTTGTTTCACACAGCTACCATCTACGCAATTCGCTCGCTTTATACATTGTAAGACTTGTTGCTGCTACTGCGCTACAGTACGGCAGGATATCGGAGGTCGGAGAGCAGCTGATGAAGCAGTTGTGCTATGTGACCGAAAGCATCCGACTTTTGCTAGTTTCTGCCGACTTATGACTAGAGCGAGAGTGTTTTTGGTAGAGTGCTTCAAATTTTTTAATCGAATAATAGGTTAAATGGAAAATAGGCTGCTTTATCTGATCTTAAATACTCGTCAGGATATACCTTCAATTTAGACTCTGTATCTTAACTTGACAAATGTACAGCTGTTCTGTGATGAAATACAGCAGAGATACCGAAACAGTGGAGCTACTTAACGAAATGCTGGTTTCAGGTGCCAGGTGAAACAGCAGACACGGCTTCTCATTCGGATGTTTTGGAAGTTTCTAGATAATACACTACTGGCCATTAAAATTCCTACACCAAGAAGAAATGCAGATGATAAACGGGTATTCATTGGACAAATATATTATACTAGAACTGACATGTCATTACATTTTCACGCAATTTGCATGCATAGAACATGAGAAATCAGTACCCAGAGCAATTACCTCTGGCGTAATAACGGCCTTAATACGCCTGGGCATTGAGTCAAACAGAGCTTGGATGGCGTGTACAGGAACAGCTGCCAATGCAGCTTCAACACGATACCACAGTTCATCAAGAGTAGTGACTGGCGTATTGGACGAGCCAGTTGCTCGGCCACCATTGACCAGACGTTTTCAGCTGGTGAGAGATCTGGAGAATGTGCTGGCCAGGGTAGTAGTCGAACATTTTCTGTATCCAGAAAGGCCCGTACAGGACCTGCAACATGCGGTCGTGCATTATCCTGCTGAAATGTAGGGTTTCGCAGGGGTCGAATGACGCGTAAAACCACAGGGCGTAAACCATCTGAAATGTAACGTCCACTGTTCAAAGCGCCGTCAATGCAAACAAGAGGTGACCGAGACGTGTAACCATTGGCATCCCATATCACGCCGGGTGATACGCCAGTATGGCGATGACGAATACACGCTTCCAATGTGCGTTCACCGCGATGTCGCCAAACACGGATGCGACCATCATGATGCTGTAAACAGAACCTGGATTCGCCCGAAAAAATGACGTTTTGGCATTCGTGCACCCAGATTCGTCGTTGAGTACACCATCGCAGGCGCTCCTGTCTGTGATGCAGCGTCAAGGGTAATCGCAGCCATGGTCTACGAACTGATAGTCCATGGTGCTGCAAACGTCGTCGAATTGTTCGTACAGATGGTTGTTGTCTTGCAAACGTCCCCATCTGTTGATTCAGGGAGCGAGACGTGGCTGCACGATACCTTACAACCATGCGGATAAGATGCCTGTCATCTCAACTGCTAGTGATACGAGGCCGTTGGGAGCCAGCACGGCGTTCCGTATTACCCTCCTGAACCCACCGATTCCATATTCTGCTAAGTCATTGGATCTCGACCAACGTGAGCAACAATGTCGCGATACGATAAACCGCAATCGCGATAGGCTACAATTCGACCTTTATCAAAGTCAGAAACGTGATAGTACGCATTTCTCCTCCTTATACGAGGCATCACGACAACGTTTCACCAGGCAACGCCGGTCAACTGCTGTTTGTATATGAGAAATCGGTTAGAAACTTTCCTGGTGTCAGCACGTTGTAGGTGTCGCCACCGGCGTCAACCTTGTGTGAATGCTCTGAAAAGCTAATCATTTGCATATCACAGCATCTTCTCCGTGTCGGTTAAATTTCGTGTCTGTAGCACGTCATCTTCGTCGTGCAGCAATTTTAATGGCCAGTAGTGTATTTTGTTTAGGCAAATATCGAAGTAGGGTTGAGGATACATAATAAAATGCCAATGACCACAGCGTATTGTGAATACAGTTTCAGATGATAAGAAACTTACGGTGGGTAGAGTATAGGTGGAAACACTGTCAAATTTAGCTGTCTTGTCAACATCATACAACACAGCTTCTAAACTTGACTTCAGTGATGTAACATAGGTCACCAAATTTATACTTTGCAATTTGAAATGATCCTAATGCCTTTAATGCAATAAATCCGGAAATGATAATGACTTCCCTCTGTGACATGAGGCCTCATCACAAAATAACATGAAAGATCCAGATGATTCATACAACACGTATTTCATACAACACATGTTCAAGTAGCTCTGTTGAAATAAACTTGGTAAAATCAGGCACTCCTAACATTGTAATGGACTATCTTTTTCCTCAGGATTAATAAAAATATATAAATCTTAATGTCTGTTGCTTTTCCTCTCAAATCCTTACTGCGTTTTCTTCCGTGCACTGCCTGATGAAAATCTCCATACAGCATCAAGCAGTAGTCAGGCATCATTCTGACGTGCAATCGGCCATGGTCTTTCTCTTCCATTTATTTAATGTCTTGATGGAACCTTTTCCCTCTTTCTCACTCATTTTCTGGAAAATAGCTGACGTTAGAGCACAGAAAGTGCAGCTTCTTAGCTCACTGAGACATTCAGTACTCTGTAGTTAACCTGTATGTTTCTTACTATATTCTTTTGATCAAGCTCTTTCCAGTTGCCGAGAAACTTGTTGACAATTTGTTTAAGCACTATCGAAGATGATCTTTGTATTTCAGTCACTTAGTCTTCAGATGTTTCATTCAACGTTAGCTTCCGAACGTCAAGTCGCCGAAAACTACTTCTTTCATTTTAGGTTCTGACAGGTGCAGTAACTTCCTATCCATATACTTGAAGTGTCACCGTCGTTTGGTAGGGCCTTAACACATTGTTTCACGACGCCAGTTTTACGTGAAGCGGAAACAGAAGTTTTTTGGGATGCACTAAAGAAAGGAATAGTATGTTTTTCCCTCCAAATTTTGACTTTATAATTGGCCAGGTTTTCTGAGACCCGTATTTGTCTTTTGCACGACGGTCCCACTAACATAGGAACCAAAGATAGTTCGTACAGCTGCTCTATGGATCAACGACCACGGCGAGAACTTTCAAATCCCTGAACATGGTCAACGCGTGTACTCTGAAAAAAGCTTGTCCGGAGTACAGGTTTATGAATCATAATTTTTTATTGCCGTAAGTAGAAGGACAGCTTTGAAAATTCGGTATGCAGAATTAATGAAGAGTCTGAAATCTTATGCCTCGTGCTGAATTCCAAACATTTGCGTCAGATCAGGAACATTGAAGCTGTACATAAGGTCACTGTCATGAGAAGGGTATTTCTGACTCAAGAGAAAGAAGTTATAAAGCCTAACAAGCTCTAGCCTAGAGCCTAATGGCTGTTGTTGATCAAATCGTTCAATTCGGATTGTGGAAAAAGTTGCGGCTCACGGGAGTGAGACACTTGTTATTGCAGCCATGTTTCACATTCCTTACCTCTTGATAGGGAAGGTATACCTTCACTAGCTACGGTGCGCTACCCCTAGTGAATGTGTACTGTTTGGCACAAGTGGAAGCAGTAACCCACTTTCACTAAAGGTGCATCTTCGGCAGTGATTGTAGACCTTCCTTGAAGCTTCCACTATCACGTATGTACTTACGTACATAAGTGGTGAACATAGGCTTTGTTCTAAATTTCAACATAATGGTTTGACACACTGACTGCACTAGAGTACTGAACGTTGTATACTAGAAATAAGTAAGCAATAGTCAGTGAGTGATGAACATTTTTAGGGAGTATGTTACACTCAGTGCATAATGTGAAATCTTGCAATGCACAAAGTTCAATGGATTATATCATGTAATCACGGAACAGAATTGTTGTAAATAAAGTAAATAAATGTCTTATGTCCAAGTAGCCATTAATGGTAGAGATAATTTAATCCATAAAGATCAATAAACTATATCGTTGAACCGTGATTTATTTTAAAAGAATATTATTAAGAATTTATTTGATTTACTAGCGATTCATCAAGAACATTAACACATTTAATCACACTATGTAAGCGTGGAAGTAGTTGCCAGGGAGTAACTGATGAAATCATAACCAAATTCCTTTTAACAAATGGGAATTTTATTCACTTTAATAGTGCCTAAAAGCATTTTTTAAAAGAAACAGATTTAAAATTATAATCAGAGAGCACCCTCTAAATATCAAGCTACAATTTATTCAGAGGCAGAAAGAAACAAGTTTTGACTGTATGAGCTTTCGGGCAGAGAACCTTGCCGCTCCCTTTTGACACGGCCGTAGTTACGACCGCCCACAACAGCCTCTGAAAGACTACACTGGTGCAAATCTGCAACTCACCAAATTACTTTAAACTAAAAATTTTAACAATTTACGCAAGCACACAAACTATGCACCCTGGAAGGAGGGATGGAACTGGTACAAACACTAAAAATTAAAATATTAACTTTGACACCAAAGGTGCAACTTGATTTTAACTTGTAGGAAAAGTCTTACGGTGAAAGGGTGGCAACTTTATATACTAAAATGATCATTTAAATAAAAGCCCATGAAATGCAATCTTATATAAAATTCTACAAGGTAGACCAAACAAGTTAAGATGCGCTACAGTACACAGATACCGCCTCTCAAGGTGATAGGCAAGATCAAAACATATTTCAGGTCTTAGGGCCGTTACACTCCAAGCAATAAATTCCTTAACACACCAAATCCGACAAACATGACAGAGGCATCTTTGAACGACAGACAGACACTAACTGCCTAACAAATGCGGACGAGAGACAGACGAACAAGTTGGGGACGAGAGACTGACCAAGAAAACAAGTAGAATTTAACAAGAGTAAATCACACAACATATCACCAATCACTTAACTTCTAATAAACCGCGATGTCTGGCGAAGACCTGGCGCAGCACCCCCAAATCGCTCTCCCAAACCGTCCGCTGCCAGCCGCTTCAACGGACGCAGGAAAGCGCGCCGATCTCCCGTCTCACGGCGTCGCAGCTCGCACCGGCCAGACCGATGTCGTGGGTTGACTGCTGTTGCTCTCGTGTCGACCGCGAAGCTACTACTCCTCGCTATACGGCACGGCCCACTGAACTCACGTGGCGACATCACATGCGCCGGCGCTCAAAACGGACAAGTCATCCTGTGTCTCGGTGCGCGACCGACCAATCGATCATCCAACCGCCAATGACCATTGCCTAAGCAAACCCGAACAGACTGGCTGCCTAACGCGCAGACTCAGATGCAGGAACTAAGCCCCGACCGGGTGACCACTCGCTGAGTTCTCTTACTGGCAGAGTGGAAAGACTCTCATATTGCCGGATTCAAAAGTTGATCCGAACGACAGATATACTAGCACCCCGACCAACAGAAAGACACTAACTGCCTAACAAATGCGTACGAGAGACAGACTAGCAAGCCCCGTTTTCCCACCAGAGGGAGACACCAAAACTGCGATTTCCACAGCGGTGCCACCGCCAGAAACGGAGGGCGACTGCTTCATACTACGTGCTGCGGCGCGCTCTTCAAAGCAGCAATTTTTTACCACGGCTCAATCGTGTAATTATGGAATTATTGTAAATAAATGTCCTCTGTACATCGAACCATTAATACAAGAGATAATTCAAAGCAAATCATTTTCGCATTAGGAGAACGCACAAACATGAATGTTCGTTCCCATAGGGAGTAAATGTTATATAAAAACACATATGAAAAAGAGAGCAATATGTATGCTTTTACACAAAAGCAAGAACGAAATAAACGCTTATGTGAACTTATATTACTGAGCAAGTGCTCATGTTTACTGAACATGACGATGCAGGATGCTCATGCGGGTGATCCCAGTGAGTGGACAACAAAACACTGAAAACATAAGGAGGCGCACAGTGAAATGCACTTACCTCAGCCAAACTGGAAGTGAGTGTAGTGTTGTCGTGAAGTCAGTCCATGGACAGTCACCGCCTGACGAAAATTCTGCACAATTTGTGAGGCACTGACGCTTCCTAAAACTTAAGCAAGGATGTGGCTGCTGTAGTTACAATTCGGGGACTGTTACGGCATGGCGCAACAACGATTACTGCAGCGTATCTAATTGTCATCCCGTGTAACTCTTCACGCGTAACTGTTGCCAGTTTTAAACGTTTCAGCTGACAACTGCTCTGCCGGCCGCTGGTGGCCGAGCGGTTCTAGGCGCTTCAAATGGTTCAAAGGGCTCTGAGCACTATGGGACTTAACTGCTGAAGTCATCAGTCCCCTAGAACTTAGAACTACTTAAACCTAACTAACCTAAGGACATCACACACATCCATGCCCGAGGCAGGATTCGAACCGGCGACCGTAGCGGTCGTGCAGTTCCAGACTGTAGCGCCTAGAGACGCTCGGCCACCTCGGCTGGCTAGGCGCTTCAGTCGGGAACCGCGCGACCGCTACGGTCGCAGTTTCGAATCCTATCTCGGGCATGGATGTGTGTGATGTCCTTAGGTTAGTTAGGTTTAAGTACTAGGGGACTGGTGACCTGAGATGTTAAGTCCCATAGTGCTCAGAGCCATTCGACAACTGTTCAATAACATGATCAAACCGCCCTGCAGAGACGTTTATTCTGCGCTTGTAGTGAACGTTTATGCAAATAAAGTCATTTGTGGACTGTACGGCAGCTAATGAACTGAGAGAGAGACAGTTCAACTTCTGAAATAATACGAACGGTCATCAACCGTAAGCAGGCTTACCAACTAAAAAGTAAAAGTGAGACAAAAGTGCCCAATACGCATGGATCATAATGTTTTCGTAAATAACTAATAATTCTAATATTAAGAATATGTTAACAAACACTTTATTTCAGGGGCAGCCTAGGATAGTTTTGTTATTATGTACCATTGATACTGCCCTCTTAATGTTTCACGTTCGCTCTTGATGGGCTGATTAGCAACTCCCTGAGAAGATCTGCAAATAAAATCTGGTGTATCGCACCGCTGGCTGCTCCATCAGATTCTACGTCGACGTTCCTGCCGATTCATCGACGGTGATGGGATCGACGACCGACGTTCCCTTTTGTCGCACTTCTGTCGTACATCACCACATTTAACACCACGCATTCGTGTCAGTAATAGTCTTCTCAAAAATAAATAAGACAATATTGCACTTACGTTTAATATCGAAGACAACGTACGATTAAAATTTTTAAAAGAAGCCCTTTTAGTAGTGATGACCAAACGATGAAAAACTTAACCAAAATGTGCGAAGATGGTAAGGAAAGAAAGCTATATAAAAGTAAATCTGTAAAGAAAAGTTCCCAAAAATTCGAACAATTCTTTTGTTTGTTAAGCCTATGATCAAGTATCGTATCTAAGCCAATTGAAAGTCTGATTTTTTTTTCCATGGATAAATGATGGGACTTGAAGGTCTTCATTCGGTTTCCCATGACATATGCCCAAATGGGATTCAAAACTTGCCCATCAGGCGATAAAATATGTTAATGTGTTTGCCAATTGAACTTTACGTGGAAGTCGAACACTAAAACCAAACTTATGCATGTGATTAAATGCTCGAAGTGTGTGCTTTGATGCCCGTAACTTCTAGCATTCAAAGGGACGGTATAGCATTACTTCTTTAATCAGGCAGAGATATTACGTGATAAAATATTCTTATTCTGCAGACACGATATTTTAAGTCAAAAGAATAGAAAACTTTAATCTTCTCGTTACTAATTTATCTTTCTCTGTTGGATCGTGAGTGGTGGCATATTGTAACACCCCGCCCATCACTTATCTGGTTTTGGTGTGTGTTCACCCCAGGTAATTAACTAACAGATCAACAGAGAGTGCAAAACTGCCGCAATGTCGGATAACGCAAAGAAAGTAATAAGGCCCTGTGACTCCTGATTGAACT
Source organism: Schistocerca nitens (assembly GCF_023898315.1). Classification (NCBI taxonomy): domain Eukaryota; kingdom Metazoa; phylum Arthropoda; class Insecta; order Orthoptera; family Acrididae; genus Schistocerca; species Schistocerca nitens. The sequence goes on from NC_064617.1 coordinate 637,164,653, forward strand.
ACGGTGGCAGTGTCGATATTAATTGATTCAGAATTGATCCCTATTAATTAAAAAGTGGTGCACATTGATGTTATATTCAGCTATTGAACACCAGATGCAAATGTTGAAGATAAAATTAATTACGAAAGTGACTTGGGATTTCAACTACTTATTTGAAAACAGATTCAGTCGATTAGTACAGATTTATTTTAACTCACGACCTTCAATCATCACATTACATGACTCTCCCAACAGGCAGTGGAAATAAATTGCGTTTGCGTGGAGTAAAGCGCGATAAATAAAAAGTACTTCCTATCGACTGACTCAGGCGTAATGCGAAGTGCGAGAAGAATTCTACAATACACGGCCCATGAAACCCTCGTGGAAACTTTACTGACGTGATCCAATAAATTAATCAGTGGCCGCAGCGGGCGCAATATCACTGAATTAAGCGTGGTGGAGCGGTGTCGTTGTGCGGACGTCGGCCAACCTCGTGGTGCTGCAAGGCTGCGCTCGTCTATTCACTCCTAGCTTTCTTGCTCAGTACATAGCTGGACCAAAACTTCCTATCTCCAAGCTCAATCGTTCCATTTGCTAAGTCCTAAACTGCAGAGATGCTCACTCTTTCTCAGGCAAGCTGAGTAAAGAACGCCACGTCCGCACTCTAGGCAAGCTGGGAATGGAAGACCTCTACGGGGACTTCTCCCAGTCCGCTCTTCGCTACGGTTTCCCCTCCAGCAAAATCACTTATGCCAATTGCTGCGCAAGTCGCGTTAATTATGTGTTGCTTCCCAGTGCCGACCAATGCCTGCTCTGGGAAGTGAACAAATTCCCACAAAATTTCCCTTCCTCTCAACTTCTGCTATTTAGCTCCTCCCAGGCCATCCATCAATGTTAGCGCCTGCACAAAACACCAATTTTTTTCCGGAATTCTGACTCCCAGGAGAGTACTTCAGATTCCTTGGTCCTACATTCCCCTTGGAGGCCGGCGTATTTCATTCTGTCGGTCTTCATCTGATTTACTTCAGACTCTGCGGACTGTGAATTCAGCGTGAAGTTGCTATAGTCACAAACACGCATATTTTGACCTCTGTTGACCGCTCCACCATAGCTTTGCGCGGCTTTCTTGCATGTTTCACTGAAAACAGGACGATGGACATTTATCAACTGGCGTACAAGTTCTCCGTCTGCTTCTCAGTACGCCAGCATGGGGTCAACCACCCACTCACTGTCACTCATCTTAATGCAGCTGGAGGCCGCGCCCCGTTACCACTTTCTCAGAGCTTGTGCCGCCCTAAGCTGCCTATTGTCACTTCCCTTCGCCGCTCCCCTGCCGGCCATGGTGGTCAACTCAAATACTTCCCTGGGATAAACTAGCCTCCAGTTTTCAAGTCGTGTGAATTACTTTAAAACCATCACCCGACCTTAATTATTCCAATACATCCATACTATATCCTCTACAAGATGCATTGTGCCTTGTCAGTCATTTTTGTTCAGCCCTACTGTTCGCTCAACGTGAGTTAGGTGATCTTTAATGAGTTCATGTAAGGGGCATAGTTCTTGCCATCTTACATAGCCCCTCTCCTCAAATCAGTTTTGTAGTACAGGTGATGACTCCTATGGTGTTACCACTTGTGGTACCAAATTAATATCTCCATAACTGGTATTTTTAAACCGTTCGCATGATTAGTTACGGGCGATTGATTACCACTGTCTCCTCTCTGACGCAAATTCCCACTCATTCCTAGGGTACCTGCCTTCAATGACTGGATTTACTGGTATAGACGCGTTCATTATTTAGTCTTAATTTTACATTAATCTCTGCCGATTCCTGAGACGATTATTGGGCAGAGTACTCAAAAGAAAACTACAATTATATTACAAGGACACACGTCGCAAAGGGCAAATACACATGTTTAAGCACCTCTGTGCTTGTCATTTGAATGGCAAGACCCGCAATTATAACTTAAGGTCCATTCACTCTCAGTTATCCATCGCTACTCGACTTAAATTACTAAAAACATAGATGAACAATATTCGTGTAACATTTTGTGAAGTTGATAGTGGTTTCTCTCATTCAATTATATGTGAACGCCCATTTGACATTTTATAAATAATGTTTTTTTTTTGTGTCTCACTGTCTCTGGGTGTTTATATTGTGCATGGTGTAGGTGTCATCTTCACACAATTCAACAAAGTCTGGCCCAGTCCAGTGTCTGGGATTGTGTACACACATGTACCTTTTTTATATATATATACATATCTATAAAACACAACCAAAATAACAAGAATCATTGCGTATTGAGCAACCACTGTTGTGTATTTGTAACAAGGTTTAAGTATGAAATCTTATTCTAACACAAAGAGACGTGGCATGACAAATATACACTCCTGGAAATTGAAATAAGAATACCGTGAATTCATTGTCCCAGGAAGGGGAAACTTTATTGACACATTCCTGGGGTCAGATACATCACATGATCACACTGACGGAACCACAGGCACATAGACACAGGCAACAGAGCATGCACAATGTCGGCACTAGTACAGTGTATATCCACCTTTCGCAGCAATGCAGGCTGCTATTCTCCCATGGAGACGATCGTAGAGATGCTGGATGTAGTCCTGTGGAACGGCTTGCCATGCCATTTCCACCTGGCGCCTCAGTTGGACCAGCGTTCGTGCTGGACGTGCAGACCGCGTGAGACGACGCTTCATCCAGTCCCAAACATGCTCAATGGGGGACAGATCCGGAGATCTTGCTGGCCAGGGTAGTTGACTTACACCTTCTAGAGCACGTTGGGTGGCACGGGATACATGCGGACGTGCATTGTCCTGTTGGAACAGCAAGTTCCCTTGCCGGTCTAGGAATGGTAGAACGATGGGTTCGATGACTGTTTGGATGTACCGTGCACTATTCAGTGTCCCCTCGACGATCACCAGTGGTGTACGGCCAGTGTAGGAGATCGCTCCCCACACCATGATGCCGGGTGTTGGCCCTGTGTGCCTCGGTCGTATGCAGTCCTGATTGTGGCGCTCACCTTGAAAGGTCTCTGTTGGATTCCTTTCATGTTTAATTTCTGAAATTTGTTGGCTTTTATGGAATAAATTCCTCTTCTAAATTTACTGTGGCGTTTCTGACTATCTGGGAGGAGACTGAGTAGTGGAACATGTTACTTTTACACGTAAACAAGAACGATCTGTCACACTACTACACTTTAAAACACAGTATATATGTAATTCATGTCACACAGTCTCATACGGAACCTACATCCGCTTTCTTTTATATATTGTATATGATAAGATACTGTCATCCCCCTTCCCTTCTGTGTGAGAGGATGAATGATCAAATGTGTTTGTAGTTGCATGCTTGAGGGTAGCAGACAAGGCTGTCTGCTAGAGAACAGTAGGACCAACGTCGGAACAGGTAGCTACGGTTCCTAAAAGCAGAGAGGTTTCTATTCTTAGTATGGTCCGGTCCGTCCGTTGTCATGTTGGTATAGGAAGCTGCCCCTCTGGCCCCTTCCGTTTGTCTTTGTGAGCCACCCTCAGGGAAGCACGCTCGGTGGTAGGCAGTTGCAGTCCAGTTGTAGGCAGTTGCAGTCTGGCGGTGGGGAGCGTCTGTAGTGGTAAGTTCACCGGCTAAGCGCGTGTCTGCTAAGTCCATAGGACAATGGATTTCTTAACTTCAGCCTAACTGAAAATTTAATCACTTTTATTTCGGGTTAGCTCTAAAATATCTAAGGTTACCATAAATTGTAGCGTAGTGTAATTCTCGTGTCAAGTTCAGATTATTTTGCGGTAGTTGCTTTGTCATTACTTTGTGAGACCAGTACTACGTGCTTATATAACTGTTTGACCCGTCAGGTTAACAGTAAGACGTTAGTAACCAGTTCAAGGTTTTTCTTTTGTCAATTGCTTTTCGATCTAATTTATTTTTATTATCTAAATTATTGTGGAGTTATACGCTTTCTGTAAACCAAGTTGACCACGTGAAGCATGTGGTGTAATCATCAAAGTAGCCCTCAGCTATTCTTCTTGGGAAGATTTCACAAAGATTTAATATGAATTTAGTATACCAGTGTGTGGTAATTACATGACGGACAGGATTGTGCTACGAACGTAATTTCTTTGACTGAAAATTTGAATCTGTTGGTTGTGGTTAACTTTCTCTTGCATGTGTTTCAATGTTCTTTCTGTGTTGTTTTATGAATGCAGTGTTGTATCCAGTCTCCCAATCTTGGCTCCATATTTTATGTGTTCCGTAAGATTCCAATCTCACATTTTCACAATCGTAAATAAGGCACCAGCTCAGTTATAACTCACGTATAATATGCTGAAATTTCAATGAACAATCTTAAAATAAATTTGCAAATATAAACTGATTTCTTTCTTTTTATTTAAATTCTCATTTTTATATATAGATATATTACCGGTTGTTGTATGACTGTGAAAGATTATAATCAATGTTAGTCTGATTGGTAATGTGGTAAACCTAGACTAGATACCCAGTCGTGAAACAGTTGCTTAGTAATGCAAGATTAACTTCCCCCAGACAGCTCACGGCTTTCAACCCGGTTTCATTGTCCATCAGTACCGTTAGCCAGCATACCAAATTCAAAGTAACAATATTACACATGGCGACCCTGTTCTGTGATTCCGCTAGACTCTGGAATCTCTGAGACGTTAGATTGCGAGCGTGTTATAATCTTAATTTTTTTTCCCCTACAGCGCTCAAACAACTTCTGCGTTGTTTCTGAGGAGACTTTCAAAAGATTCACGGCGTTGTTGAGCGGCGTTGTGTTGTTTGTCTTGTTGTTTTGTTTTCTATATTTGTGTGTTTTACATGTGTGTGTGTTTTTTGTTCTCGCTTGTACATTGCACTGTTTCGATCAAAGATAAAAATTTGTTTTGCGTATGAAAAAGTGCGTACTAGGTTGAGTATCTTTCTTGTGACTGTCGTAATTTTTGGGGGACACATTTATTGTGATTAGTGTGTTGCGTACTGGGTGTAAATTGCACTAATGCTGACACGTAATCAAGCTAAAAGTAAGCGGTCCGACAACTTAAGCAACATGGACCAAGGGGATAATTTGATTGCCAATATTAACGCGTCGGGCGGTTCCGAAAATGCAACGGGGAATACTTCAGACGAAATGCAAAACAGCACGAACGGGCTCACAGCAGAGCCAGAAATAAATTTGCCTCCTACTAACCAAATTGATTTGGCAGAACTCTTGAAAACCTTATTGCAACAAAATCAAGAATCATTTGAAAAATCGATCCGCGAGCTAGGCGAACAAATGACGCATACATTTGAAAAATCGATCCGTGAGCTAGGCGAACAAATGACGCATAAATCAGAAAAATCGATCCGAGAGCTAGGCGAACAAATGACGCATAAACCAGAAAAATCGATCCAAGAATTAGGCCATAAATTTGAACAAATCGATGACCGTCTGCAAGCCGTAGAAAAGGACAAGCGGAGTGGCGAGGCCGAATCTAAAGAAAGGGAAGAACGGCTACTTAGGAATTTCCAAGAGCTAAGAGAAGAATGCCAAAGGGAACACCCGCAGGTACTCTCGAGGGTCCAGGAGGTGGAAACGCATTGTCCCACGTCCGTTAGCAACACAATAGCGGACAACAGTTTAGCGATTCACGAGCTGAACCAGCCTGGTTTCGGCAGCCCTGCACGCCTATTCGATCACATGCTGCAGGAAAATCAATTTGTATACGACCCATGCGGGCCTGCGGAACTAATTAGGATATGCATCACCAAATTGCAGATGCACTTGCGCCACGTCATTCTTGTGGGACGTTGCAAAGAGGACGTGGAAACGTTTAAGACACTTCTCCAAGAGTTGGAATACAATACAGCAGAATGCCCGCCTAATCAGGCACAAAGTTATTACAGGGCACAGCAGCGCGATCGCAGTCGTGGCCGTAGTACTAATCAACGGCGTGACCGGTCGTCGCGACGCAAACGGAACAATAAGCGGGACCGGCCGTATAGAAACAGGGGTAACACTCGCGAGCACAGGTGGAACAACAGAAATGATCGAGGACGTGGACAAGATCGTGAACGCAACAGGTACGGCAACAAGCATCGTTACTACGATGAATACGGTGGAAAAGATGTTTTTATGTGATTGATTGAAGTGATGTTTTAATTTGTTTTCTTTCCTTGTGCAATTAGGATTTAGGTTGGTTCTAATGTGAACATAAAAGGTTTCCTTGTGAACGAGTGAAATGCTGTTTGTTTTTTTTGTGTAAATTGAATGGAGTCGCTCCTGAGAGAAGCAAAATCGTTGTTTAATTAGTGCAAAAACTCAGGGGAATATCCGATCTGTGGGTATTATGGGTCTGGCAAACCCAGGTCCCCAGCTGTTAGTAGCCTTGTTTCCGATTTTCTGCTTTCAGTGCTACTATCTTTCTATTACTATTCTATATCTGTCAGTACAAATGAGGATCTCTTACTATAGTATGCATGCTGTATGAATATTTTAAGATAGGAAAACTCAGGGGAATATCCGATCTGTGGGTATTATGGGTCTGGCAAACCCAGGTCCCCAGCTGTTAGTAGCCTTGTTTCCGATTTTCTGCTTTCAGTGCTACTATCTTTCTATTACTATTCTATATCTGTCAGTAGAAATGAGGATCTCTTACTATAGTATGCGTGCTGTATGAATATTTTAAGATAGGAAAACTCAGGGGAATATCCGATCTGTGGGTATTATGGGTCTGGCAAACCCAGGTCCCCAGCTGTTAGTAGCCTTGTTTCCGATTTTCTGCTTTCAGTGCTACTATCTTTCTATTACTATTCTATATCTGTCAGTAGAAATGAGGATCTCTTACTATAGTATGCGTGCTGTATGAATATTTTAAGATAGGAAAACTCAGGGGAATATCCGATCTGTGGGTATTATGGGTCTGGCAAACCCAGGTCCCCAGCTGTTAGTAGCCGTGTTTCCGATTTTCTGTTTTCAGTGCTACTATCTTTCTATTACTATTCTATATCTGTCAGTACAAATGAGGATCTCTTACTATAGTATGCGTGCTGTATGAATATTTTAAGATAGGAGAACTCTGAGAAAGGAATGAGTAAATCTGGAATCTTGAAAACAGGATGCGATAATACGATTGTTTAACCATTGGCTTCCCAATATGCGATGATATGTTAATATTGATGATATATGTCTTTTTTTTGTTCTTTATAGCTGAGTACGTAAAGTGCTGTCTGTGGATTTCGTAAGTATATTGATTCCCTTCAAGGTGAAAGAAGAATTGTGGTTTGTGTAATTTACGTGGCTCTGAAATATTACTGTGGTAGTCAAATACGAGCAGTTTTTCAGCAAATGGAGAATGGAACGGAAATATGGATCCTTTTTGTAGTCTTGATTGATGTTGAGCCAAAGCCTGGAAAACTTATTCTGCGTTAATACTTGTCCCAGAAAAGCGACGTTTATGTGTTTTGCTGATGCTGTGAGCATTACAGCCTACTGTTTTCGCTGGTGTGGGATGCACTGCAGCCTATATGATTTGTACTGAGGAAATTTCCCTCTTGAAGGTAGAGGATGATTAAATAATTTTGATTATGGGAACGAAGGAAAGCTTGGTTTAAGGTAATAAGGATGAAGCAAAACATTTGTCATTTAAACTACAGGAGGATTCGAATCTTTTGTGTCTGTTGTAAGTTCAATATGTTAAGATGATACTGTTTTACAGAATAGAGGTGACCACAATTTTGCCATTCATGAGAAATGAATCCAGAATAACCACCACAGGCGAAATAACTGATTTGGAAGCGAAAGGTAACTTAAAGAAGGAACGAAATCGCAGCAAAATGGGTAAGAAAATGTAGTATAACCTGTATAGTGCAGACATTTTAACCTTCTCAGAGCCACCTGTGTGATTAATTCTTGTGATAACGTAATTTTAGATGAAATTTTCTTACTGTTTTATGTGTGAATATATGAGTATGATAAATGTATAATTGCGAGTCTCTTTTCAGGTGTGTGTACTGGTATAAATGTTTTGGTGTGCAAATAACCATTGTTCTTTTTAATGTGTATGTTTAAGGAAAGTCTCCATATTCATTATATGACAAGACGTATGCCGCGAGCGTCAAGAAGAGGGCGAATTAGAACATTGCTGTAGTGGTATATACACGGTGTTGAAATAGAATTGGAGTAGCTTGTGGGCTTAACTAGGAGTGGATAGAAGTAGAATTATGAGTAATGCATGTTTATGGGTAGTTAGTTTGTAGAATAGACAACAGGTGTGCATGTGTGTGTGTAAATAACATGTGAACCCTATGCTGTCCTGACCTATACTTGCACAAGGGATAATCCTATTCATTTTAGTGAATTAATAAGTAGCACTTGATTTATTAAAACGTAAGTGAACCACATTAGTGATGTGGATTTAAATATTATATTGTCAGTTCATTTAATTTTAATTTTTTTACATTGTCAAGTCATTGCACTTTTATTTTTTTACATGGTCAAGTCATTTAAATTTTATTTTATATTGTCGATTCATCTAATTATTTCTATAAAAAAAATTAATTAAGTTTCACTTTGTTCTTAAAAATTGTGAAAGACAATACTAAGTGGTATTATGTATGACATTGTGTAATCACATAAGAATGATGAAAAATTTCTGTGAATGCAGTTGAGAACGTGAAAGCGAACTGGCAAAACTCTTAAGAGACAGCGGGAGCAGCCGGACTAGTTGTAAACTGGTGGGTTTCCCAGCAGGACACGCTGTCAGCCAGGCCACTTCGGGAGCGCGGCCGACAACAAAAGAAGGGCCGCCGCAAACACTTTCCCTTGTACCTGGAGCTAATGGGCGGCCACCCTGCGCGACCCTTCGTGAAGGCGTTGACCTGAGATGGGCGAGCGGTCCACCGCGCAGAAATCCATCTGCTGGCAACGCACCACACGCACGTGACCGTGACGAGACGGCCGCGGAGAAACAACGCAAAGGGCGTGGAGCCTTTTGACAGGTACTGTCCAGAGAAACTTGCAGACGTCAACGACGCCTATCGACATTTCCTGAAGGATGCCTACTGTCAAGCGACAGTAAATCATGGTTCGATGTTCTCTGGTCGCTAAGGGTGGCACAAAAGAAGAGCCATTAAGTGTCATCCTTGCCCAAGAATATCAACCTGGCGTGTCAAACGAGGATACCGCACGAATTTGACAACACAAACATGGAACCAAATCGAGATGTACGTGACACGGGAGAGACTTCATGAGAGGGCAGAGACGGCAGGATTGCACGCAACAGATGGACAAAAATCCCTACTGACAGCTGCGGCGACGAACCCCCTCCCCCTCCCCTTATATTGTGCCTCGGAACAGTGGAACTAGTGATTGTATCAGTGAACAGTGATTATACGGTTCTTAGTTCAATGCATATACGTGTGTTTCTGTCACAGAAACTTTGACTCGTGTGTTTTGCAGGGACTCGATTTATTGGTGTTTATTAAACTCTGACCTTGTATTTTGCAGGTGTTCTATATTTTTTTTAAACTTTGACTCTTGTATTTTGCAGGTGTTCTATATTTTTTTTTAAACTTTGACTCTTGTATTTTGCAGGTGTTTTATTTATTGGAGTTTTGTTTTAGATGTTGACTATTGTACTGTTTTATTGATCAATGTGTGTTCTTGTGTTATGTATTAGATTTGTGATATTTTGTTTCGTAAATTCATTGCAGTGGCATTGCTTCGTTTATCAGTCAGATTGCTATTCATTCTCATTGGACTGTGATCGATTAGCCTTTGCATGGGGCATATTTATTGTGAGGAACCCCTTAAGGGTAACAATCACATAATTATTGTAGTTTGAGTATAATGACACAGTGCTCATTGTTTGCTAGCTAATTGAAATATAGTAGAGTGATTAAATTAGTGCCACATAGTTATTTTAATTCTACAAATTATTAGTTTTGTAAGATATAGAATTTTTTTTGCGATAACCACTTTGTAAAACATGTTTTTTTTTCTTATCAATTTTTTTGCTTTTGCGAATTGTGCATTGTAATGTTCTGCTTTATAATACTGATGTTATTTCATGTTCTTTTTTTAATTGCTGTGGCACCTTTGCTATTTTCATAAATTTTGCTTGTTAATAAACAGTCATAAATTTTCCTGTGATGAGTTGGCTCTTGCAATGAGCAAATACTGGTGAGCTCCATAAGGGTAACAACCAGAAATTGTTTTCATATTAATGACACAGGAACCATTGTTTTTACTTGCTGACCGATTTAGGTCTACACGATCTTTTAAATAGGTGTCACAGATTGTGTGTTTTTTTTTCTCTTTGAAATTGGTAGATTGTAAAGATGTTTGAAATTATTGTGTTTTAGCAAGTAGCTGGTGACCTTTTGCCTTTCCTTTACACTTTTGGTTTAAGTAGGGTGTGAGAAGCCTGCTTGGGAATGTCCTAGCATGGCCAGAAAATTCCATGCACAGTCTTTTCCCGGAGCGTTGGGGTTATGAAGGGTCTCTGTTGGATTCCTTTCATGTTTAATTTCTCAAATTTGTTGTCTTTTATGGAATAAATTCCTCTTCTAAATTTACTGTGGCGTTTCTGACTATCTGGGAGGAGACTGAGTAGTGGAACGTGTTACTTTTACACGTAAACAAGAACGATCTGTCACACTACTACACTTTAAAACACAGTATATATGTAATTCATGTCACACAGTCTCATACGGAACCTACATCCGCTTTCTTTTATATACTGTATATGATAAGATACTGTCATCCCCCTTCCCTTCTGTGTGAGAGGATGAATGATCAAATGTGTTTGTAGTTGCATGCTTGAGGGTAGCAGACAAGGCTGTCTGCTAGAGAACAGTAGGACCAACGTCGGAACAGGTAGCTACGGTTCCTAAAAGCAGAGAGGTTTCTATTCTTAGTATGGTCCGGTCCGTCCGTTGTCAGGTTGGTATAGGAAGCTGCCCCTCTGGCCCCTTCCGTTTGTCTTTGTGAGCCACCCTCAGGGAAGCACGCTCGGTGGTAGGCAGTTGCAGTCCAGTAGTAGGCAGTTGCAGTCTGGCGGTGGGGAGCGTCTGTAGTGGTAAGATCTCCGGCTAAGCGCGTGTCTGCTAAGTCCATAGGACAATGGATTTCTTAACTTCAGCCTAACTGAAAATTTAATCACCTTTATTTCGGGTTAGCTCTAAAATATCTAATGCTATCTTAAATTGCAGCGGAGTGTAATTCTCGTGTCAAGTTCAGATTATTTTGCGGTAGTTGCTTTGTCATTACTTTGTGAGACCAGTACTACGTGCTTATATAACTGTTTGACCCGTCAGGTTAACAGTAAGACGTTAGTAACCAGTTCAAGGTTTTTCTTTTGTCAATTGCTTTTCGATCTAATTTATTTTTATTATCTAAATTATTGTGGAGTTATACGCTTTCTGTAAACCAAGTTGACCACGTGAAGCATGTGGTGTAATCATCAAAGTAGCCCTCAGCTATTCTTCTTGGGAAGATTTCACAAAGATTTAATATGAATTTAGTATACCAGTGTGTGGTAATTACATGACGGACAGGATTGTGCTACGAACGTAATTTCTTTGACTGAAAATTTGAATCTGTTGGTTGTGGTTAACTTTCTCTTGCATGTGTTTCAATGTTCTTTCTGTGTTGTTTTATGAATGCAGTGTTGTATCCAGTCTCCCAATCTTGGCTCCATATTTTATGTGTTCCGTAAGATTCCAATCTCACATTTTCACAATCGTAAATAAGGCACCAGCTCAGTATAACTCACGTATAATATGCTGAAATTTCAATGATCAATCTTAAAATAAATTTGCAAATATAAACTGATTTCTTTCTTTTTATTTAAATTCTCCTTTTTTATATATAGATATATTACCGGTTGTTGTATGACTGTAAAAGATTATAATCAATGTTAGTCTGATTGGTAATGTGGTAAACCTAGACTAGATACCCAGTCGTGAAACTGTTGCTTAGTAATGCAGGATTAACTTCCCCTGACAGCTCACAGCTTTCAACCCGCTTTCATTGTATATTAGCACCGATTTCAGCATAGCAAATTCCTGTAGCAACATTACAACCTGCACGGCGCCAAACACGCATACGACCATCATTGGCACCAAGGCAGAAGCGACTCTCATCGCTGAAGACGACACGTCTCCATTCGTCCCTCCATTCACGCCTGTCGCTACACCACTGGAGGCGGGCTGCACGATGTTGGGGCGTGAGCGGAAGACGGCCTAACGGTGTGCGGGACCGTAGCCCAGCTTCATGGAGACGGTTGCGAATGGTCCTCGCCGATACCCCAGGAGCAACAGTGTCCCTAATTTGCAGGGAAGTGGCGGTGCGGTCCCCTACGGCACTGCGTAGGATCCTACGGTCTTGGCGTGCATCCGTGCGTCGCTGCGGTCCGGTCCCAGGTCGACGGGCACGTGCACCTTCCGCCGACCACTGGCGACAACATCGATGTACTGTGGAGACCTCACGCCCCACGTGTTGAGCAATTCGGCGGTACGTCCACCCGGCCTCCCGCATGCCCACTATACGCCCTCGCTCAAAGTCCGTCAAATGCACATACGGTTCACGTCCACGCTGTCGCGGCATGCTACCAGTGTTAAAGACTGCGATGGAGCTCCGTATGCCACGGCAAACTGGCTGACACTGACGGCGGCGGTGCACAAATGCTGCGCAGCTAGCGCCATTCGACGGCCAACACCGCGGTTCCTGGTGTGTCTGCTGTGCCGTGCGTGTGATCATTGCTTGTACAGCCCTCTCGCAGTGTCCGGAGCAAGTATGGTGGGTCTGACACACCGGTGTCAATGTGTTCTTTTTTCAAATTCCAGGAGTGTATGACGTTTTAACAAATGGTACATTTATAAAATCATAACCTTCTTATAAAACAATTCATAAACAGAACAAATGATTACTTTACGTTCGTTGAGGTGCATGTTATTCATTTGAATCCACACTGACACACTCACACACACGGCACAAGTTTCTTGCGGGAACGGAAGTGACATTAGTTCTGACTAGCAAGTTGAGGGATGGCTAACGGCTGAGAAGAGAGCAACGCCGATTACCGAGATGGCGCCACAGGTACCCGCATCTTCTTGAGTAAGGATGGCTCTCACCTAAGAGCTCGTTGTTGACATCTTGTCCGACAGGCACAAGACCCCATCGGTGCATCTATGATCGGTGACCTCTCGCGGCTCAGCCACAGGTCATTGCTACATCTATAGACGTTTTAGGGCAAGGGAGGGACCATGATCAGACAGGAGCCTATTTTTTGCTCAGGCCTTCAAAGTTGGTGTCATTAGGCACAAAAGGTCAGCTGGGCTGTCGCTCCACCTGACGTGGCGAGCAACAAATATAGAAACCTTCTTGGACCTCTTCATTGCTGCCCCCGATCCGCACCGGGTACAGAGACCAGGATCGACCTCTTTGTCGTACACAGAGGTGCTGGATGTCACCTCTCCTTGGCTGCTGAGCTGACCACTGTCCCCGTCGTTTCAGGGCGTGGTCTGCATGCCATCACTATCGTCAGCTGTGTGCTCCCCTCATTGCTGTCGTCCTCGTTCCTTGTCAGCTCGTGTGTGGTGTGCCAGGTGTCGTAGCTTCAACTCCCTCTTGTTCAGTTACGCCATCTTAACACACTAAGACAACTAATTTTAGTACATGGAAAGTGCTCATGTTTAATCGTCAGTACCATACGTTTTTTTACATGTTATTTAAGATAATGAACTTGTTTCATTACAAAAGGAATAATTTTGCTTGTTTGTAAATCAACTTCAGGATCAATTAAAATAGAAATGTAACAGAACATTTATTATACATAAACATAAAAATGTACAAGACAACTTGCTTCACAGTCGTTCACACACACACACACACACAATCAAGGGATAGGGATTCAAGATTATCTGGACAGGATCCCATCACCATTTCTAACTACCAATTCCTACGACTAACACGGTGTTGGCCAACTCGACTACATATCTACTATTTACTACTTTTTATCTCTAATCTTGTTTTTTCTTCTGAATTCCCTATGTGGCAGACGTCCCTCTTATTGTGCCTGCGAACATGTATAAAACACAACAAAACTTAGACTTGTGTCAGTCTTACCGAGATTTTTGTTGGAAGTTTGGATAGCGTCCTTTATCGTGTTCTATTGCGACTCTTCTTCTCTCCTCTGTTTTCTTCCCGTTTTCTCCTTTTGTCACGAATGGTTTTATAAGGCCTGTGAACATGTTTCGGATTAGCAATGTCACAATGGCACAACACAAATATAGGTCACTGCTCACACTCGCAGTTGTTACACTATCTTTGTATCAACAAGTATTTCTGGCGTATCAATGCTGCTGTTCGCTCTGTAGATGATTACAGCCGGTTCATTTTAACATACACTGGGTGCGCTAATTCACGCAACTGCGCATAGCTGTCCACCTCCTACGTATTCAAGGGCATACGAGATGCGTCGGTGCGTCCTCCAATGACGGAGATACAATTACGGGGAACATTTCTGTAATTTACAGAGTTCCTAATCTATCATTTTCTAGGGGTACGCCCAGAAATACTTGTTTTCCATTCTTTAATCATGTGTTTTTACAAAATAATCTAGTGCACTTCACTTTCACAACATCGAGAGAAGAGATATCATTATTAATAATAAAAACACGAAATATAGGCACATATAAACGAGACATTCTACCACTAAGATCAGTACATACACAAACAAACAAGACACTTTAGCAAAAATCCTTATTCTAAGCGTATATTTAGTATGTCCACGCTCTGGTCTAGTCATTCTTAATCCTGCCCGTTAAGGTGGGATGGACCAGGCTTCGGAGGGCGGACTTCGACCTCTTCTTGGTCGTTATTTTGGTAACCATTATTCCTGTTCCTTCCCGATTGATGATTACCGCCCCAAGTCCTTTGTAATTTATTATTTTGCACCGGAGAGTGTCGCTCTTCTTCCGTGTACCTTCTTTTCAAGTTTCCATTACTCTTATCTTGATTGTGGCCGTTGTAGTTCGGCACTGGCCTACTATCCCACTGATGTCCATTATTGCGACGGTTGTTATTTTGTTCACGCTGTCGGCGTTTCTCCCGCGCTTGTTCCTCTTGAAATGCGAATTCCAGTTCGCGCAAAATGCCCTTAAATACCTCAGTATCGCTACCACAACGACCGGCAAGTGACTGTTGATACGAGATGGGAAGTTGCATGATGATTTCCGCACCGCTACATGGGTTGTCTACGTACTGGTTCCTTTTTGTCATATTTTCAAAAAATTTGACCGGACTCCGGTACCCTGCCCCTTCCATATCTCTGGACATCATAATTTCTTGTTTGATCCTTTCTTGGGTTTCTTCAGACCAATACTTGCCCAAGAAGGCATTTTTGAATTCTACGAACGAGACGCTCGTCTTCGCTACGTTTCTCAAGTACTCAGCGGTCGCGCCCTCCATATGGGAGCACACAAAATCCAGCTGGTACATCAATGGCCAGTGTGGGGGCAAAGATAACTAGAATTGTCCCATAAAAGTTTTTGGACGCAAGCTATAACCTTCGTCCTTGTAGTGATGAAACTTTCGGACTGATACAAAATGCTTGTAGTCAAACCGGTCATCATTCCAGTTTTCATTTCGCCCGTTCTTACGATTCGTATGAACTTCGGGACGTGGACTAATTCGTTCCGACACGCTATCGTCATCTCTCCCCCTCTCTATGTTCGACAGTTGTTCGGTACATCTAATCAGCCGGCAACAATTGTGCTCACTGGACTGCTGCGCGCTTTCCGTGTTTACCTCGGTCGTTGCCTCAGAGCTGTGAATGAAGGCGTGGCTCCCGTTGCTTATAGTGTCAACTTTGTCAGACCGTGAAGCGGTTATCTGTGTTCCGGCAAGTGACGGTTCAGTCGACGCAGTAATTACACCTTTCTCCTTTCCTGATGTCTCTGTAATGAGACGTTTTACCTCGTCCTCTAAATTTCTTTTTAATATCGCCACCTCCTCTTTCAACATCTCGTTAGGCCCTATGTCCGGTTGTTCTTGTTGCTTTTATTCAACACGTTTATTCGGCTTTGTAGCCTTGATAACATGACCTTTCCTACTTTTGACGTGCTTTGCGTGGAGTCCCGAGTTTCTCTCGCTATTATCCTTGCACCTTTCGCAATTAATTTGGCTTCAATTGCCGTTCGTTTGATGATGGCAATCTATTTCTCTATTTTGACGCCGAGATTATTTACCTCCTCTTTTACTTCCCTATGAACTTCTGTGGGCCTATAGTTCAGCTACGAATTCGCCTTTCTTATTTCGGCATTAAGGTTGGCGCTCTGCTCTTTCAGCTCCGAATTCGCCTTTTTAATTTCGGCATTAAGGTTCTCTTTCAGCTCCGAATTCGCCTTTTTAATTTCGCCATTAAGGTTGGCGCTCTGCTCTAAGTTCACCGTTTGCATCTGTTGCAACAGGTCCGTAATGTTTTTGAGAGTAGCCGCATTTTGATCCTCGTCCTTTTGTGGTTGAAAATGCGACTCTTCTCCTCCGTTCTGAGGAACCCTTCGATATCTAGACAAGTACCGTCTCCGCGCCCCCGTCGGATCACTTGTGAGTGAATCGTTTGATAATGGTCGGACACCGTTTTGTTCCAACACACTCTGGCTTCTTAGGCTGGATCTTCCATACTTATGGATTAATCCTGTACTCCCTGCGTCCCCCGAGCCCTTAGTATCACTGCCTGAATCAACAACCTTGCTATTCAGCGGTCTAAACCGGTTGTGAGACCCAATTTCTCGAAGTTCCAACTCGCACTCGTCACGCTCATCGGTAGAGCTTTCTCTACTATCACACATGTTCTCCCAAGTAATAATCTGATTATATTCTGCCGTTGTCTTGGCTTTTCTCCTCGTTATCATTTGCACTTTTATGTTACACGAAAACTCAAAACCCAAGTACCCCTTACACTTAATAATTAGATAACGCAAAACATATATCAGGACACAAATTGATACACTTGGTGTGAGCAGTGACCCGACAAATAGTTCATGAAGCATTCCACCAAAAGGGCTAGTACCAATGATTGTGTTCTGTGTGCTCAGCATCGGCTGATTACGGCACTACACATCATAAGTACTCCAACAAATCACAAATATAATGCATAGGCACCTATAAACGTCAATTTGAAAAGACAGCACATGAAGAAGACAATGTAACTTATTGTAACTAATGCTACCCGTTTTTAAATTAAAAATGGCTAAGCAATGGATCACGTGGAAAAATTTCCTTTTTCAACACTACTTCCTAGCATATCCCAAAGTATCGTATCGTGGCATGGGTCAGCCATATGTAACACCCCACCCGTCACTTATCTGGTTTTGGTGTGTGTTCATCCCAGGTAATTGACTAACAGATCAACAGAGAGTGCAAAACTGCCGCAATGTTGGATAACGCAAAGAAAGTAACAAGGCCCTGTGACTCCTGATTGAACTGCAGTGGCAATGTTGATATTAATTGATTCAGAGTTGATCCCTTTTAACTAAAAAGTGGTGCACATTGATGTTATATTCAGTTATTGAACACCAGATGCAAATGTTGAAGTTAAAATTAATTACGAAAGTGACTTGGGATTTCAACTACTTGATTGAAAACAGATTCAGTCGATTAGTACAGATTTATTTTAACTCACGACCTTCAATCATCACATTACATGACTCTCCCAACAGGCAGTGGAAATAAATTGCGTTTGCGTGGAGTAAAGTGCGATAAATAAAAAGTACTTCCTATCGACTGACCCAGGCGTAATGCGAAGTGCGAGAAGAATTCTACAATACACGGCCCATGAAACCCTCGTGGAAACTTTACTGACGTGATCCAACAAATTAATCAGTGGCCGGAGCGGGCGCAATATCACCGAATACAGCGTGGTGGAGCGGTGTCGTTGTGCGGACGTCGGCCAACCTCGTGGTGCTGCAAGGCTGCGCCCATCTATTCACTCCTAGCTATCTTGCTCAGTACATAGCTGAACCAAAACTTCCTATCTCCTAGCTCAATCGTTCCATTTGCTAAATCCTAAACTGCAGAGATGCTCACTCTTTCTCAGGCAAGCTGAGTAAAGAACGCCACGTCCGCACTCTAGGCAAGCTGGGAACGGAAGACCTCTACGGGGACTTCTCCCAGTCCACTCTTCGCTTCGCCTTCCCCTCCAGCAAAATCACTTACGCCAATTGCAGCGCAAGCCACGTTAATTATGTGTCGCTTCCCAGTGCCTACCAATGCCTGCTCTGGGAGGTGAACAAATTCCCACAAAATTTCCCTTCCTCTCAACTCCTGCTATTTAGCTCCTCCCAGGCCATCCATCAAGGTTAGCGTCTGCACAAAACACCAATTTTTCCGGAATTCTGACTCCCAGGAGAATACTTCAGATTATTTGGTCCTACGTTCCCCTCGGAGCCGTCGTATTTCATTCTGTCGCTCTTCACCTGATTTACTTCAGACTCTGCGGACCGTGAATTCAGCGTGAAGTTGCTATAGTCACAAACACGCATATTTTGACCTCTGTTGACCGCTCCACCATAGCTTTGTGCGGCTTTCTCGCATGTTTCACTGAAAAAGGGACGATGAACATTTATCAACTGGAGTACAAGTTCTCCGTCTGCTTCCAGTACACCAGCATGGGGCCAACCACCCACTCACTGTCACTCATCCTAAGGCAGCTGGAGGCCGTGCCCCATTACCACTTTCTCTGAGCTTGAGCCACCCTAAGCTGCCTATTATCGTTTCCCTTCGCCGCTCCCCCGCCGGCCACGGTGGTCAACTCAAATACTTCCCTGGGATAAACTAGCCTCCAGTAAATCGACGCCTTTCCACAAAGTTTCCATGTTGTGTGAATTACTTTATAAACCATCACCCGACCTTAATTATTCCAATACGTCCATACTATACCCACTACAACATGCATTGTGCCTTGTCAGTCATTTTTGTTCAGCCCTACTGTTCGCTCAACGTGAGTTAGGTGATCTTTAATGACTTCATGTAAGGGGCATAGTTCTTTCCATCTTACAATGTACACTCCTGGAAATTGAAATAAGAACACCGTGAATTCATTGTCCCAGGAAGGGGAAACTTTATTGACACATTCCTGGGGTCAGATACATCACATGATCACACTGACAGAACCACAGGCACATAGACACAGGCAACAGAGCATGCACAATGTCGGCACTAGTACAGTGTATATCCACCTTTCGCAGCAATGCAGGCTGCTATTCTCCCATGGAGACGATCGTAGAGATGCTGGATGTAGTCCTGTGGAACGGCTTGCCATGCCATTTCCACCTGGCGCCTCAGTTGGACCAGCGTTCGTGCTGGACGTGCAGACCGCGTGAGACGACGCTTCATCCAGTCCCAAACATGCTCAATGGGGGACAGATCCGGAGATCTTGCTGGCCAGGGTAGTTGACTTACACCTTCTAGAGCACGTTGGGTGGCACGGGATACATGCGGACGTGCATTGTCCTGTTGGAACAGCAAGTTCCCTTGCCGGTCTAGGAATGGTAGAACGATGGGTTCGATGACGGTTTGGATGTACCGTGCACTATTCAGTGTCCCCTCGACGATCACCAGTGGTGTACGGCCAGTGTAGGAGATCGCTCCCCACACCATGATGCCGGGTGTTGGCCCTGTGTGCCTCGGTCGTATGCAGTCCTGATTGTGGCGCTCACCTGCACGGCGCCAAACACGCATACGACCATCATTGGCACCAAGGCAGAAGCGACTCTCATCGCTGAAGACGACACGTCTCCATTCATCCCTCCATTCACGCCTGTCGCGACACCACTGGAGGCGGGCTGCACGATGTTGGGGCGTGAGCGGAAGACGGCCTAACGGTGTGCGGGACCGTAGCCCAGCTTCATGGAGACGGTTGCGAATGGTCCTCGCCGATACCCCAGGAGCAACAGTGTCCCTAATTTGCTGGGAAGTGGCGGTGCGGTCCCCAACGGCACTGTGTAGGATCCTACGGTCTTGGCGTGCATCCGTGCGTCGCTGCGGTCCGGTCCCAGGTCGACGGGCACGTGCACCTTCCGCCGACCAATGGCGACAACATCGATGTACTGTGGAGACCTCACGCCCCACGTGTTGAGCAATTCGGCGGTACGTCCACCCGGCCTCCCGCATGCCCACTATACGCCCTCGCTCAAAGTCCGTCAACTGCACATACGGTTCACGTCCACGCTGTCGCGGCATGCTACCAGTGTTAAAGACTGCGATGGAGCTCCGTATGCCACGGCAAACTGGCTGACACTGACGGCGGCGGTGCACAAATGCTGCGCAGCTAGCGCCATTCGACGGCCAACACCGCGGTTCCTGGTGTGTCCGCTGTGCCGTGCGTGTGATCATTGCTTGTACAGCCCTCTCGCAGTGTCCGGAGCAAGTATGGTGGGTCTGACACACCGGTGTCAATGTGTTCTTTTTTCCATTTCCAGGAGTGTAAAAGGTATTAATGCTTTTTGTAGACCTATAATATCTACATCTACATCTACATGGATACTCTGCAAATCATATTTAAGTGTGTGGCAGAGGGTTCATCGAACCACCTTCACAATTCTCTATTATTCCAATCTCGTATATGAACACCTATATCTTCCCGTACGTGCACTGATTTCCGTTATTTTATCGTGGTGATCGTTTCTCCCTATGTAGGTCAGCGTCAACAAAATATTGTTGCATTCGGAGGAGAAAGTTGGTGATTGGAATTTCGTCAGAAGATTCCGTCGCAACGAAAAACGCCTTTCTTTTAATGATTTCCAGCCCAAATCCTCCATCATTTCTGTGACACTCTCTCCCATATTTCGCGATAATACAAAACGTGCTGCCTTTCTTTGAACTTTTTTGATGTACTCCGTCAGTCCTATCTGGTTAGGATCCCACATGGCGGAGCAGTATTCTAAAAGAGGACGGTTAACCGTAGTGTAGGCAGTCTCCTTAGTAGGTCGGTTACGATTTCTAAGTGTCCTGCCAATAAAACGCACGCTTTGGTTAGCCTTCCCCCACAACATTTCCTATGTGTTCTTTCCAATTTAAGTTGTTCGTAATTGTAATACCTAGGTATTTAGTTGAATTTATGGCTTTTAGATTAGACTGATTTATCGTGTAACCGAAGTTTAACGAGTCCTTTTTAGCACTGATGTGGATGACCTCACACTTTTCGTTTTTTGGGGTCAACTGCCACTTTTCGCACCATTAAGTTACTTTTTCTAAATCCTTTTGCAGTTTGTTTTGATCTTTGTAAGAGGTCCATGATTAAGGAATTTGTTGCTAGCGCACTCGAGCAGATGTAATTGCTCACGCGCTGCCTGCGATATGTAAGGTATAAGAGAATCTCAGACCAGAGAGCAGTGTTGTATGCAGTAGGAACTGTGTGGTAGTAGCAGTAAGTTGTTGCTAGCGAGCAGTCTGGTGTATCGTGTTGGCTAGGCCGGTCGTGGTGCAGCGTTGGCGGAGCCTGAGCGTTATAGTATAAGGTAAAAGCAGCATCGCGCATATCTAATAATGTTATGTGAACTCCCATTTAATCTTTTAAAAAATGTCCTAATGATAATCTTTGTCCTATAAAGTAATTTCTAACAAGCATTCATTTCAATTTAAAGAATTTACTAATTTATCCAATCCATGATCATTCCGATTGTTGCAAAAGAAAAATCAGTTGCTTCATTTCATAAATGACAAATCTATCGGCCAGCATTGCACAGAGCTGTGCCGGAAAAAGTTATTGTAAGAGCAGATAGTTGGCGACTTTA
The DNA here is from genome assembly GCF_023898315.1 of Schistocerca nitens. Taxonomy (NCBI): domain Eukaryota; kingdom Metazoa; phylum Arthropoda; class Insecta; order Orthoptera; family Acrididae; genus Schistocerca; species Schistocerca nitens. The sequence continues at coordinate 637,186,440 of NC_064617.1, forward strand.
TTGAGGTAAGAATTTTTGCTTTTTATTCAGAATGATCTTACAGGGCCGTGACGCAGCACTGCTGTCGTCAAAAATTTAGCAGGTTACTGAATTTATTTTTTATTACGAGGTTTAGGAATTTTTCTGTTTCGAGCTTACATTAAATGAGAAAAGAATTTTGTGGGTACATTAAATGGGAAACAAATTTTTGTGGAGGTTAAATGTGAATGAATTTCTGTAGGGAGGTTATAAATGGGAACCAATTTTGTTCTGAGGCTACACTAAAAATAGAATCATCATATTCATATTATTTATTATATTATTATTATTTTTTGTGGGGAGGTTACATCTTCTGATGACTTTATTAGTCGATAAACGACAGCGTCATCTGCAAACAACCGAAGACGGCTGCTTAGATTGTCTCCAAAATCGTTTATATAGATAAGGAACAGCAAAGGGCCTATAACACTACCTTGGGGAACACCTGAAATCACTTCCATTTTACTCGATGACTCTCCATGAATTACTACGAACTGTGACCTCTCTAATAGGAAATCGCAAATCCAGTCACATAACTGATACGATATTCCATAAGCACGCTATTTCACTACGAGCCGCTTGTGTGATACAGTGTCAAAACCCTTCCGGAAATCGAGGAATACGGAATCGATTTGAAATCCCTTGTCAATAGCACTCAGCACTTCATGTGAATAAAGAGATAGTTGTGTTTCACAGGAACGATGTTTTCTAAACCCATGTTGACTGTGTGTCAATAGATCGTTTCCTTCGAGGTAATTCATAATGTTCGAACACAACATCTGTTCTAAAATCCTGCTGCATATCGACGTTAACGATAAGGGCCTGTAATTTAGTGGATTACTCCTACTACCTTTCTTGAATATTGGTGTGACCTGCGCGAAATTTTTCAGTCTTTGGGTACGGATCTTTCGTCGAGCGAACGGTTGGCTCTGAGCGCTATGGGACTCAACTGCTGTGGTTATCAGTCCCCTAGAACTTAGAACTACTTAAACCTAACTAACCTAAGGACATCACACACATCCATGCCCGAGGCAGGATTCGAACCTGCGACCGTAGCAGTCGCACGGTTCCTGACTGCGCGCCTAGAACCGCGAGACCACCGCGGCCGGCGCGAACGGTTGTATATGATTGTTAGGTATGGAGCTAATGCATCAGAATACTCTGAAAAGAACTTAATTGATATACAGTCTGGACCAGAAGACTCGCTTTTAGTAAGTGATTTAAGTTGCTTCACTACTCCGAGGATATTTACTTCTACGTTACTCATGTTGGCAGCTGTTCTCGATTCGAATTCTGAAATAATTACTTATCTTCTTTTGTGAAGGTATTTCGGAAGGCTGTGTTTAGTAACTCTGCTTTGGCAGCGCTGTCTTCGATAGTATCTCCATTGTTATCGCGCAGAGAAGGTATTGATTGTTTCTTGCCGCTAACATACTTCACGTACGACCAGACTCTCCTTGGATTTTCTGCCAGGTTTCGAGACAAAGTTTCGTTGTGGAAACTGTTATAAGCATCTCGCATTGAACTCCGCTCCAAATTTCGAGCTTCTGTAAATGATCGCTAATCTTGCGGATTTTGCGTCTGTTTAAATTTGCCATGTTTGTTTCGTTGTTTCTGCAACAGTGTTCTAACCCGTTTTGTGTACCAAGGAGGATCAGCTCCGTCGTTTGTTAATTTATTGTGTATAAATCTCTCGATTGCTGCCGATACTATTTCTTTGAATTTAAGCCACATCTGGTCTACACTTATATTATTAATTTGGAATGAGTGGAGATTGTCTCTCAGGAAGGCGTCAAGTGAACTTTTATATGCTTTTTTGAGTAGGTATATTTTTCGCTTATTTTTCGAGGATTTGGGGATTACAATATTCAATCTCGCTACGACAACCCTGTGTTCACTAATCCCTATATTGGTTTTTATGCTCGTTATTAAATCAGAATTATTTGTTGCTAACAGGTTAACTGTGGTTTCACAACCGTTTACTACTCGCGTGGGCTCATGAACTAACTGCTCGAAATAATTTTCAGAGAATGCGTTTAGCACAATTTGGGATGATATTTTATGCGCACCTCCGGAATTAAACATGTATTTTCGCCAACATATCGAGGGTAAATTAAAGTCACCACCAACTATTATCGTATGAGTCGGGTACGTGTTTGAAATCAAACTGAACTTTTCTTTGAACCTTTCAGCAACTGTATCATCTGAACTGGGGGGGCCGGTAGAAGGATCCAATTATTATTTTATTCCAGTTGCCAACAATGACCTCTGCCCATACTAACTCACAGGAAGTATCTACTTGAATTTCGCCACCAGTTAAGCTACCTGTGACAGCAACAAACACGTCACCGCCGACCGTGTTTAGCCTATCTTTTCGGAACACGGTTAGGTTCTTCGCAAAAAATTCGGCTGAGCTTATATCCGGCTTTAGCCAGCTTTCAGTGCCTATAACGATTTGAACATCAGTTCTTTCTATTAGCGCTTGGAGCTGTGGTACTTTCCCAACACAGCTACGACAATTTACAACTGTTATACCAATAGTTCCTGTATCTACGTTCTTCCTGTGTTCAGCCTGCAACCTTTGTGACTGAAGCCCTTCTTGTGTTTTCCCAGGACCCTCTAATCTAAAAAAACCGCCCAGTCCACGCCACACAGCCCCTGCTACCCGTGTAGCCACCTTCTGCGTATAGTGGACACCTGACCTATTCAGCGGAACCCGAAACCCAACCACCCTTTGGCGAAAGTCGAGGAATCTGCAGCCTACACGGTCGCAGAACCGTCTGAGCCACTGATTCAGACCCTCCACTCGGCTCTGTACCAGAGGTCGGCAGTCGGTCCTGTCAACTATGCTGCAAATAGTCAGCTCTGCTTTCATCTTGCAAACAAGACTGGCAGCCTTTACCACGTCTGTTGCATCGCTGTTGAAATATGCCTTCTTGCCGCTATAAAAACTTCTTTTTAGTGTCGTTTAGCTACAGGACTGTGCGTATCCTGGTAATACATAAAAGTAGGGAAATAAAGGATTTCATCGTTGTTCCGACTTCATAAAGTAATAACTTTCCTTTAGTAAAGAGAAATGGTGAACTGAATGTAGACACGTATTACGCTTTGATGAATAAATTATATTTCCTCCCGCATGAGAAGAAGAAGATCTTTCGTTGTAGCTAATATGGAGGAAAGTAGCTGTATCTGCAGTAAAAAGAAATTTGTTTTCCAATTAAATGAAAGCAATCTTCGGTTATTATTACTATTATTTTTAGGAAGTTAATTTTTATCCACACTCTTGTTTTGCCTTTGTTGCCGACTTCAGTTGCTACTCACACACCTGTGTCACTTACATCACAGAGCATTATCAGTGTAAGAGGTTCTTCTATAGTTTCTGTGTTCACGTTGCGTCGATTATCTATTAACTGGCGTGAAGGAGGCTTCCCCGATCTTTATGTGTAGTATGTTGCCAAATGTTTTCTGGTGATTGTTATCCTGCGCAATCTGAAAATATTCCTCTTCAATGTAGGACAAACATTCGAAGAACGTAGCATCACGGATGTCAACAGTGTAAGTGGCTGTATGTCCGATAGCCCGTAGTGCTGCATTGTGTTTCATAACTGGATATCATCTGAGGTCAGGCCACATCAGCTCGCGAACTTTCAGATTGCGTGCGTTCGTCTTACCAATGACGGGTAGTCGCTGGCTGAGAAAGTTCCGCATGTCCAGCGCAGCTCTGTTAACAAATCTGTGCGCGGGCGAGTAACATTTCCGCATTTGTGGCAGGCGGCTGTTGCACTGAGGTGGATTTGGTGCAGTTTTACCACTGACAGTCAGATACCAAGGTAAGCGAATCCTTGAAGGCAGGAACGGCTGGTGAATGTTTCGCCATATTACTGTCCAGTTTACCTGTGGATCCCTTTCTTTAACGGGATTTCCACGAGCAGTCTTTGTCATGATGGTGAATATCGTCTTATTAAGGAGCTGTTTGGGGTACTGGCTGCACGCAACTAAATTCGAGAAAATATTTCTGGATGTGTTGTTATTCCAGAAGAATTGACACAAGGTGTATCGGTGACGCTGGGCACGTTGTTCTCGTGCTGGGTAAGAGAATGCGAAGAAGGCATGCGTCCTGACGCTGTATTTCTTTTCTCATTCGGTTGATGAGGAGCGTCACGCATTTGTGTCGGACGCTGATAACCCCAAAGTCGCCCTGTGAGTAGGCAAACCGTACTTGAGGATGTTGCCACTCAGAAGAAACCGGCTGAACGCAGCTGAATATTCGCCGCCACACTTTCGGGGAGCGGAAGTACTTGGGCCATGTAGTAAATTTTGCTTGTGGTGAATATATGAATTGTTTTCACCTTTTGCAGAAAGTTCACGTGCCTATCGGAGTGCAATTTCAGAGTGACCCTGATGCTGTTCTGGAGGTCCGCCCAGTTCTTAGTTATTATGAGTGGCCTTCCAGTAGATGCCCAGAAACGGTGCGAGGTCTGTTGCTCAGCCCATGTCACGTCAGGAGTTTCGCCAAAGCTGTAACTAAGGGGAAGCATGATCGTCTTCTTGCTGCTGACCTGCGAGCCAGACGCTTTCACGTAGATTTTACGTATGTCTTTCAGGGTGGCCAGGTCTTGTTGTAAAGACAGAACAACACATACGTCGTCAGCGTATCCTGTACAATAGATTCGCGTGTGCTGGACCAGTAGTACTCTACTTACGTTTTCAATGAGACGTAGTAATGGTTCAACGGCTTGGCATACAGAACCACTAACAGCGCGTATCCTTGGCTGACAGATTGATCAATGCGGAGAGTATTTGTGAGGTGACCATTGATTAAAATTCGAGAGGAGGCATTTGATAACATGCTGCGGAGAACTGTTGCAGTACCGTCGCCATACCCCATCTTCTTCAATGCTTCAATTAAAAACTCACGGCTCACATAGTCAAACGCTTTCGATAAGTCTAATAATACAATTGCTCCTTCAGTTCCGGCGTATCACGCCCCGTAGTCTACATCGAGGCCGACGAGGAAGACAGGCCGCGGCGTGTATGTCATACGCTGACCGTCACGTGAGTAGGAAAGGCCGAGCTACAAAGACTGCACCAGTGTGCCTAAGCTACAAGACCTAGGAACCTTCTACAAGGCAAAGTGGATTTCTGGCTGATTCAGCATTTGGTACTCGCCTTTAATACAGGTTTACTAACTGTGTCTTTTACCAGACGGCGAAAATTGTACCAAGATAAATTTTCAAATGAATAATACTTTAAAATAGCTTATTATTATACTGGGATTACAGACGAAAGTTAGAAAAATATCGGATAAAAGCACATTTTACAAGGAATTTTGTTGGAGAGGAACTTTCCTGCAACACAGTCTTTATTTCTTACAAGATGCTCAATGGAAGAAGATATTTTTTACGTTACTTATCACTCATCCTCATTTAAGATATTTATTGCACTGACCAACAAATTACATTTATGGAAGGCTCACTTTAGCCATTTATTATTTTAAGCTACGAACGAGACAAATTAAAATAGTCCCACATTAAGAAATTTATTCTGTAAATAGAAAGTGATACAAAAAAGTTCATGAGAATCACGGCAAAACCTGCCACAATCATTTTAGGAAAGCAACCCACCCCCTCACTCGCTCGTCTCTCTCTCTCTCTCTCTCTCACACACACACACACACGCACACACACACACACACACACACACACACACCACATACACTCACACACATACACACACACTCACTCACTCACACACACACACACACACACACACACACACACACACACACACAGAGAGAGAGAGAGAGAGAGAGAGAGAGAGAGAAAGAGAAGTTGACAGTCAGGGTAAGCAAGCTAACAATAACTGTAGAGAGAATTTTTGTTGGGTCAACACATTACTGCAGAAATAAACTACTAGATAAACTTGACAGATTCATCAGCAACAATAACGACCAAATGGAATAAATGCTTAATACACTGACAGTAACAAGAAGAGGAGTTGTTTGTAACTTGGCAACTCAGCCTTCAACAGTTCCCCAAGCATGAGATTACAGTTGTTAACCCATTAAGTACCAGTGTCCTACTTTGAGGACAGAGCACATATTTGTTTATAAATACACAATAAATTATTAATTTGCAACTATTACTGTCCTACGTCATTTGTTGATGCTTTTTATAACAAATGTATCCTTACAGGAAATTAAAAGGAATAAATCCTACCATTAATTGATTATTGAATACTAAGGCACACTTTTCGTTATTACAGGTATTTACTTCATCGACAATTTAGTAATGTTTGAAATATTTTGCAAACATCTTTTTGTGATTATTTATAGCCAACAATGTGTCTTTTAAACTACTTGCATTGTTAGCTCAATTGGAGTTATATTCATTTTTTTCCATTGTTATAAAATTTGGTGTACTCGAAATAGGACACAGGGACTTGGTGTTATCATTTCGGTTATTTGTATTGCTGCACGTTCGAATATGAAACTCTGTTGCTGCGGATGTATTTTCTTTTTAGAACGTGGTAATTTTACCAGATTTTGTTGCTGGGGTAAGTAACGACCCCTCTTTTATAAATATATATTACAGGATATGAAGTTACTTTGAAATTTACAGCGTATTATGTAAATATATTTATGAATACATTACCCATTAGTAAATAATAGAGTTCCAGATGGACAGAGGTATTTACACATTCCCTTTTCTGTAGTTTGTGATAATGTATTATTCTTTCATTTCACTTTATTTTATTACATTTTATTTCGTTTCATTTTATATAGATTATAATGGCCTTCAGACGAAATTGATACCTCACTAACGAAGAAATAGAAGAAATAATAAACAGTGACGCAATCTATAATGTGGTGTCAGATGATCAGGACCATATTGATATCACCGTATGTCTTCCTGAAGTAGACTATACGACCAGCGAAGAAGAAGGTCCAGACGATGTTACTGGAACCGGGGAAGTCTCAGATGTGACAGGGGCTATTGAATTACATTATGTTGCATCAGAGAATAACGCAGAGACTGTATGTAAAACTTCACTGCCAAGTACATCCCAAGTTTCCAGAAGTAAATCGAAGAATGGCCCTCGTAAATGTCTGGCTCTTTTACAGACTAGTATGTGGGAAAAATTCACTGGATTTACTTGATTTCAGGCGTGCTGTTACAGTTACATACCTGAAATTGGACACTGGAAGACCGAATATTGCACGTTCAATGGAATACCCATAAAGTCAGTTGAGAGCGATACCAGACATCAGCTTTGGTGGAATTGGTCATATGGTTGACAAAAGAAGCATGCAAAGATGATGTGTAAGACCTAAATGCAACGGGAAACCAAAAACATATTGTGTCAAATGCCGTGTAACACTGTGTGTGAAGTGTTGTGTAACATTTCACAAGAAATAAATAGGTAAGACCTGAATAAAGTTTAGTATGCTATATGATACTGTTAGATCCCAGTGTCCTATTTTGAGGACGGCCATTATATCAGAATGTATAAATATTGTTTGGCTATTTTTGTAATTATTGTGGTTCATACACTATGTACATTATGATTCAGGAATAAAAAATTCAGTTTTAAAAAGAAATTAATTTGGGATTTAATGGGTTAATTACAGCCAATGAAGAAGAATTATACATAGTTTCTGATGTGAACCTTCGTCTTTCTTATCACTAAGGAACAGATGCAAACAACCAAATATCAGCAAAATTCTGTACTTTTTCGAATTTCAGACCTGTTACTGACTGGGTGAACACCTGACAGTGTTGTAGCTTTTTTGCATAAAATAATAGAACATTAGCTACAGTTTTGCAGAACACAAAATAATAAAGTTGCCTAACATATCGACACTTCAGGATCATACCACCCAGACACACTCACCTTGATTAAGATGCCCCTTTCTGATACATGACGCATAGAAATTTAAACAGTGCTGTATGGAGGGAAAGACTGCCACTTTAGTTACTATCACTCTTCTGCATTTAACAAAGCCCTTGAGGTAAATAATGAACAAAGAGTCAAAAGAGGCTGCAAGTTCTAAACAATGTAAACCAGAGCTCTACCCCAAGTGATGCCTCTAAGGTTCAAATGGTTCTGAGCACTATGGGACTCAACTGCTGAGGTCATTAGTCCCCTAGAACTTAGAACTAGTTAAACCTAACTAACCTAATGACATCACAAACACCCATGCCCGAGGCAGGATTCGAACCTGCGACCGTAGCGGTCTCGCGGTTCCAGGCTGCAGCGCCTTTAACCGCACGGCCACTTCGGCCGGCGATGCCTCTAAGGAATCGGAATTAATTTGAACCGCACAACACTGAACTAATTTGCTGAGAGCTGTAGATAATATTACGTTATGCTCAACCCACATTTAATGAATTCTTGAACAGGGATCAGTATAAAATGTTCATTATTCCTTGTATGAGAAAGGGGAGGGGGGGGGGGAGGAAAGACGTTAAACAATTTCATATCTGCCTTTGTAGATGCAGATTTAAATTTCTCAACTTTTCTTGATTTGTCTTCAATATCTGTGCCTTTGTCATCGCATATTTTCTAAAAATTATTTAAGGAGAATTTTGGATGTACATATAGACAAATACTCTAATTTATATAGTGGAGTGTTATACAGTAAACATTTACACTTAGCATCAATGACTGCAGAATTAACTAGTCTGCCGATCTTAAACTGTGAGCAACTGAAAGCTGCTTCCCATAAGTTATGAACTGCTGCAGGTATTTTTCCTGTAGCAAAGATATTGTGTATTACATCAGTGCCACAATAAAGACTGCCTCCTCAGGGGGAATGTTAGTCGACCACTGTTCAATTCTTTTTACGAAATCACAAAAGAGTCCTCTTCGATTTCTTTATCTAACTGCAACCAAAAGTGCATGTATCACACTTATACTTCTGTAAAGCTTTCATAACAGCATAACCTCCAACATAAGTCAAAATACGAGTAGTCAAAGTATCAGAGGGGATATAATCTAGTATAAAGTTTAAATTCATCAGATCTGAAAGCATATGTAAATCAACATTTTCATATATACACTGTTGTTGTTGTTGTTATGGTGGTCTTCAGTCCTGAGACTAGTTTGATGCAGCTCTCCATGCTACCCTATCCTGTGCAAGTTTCTTCATCTCCCAGTACCTACTGCAACCTTCATTCTTCTCAATCTGCTTACTGTATTCATCTCTTAGTCTCCTTCTACGATTTTTACCCTCCACGCTGCCCTCCAATGCTAAATTTGTGATCCCTTGATGCCTAAGAACATGTCCTACCAACCGATTCCTTCTTTTTGTCAAGTTGTGCCACAAACTTCTCTTCTCCCCAATCCTATTCAATACCTCCTCATTAGTTACATGATCTACCCACCTAATCTTCAACATTCTCTGTAGCACCACATTTCGAAAGCTTCTATTCTCTTCTTGTCTGAACTATTTATCGTCCATGTTTCACATCCAAACATGGCTACACTCCACACAAATACTTTCAGAAACGACTTCCTGACACTTAAATCTATACTCGATGTTAACAAATTTCTCTTCTTCAATAACGCTTTCCTTGCCATTGCCAGTATACAATTTATATCTTCTCTACTTCGACCATCATCAGTTATTTTGCTCACCAAATAGCAAAACTCCTTTACTACTTTAAGTGTCTCATTTCCTAATCTAATCCCCTCAGCATCACCCGATTTAATTTGACTACATTCCATTATCCTCGTTTTGCTTTTGTTGATGTTCATCTTATATCCTCCTTTCAAGACACTATCCACTCCGCTCAACTGCTCTTCTAAGTCCTTTGCTGTCTCTGACAGAATTACAATGTCATCGGCGAACCTCAAAGTTTTTATTTCTTCTCCATGGATTTTAATACCTACTCCGAATTTTTCTTTTGTTTCCTTTACTGCTTGCTCAATATACAGATTGAATAACATCGGGGAGAGGCTACAACTCTGTCTTACTCCCTTCCCAACCACTGCTTCCCTTTCATGTCCCTCGACTCTTATAACTGCCATCTGTTTCTGTACAAATTGTAAATAGCCTTTCGCTCCCTGTATTTTACCACTGCCACCTTCAGAATTTGAAAGAGAGTATTCCAGTTAACATTGTCAAAAGCTTTCTCTAAGTCTACAAATGCTAGAAATGTAAGTTTGTCTTTCCTTAACCGTTCTTCTAAGATAAGTCGTAAGGTCAGTATTGCCTCACGTGTTCCAATATTTCTACGGAATCCAAACTGATTTTCCCCGAGGTCGGCTTCTACCAGTTTTTCCATTCGTCTGTAAAGAATTCGCGTTAGTATTTTGCAGATGTGACTTATTAAACTGATAGTTCGGTAATTTTCACATCTGTCAACACCTGCTTTCTTTGGGATTGGAATTATTATATTCTTCTTGAAGTCTGAGGGTATCTCGCCTGTCTCGTACATCTTGCTCAGCAGATGGTAGAGTTTTCTCAGGACTGGCTCTCCCAAGGCCGTCAGTAGTTCTAATGGAATGTTGTCTACTCCAGGGGCCTCGTTTCGGCTCAGGTCTTTCAGTGCTCTCTCAAACTCTTCACGCAGTATCGTATCTCCCATTTCATCTTCCTCTACATTCTCTTCCATTTCTATAATATCGTCCTCAAGTACATCGCCCTTGTATAGACCCTCTATATACTCCTTCCACCTTTCTGCTTTCCCTTCTTTTGTTAGGACTGGGTTTCCATCTGAGCTCTTGATATTCATACAAGTGGCTCTCTTTTCTCCAAAGGTCTCTTTAATTTTCCTGTAAGCGGTATCTATTTTACCCCTAGTGAGATAACCCTCTACATCCTTACATTTGTCCTCTAGCCATCCCTGCTTAGCCATTTTGCACTTACTGTCGATCTCATTTTTGAGACGTTCGTATTCCTTTTTGCCTGCTTCATTTACTGCACTTTTATATTTTCTCCTTTCATCAATTAAATTCAGTATTTCTTCTGTTACCCAAGGACTTCTACTAGCCCTCGTCTTTTTACCTACTTGATCCTCTGCTGCCTTCACTACTTCATCCCTCAGAGCTACCCATTCTTCTTCTACTGTACTTCTTTCCCCCACTGCTGTCAATTGTTAACTTATGCTCTCCCTGAAACTCTGCACAACATCTGGGTTAGTCAGTTTATCCAGGTCCCATCTACTTAAATTCCCACCTTTTGGCAGTTTCTTCAATTTTAATCTGCAGTTCATAACCAACAGATTGTGGTCGGAGTCCACATCCGCCCCTGGAAATGTATTACAATTTAAAACCTGGTTCCTAAATCTCTGTCTTACCATTATATAGTCTATCTGATACCTTTAATATCTCCAGGATTCTTCCATGTATACAATCTTCTTTTATGATTCTTGAACCAAGTGTTAGCTATGATTAAGTTATGCTCTGTGCAAAATTCTACCAGACGGTTTCCTCTTTCATTTCTTAGCCCCAATCCATATTCACCTACTATGTTTCCTTCTCTCCTTTTTCCTACTGTCGAATTCCAGTCACCCATGACTATTAAATTTTCGTCTCCCTTCACTATCTGAATAATTTCTTTTATCTCATCATACATTTCATCAATTTCTTCATCATCTGCAGAGCTAGTTGGCACATAAACTTGTACTACTGTAGTAAGCGTGGGCTTCGTGTCTATCTTGGCCACAATAATGCGTTCACTATGCTGTTTGTAGTAGCTTACCCGCACTGCTATTTTTGTATTCATTATTAAACCTACTCCTGCATTACCCCTATTTGATTTTGTATTTATAACCCTGTATTCACCTGACCAGAAGTCTTGTTCCTCCTGCCACCGAACGTCACTAATTCCCACTATATCTAACTTTAACCTATCCATTTCCCTTTTTAAATTTTCTAACCTACCTGCCCGATTAAGGGGTCTGACATTCCACGCTCCAATCCGTAGAACGCCAGTTTTCTTTCTCCTGAGAACAACGTCCTCTTGAGTAGTCCCCGCCCGTAGATCCGAATGGGGGACTATTTTATCTCCGGAATATTTTACCCAAGAGGACGCCATCATCATTTAACCATACATGAAAGCTGCATGCCCTCGGGAAAAATTACGGCTGTAGTTTCCCCTTGCTTTCAGCCGTTCGCAGTACCAGCACAGCAAGGCTGTTTTGGTTATTGTTGCAAGGCCAGATCAGTCAATCATCCAGACTGTTGCCCCTGCAACTACTGAAATGGCTGCTGCCCCTCTTCAGGAACCACACGTTTGTCTGGCCTCTCAACAGATACCCCTCCTTTGTGGTTGCACCTACGGTACGGCTATCTGTATCGCTGCGGCACGCAAGCCTCCCCATCAACGGCAAGGTCCATGGTTCATGGGGGGGAGGATATACACACTGATGAACAGAAATTAAGCTTTTGAACTGTACATTTTCGCCGTTGGTAGCAAACAGTACATCATTCTTAAATCTAAGTCTCTTCTCGTTTTTTATAACTTGAATGTTGCTAACGTAATAACTGGCACCACTCAGTTGCCGGTAGGATCCCAACTGATTCTTCAAATTATCAGACAAACTGAGCTTGCAGAATATAACCCATTTGATATTTGTCAAATAAGTAAGAAATTACTTCAAGGAAGGATTCCGTAGTCAGAGTTAAAGATTGAAATGTTTATGATGTTAAACAGACATCTGATGGGACGGTCTCCAAATTTTAAGCCAGTGAAGCATAACTTTTAAGTGATTGTTGAACCTTTGGTTCCAAACACGCTTTTAACTTACAAGTTTTCCACCAGTTTACGGTGATTTGGAGGAAGATAGTAGTCTGATTTATCTCTTGAGAAATATCAGATAGGACTTTCATTGCATGTTTCAATGCAACATTATTAACACTGAAAAGTCTCAGAGCTATTTGAAAATTAGTCTGTTGTACAGATGAAGGATACAAAACCTTGTTTGAAAGTGTGTGGCCATAACTAACCAATGAATTCTTTTTTTCTCATACAGATGTGTGCTGTGCTGACAACATGCAGAATGATTAGTCATATCAGCAAAATGCAGTGTCTTGTTGATATTTCTCTTTGTTTCCCAGTTATTTCTGATGGATTTCAGCATGTGCATTGTTTCAAACATAAAAAGCAGCTTCCTGGAAAACTCTGGGGCATGTACAATGCTAAGCTGCAAGATTTTATTTAGGCTGAAGAGTTCATAAGCTTTTCTGTTCACATTATTATTACGTGCTACAATGCTGACAACCTTGAATTCTGTACTTTCTACATGGTCAGAACTTTTTGTGTTAAAGACTTTAACTGTTCTGTGAAAAACTGGCAACTGGTATAATAGCTGAACACCAACATATTTTCACAAAAGAGAGGGAACCATGGATACTTGGGCTATCTTGGCACATGTCTCTTATCAACAACACCACTTCCATATATTTCACCACACTTAAAGGAAATCTGTGGCTGAACCTAAAGCTCATCCATTAACAGAGAGACTGACAGGATACGAGGGTGTCGGAGGAAAATAACATCAATTTTTTGGAAAGCATTGTAAACAGAAAATGGATGAACATATAAACAAAAAATGGTTCAAATGGCTCTGAGCACTATGGGACTTAACATCTATGGTCATCAGTCCCCTAGAACTTAGAACTACTTAAACCTTACTAACCTAAGGACAGCACACAACACCCAGCCATCACGAGGCAGAGAAATTCCCTGACCCCGCCGGGAATCGAACCTGGGAACCCGGGCGTGGGAAGCGAGAACGCTACCGCACGACCACGAGATGCGGGCGAACATATAAACAGCAAGCAAGTATCATGGTTTTGTTTCCTATAATGCCTGTTGTTTTTTTTTATGTTTGTGACATATTAAGTTGTTCTACTCAAAATTTTAAATATTCATTTTCTTTATAACCAGATGTACTTTGCAGACACTGGATGGCACTCATCGTTTACATTTGGAACTATTGCCTTTTTCTGCATGTTTAACATGATAATATCTAAAGTGTTTACAGAGTTAAGTAACTTTGGATAATCTGAAACGTCCTTGTCAACAAATTTATTGGTGCCAGCATTTATATTTACACTATAATTCAAATCGGAATTTATTGAGATGAAGGATGTGACACAAGGAACTTCACTGCCAAGTTCCATGAGAGAAAGGTGCATTTTATCATTTTATTTCGTCTCAGACCACATTTCGCTGTTAATCTTTCTGTTTTCTAAAAGTTAAGTTATTTCACCCAGACTTTCCAGTGATTTCTCTTGCAGATAAGACTTATGGCTTTCAATACTCTGGAGAATAGCCTTTTGCACGTTGACTTCTTCTACAGCTGCAAGATGTTTTACTTTAGACACAGATTTAGAACAGTACGATGGTGTGCTTGGAAATATTGTGTGCACAGGATTATCTGTTAGCTTAGGGATTACTCTTGGAAAGACTTTTAATTCTCCCTTGTCCACAATTTTGTCCACTCTAATTACATATGACTCATCGAATTGTTTTATGCAAACACCTGATTGTTTCACCTTGGAAAAGTCAGTTGGAATGTTTCTAATCCAAACATTACGATGACTTCCATCCGATAGCAAGCAAAATACTGTTGTTCTTTCAGTTCCCGTTTTGTAATTGGATCTGCATCCAAAAGCATTACACTTTCGTGGCATTACGAAATTTCTCCAAATATAGAAATAAAACAAAACACATATTAACGTATCTTGCAAGTAACTATCAAGATGTTTGCTCAAGTCTTATTTTACTGCTACCTTGTGACTGTAACCTCAGAACTGTAAGTACAGGGTACTTCAGATTTTACTTACCTCATACATATGAATAAAGCCTTTCTCACACTTCAAGTTGGAAATCTTCTTGGAATGCCATGCACTCTCGGAAACACTACACCAGTGACCTGTATTCCTTACGGTAATAAGCTTAAAACTCACACTGAAATAAAATACATAGTTACGTGAAATCTGTGAGGTTCATATTCGTGCTTCTTATCATTATATTAGCTCGTCGGATGACTTCATTACGTAGAGAATAAGAAATTTAGTAGGAAGACTCACACTATAGAATGCAATTCACTGAAAACTAGAACAGAAAAAGTTATCGCCCGTCACGAATCACAATCACAATAATAAACGTAGGCGCGGCCGACCTCTTGAGCCACGAGGCTGGCCGGAGTTTCTGACGTCACGAAACGGGCCGCGGTCTGACTTTCTGGTTGGCCTCGGTCCAATGCTACAATATGGGTATTTCTACGAGGGATAGCACAATTTTGACAACTGTCTCAAGGTTTCTCCAAGAGTGATTCTCGGTCGCACGTGTAATGATTTTGAAATCTGCATTAAGCAGCGTGATAGGCCGCAGGTAGCTTACTTGCGCACTCTGGCTAGGTTTAGGGAGACGAACGACTGTCTTTTCATTCAGAGCGTCGGGTACTGTTACTCCTCGCCGCACGTCGTTAACAGTAGCTTGAAGAGACTCTTTTAGCACGTCCCAGTAGCACTGGTAGAATTCTGCACCGAGTCCATCAGGCTCTGGCGATTTTTCCTCAGCTGTGTGGAAAGTTGCTTCCTCAGTTTCGTCCATCGTGAATGGGGCTTCCAGAGTATCTCTACCCGCCTCTTGCAGGTGCTCTTGATGCTGTTTACCACTCTGTGACAGGTCTGATCTGGAACAGCTTGAGATGAAAGAGATGCAAGCTTCATAAAATATTTCAGAAAAACATACTGCTTCCATCCAGACGAGAAAGGTCCGATTCTTTAAAAAAAAAAAAAAAAAAAAAATGAAAGCGAGAAATCGGACAGAATACTTTGAGGGAACTAGAATGGAAGATGACATAAACTAATTTCTGCATCCCAGAGATGTGGAAAATAGTTCGTTAATAGTGTTTAAATCCAAAATACAAATACTTGGTTATTTTTTCTATTTCAAACAAAAATACAAAATAATTCAAATAAAACTATTGCAAAATACGTACTTTCAAAGTACCTTTATTCAACGAAAATACCTCTAGTTAAAGGACATTTTACATCCCGCTTATTTCACTGATTTTAACGCCAATAACTGTTCGAACACTTCATCCCTCATGTTTCACTGATTTTAATGCCAATAACTGTTCGAATATTTCATCCTTCATGTTTCACCTATGTGGCCTCGTCACTATTCCATTAAAGGAAAATAGTCGGTCAACATCAGCAGAATTTGATAGACAAGTATTATTAAGGAATAAAATTCTTACACCTGTGTAAAGGAATCTAAACTTTTGTAATTTATACTACAGTGTTGCCAGATCTATTGCAGTGTTGACACTATCAATCGCTACAGAAGAATCAAAATCCTCAAAAGACGTATAATAAGATTCAACCTTTTTTATCAGAATGTTGTAAATTCTTCCTATCTTCTTTTTCTTCTTCTTGTTTCATCTTTCGCACTTGTGAAATAAACAATTCTTTAACGTTTTCTCTGCTAGCCTTCGATACCTATTTCAGTTTTTAATAAACGATGAGATATGGATGCTAATACCCCAATCCATTGCTTGGTTTCTCTAACTTGTAGAATCTGTCAAAACGCCTACTAGGACTTCCTTTAATAACTTCTATCAGCACGCCACAGCACATTGGTACATCCATTTGCTAGTTTCTTAGCGTTCACGTTAGTTCTGGCAGAAGAAATCCATAGCTGGTATCTTTGTCCCCTTCTAAACTTCTGATACCGTCAACAATAGGTTTTGAACAGCTAATTTTTCAGTAAGAAACTGTATTTTATTTTTTAAAAGTAGCTAATCCATGTTTCCTTAAAGTTTCATTTGGAGTATCCTTGACTGTGAGTAGATCTCGAATCGAATTATAGCATGAATTCTATCGTTTTGGACATGGGTAGTAAGGGAATTTCCAGTTGATTCTCAGAAGGTTTCGCAAGCTCCAGGAGACTCTGAAAACAGATTCCAGAGTGTAAAACATTTCGACGTGGCTACATCATAAACACTTCTACGTGAATTACTTTGGAATCTGAGTACATATTTCTTGAAGCTATCAAATGTAATCTGTATGACCTCGCTCCCACCTTCATTCGATTCGTTTGGCGCTATCAGATGATTTCGGTACTTTTAAATTAAACAAACAGTAATAGTAAAGAAATCTTACTGCCTTTTCTAATAATTAGGGCCAAGGTCATATTCACTTGACAGTTATACCTTTGGCGCTTATTTGACCATCTGTATCTGTCGTGGAATTAGTTTTATTTAAACAAATGGCTCGTTAAATGAATGAATACGAAGTATGAAACAAAAAAGTCAGGAGAATCAGTTTGCATTTTACAACTACAAAATATCCGTATTTTTAAATATTTTGAATAAAATAGAAAATGCTTTTTGAAGAAAAGTATTTAACATTCAAAATTAAAGTAGGTATTTTGTGCCTGCATTTCAAATACACATATTCCACATACTTCACATATCTGATCCCAGCCAACTATTTTAGCTCAATAGAATGAAGAAGAAAAGAGATACCATTTAATGATGGATGTATAGCGCGAAATTGAGTGGAAAGTATTTTAGAACTGATATTAGTTGAGACTGGTGATGTTATAAGCACGATGTTGTATGGCGTCTGTTAGAAGAAGAAATCTATATCGATGATGAACATCAGACTAAATTCAAGCTCGGTTTGACGGACTTCAATGCATGTACTGCGCAACGGTGCAACCTATGAGTATTTTAGGGACGTTCTGGTGTGATCCGTTTAATAAACAACCTCTGTAGGCTACTAACGGTCAGTTGCTATCCTTATATTTGAGAACAAAAAATGAAATCACAGGTACAATTGATGACATATGGACTGACAAGGCCACACCTCCTGGAAAGAATAACATAAGGACTCGGCAGGCGCAGCTTCGTCGTTCGGCAGCGCGACTTACTTTGCTTTTGTAAAGTTGACTCTACCATACAACTGTAAAACCTCGGAGACATCGTACTGCGGCAGCAAACGCTAATAATACACACTAACATTGATCACAAACTTTTTATTGATTATTGCTTTGGAAAAGGTATGTGATTGTAGTATTAGTCTGACTAGGGTGAAGAAAAAGGAAAATTGGAATAAACTTCTGTTTTACTACTGTAATTACTACAACAGCCCCTCGTGTAAATTAATTCAATACGTATTGCAACTACCTCTTTTCCTTCCCTCAGATGTAACGCGATCACGTGGCACCACCACGCTCTAGGCGTTCATTGGCTGAGACAGTCACCTAAATACTTTCCATGTAGCAGAGGTATAACGAAATCGACCAGCGAGCGGTCGCGAGATATACCAAAGAAGTCTCCCGTAATCGACATGCAAAAATAAGGGTGGCTGACTCAACAGAAACTTTCAATGTGTTTCCTTCCAATATTAAGTTCCTGTTTAATTTTTAGTACGTTTTGTAAGTTTCTTAAAAGCATCTGGGAATTTGAATGAATACTGCTTACATTACGTTCTGTCTCTCTCCGCCGCTGTGAAACTATCGATGGTGACAGTGTAAATAAGTGGTTTTATCCCAGTGATTCAAAATGATACCGAAGTTATTATCTAAATGATATGCAAGAGTGTCAATAAATGGCTCTTTTCGAAACGTTTCAGTAAAGAGGAAATATGACAGCATATAACAGGAAGGGGTTCAATTACCATCTGAAAGCATTCGCTCTTAAGAAATGGAAAATTAATCTTCTACAATATGTAACAACGTTAGGGGCTGTTATACCATTACAATCGTGACAAAGATAAAAGTTTTATATTAGTAATATGCAAATCCAGTGCACTCTGACTGACACTAACCTAAAATAAAATCTTAATGTTGTGGTGTCATTTAGAAGATGCAGCTACATATTAATCAAAATTTTACTAAAACCTTCACCATATGTGCTGGCAAAAGACTGTTCATCTTCTTCTTCTTGCTGCTACTGAGCAGCCACAAGAACCTTACCGTGTCATTCTCTTCTTTTTGTAGTAAAATATCTAAGTGGTATAAAGCAAAATCCAGTTCGAGAGTGCTACAGTCCATCCGGTCATCGACAGCCTACTGCATTGCGGCTGGGCCGCTCTCAGGGAAAGACTGTCGGTTGTGGCCCAATGGGTGTCGTGTCGCTGCATGCCTGAGTGAAAAGTCAGAGGCAGGCCCAGCCGTAGTGGTGCCCGGCCTTTCAAAACAATCCTCTGTATATCTATAGGAGTAAAGTTTCAAGGCACTGCTGATAGCGATGCGTGCATCGGTTGGAAAGTTTAACACCGACATATCGTCAATAACGTCTTTTGGTTCAGTTCGCAAGACATGCGTATATTTTCCAAACCTCGAAGTGCGAAATGTCATGGTGGTTCGTTCGAAATGGAAACGCTAGACTTACTTCGCCATCTTTTCCCTACCTGACCTTGTGCCCCGCCTCTAATAACTTCGTCGACGGAACGTTAAATCCCAATCCCCCTTCGTTTTTCTTTTCAAGAAATTACAGAGTTTCTCAGTTTCAGCCTATTACACTAGAGTACAAAAGATGGTCATGAATTGTACAGTGCTGTCGCTGGAAACTGTACATGTTGCATAGTCCACTTAGCGACTTAGTTTCGGCCATACAGTGAACATCAGGCCATTAACTTTCTGACGTGTTTGTGAGAAGACTAGGCAACCAACACACTGATGTGTTTATGTATTACAGTAGCACACATAAAAATTTCTGCACTTATACCCATTACGTCCTGAATAAGTTATTTCCCCTTCCCGTGTAACATTTATAAATGTCATGTTTGCTTTCGAATTGCGACTTATTGTTGGGTTGGGTTCTTTGGGGGAAGAGACCAAACAGCGAGGTCATCGGTCTCATCGGATTAGGGAAGGAAGGGGAAGGAAGTCGGCCGTGCCCTTTCAAAGGAACCATCCCAGCATTTGCCTGGAGCGATTTAGGGAAATCACGGAAAATCTAAATCAGGATGGCCGGACGCGGGATTGAACCGTTGTCCTCCCGAATGCGAGTCCAGTGTGCTACCACTGCGCCACCACGCTCGGTCGCGACTTATTGTTCCCATGTCATCTGTTTAAAGAGGTGTGCGCAAGGGGCTGTAGAGTGGACTCCACATATTTCCCTTGTTAGATGTTCTTTGCTAGAAACACTGTACTGCAATGAAAAGGTGCCCCACAATAGGATGCAGAAAGGCATTATGGAGGAGGAAAAGTAAGTCAACTTCTTGATATTTTCACCTTCAAAATCTGTAATGTGACCTTTAAGAAGCCCAGTAAAAACAAAGTTTCTTCATATCACTTATAAAAGTGATAAATATCTCAACAGCAAGTCCGTAAACAGAAATTCACAAATTTAAAACGTTCTTGTAATTTTTGTAATTTATTATATTATGTATTTTATTTGCAAATGAAAACTGTGCAGATTTGCTATAGATACTCACATTTAACACCGCATATTGCTAAATGTGGGCATTTTTTCCAAATTTAATAAAATGGACCACATTTTTGAGAGTTTTAGGCAAAAGTTCTTCATTTGCTGCCAGAGGCTTTTCAATTTGGAAAAAGTGATAACCTTACTACTTGTATTCTGCTACTGGGCTATCCTTACTCTTTCGCATCTGCCAGTGCAGGGGGCTTCCGTGATTGGTTAATTAAGTCCACCTGCCACCTATAACATTAAACTGATTATTTAATTAATATTTGCAAGTGAATTTTGTGTAATCACATTTTCAATTAGGTATATAGGGTGTAGCGGTGTAGATGAAGATATTGTGATAATGTTGTTGTTGTTGTCTTCAGTCCTGAGACTGGTTTGATGCAGCTCTCCATGCTACCCTATCCTGTGCAAGCTCCTTCATCTCCCAGTACCTACTGCAACCTACATCGTTCTGAATCTGCTTAGTGTATTCACCTCTTGGTCTCCCTCTACGATTTTTACCCTCCACGCTGCCCTCCAATGCTAAATTTGTGATCCCTTGATGCCTAAGAACATGTCCTACCAACCGATCCCTTCTTTTTGTCAAGTTGTGCCACAAACTTCTCTTCTCCCCAATCCTATTCAATACCTCCTCATTACTTACATGATCTACCCACCTAATCTTCAACGTTCTTCTGTAGCACCACATTTCGAAAGCTTCTATTCTCTTCTTGTCCAAACTATTTATTGTCCATGTTTCACTTCCATACATGGCTACACTCCATACAAATAATTTCAGAAACGACTTCCTGACACTTAAATCTATACTCGATGTTAACAAATTTCTCTTCTTCAGAAACGCTTTCCTTGCCATTGCCAGTCTACATTTTATATCCTCTCTACTTCGACCATCATCAGTTATTTTGCTCCCCAAATAGCAAAACTCCTTTACTACTTTAAGTATAATTTCCTAATCTAATTCCCTCAGCATCACCCGATTTAATTCGACTACATTCCATTATCCTCATTTTGCTTTTGTTGATGTTCATCTTATATCCTCCTTTCAAGACACTGTCCATTCCGTTCAACTGCTCTTCCAAGTCCTTTGCTGTCTCTGACAGAATTACAATGTCATCGGCGAACCTCAAAGTTTTTATTTCTTCTCCCTGGATTTTAATACCTACTCCAAATTTTTCTACTGTTTCCTTTACTGCTTGCTCAATATACAGATTGAATAACATCGGGGAGAGGCTACAACCCTGTCTCAATCCCTTCCCAACCACTGCTTGCCTTTCATGTCCCTCGACTCTTATAACTGCCATCTGTTTCTGTACAAATTGTAAATAGCCTTTCGCTCCCTGTATTTTACCCCTGCCACCTTTAGAATTTGAAAGAGAGTATCCCAGTTAACACTGACAAAAGCTTTTTCTAAGTCTAGAAATGCTAGAAACGTAGGTTTGCCTTTCCTTAATGTTTCTTCTAAGATAAGTCGTAAGGTCAGTATTGCCTCACGTGTTCCAACATTTCTACGGAATCCAAACTGATCTTCCCCGAGGTCGGCTTCTACCAGTTTTTCCATTCGTCTGTAAATAATTCGCGTTAGTATTTTGCAGCTGTGGCTTATTAAACTGATAGTTCGGTAATTTTCATATCTGTCAACATCTGCTTTCTTTGGGATTGGAATTATTATATTCTTCTTGAAGTCTGAGGGTATCTCGCCTGTCTCGTACATCTTGCTCAGCAGATGGTAGAGTTTTCTCAGGACTGGCTCTCCCAAGGCCGTCAGTAGTTCTAATGGAATGTTGTCTACTCCCGGGGCCTTGTTTCGACTCAGGTCTTTCAGTGCTCTCTCAAACTCTTCACGCAGTATCGTATCTCCCATTTCATCTTCATCTACATCCTCTTCCATTTCCATAATATTGTCCTCAAGTACATCGCCCTTGTATAGACCCTCTATATACTCCTTCCACCTTTCTGCTTTCCCCTCTTTGCTTAGAACTGGGTTTCCATCAAAGCTCTTGATATTCATACAAGTGGCTCTCTTTTCTCCAAAGGTCTCTTTAATTTTCCTGTAGGCTGTATCTATCTTACCCCTAGTGAGATAAGCCTCTACATCCTTACATTTGTCCTCTAGCCATGCCTGCTTAGCCATTTTGCACTTCCTGTCGATCTCATTTTGAGACGTTTGTATTCCTTTTTGCCTGCTTCATTTACTGCACTTTTATATTTTCTCCTTTCATCAATTAAATTCAGTATTTCTTCTGTTACCCAAGGATTTCTACTAGCCCTCGTCTTTTTACCTACTTGATCCTCTGCTGCCTTCACTACTTCATCCCTCAGAGCTACCCATTCGTCTTCTACTGTATTTCTTTCCCCCATTCCTGTCAATTGTTCCCTTATGCTGTCCCTGAAACTCTGTACAACCTCTGGTTTAGTCAGTTTATCCAGGTCCCATCTACTTAAATTCCCACCTTTTTGCAGTTTCTTCAGTTTTAATCTACAGTTCATAACCATTAGATTGTGGTCGGAGTCCACATCTGCCCCTGGAAATGTCCTACAATTTAAAACCTGGTTCCTAAATCTCTGTCTTACCATTATATAATCTATCTGATTCCTTTTAGTATCTCCAGGATTCTTCCATGTATACAACCTTCTTTTATGATTCTTGAACCAAGTGTTAGCTATGATTAAGTTATGCTCTGTGCAAAATTCTACCAGACGGTTTCCTCTTTCATTTCTTAGCCCCAATCCATATTCACCTACTATGTTTCCTTCTCTCCCTTTTCCTACTGTCGAATTCCAGTCACCCATGACTACTAAATTTTCGTCTCCCTTCACAATCTGAATAATTTC
This sequence comes from Schistocerca nitens, assembly GCF_023898315.1. NCBI lineage: Eukaryota > Metazoa > Arthropoda > Insecta > Orthoptera > Acrididae > Schistocerca > Schistocerca nitens. Next base: position 637,209,698 of record NC_064617.1, read on the forward strand.
TTTTATCTCGTCATACATTTTATCTATTTCTTCATCATCTGCAGAGCTAGTTGACATATAAACTTGCACTACTGTAGTAGGCATGGGCTTTGTGTCTATCTTGGCCACAATAATGCGTTCACTATGCTGTTTGTAGTAGCTAACCCACAGTCCTATTTTTGTATTCATTATTAAACCTACTCCTGCATTACCCCTATTTGATTTTGTATTTATAACCCTGTAATCACCTGACCAAAAGTCTTGTTCCTCCTGCCACCGAACTTCACTAATTCCCACTATATCTAACTTTAACCTATCCATTTCCCTTTTTAAATTTTCTAACCTACCTGCCCGATTACTGGATCTGACATTCCATGCTCCGATCCGTAGAACGCCAGTTTTCTTTCTCCTGATAACGACCTCCTCCTGATTAGTCCCCGCCCGGAGATCCGAATGGGGAACTATTTTACCTCCGGAATATTTTACCCAAGAGGACGCCATCATCGTTTAACCATACATGAAAGCTGCATGCCCTCAGGAAAAATTATGGCTGTAGTTTCCCCTTGCTTTCAGCCATTCGCAGTACCAGCACAGCAAGGCCGTTTTGGTTAATGTTACAAGGCCAGATCAGTCAATCATCCAGACTGTTGCCCCTGCAACTACTGAAAAGGCTGTTGCCCCTGTTCAGGAACCACACGTTTGTCTGGCCTCTCAACAGATACACCTCCGTTTTGGTTGCACCTACGGTACGGCTATCTGTATCGTTGAGGCACGCAAGCCTTCCCACCAACGGCAAGGTCCATGGTTCATGGGGGTAGGATTGTGATAATATGTACCTTAATATGTAACCACTTCATTGTGTTCGTTCTTTTCTTCTCTGCGTCTAACAGACTTCTCACAAACACATCACGTAATTTACGACCCGATATTTTCTGCGCGGTTGTAATTGCACTGCGAAGTCGACCACATTTGTTAGTATGGAGCTTCAGTTTTGAATCCACGCGTCCACTCTCAGTACTTGATCTGTTGTCCAGAGGAAATAAACATGAATGTCTCGCTTGTGCCATTTATTCTTGGAGGTACTTATCAACCTAAAAACATACTACTCAGTGTAGCTGTAATTGTTAGTTTGCAAATGGAGTTAACACTGGTATAATGTTGTTCAGTACTCTGTCCTCAGTTGACAACAGAAATATCTGCACTTGTATCCCCTGTATATCAGTATGGTTAATGGGTTCAGTATTCGTAGAATAACGTTTAAACATTAAAACAATACATGTTAATGTTAAACGTTATTCTCCCCTGGTGCCAAATATAACACGGGGTTCCCTATTCTCTGTCGACGTTTCAGAGTATTCTCATCGTTTCCCACGCTCTTGATCATCTCTTACATGCCGAGTTGATTTTCCCGTTTGTCATTGCTCACAAATTTAAATAAACGTAACCAGTTACGTATAATATAGCAAAAAATAGCCTGAAATGTGGCATAAATGCCACAGTGTGACTTCCAGTTCAAGTTTCTATCCAAGTAAACGCATTAGACTTTTAGAACTTCAATTCCATTCATTGATTTACCCGTAAGTTTTGTTTTTTATTGGTGTGGTCAAGCTTTGTGCAGAATAAATTTACATGTATCGTGTTGTACTTAGTTCTGCCGAAAGATCATTTACAGAGACTCTCCACTCCGTCCTAAAAAACCTTGTTAGGCCCAACAGTACCGACCGACCGCCGTGTCGCACTCAACCGATAGGCGACACTGGACGCGGATCTGGAGGTTCATATGGTCAGCACACCCTCTCACCCAGCCGTTGTCAGTTTTCGAGACCGGACTCGCCACTTCTCAACCAAGTAGCTCCTCCATTTGCTTGATAAGGGCTGGGTGCACCCTGGTTGACAACAGCACTCGGCAGATCCGGGCGGTCACCCATACAAGTGTTAGCCAAGCCCGACAGCGCTTAACTTCGGTGATCTGACAGGACCCGGTGTCACCACTGCGGCAAGGCCGTTGGACATTTATAGAGAGCCAGTTATTAACTCTTTTAAAAAATTACATTTTCAAATGTTGCAGTCTCTCCATTAGGTTTGGTCATAATAACTGCACATTCAACAAAGAGAAGTATTACTGCTTGTGGATGACGGCACATCATTTACGCGTTAGAAGGATAAGTGTGGTCCATACATCAATCCCTCTGTTACACATGTTATGATGCAAAGCCAGTCGAAGAATAATCAGCGAAATGAATGCAAAGAAAACTAAAATTAATTTTCGTTTTTTTTTTTTTTTTTTTGTTTATGTTTGATAAGAGTACTTCTCCCGTGCCAGCTGCCAAGAGACTCACCAGCAGCGTTGACATCAGGCGACGCTAACAGTGCTTCCGTAGACCGAATTTCCAGCCGGGCGCTCTCCAGCGGACCGGAAGCCGCGGACCGGAGCTCCAGCTAGCGTTCCGGCGGCGGATTCCGCCGCAGCGAAGCGAATAAAAATCGTATTGGACTCCTTCGATTGGACGTGGCGAAAGCACTTCAGCCGCGGAACTACTCTCTCCGCTTTTTGGCGCGCTCGGCTGCCGCGCCGGGACTTTGGGGGCGGATTTAATGTTTTGCGCTATTGCTGGCCACACCCGCCGCTGCTTCACCGCACTCAGAACTGACAAATTCAATCTGAAAACTCGAATCTCCGCGTGAAAAGTTTTCATCTGCGCGCTCTCCCTGCGTCCTCGCTTCTGCCGTTCAGACAACAACTGTCACCCACAGGCGCACCGCAACGTGTTGTTAAATTCCATCAATCTGCAGGCGCTTTTTGACAGCAAGGACGATTTCACTCTAGCCGCTTCGTCACCACATAGTTCAACTGAGTGCGTCCACTCGTACTTTAGTAAAAAAAAGAAAAAAAAGCATCATGAGACCAACAGAAGTCCAATATTCATAATATTTGCAGCTTACCAAAATAAAAAATCCAAAAATATGTATTAAAAATATTGAAAAATAATAAAATTTAAAAAGTGAAAAGTCTAATCTGTACTAATATATAAAGACAAGTCGTTCTTTAACGTTATTGCCAAAAATATCTCAATGCACTTCACCGATTTATTTAAATTTTTACACGATACTCCAATGAACATTCGAACGGATGTCACCCTTATTTTTTGTAATATATGTAACACATAAAAACATATGTGACATATAAAGGGGGAACATTCTTACCAAAATTCTTTAAAAGTTCTGGAGCGATTTACTTCGAATTTTTACACAATACTCTGATGAACTTCCGGACGGGCGTAGACTTCCTATGGTTTTAATGTATATCAGTCTGATGTGTTCGCAGCGGGGTACACGTGGCAAAGAGTACATCGTTTTGTTTTCCTTTTGGTTTGAGCATAGCTGTTTCAATTTCTGACTATTGGTTTTTAGCAGTGTAATTTTACGATTTAGCAACTGTTCATTCTGTTGAAGACACCCTTAGTAGGTGTCGAAACCTAGGTCAATGTACCTAAAGTTTATGTGCACCCAGTTGGCTGTTTAATCTTGTACTGAAACAAGTACACGGTTACTGAATAACAGCCACGTTCAAAACTGTAAGAAATAGGACCTCTGCTCAGGTGAATACAGGGATGTAAATATAAAATGAAATAGGCGTATTGCAGGAGTAGGTTTAATAACGAATAAAAAAGTAAGGAACGCGGATAAGGAACTACGAACAGGATTATTGTGGCCAAGATAGACACGAGGCCCACACCCACCACAGCAGTACATGTTTCTATGCCAACTAGCTCCACAGACGATGAAGAGATTGAAGAAACGTAAGATGAGATAAAAGAAATTATTCAGATAGTTAAGGGAGACAAAAACTTAAGTCATTGATGCTTGAATTCGATAAAAGCAAGAGGAAGAGAAGGAAAAGTAGTACGTGAATATGGACTGCGGGAAAGAATTGAAAGAGGAAGCTACCTAGTGGAATTTTCCACAAACCGTACTATAATCATAGCTAACACTTGGATTCAGAATCATAAGAGAAGGCTGTATACGTGGAAGAGACATGGGTAGGTTTCAGATTGATTATGTAATAGTAAGACAGATATTTCGGAACCAGGTTTTGAATTGTAAGACTTTGCCAGTGGCAGATGTGGAGTCTGACCACAATTTATTGGTTACGTATTGTGGATTAAAACTGAAGAAATTGCAAAAACGTAGGAAATTAAGGAGATAGGACCTGTACAAACTAAAAGAACCAGAGGTTGTAGGGAGTTTCAAAGATAGCATTAGGTAACGATTGACAAGAACAGGGGAAAGGTATGCAATAGAAGAAGAATGGGTTGCTTTGAGAGACGAAATAGTGAAGGTAGGACAGCATCAAGTAGGTAAAAAGACTAGGGCTAGTAGAAATCCTTGGGCAACAAAAGACATATTGAATTTAATTGATGAAAATATAAAAATGCAGTAAATGAAGCTGGTGGAAGGGTATACGAACCTCTAAAAACTGAGAGCGACAAGAAGTGCAAAATGGCTAAGCAGGAATGGCTAGAGGACAAGTGTAAGGATGTAGAAGCATATATCTCTAGGGGTAAGACAGATGCCGCTTACAGGGAAAACTAAAGACTCCTTGTAGAAAAGAAAACCATATGTAGTTATATCAAGAGCTCAGATAGAAAACCAATCCTAAGCAATGAAGAGAAAGCAGATAGGTGGAACGAGTATATAGAGGGTCTATACAAGGGAGTTATACTTGAGGGCAATGTTGTGGAACTGAAATAGGACATAGACCAAGATGAGATGGGAGATATGATACTGCGTGAAGAATTTGACAGAGCACTGTAAGGCAACATTCCGTTAGAACTACTGATAGCCTTGGGAGAGCCATTCATGACAAAACTTTCCCATCTGCTGTGCAAGATGTTTGAGACAGGCGAAATACCCTCAGACTTCATCAAGAATCTATTCAACAAGAATCAGTTCCAAAGGAAGCAGGTGCTGATAGATGTGAATATTATCGAACTTTCACTTTAATAAGTCATGACTGCAAAATACTAACAAGAATTCTTTACAGAAGAATGGAGAAACTGGTAGGAGTCGACATCGGGGAAGATTAGCTACATTTCCGGAGAAACGTAGGAACACGGGATGCATTACTGACCCTACGACTTCTCACAGGCAATAGATTAAGGAAAGGCAAACCTATGTTTATAGCATTTGTAGAAAGCTTTTGACAATGTTGACTAGAATACTCTCAAATTCTAAAAGTGGCAAGAGTAAAATATGGTGAGCGGAAAGCTATTTAGAATTTGTACAAAAACCAGATAGCAGTCGAGGGGCATTTTGAAAGCAAAGCAGTGTTTGAGAAGGGAGTTAGACAGGGTTTTGGACTATCCCCAATGTTACTCAATCTCTGTATTGAGCAACCAGTAAAGGAAACGAAAGAAAAGTCTGGAGTAGGACTTAGGAGAAAAAATAAAAACTTTGAAGTTTGCCGCTGACATTGTAATTCTGTCACAGACAGCAAAGGACTTGGAAGAGCAGGTGGGCGGAATGGACAGTGTGTTGAAAGAAGGATATAAGATGAACATCAACAAAAGCAAAACAAGTATAATGGAATGTAGTCAAATTAAATCGGGTGAAACCGAGGGAATTAGATTAGGAAATGAGACAGTTAAAGTAGTAGATGAGTTTTGTTATTTGGGCAGCAAAATAACCCATGGCGGTCGCAGTAGAGAGGACATAAATTGTAAACTTTCAATGGCAAGAAAGCGTTTCTGAATGAGAGAAATTTGTTAACATCAGGTATAGTTTTAAATGTCAGGAAGTCTTTTTTTAGAGTATTTGCGTGGAGTGTAGCCATATATGGAAGCGAAACATGGACGATAAACAGTTTAGACACAAAGAGAATAGAATCTTTCAAATGTGCTGCAGGAGAGTGCTGAAAATTAGATGGGTGATCACGTAACTAATGAAGAGGTACTGAGAAGAACTGGGAGAAGAAAGGTTTGTCGCACACGCTGACTATAAGAGGGGATCGGTTGGCAGGACACATTCTGAGTCATCAAGGGATCACCAGTTTATTGCCGGAGGGAACCGTAAAGGATCAAAATCATAGAGGGAGGCTAAGAGATGAATACAATAAGTAGAGTCAGAAGGACGTAGGTTGCAGCAGTTACTCGGAGATTACGATGCTTGCACAAGATAGTACAGCATGAAGAGCTGCATCGAACCAGTCTTTGGACTGAAGACCACAACAAAGAGAGGTATAGCGGAAAATAATATCGGCTTAGTCACAACGTGGACGAACGTGCGTGTTGAGCGATCGTGACGGACGGCCACTGAAAAGGATTTTGACGAAAAATAAGAGGACGGGATTTGAAGAAGTCTCTTCAAAACAGAATGTCGCAATTGTGAAACCTGTCAGCGCCAAAACAACACGAAGGCAACACCATAAGCGAGAATTGCAGAGTGAGCTGGGATTACAAAACAGGAAAACGCGCTACCGAATAAAACCTGAAGCAGTGTATGAGTTCCGTTTCACGTTGTTTCCACCTTCTTGCTGAGATTACCTCCCAAGTGTGAAACATAGTGGGGATTCGGCGGTGAGTTGGGCAGCCATATCGTGGTATTCCGTGGGCCCCATGGTAACTCTGGAGGATTTGTTCCCCAATAGTGATGCTGTGTTCCAAGGCTCAGGGCCCCTGATGACACAACTCTCATCGTCCAGGGCACTAGGATGAATTTTCACATCTCCTATAGCCACCACAGTCGCCATATCTCAGTATCATCAAGCCTTTGTGGTATACTGGGGAGAGATGGCTGTGTGATCACTACGTACCTCTGTTATCGTTACCTGATCTCGCCATTGTTTTGCCAAAAGAATGATATAAGATTCTATTGAAAACCATACAGGAGTAGTATTTATCCATTACGAGATGACTAGAAGCTGTTTTGAAAGCCAGCTGTTTTCTTACATTGTATTAGCCATTGTAAAATGTTGTGTTTATTGTATTTCTGTACTTCTGTCCACCCCCAATATACTGAGCTGGTGTTTTCATTTTCAAACGCAAAATCCACAACAGCCAGTTTAGCATGTCCACGAATAGTGGGATGTGGGGTAGTCTGCTGTAATAAGATACTGTGCAGCATGTGGGACATTAGTTAAGATCGTCATTGCACCGTATCTGTTAGTCGTGAGCTCTTCCAAGAGTTGCGTCAAATGTTTTTGATTTGTTTCCTGCAGTGCAAGAAGAAACTATGATGATCGCTATATGTATCTTGTAGATTTTATTTTTGGTACCATAAATGAAACATAACGAGTATTACTGCGCTTGCATTTTTCGGGCACGATATTTGCGATAAGGTGAGCAACAATCTGTGTTTGCTGATAAAGTTGTAGAATACAGGAAAGTGTCTTCGTTGAATCTGTAGGACGGTACAGCATGACATGGACAGAATTTTTGTTTTGTTTGTTAAATAGCAACTTCGGCACCTTCATCTATACTCCGCAAGGCACGGTGTATAGCAGAGGGTGCTTAGTGTACCTCTTCCGCTTTACACCTTTCCTGTTCAATCTCGAGTGGTTTGGGGTGATAACAATTAGTCGTAAGCCTCCAACGTGAGTTCGGATCTCTCTGACTTTTCGCGAGATAGGCGTACGAGGAAGCGCTATATTAGTTGAGTCCTTCAGTATCGTACGTTCTCTGAAATTGAACAGCAAACCACATCGTCTTGCACAACGCTTCTCTTGCGTCATGTGATATGTAGTTGGTCGAGCAGCTCCGTGACGCTTTTTCGCTTACGAAATGAAACCGCAACAAAACGCGCTGCTCTTGTTTGGATCATCCCTATTTCGTCTAGCAGTCCTACATGGTACGGATTCCAGGCAGATAAGCAACACTTAAATACTGGTCGAATGAGTGTTTTGTAAACTACCTCCTTTGTGGGTGGACTACATTTCCCGAGAAGTCTACAAATGAATCTCAGACTAGCATCTACAGGGTGTTTCAAAAATGACCGGTATATTTGAAACGGCAATAAAAACTAAACGAGCAGCGATAGAAATACACCGTTTGTTGCAATATGCTTGGGACAACAGTACATTTTCAGGCAGACAAACTTTCGAAATTACAGTAGTTACAATTTTCAACAACAGATGGCGCTGCGGTCTGGGAAACCCTATAGTACGATATTTTCCACATATCCACCATGCGTAGCAATAATATGGCGTAGTCTCTGAATGAAATTACCCGAAACCTTTGACAACGTGCTCCATTAAGTTTCGGGAATGCAGCCGCATGTATTCTGCTTCTTCTTCTAATATTTCGGCTGTATACCTTTCAGCCATCTTCAGAGAGAGCCGTACGACTGACGCTCCAGCGCTCGCCCCATCCTTTTAAACTCGCGGACCGCGCCACTGCGCATGCGGCCACAGATAAACAAGACGCCAGTGATGTTGATTGGCGGCAAAGACGTACAATATGCATGAGTTACGTCTGTGACTGCGCATTCGATCCATGCTGGGAGGTCGATATATTACTGGGAGCTGAACTGTAGCGACGTCTTTGTAAGTTCAATATTGAAAGTGCCGGATTCCATGATTTATCTAATGTGAAACCGCTGTCTCTATTAATTAAATTCTTTGTCAAGCGGATTTCAATGGCCTCTTTTACTACGGAGTCCCAGAAAGATGAAACAGAAGCCAGAATTTCGACATTTTCATATACCATAGAGTGATCAGAATCAATACAATGCTCTGCCACAGCCGATTTACTGGGTTGTAAGAGCCGAGTGTACCTGCGATGTTCCGTACACCTCTCTTGGACTGTACGATTCGTTTGTCCGATGTATGAAAGGCCACATTCGCATGGTATCTTGTAAACTCCAGGCTTGCGGAGTAGTAAGTCATCTTTAACGGAACCCAGGAGTGCAGCCGTCTTCGCCGGTGGACGAAAAATCACTTTTACTTTATGTTTAGTGAGGATCCGTCCTATTTTGGATGAAAGGCTTCCCACATACGGCAGGAAAGCCATGGATTTAAATGTTTCCTCATCTTCTGCATTCCTTATGGACACCTTAGGTTTTATTTGTAGTGCCTTACGTATCTGTTGTGGAGAATACCCGTTGTCCTCAAAAACTCTCTTCAGATGTAAAAGTTCGTCTTTTAAACTACTTTCATCAGATATGACGTGTGCTCGGTGTACCAAAGTTCTTAGAACACTACTCGTCTGCGAAGGATGGTGACAGCTATTTGCATGTAAATATAAGTCCGTATGGGTCGGTTTCCGATATACTGCATGACCCAAAGTGCCATCTTCTTTGCGCCGAACCAAGACATCCAAAAATGGAAGACATCCCTCCTTTTCCACTTCCATTGTGAACTGAATTTGTCCATGGATAGAATTCAGATGGTTTAAGAAGTCCTGCAATTTGTCCTCGCCATGGGGCCACACTACAAAGGTATCGTCAACGTACCTCCAAAAAACTGTAGGCTTCAAACTAGCAGACTCCAGGGCCTTCTCCTCGAAGTCCTCCATAAATAAATTGGCCACCAAGGGTGACAAAGGACTACCCATGGCAACACCGTCAGTCTGTTCAAAAAAGTCGTTATTAAATAAAAAGTATGTGGAGGTCATCACATGGTGAAACAAAGCTAAAATCTCCTTATCAAAACTTTTTCCAATGAGATCTAAAGATTCAGAAAGAGGTACCTTAGTAAATAGCGACACTACATCAAAGCTGACTAATAGATCAGAGGTGTTCAGTTTCAAAGATTTTAATTTGCCAATGAAATCTGCAGAGTTCCTTATATGATGATCACATTTTCCCACAAGCGGCCTCAGTAGTGACGCCAGGTGCTTGGCACAATCACAGTTGGGAGAACCAATATTGCTCACGATAGGACGTAGAGGAACGTCTTTCTTATGGATCTTTGGGAGTCCATAAAGCCTTGGAGGCACTGCACCACTTGGTTTCAGTCTTCGTATGACTTCCGGTGGAAATGGGGAGGCATTCAAAAGCGACGCCGTCTTCCTTACCACCTTGTTGGTGGGGTCCTTACTGATCTTCCGGTACATACTATCATTCAATAAGCTGTATATCTTATCATGATAGTCGTCACGTGACATTAAGACAGTGGCATTACCTTTATCAGCAGGCAGAACCACCGTTTCGGTATCTTGGCGGAGTATACGTAGTGCAGTCCTCTCTGCCACAGATATATTGCTTCTTTGTGGGCGAGCCTTCATAACAGCTCGACACGTTTCGCGTCTTATTTCATCTGCAGAATCCGTAGAAAGTGGTCGGACAGCTTCTTCAACGGCACTGATGAATGCAGGTATAGGCAAAACCTTTGGCGTGGGTGCAAAATTCAGTCCTTTGCTTAAGACCATCATCGTAGCATCGTCCAAATCTCTATCCGTCATATTAATGACGGAGCGTCGAATGATACTTTCTTGCTGTGGAGATGGCTCAAGTCGGCTGAACTTTGCAGTCTGTCTTGATGTCGCTACCTCACGAACCCAGTCTGATTTGGCCCATGTTGTACCATCTATCCAGTTCCAAGAGTTGCTGGGTAACTCCACAGACATCTTCAGGTGCAGACGATAAAGTTCTTGAGAAACAAGATCCAGCTTCTTTCGTGTAAATCGGATCCTCTCCTTAACGATAGCAGAGCCAGCTTTAATTAAAATCTTATTCATGGAAGTCGATTTTATAAAATGTACTAACCTGGCAAACTTCGGAATAATGCCATGGTCACGGCACCTCAGTAAAAAACTTAAAGAGCTCAATAATCTCGCTCTCAAATGTCGTAGCTTGTCCAATCGTCGAACACATAAAACCATCTCCTCCCCGAAGAGGTACTTGATGTGAGTCTTCAGGTTTTCGCGGCGCAATGACTGTTCCATTAAGTTTCGGGAATGCAGCCGCATGTATTCTGCTTCTTCTTCTAATATTTCGGCTGTATACCTTTCAGCCATCTTCAGAGAGAGCCCCATCCTTTTAAACTCGCGGACCGCGCCACTGCGCATGCGGCCAATCAACATCACTGGCGTCTTGTTTATCTGTGGCCGCATGCGCAGTGGCGCGGTCCGCGAGTTTAAAAGGATGGGGCGAGCGCTGGAGCGTCAGTCGTACGGCTCTCTCTGAAGATGGCTGAAAGGTATACAGCCGAAATATTAGAAGAAGAAGCAGAATACATGCGGCTGCATTCCCGAAACTTAATGGAGCAGTCATTGCGCCGCGAAAACCTGAAGACTCACTTTGACAACGTGTCTGGCGGAATGGCTTCACATGCAGATGAGATGTACTGCTTCAGCCGTTCAATTGTTTCTGGATTCTGGCGGTACACCTGGTCTTTCAAGTGTCCCCACAGAAAGAAGTCACAGGGGTTCATGTCTGGCGAATAGGGAGGCCAATCCACGCCGCCTCCTGTATGTTTCGGATAGCCCAAAGCAATCACACGATCATCGAAATATTCATTCAGGAAATTAAAGACGTCGGCCGTGCGGGATGGCCGGGCACCATCTTGCATAAACCACGAGGTGTTCGCAGTGTCGTCTAAGGCAGTTTGTACCGCCACAAATTCACGAAGAATGTCCAGATAGCGTGATGCAGTAATCGTTTCGGATCTGAAAATTGGGCCAATGATTCCTTTGGAAGAAATGGTGGCCCAGACCAGTACTTTTTGAGGATGCAGGGACGATGGGACTGCAACATGGGGCTTTTCGGTTCCCCATATGCGCCAGTTCTGTTTATTGACGAAGCCGTCCAGGTAAAAATAAGCATCGTCAGTAAACCAAATGCTGCCCACATGCATATCGCCGTCATCAATCCTGTGCACTATATCGTTAGCGAATGTCTCTCGTGCAGTAATGGTAGCGGCGCTGAGGGGTTGCCGCGTTTGAATTTTGTATGGATAGAGGTGTAAACTCTGGCGCATGAGACGATACGTGGACGTTGGCGTCATTTGGACCGCAGCTGCAACACGGCGAACGGAAACCCGAGGCCGCTGTTGGATCACCTGCTACACTAGCTGCGCGTTGCCCTCTGTGGTTGCCGTACGCGGTCGCCCTACCTTTCCAGCACGTTTATCCGTCACGTTCCCAGTCCGTTGAAATTTTTCAAACAGATCCTTTATTGTATCGCTTTTCGGTCCTTTGGTTACATTAAACCTCCGTTGAAAACTTCGTCTTGTTGCAACAACACTGTGTTCTAGGCGGTGGAATTCCCACACCAGAAAAATCCTCTGTTCTAAGGAATAAACCATGTTGTCTACAGCACACTTGCACGTTGTGAACAGCACACACTTACAGCAGAAAGACGACGTACAGAATGGCGCACCCACAGACTGCGTTGTCTTCTATATCTTTCACATCACTTGCAGCGCCATCTGTTGTTGAAAATTGTAACTACTGTAATTTCGAAAGTTTGTCCGCCTGAAAATGTACTGTTGTCCCAAGCATATTGCAACAAACGGTGTATTTCTATCGCTGCTCGTTTAGTTTTTATTGCCGTTTCAAATATAGCGGTCATTTTTGAAACACCCTGTATTTTACCAGCTATCCACTTTAAGTAATTCCGTACGCATACTTATAGATAATTACTGTTCTGTAATCGGGTATCATACAGTAATGGGCCTTACTGCCTAATTATGTGCCACGCACTACGTTGCATTTGTTTGGTCTGAGTGTCAATTTTCAATCACTACACCAAACATCGATCTTCTGCAGGTCTCCCTCCATTTCGCTACAGTTTTCTAGCGTTGTGAGTTCTGTTTATATAAGAGCGTCGTCCATGAAAAGCCTCCTAGAATTTCTGACGTTTGCACTATGTCATTTATAAACATTGTGAAAAATAATGATCTTATAACACTCCCTTGTGGTATACCCTAAGTTACTTTTACGTCTGATAATTCCTCACCGTTGAGAATGACAGGTCATTCTCAATGGAGAGAAATCCTCAGATATAAAAGTAACTCCGGACGTCACCCAAGTACATAATATAGGACCGCTACTTTTTTCCTAAATATTGAAAAATGTAGGTGAATGTAGGTAATTAGGAAAAACAATCCTGTACTGTTCGAATACAGTATTAGTGCTGTGCTTCTTGACACAGGTACGTCGATTATATATCCAGACGTCAACTTTGAAAGGTAGCATGAAATGGAAAGAATACGTTAAGGTTAGTTACAGAGAAGGTGAATGGCAGACTTAGATTTAGTGCACAAATTCTAGGAAGGCATAGCTTATCTATTAAGGAGACAATGTATAGACCAGCAGTGCGACCCATTCTTGAGTACTGCTCTTGTGTTTGCGATTCCCACTATGCCAGGTTAAAGAAATACGTCAAAGCAATTCAGAGCCACGTTACTAGATTTATCACTGCTAGATTCAAACAACTCGTTATTATAGCGTAAATGACCATTTGCGGAAGGAACAAGACGTTCTTTTCAAGAAACCTGTTGAGAATCGGCATTTGTGAAAGACTACAGAGTGCCTCTACTGCCACTGTAGTACATTATGCCTAAGGACAGCAAAGACAAGAGAGATGAGGGCTCATATGACAGCAAACAAATAGTAGGGAATTGCGGCAGCTGGGCCAGGCTGCATTGCTGGCAGATTTATAACGACGTCACTGGTAATGTCACCGATGACATCATGTAACGCTGGCAAATTTCACTTCCACAGCTTCCTGATCCCTCTGACTTTACAATTCAAGGGGGCAGAACTAGGGCAATTGTCCTATGCTCAAAATGATACAAAATTTTAAAAAGTGACGGGATATTCTAAAAATTGGGGATTTCCCCTTTTTATGACGTCACAGGAGAAACTGGTTACTTGTCCTAAGTATACAATCCAAGCGGCGTACCTAGGCCTTTCGTCTTACATTTAAATTGGCGGATAATTCAAAAATATCTAGATCGTCTCTTGTGCTATGTTTAATATGGCAGTAGCCCAGTTGGCCTTCGTGTCAACGGCGGTAGTTCAATAATCCAAGATGGGCACTTGTATTGAGCTTAAAAATATTGGAAACTCACTTGGGCTATACTGATATTTAATGTTTAAGCAATTGCTTCCATCCCAGTTGCCAAACCACTTGTGGTTTATGTACGTCTACAGGATTTCGTGGCCGTCGTCACTAAAGTTAAAATCATCTGCGGTGTTACGCCGCGTCGTATTTCCTCTAAAGTAATCGACGTTTCGATCCTGGGATCTTCTTCAGGATCTTCCAGTGTCACTGTTTTTAGAACACTGTCAGAGACCAGTGTTGCGTTCTCTTATACAGGGAAGTTTTCCCGCGTTTGTTCTGGAAAAGTGGAATTATTGGTTAAAATTCTTGTGGCTACCATTGGTGGGCCATCGTCATAGGCTAATATTCCCTCGCTGATGCAGAAGAAGGGGCGTCATTGGCTAAACTCTTGTGGACACTAGTGGTGGCCCGTCGTCATTAGATGGAAAGGCACTATTCCACACTTACGCTGGAGAAGGGTTGTTGGTTGAAATTCCTCCTACTGCTACTTGTTGGCCGTCATCATTGGCTAGATGCGAAACGGACAGAGCAAGAACACACGCGGCTAAAAGAAAATGTAAGATCGGCAGTAGCAGAACAACATTAGAACTGTGGCTCTGACATCTGTTTTAATAAAGCATGTGTCCTAGCTAAGAAAACAAAGATTTATAGAAGAAAGGTCCGAAAAGAGGTTGCAATTTGCAAGAATACATGTAATTTCAATAGAGAGGACGGCTATAGGCTTCTGGCATCGTGGCACCCCACCATCAAGGAAGTGAATAAGCGGCCGTGATGTGCAAGCAACATAAACAATGGGCTGCAAGTTACCTCGGTGGACAATAATACTTTAGGTAAACGTTCCCCCTCTCTTGCTCTGTCTATTTTGCATCTAGACGATGATGACGACCAACAAACAGCAGTAGGAGAAATTTCAACCAATAACCCTTGTCCAGTGTAAGTGTAGAATACTGCCTTTCTACCTAATGACGATAGGCCACCGCTAGTATCCACAAGAGTTTTGCCAGTAACGCCCCTTCACTGCATCAGCGCGGGAATATTAACCTATGTCGATGGCCCACCAATGGTAGGCGCAAGAATTTTAACAAATACTTCCACTTTTCTAGCACAAACGCGGGAAAACTTCCCTGTATAAGAGACTGTGACACTGGTCTCTGACAGTGTTGTAACAGTAGTGGACACCGGAAGATCCTGAAAAAGATACCAGGAGAGGGGTCAAAAAGTCGATTATTTTAGAGGAAATATGACGTGGTTTAACACCCCAGAAGATTTTAACTTTAGTCACTCTGTAAGGTGTCAGGCAAATCCAACACCTTCCATGAAAACCCTAACATGATAGCAAATCCGGCAATATGTCACATTGCTCCGAACAAATCCTGACATTAAATTAACCAAAGTAATACGACCAATGGGTGAGAAAATGGAATACCACAGACTAACACAAGATTATAGGTTAAATGAGAGACAAGCGATAATAGACATGGGGAAAGGTAGCGTAACTGTCACACTTCTCTTTGAGCAAAAGCTAAAATTAGAAGAAATACCAGTTGTAAACAAGGATTAAGAATGATGCGAGATAAAGAGGATGAAGAATTAGAATGGTATGCACAAAAGTGGGAATCGCCTCGACTCATGTTAGAAGTCCATAAAGAAATCGACGAAAAAATTGCAAGAAGTTCAAGTAAATAATTAGCACAATATTTCAAGTTTATGATGCAGATAAGATCGTCACGAGAAAGAAGAATGAAAAGAGAGGAAGGTGGAAAAAAAGTAGATTTAAATATATGTAACACCAATAGTAGCATAGATTAAGGTGAAGGGATAAAGTGTAGATAGTCTATCAGCATGAAGTACTAAAATGCTATACACCACGACACCACACAAAAATAAAAAAACGAGCTTGAGGATTCTTGTAGAAGACTTAAGACTCACTATATCTTAGAATTGTAACATGGAAAGGGCGCCGAAATTTGTAAAGCTTTTTTAAAGGCGTAAAACAATGTAGCTACCAGACATATGGTAGACGATTATAAGTAACACTTTTTGTAAGAACCATTGTAAAAAAACTCCAGCAAGAACCAGATGCAACGACCAACAAGTTGCAACAAGAGAAGTATCAAGAAAGAAAAGGATGTAATTAGAAAGACATGATTCCAACAAGACAGAAGTGTTGAAAGATGGGAAAGGACAGCGAGACCAACAAAGGGCACTTGTATCCGAAATCGACTGTAAATCTACTGCTAAGGGGAACCCTGCAGAGATAGGGAAGCAAACACCGGAGGAAAGAGAAAACCACTTTCGCTGCTTGTAAACACCGAGACGCCAAGCCAGTCCAAGGCGGTGGAGCGAGCAAAAAATGGCAAGATGAGAGGACGGCTTGAGCAAGCCACCAATGGCAAAAAAATATGTGTAAAAGTCACACTGCTGCTATTAAACAGCAAAGCTGAAACATGAAACTGAAGAAAACTTCCACAAAGTAGAAATGACACGTCCAAACAATTTATCAAACTGTTACTAAGAGGAGAACTTCGAAGCGACTAGTTCTCAATAAATATTCCCATATCCTGCCCAGAGAAGAACCAAGAATCAAGTAAGAAGCAGAGAAAAAGCAGGAGGAACAGAAGTTGAAGATTCACAAAATTGAGACTAAGAAAGAAGATGGGTGAAGAATAGACAACATACCTTCCCAGATCCCTATCCTATTGTAAACTAGTCGTCTGCGAAGTATTACATCGAAAAACAACGATGACTTTCACGCATACAAAGCCAGTAAACGACGAGATTCCGCACTCACGGTCCATTCCATTATGGGACCTCCACAACAGCAACACACAGTTGCAAAACCAACAAGGAACGACGAACGAGGCTGTACATCAAATACTTGCCCACAACCATCACGCTCAAGTCCATCTACTTGGTGCAGAAACATTCGTCAACCTCATGCATAAACATTCATACGATAGTGAAAATGTGTCAAATCATTTGATGTAGTTGTGCAAAAGACGCGTGTGAAAAGCTAAATAAGTAAAGCACACCAGACAGCTAATAAACTACAAAATAACAGTCATTGACTATGGACTTAAGTAAAAATAGACTATCGATAAAAATAATTCATTAGTTCTGAAATGGTCAGTGGTTGGTTGGTTGGTTGGTTTTTGGGGGAAGAGACCAAACAGCGAGGTCATCGGTCTCATCGGATTAGGGAAGGAAGTCGGCCGTGCCCTTTCAGAGGAACCATCCCGGCATTTGCCTGGAGCGATTTAGGGAAATCACGGAAAACCTAAATCAGGATGGCCGGACGCGGGATTGAACAGTCGTCCTCCCGAATGCGAGTCCAGTGTGCTAACCACTGCGCCACCTCGCTCGGTCAGGTCAGTGTATGAAGAACAAAAGTAAGGCATAATAAACACTAAAACTATATGCTGCTTATTTTCTCCTCATAAAAATAAGAGAATAACTATATTTTACTTATTTACTCCTTATAAAAACAAAGAATAAAAAATTATCTTGTTGGATGTTTTTCCTTTTTTAACATTTGTACCATTTGTTAGGATAATATCTCAGTACTTATGTATGTATATTTCTTTGTCAAAGCAATTCTTGGAAATAATTTTTATTTGTTAGTGTAACAATGTTGAAATGAATGTGTAGAAACAAAAACGTTTTTTGAATAATGACCAACAATATTCACAGTATTTACTTTTACATGATATTTAGAAAATGTGTTAGGAATAGGTTTTATTTAATTACTACATTTATATATAAAAAATATTTCTAAGAAAATTGATGTGAAAGACTCCTCACTTTCGATAGCAAAATTCTTGAAAAACAAACTTCACACTTAAATAAAGAAAGAAAATAATTAAAAATCAATTATAATAATAGTGTAAACATATTCTTCTCTTGTCAATATAGACATATTTTTGAGAATAATGTGGAAGAATATAAAAATATAAATTAGTAATATGAACTAGCATACAACTAGAAAACGTGGCTGAACAGTAGGCAACAAAATTTAGATAAAGGAATAATGTTTGACTTACTTAGACAATGATTCAATCATTGCTTAACTTCATTGCAAAAATTAAGTTCAAAGGGTGGTGATATGTAAGGTGTCAGGCAAATCCAACACCTTCCATGAAAACCCTGACATGATAGCAAATCCGGAAATATGTCACATAGCTCCAAATAAATCCTGACATTAAATTAACCAAAGTAATACGATCAACAAGTGAGCAAATGGAATACCACAGACTAACACAAGAATGCCTAAATGCATGTCATACCTTCCCACCGTGAAAGAGACGCAGTTCCGAGGGGAGAAATGAGAACAGAAGCCGAGAGCAGAGCCATGTAGGCTAGAAGGCCCTATGAAAAGAGCGGGACAATGGGACACCCACATCGCTGGCCGACCGCCAGAAGGACCACCCCCCCAGCACATGTTAAAAGATAGAGCCCTCCAAAAGAGCAGTATAGATCTTACGATAACACCAAAAGGACCACACCAGCTGAAAGTTTGAGCATGAGACTATATGTGTCTCTGTTACATAGCAAACATTAAAAACATGACCCCACCACGAAAACATTTCTCATTGGATAGTCAGTACTTCTGTAGGCAGAGCTTAAGGTTAACATTGAAATGCTGATTGGTCGGTTGAAAACACAGCCAGATACCTTATCTTAAACCAACTTTGGTAAACAGCAGGAAGGATAAGTTCAAGAGAGTTGTTACCGAGATGGCGAGGTGTATGGAGCTGCACTGCCCGCTGCCCCTGACGCTGCCTAACCACCGAAAAGGTAATGAATGAACGTGATGCCGCATAAGAGCGCATAAGGCTTCACTCAGAACTGCAGAAGTCTCATCTGTTACATCCCCTTTTTAGGTAATACTAGTGTCGATCGTCAATTACACTTTGTGGTATTCACATTTGCTACTTGAAGTTAAAATCTGAAACACGATGATTTTTCTGTTATATAATTATTGAGAACCCACATCAGCCACTGTAATTTACGACAAGTGAAATAAGTAATTAAAGATAATTGAGGGTCACTGTAGACCATTTTTGATAGTTTTCTCTTTTATGAAACTTGAAATAAGTAATTAAAGATAATTGAGGGTCACTGTAGACCATTTTTGATAGTTTTCTCTTTTATGAAACTTAATTTAAACCTAGATTATTGATATGATATGGCATAGGTCATCCTTCGATCCATTATAGAATTTGGAAACCCATTCAGGGAATATTTGTTCACATTTTTGTTGAACACAGTTGGTTTTTATCATCCTGTATTAAAATATTTCCTTTTATCAATAGTACAATTTATAAACAATGTTTTTTGAGTAGAATAAAAATTCCAATGGTAAACTTAACTGCTTTTTCGGCGTTATTTTACCAGCTAACTAAAAATAGGAAAGCGTTGAACCCCTTCTACTAAATTTAGTTAGTATTAAGATTCTTTTACAGGGAGTGCAGTGGAGCTGACACTGAAATCATTAAGTATTTGATTATATCATCGCTAGTCTCACTGAACTCTTCTCAACTCTACATGTCATGTGTGGTCTGGCGTCTCCTTACCAGTAACAGGTCCCAGGTTCAAACTAGTTAATTCCCTAAAAAACATGCCCAGAGTGTCGTTGCGCGAAAGTGGTAGGGAGACACGATATACAACAAACAGACACCGCGCAGAATGTTATAACTTGTGGTTTGTCTATATTAAACAACTGGTCTACTATAAACAGTTGCCACTGTGCATGTACTAGAGTAGCATATGGATGATTACATCAGCATTTTATTTGTCTAAACAAATGTTACTCGCACTGGGAAGAGCATCCTTCATGTTCTGGTAGCACAGATAACAGCCGTCACTTCCACTATCCCTCCACACCACCTACATTGCCCTCACACCACCTTCACCAGGCTGTGGTAATTGGTCCTCCAATGGGTCATAGGGTAAGTTCATTGGCCACGTCACTCGAATGAGTGCTGTGGCGTTTGAACTGTATGTGTAGGCAGAAGGGGCGCAGCAGCACTGTGATGCTGTGAGTTACCACTACCAGATGCCTGCCACCATGTTAGAAATTTCTATTCTTGATAGCTGATGGTGACACATCGCACTGGTGTTTGCATGCAGTCAGTGGCTACTGTGATCAGACATGTTACAACATGCAAAATGAATTACGCTGCTGTTTTTCCTGTGCTATCTGGAGCATGCACGAATTCACTTAGAAGTGCAATATCCCTTACGTCGTCACCCTGCTGGTTAACGTCAGCATGGACATGTCTAAAGCTGTAGCAGATTCCCATTTAGCAGGGTTGCTATTTGCAGCTGAAATATTTTGTCCTACCCCCAACTCAACATGAAACTACACTTAGCAGGGTCACTGACCCTGTGGTTTCACCTAGGCTATGACCTACTTTCTAGTGCCAGCGTTTTCGGGAGCATACAAAATTTCAGGTCGCTTGCGACACTTAAACAGTGAGTAAGTTTGGATGTAATCCACACAAGGCAAGTTGCCTACGTATCCAAATAATAAATGGATCTACGTATATGCTTTGAAGGTTATAAAATTTCAGATATTGGTTTAACTAACAAGACCTATAGATGGTGTAAGAGAGAATAAGTTGATTCAAAACTGATGAATGAAAGTAGTAGAGTCAATGAGCGCATAAAGAAACTAGAAAATGATAATCGTACATTAACAGCCTTTCTCTTAGCTCTCCGCCCATATTAAAGTAGATAAAGATGTTTGGTCGATGCAGTGCATTGGTAAGGTAGTAGTAGTAGTAGTAGCAGTAGCAATAGCAGCAGAAATAGTAGTAGGTTTAAATCATAGAACAAGAATGATTCCCCAACTAGCCATTCTACTTTGACCAACGATTTTTTTCTCAGAGATTATCCACTTTGCAACACGAAAATATTAAAGTTGTGGACAAAATCATAAAAACACCAAAAACGCAAAATATTACCATGTCTTATATGCTACAGAAAAACCGTTGCCATTCAAAACAGCTTCCAATCATCACAGAATGGATACATTTAGTTCTTGCACTGTTTGCAAAGAATCTTATATAAATCTTCTTCCAAAACAGAGTCACATTCAGGTAATAATAATGGACGTGTACTGTGATCACACAGCCTGTTCCTCAAGTTAGACCCCAAAGGCACAACAATATTGATATCTGCTGACTGTTGTGGTCAGAGAATATGCAGCAATTCGTTCTAGCACTTACAAAACCAGCCCTGGACGATGTGAGTTGTGTGAATAGGGGCTCTGCTTTCTTGGAACATACCTTCACCATTGGCGAACAAACATTGCACCATGGGGTGAACCTGAGCAGTCAAAATGGTCGCATCATTCTTGGCACTAACATGGCCTTGTAAAGTAACTATGGGGCCTATGAAATACCCAGATATTTTGAAAGGGTACAGTACCGCCCGACATTGAAAATAGGTACAACATACTTCATTATTTTTGTCAGCACAACACATTTTTTTGTAAAATAACTCAATTTCAATTAATACAGTGAAGCCGGATACCAGTGTGGGAAAGAATGACAATTTATTTATTTAATTGATCACATGTGCACTCCCCCAAAATAAATCCCTACATCCAGTTGGGTGAGATCTGTGAAATGAATGAATGTATGGTCGTCTGCTAACCGCAGATGGTGAATGTGAGTATATGATCATCTCTGAGACGATCCTTTCGCCACCTTTGGTGGGACCAAAGAGATGAAATTTACCTGAGCTTTGAGCACCTGAAAGTGGCTGACCAATACGGTAGCATGGTCTTCCCCCACCTCGAGATAGGTGCGAGAGGACCTGGACAACGGCCATGTTTCAGCACTCTGCCGCTGGATCTTGTGCTGTTAAGACCTGTTTTAGTTGTGCTCCATAATGACGAAAGAGTGGAGACATGGCATGCATGTGGAATATTTAAGAGTAGTTTGAAATAATAATTTCTCTATTTCAGGAACTTTTGTGGGGAGAATTAAGTGTCAGGCAGGTAATAGTAATGGGATTGTAGTAATCTTCGGAAGTGACCAACGGTCACAATGAAACCACGTGTAGCAATAAGTTGAAATACTTCTGTGTGCTTAAGTTAAGCTGAAATTACTAGCATGTGTACAATAAGTTGAAATATTTAAGAAATAGCGTGTGTACCATAAGTTGAAATATTTAAGAAATGGCGTGTGCAGGACTTGAAATTAGAGACGAGTACTTCCACGTGGTGAGTACTGTGTGACTCTCAATCTGTGTATGAGACAAAAGATAAAGAGAAGTACTCGTCCATGGTATCAGTTGAGGACTCGCGTGTGTGATGAATACGTTCTTAATATTACTTTGCGTGATATGATTCCGTGTGACGCTAGATTCAAACTCTGGGAGAGAAGCAAGGTGAGTCGGCCGTCTATCCAGCAACGCCACTTGGCTTGCATTGCACAGGAAGACGTGCATATATCTCCAGAGTTCGTAGTAGGAAAGTAGAATTACGAAGTGGGGCAGTGTCATGTGAAACTGGGATAAATATTAATTGAAGTGGGAAAGCTGAAAGTGATAGTGTTGTGACTATTTAGTGTTTTATATTTCTTATTGCAGTGTGATGTATGTCATGTAATTTGGGTATGTGTGGTTTGCATGGGAGAGTAGCAAGGTAGTTTCAAAAGATTAGTGGGTTATGCTTGTTCCTTCTGTATCGCTCGATCTGGAGGAAAGTTTCGTGATGATGATTGTGGGAGTCGAAGTGTGAGATATAATAAAAGATCCACCATCCTATCCAGAAAGTGCACTGTAGCGTTAAATAATTACGCGACCATAATATAGAGATTCACCAATGTAAAGCCATGCCCACTGGGCGGAATTTCTCATGTGTTATTGTTGTAGGTTATAGAATCTGTGTGCTTAGGTTATAGAATTTATCGGAATAAATAAGATAGTGAAAAGAAAAAGATTGGTGGACTTTTCCTTCGAATTGTATGTTGTCATGATGTCCCGAATTTATAATGTGTGCGCCATTCATATTCAGCGCGGTGGCCACGTGTTGATAAAAGCCGTTAAATAAAAGACAAAAGGAAAATGTGGTATTGCCAGTGCGTAGTGAACAGTCAGAGTTCTGTAAATCACTGATAGTCAGATGCGTGTTTCCGTTGCGTATTAATCATATAGGAGGATAACTTGTAACTTAAGTGTGAGTACTAGCGTTCATGTTACTCGATAAATGAGAATGAATCCACTCGCTTGGCAGACCACTCATCTTGCAGGCCTGACTGCTTGATGCCACAGTATGAGCATGGCATGTGGGTGCCTCTCAATTTCACTCTTGGAAAATAAACTGTCAGTAGTTGGAAGCAGTGTGAAAGAAGACTCATCTGTTCAAATAACATTCTTCCATTGCTGCTGAGTCCAGGTTTTGTGGTTTGGGCCCATGTTCGCCTGTTATGCGCAATTGCATCACTGATGCATCATTTTGGAATTCCATAATGCCTTTCAAGTCCTAGCATATGGATGGGACTCCCTTCATGTTGTTCCAGGTCTGACAGGTTTCGTGAGTGCACTATTCAGTTCTGTAATGACCTTTGCGATTGTCATCCTCTTATCTCTCGCCATAATTCTCTTCAGTGACTGTCCATAACTCAACATACACTTTCGTCCGCATTATGACTTAGTGGAACATGTTTTTATGCTTTTCCTGTATGCAGTATAAATCTTTGATATAGTACCTCTTGAAGCACTAAGCTCTTCAGCACCCACCATCTGAGCACCAACAGTTTGACCATATTCGAACTCACTTAGCTCCCACATAATCGATGTCAACTACATAGAACGCCATTCTGACCATGACTGATTCTTGCAACATGTTGAAGTCATTACCCTGGAGCCATTCATGGTCAAAACCAAAAGTAACATATGCAGGCTTCGCCTGCATCTGCATTTTTGTTCAAGCAAGCATTTCCTGTAGTTTCCATACTTTTATTCAACACCTGTGTATAGCCAGCCAATAGAGAACGATTTCAGTTGGGGATGAGGTGTCAAAGAGCTGACATATCACAACCATGAGGCAGTCTGAATCGAAGCTGCTTGCATCATCAAGAGGATGGTCAGTTTCTCTGTGTGTGTGTGTGTGTGTTGTGTACATGGTTTGGCTAATTCTTTTTTATTTACTGGTGACATGGTGGAGAGCCCACTGATGAAGACAGCACAACAGGTACAAATTCCAATATTCAACATATCATTTAGTTAAAATTCCAGCCAAAGTAAATGTTAATGTTCAAGTAATGTCAGATCATCAATTCTACTCAGCTATGATATTTGAAAACCCATGATGTTGCTGCAGTAAAGTGATATTTTCCATGTCAGTGTGGTTATTGTTGTGCAGTTACTCAGTGGCTGTTGTGGGCATGTTTGCTCGAAAAACTGAAACTCCTACAGTGATATTAGGTGACCACAAAATCATTGCAGGCGACTTATCTTCAACAGTCAAAATTTACAGTCAAACTGAGGGCAATTATATACAGGAGAAGACTTTTAAGGATTCAATATATGTTAGCTCTGGCATACAGCAGACGCACGACAACAGGTTGAGCTGGCAACCATATGTACCCGTGTACAGTTTTCATGAAAATTTGTAGGCCAATTTATAGAAATCTCCCAGCAAACTCCACACCACATGAAAAGAAATGTAGCTCAATATTTTGACAAGTATTACATATCAGTACGAGGTAATATGTATGAGCTTAGCAAACTAGATGCAGGTGTAGAATTGTGGCCATATATGAGCATATATACGTATCCATGTATAAGTAAACGTTTATAAGAAAATAAAAAGTGTCTAAAACATACATTTATGTTTTTTTCGCCCTGTTAAACCTCAAGCATGCTAATGTAGTTGTACAGTCTTCACTGTGAACCAATGGACTAAACACATTATTCACAAGGACCTCCTGTTAACTGACTGGTCTGAAAATACTTCAGAAAGAGAATGGTAGTCTCCTGCTGAACAATATATGATAAATAATCGTAGATCCATTCCAGACCCGCTAGGGTAGTCGAGAGCATTAACGCACTGCTTCCTGGACTCTGGTAGGCGCACTGGCCCTGTATCGAATCCGCCCAGCGGATTAACGACAACGGCCGGTGTGCCAGCCAGCCTGGGTGTGGTTTTTAGGCGGTTTTCCACATCCTACTAGGTGAATACCGGGCTGGTCCCCACGTCCCGCCCTAGTTACACGACTCGCAGCTATTTGAAACACATTCACACTATTTCACGATTTACACTAGATGTAGACAGCTGGGGTACTCTCCTTCCGTCCTGCGAGGTATGGGATGGCGGCAGGAATGGCATCTGGCCACCCCTTAAAATTAACCATGCCAATTCCGTCCTTAATCCTGCCGACCCTGTGAATAATGCGGGATAAAGGCAGTAGCAAAAGAAAGAAAGGAACAGAAAAGAACTGTAGGTCCATTCCACTGTAGCAAGATATATTTTCTCATGTATCTGCTAATGCATCCACATGGAATTCACTTCAAACATGCAGATGTATTTTCGAAAACATTATTACAGGCCAGATATGAGCTATTGAAGGAAATAATTTCAGACCCTAACTTTAAAACATAGATGAAATTCAGCAAAAGCACCGATATCTCAGTTCCTGAAGGAGTAAGGCTGAATACTGTGTTGATATTATGTGATGTTGCAGTTAGAAATAAGTTGAAATAAGGAAATACTTTCACTTTAGGCACTGTATATGGGTTGAGGTCTTTTGTTTCAGTTACATGTACTCTAGGATTGGAAAACAGTTGGCTAGTCTAAATCAAATCCGATTATCATATTCAAACAAAATAATGTGAATCTGAAATACATTTACCAGGCTCATGTAGGAACCAAGAAGACATTGTTTGATGAATTTACAGTTTTATAATGAACATTGTTGGAGACATTCACAGTATGGCTTTTTGCGTACTGGTAAAACAAGAAAACTGAAAGATGGCCAATACTGATGGAACTTTCTGGAAGTTTTTAAAAGATGATGCTATGTAAATGCATAGTGAAACAATGAGGTAGTTACAACATTATGCTTCAAACTGTGGACAAATTTGCATCTATGTCACCCACATGCAGTCTGAGAGTGAGTGGATGCGGAACGTACATCTGTACATTAACACAGAAATGCAGACACTTGACAATAGTATCAATTGTCATACTACTACAATTTATAATATTTAGAGGTATACCAAGTGTAATATTTATAACAGAGTTAGATGGCAGTTTATGACCAAACAGTCATGCAAACTGTTCTATGATGTAATTTGCACATCCCAATAGTCAGTGTATACGATTCTTTAATGTTGCGTGAAAACCACAGGCAATATTCACTGCTGCCAGTGACTGCACAGCTAGCTACTTATGCATTTCCTTTCCCCTTTATTACAGTGAGGGGAACCTGTTATTTTCTGCAGTCATAGGAGCTTTATTTACAGAGACTGTGACAGGTAAATTACCTTAAAAGAACCAGAATGTCATAATCCTGTTTGGCACTGAAAGCAGCCTACAAGCAGATTTAATCCTATAGCCAACACAGTCAACAGGTGACTTAGTACATCTCTCCAAGGTGAGAACTACAGTGTTTTAGTGAAGCCAACGTTAGATTATTCCATATTTAACTTTCACCATAATGTCTGACTTTTGTTACTGATGTCATAGTCATATGCTCAGAAGTCATCTTTCATCCAAGAAAAAAATGGAAGTATCAGCACATTAGGACTCAGCTATATAGTGCAAATTGTCTGCTGATGCCACTTCCTCAGTTCATCGATGATAATGTGTCAGTGGTGTCACAGGCAAAATGTAGATGCTTAAGACATTTTGGTTGGAACTGGCTGAGACATATTTCTTAGACAGCATTCCCTCATTATACATATGTGTTCTGAACTATGTGTAACTTTAGGAGACTATGATGGGCACTTGCAAACTGTGACATCGTCTCTGAGCTGTTGGCACTGATGAAAGACAAGGAAGAGGGAAAAACTGTGTTACTGAATAGCCTACTTGTTTTAAATACAACCAGGAGTATTGTTTACCTTAACATTATACTTACAAACCAACATTCCCAGGTGTAAATAAATGATCTTGATGAAACATGTCATACATGTAGAGGGGTCAAAACAATTCACTACACATTTCTTCATTTTTGCCCATTTCACACTTTTAAGGAGTAAAACAGACTGAAAGATAATTTGGCATTTTAGGTTTAGAGAGAATATCTTGAAAACCATTATATATAAAAATTGCATTTCATGTAAAAGTTGCAACATAGTTAATGTTCTTGAAAACTGCATAATCCCCTTTTTTAATAATCTGAAATTTTGGGTAATTCGTCAGTACCATTAATTAATTTTGAAAAACAAACACTTTTGTTAGAACATGAATTATAGAAGCTTTCATGCTGCATTCATCCATTTATAAAAAAGCTACTTCCTTTTAAATATCATTTCTGGAAAACAAGCTGTACACAATGTGCTATCATGGTATTTTCAACATGCCTACTTAAAATATCTAACCTTTCATTATTATTCAAATTATTTGTTTTACATTTTAAACAGCTATTTTGCTTTATAAATTAAGTATTTTTGGTTTTCAGTGTATCATTTCACATGTTTATTTATTGATTAAAATAATGAGTAGAGTTTATGACACCAAACCATTACCATAATGATTATTCCTAAGATATGCATAAATATCTCTCTTTTTCCACATGAAAATAAAATGAAATAACTACCTTCACATAATACACATGCCAGGCAACTCACTATAAAATAAAATTCAACAGTATTCTCAAATGGTGGTAGTCTATTCTTTAAATATCCTCATATGTTCCACATACTTCAGCACATTGCAAAAGCTTGACAAAGAAAATTAATTATGTATTAACGACTAGTTTATATTGTTTCTCAAGTGGAGACTGACATAATAATCATTCAGCAGAACTAGACCTGAAGAACCATTTTTAGCATCATACCTTACACAAGGAATTTTTTAATCTGGTGATCTGAAAAGGCTTGATGGGACAGGTACAGCCATTGGACATATATGGCATTCGACGCTAGCTTTGAGAGAATATTATCAGATCTAGTTCTGCTGAATGATTATGAAGTCAGTCTTCACTTGAGAAAATAGGTATCAACAAGCTGCAGTCAGTAGTACACAATAAATTCTCTACACCAAGATTTTCCAATGTCCTGAAATCTGTTTGGTACAATTTTGGATTTTTAGAGGATCAACAGACACAGTTTGAGAATGCAGCAAAATTTCGTTGTATATTGTGTGTGTTATGTGAAGATATTTTGTTCATTTTATGTGTATCGTATAAAAGGATATTATATTTTAAGTATTTTTTACAGATTATCTTTTTTGAATTCATTTTGATTATAATAACAGTTGTTGATTATTGTCAGTTAACAAAATACACAGATGTGAAATGGTTAACTAGAAGAACAAAAGGTCATGAAATTAAAATGTGGAATAACAGTTTAAGACATAAAACAAAAACAGTTAAGGTAAATAATTAGAACAATAATGTCTAGATATTTTAATAAGTTGTGTAGAAAATATTGTGATGGCACATTGTGGAGAAATTGTTTTCCTAAAATAATATTTTGAAAACCTCCTTTACTACATGTGAATGGATGTAGCATCAAAACTTCCTTGATTTATGTTGTAACAAAAGTTTTCATTTTCTGAATTAATTAATGGTTGTGAGGTTTTTTGAAAATTTCAAATTATCAATAAAGCTAATTATACAGTTTTCAAATTTTGTATGAAACACATTATTCTGCATCATGGTTCTGAAAGTATTTCCCCTAAAGCTATCAAGCCAAATTATCTTTTAGTGTATACTTTACCTCTTATAAAGGAAGTTGGTCTTAAACGAAAAAGTACATATTGCATTATTTTCACTTCACTACATACCGCCCCCCCCCTTTCCCCCTGAACTTTCATGAGATCGTTTCTTTACAGCTGGAAATCTTTCCTTGTCAGTTATACTATCTGTATTTGTATATTCTCCTCCTCTCCCCACCCACTGATTTATGAATCATGCTATGGGGGGGTGGCTTGTGTGCCTCAGTCAAACAGATAGCCATACCATAGGTGTAACAACAACGAAGGGGTTTCTGTTGAGATCCCAGACAAACACGTGATTCCTGGAGAGGGGCAGCAGCTTTTAATAGATGAGGGCAAAAGTCTGGATGATCGACTGATCTGGCCTAGTAACACCAATTAAAACATTTTGATGTGTTGATGGTAAGAACAGCTGAAAGCGAGCGGAAATTACAGCTATATATTTTCCTAAGGGCATGCAGTTCCACTGTATGGTTAATTGATGATGGCATTCTCTTGTGTAAAATATTCCTGAGGTAAGATATTCCCCATTCAGATCTCTGGGTGAGGGCTACTCAGGCAGTTGTCATCATCAGAAGACACAAAACCGGTGTTCTGTCAGTTGGAGAGTGGAATGATAGAGCCTTTAATTGGGCAGACAGGTTAGAATATTTTAAAAGATAAACAGATAGCTTGATGTTAGATATAGTGGACAATAGTGAAGTTTGGTGGCAGGAGGAATAGGACCTCTGGTCAGGTCAACACAGGGTTATAAATCAAAATCAAATAGGGGTAATGCACGAGCAGTTTTAATAATGAAGCTAAGACAGACACTAACCCCATAGCAACCATAGTTGTACAAGTTTATTTGCCAACTAGCTCCCCAGATCATGAAGAGATTGAAGAAACGTGTGATGACGAGGGAGCAATTATTCAGTTATTTCAGGGAGATGAAAATTTAATTGCGATGGTGGACTGCAAATCGACAGTAGGAAAAAGAAGAGAAGGAAAAATAGTAGATGAATATCGACTGGCGGAAAGGATGAAAGAGGAAGCCACTTGATAGAATTTTGCACTGGGCATAATTTGTTCAACACGAGTATTTGGTTTAAAAACCATAAAAAATGGTTGTCTACATGGAAGAGACCGGGTTTCAGACTGGTTATATAATGGTAGGTCATATTGAATTGTAAGAAATTTCCAACTGCAGATGTGGACATTGACAACAATTTACTGTATGTTAAAACTAAGGATTTGCAAAAAGGTAGGAAATTACGGAGATGGGTCCTGGATAATCTGAAACAACCAGAAGTTGTAGAAAGTTTCAGAGGGAGCATTAGGCAACGGTTGTGAAGTGAAATGTGAAAGGGTCCTGTAGCCACCTTTCATTAGTCCGGTAGCCCATTTTCACAAGTATTTCTCTTTCTTTCCTTGTTTATCTTTTCTCATAACTCATAGTGGTGTAATTGAATGAATGTCGTTGTGTGTCACGTTGCTAGACGGTGGCGTAGTCTGCTGCAGAAAGTCTGCGATAGTCGTACAGACTCAGCAGTAGTTGCACAGAATAGCCAACTCTCGTAGTGGTCAAGTTGGCAAAGAGGTTTTCGCTACTTGTGAGAAATCCACCTGCGTTATGTTGGTGGCGGAAATGGCATCTTTGGGTTTTCCGGGCCACACGGAGCGTGGAAGAGGCTGGAGGAGAAGCGGGAGGCAGTCTGCCGCCGGTACGGGAAGCGTCCACAGCTGTGCTCCAGTCGAAGAAGGGTGAGTTAGACTGACCGCTTGGCGCGCTGTTACTTGGCGAGAGGAGAGCTGTTAGCTTTTGGACTTGCTTTTCAAATCTGAAAGATTGCTTTGCCTTGTCGCAGCAAGGAATGCAAAACTTTGGCAGATTTTTCCTGTAGTAAATTTCTGTAGCAGACTTGGATCCGCCGGAAGAGCGCCACACAAAGGTGTCGATAAGAAGTGAGCACTCGCTTCTGTATGAATGTCTGTTTGCCTTCAGCTGTGCCTGTATAAGCTTTTTCATCTTTCTAAATATTTATAGCTTTGCCTTCTCGTAAATTTTCCTTGCTTTATGTGTCTTTCGTCCGTGGGGAGCCAACCACGTGGTAGAACATTATAGTTTGTTGGGCTACCGGCATCACTAACTGTCCGATCACATGTTTGTTTTAGATAATGTTAACATGATTGTGTGATGTGATATTGTTGCAATTTGGGCACTATACCTAGAAATTGTGTCTCCACAAACCACGTGGGCACGCGGGTGTACTGCGAAACGTGTACCGTTTCACGAGTTACTGCGATCAGTTATCAGGCAACAGCAGTTGTATGAATGATTCACACCCATGATTTTAGGTGTAGATTATAGCGGTGAATGTATCGACGCTCTTCTTCAATGTTATCAGGAATTGTGTACATGTTTCACATCCATGTCTTACTAATAAATGATTTTATCCACAATTTCCTCTTGTATTTCGAGGTTACGTTTTTGCACCTAAGCCACTTACCTCGTAGCTTTCCTGTTAGCACATCCAACGCGTTTCCTTACGCACAGGTCCAGTGATTAGTTTCCGTTTATTTTAAGACAAATGCCTTAGATTAAGTCTTATTTTCAGGTGTGTTGCTGGGAGCTGATCTTCTGCACAGCGTTCTTACATGTGCTATTTTATTTTAAATGTTTTATTGTCGTGAACAGTGCACGGGGAATACTATTCATTACATCGTATCCCCTATGAGCGACATCACAACGTATGCATTTTTGTGAGTTTTTGGTCTGTGATCAAATTAATTTATTTTCCGAGTCGACCAAACCTTTGATTAGTTGTATGGTGAGAGTCGGTGGCGACCCTAATCTTCTTTCGTTAATTTCATAAGCAATAAGTATTTCCATTCCCACTAATAACGTAATAACCCGTAGTAACAGATTAGTTACACATGGCTTACCCTGCTCACGGATTTCGGTAAACCAGAGATCTTCTGATGCGCAGTGAGGATTAGTTATTTTCGGTTGGATGTGCTAATTGGTATATTGTCTTTCTGCAACACAGAATTTATTTGAATTTATGATATACGTGTGCAATTTCTTCCATGTTTTATTTTGTTTATGTATTGCTGTATAGACATTGTGATTTAGTATTCCATTGTGTTACAAGTGTGGGTTGATTCTTGTCCTGTGTCGTGTATCGGTGTAATATAGTAAATCTTGGCTGCCTTGTGGGGACTGTGAGTCCATTAGCAGATTCTGGTAGTGTTCTTGTATTTTGGAGCACGGAGTAACTATCCTTATGATGGAGACGCGTAGCTGTTCAGGGAGCCGCGATCGGAAAAACCAGTCCGACAACAACTCTGAACAAGGACGAGATCAAAACGTCGAGTCCGACCAGGGACGAAACGCAGAAAACGCAAGCACAAGTGTTGTCCATCCTGAGCCCGCTGTAGTGTTTTCGAATCAGTCGATAGATGCAAATTCATTACAGACTATGCTATGGCAATTATTAGACAGTAATAAAAGGGATATCGAGGAAGCAAATAAAAGATTGAGTAGTGAAATAGTACAGGGTGTTGGGGAGAAACTGGCCATCAGTGACCAGCGCATCTCCGCCTTAGAAGAGGGGCAGCAAGTCATTAGCAAGCAGGTGATGGAGCAAGAAGAAAGGTTCACTGGGAATATACGTATGCTAGCAGAACAATGCCAGAGTGAACAAGCGGCTCTTGAGTCCCGAGTAGGACAAAATTCCGCCAGGGATCTCCGCGCGTTAGCAGAACAATGCCAGAGTGACCACGCGGCTCATGTGTCCCGAATAGAGGACACTGCTGCTAAGTGCCCGGTCCACCTTAGCGCACAGGTAGAAACCCTCAGCCAGGCGATAATAGCACTCCAGCGAGAGCAAGGGCTTATGCAAACACAACAAGACACGGCCCACCTAGAGATGCGAGAAGAAATAGCCAGGATCTCAGACGCAGTGGCGCTTAAGTCTGACAATAATAGGGAATCGATTACATCGTCATCAGCGGATGCAAACGAAATACGGTCGATAATGAAATGTCAGCGTGGACAGTGTGAAATAAATATAAAACAAAGAGGGGTTACCGAGGGACTATGTGAGCGCATGGCCCGTTTAGAACTTCACCTAAAAGGGATAACGGCCCATGAAGTTGAAAGAAATGAACGAAAGGGCCATTATTCCGACGATGATTCCGGGAACGGTGGCGAATTTGATCATCGTCACGATCACAGATCTCGTACCAGGTGGGAATGGCGCGGATACCCTAAGGAACGTTCGCCAAGGGAAACTCACGAATTTGACTTGAAACATTTTTTGACGGTGGGGAAGTTTGAAGTCTTCCGTAACTCGGCTACGGGGATTCACCCACGGGCCTGGGTGCAGCAGTTCGAGTTCGCCCATTGCGCACAAAATAGAGTATATGTAAGGCTACCTCGAAGGTGAGCCAGTGGCGCGGATGAGGTCAATTGCACGCAATTGCTACACTGTTGGGGAGTTTCGACAACACTTCCTGTTGATCTATTGGTCAGTGGCAGCGCAAAGTCGTGTAAAACACGGACTCATTATGCTACCAGAGTTAAAAAGGTCAAAATTCTCCAGCCCTGTGCAGATGTTCGAGCACATGCTGCAGGCGAATGAACATCTTAACGATCCTTATGGACCTGCGGAAATTATTCGTATTTGCCTGGGAAAGTTTCCAATGCAGTTGCGGCACGTTATCCTTACAGGACGATGTAAGGATGACGTAGAGGGGTTTCGCAATTTCCTTTTAGAGCTTGAGTGCGATGCGAATGGCACCACGCAGAATTACGGTCAGAGCGCCTACGAGCAGCGGCCGCGCGAGCGAAGTCGCAGCCGTAGAGACAGGTGGCACTCCAGACGTAACGGGTCGCCTGAGAGTTACAGAGCGCGCGAGCGTTGGCAGGGTCGCGACTCCTCACGGAACGCGGACAGAACAAACAATGCCAATGGTCATCATTCGCCGAGAGTAAATCAGAGACACCCCGGGGAGTTTAGAAGATATGGTAATGAGCAGAGATTTAGGCGCAATTATAGTGGACCTAGGAACGGTAGTCGTGATCGACCACAGAATAATTATCGAACAAGCAACAACAGGGGTACCGTAAACAGTACGGGTGGTCCGCCAGTGGGTGTTGAAATTCGTCCCGCAAACCCGCGGCACAATCCGTCAAATGCCCCTAATCAAAGGGATCAATGACTGTTGGCTGGCTCGGTTGGCGTCAACTTAATGAGGACCGGTGCTATTGATGATACTGATGTGCATTTGATACAGGAAGACGTTATTATGGAAGATTTGTTGAGGAAGGGCCACAGTATTAGTGTGCCTGCGGTAAACCCAGTCGTGTCTGTTTAGTACAATTACAGTGTATATTTTCCAGTGTTTTGATTCACTCTGGTATGATTAAAATTAAAGTGTATATTTTCTATGAGTTGTAAAACGTCCCCCAATATATGTGTAGTAATTTCTTCTTCTTAGCAGAAAAGAGTAGTGTTGTGCAGCTTTATAACGTGTGAATGAGAATGATTATGAGGCTCAGATCAAGCGTTTCCTTTTACAGTAAGACGGATTTTGTTTCTTGATCACTAAAAAGGTATCGGGTGTGTTGACTTGGCGAGTCAATAGTCGTAAGGTAATTCTTGATGACAAATTACAGTTGTAATGTTCTTATTCCCCTTAGGTGAGCATGATTCAGTGAGATTTTTCAAAGGTACTGCGATGTTAATGAAGCGACTTGGTGACTTGTAGGTGAAGGATTTGTGTACGAAGGGAGATTAATAGTGTTTGATTTTCAGAGTTGCCATCTTATAGGATATTTGGAAAGTGTAACTTGGCGCCACATACTACTAGATACGGTTGAGGGCACCAGAATGTGAAACCACAGAAGGCGTATATGGAAACAGCTTATAAACTCAAGCAGCTTGATATTTAATAGAGACTCAATGCGACTACCTCCAAGCTGAAATAACATGACGGTAGGTGAGGACACCTGGGGAAATGTGGTGAGTAATCGTGCAATCATTATGAGTATCTTATGACAGCAGTAAGTTGGGTATTCGTGGCTCTGGACAATGGATTTGTTTTGACTGTCTTTTGTATGTACTTATAGGACGAAGTGTTTATGTGTTTGCTAATAGGATAGAATGATTTTTATTTCCATTTTTATGCCCACTGACCTTTTGCATTAGTCTGATGAATAAATGTTGAAACATTTACCATTCCAGATGTGACTTGAATGAACCTTCTGTGTCTCATTAATCATAACTTACATTATGCAATGTCCATAGAAAAGAAGTCTCGGAAATGTTTCAAACGTGCGCTGCAAACCTTGGAGCAGCAGTCAATGAACAACGATATGGGTATTGGTGTTGAAAGGAATATTTTATTTATATGTGGGAATTGTAGTCGGGCTATATGGTGATGGTGACTAGTACGAGCTCTGTAGATTATGTGTGAGGGCGTAGTTAGGAGTAGGTATAGTTTTGTGTCTGTAGTTAGCAGCGGCGCCAAATCCTATCCAAATCCTGACCATACCTTGTAAAAGATCTACCCTGAATGATTGACAGCAGCTGTAATGCTGGAACTATATTTTATAAAAAGGATTTTTTGTTTGTTTCAATATTGGTTATGTCATTTTCCTCGTTGTTTTTTTTTATTGGTATTGTTAACAAGGCCCTTCTTGTCAAGTTAATTTTGGGCAATATTCCACGTATTGATCAGGAGTAAGAAACTCCGCTGATTTTGTGGCAATCTGTACACATGATATTTTGTAACGATCTCTGTGAGTGCAGTTCTTAAGTGGGTGCTAGGCCGCCTAGCGAGCCTCCGCGTCAGAAAGCACAGGGCTTGGTCCACCCTGCTATCAACGGCGAGGCAGTGGTGCGCCGAGCGGTCACAGCTGTTTCCCCATCAGAGGGGAGGGGATGCTGGTCTTCCCCCAAGCCCAGGCTCACACCGGGGCCTGCAGGAGTGTCACCACGGCAGCGCCAGCTGATGGCCGGCGTTCCACTCCATGCGCTAGTCATCTGACAAGCGAAAGGGAAAGTACGACGCACACCAGGCGAGGCCGCCGATCACGGAGCGCCGCTAGCCTAGACGGCCGCTGCGGTGGGGTAACGCCCACTGCCCGGAGGGACACGGGTCCCACCACTGACGCATCAGCTGAGACGGTGCAAAGAGGCGATAAGCGGGTCTCAAGCCCGACACCCGCACGAGTTTACGTCGACCTCGATGCGACGGAGAGGAGCACGTGTCTCTCCATTGGCACGACAGGAGACAGAGGCGTGTGTCGTAAAACACATTCCTCAGCAACACATGGACGACGACTGCCAAGCCGCCTTCTCGATGATGAGGCAGGGCCCACAAGCGGCGATGTCCCACAGTATGGACGCAGAGGGTGGAAACGGGCACGAGGCAACGTCGCGGGGTGCTGTCTAGGATGAACAACCTGGGTTACAACGGACGTTACAATCAACGCCGCCGCGAACTCCCCAATTCAGTGTTGTGGTCCCCTAGTAGCTTATCCTCCAAGTCGCCTTTAGAAAAGACGCCCACCCCAGCACCTACAGAGAATACCCAGTGAAACTACCATGTGACGAAACTGAAGAATGACAGCGTGTCAACGAGCTGGTTTCTGGATGTGTTGTTGTACTCATGTCTTATTTTCCAGAGGTGGTTATTTACCAGCTGTCATTCCATTGGGTTAATTAATGATTTTGTGTCACTGTATTTGTTATGCACGTTGAGTTTTGCACTTTCACTTAGATGTTTTTATATATGTCAGCACCAGCTGACACACTTTTGGTTCTTGGTAATGATATTACATCATTGTATTTGTTTATATATGTATATATTTCGTGTACCTGTTCATCTATGTCTCTGTGTTAATTTTTGATAATTGGTTAAAGCAATTATAGAATAATATCTCATTTTTGTTGTTGTAGTAGGTCAGATGAAGCGTACAATATGACGCTTAATTTAATTTGGTCTGTTTGCTTTGCGGACCGCATGAGATCACAATTACTGACTAAGGTCAGATAAAACTCATTTGGATATAAGGGATTAACAATTCTTTTGTGCCGCTGTTTGCCTGATGCAATTGATTCTCGTTAGGATATGACTGTGGCGAATCTCCTTGCATGGCGAGAAAATTCGCGGCACAGTCTTCTCCGGGACGTTTGGGGTGATGAAAGGACCCTGTAGCCACCTTTCATTAGTCCGGTAGCCCATTTTCACTAGCATCTCTCTTTCTTTCCTTGTTTATCTTTTCTCATAACTCATAGTGGTGTGATTGAATGAATGCCGTTGTGTGTCACGTTGCTAGACGGCGGCGTAGTCTGCTGCAGAAAGTCTGCGATAGTCGTACAGACTCAGAAGCAGTTGCACAGAATAGCCAACTCTCGTAGTGGTCAAGTAGGCAAAGAGGTTTTCGCTACTTGTGAGAAATCCACCTGCGTTATGTTGGTGGCGGAAATGGCATCTTTGGGATTTCGGGCCACACGGAGCGTGGAAGAGGCTGGAGGAGAAGCGGGAGGCAGTCTGCCGCCGGTACGGGAAGCGTCCACAGCTGTGCTCCAGTCGAAGAAGGGTGAGTTAGACTGACCGCTTGGCGCGCTGTTACTTGGCGAGATGAGAGCTGTTAGCTTTTGGACTCGCTTTTCAAATCTGAAAGATTGCTTTGCCTTGTCGCAGCAAGGAATGCAAAACTTTGGCAGATTTTTCCTTTAGTAAATTTCTGTAGCAGACTTGGATCCGCCGGAAGAGCGCCACACAAAGGTGTCGATAAGAAGTGAGCACTCGCTTCTGTATGAATGTCTGTTTGCCTTCAGCTGTGCCTGTATAAGCTTTCGTCTTTCTAAATATTTATAGCTTTGCCTTCTCGTAAATTTTCCTTGCTTTATGTGTCTTTCGTCCGTGGGGAGCCAACCACGTGGTAGAACATTTTAGTTTGTTGGGCTACCGGCATCACTAACTGTCCGATCGCATGTTTGCTTTAGATAATGTTAACATGATAGTGTGATGTGATATTGTTGCAATTTGGGCACTATACCTAGAAATTGTGTCTTCACAAACCACGTGGGCACGCGGGTGCACTGCGAAACGTGTACCGTTTCACGAGTTACTGCGATCAGTTATTAGGCAACAGCAGTTGTATGAATGGTTCACACCAATGATTTTAGGTGTAGATTATAGCGGTGAATGTATCGACGCTCTTCTTCAATGTTATCAGGAATTGTGTACATGTTTCACATCCATGTCTTACTAATAAATGATTTTATCCTCAATGTGGTATTGCCAGTGCGTAGTGTACAGTCAGAGTTCTGTAAATTACTGATAGTCAGATGCGTGTTTCCGTTGCGTATTAATCATATAGGAGGATAACTTGTAACTTAAGTGTGAGTACTAGAGTTCATGTTACTCGATAAATATGAATGAATCCAGTCGCTTGGCAGACCACTCATCTTGCAGGCCTGACTGCTTGATGCCACAGTATGAGCAAGGCATGTGGGTGCCTCTCAATGTGTATGCGATGTAAAGGGTTGTGGCGGAAAAAGTCGGACAGAAAATATGGCTCGTCCCAAACTGGCACAGCAGGTGGCCGGCAGGAGAGCGCGGTAGCTCACAGCTCTCATCAATGCAACGAGATGTCACTCAAAACACCAACTCATTATGGAACAGTTAACATTCGATTCTCGTGAGAACTTTCCGAGCGTGCGCTCCAAAAATCATTTAAGCCATATGCAAGTAATGACACTCAGTTACCAAACTTTTTCTCTGAATTTTAATTATAACTCTAGGCAGTGGCCTAGAAACAAAATTACCACTACGTCAGCCAAGGACTCCGACGGTAGATGAATCGTGCTACACGTACGAATCCAGTTAGTTTCAGGCAGCTCTCAGCCTGACATTAATGTTAACAGAATTCCCAGCTTTGATACAATTGCGAGACAGAAGAAGTTTTCTCCATAAAGGTTACGCCGCAGCTCCAACGTAGGTGCCACATAATAAATTTGAAATGAAACGATGTGAAATGTTTGTGGACAAAGGCAGGAAACAGAGAATATCTTGGTTCACGGCAACACTCAGAGGTTCGAAAATGTGTTTGATACGAAATGAAAATGATAAGCATAATGTGGTACAAGATAACAACGCAATATATTGATGTTGCTGTGATTCAGCACTCTAAGTTAATTTCCAAATCTCTACGCAGTGCCTTGGATCGTGCAGGCAGGTGGCACTAATTGTGGTTATACTTAGAGATGTGATATAAACTGATGTGATAAAAACCGTGGGGTAGTGATATTCACATTAACAGATGGCAGAGGAATCGCTTACGCAGGGTGCAACTGGCAATGGCTGATGGCCTTCAGTAACGACTAAGAGCAACGGCGTTTACGTAGAACTGTCAGTACTAACAGACAAGGAAAGTGCGTGAAATAACCCCCCAAATCAATGTGGGACGTACGACGAACGTATAAGTTAGTACAGTGCGGCGGAATTTGGCGTTAATGAGCTATAGCAGCAGGCGACCGATGCGAGTGCTTTCGCTAACAGTACGACATGGCCAGCAGTGCCTCTCCTGGGCTTGTGAACACATAGGTTGGCCCATAGACGACTGGAAACCGTTACCAGGTCACATGAGTTCCGATTCCAATTAGTAAGAGCTGACAGTAGGGTTCAAATGTGACACAGGCCACGAAGCCATGGACCCACGTTGTCATCAAGGCACTGTGGAAGCTAGTGGTGGATCTATAATGGTGTGGACTCTGTTTACATGGAATGGTCTGCGTCCTGTTGTCAAATTGACCTACCTGGAGACCATCTGCTGCCATTCATGGACTTAACGTTCCCAAACAACGGTGGAATTTTTATGGATGACAGTGCGCCATATCACCGGCCCACAGTTGTTTGCGATTGCTTTGAAGAACATTTTGGACAATTCGAACGAATGATTTGGCCGTGCAGATCACCCGACATCAGTCCCATCGATCATTTACGGGACATAATGGAGCACAACATCCTGCACCACCAACACTTCTGTGATTATGCACGGCTGTAGAGGCAGCATGGCTCAATATTTCTGCAGGTGACCTCCAAAGACTTGCTTGGTCTATGCCACGTCAAGTTGTTGCACTACAACGCGCTAAAGGAAGTCCGACACGATATGAGGCGGTATACCTTGACTTTTTTCACCTGAGTGTACTGAGTATAACGTAGGATATACGTGTGTTGTTTTTGTGGTCTTCAGTCCAAAGTTTGGTTTGATGCAACTTCCCATGCTACTCTATGCTCTGCAAGCCTCTTCATCTTCGAATAACTACTCCAACCTATAGTCTTCTAAATCGGCTTACTGTATTCATCTCCTGGTCGCCTTTTACGAATGTGATCATCTCCTCCATCTCCCCTCCCCTCCACACACACACACACACACACACACACACACACACACACACACACACACTTCCCTCCAGTACTACACAGATGTCGCAGAATGTGTCCTACCAACCGAACTCGTTTTTTAGTCAAGCTCTGCCACGATTCTCTGTCTCCCCAATTCTATTCACTACCTCCTCATTAGGTGCATGATCTACCATCTAATGTTCAGCATTCTTCTGTAACACTACATTTCAAAGGTCTCTATTCCCGTCTTGTCTAAACTGATTATTGTCCATATTTCACTTCCATACATGATTAACTCCAGTCCACCCCGGCAGCTGAGTGGTAGTTCGGCGCTAGCGGCCGTGCGAAGCGGAGGTCCGATACTTCCGCCTGTGCGGCGTGTGCGAGTGTTTGTTTACTTGTGGACTTAGTCTGCGCGCGGGATAGTAACAACGATCATGGCGAACAAGTACAGGAAAACTACATTACGATTCAATTTCTGCAAAGACTACGAACGACCAAAGGCCTTAGCAGTGGAACGATTCATTCGAGAGGACGTCAAGATACCGCCAAACGATATTGTCGGTATTCACCTTGAGAGGTGGCATGAGCCCCCTCTCATATTTCTATCTTACGATTCTCCTCTCTAGTTGCATGCGGTGGAGGGTTGCTTTTCCTTAACACGCGTACTTCCCACGCAGCGTCTCTCGTCACCCGGGTGGGCCGGTGACAGGCGGGCTCTGTGGAACTGGAGAGAGTTAAGCCGACGTGTGTGAGGCAGTCGAGTGAATGCTTTTCAGACGCCGACATTGTCAAGAGACACGCCCGCTGGGGTGTGAAGTAGCGGCTGGGCTAGAGGTTCCGTTACTTCAGAGAAACTTTGCGAAAACACTTTCTGGCGGGCTACCAGCGAGGCGTGGGAATGACTTGTGTACCCACGCAGTTGTGGCGGGAAAATTCCCGCACTTTCTGCAAAATCAGCACAGAAATTGGCGCCAAGAATCTCCATTGGTGGAATGGTAGTGCTCCGGCAATGGAGTGGAATTTCCGCCGGTTTTCGAGTTGCTGATTGGAACGTAACCACGGCCACTGTCGTGGGGGCGGGAATGTTCGGTGTTCGGCCTGTACGGGTGCTCTGGGTAGTCGGCAGTCGCCTTTCGGACGAGGACGTCGGAGCAACCAGCCCTCGCCTGCGGTACGCCAGATCGTGTTCTGGGAGATAAGAAGACTGTTGGTAATGTACGTCCGCAGCACCGGCAGATAGGGATTTTTCCTAGGTGATAATCAGAGCTCAGCAGAGCGCGCCTGTTCATCCTTTTCTAACTGTGTTCAGTTTCGAGTAACAGCAATTACTATTGGGTTAGCTGTGTGTCTCTCTTGAGATTTGAGTGGAAAGGAATTGGCTCCACATACCACTTCGTCTTAAACCTCAGGATCTAAGTTAGGGACAACTTCACCTTTATAGTGTTTGTATGAATCTCCAATTTTAGCCAATTTGATGATTTATAAATTTCCTGTGTTTCTTTTACTATTCTGGGTTTAAGCTTAATAAATCATATTGTTATTTTGAACAGAACTTTCATTCTGTTAATCGATAGAGCAACCCTATCATTCCTCACTATGCTAATGAAACCTTTGTTTATTTAACTTATGTATCAAATTAAATTATTGCAGGTGCCAAACTCTCTTCTACTCCACTAGCAGGGTTGATTAGAGTCAGTTCGCGTATTTTTTTTATCCTTGTGCAACAGCAAAAGTCGGAGTTAGAATAGGGGGGGCTTAGAGCATGATTTACACATGTGGATTCTAGTAGAATTTAGTGATAAATACACTACTAGCCCCGGCACCTCGCATAATATGGCGACCCTTGGCCTCGGATCTTTCCTGTGAATCTCTGATAAACAAACAGGATTCTTAGTAGGAACATTCAATTTTTTTTCTCTCTATTTTTTTTAATGATTAATACCCAAGTTTTTTTTGTTTTGGTAGTTCCGCGTTTAGTTTTAAGTAGCGGCGCATGACTACAGTTTTTGTTTTCAGTATATATATTTTTTGTTCATTGTTTTTTTTGTGTTTCGCTGATGTGGTGTCTGTACCGCATCGCACTTTGTCGGATTTGTGTGTGGTTTCTGTACCACATCATATTGTGTTTGTGATTACAGCGTTGGAACAGCGTTGTTGAAATTTTATGTTTATGTGTAAAAAATATATGGAGTAGATTAATTTTATTGTGCATTTTAGATGAATTTGTTTTTATGAATGATAACGAGAAGTAAGGCACGACTATTATCGGGCGAAGCTAAAACAAAAGAGGATAGCATAATGGATAAGGGGCAGTTTACTGACGGGAATAGGTTCGGAGATGAGATGGGCACATTTTTAGCAGGACAGGACGCCAGGGGCATTGATGAGGAAGGTGATTTGGACGCGATCTCAGAGCAGCGTTGCGGCCGTGATTATGATAGTGAAGTAGAGGATGAAACAGAGACAGGCACACAGGTCGAGACGGTAGCAGAAATTTATAATCAAACGAACGAGAGCAGACAGGGGCTAGCTCGGCCACGTCAGAGCTCTAGCGCCCAGGTGTCCAGAGTTACATCTCCCACGTTTGAAGAGGATCAAAAAGATGACGTAAACCCAATACTGAGCTTCCTACGATCCATGAAAGAAGAAGATGAGAAACAGCGTAAGAAGGACACTCAGACTATAATTTCGCATATAGGGGAAATTCGTGGGGAATTATTAACAATAAAGAAAGAATGTGGAGAAGCAAAACAAATGTCAATGGTAGCACAAAAAGTAGCAG
The DNA here is from genome assembly GCF_023898315.1 of Schistocerca nitens. NCBI lineage: Eukaryota > Metazoa > Arthropoda > Insecta > Orthoptera > Acrididae > Schistocerca > Schistocerca nitens. Next base: position 637,252,768 of record NC_064617.1, read on the forward strand.
GCCTAGCCAAAACTGCAGCAACAGGGGCAATGAAAATCGCAAGAGTAACTCTTAAACTCGCAGGGCGCTTGCGACGTGCGACACAAGTCCACTCGAAATCCCTAGCGGCCTTAAAGACTCAAGGTAATATTGCGGTTACGAACATCACGAAACGAATGAAAGAAGTAGAGAGTCGGATAGCAAAACTAGAGCGAAATGGGCACACGAGCACTGCGCGTTCGGATACCAATGATGGAGCACACAGGATTGTGTCTCCGAGGAAAAGCCCGCCGTGCTCTAGCCCAGTGACAGCGTGCGGAACAAACAATGCACACGCAGAAACAGCGAGTAATAGCTCCAATAATTGCAGCCCACTTAGAAGAGTGAATGCTGAATGCCACTTCCACTGTGATACAGACGTAGCACATCACAGTTATCAGCAAGATAGATCAGGACACTCCGCAGACGTGCAAGTATCGGAAACGTCTGACAACACCAGTGCGAGGATCGGACAGAATTTTGATCACAATCACTTCCTGTCGATACTCAAATTCCAGAAGTTCAAAGATAATGGAGGGTCGATGCATCCGAAGAGCTGGGTGATGCAATTTACTAATTCATTACCGTCGTCATGGCCAACCCAGGCCAAATTAGAATTCATGTGTGGACACATCGAAGGCCAAGCCGCGGAAAAGATGCGGGGCGTGGCAGCGACGTGTCGGACTTATCAGGAATTTGTTGGTGCATTCCTGCGGACCTACTGGTCAAAGGAAACGCAAGACAGGATTAAAGAGGAAATAATATTTTGTCCTGAACTGGAAGTGTCCGGGCATAAGAGCGCAACCAAATTTTTTGATGATTTACTCAAGAAGAATCAGTTTTTAGATAGTCCATACAGCAACGGAGAAATTATTAAATTTTGCTTTTCGAAATTGCCAGTTAGGTATCAACAGACACTTGTCGGGAAGTGTGGATCTGACATAGATGCATTCAAGAGTCTACTGCGCGAACTCGAAGTAGTCTTCGATAAACAAGACGCAAAGGACAGGAAGAAGGCGCAAAATAACAAATACCACGGGCCAGCAAGGGAAGACGACAACAGATCGCATAATCGCACTGGTCAGTTAGGAAACCAGGGTTACCGAGATCAAGGTTACGCTATTCAAGGTTATGGAAACCAGAGACACGGAAACCAGAACGTCAGGGAACAGGGTCAATCCAGACAAGCAATCTGGGACAGGAGGAATGACGAACGGCAAAGCGACCGTAATTGGAGGGAGCGAAATCAAGGACAACAGGAGAGCCAGGAGATTGAAATTAGACCTCCAAATCCTAATGCACGTCAGAGGAGGGGGAGTCTAAGAAGGGATTGACGCTAGTCCATAGGACTCCACCACTTCTCTCACATAAAGGAGTTCGTAGAATAGTAGTAGTGTAAGAAATGTACATAGTAGAATAGGCAAAGATATGAACCTTTTTTCGGGGAACAATAACCGTTGCATTAATAGATTAAGATTGCTAAAGTGTTAACACGCTGCGTTGTCTTGCATAAGAATTTACTGCTGCTATCCTCTTTTTGTTTATGTTTGCGATCTCCAATGTCGATGGAGTAGGAGACACTACCTTTTCATGAGCAATGTTTTTGTCCTTTCCTATCTGGTGTCCATGTTAAGGGATAAGGATGAGTGACGAGACGTCGCACAAACGGGCGCATACAAGAACGTGCTCTTAGAAGCGTTCTGAGAGGTCGTGATACGCTCCATAGCGGCCACAACCAGTTCGTGAGACGTTCATACCAATGCTTGCAGGCACGCGTCAGTGCACTGCACGATTGTGGTATATTGCGCGATTTCGAGGGTGAATATGGGCAGTATAGTTTTTGCAGAGCTGCGCCGGTATCGTTGTCTTGCAAGTCGGGGTGAACCTGTGAGCATTTGACTCTAATGGTGCCCTAGACGAGAGAAATGAGGGCATAAAAGCCTACCATGCTAATGTGCTGGTTGGGGATTTAGCGTGCTGCTCGTTTTTGTCACAGATGAATCACCAAGGAATTGTACTTGGATATTCGTGACATACTGTGTAGCTGGCGTGTGTTGGGTGTCTGAATCCTCAACAGGAACCAGTCCTGGCTTGGTCATATTACATTGCTTCTGGAAAGGTGTACTTCGATCGCGAAAACCGCTTCACATAGAGAAGGAAGTTGCAACTATAAATTTATTGTCGTGTATAGCCATGGCTAACCCAGTCTCCGGAGTTTCAGTGAGGCGTAATGAAAACTCGGAGGTCATGTCGTACGGCGCGCACATCACTGTCGTCAATAGCGGCGAGCAGCAAGACATCTCAGCGTAACAGGAACTATGTAAGGGTATTGTATAAGGTAAATAAAAAAAAAATAAATAAAAAAATAAATAAATAAATAAAATAAAATAAATAAATAAATAAATAAAAGGGAAAGTACGATACTAGGATAAGTTAAACTGTAGGATTTAACAATAACTAGATTAATATTGTGGGGGTTTTCTACCACAAGTGTGGCGCGCGCCTGTTGAGTTGCTATTTTTCAGGTCACCAAACCACAGACCCGAGATGGAGGGACGACGGGCGAGCGAAAGTAGCGTAGTTGCATGTTCTTTATAGCACAGTAAAACTTAGACCTGCATAACAACATAATTTAATTAAAAGACGTAGAATGTAGATCGTTGGGATATGGTAGTTAATTCTTGAAGCATGTCTACTGTCGATCTATATAATTAATAGTACTATTAGTGCGGGCCCGCACATTTAGTTGTTCATCCATTACAAAGCATCAGTTATCACACACCATGTACTTACTGAGATCGGTCTCTACACGTATATCAAAATAAATTATTTCCATGTCTAGATTAGATGTTATAATGATTGCCATAGATTAATAACTATAAAAGTAAAATAAGAGTGTCTGAAATGACAGACCATCAATGTTTCATTAGGTAAATTTATTATAACATAGAAGGTCATGGGAAAAAGTTAGGCATAAGACTTTTGTAAGAATTGTACAGATGACGAGGAACGTGGCAATGCAGAGGCCAGCCAGCGCAAAAACAAGAGGTCTTCGGCTACCTGCTAGAGGGCGAGCGTCCCGTCCTACACGCTGACAGTCACCCGGCTGCCTACCTGAGGGATTACACGGGACCCTTGCCCCGCCACAAGCGAAAGTGGGGCTGGCCGTTGACCCTGACACGCGACAGCCTGCTAGCTCTCCGGACGCGGCAGCCGCTTGGAGGGATTCCCTGCGGCAGACCACGTTGTCGTGAGTACACGAAGAACATCACATATCGTGTCAGAACCTGCGCCTCATGTGCCTCAGGACAGAAAGGGACGCTCTATACTCACCTGTTTGGGTTTTTACAACTCACTAGCATTGGCCGATCTGCATACACAAAGCAGTATCGTGCCACACTAACAAATGTATGGTCTCATGTCTTACTTCTCCTCTCTATTAGAGAGCAGTTTTTAACAATAGTCGCTCCTAGTTCGATCCTGTATGGATGACCTCACACACTTGTGGAGTCACTCCACGTGCCATCATCCCTCGTCGAACTGCAATATTGGGAAACATAAAGTTCTGTCCAGCGAGAGAAGAGACCTAGACTAGTGATGTATCCCAATGAGTAGACCTCAGAGACAATTAATCGACGTGAGGAGAGCCTATCACTGTGTCTTCCTACCATACGGCCGTGATCATATGCGTGGGTCTGACTACAATCTCAACAGCGTACTGCAGACACTCCAGAACTCCCTATTGCTGTTGCCACAACGTAGCAACTACAACCGACGTTTAGCCTTATGTGATGTCAGTACAGTGGAATCAGTGAAGTGCCACGGATATTTCTAACAATGTGATTTAGTGCCTCATTCTCAGCACAGTCGTGAACTTTGTGCAATGTGCACGCACAATTTGATGCCCCATGAACCTTGTTTTTTTTGTTTTTCTTAAATTTCTTTCTCTTATGTTGTTTCTGTAATGTATGTTATACCTTTTATGCGTTTGTGTTTTACACTGTAATTCTTATTACAGATTACTCTATTGTTCTCCACATCATGTTTTTTTTGTATTTTGTGTTTATTGTTGTGTGTATGCTAACAGTGTGCCTGAAGTCCCCATAAACTGAAGCAGATACTACCACTGTCATTGTGAATGGACCATCAGTTCAGGGAACATTTTGTAAAGGTTATTCTTGCTGCAGGGAGACAGAATGAATCGGAGGTTGTAACTAGATTCTGAAAACTCACAAAGAGATTGTTAACTTAAATATTATCATGTGTGAGTGAGGTCAGGTTAGTTTAATGATTAAAATTGTTGTAACATCTTGGGCATTTAATTGCGGAGCACTCCAACTCTGATTGTAAAGAATAAACTGCTCCATATTTGGCTCAGATGCCCGGGCCATGTTTAGAGCGTGAATGTCTGCGTGAATCGGTGTTTGGAAGGGGCTCCCTGGGTATGGATGTGTGATGTGAGTGTTAGTGTTCCATATTAAGAAGGTGAAGTTGGCTACATCATAAATAATCCTCCCTCTATGAGTTGCATTTTTCAGTTGCAATGATCTTTTTTATAGAGTGCGGTATGTGGAGTTACTTTGTAAGATTGTTCTTGGGCGATTGACTCACTACCTTGCTCCTAAGTGAGCCAACCGCTCACCAATTACAATCTAAAATGGCGTAGGGGCAATGAGAGGTGGCATGAGCCCCCTCTCATATTTCTATCTTACGATTCTCCTCTCTAGTTGCATGCGGTGGAGGGTTGCTTTTCCTTAACACGCGTACTTCCCACGCAGCGTCTCTCGTCACCCGGGTGGGCCGGTGACAGGCGGGCTCTGTGGAACTGGAGAGAGTTAAGCCGACGTGTGTGAGGCAGTCGAGTGAATGCTTTTCAGACGCCGACATTGTCAAGAGACACGCCCGCTGGGGTGTGAAGTAGCGGCTGGGCTAGAGGTTCCGTTACTTCAGAGAAACTTTGCGAGAACACTTTCTGGCGGGCTACCAGCGAGGCGTGGGAATGACTTGTGTACCCACGCAGTTGTGGCGGGAAAATTCCCGCACTTTCTGCAAAATCAGCACAGAAATTGGCGCCAAGAATCTCCATTGGTGGAATGGTAGTGCTCCGGCAATGGAGTGGAATTTCCGCCGGTTTTCGAGTTGCTGATTGGAACGTAACCACGGCCACTGTCGTGGGGGCGGGAATGTTCGGTGTTCGGCCTGTACGGGTGCTCTGGGTAGTCGGCAGTCGCCTTTCGGACGAGGACGTCGGAGCAACCAGCCCTCGCCTGCGGTACGCCAGATCGTGTTCTGGGAGATAAGAAGACTGTTGGTAATGTACGTCCGCAGCACCGGCAGATAGGGATTTTTCCTAGGTGATAATCAGAGCTCAGCAGAGCGCGCCTGTTCATCCTTTTCTAACTGTGTTCAGTTTCGAGTAACAGCAATTACTATTGGGTTAGCTGTGTGTCTCTCTTGAGATTTGAGTGGAAAGGAATTGGCTCCACATACCACTTCGTCTTAAACCTCAGGATCTAAGTTAGGGACAACTTCACCTTTATAGTGTTTGTATGAATCTCCAATTTTAGCCAATTTGATGATTTATAAATTTCCTGTGTTTCTTTTACTATTCTGGGTTTAAGCTTAATAAATCATATTGTTATTTTGAACAGAACTTTCATTCTGTTAATCGATAGAGCAACCCTATCATTCCTCACTATGCTAATGAAACCTTTGTTTATTTAACTTATGTATCAAATTAAATTATTGCAGGTGCCAAACTCTCTTCTACTCCACTAGCAGGGTTGATTAGAGTCAGTTCGCGTATTTTTTTTATCCTTGTGCAACAGCAAAAGTCGGAGTTAGAATAGGGGGGGCTTAGAGCATGATTTACACATGTGGATTCTAGTAGAATTTAGTGATAAATACACTACTAGCCCCGGCACCTCGCAACCTGTCCATCGTTAGTCCCACGGTGTATGTTAAGATGGTAAATGACGCGGCGTGTGAGAGAATTCTACAGGCGACAAAAGCTGGTCTCCGATTTTGCCATAGTGACGGGAATGTCGGCACGGTAACTGTAGAACATGCTGGTCTGGGTGTACGGACAATACGTGTTTTTGAGCTGCCATTTGAGCTCCCGGCTGACGAAGTTATCGAGGCTTTTAAGCCATACGGCACGGTACATGGTCACACAGCAGAACGCTGGACACAATTCGCCACGTACCCCGTTCTTAACGGAGTGCGACAGATCACTATTGATCTTCAGAAGCATGTACCGTCCTATCTGACAATTGGTGGTTGTCGGGCGGTGGTGATTTACGATGGTCAACCACGTACATGTTCTGGCTGTGGCCAGGAGGGACACCTCAGGTCGAACTGTATGCAACGGCGGATTACGCAACTGCCTTCAGATGTCCGGGAGCCTCGCCGGCGATGACCGTACTACCGATCACCTATGCCAAAGCCCTCACTGCGTCCGCTGATGACCGAAAGGACACAGCCTCGGTGGAAGATCAAGATGGCACTCTCCGAAACCTTGTAGCAGACGTCGGGATGACAGAGGATGCTGCTCCATCGAGCATACAATCTACGGCGACAACATCAGATGAGACCGAACTCCCACCAAGCACACCGATAGTACACGCAGCAGTTCCAGCCACTACGGATGCTGTTCCGTCTGGAACGCACTCTGTGACGACAACATCAGTTTCGACCGAACTCCCGCCAAGTACAACGATGGGACTCGAAAAACTTCCAGTTCCTATGGATGCTTTTCTGTCGGGCAGCCGTGATTCCCTACAATCTGAGGACACGGAAGGAAGATCACGCAAACAACGTTCCCCGAAAAGGAGGAAACGGCGTCGTCGCACGACATCTCCTAGGGATGACTCCCCTTGCCCCGACGACGATGTGCCTGTGGACCAAGACGACACAACAGCCTCTACGAAACAGGATGAGGCAATGGAAACTGTTCGATCAGACCCGCAGCGGTCTGTCATATTGACGGTACCGGGACGTGGTGATGCTGAAGAGGACTCACAACCAGTTGGCTCTCCAGACGCAGATGCTGTGGCTATGGACAAAAATATATCACTGCCTGCAAAGATGTGGTATGACGATATAGAGGAGGCGCCGGACGTCATACAGAGGCAGCCGGCACTCACGAAGACGGCCTAATAATTGCTGAAGGTGAAGGGAGAGGGGCGAGAGAACGTCTTCTAACTCAGCCCCCAGCGCCGATGCAGGGAGATGTTGTTGCGCCGCGACAGAGTGGGATTCAACGCCATGCGAACCGTATTGCGACATTAAATATAAATGACATGCGTTCACCGGCCAAAATACACCTACTGAAGGAAACGATTTGGGCATCTGATGTGGATATTGCTTTGCTGCAGGAAGTCCACATAGCTGCACTCCCATACATCGCAGGCTACCAATCCTATCCGTCACATGGAGATCACAATGGGAGTGGGGTGGCAGTTTACGTGCGAGATGGCTTCCCAGTGGAAAACGTGTGTTACCTTCCGTCGGCCAGGGGAATGGCTTTCACGACGTTTGGGACACGCATCATCAATCTTTATGCACCGTCGGGAAACAATCGGCGGCGGGAAAGGGCGCGATTTTATGCAGAAGACATTGCCCCACTTTTCCATGGACGTTATGAACGTGTAATAATTGGTGGAGATTTCAACATGGAGATGCACCGGGATACACCTTTGTGACAAGTCATTCGGCGAGCAGGTTAGATCGCATTTATATCTCACGGGCTCATGCAACTGATGTCCAGGACGCGGAACGCTGGCCATTGGCATTTTCCGATCACAGCGCTTACATCTGTACGGTGCTTCTTCCCCGTAGAGAGGTGTGGAACAGTAAGGCCCCGTGGAAATTAAACATTCAACATCTACATGATCCTGAATGCCGTCAACGGATCCTTGAGACATGGACGATGTGCGAGCGAAGGGTTGGAAGGTATGCGACGAAGCTTGATTGGTGGCTGACTTGTACTAAACCGGCGCTTCGCCGTACGTTGATCTCATATAGCAGGGAGATGGCAGAATGGCGCCGCCGTACGACTGACTTTTATTTTGCAGCGCTGCGCGACCTGGACGATGTTCCGCCGGGACAGGACGTTTGGATCGAACGCAAAAGGATAAAAGCTAAACTAGTGGCTTTAGCTCGGAAACATCTTCAGGGAACCATGGTGCGCGCCAGATGTCACGATACGATAATGCACGAGATTCCTTCCATGCACCACGACGCGTTTTGGTACGGGAATTAATTACCCGCGAAGACCGAAGAGTGACGCGTCAAGCGGACATTGTCTCTGCATTCGTCGACCATTATCAACACATCTATCGGGAAGAAGCAGCCCCTGTCGATGACCTCGAGCGTATAGCCACATACGTCTCCCGTACACTGACGGTGGAAGCCGCGGGAACCTTACTGGAAGCCATTAGCTGTGAGGAAGTACATGATGCGATCGCAAAGGGTGCGTTGAATAGGTCCCCAGGCATTGATGGACTTCCTGCTGAATTTTATCGAGAATTTCGCAACGAAATGGCACCGCGATGGACGGAAATGTACAACGAGATGTTAAATTCCGATGCGCCTATTCCACCGGCTTTTATGGAAGGCCTCTTGGTGCCAGTACATAAACCGAAGCCAGGAATTACGGTCACACATTATCGCCCATCACCCTGCTTAATGCCGACTATAAGATTTTTGCACGGTTGCTAGCGTCCCGATGTCGTATATTAATTCGTAGCGTTCTCTCTCCAGAACAGACGACACCGGGTGGATCGGTGAATGTGCAAACAGCTACTGGCGAATGCCGTGATGTGATAGCGCTGGCGGAGGAGTGCCGGCTTAAAGCGGCGGTGGTGGCGGTTGATTTTGACAGTGCTTTTGATAAGGTGCGCCACAACTATCTGTACGCTGTACTGGAACAAATGGGATTTCCAGACCGTTTTACTGGTCTCATTAGACGGATTTATGGGGGCGCACAATCCTTGGTACAGGTTAATGGGCGTATAGCAGGGCCCATTCAAATTCGACGATCCATTCGCCAGGGCTGCCCTCTTTCGATGCTGCTGTTCGCGATAGCGTTGGAACCATTGATTGGGAGGCTAACAAATTCTCTTTCTGGGATGGAACTGCGGGGCTACACCTTCAAATGTCGTGCCTATGCGGACGACCTCCTGCTGCTCGTTCGTTCTGAGAAAGAGGTGAAGACGGTCCTTGAACTGTTGTTGGACCACAGTGTGACGGCGGGTAGTGCAGTGAACATGAACAAATCGGCAGCAATGCCGGTTGGAAGGGGCCTTACGCCGGAAGAAATCAGTCCGTTTCCTTATGTGCAACGATTCCGCTATCTCGGCATAGACTTTACCTCATCTGTAAAACATACTGCGGCAGTTAACTACCGACGTATTTTACAGACAACACGTACCATGGTCCGACAACATCTCCTACGGCGCCTTGATCCTTTGCAGCTAGTCGAATATCTGAACACTTATGTGGTTTCTCGAATGGTGCATATTTTGCAGATCCTGCCCCTACCACTCACGCTCAGACGTCGACTTCAATCAGCACTAGGCTATTTTGTGATGATTGGGTCGCCCCTCAAGGTGCGATACGCAACGCTCACGCTCCCTACGGACAAAGGGGGACTCGGACTTACGAATGTTCACTGCCGAGCGACGGCGCTCCTTCTAGCCACGATGTACAAGCAGTGGCGTAGCGGGCGTGATTCCCTTACATCCCGCCTACTGGATCTCCTAGTTCCAGCGTCCCTCACACCTCCGGTGGCGGTGGGCAACATTACGCCACATTTTGCGGATGTATCAACATTTATCGTGGAACTTAGTTATATCAGAGACGAGCTTCCGCGCACGAGACCGCCATGTGCGAAGGATTTTTATGTTTGGCTGCTACGACGGATAAGTCGTAATGTCACTGAACTCAAACACCCCAAGTTGCATTGGCCGAAGATCTGGAGACATGTGCACCAAAAATTCCTTCCTACCTTCGTTCGGGCACTGTGGTTTTCTGTCACGTGTGGCAAGTTCAACACCAACCAACGACTCCATGCAATTGGACTAGTGGACACTCCACTATGCCCGAAATGTCGCCAAGTGGATGACGACCATCACCGTTTAACTTGTATCGCGGTGGAGGACGTATGGCTCCTAGGAAGACAGATGGTGGCTTGCTACCTCCGTGTGACCCCGCAACATATTACACCTGCTTCCTTCTTACATCCGGAAAGTGACTACTTTCCGGCGACTAAATCACAGTCGATCATCTGGGTCAAAGGTTGGACGATCGCGTACCTCTATGGGGATGCTGCCAAGTCGCGACTCGACTTTTGGTATTTCTTGCAGCAAGCCCACAATGAGGTTCATAGATGGTCACACTATCGGAAAACCTTTGCCAACTATCTTCAGGCAGTCTTCCTCGACCCCCCACGTAGTTGGGATGTGCCGGGTGCAGTCGGTGTGCACATTTGACAGCTGATGATGAACCTCACGCTTCTCTCACCGCTCCATATGTAATGCACATACTATACCATGAAATGATCTACATGTTCCTTTTAACAGAGTGGTCCTTATGGAAAATAAATAAATAAAAAACAACATCCCTGTATCCCTGTTCCTTTACATTTGTGATTTGTTTTACAATGATTTTTTTTTTGTTTTTGCAGAGGATGCATTTCATTTAGTGTTTGTGAACTGCCTAATTTTGTATCCAAATAAAAAAAAGGGCGCTAACGCGCTGCTTCCTGGGAAAAAAAACAAAAAAAAAAAGAGAGGTCCTTGGTTCAAGGCTACCTTCGAGTGAAAACTGTGTTTTGTCCTCCGAATAAAACCCGTGCACTGCTGGGGAGCGCCAAAGATGACCTCGGTTTGAGGAAGGCCGGCGTGTACCAGATTCCGTGTCAATGTGGCAAGTCGTATATTGGTCAGACGATGCGTACCGTCGAGGATCGATGCCGTGAACACCAGAGGCACACTCTACTGATGTATCCGAGCATGTCGGCGGTCGCTGAACATTGTTTGTCGGAAAATCACGCTATGGAGTATGACCGCACGAGGATTCTGGTACAGACGTCGAGATACTGGGACAGCGTTGTTAGAGAGGCCATCGAAATTCGCACCAATGACGACCTAATAAACCGTGACTGTGGCTATAATCTTAGCAAGGCTTGGGAACCAGCGATTGGGTTAATCAAGAGTAAATCGAGCAAACGTATAGTTGTGACGACCACGGCGGACAGAGCCATCACACCGACGTCATCTCAGACGCCGTCGCAATCTGTTCCACCGCGCGACCGAGGCGCGGGGCGCGGACGGCGGAGGGAGCGCGCCGCGGGCGGAGGGTATTTAAATCGGCCGCCGCCGCGACCGAACCCAGTTCCCTCTGAGCAGCCATAGCGTACGGATCTCCGTGCCGGCACGTTCGCTGGAGCTCAGTCCGTCAGTTCACCTGATGATGGCGACATGTATGATCGCCGAAATATTGTGCCCGTTGGACAATATAGACCGGCAGCACACCCGTGGATATTTTGATTATCAAATACGCCGGGAGAAACTCAAGAATCACAACTAATCAATTGTTTGGTCCAGTCGGAAAATAAATTAATTTGATCACAGACCAAAAACTCACAAAAATGCACACGTTGTGATGTCGCTCATAGGGGATACGATGTAAGCCGGCCGCGGTGGTCTAGCGGTTCTAGGCGCTCAGTCCGGAGCCGCGCGACTGCTGCGGTCGCAGGTTCGAATCCTGCCTCGGGCATGGATGTGTGTGATGCCCTTAGGTTAGTTAGGTTTAAGTAGTTCTAAGTTCTAGGGGACTGATGACCATAGATGTTAAGTCCCATAGTGCTCAGAGCCATTTAAACCATTTGATACGATGTAATTAATAGTATTCCCCGTGCACTGTTCACGACAATCAAACATTTAAAATAAAATAGCACATGCAAGACCGCTGTGCAGAAGATCAGCCCCCAGCAACACACCTGAAAATAAGACTTAATCTAAGGCATTTGTCTTGAAATAAACGGAAACTAATCACTGGACCTGTGCGTAAGGACACGCGTTGGATGTGCTAACAGGAAAGCTACGAGGTAAGTGGCTTAGGTGCAAAAACGTAACCTCGAAATACAACGGAAACACGCATCTGACTATCAGTAATTTACAGAACTCTGACTGTACACTAAGCACTGGCAATACCACATTTTCTTTCTTTTTTTTATTTAACGGCTTTTGTCAACACGTGGCCACCGCGCTGAATACGATTGGCGCACACATTATAAATTCGGGACATTATGACAACATACAATTCGAAGGAAAAGTCCACCAATCTTTTTCTTTTCACTATCTTATTTATTCCGATAAATTCTCTAACCTAAACACACAAATTCTACAACCTACAACAATAACACATGAGAAATTCGGCCCAGTGGGCATGGCTTTACATTGGTGAATCTCTATATTATGGTCTCGTAATTATTTAACGCTATAGTGCACTTTCTGGATAGGATGGTGGATCTTTTATTATTTCTCACACTTCGACTCTCACAATCATCATTACGAAACTTTCCTCCAGACCGAGCAGTACAGAAGGAACAAGCATAACCAATTAATCTTTTGAAACTACCTCGCTACTCTCCCATGCAAACCACACATACCCAAATTACATGACATACACCACACTACAACATGGAATACAAACACTAAATAGTCACAACACTATCACTTTCAGCTTTCCCACTTCAATTAGTATTTATCCCAGTTTCACACGACACTGCCCCACTTTTTAATTCTACTTTCCTACTATGAACTCTGGATTTATTTGCACGTCTTCCTGTGCAATGCAAGCCAAGTGGCGTTGCTGGATAGACGGCCGACTCACCTTGCTTCTCTCTCAGAGTTTGATTCTAGCGTCACACGGAATCATATCACGCAAAGTAATATTAAGAACATATTCATCACACACGCGAGTCCTCAACTGATACCATGGACGAGTACTTTTCTTTATCCTTTGTCTCATACACAGATTGAGACTCACACAGTACTCACCACGTGGAAGTACTCGTCTCTAATTTCAAGTCCTGCACACGCCATTTCTTAAATATTTCAACTTATGGTGCGAGGTGCCGGGGCTAGTAGTGTATTTATCACTAAATTCTACTAGAATCCACATGTGTAAATCATGCTCTAAGCCCCCCCTATTCTAACTCCGACTTTTGCTGTTGCACAAGGATAAAACAAATACGCGAACTGACTCTAATCAACCCTGCTAGTGGAGTAGAAGAGAGTTTGGCACCTGCAATAATTTAATTTGATAAATAAGTTAAATAAACAAAGGTTTCATTAGCATAGTGAGGAATGATAGGGTTGCTCTATTGATTAACAGAAAGAAAGTTCTGTCCAAAATAACAATATGATTTATTAAGATTAAACGCAGAATAGTAAAAGAGACACAGGAAATATAAAACATCAAATTGGCTAAAATTGGAGATTCATACAAACACAGTAAAGGTGAAGTTGTCCCTAACTTAGATCGTGAGGTTTAAGACGAAGTGGTATGTGGAGCCAATTCCTTTCCACTCAAATCTCAAGAGAGACACACAGCTAACCCAATAGTAATTGCTGCTACTCGAAACTGAACAAAGTTAGAAAAGGATGAACAGGCGCGCTCTGCTGAGCTCTGATTATCACCTAGGAAAATCCCTATCTGCCGGTGCTGCGGACGTACATTACCAACAGTCTTCTTATCTCCCAGAACACGATCTGGCGTACCGCAGGCGAGGGCTGGTTGCTCCGACGTCCTCGACCGAAAGGCGACTGCTGACTACCCAGAGCACCCGTACAGGCCGAACACACAACCTTCCCGCCCCCACGACAGTGGTCGTGGTTACGTTCCAATCAGCAACACGAAAACCGGCGGAAATTCCACTCCATTGCCGGAGCACTACCATTCCACCAATGGAGATTCTTGGCGCCAATTTCTGTGCTGATTTTGCAGAAAGTGCGGGAATTTTCCCGCCACAACTGCGTGGGTACACAAGTCATTCCCACGCCTCGCTGGTAGCCCGCCAGAAAGTGTTTTCGCAAAGTTTCTCTGAAGTAACGGAACCTCTAGCCCAGCCGCTACTTCACACCCCAGCGGGCGTGTCTCTTGACAATGTCGGCGTCTGAAAAGCATTCACTCGACTGCCTCACACACGTCGGCTTAACTCTCTCCAGTTCCACAGAGCCCGCCTGTCACCGGCCCACCCGGGTGACGAGAGACGCTGCGTGGGAAGTACGCGTGTTAAGGAAAAGCAACCCTCCACCGCATGCAACTAGAGAGGAGAATCGTAAGATAGAAATATGAGAGGGGGCTCATGCCACCTCTCAATGGTACACACGCTATTTCTTAAAAATTTCAACTTATTGTACACGGAAGTATTTCAACTTATAGCTACACGTGGTTTCATTGTGACAGTTGGTCTCTTCCGAAGATTACTACAATCCCATTAATATTACCTGCCTGACATTTAATTCTCCCCACAAAAGTTCCTGAAATAGAGAAATTATTATTTCAAACTACTCTTAAATATTCCACATGCATACCATGTCTCCACTCTTTTGTCATTACGGAGCACAACTAAAACAGGTCTTAACAGCACAAGATCCAGCGGCAGAGTGCTGAAACATGGCCGTTCCCTCCAGGTCATCTCGCACCTCTCTCAAGGTGGGGGAAGACCATGCTACCGTATTGGTCAGCCACATTTCAGGCGCTCAAAGCTCAGGTAAGTATCATCTCTTTGGTGCCACCAAAGGTGGCCAAAGGATCGTCTCAAAGATGATCATATATTCACATTCTCTATCTGCGGTTAGCAGACGACCATACATTCATTCATTTCACAGATCTCACCAAACTGGATGTAGGGATTTACTTTGTGGGAGTGCACATGTGATAAATTAAATAAATAAATTGTCATTCTTTCCCACACTGGTATCCGGCTTCGCTGTATTAATTGAAATTGAGTTATTTTACAAAAAAAAGTGTTGTTCTGACAAAAATAATGAAGTATGTTGTACCTATTTTCAATGTCAGGCGGTACTGTACCCTTTCAACATTAATTGGACACCAAAACAATATTTTGCCATCAGCTAAATGTCTGATACGTCCTGCTATGCAGGTCGTTTAGGAAGTTAGCGGTAGCTCGTGCTGGCCTCCTGGTAGCGGTAATACGACAGGGCCTGGTGTCGCAAACGGTCCACCTTACGCCTACCTCCTGTACCTACAAATCTTCCTCGTAAATCAGTCTATCTATTAGTGAAAAAGATATCAAAATCCTTATTGTAGTTCCTGATATTAGCCTTCAAAAACAGACTGACAAACGTAGCAGGGAATTTTAATTTAGGGGCAGCGTCTTTGAGTGCTGGGTCCCACATTCCAATCCAGCCACTGCTTAAATTTTGAAAAAAAAAAATCATCAGCAATGGCAGGCGAACACTTTAGACATAAGAAGTCACCCTCTTTTAGCCAATGGCCTTGGCAAAGAGGGCAGTAGAGCAGACTGACCTTCTGGGGGCCCATGGGGAAGGAGACTGCCCCTAAGAGGCAGAAGAATCAGCAATAATCAATGGTTTAAGGATGCACAAGGGAATGGAAACCAATGCACTGAAGACACATAATGTATATCCACGGGACGTGTGGTTTGTAATGTGAAAAATTGTCGTGACGATCTCTCTATTGTCAAACTATTCCGGATTAGACGTCATTCGGTTCTCTTGGGAAGTGGTGGGGGGCGTGGGGAGGCGGGGGGAACGCCAAGAGGAAGATGACTATCAGAAAAAGATTGAATAACCAGCGAAAATGTAACATTCTACAAGTTGGGATGTGGAATGTCACAATTTTGACTGTAGTAGAGAAGTCAGAAAACCTGAAAAGGGAAATGACAAGGTTCTATCAAGATACAGTGGGTCAGTGAAGTGAAATGGAAAGAAGACAAGGATTTCTGACAGATTTGTATAGAATAATATCAACAACAGCAGAATATGGTATAACGAGTGTATGAACTATGAACAGGAAGGTAGGGCAGAGAGTGAGTTACTGTGAACAGTTCAGTGAGAAGTCTGTTCTAATAAGAATTGACAGCAACTAACTCCTACAACAGTTCAGGTGTACATGCCGACGTTGTAAGCCGAAGATGAAGAGTATATGAGGATATTGAACATAAGGGGAGATGAAAATCTAATAGCCATTGGGGATTCGAATGCGATTGACAGTAGGAATAAAAGAGAAGAAAGGCTAACTGACTTCTGAAATGGATTTCAGTGGATAATAGCGAATACTTTGTTCAAAAATCGCAAGAGAAGGAGGAAAAACCCGGGGTCAAGGGAAGGTTTCAGCTGGATTACATCATGGTCAGACAGATTCCAAAATAAGTTATTGGATAGTAAGGAATTCCCAGCTGCGGATAGAGAATCAGATCACAATTTAGCAACGCTGAAGAGTTGACTGAAGTTTAACACAACTGCCAGAAGAATCAGTGTGGAATGAAATGGGATACAGACGTTCTGAGAAATTATGCGACCCGTTCAAAGCTCGCTAAGGATGCGGCTACTGCGATAAGGAATATCAGAATGGGTAGTCCAGTTAAAGATCAGTGGACATCTCTAAAAAGAGCATTAATAGATGTTGGAGAGACAACGTTTGTACAAGGAAGGTAACTGTGAAGAAACCATAGCTAACGGATGAAATATTTTAATTTATCGATTTGAAAACGAAGTACAAAAAATTTCAGGGAAAGTCAGGAATACAGCAGTATAAATCACTTAGGTATGAAATAAAAGCGAAATCGAGAAGACTGACACAGCGTGTAGAACAGTCAAAACAACCTTTGGTGAAATTAAAAACAAGTGTCGTAACATTAAGAGTGTAACGGGAATTCCATTGTTAAATGCATAAGAGAGCGCGGATAGGTGGAAAGAGTACACTGAAGGCCAGTATCAAGGGAAGGGCTTCTTTTATGACTTGATAGCAGAAGAAATTGGAGTCAATGCGGATGACATAGAGGATGCGGTATTACGGTCAGGAAAGTCATTAGGGGAAGTGGCAAGGAAACGGCTATTCAAGCTGATATCTGAAACCTATGACTCTAGCGACGTACTATGAGACTTCTGGAAAAATTTCATTCACACACATCCGAAGATAGTAAGGGCCAATTAGTGCAAAAACTATCGCACAGTTAGCCTAACAGCACATGCATCCAAGCTGCTGACAAGAATCAAGAATATTATAGAGAAGAGAGGAAAAGAAATTGAGGATCTGTCAGATGACGACCAATTTGGCATTAAGAAAGGTAAAGGCATGAGAGAGGCTATTCTCACGTGGCGTTAGTTAATGGACGCGAAACTGAAGAAAAAACGACACACGCTTATATGATTAGTCGACCTAGAAAAAACGTTTGACAATATAAAAAGAAGCAAGACAGGAACAATAATGTTGGAAAATCCAGAACGATAAGGTTGGATTAAAAAGGGTTGTAGTCTTTCACCTCCACTGTTCACTCTGTATGTCGAAGAAGTAATGACGGAAATAAAATAAAGGTTCAAGAATGGGATTAAAATCGAAAAGGGTATCAACAATATGTTGATGTCATTGCTATCCTGAGTCAAAGTGAAGAAGAATTACATGATCTGCTGAACAGAATGAACAATCAATGAGTACAGAATATGAAGACAGCAAATCGAAGAAAGACGAAACTAATAAGCAGTAGCAGAAATGAGAACAGCGAGAAACTTAACATCAATGTTGTTGGTTAAGAAGTAGATGAGATTAAGGAATTCTGCTACCTAGGCAGCAAAATAACCCACGACGGACGGAGAAAGGAGGACATCAGAAGTAGACTAGCACTGACCAAAAGGGCTTTCCGGGCCAAAGAAGTCTACTAGTATCAAACATAAGCCTTAATTTGGGGAAGAAGCTTCTGAAGATGTATGTTTCGAGCACAGCATTCTTAGTGAATTATGGACAGTCAGAAAACCGAGACAGAGGAGAATCGGTATTTTGGAGGTGGTGCTACAGAAGAATATTGAGAATTATGTGGACTGATAATATAAAAAATGAAGAGGTTCTCCGCAGTATCGACGAAGAAAGGAACATATGAAAGACACTGACAAGGGGAAGGGACAGGAAATGTGTCGTGGCACATGTTGTGACATCGGGGCATGACCTACATGGTGCTACAGGGAGCCATAGAGGATAAAAACTGTAGAAGAAGACAGAGATATACATATATCCAACAAAGAAGTGCAAGTGCAAGTCCGAGATAAAGAAGTGGGCGCAGAATAGGAATTCATGGCGGGTCGCAGCAAACCAGTCAGAAGGCTGATGAAAGGAAAAAGAAAAAAATGTTTCGTTGATTCCAAGGAGTTCTGTCATTCACTGCTAGGTTGTAATGGAATCTTCTTCACAGTTATGGAAGACTTTAATTCATGATAGTTCACCCAATTTGCACGATATTTTCATAAATTACGTAAAAAAACCTTCCTCTTCAATCATTCTATGTCTTAGTGAGAAACTTATCAAAATCTTCACAGTTTTTCGTAAGATTAACTTGAACAAACAGACAAACACAGTGGCGTGGGAAATTATATGTGTACATAATAATAGGAGAAGAAGATGAAGGTAGAAGACAGAAGGTACTAATATAAGCCTGCGCCAATAATGTAGAATCTCAAATCCACAACTCTCGTGTACATACTCATTCTGAGCTTGTCGATTCGATTGTCCAGGATTGTAAGTCGATGGATCCCTTTTATGTCTGACATGCTCTTAACTTTCTACATAAAAACAAAATCTTTAGGGTAGTAATTACTGTAGCAAAAGGTCTTTTAACGAGTCAGCGACCATGTTTGGCTGAATAATACAGTGGTTCTAGGCGCTTCAGTCCGCAACCGCACTGCTGCGATGGTCGTAGGTTCGAATCCTGCCTAGGGCATGGATGTGTGTGATGTCCTTAGGTTAGTTACGTTTAAGTAGTTCTAAGTCTAGGGGACTGATGACCTCAGATTGTAAGCAGGCTGTTTAGGTTTTTATGTTGGTAACGTCACGTAGCGCTCTGTATGAAAATCACTTCCTGTGCTGTATGCAGTCTGTGGCTGGTTTGCATTGTTGGAATTTGCTATTGTAGTGTTGGGCAGTTGGTTGTTAACAGCGCGTAGCGTTGCGCAGTTGGAGGTTAGCCGCCAGCATTGTTGGATGTGGGGAAAGAGATGGCGGAGTTTTGAGAACGGACGATCTGGACGTGTGTCCGCCAGAAAGAGTACATTTGTAAGACTGGATGTCATGAACTGATATATATATATATATATATATATATATATATATATATATATATATATATATATATATATATATATATATATATATATATATAATGACTTTTGAACATTATTAAGGTAAATACATTGTTTGTTCTCTATCAAAATCTTTCATTTGCTGACTATGCCTGTCAGTAGTTAGTGTCTTCAGTAATTAGAATCTTTTATTTAGCTGGCAGTAGTGGCGCTCGCTGTATTGCAGTAGTTCGAGTAACGAAGATTTTTGTGAGGTAAGTTATTCATGAAAGGTATAGGTTATTGTTAGTAAGGCCATTCTTTTGTAGGGATTTTTGAAAGTCAGATTGCGCTGCGCTAAAAATATTGTGTGTCAGTTTAGTGTTGATCAGAATAAGTAAAGAGAGTAATGTCTGAGTACGTTCAGTTTTGCTCAGCTGTTTGAAAATCAAATAATGTAAGAGGTTCATCAGCACAGTAATTCACTAATTTTTCTAAGGGGACGTTTCAAGATGTTTAGTCCCATAGTTCTCAGAGCTATTTGAATCATTTTCAATAACACGGTCTCTTCTTGGTCATTATCGAGAGAGATGAGAGAGATAAGAGAGAGAGCTCCTGATTGTGTGACTCGCATTAACAGGTTCTCCGTATTTACTTTGAATAATGTTTGTTTATTATTGTTCACTATGTGTGGTGTCGGTTGAAGCTGTTAAGCGTACCCCTAAGATGTTTTAAGTCCGATCCCGGGTGACATAGATCGAAGCAAAGTTCCCCTAAGATCATGCAAATTTAAGAAAAGTAATGTCGCGCAACTGAAAACAGTGAAGGAAACCTACTAAGAACGGCCCAATTAAGGATGAAAGTATAGGCACCATACATCTCAGGAATTTATTAATCAAAAGGCTCATCCAACTACAAGGGAAACTATCAGACACTGTAACAATTTCGTTTATTACCATAAGGCATTAGACAATGAGTTACCCACAGAATTAATCAAGTAAACATTTAGTAAGTGGACAATAGGTTGTGATTATGAAATGTAGCTTTGGCACAGGTGGGTGGACACATCAGAAATAGAGTGAAAATATTTTATGTAAACAGCAAATGAAGGAAAAATGGTTAGTTATTTAAAGAACGAACCCTGAAAAGCAAGTAGTAACACCAACAGTTTCGTCAAAGTACATGGTGGTAGCAAGTAGCTGTCCACGAACGTTAAAACTGTCCATATCAATCCTAATTTAAATTAACTAACCTTGCAGCGATCTGGTTCGGTGACTGTGTAGCCAGCCCATGCTTACCACTGTTAAACAGTGTATGGAGAAGGGTAACAGCAGAGGTTGGATACTCTGAGCCCAGCATTCACTTACTATCAAATCGCACCCCAATGCCAATGGAACAGATACAAATGATTAGAATCGACCAGATAAATGTGACGCACAGTGCAATGATGAGTAGTAGGGTAAACTTTGTATGAGCACATTTTGTCAGTGCAGTTTGCCTACATTAGGGGCAGGTATGCACTCAGGGCAAACCTATTATTCTCCTTTGATTGATAGGTACTTAACCTATTGTTCTCCTTTGATTAACAGGTCCTTAACTTATTGTTTTGTTAAGTGCTGTTCCATGTCACCCCCATTTCCTTTTGATGGACAGGCACTTAACTTATTGTCTCCCCCACTCCCCCTCCCCAACACGCTCACCCCTCGCTGCTACAGGTACACTTTCAGATCTGAGTTATTGAAATAGGCCCCCCTCTCACTCTTATCAGTTTGATTGACTACTTAATTAAATTGATCAATTAATTAACCTCTCTGGTGGAAAAGTGCTATGCCCCCTGCCACACCCCCTGGCAGCAAGTTCAGATTCCATCAGGCGAATGCAACCTCTACAAACCTAAGAACATGGTGGGAAGATAGCTCACTTGTTCTACCTCCACTAACCTAAGTCATCCGACTGCAACCTTTTCCTAGGAACTGGTGAGAAGCTTGAATTTTGGAGGGAAGATAGGTCAATTCGTCTATCTCTACAAACCTAAGAAAATGGCAGGAAGATAGATCAATTGGGCTACCTCCACTAACCTAAGTCATCGGACTGCCACCTCTTCCTAGGAACTGGCGGGAAATCAGAATTTTGGAGGGAAGATTGGTCAATCAGGCTATATCGACTAACCTAAGGAAATGGTGGGAAAGAAAGGGCAGTTGGGCTACCTCCACTAACCTAAATCATCTGACCACCACCTCTTCCTAGGAACTGGTGGGAAGTTTGAATTTTGGTGGTAAAGAAAAGTCACTTGCACTGTCTCTACTAACCTCAGAAAATGGCAGGAAAGAAAGGGCACTTGAGCCATCTCTACTAACATAAGTCATCCAACCGCCACCTCTTCCTAGGAAATGGTGGGAAGAGGACTCGAACTGTGCTGGACATAAGTCTTTATTATTTTCCATGCACTATTTAGTTAAACAATTAGTAGCACTACCACCATCCACTGTAGTAGCCATGGGGTCTGGAGTCCAACTGACCTAGTAAACAGTACTGCCACCACAGGACACTGTTGTCCATTCTGTGATGTAATCCAATATAGTGGGGAAAATGACGGGAAACAGTGAGGACGCTATGGGCTCCAGAGTCCAACTGACCTAATACACAGTACTGCCACCAGAGGGTGCTGTCGTCCGTTCTGTGATGTAATCCAAGATGGTGGTCTGATGGTGGAGAGGAAGGGTCTCATAACAGAAATCCAAGGGTATACTGTTTATTTATAAAAAATAAGTTTGTGTGGGTTGTATTACTCTTGCTCATCATTCTCTGCTGTTTGGATACATGTAGGTCCTATACGAAGTAATTACATGGAGCAAACATGTTGCATAACCTAATATACGGCACTGTACTCTGGGTGTATTAACCTAATGTTTGGCCCTTTGTCAGCACTTGATCTATTGTTCTGATAAGTGGTCTTCCATGTCACCTCCATTTCCCTAAACTATTCTACCGCCTTTGGTAACAAATTCAGTAATTACCATTAATGGCCATTAAAATTGCTACACCATGAAGATGACGTGATACAGACGTGAAATTTAACCGACAGAAAGAAGATGCTGTGATATGCAAAAGATTAGCTCTTCAGAGCATTCACACAAAGTTGGCGTCGGTGGCGACACCTACAACGTGCTGATATGAGGAAAGTTTCCAACCGATTTCTCATACTCAAACAGCAGTTGATCGGCGTTGCCTGGTGAAACGTTGTTGTGATGCCTTGTGTAAGGAGGACAAATGCGTACCATCACGTTTCCGACTTTGATAAAGGTCGGATTGTAGCCTCTCGCGATTACGGTTTATCGTATAGCGACACCTACAACGTGCTGACATGAGGAAAGTTTCCAACCGATTTTTCATACACAAACAGCAGTTGACCGGCGTTTCCTGGTGAAACGTTGTTGTGATGCCTTGTGTAAGGAGGAGAAATGCGTACCATCACGTTTCCGACTTTGATAAAGGTCGGATTGTAGCCTATCGCGATTACGGTTTATCGTATAGCGACGTTGCTGCTCGCATTGGTTGAGATCTAATGACTGTTAGCAGAATATGGAATAAGTGGGTTCAGGAGGGTAATACAGAACGCTGTGCTGAATCCCAATGGCCTCATATCACAAGCAGTCGAGATGACAGCCATGTTATCCGCATGGCTGTAACGGATCGTGCAGCCATGTCTCGATCCCTGAGTCAACAGATGGGGACGTTTGCAAGACAACAAACATCTGCACAAACAGTACGAAGACTCTTGCAGCAGCATGGACTATCTGCTCGGAGACCATGGCTGCAGTTACCCTTGACACTGCATCACAGACAGGAGTGCCTGCGATGGTGTACTCAACGATGAACCTGGGTGCACAAATGGCAAAATGTCATTTTTTCGAATGAATCCAAGTTCTGTTTACAGCATCATGAAGGTCGCATCTGTGTTTGGCGACATCGCAGTAAACGCACATTGAAAGCGTGTATTCGTCATCACCATACTGGCGTATCACGCGGCATGATGGTATGGGGTGCCATTGGTTACACGTCTCCATCACCCCTTGTTTGCATTGACAGCACTTTGAATAGTGGACGTTACTTTTCAGTTGTGTTACGATCCGTGGCTCTACCCTTCCTGCAAAACGCTACACTTCAGCAGGATAATGCACGACAACATGTTGCAGGTCGGGTATGGGCCTTTCTGGATACAGGAAATGTTTGACTGCTGCCCTGGCCAGCACGTTCTCCACATTTCTCACCCATTGAAAACGGCTGGTCAATGGTGGCCGAGCAACTGGCTCGTCACAATACGCCGGTCACTACTCTTAATGAGCTGTGGTATCGTGTTGAAGCTGCATGGACAGCTGTACCTGTACACGCCATCCAAGCTCTGTTTGACTCAATGCCCAGGCGTAGCAAGACGATTATTACGGCCAGAGGTGGTTGTTGTGGGTACTGATTTCTCAGGATCTATGCACCCAAATTGCGTGAAAATGTAATCACATGTCAGTTCTAGTATAATATATTTGTCCAGTGAATACCCGTTTATCATCTGCATTTCTTCTTGGTGTAGCAATTTTAATGGCCAATAGTGTAGTTTCATCCTCCCACCATTCTCTGGTACACTTTTCGAATTTCACATGCTTTTGTACGCCATTTCTGGCGCATTCTTCTTTGTCACCCTCCCCCTTAAACTATTGTAGTGCGTATTACATAGAAATTATGCAAATTAACCTATTGCTCTGCACTCAACCTGCTGTTATGCTCCATGTCACCCACTCATGCAAACTCTTCTCTTAACTATTGTACCGCTAACACCATGTTGATATAAAAAAATTATACAAATTAATTAAATTGATATTCTTCACGTTTATGGGGTAGTTTTTCTTATCACAGGATCCTATTGGTCAGTGAAATCGATGGAATACAGTATAAACAATATATCCCTAGTAAAAAACACATCCCCCCCTCCCACTTGATGCCCGACGCCGACACAGTGGCGGCTGAGTGACGGCATCCTTGCCAGAGATGGATGATCTGCTTGAACTTGTCTTTGAACACTTACTTTCTCAGAACTTTCCTTTCATACTTTACCTCCATTCTTGTTTGAATCAGTTCATAGACACTCCTATGTACCGGCACAAAGGATGTCTTGTGAATCACTAGAGCATTATGACTGTATTTTGTACAGATCGCCAAATTGCACCGACAATTAAGCCATGCAAAGTGCCCCAACGTATCGTCAGATACGG
Organism: Schistocerca nitens; assembly: GCF_023898315.1. Classification (NCBI taxonomy): domain Eukaryota; kingdom Metazoa; phylum Arthropoda; class Insecta; order Orthoptera; family Acrididae; genus Schistocerca; species Schistocerca nitens. The sequence continues at coordinate 637,277,375 of NC_064617.1, forward strand.
ACAGACTCTTACTCAATTACACTGCTCTCCCACTGATGACAGGAGATTGAATATTAGAGCGCGAAACCGATCTCCAACCGTGTCACTGTAGTAACCATACAATTCATATCCTGCGCCATACAAAATCATCCCTTTTACATCATTCATACATACACTCCTGGAAATGGAAAAAAGAACACATTGAAACCGGTGTGTCAGACCCACCATACTTGCTCCGGACACTGCGAGAGGGCTGTACAAGCAATGATCACATGCACGGCACAGCGGACACACCAGGAACCGCGGTGTTGGCCGTCGAATGGCGCTAGCTGCGCAGCATTTGTGCACCGCCGCCGTCAGTGTCAGCCAGTTTGCCGTGGCATACGGAGCTCCATCGCCGTCTTTAACACTGGTAGCATGCCGCGACAGCGTGGACGTGAACCGTATGTGCAGTTGACGGACTTTGAGCGAGGGCGTATAGTGGGCATGCGGGAGGCCGGGTGGACGTACCGCCGAATTGCTCAACACGTGGGGCGTGAGGTCTCCACAGTACATTGATGTTGTCGCCAGTGGTCGGCGGAAGGTGCACGTGCCCGTCGACCTGGGACCGGACCGCAGCGACGCACGGATGCACGCCAAGACCGTAGGATCCTATGCAGTGCCGTAGGGGACTGCACCGCCACTTCCCAGCAAATTAGGGACACTGTTGCTCCTGGGGTATCGGCGAGGACCATTCGCAACCGTCTCCATGAAGCTGGGCTACGGTCCCGCACACCGTTAGGCCGTCTTCCGCTCACGCCCCAACATCGTGCAGCCCGCCTCCAGTGGTGTCGCGACAGGCGTGAATGGAGGGACGAATGGAGACGTGTCGTCTTCAGCGATGAGAGTCGCTTCTGCCTTGGTGCCAATGATGGTCGTATGCGTGTTTGGCGCCGTGCAGGTGAGCGCCACAATCAGGACTGCATACGACCGAGGCACACAGGGCCAACACCCGGCATCATGGTGTGGGGAGCGATCTCCTACACTGGCCGTACACCACTGGTGATCGTCGAGGGGACACTGAATAGTATCCAAACCGTCATCGAACCCATCGTTCTACCATTCCTAGACCGGCAAGGGACCTTGCTGTTCCAACAGGACAATGCACGTCCGCATGTATCCTGTGCCACCCAACGTGCTCTAGAAGGTGTAAGTCAACTACCCTGGCCAGCAAGATCTCCGGATCTGTCCCCCATTGAGCATGTTTGGGACTGGATGAAGCGTCGTCTCACGCGGTCTGCACGTCCAGCACGAACGCTGGTCCAACTGAGGCGCCAGGTGGAAATGGCATGGCAAGCCGTTCCACAGGACTACATCCAGCATCTCTACGATAGTCTCCATGGGAGAATAGCAGCCTGCATTGCTGCGAAAGGTAGATATACACTGTACTAGTGCCGACATTGTGCATACTCTGTTGCCTGTGTCTATGTGCCTGTGGTTCTGTCAGTGTGATCATGTGATGTATCTGACCCCAGGAGTGTGTCAATAAAGTTTCCCCTTCCTGGACAATGAATTCACGGTGTTCTTATTTCAATTTCCAGGAGTGTATACTGCGAAGACAGAAAGCACCGTATACACTCCTCACAGCACTAGATATGTCCGGGGGGGGGGGGGGGGGGTCGGTGGTCATCCACCTCCGACGGGTGACCAGAGCGCCCGCAGTGGACCATAGTCACTCTCAGAACTGTTCCACAAATTTGGGCTCATTTCCATACAGCACCAACTTGTACTGTGCTGGTCCATACCTGTTTGCTTGCTCGCTTTTCTACACCCATCTCCAGACTCTGGGATTACTAGAACACACATATTCTCACATGGTTTGCCATAATATTATACCATTTTAGCGGTACTTCTCGATATCAAGCACATGGCAGCATCCTACCGATCGCTCACGCAACATAGGTAATTCCGAAGATGTAGACTGGAAATTCTTTCTCTACAAACCCGAAAATTTAGCCCTTATCCCGTCTGCGAAGACCTTTCTCGCGAGAACTCAAAACAAATAGGGGAAACTGATATTTCCACAGATGAAACCGGTGTCCATGATGCAATAGATTCCAAATCATCCCTATAATTTACAAAGTCAACTAATGTGTTACTAATGCCTAGAGAACCAGCAAACGTGTCTTTCACCTGCTACACTCCTCGAAATGGAAAAAAGAACACATTGACACCGGTGTGTCAGACCCACCATACTTGCTCCGGACACTGCGAGAGGGCTGTACAAGCAATGATCACACGCACGGCACAGCGGACACACCAGGAACCGCGGTGTTGGCCGTCGAATGGCGCTAGCTGCGCATCATTTGTGCACCGCCGCCGTCAGTGTCAGCCAGTTTGCCGTGGCATACGGAGCTCCATCGCCGTCTTTAACACTGGTAGCATGCCGCGACAGCGTGGACGTGAACCGTATGTGCAGTTGACGGACTTTGAGCGAGGGCGTATAGTGGGCATGCGGGAGGCCGGGTGGACGTACCGCCGAATTGCTCAACACGTGGGGCGTGAGGTCTCCACAGTACATCGATGTTGTCGCCAGTGGTCGGCGGAAGGTGCACGTGCCCGTCGACCTGGGACCGGACCGCAGCGACGCACGGATGCACGCCAAGACCGTAGGATCCTACACAGTGCCGTAGGGGACCGTACCGCCACTTCCCAGCAAATTAGGGACACTGTTGCCCCTGGGGTATCGGCGAGGACCATTCGCAACCGTCTCCATGAAGCTGGGCTACGGTCCCGCACACCGTTAGGCCGTCTTCCGCTCACGCCCCAACATCGTGCAGCCCGCCTCCAGTGGTGTCGCGACAGGCGTGAATGGAGGGACGAATGGAGACGTGTCGTCTTCAGCGATGAGAGTCGCTTCTGCCTTGGTGCCAATGATGGTCGTATGCGTGTTTGGCGCCGTGCAGGTGAGCGCCACAATCAGGACTGCATACGACCGAGGCACACAGGGCCAACACCCGGCATCATGGTGTGGGGAGCGATCTCCTACACTGGCCGTACACCACTGGTGATCGTCGAGGGGACACTGAATAGTGCACGGTACATCCAAACCGTCATCGAACCCATCGTTCTACCATTCCTAGACCGGCAAGGGAACTTGCTGTTCCAACAGGACAATGCACGTCCGCATGTATCCCGTGCCACCCAACGTGCTCTAGAAGGTGTAAGTCAACTACCCTGGCCAGCAAGATCTCCGGATCTGTCCCCCATTGAGCATGTTTGGGACTGGATGAAGCGTCGTCTCACGCGGTCTGCACGTCCAGCACGAACGCTGGTCCAACTGAGGCGCCAGGTGGAAATGGCATGGCAAGCCGTTCCACAGGACTACATCCAGCATCTCTACGATCGTCTCCATGGGAGAATAGCAGCCTGCATTGCTGCGAAAGGTGGATATACACTGTACTAGTGCCGGCATTGTGCATGCTCTGTTGCCTGTGTCTATGTGCCTGTGGTTCTGTCAGTGTGATCATGTGATGTATCTGACCCCAGGAATGTGTCAATAAAGTTTCCCCTTCCTGGGACAATGAATTCACGGTGTTCTTATTTCAATTTCCAAGAGTGTAGATGCACGCACCACAATCCATGTTCCCTCAACTAAATAAAGGCGCGAAATGTGCAGAAGCAGTCAGCTGAACAAATTTTCACGCGATCACGAAAGGTGCCCCTCACATTTTCTCTATTCTGCCGTCTAGCGGACGATAAAGTTAACTCATCTACATTCCTGCATTCCAACAGACCTTTGCATTCGGATGGCTCCTGCCATTAACGGGAAACGTTAAAGCCCGCATAGACAGAATTATCCTACAAAATCGTTCACATATACATTTTATCCCTGTACTTACAACTACATGTTACCATTACGGTCTCAGTTGAATGACACTCGACAATGAGCGAAGCATCGGAAATTCACCCTGCTGACACCTGTGGCTCTAGAAATAGAAATATCGGGACCCATTCTCATGTCTTGTACTCTTCCCTTGCTATCACAGTACTTCACGTTAAATCCATACCTTCCTTTCAAGTGGACATTGTCATTTCCTTTGCACATATCGGAACACAAACACATACGCTATAAGCCTGATACTCAAATGCGAACCTATCATGCACCCCCTGCTACTAAGTATTATACTTCGTCAATAACTGATCGCTGGCGATACGAGATAATACTAAGAGAAAATCAACCATGGGTGGACATAAGTCTCTTAGAAAGACATGTTTAATCGTCTTACAAACCACCAGATGTTAAAAAACCCAATCCCAACAACTACTATATGTTAGTGTCACAAGCGGTCTTGGTTCTACATGTGTTCACAAGTACCCACGTTAAAAGCTGTACCGGCTTTGTAAATCCACGTATGGCGTTACCTACGAATCACGTGGTTTTTCCAGACAAATACCGAGAGGGTGATCGCCGCAGTGTATAGTATCAGACTAACACGTCACCGACGGTGCAACCTCGTAATAAAAGTACCGCATTTTGAAACCGATTCGGCTAAGAAGGGTGGTATGGAACCGATGTTTGCAACTCCCTCACGCCGCCGCCGCTAGATATTCCTCCAGTATTTGTAACACATTCCGTCTCGATGCCATGTCAAAGGTTCTGCGATATATCCACTGAGTTATAGGCGATGACTGATTTAGAAGGATCTCAAACAGTAGTGGATGGTGTGCTGACTGAGGTCGTAAGAAATGTGCACTAGCTTTTCGGATCTCTAGTGCTACGCTTTCGGTAGAAATCATGGCTTTCCACTCAACCATATACCTCCGCTCAGTCCTATGGAGAAGTCATTTAATGATTACAGCCACAAGTGAATCATATTTCTGGGACTCTAATATCTCGAAACGAGTCACCTGTCTCGGATCTATCTTCTCCAGCAAAATTCCAAAGTGGTTTTAGTCAGTCCCTATGCACCCTGCGTCTGCTGCTATTTCCGCAGCTTTGCGCATGTGATCGTTCCAATTTAAGCCGGAAATGGGTAGACGTCGGAGAAAGCCATATCCACCACCTCATGCAACCTGTGTAGGAATAGAGCGACCTGCGTTAGTGCGACAGGACAGTGTTTTACCATTCTGTGGAAATGGGCACATTGTGGCGCGTCTCCAAACTAGATACAGATACTACAGATCCACATCCATTCACACCTATCTCCCCAACGTGCTATCTTCGTTACTCTGCACCATCCATCAGAGAAAAGTTATGAACTATAAAAGCTCAAGTAACTTCATCCGACAGAGAACTAGATAAGATTTTGGACGCATCTCTCTCCTCCCATATATCGAATCCATTCCACTGTTCGTTGGAATAAAGTTTAATCAAAAGATCGCTAATAAAAAACACTTCCCCCCACCACCACCACCACCACCACCACCACTCGACACTCGACGCCAACGCAGGAGTCGGGGCGCATCGGCGGTCCCCGTCCTTTATAGCGTGGCCGTGGACAACAGATACTCACGACCTCAAGTTTCAGATTCTTATCCCACCGAAAAAGATTCCTCCTAGAGTCTCACGCCTCGCAGTCTTCACAGAACGCTGGCCGCCCCCCAGCACGCCTGCTTTGCAGAAACAGAACCCCTTGAAATTTCTGTCCTATATCTGCTTGGGCGCTGCTTTCCTCACTGAACAGATTTATGACATGCTGGTCCTTCTAAGCTAGCTTCCATTTCAACATCTACATCCATACTCCGCAAGTCACCTCATGGCGTATGGCGGAGGGTACTTTGAGTACCTGTATCAATTCTCCCTTCTATTCCAGTCTCGTATTGTTCGTGGAAAGAAAGATTGTCGGTATGCCTATGTGTGGGCTCTAATCTTTCTGATTTTATCCTCATGGTCTCTTCGCGAGATATACGTAGGAGGGAGCAATATATTGCTTGACTCCTCGGTGAAGGTATCTTCTCGAAACTTTAACTAAAGCCCGTACCGAGCTACTGAGCGTCTCTCTTGCAGGGTCTTCCACTGTAGTTTATCTATCATCTCCGTAACGCTTTCGCGATTACTAAATGATCTTGTAACGAAGCGCGCTGCTTTCCGTTGGATCTTCTCTATCATTTCTATCAACCCTATCTGATACGGATCCCACACTGGTGAGCAGTATTCAAGCAGTGGGCGAACAAGTGTACTATAACCTACTTCCTATGTTTTCGGATTGCATTTCCTTACGATTCTTCCAACGAATCTCAGTCTGGCATCTGCTTTACCGACGATCAACTTTATATGATCATTCCATTTTCAATCACCCCTGATGCCTACTCCCAGATAATTTATGGAATTAACTTAGCTATATTGTAGCTAAATGATAAAGGATCTTTCTTTCTATGTATTCGCAGCACATTACACTTGTCTACATTGAGATTCAATTGCCATTCCCTGCACCATGCGTCATTTCGTTGCAGATCCTCCTGAATTTCAGTACAATTTTCCATTGTTACAACCTCTCGATACACTACAGCATCATCCGCAAAAAGCCTCAGTGAACTTCCGATGTTATCCAGAAGGTTGTTTATGTATATTGTGAATAGCAACGGTCCTACGACACTCCCCTGCGGCACACCTGAAATCACTCTTACTTCGGAAGACTTCTCTCCATTGAGAATGAGATGCTGCGTTCTATTATCTAGGAACTCTTCAATCCAATCACACAATTGGTCTGATAGTCCATATGCTCTTACTTTGTTCATTAAACAACTGTGGGGAACTGTATCGAACGCCTTGCGGAAGTCTAGAAAAACGGCATCTACCTGGGAACCCGTGTCTATGGCCCTCTGAGTCTCGTGGACGAATAGCGCGAACTGGGTTTCATACGATCGTCTTTTTCGAAACCAATGCTGATTCCTACAGAGTAGATTTCTAATCTCCAGAAAAGTCATTATACTCGAACATAATATGTGTTCCAAAATTCTACAACTGATCGACGTTAGAGATATAGGTCTATAGTTCTGATCATGTTCGACGTCCCTTCCTGAAAACGGGGATGACCCGTGCCCTTTTCCAATCCTTTGGAACGCTACGCTCTTCTAGAGACTTACGGTACACCGCTGCACGAAGGGGGGGGGGGGGGGGGGGCAAGTTCCTTCGAGTACTCTGTGTAAAATCGAACTGGTATCCCATCAGGTCCAGCGGCGTTTCCTCTTTTGAGCGATTTTAATTGTTTTTCTATCCCTCTGTCATCTATTTCGATATCTACCATTTTGTCATCTGTGCGACAATCTAGAGAAGGAACTACAATTCAGTCTTCCTCTGTGAAACAGCTTTGGGAAAAGACATTTAGTATTTCGGCCTTTAGTGTGTCATCCTCTGTTTCAGTACCATTTTGGTCACAGAGTGTCTGGACATTTTGTTTTGATCCACCTACCGCTTTGACATAAGACCAAAATTTCTTAGGATTTTCTGCCAAGTCAGTACATAGAACTTTACTGTCGAATTCATTGAACGCCTCTCGCATAGCCCTCCTCACACTACATTTCGCTTCGCGTAATTTCTGTTTGTCTGCAAGGCTTTGGCTATGTTTATGTTTGCTATGAAGTTCCGTTTGCTTCCGCAGCAGTTTTCTAACTCGGTTGTTGTACCACGGTGGCTCTTTTCCATCTCTTGCGATCTTGCTTGGCACATACTCATCTATTGGTTTTGAAATTTGTCCACTGGTCCTCAACACTATCTGTACTTCAGACAAAACTTTTGTGTTGAGCCGTCAAGTACTCTGAAATCTGATTTTTGTCGCTTTTCCTAAACAGAAAAATCTTCCTACCTTTTTTAATATTTCTATTTACGGCTGAAATCATCGATGCCGTAACCGCTTTATGATCGCTGATTCCCTGTTCTGCGTTAACTGTTTCAAATAGTTCGGGTCTGTTTGTCACTAGAAGGTCTAATATGTTATCGCCACGAGTCGGTTCTTTGTTTAACTGCTCAAGGTAGTTTTCAGATAATGCACTTTAAAAAAGTTCCGTGGATTCTTTGTCCCTGCTATCCGTTATAAACGTTTGAGTCTCCCAGTCTACATCCAGCAAATTAAAATCTCCACCCAGAACTATAACATGGTGGGGAAATCTACTCCCAGTGAACGATCTAAGGAAGGCTCCCAAGGCTGCAGAAAATAACAATTCCTTCTCACCATAATGAAAGGAAAGGAAAGAGCAAGTAATTACCTGCGCAGTCTTTGACGGTAGTGAATATTGTTTGCAGTTGCCAAGCAACGTTATAGAATCGATTATAATTACTTGGGATGCGCATATTACATAATAACATAGGTTTCGTGACAGTTTAGGTGTGAACCGCCACATATCAAGTGCAAAACCAATAACACACGTGAGATGCACTGAAATACCTTGCTACATCAGTGTTACCACTCTCAGACTTAACCAAACAATACAGTGATGTCTTGAAACGTATACACCTCTGTAGCTGTCAATGCGTCTGCTTGCTGCACATGTCCATATCGCATCAAGACTCCCCGTAACTGTCCACCTTCAGCAGGGGCTACTTCTGTTATTACGGTTGCTTGTTATGTGATTCCCAAACGAGCTCTACGTCAGAATCACGGCATGACTTTTGAATCAAGTTGTGTTTCATATAATTGTAAGTTATGGTACGCCAAATTATATACACAGTTTAGTGAATCTAAAGAACAATGAGAGTCACGTGCAATTTGATGGTTCTTTTCACATATAAATCCTATTTATATGTTGACTGAACCGTGGCTGAATGGGCTAAAGCATATTTTTAACGAAGGTCCAAGCAAGTGGAATAGTTTCTCAGATACGCGAGTACTTTGAAGACTTATGGTACTATACTACTGTAACGACCCGTTTCTCCCCTAAGATAGCGACGTCACGAAAGCAAGGCCGTTCATATGTCCCAGGTCTTTGCAGTGCATGCGACATCGCTGCGCGAGTTTGTACTAGTACCTAATGCTGTCGACGTCTCGAAAGAACGCAAAAATCCATCGAAGTTTCTGATGCCGATTGCTTCAAGATTAGCAGTTCATCAGAATGACGAGGTCAGCCTCTGATGGAAAGTTATGTTCTCGCTGTTTTCTCAGGATACTTACGATATAATTCCGCTGAACTCTTGCCTCTTTCGCGTAATCCAAGTAACATTACAAACACTTTCAGCAACTGTAAAAAAAATTGCTTGAAATTATCCGTCCATTTCCAAATCGCTCCTTTAATTTGTATTTCTTTTATCAGCTTTCTTCTAATGGCTCAAGTTTTCTCTTTTACAGTCATCCCCAGTTTTACGACATATATTGTAAGTCAGAACCACATCTTATGCACACTGAAATAATAGGTTTTGAAGAAGATAGCTTACATAAATTAATCCTGCTATACTCGACGAGCAGAAAATCGTTTAAAAGCGATTGAGATATTTCAATCGAAGGACGAAGTCAAAATGAGTTGGCTCAGATAACTAGTTTTACTTAAAAGATGATGTTCTGATTACTACCATGTGTTTCTACTGTAAATAAGTTGCAGCTACTCACAGACGTCCAGTGTGCGCTTTAATTATCGTATGGCATCGAAACTTAGTGGATATGCTGATGAGTTAATGCGGAACTGATTACACTGAAAAATAGTATTAGTTTCAATTGTGGCTTCCAGCTGCAAATATGGCGCTATACGGTGTTTGTATGACGGTACTGACATTCACACTGTGAAACGTCACCTTTTTGAACAATTATACAAGACTGTGCTTAAACTGACACACAATATTTTTAGCGCAACGCAATCTGACTTTCAATAATCCCTACAAAAGAATGGCCCTGACTAACATTAACCTATACCTTTCACAAATCACTTACCTCACAAAAATCTTCGTTACTTGAACTACTGCAATACAGCGAGCGCCACTACTGCCAGCTAAATAAAAGATTCAAACTACGGAAGGGACTAACTACTGATAGGCATAGTTAGCAAATGAAAGATTTTGATAGAGAACAAACAATGTATTTACCTCAACAGTGTTCAAAAGTCATAATGTATATAGCAGTTCATGATATCCAGTGTTACAAATTTCAAAACTCCGCCATCTCTCTCCCCACATCCACCACTGCTGGCGGCTCACCTCCAACAGTGCAACGCTACGCGCTGTTAACATCCAGCTGCCCAACACTACAATGGCAGACAACAATGCAAACTAGCCACAGACTGCACACAGCGCAGCCAGTGATTTTCATGCAGAGCGCTACGTAACGTTGCCAATAAGAAAACATAAACAGCCTACTTACAACTGTCATTTGACAACCGATAAAGTGAGTGACCAGTGTGGCTATTAAGTAGTGAGATCGTGCGCTGTTAGCGAAGCTCTTTTATAGAAATGGCAGCAATTACAGTACAGAATTGAGACAGTATCGCCGACTGAAAGGTCTGAGGAGACATCCGATGTCATTAAATGGTTTATAGATGTAAGGTGTCAGGCAAATCGAACACCTTCCATGAAAACCCTGACATGATAAGCAAATCCGGTAGTATGTTCAAATGGTTCAAATGGCTCTGAGCACTATGGGACTCAACTTCTGAGGTCATTAGTCCCCTTGAACTTAGAACTAGTTAAACCTAACCAACCTAAGGACATCACACACATCCATGCCCGAGGCAGGATTCGAACCTGCGACCGTAGCGGTCTCGCGATTCCAGACTGCAGCGCGCCTAGAACCGCACGGCCACTTCGGCCGGCCCAGTAGTACGTAACATAGCTCAGAATAAATCGTGACATTAAATTAACCAAAGTAATATGAGTAACGAGTGAGCAAATGGAACACCAGAGACTAACACAAGAATGCCTAAATACATGTCATACCTTCCCACCGTAAGACAGACGCAGTTCCGAGGGGAGAAACGAGAACAGAAGCCGAGAGCAGAACCGTGTTAAGCTGGAAGGCCCTACGATAACGGACGGACACCCACGTTGCCCGCTAACCGCTAGGACCACCCCCAGCCCATGTTAAAAGCTAGAGCCCTCCAGAAGAACAGTATAGATCTTACGATAACACAAAAAAGGCCAACCCCAGCCGCAAGTTTTAGCGTGAGACTTTTTCGCGTCTCTGTTACGTCAGGACCACCCCCCAGCCCATGTTAAAAGATAGAGCCCTCCAGAAGAACAGTATAGATCTTACGATAACACTAAAAGGGCCACACCAGCTGCAAGTTTTAGCGTGAGACTTTTTCGCATCTCTGTTACGTTGCAAACTTTAAAAACATTGCCCCACCACGAAAAGTATAACGTTTCTCATTGGATAGACAGAATTTTTGTAGGCGGAGCTTAAGGTTAACATTGAGACACTGATTGGTCAGATGAAAACACAGCCAGATAGTTTTTTCAAACCAAATTCGGTAAATTGTAGTAAGGAGAAGTTAGGAGTGAGTTGCTTCCGAGACGGCGAGGTGAGCGGAGCTGTGCTGCCCGCCGCCCCCTGACGAACACCGACAAGGTAATCAACGCACGCGATGCCGCATAACAGCGCATAAAGCTTCACTCAGAACTGCAGAAGTCTCATCTGTTGTACCCCCTTTTGCGTAATACTAGTGTCGATCGTCAATTAAAGATCATGGTGTTCACATTTGCCACTTGAAGCAAAAATCTGAAACGTGATGATTTTTCTGTTATATAGTTACTGAGAAGCCACATCACCCACTGTAATTTACGGCAAGTTAGATAAGTAATTAAAGATAATTGAGGGTCACTGTAGACCATTTTGATAGTTTTCTCTTTTGTGAAACTTAATTTAAACCTAGATTATAGATGTGATATGGCATAGGTCATCCTTCGATCCATTGTAGAACTTGGAAACCCATTCAGGGAATATTCGATCACATTTTTGTTGAACGCAGTTGGTTTTTACCATCCTGTATTAAAACATTTCCTTTTATCAATAGTGCAATTTATAAACAATGTTTTGTGAGTAGAATAAAATTTCCAATGGTAAACTTAACTGCTTTTTCGACGTTATTTTACCAGCTAACTAAAAATAGGAAAGCCTTGAACCCCTTCCACTAAATTACGTTAGTATTAAGATTCTTTTACAGGGAGTGCAGTGGAGCTGACGCTGAAATCATTAAGTATTTGGTTATATCATCGCTAGTCTCACTGAACTCTTCTGAACTCTACATGTCATGTGTGGTCTGGCGTCTCCTTACCAGCAACAGGTCCCAGGTTCAAACAAGTCAATTCCCTAAAAAACACGCTCAGAGCGTCGTTGCACGAATGTGGTACGGAGACACGATATAGAACAAACAGACACCACGCTGAATGTTAGATAGAAGATGATAATGAAATTCGGGAACACGAGTGAGCTTGATGTAGGACATGGAAGAGGAAGGCATCCTGTACTGGTGTGAGTTACTGAAGAGGTTGCTGCTGCTGTAACTGACAATGTAGCCGTGCCTCTTGCAGCGCTAGTGTTCGTGCAGTGTCACTGCATGGTCAACAGTACGGGATGTTTTTCTGCCTTTTTTACACTGGTACCTGTTCAAGACCCAGACGGTGCAGCAACGTTCTGAATTTGCTCTTCGTTTTCTGTCACGGATCGAAGATGACACGTGGCCGGGCAATATGTTAAGGAGTGACGAGGGACATTTTACACTTTGGTGTGCAATGAATACTCAGAAGGGCTGAATTTGGGTGCTGTTAACGCACGTATTGTGGACGAAGAGCCACTGCACTCGCCGTGTGAGACTGTTGATGTGGATTCAGAAGCACCTTTCTTCTCTGTCCTTACTTCTTTGAAGAGAATACAGCCAGAGAGCCTGTCAGGTGACGTCTGTACGTTATCGAGACCACCTCGTACAACATGCGCTTACTGCTTCGTAAGAGCGCAACTACGAGTGTGAGTAAAATAAAAACCCTAAATATTTTTTAAAATATTATTTATTGTGCAGAAGTGGTACAAAGCTGTATCACTTTTCAATATAATCTCCCCCACGCTCAATGCAAGTCCTCCAGTGCTTACAAAGTGCATAAATTCCTTAAGAAAAAAATCTTTTGGTAGTCCGCGCAACCACTCATGCACCGCGTGGCGTACCTCTTAATCAAAACGGAACGTCTTTCCTCCCATTGCGTCTTTGAGTGGTCCAAACACATGGAAATCACTTGGGGCAAAGTCAGGTAAGTATGGTGGATGAGGAAGACACTCAAAATGCAGATCTGCGATTGTTGCAATTGTTGTACGGGAAGTATGGGGCCTTGCATTGTCATGTTGCAAAAGGACACCTGCTGCAGCAATCCACGTCGCTTTGATTTGGTTGCAGGCCGCAGATGATTTTTTTGGAGATCTGTGTATGATGCACTGGTGACAGTGGTCCCTCTACGCATGTAATGCTCCAAAATAACGCCTTTTTCGTCCCAAAAGAGAGTCAGCATAACCTTCCCTGCTGATCGTTCTGTTCGAAACTCCTTTGGTTTTGGTGATGAGGAATGGCGCCATTCCTTGCTCGCTCTCTTCGTTTCCGGTTGGTGGAAGTGAACCCGGGTTTCGTCCCCAGTAACGATTCTTGCAAGGAAGTCATCACCTTCTCGTTGAAAGCGTCGAAGTAGTTCTTCACTATCATCAACACGTCATTCTCTCATTTCAGGAGTCAGCTGCCGTGGCACCCATCTTGCAGACACTTTGTGAAACTGGAGCACATCATGCTCAATGTGGAGTGCTGAGCCATGACTAATCTGTAAATATGCTGCAATGTCATTCAGCATCACCCGCTGGTTTTCCTTCCCTATGGATTCAACTGCTGCAATGTTCTGTATCACAACTCGTTGTGCCTGACCTGGGCGAGGAGTATCTTCCACTGAAGTCACACCATTTGCGAACTTCCTACTCCATTTGTAGATTTGCTGCTGTGATAAATATGCATCACCATGCTGAACCTTCATACGTCGATGAATTTCAATAGGTTTCACACCTTCACTACTCAAAAACAGAATCACAGAAAGCTGATCTTCCTGGTGCAAGTCGCAAGTGGGGCAGCCATCTTTATACTGATATTGCGACGGTATGTGAGCATGTGCACTATGCTGCAACCAACATGGCATTCTGCACGCTGTTTGTAGCACGCTTACCAACTTACAGGATAATGGCGCGAAAATTCGATTTTTTATTACAAATTTAAGGTTTTCGTTTGACTCACCCTCGTATATAGAAATCACGGTTATCTTGGAAGATGAGGCAATATCTCATGTCGCTCGCCCAATGAAAGATCTGCGTAATGCAAACTTCCACGAGCGTATCTCCAGAGGTTTTCCAGACGCTTGACCTACAATATCACTTGATCTGAACCCATGTGACTTTTGGCTTCCAGGCCTTTTTATAAAAAAAAAAAGAAAAAAAAAAGAAACGTGTACGGGTGACACATCCAGTGCCTACGTGATGTGAAAGCCAGTTTGTAAGACCACGTTGCTCAGATTCCACAAGAACTGCTGCGAACAACTGTTGATCACGTAGTTTTACATATGTAGCATCTCGTCGATGTCTACAACGTTAATATAGAACCAATTGCGTAAACGGCGGTTAATAATGATATCAACATTCTGCCTTTCTCACTTGTTTCACCTTTCATGGCTATGTCCCGCTCCAACGCCCATTACGTATGTAAACCTTTTTATACTACTTTCTTGCATTCACAGCGTTAGATTTGCACCAAGTGGCCAAAAAACTGGATTCCAATATACACTACTGGCCATTAAAATTGCTACACCAAGAAGAAATGCAGATCATAAACGGGTATTCATTGGACAAATATATTATACTAGAACTGACATGTGATTACATTTTCACTCAATTTGGGTGCATAGAACCTGAGAAATCGGTACCCGGATCAACCACCTCTGGACGTAATAACGACCTTGATACGCCTGGGCATTGAGTCAAACAGAGCTTCGATGGTGTGTACAGGAACAGCTACCCATGCAGCTTCAACACGGTCTTACAGTTCATCAAGAGTAGTGACCGGCGTATTGAGCCAGTTGCTCGGCCACCATTGACAAGACGTTTTCAATTGGTGTGACATCTGGAGAATGTGCTGGCCAGGGCAGCAGTCGAACATTTTTTAAGGCCCGTACAGGAAGTGCTACATGCGGTTGTGCATTATCCTGCTGAAATGTTGGGTTTCACAGGGATCGAATGAAGGGTAGAGCCACGGGTCGTAACACATCTGAAATGTAAAGTCCACTGTTCAAAGAGCCGTCAATGCGAACAAGAGGTGATGGAGACGTGTAACCAATGGCACCCCATACCATCACGCCGGGTGATCCTCCAGTATGGCGATGACGAATACACGCTTCTAATGTGCGTTCTCCGCCATGTCGCCAAACACGGATGCGACCGTCATGATGCTGTAAACAGAACCTGGATTCACCCGAAAAAATTACGTTTTGCCATTCGTGCACCGAGGTTCATCGTTGAGTATACCAACGCAGGCGCTCCTGTCTGTGATGCAGCGTCAAGGGTAACCGCAGCCATAGTCTCCGAACTGATAGTCCATGCTGCAAACGTCGTCGAACTGTTCGTGCAGATGGTTGTTGTCTTGCAAACGTCCCCATCTGCTGATTCAGGGATCGAGACGTGGCTGCACGATCCGTTACAGCCATGCGGATAAGATGCCTGTCATCTCGACTGCTAATGAGACGAGGCCGTTGGGATCCAGCACGGCGTTCGTATTACCCTTCTGAACCCACCGATTTCATATTCTCCTAACAGTAATTGGATCTCGACCAACGCGAGCAGCAATGTCGGTATACGATAAACCGCAATCGCGATAGGCTACAATCCGACCTTTATCAAAGTGGGAAACGTGATGGTACGCATTTCTCCTCCTTACATGAGGCACCACAAGAACGTTTCACCAGGCAACGCCGGTCAACAGCTGTTTGTGTATGAGAAATCGGTTAGAAACTTTCCTCATGTCAGCACGCTGTAGGTGTCACCACCGGCACCAACCTTGTGTGAATGCTCTGAAAAGCTAATCATTTGCATATCACAGCATCTTCTTCCTGTCGGTTAAATTTCGCGTTTGTAGCACGTCAAATTCGTGGTGCAGCAATTTTAATGGACAGTAGTGTAATCTGGTCTAGCGTTAACGCATTAGATTCTCTTCCAAGTTTAGCTGCCATAACATAATTGCAGCCCACACTGGACCTCTGTGAGAAGCTGCACTTTAATTGTAACCATCCGGTATTAATTAAAACGTCGATAAGTCTTGTAATACTTTGTCTAGACAAATTCCATTTCTTCCAATCTTCTGTGATCAAATAGAATCGTTTGATATACATCACAATAACATTATGTTTGATTTTTGTTGTTGTTGTTGTTGTGGTCTTCAGTCCTGAGACTGGTTTGATGCAGCTCTCCATGCTACTCTATCCTGTGCAAGCTTCTTCATCTCCCAGTACCTACTGCAACCTACATCCTTCTGAATCTGTTTAGTGTATTCATCTCTTGGTCTCCCCCTATGATTTTTACCCTCCACGCTGCCCTCCAATACTAAATTGGTGATCCCTTGATGCCTCAGAACATGTCCTACCAACCGATCCCTTCTTCTGGTCAAGTTGTGCCACAAACTTCTCTTCTTCCCAATCCTATTCAATACTTCCTCATTAGTTATGTGATCTACCCATCTAATCTTCAGCATTCTTCTGTAGCACCACATTTCAAAAGCTTCTATTCTCTTCTTGTCTGAACTATTTATCGTCCATGTTTCACTTCCATACATGGCTACACTCCATACAAGTACCTTCAGAAATGACTTCCTGACACTTAAATCTATACTCGATGTTAATAAATTTCTCTTCTTCAGAAACGCTTTCCTTGCCATTGCCAGTCTACATTTTATATCCTCTCTACTTCGACCATCATCAGTTATTTTGCTCCCCAAATAGCAAAATTCCTTTACTACTTTAAGTGTCTCATTTCCTAATCTAATTCCCTCGGCATCACCCGACTTAATTTGACTACATTCCATTATCCTCGTTTTGCTTTTCTTGATGTTCATCTTATATCCTCCTTTCAAGACCCTATCCATTCCGTTCAACTGCTCTTCCAAGTCCTTTGCTGTCTCTGACAGAATTACAATGTCATCGGCGAACCTCAAAGATTTTATTTCTTCTCCATGGATTTTAACACCTACTCCGAATTTTTCTTTTGTTTCCTTCACTGCTTGCTCAATATACAGATCGAATAACATCGGGGAGAGACTACAATCCTGTCTCACTCCCTTCCCAACCACTGCTTCCCTTTCATGCCCCTCGACTCTTATAACTGCCATCTGCTTTCTGTACAAATTGTAAATAGCCTTTCGCTCCCTGTATTTTACCCCTGCCACCTTCAGAATTTGAAAGAGAGTATTCCAGTCAACATTGTCAAAAGCTTTCTCTAAGATTTTTTTTATTTTGCCATTTTTCTAGTAAACTTTGTTTCGTATCTACCTCTATAGACATGCTCCACAGGCAGTCATACGGTTTATGGCATATTGACGTTGCACCACTACTAGTCATTTAACTTTCTTGTTCCACTTGCAGATGGAACGACAGAAAAACAGCTGTCTATAGGCCTCCGTACGAACCCTAATTTCTCTTATATTCTTGTAGAGGTCTTTACGCAGGCTGTAAGTTGGCGACAGTAGAACCATTCTATAATCAGCTGCAAATATCGGTTCTCTAAATTCTCTCAACCGTGTCTCGTAAAGAGCAGATTTCTTCCCTCCAGGGTTTCCCACTTCACTTCACGAAGCGTCTCGGTAATACCGCTCTGCTGGTCCAACCGAGCGCTATTAAATCTAGCAGCACGCCTCTGAACTGCTTTCGTGTCTTCCTTTAATCGGCCCTGGTGGCGAACACAAACATTTGAGCGGTACTCAAGGCTGCGTTGCACTATTGTTCTACACGCAGTATCCTTTATTGAAGAGCTACTCTTTCCTAAAATTCTCCCATTAAACCGACGTCGACCAGTCACCTTCCTTACTGCCCTCCATATATGGTCGTTGCATTTCACATCGCTATGCAACGTTACGCTTGGATGTTTAATAGACATAACTGTATCAAGCGGCACGCTACTAGTACTGATTCAAACATTACAGGATTAACAAGATTTCTGCGTGGCCATCGTCCGCAGCAAGCACAGAATTATTCGTTTTGTAAATAAAAGCCGCCCTTTCTTGCTGCAGTGTATTTCATTGACTCTAGACGCGTTTCGCCTTTTTCTTTAAGACATGTACGTAAACAAACTAAATACGACGTGAAGTGAACACAGAGCACTTACGATTTAAACTATAGTTTTCGGTAGAATATCTACAATTAGTGACTAAAGACTGATAATACTACACAGAAATTAAGATAAACAATGTGAAAATTGTAAAGAAAGCAGTTCGTAACATGAAGACATGTTTATGTTTCGTAAATGAAGTTGTAGTGTGACCTACGGCATGTGACCACGTGAGAGGAAACGTAGATGCCACCCAAAAACGCAAAGAACTATTCCAATGAAGATGCCTTAAAGTCAAAGCCGAAACGCGTCTGGAAGAAATAAAACGCATTGCACCAAGAAAAGGCGGTTTTTATTTACAAAATGAATATTACAAGATTGCTCTCCCTACTCATTCGCATTAACTTACATTTTTCTACAGCTACAGTAAGTCTGCCATGCATCACGTAAATTCCACCCATAGGCCCTGGAAGGCCCATCCGTTTCTCTAACAGCAATTCAGTCTTCGATGGTGCTTAATACATATGTTCACAATCGACAGCCTTTTACTTAAATGTTATCTCAACACTGCCAACTGGCTGAAAACCAGTGAGCTAACCACTGGCAGAATACACCGCAAGTGTCTACGTTCACACGTAACCAACAAATGGTTCCTTTGTTTTATGAAACATTCGGTATTACACATGACATTACTTAATGACTACATTGTATTAAATTCCAAAGTATATACTTCTCGAGCCCTATCCATCCACGACTTACCAAAGTCCAATGAATTTTACGATGTGAGCACCTAACTAAAAAGCGTGACTAGAATAGTGTCCAATTAATGTATTGAGCAACTTGATGGAACGTGACAGAGCAGTCAAATCATAAATGTGGAATATAGGCAGCGAATGCAAAGTAATTCACCAACCAGAATGAGATTTTAACTCTGCAGCGGAGTGTGCGCTGATATGAAACTTCCTGGCAGATTAAAACCGTGTGCCCGACCGAGACACACGGTCGGGCACACGGTTTTAATCTGCCAGGAAGTTTAATTCACCAACGTTAAAAAGAGTCAAACTTACTAAAAGAGAAAACATGAAATTTCCTGGAGTGGCAAAGGTGTTTAAATAGGATGGGCTTTTTCTTCCTTATCGTCCAATAGTACACTGACGTAATAATCAATAAATAGAAAGTAAAATATATATATGGAATTATTATACACGAAGAAAACAGTAAATTGTTAGACGTGCCGGTGGTGAAAGAAGGATTTTAGCCGACTGTTATCACTAAGTTCATAACCCCACTGATTTTATGAGTGAAATCTTTAGGGATTCATGGAAAGAAATAGGAACACAAAAGAAGTCAAAAGCTAGTCTACAGTTGCAAATTTAAAACATTATAAAACAGTTAATCAGCCGTGTCGTCTTCAGTCCAGGCACTGGCTTGATGCAGCTCTCCATGCATGGAGGCTGGAGGGAAGGGAGTAGTTCTGTAGTACTTTCGATAAAATAAAAAGAATGTGTAATTGCAGACACGTAGGTGTAACTGACGTCCCACAACTTGTTACTCGCGGGCGTCGAATCGCCCACACCCCACCGTCTGACATTGACAATCTATCTGACGGCTCCCACCACACAGTGCAAGTCTTCCAAAAATTCTGTAGCGTACTGACATTTGTTAGCTAACAAAACTGCAACGATAGTAAACGTAAATCTTTCTGGATGGGGCCCGAAGCAAGGTTCAAAAATGGCTTTGAGCACTATGGAATTTCTAAGGTCATCAGTCCCCTAGAACTTTAGAACTACTTAAACCTAACTAACCTTAAGGCCATCACACACATCCATGCCCGAGGCAGGATTCGAACCTGCGACCGTAGCGGTCGCGCGGTTCCGAAGCAAGGCTCCAGGTTTAGTATATGAGTAGCACCAGACTAACAGAGAAAGGGAGAAACTAAATAGTACAAGATAAAATACGATAATAAGAATAAGCTATTAACGTCGAACAGTTTTAGTTAAAACGTTGCGGCTTTGGGAAATGTATAGTAACGAGACAGAGAAAAACAGACGTCAGGCATCTGAGACATGGACATACAGAAAAATTAAAACTTCAGTAGCATCTTAACATAAGTAGCCATCTACCGTAGTTATTGTATACAAGATGGAAGTTACTAAAATCGTGTGTATAAATCTATTTAATTATTCTTTCATTGTTGTCAGACGTGTTTCGCTACTTGACTATTGTCAATTTATGAAGAATCATTTTCAGTCCGTGGGCATATGTAATGCTTTTTGTACGACATTCGTTTTGAAGGTCGATCTTTTATTCTGTCATGTCTACCGCCATTTTCACATAAATAGTGATAGTTCCACAACTTTTTTTTTTTTTTTTTTTTTTTTTTTTTGGAGCGTGTGACATCAGTCGTACGTCTGTGAATATAGTGGCTTGGAATACTGCCGACTTATGGATTAGACTCTTCAGTTACATAAGGAAGGAATCAGAAATGTAAAAGATTATGAAGGAGCCGGTGTTAAGACATTTAAGGGCGCACTCGGCGAAGCGTAGGGGAGAGCGGTCCCACCACCATCAACACACTCTCTTCCCTAAGAAAAATAAGATCTTCGTATACCGAACACACATCCTCCCCTGTCACTCAGACAGTCGTGAGAGCTTTAAGAAGGCCAGAAGACATAATGCAGAGTAGTAGCAAGCGTAATTAGAGCCATTTGTTGTGAAAGTAGAAAACTACGAGTTTTTCATCATTAGGCGCGAAATAACAAACATGAGCTGCTCCCTCTAGCTCAAGTCGTGAGATTGCCCCTTCATAGTAAATATTACACAATTAAAAATAAAGCACGAAAAAATGCGCGAAGAAGACCAGTTAGTGTTCCTACATCTATCAAACAATGCCAAATTTGGAAATAACTCTAGACTTATAATTGGAGGGTTTTGTAAGAGACAGGGATATACAGAGGACAAGCATTGCTTTCTCTACACGTAGACAAATACGGTCTCTATAGCGTATCTACTACGCCGATGTACGTTTCTAAGTCACAACCTCATCATCAGCATTTACTTTGTTACACAAGAACTTTCACTGCGATATCAGCACGGCAGAAAGTGTATCCGTGGAAGGTACACCGTATTCTTATCTGTGAAGCTATGGCGGAATATGTAGAGAACTACAAAGAAATATGTGGTTTATTTTGTTGGAACTCATAGCAAACCAGCGGATTTTGTTGATTTTTTCCAATTCTGTACATATTCTACCACAATTTGCATTTAAGAATAGACTGTAGCTCACACAGATACACGTTTCTGGCGTGTTGACATCGCAATTGGAGCTTTGATGATGATGTAGTTATGACTTCGATAATTACCTTGCAAAGTGAAAACACTATAAACTAGCAGATGCAATTTCATTAACTTTTGTCGTATCAGGAGCCACAGCCGAAGATTTATTGAAAGACCATTCGATTTTCTACTTTGGCTGTATTATGATCAAAGTCATTTGTTTCACTCGACTAGGCGTGATTTCGGCGATGTTCCGTTTTCAGGTGGTTACTCGTACGTTAGTAATTTTATATGGCTAAACTTTGTGGGTGTGTACAATGTACCTGCTGGTGTAGTAGACTCGAACGAAGACAACGACCCATACTCATCAACGATTTAAAATAAGACATAAAGCACAGAACACTGCTATCCACATGTTGATTCGACACTACCCAGTCTACAGCAAACAGCAAACGAAAGATATACCAAGAACGGTCGCCCCTGTCTAATTGATAGAACCTGTCAATATTTGACGTGAGCTTGCTGCTTCATTATAATACAGGTCTACCAGCAAACCCACCCTACATTCTTTAAATAAGCGAAATCTCATGTATAAAACAGCACCAAACGTCTGATTAATTTACAAATGAGTTAATGTGTTAAATATATACCATTAAACATGTAAGGGTGAAAAAAGTTTAGAAAAGATTTGAAATTAAGTTTAAAATTTATTGGAGGACGTTAAGTGCTCTCGTTATGAAACGCTGAATGAATATTGTTTCGGTAATTTATGCTGCATTTTAAGGAAAAGCAAGTTTATCATTCATCTCAATGTTTATGATAAAAAAACTCCTCTCCTTACAAATTAATAATATAAGTGTAGACCAGATGTGGCTTGAACTCAGAGAAACAGTATCGGCAGCAATTGAGAAATTTATATCAAATAAATTAACAAACGACGATGCTGATCCTTCTTAGTACACAAAACGGGTCAGAACACTGTTGCAGAAACAACGAAACAATCATGCCAAATTTAAATAGACCCAAAATCCTCAAGATTAGCGATCTTTTATAGAAGCCGGAAATTTAGTGCAGACTTCAATGCGAGATGCTTATAACAGTTTCCACAAGGAAACTTTGTCTCGAAACCCGACAGAAAATCCAAAGTGATTCTGCTTGTATGTGAAGTATGTTAGCGGCAAGAAACAATCAATGCCTTCTCTGCGGGATAGCAGTGGAGATATTATCGAAGACAGTGTTGCCAAAGCAGAGATACTAAACACAGCCTTCCGAAATTCCTTCACAAGAGAAGATCAAGTAAATATTTCAGAATTCGAATCAATAACAGCTGCCAACATTAGTAACATAGAAGTAAACACCCTCGGAGTAGAGAAGCAAGTTAAATCACTTAATAAAAGCAAGTCTTCTGATTCAGATTGTGTACTAGTTAGGTTCCTTTCAGAGCATGCTGATGCATTAGCTCCATACTTGACAATAATATACAACCGTTCGCTCAACAAAAGGTCCGTATCCAAAGACTGGAAAGTTGCACATGTCGCAGCAATATTCAGGAAAGGTATCAGGAGTAATCCACTTAATTACCCGTCCATATCATTAACGTCGATATGCAGCAGGATTTTGGTTCAAATGGCTCTGAGCACTATGCGACTTAACTTCTGAGGTCATCAGTCGCCTAGAACTTAGAACTAATTAAACCTAACTAACCTAAGGACATCACACACATCCATGCCCGAGGCAGGATTCGAACCTGAAACCGTAGCGGTCGCTAGGTTCCAGACTGTAGCGCCTAGAACCGCATGGCCAATGCGGCCGGCCAGGATTTTGGAATATACACTCCTGGAAATTGAAATAAGAACACCGTGAATTCATTGTCCCAGGAAGTGGAAACTTTATTGACACATTCCTGGGGTCAGATACATCACATGATCACACTGACAGAACCACAGGCACATAGACACAGGCAACAGAGCATGCACAATGTCGGCACTAGTACAGTGTATATCCACCTTTCGCAGCAATGCAGGCTGCTATTCTCCCATGGAGACGATCGTAGAGATGCTGGATGTAGTCCTGTGGAACGGCTTGCCATGCCATTTCCACCTGGCACCTCAGTTGGACCAGCGTTCGTGCTGGACGTGCAGACCGCGTGAGACGACGCTTCGTCCAGTCCCAAACATGCTCAATGGGGGACAGATCCGGAGATCTTGCTGGCCAGGGTAGTTGACTTACACCTTCTAGAGCACGTTGGGTGGCACGGGATACATGCGGACGTGCATTGTCCTGTTGGAACAGCAAGTTCCCTTGCCGGTCTAGGAATGGTAGAACAATGGGTTCGATGACGGTTTGGATGTACCGTGCACTATTCAGTGTCCCCTCGACGATCACCAGTGGTGTACGGCCAGTGTAGGAGATCGCTCCCCACACCATGATGCCGGGTGTTGGCCCTGTGTGCCTCGATCGTATGCAGTCCTGATTGTGGCGCTCACCTGCACGGCGCCAAACACGCATACGACCATCATTGGCACCAAGGCAGAAGCGACTCTCATCGCTGAAGACGACACGTCTCCATTCGTCCCTCCATTCACGCCTGTCGCGACACCACTGGAGGCGGGCTGCACGATGTTGGGGCGTGAGCGGAAGACGGCCTAACGGTGTGCGGGACCGTAGCCCAGCTTCATGGAGACGGTTGCGAATGGTCCTCGCCGATACCCCAGGAGCAACAGTGTCCCTAATTTGCTGGGAAGTGGCGGTGCGGTCCCCTACGGCACTGCGTAGGATCCTACGGTCTTGGCGTGCATCCGTGCGTCGCTGCGATCCGGTCCCAGGTCGACGGGCACGTGCACCTTCCGCCGACCACTGGCGACAACATCGATGTACTGTGGAGATCTCACGCCCCACGTGTTGAGCAATTCGGCGGTACGTCCACCCGGCCTCCCGCATGCCCACTATACGCCCTCGCTCAAAGTCCGTCAACTGCACATACGGTTCACGTCCACGCTGTCGCGGCATGCTACCAGTGTTAAAGACTGCGATGGAGCTCCGTATGCCACGGCAAACTGGCTGACACTGACGGCGGCGGTGCACAAATGCTGCGCAGCTAGCGCCATTCGAAGGCCAACACCGCGGTTCCTGGTGTGTCCGCTGTGCCGTGCGTGTGATCATTGCTTGTACAGCCCTCTCGCTGTGTCCGGAGCAAGTATGGTGGGTCTGACACACCGGTGTCAATGTGTTCTTTTTTCCATTTCCAGGAGTGTATAAAGGATTTGGGAGACAATATGAGCAGCCGTCTTAGGTTGTTTGCAGATGACGCTGCCGTTTATCGACTAATAAAGTGATCGGAAGATCAGAACAAATTGTAAAACGATTTAGAAAAGATATTTGAAGAGTTCGAAAATCAGCAGTTACCCTAAATAGCGAAAAGTGTGAGTTCATCCACATGAGTGCTGAAAGGAATTCGTTAAACTTCCGGTTACACGATAAATCATTCAAATCTAAAGGTCTCAAATTCAACTAAAAACCTAGGAGTTACAATTACGAAGAACCCGAGACAGAAGCCAATAGGCAGTTTGTCAATTACGAACAACTTAAATTGGAAGGAACACATAGAAAATGTTGTGGGGAAGGCTAACCAAAGACTGCGTTTTATTCGCAGGACACTTAAAAAGCGTAACAGATCTACTAAAGAAGACTGCCTACACTACGCTTGTTCGTCCTCTTTTAGAATACTGCTGCACGGTGTGGGATCCTAACCAAATAGAACTGACGGAGTACATCGAAAAGGTTCAAAGAAGGCAGCACTTTTTGTATTAGCGCGAAATATGGGAGAGAATGTCATTGATTTGATGCAGGATTTGGGCTGGACATCATTAAAAGGAAGGCGTTTTTCGTTGCGATGGAATCTTCTCACGAAATTCCAGTCACCAAACTTCTTCTCCGAGTGCGAAAATATTTTGTTGACGACGACCACGTAGGGAGAAACGATCACCACGATAAAATAAGGGAATTGAGAGTTCGTACGGAAAGATACAGGTGTTCGTTCTTTCCGCGCGCTACACGCGATTGGAATAATAGAGAATTGTGAAGGTGGTTCTATGAACCCTTTGCCAGGCACTTAAATGTGATTTGCAGAGTATCCAGGTACACGTAGATGTAAACATCATATCTCCTGAACTATGTCTCGCACAATGAAGTAATTTAAATCTGTATCGATACTGTCTGCAAAATGTGTTACGAATAGAGCTAGCCCGTATCTCGTGGTCGTGCGGTAGCGTTCTCGCTTCCCACACCCGGGTTCCCGGGTTCGATTCCCGGCGGGGTCAGGGATTTTCTCTGCCTCGTGATGGCTGGGTGTTGTGTGCTGTCCTTAGGTTAGTTAGGTTTAAGTAGTTCTAAGTTCTAGGGGACTGATGACCACAGCAGTTGAGTCCCATAGTGCTCAGAGCCATTTGAACCATTTGAATAGAGCTAGATAAATTAATATGTGGTATATGATGCTGACGTTTGATCGCGTGAACAGCGCGCATATAGTACGTAATGCACTTTCTTCCTTTCATCATTTGGGGTGTCGGCACGGAAAAGTTTTGTAAAGGTTTGAAATTAAGTTTACCTTTGCGACTCCGGCCGGTGTGGCAGAGCGATTCTAGGCGCTTCAGTCTGGAAACGCGCGACCGCTACGCTCGCAGGTTCGAATCCTGCCTCGGGCATGAATGTGTGTGATGTCTTTAGGTTTGTTAGCTTTAAGTAGTTCTAAGTTCTAGGGGACTGATGACCTCAGAAGTTAAGTCCCATAGTGCTCAGAGCCATTTGAACCATTTGAACCTTTGCGACCCAATCAGCTTAAATGCAGAATTACTGATTACTGTAATAATGGCCGCTGGCCTCCTGCATGTCTTAACGTCACATTTATACTTTTCTCAAGTCCAGATATTTGCGGGACATCATTTACGCTTTCTCAAGGCATACGTACGCAGTATCTAGCTATAATAATTGTCCCAGTGTGTTAAATCCTTAGCGAGTAGACTATGACAGCTTTTTAAATTTTTAAATTCAGTCAATAACCACACGAAATACCGAAAATCCAATTGTTATTGCCCCTGGCAGCCATTACATAGGCAACCTGCAAATTGTGTACACATCGTGAACCGCGACAGCCGTTGCGTAATTTAGTACTTTCGTGACAAGTTTAACATTATTATCAAATAAGTCTTTTCGCTTGTATGCAAAAATATGTTTCGACCTGCGTCATTTCGTATAGCGAGATGATGGACGGTAACTGTACGCCGGTGGGTAAGCGTACGCAGTTGTTTTTTGTAGCTGTTGGTAACACTGAATAACAGCTGACTGTTTAGCGTGATAGTGTACTGTGTGGTGACTGTTCACGATTACGCTATACAGGTTCTCAAAGGCGTCAGAATAAATAAACGTGATTGATTTTAATCCCACTGAAAAACCCATTTTTGTTAATTAGGACGTTGTTATTTGCAGGCGGTAGCGGTACGACTAGTTCCGTCTGTGTGAACTGTGAGCACTGTTACGGTCGGTCAAGCGTGCGCTTCACATTCAAACTACGTACACGCAGCCGCCAAGTTAACAGTGTATTTGGTAGAATGAGGAAGCGTTTCGCCACCTGTATGCGTCTGTTTAGCAATGCCATCTATGCCTGCTCGAGAGCACTTATTTATATTTATGTACTTTCAATTTAGATAAAATTGGAAAACACAAAAAAAGAATCAACAAGTCGTGTCTCACCCAAGGGCAAGATGATGAAGCGAGGAAACTTATTGATGAGAGGTCCAGAGGGCTGATGCGAAAAAAGTTGATAGCAGTGAAGCAACACTTACAAAGGGACTCAAATTGGTGAGCATTAATTCATTGGGCTAGGATCGTTAAAACTGTGTAAAATTACTTTTGGTAGCCAATATAAGTATTTTATTTTTAATTGGTGTTAATTACTCTTTTATGTAGAATACCGCAGCTAACTCCGTGGACAGGTATAGTAAAGTGTTCAGTGAGGAAACGGAAGTACATCTAGTTAAACATATTAAAGACCTCGAGGCTAGATTTCACGGAATAACTCTTAAGACACTCGTCAAAGTGGCTTGCTAATTTGCTGGGCATAATGGGCTACGGCATTGCCTGAATAATGAAGTGAAAGTTGCAGGAAAATCCTGGAAGTACCGCTTCCTTTACGATTCTTTATGTAAGCAAGAACAGTACAGCTTAGCAAGAGCATTACGTATCAACAAGGTACAAGTCGACACGAAGTTTCATATCCTGGAAGAATGTCTAGAAAAGTACAAGTTCCCTCTTAATATGCTGTACAAAATGGAGGAGACTGGCTTCAACCGTTCCGGCTAATAGTCCCAAAGTTGTGTCAACAAAGAGGAAGAAATCTGTAAAGAAAATTAAACTAGTAGAACGAGGTCAAATGGTAACAGCCATATACTGTTTAAATCCCACTGGACATTTTATACCAGCTGCACTGACTTTTCCTCGTAAGCAGAATTTACTGGAGCTGTTCAACAATTCTCCAGTGGTATCTCTTGGCCCCGTGAGTGAATCAGTTTCTGAATTCTCCCTAGCTTCTCTGCAGCACTTCGAAAAACATGTTTAAACTTCTGTGGATGATCCCGTCATACTGGTTCTTGATAGCCAAATCTCTCACTGCACTCTCTCGGCTGTAGAATTTTACAGACATCATATTGTACTATTATGACCGCCATAACATGCATGTCATATGATATAGCCGTTAGATAAAGTCATATTTGGCCCATTCAAGAAATTTGATGCGGGAGATATCGAGAAATGGCATTGTAGAGCTCCAAGGAGAGCTGTTACTCAGAGGGAAGCGTTCGGTCTATTCCGCCCAGCGTTTAGAAGAGTGTCAGCTACTGGAAAAGCTATAGCTTCTTTCCCTGATACAGGATGTCGTCACAGAAGAATATATGTTGCCAAGAGAAACTACAAAAGTCGACTTCCCAGCAATGAAAGATCTTGCTGAATCAGTAACTTGTCTCGTGTTCAACGAACATTGTGATGATGAAGGTTATCAAGAGTAGAAAGAAGCAGGAGGAATTACCATTAAAGACAAAAGGTGTCAATCATTAGCTACCAGTGATCAAAGACATCAACCCGCCAGTCTCTCCATATCACCTCGAATACCTGTTCTCAACGTTTATTCCCTCCCTAAATGTCAGACATTAAAAGAAAGGAAACGAAGTGGCCAGAAATCGGTGATTGGTTCCAATGGCTTTGAGCACTATGGGACTTAACATCTTAGGTCATCAGTCCCCTAGAACTTAGAACTACTTAAACCTAACTAACCCAAGGATATCACACACATCCATGGCCGAGGCAGGATTCGAACCTACGACCGCAGCGGTCACGCGGTTCCAGACTGAAGTGCCTAGAACCGCTCGGCCACACCGGCCGGCAAAACGGTGATTCTAACTTCTGTTTCTCACAAGAAAATCCTTGGGAGAAAGAAAGGTTTAAAAGGGCAAGCAGAAAAGAAAAAGAAAGAATGGTTGAAAGCAAAACCTGAAAAACTGCTCAGCAAGACGAACCTCAACGGATCATGACAGAGAAGAAAAATGCGGGAACCAAGTGACCTTCAAATTCACAACAGTGACAATTTGGACCAAGCACACCAGAACACGGGACGTGAAACAATAATGTTTGCGACTGTCCATGATGTGACGAGTGTTGTGATGATAATGACTGATTAAACTGTGGCGGGGTGTGGCGAGTGGTGGAATGAGTTATGGACGCCATACGAAGGACACAAAAATTTTACTTACGATCACTGTAAAAGGCAATTTGTAAAGTGTAAATGCTGAAGCGAAACTAAAGAAAATAATAGTTTTCGGGAAACGTGCACATTTTCACGACAACGTCCGTACACTTACCCTCATATGCCATCTATGTGTTCATATTCTCCACCCTGTCTAACATTTTACGCCACATAGATTATTATAATTAGAAGATTGTTTCTGCTGTGCATAGAGGCCTATACATTGTTCAAGCACCCGTTTTCTCAAAATACACTTTAGTTTTACGAAAATAATTAAGATTATAAATATTACAAACAAATAAAAATAAATGAACACACACACACGAGTCGGAAAATATAAACACACACACACACGAGCGCGCGCGCGCGCGCACGCACACACACACGCACATACACGCACACGCAGAGAGAGAGAGAGAGAGAGACAGAGAAAGATAGGGAGAGAGAAAGAGAGAGATAGAGACACCAATACCAGACGCTCTCACTGTTACCAAAACAAACTAAAGATGAGCGCATCCCGCAGAAGCAAAACAAAACATAAGAAATGGCGAGGTGAAGTGGTCTTTCGCAACACATAAACGTGAATATATTAAGTGCTGTCAAAAGTGCTGTTTGCGAAAATCTAACGGGTATACGTCGAAGAATAGGAAGAATGATATAAGCAACAAAAAGCCAGGAGTAGCGATAAGAATTGATACTGCTTGGTCTTACAGTATTAAGTAAAAGCATGCGGAATGTTCACGAACCCAACACACAAAAAATTGTAAGAGAAAAAAACATATTTTTACAAGTGACTACTGAAGATGTTTTAGAATAAAGCGAAACGCATTTAGTCGTAATAAGAATTTCATTACAGTTTCAAAAGACCGTGTTTAGCGTATACAACTTGTATGTCTGCGACTGCGGAAAAACGAGCCCGTAAGACAAAGAAGACAACATCGAAATAAACCCTCCATTACCTTCACCAATTTATATACAATGTAAATCACAATTTTAAAAACATTTTGAAAAATGTAAATTTAAAGCGAATTTTATTATTAAGCTTTCTATTGACATCGGTGTCTTGGTAGGCGCTTTGGGTATGACGAAAATGGATGTATCTACTAAAGAATGATTCACTTTTCAGTATGGTGTTTGTTCCTTATCGTGAGCTGAAATGGGCAGTACAGCTCGGACTGTTAAGTATACTGCGGAAACAACGCATGCTCGCACAAGTTTTCTCGGTGGTCGCAATCAGAAGGAGTGGTGTGGTTAGCCGAGAACGCCCTTACGTGCCCGCCTCTCTTACCGCAA
This sequence comes from Schistocerca nitens, assembly GCF_023898315.1. Taxonomy (NCBI): domain Eukaryota; kingdom Metazoa; phylum Arthropoda; class Insecta; order Orthoptera; family Acrididae; genus Schistocerca; species Schistocerca nitens. The sequence continues at coordinate 637,307,939 of NC_064617.1, forward strand.
CGACCATCAATCAAAGGCGATACAAGCGGGAGCATCAAATATTTAGGAGATAGCGCAGAAGTTTCCCCCCTCAGCTGGGCAGTAATTAAGGTCCGGCGGAGACGGGGTGTGGCCGGCTGCAAGTGTTGCGGTGCCCCCTCCCGTAATCATCGGTAATTGCCCCGCCGACGTTCACCTCCTTACATAATAACCTCTCTGTCGCTTTTGCACTCGGAGAAACGCGGGCGCTAGAGGGAGGTCGATTTTAAGCCTTCTGAGAGGGGAGATCCAGAATCGCACCTTTATAACTCGTCAAAAAAACATCCCCCTCCCGAGCGAGGAAGGCCGGCAGCCGCCGCGCCGGGCGGTGTAGTGGGGGGAAAGGGGGACGGAGAGGGGCAGTATCGATCGCCGACGCCACCCCACCATTGGCCGGCGCCGAGCCAACCAATGGGCGCGCCCAAGGAGGGTGGCTGCGCGGACGAGCGAAAATGGTCCGTACGGGCCGGGGTTGGCGTGGCGCTAGGGGCTAATCTTGTCCGTTATCGCTCGACCAATCCCAGAATGGGCTCAGTCGCCAGAGATCCCTGTCGATACGGAGGTTTTAAGCATGGTTGACACTTCTATCTGTCGCGTAATTATCTTATTTGCGAACCGCTCCGCGGGTCCGGCTGCGGCGGCGGCAGAGGGCGGAAGAGGGAGACAGGGCGCGACGACGGGCAGCAGGCAGCGCAGGCCCTGCCCACCTCCCCGCGAGGCGACCACGTGCTCCACACACACACACACACACACACACACACTGCGCCACGCCACGCACGCACGCACACCCGGCGGCAATCGGTGGTTTGCGGCGGAGGCCGACGCGCCGTGACGCTAGCTCGCAGACGCCGACGACCACGTGCGGCGGCGCCGCTGCGAGGCTGGTAATGCACTAGAGTGGAGCGGAGCGGTGCCATGGGAGACGCGAGGTCGGCGGAGCTGGAGGTGTCCGTGGTGAGCAGCCCCGCGTCGAGCCGGTGCTCGTCCCCCGGAGCCGGCAGCATGACGCCGCCGCCGGGAGCCAGCGGCGCCGGCGGGGGCGGCGGGGGCGGCGTGGGCGGCGGAGACAGCCAGAAGGCGGGCGCGCCGCTCTACACGTCCTTCAGCATCTCCAGCATCCTGAGCCGCGACAGCCCGCGGCGGCCGCAGCCACTACCCGCCGCCGCGCCGCCTCTCCACGACTCCGCCATGCTCTCCAGGTAAGCCGGCCGCGAGCCCCTCTCACACCAACTTGTGATTTTCGCCGTACTCCACGTCACTCGCCTTTTCGCTAGCCCTCAGCACGAATCGGGGGTTCTCAAGCTCTGCGGCAAGTGGCCGGCATGCCACCGTTTCGCATAGTACCGTGTCCAGCTACAGTGATTTACGAGATTGAACAGTACCTCTTTGTTATGTGCACGGTGTTTTCGCGGGAAAGTGGGTGTTGAGATCGACTCCAAAGAACTAATTACTTCGTTACAGATCTTTAGTTCAAGACTATAGGCCTATACAAAGTTCATAACGTCCGTAATGAGTGTCTGGAGAGACGTGTGTGTGTGCAGCTCCCAACCGAAAGCAAATAAGGCTAGGCCTCTTTCACTCCCTGAGGTTTTCGGTGTATGGCACACCACCGGGTTTTCGGGTCATCGGGAGAATTAAATGTGGGTTTTCATGCGCTACGGCAAGTCTCTGTATCACGGCGGAAGTGCACGATCCCTTACTTCGCCACTAACCCGGCCGCCGTGGCGTACACTGCTATGGCTACCCACTGTTCCCTGCGAGAGACAATCAACAGTAAGTTCTTTGTTATGTGTACTACGCTTTTGCGGGAAAGTGAATGCTGAGATCGGCTCAGTGCAACTTATTACTTCGGTACAGGTGCTACAGCGCAAGACTAGAGAACAGTGGTCGTCAAAAGTACGGCCAGCAGCCTGCATGCGGCCCGAATCAAGTTTTCATGCGGCCCTCGGTTTTCGTCCGAATTTTACAACAATATTCATTTGGCATCTAACAGCCGAATCAAAAAAAAAAAAAAAAAAAAAAAAAAGCAGCGTTGTGGGCTTCCTTCCTATAAGTGTGGTTTCCCTGCTCAGTAACAAACAATAATACTTACACAGGCAATAATAATTTAGTGTGTTTAATTTTAATCGACATTAGTGCACTGTACAGTGAGACAAGTAAAAGTTGGGAGCTTACCTGACGGGCATAGGGGTAAGCGGCGCGGCCGCAGCGGGGTTAGAGTACGTAAGTGGGCGGATGTTTAATTGTTTGTCTTCCTGTATCGACAATTCACGGACGTGCGCGACTTTTACCGATCAGCTGTTATGGTATAAATTTTGACACGGAAGAAACATGGATCCGTGAATACGCATTACAGAGGTCATTTTCAAATACATTACACATTTGTGAAAACGATTATCTGTTCTAATACAAAGCAATGGGTACAAGAAAACTTACATTCAAAGCATTTAGTAAACATTCATGATCGCGTGTCGTTGCATAATGCACTTGAATTTAAGTAAAGTTACTCTTGCTGATCAATTATTCGTCCGGTCACACAAACTTCACAGCAATATGTCGTCAGGTAATTACAGCGTTCCAACGTTGGGGTCGCTAAGTGTAACAGAGAACAGACGACATCAAGTGTTGCAAATGACACGATCGGTACTTGGGCGCTGGCGGTCAACTTATCCCGCCCTTACTCTAGCTGGTCTATGTGTGCTCATTTAACATACCAATTTATGTAGCTTACAAATTAACAATAAAATAGTGGCACATACGGTCCTAGGTATCGCTCCGCGGTGTCAGTGTTGGCTCTTTAGCAGAAAAGGTTGACGACCACTAGTACGACCGTATGCAAAGCTCGTACATCCATAACGAGTGAATGGAGGGACGTGCGTGTATGCAGGCAGCTCTTAACAGAGAGCAGAAATGCCTATGCCTTTTTCACTGACCGCTACGGTCGCAGGTTCGAATCCTGCCTCGGGCATGGATGTGTGTGATGTCCTTAGGTTAGTTAGGTTTAATTAGTTCTAAGTTCTAGGCGACTGATGACCTCAGCAGTTGAGTCGCATAGTGCTCAGAGCCATTTGAACCTTTTTCACTCCCTAAGGTTTCCGTTGTACGGGGCATCGCCGGCTTTTACGGAAAGCCGGGGCAGTAAATGCGGGGTGGGGGTTTTGCGCGCTACGGCAGCGTATGCCACACGTGTTTGCCACCGAAACTCAAAAAAGGCCCAGGAAGAGGGTACTAATGGCCTTATTCGAATTATACAAATGGTCCTAGAGGTTGAAGAGCATTTACCTGGCAAGAGAGACGGTAATGTTCTGAAAACACGTAGACTAATCTGCAGACAACTTTGAAGTGGATGGCAGAGGGTACTTAGCTCAGTATTATAAGTTAGGATATCTTGCCACTGTTGTCGTGTCAGGAGCGCGGGAATAATGACGGCTTAAAAGCCCCTCTGCGTGCCGTAATTAGTCTGATCTTGTCTTCACGAATGAACATATCTCTAGAATCTTGTAGCTTTCCTCTCAGCAAATTTTGTAAGAAGGCTTTCGTGGGCTAATTTGCGTCTGTCTTCAAGAACCCGTCAATTCAAGTTTTTCGTCATTTCCATAACGTTATGTCGCCAGTTAAAGCTTCGAGCATTCACGCTGCCGTTTTTCGTATACTTGCAAACTCCCCTGTTAGGTCTGTTTGGGACGAGTAGAATTCTAAGATATATGCCTGAGTTGTAAGCAGGCTCTTTTGTATAGGGACCACGTTTTTTCGTTGTTTAGTCTACTGACGGGAACGTAAGTTACTGAAAAGTGCTACAAGAGATGTAGGACAGTGACACTGAAGATGGACAAAAATGTAAAAGTAATCTCTAGTGAAAGAGGCCACATATTTACATTAAGACATTATAGGAAAGAAAAAGCTACAGATAAACGGGGTTGAAGATACTCCAACGAGAATGAGAAGTGATCAAGTTTTGACCAGGTGCGCGGAAAGCTATTGTCATTACACATTTCACGACAAGAGAGAAACAACAAAACGGTTACAAATGCCATAATAGATGAAGGAAAGCGATAGTGAAAAAAGAAAATGGCTTCATTATTGCTTCTCTCTAAAGTACTTGAAACATGCACAAACAGGAGATGCATTTCGTGATCTAATGTGCATCATGCCAGAAGATTCACTGCTAGCAATCTTCCGCTGCCTAGCCCCTAGAAACTTATATTGAAGGGGAAAATTCAGCTTCTTCTCCTACTATGTGCGTGGTGGAAGTTTTCGCTTTCGTTTTAACTCTTTGTTTGACTCAGTAATTTATGTTTTCCACTAGTAGCCTGCAATAGTACACGCAGACTGTTACAGTTCTCTAAATAGCGTCGGCTCTCTTCTCTACCAAAATCAGACAACGAAACCGAAGAAAGACTGGTGTTCATCCCGAAGAGAACCGTGCTACGACGCTACGGTGAAAAAAACTGGAGATCGTTATTATACAATTTCTTTCATTTAAGACTCTTTCGTCGTCATTTATGGCATTTAAGATATTTATTTACCTTCAAATTCTGTAATAAAATACAATACGAAGTACCCTTTAGTTTATCATTGCTACACTTCTGCAATATGCGGAATCATAGGCCTGCTGCTAGCTGCGGAGTTTGGTAATTGGTGTTAATGCAAGTTTTGGGAAAGATGATGACTTCGTGAGCTTAGCCGGTAACACTTGCATAGTTCGTGTGAGCCTAGCCTGTTAGGCTGCGGCGGTCTTCAAACAACACTACTTGCATTCTTTGTTGTGTGTACTGTGCGCTTCTGTGAGGAAATAGATTTTGAAACAGACTGAGAAGAATAAATAACTTTCGTACTGAAAAGGTCTGTGCAATAGCATAAGACGCCAGACGTACACAAAGATCGTACTCTCATAACGAAAGTCTGGATTAAGTGCTTGCATCTCGTAACATAATTCTTGAAATCCTAGACGTAGGTAAAAACAGTAACATATTTATTAAGATCGCCTAGCTTCAATGTACCACTAAAGATCTGCTGTATTTCCTTCATTCAGATTTAATACATTCCTCAAACTATGGCTTATACTGATTTTCATCATAAAGTCTGTAAATGTTTCTTCTTCCCCATAACGCAGTTCACCGAAATTTTTAACACACATCCAATAGAAATTTAAAAACAAGAGCTCTTCAGTCAAATGCTAAAAAGCATCGATCGATTCTCTTCTTTGGTTACTTGGACGAATCCAACGGATTCTCTGATGCTACTGTCGCCTGTATTGTCGATACCCTTCGTCAGGACATCACCTGTGACGCTGTGCGCAATCCTTGTATCCGTTTAAATTTTTCACGTCTCACACGTACCAACATGCCGTTCTCGTACGCCAACTCTCCAATGCGCAAATGCAGGATATATTGCCGTGTTCATTAACAGCAACTATTACTATCAAAGAAAATAAATTATGAAACAATTCTGTGATCTTTTTCGATTTTTGAAAACAGAGCCGTCTACTTAGCATGACAGATTTGCTTATTTATAATGATTAAAGGTTTCTTCTGCTGATAACTCGGGAAAATATCTGTTGGCAGCAGATTGCTTCGGACGAAAACCGGTGTCTGAGAGACGATGCACGCTGCCGCCGTAACGGTCATCTTGGTTGTATTTTAATTCCTGATAATCACAATTACACTTATCACTGAGATACTTACCGTCTTTTCATTGTCCAATACGAATGTGGTAGAACACTGCGACTGATATCTATTGTCTTACGCGATTTAGTCTATAGATATCCAGAGTCAGGATATTTGTAGCCAAATGCTAGGCAAGATCGTACTGGGATATAAGGAGTCACATTGGGAATATTTGGGAGGAGATTACCTATTCTGTTGCTGCATTTGCCTTCCAACTAGGGCAAATCTCTCTAAATTCTATATCAGAACCGGGAAATGGGAACTATTTTTAATTTAATTCTGAAACAATATTATGCGGACAAAGATTTTGAATGAGTGTATTGTGTACAGTTGTATAGTATGTACACTTGTGTCTGTTTATGAGTTTACACAATAAAGTGGATGTCATAGCGGACATGTGTAGCATACCTATGGCGTTGCCGATTACAGGTACTACGTCCGGACGCTTTATCGCCATAGGGGTAGTTATTACAGGTGATTATAATAAAATACGAGCCGTATCACACACAGTTCGTCGTGCAACTATGCGGAGATTGTGGAGTTGTGGAAGTATTACCTTGCGATACGAGGAGGGTACATAGGGTCCTATCTGAAAATAATATTAAGATTAACGGAAAAAATAACAACTGCAAGGGGTTTTCATCTCCAAGAATGAAATGTCGCCAAGTTCATCATCAGATGACAATGTTTACGGGAATTTCGGTATAAACAATGTTTAGAGCGTCGAGAAAATTGTGAAGTTGGCGAAATACATTTCAGAGAAACATTCTGTTAATTACGTACGAAAAACTTGGAGCAGAAGCATTATTGTTTTGTCTCACAGGAACCCGGGAAAAGCGTGAAATTTTTGGGTGACCGCAAATGCGTAGCCGTTTACACTGAATAATTAATTACTCAAAATACGCTTAACGCAGCCAGTTGAAATTCCATACTGACAGTGCACCATCGTAATAGTGTACGAAAGAAGCCCGCATCTCGTGGTCGTGCGGTAGCGTTCTCGCTTCCCACGCCCGGGTTCCCGGGTTCGATTCCCGGCGGGGTCAGGGATTTTCTCTGCCTCGTGATGGCTGGGTGTTGTGTGCTGTCCTTAGGTTAGTTAGGTTTAAGTAGTTCTAAGTTCTAGAGGACTTATGACCACAGCAGTTGAGTCCCATAGTGCTCAGAGCCATTTGAACCATTTGTACGAAAGAAAACATATTTTGTAAATACTATTCACACTGTTGCAACGAATTAATCTTGCGGTTGTAATAAACAGAGGCCGTTACGTTTAAATATTATGCTGGGTGTGTTTCATACTACGAACGTGCCTGTCACAGTGGCTTAAACAAAACATACTGGAAGAATGCAAACTTTTGCTTAGAATTTCTATTGCTCTGTTAACTAGATCTCAAACCTATACAGTCTCATTAGCAGATAGCTACATTTATCGAAGTTACAGTGTAAATGTTGCGATGATCGCCACGAGAGACGTTACATTAGTGAAACCATGTGCATTAACATATTTGTATACAAATGTTCCTGTCATTAAATTCTGCCAAATGTCTTTACATTTCTGTGATGGCACAAGTCATGTGAAGTACACTGGTGGTATATCACGAATATAAACCAATAGAAGCGGTGTAAGGAAAGAAGTTTTCCGAAGTATTACCTAACATGACTGTGACTAATGTACTAATTATAATATTAATTCACACGCAATATATGTTGATCAAGGTGTCTTCCGCCATTGCTAGCAGTAGCAAAACGAAAGAACATTAACGTAAACATCCATAACGAAGCTCCGCGCCCACGGTTATTGTTTGAGCTGTGTCTCGTATTTTGTGGCCTGATGACAATACTTCACATACCATAAATAATTGTGTATCGTTTGCTGCTAAGACTTCGAAGCGACAAGTGAAAAATACTTCATAGAAAAGTTTCTGGAGTATGTAGTCGCTATTCAGCAGTTCCCAGGAGTAGCGCTTTATATTTACAAGTTTTACCTCCGCCGAACATGGCATATGGTATAAATGCCCAACATGATAGCGAGTAACAATAGTGCAAGTCTACGGACGACAGACTGTCTGTCGCTGACTGCAACAAAATACTACGCTTACATTTACTGACACAGAGCTGTCATAGACGTGAAAATTTACTATCGAAAAATGATTATAAACAATTCAGTGGCACATTAAAAATACTTAGAGATGAGGTAACACGTAGAGCTTCTTTTCATGTATGAGATTCAAGATCGCCACTGTCTACTCTACAAGTATAATTTGTACAAAACAAAATAATAAAATCCTTTGTCGTTATCACATTATTATTCGTTGCATTACAGTCTGGGATAACTGTGCATTCGCAAAGAATACTTTTAGCCCAGAAACATGTGATATGAACAATCTGCATTGCCAGTTCACAAACTCCGTGTACTTCATTCTTCAATCGTCCCTACATTTGACTGTGGCACCTTCGTGTACACAATGTCTCCTGAAGCTTCTGGCTGATGCAACTACACATTCGGTGCAGTTATTACCTGGCAGAAGAAACAATTTTTACCTGGACTAAATTTCCTGAACGACTGTAAAGTGCATAATTTTTTTTTGTTTTTTTCTTTTTGTTTTTTTGTTTTTGAGCGTTCAGTCTCCTGACTGGTTTGATGCGGCCCTCCGCGAATTTCTCTCCTGTGATAACTTTCTCATCTCAAAGTAGCCCTTGCAACATATGTTCCCAATTATTTGCGGGACGTATCCCAATCTCTGCCTTCTTCTACAGTTCTTATCCTCTACAGCTCCCTCTACTTCCATGGAAGTTATTCTTCATGTTTTTTTCAGTGTTTTCCGTATACTCCTTTCGTAGCGGAGAATCTCCTCATTTCTTATCTTATTAGTCCATCTGATTTCGAACATTCTTCTGCAGTACCACATCTCTTCTGTTTGTTTTCACACAGTCCAGACGCCTCTTGGCGAAGAACGCCCTTTTTGCCAGCGCTAGTCTGCTTTTTATGTCCTCCTTGTTCCGTCTGTCACGAGTTATTCTGCTGCCGAGTTAGCCAACTTCACATATTTCTTGAACACAAATTATGATGTTAAGTTTCTCGCTTTTTTTCTGCTACTTCTCACTACTTTCGTCTTTCATTGATCTACTATTCAGTAAACTGTTCAGTCCATTCAACAGATTCTGTAATTCTTGTTCACTGTTTTAAGTAAAAGTAATCTAGTTTTTGTTTCCATTGTTTTACATTTACAGCTGCAAAGCTATTTTCAATAACTTGCTTACATAACTGATAATTGTGAATGATAAGCCGCAGATTTTAGAATCTAAATTGAAACATTTCTTTATAGCACGTTTCTTTTATTTTGTGCAGGAGCTGCTGTTAGAGGTATAGAGACTTCCGCTCTGACAAGGTACATATTTGTTTACGAGTTTCCTATTACAAATATCTTGGTCTCGTGATTGTTATTTGTCGATTATTGTTCTGTGAACAGTGTGCGTAATGTTAAGGTATTGTAAGCTGATTATCAGAGATTGACGCTTTCCTTAGAGGTAGGCGCGACGCGTGTCTCTCTTTGTATACCACAGTTCTGTGTCCGAGCGGTTCTAGATGCTTCAGTCCGGAACCGCGCTGCTACTACGGTCGCAGGTTCGAATCCTGCCTCGGGCATGGATGTGTGTGATGTCCTTAGGTTAGTTAGGTTTACGTAGTTCTAAGTCTAGGGGACTGATGACCTCAGATGTTAAGTCCCATAGTGCTTAGAGCCATTTGAACCATTTTTTTTTTCTGCGTCACGAACGCTTAGGGGGAGTTGCGACCAGCTGCATTCTGGCGTGGGTTTCCCCAGGAAGGGGGATTTCCACGCACTTTTCGGAACCACACAGTTGCGAAACAGGCTACGCTGGCTAATTGGTGACAGGCGAAGAATAGCCTCACAGTCGGGTTAAGTCCAGTGTGAGAGACAGCGAAGAAAGAGCGAGAGCGGGTGTGTTTTTGTCGCCGCGCCGGTGTCGGAATCGTTAGGAGCGAAGACACAAAAGGTGTTCCCTGTTGACGGTGTGCGAGACGTGGGCTGCGGCGGGAGATAACAGCGGGAAGGGCGCTGCAGATGGGCTGCGATAACCGCCGTGTTTGGGGTAGCCCGCCGCCTGTTGACAAACACCTCTACCTGCGCGGCGCGACGAGTCAATTCGGTGTCTGACACAGTGGCGCTTGCCCGAGGTCTGCACGGCTTAGCGGGAAAGTTTGCTGAGTCGTTACCCCGCGTCATGTTTCCCTGCAAAATTCGAAGACACTCGCCGTTTCGATCCCTCTGTTGGGATATTCCTGCTCTCCGCCGGTGGATGACACGGTCGAAAAACACTGTAACGTCCTCTCATAAAAGGTGAATTTCGGCGGATTTTCGGGGAAGTGCAAGTGCAGATATTGGGTAAAAAGTCTTCAGGCTATCATAGTTGCGCCGTCGTCATTGACTAAAAGCTGATATCAGCCTGAGAGTGGCGGCCGTGTTATCAAAACATTATTGTTGGGCCGCCTAGGTGGCTTACTGACAGTTTACAGTCCTCTGGAGGAAATAACACAAAGTGCGAAACAGGAAGCAACTTGTAAATTGCTCAAGTAAAAATATTAAAAAAGCAGAAAGGAAACATCAAGAAATATCCGTAGGAGAGTTTTAACGATATCTGCGTTAAATATGCGAGTTCCGCACACACAAGAAAAAAAAAAAAACACTTGTGTGTGAGCAGTTTGGCTTCGCGCCGTAGATCTTTCGTGAGAACTTAGTGATAAATATCATAAAATTTGTTTCGTATTAATATGCAATTTAATTATCAATATCTTTAATGCAGTAGGTACACGGAGTAGCATAATTATAATAATTACAGAATAAATAAATCACAAATGAGTGGTTCTAGGCGCTTCAGTCCGGAACCGCATGACTGCTACGGTCGCAGGTTCGAATCCTGCCAGGATGTGTGTGTTGCCCTTAGGTTCGTTAGCTTTAAGTAGTTCTGAAGTTCTAGGGGACTGATGACCTCAGATGTTAAGTCCCATAGTGCTGAGAGCCATTTGACCCATTTGAAATCACAAATACGAACTGTCGCTTTATGCCCGATGGGCCAGCTACGTAATCGCTTTGCGCCGCTTTTTCATTTCCTTTTCGATGCTGCCGTTGTTCTAGCATTGATCGGTCCTGTACTTTTTAGGCTTTTTGGATTCCTTTCGGGCAATTCCTTTCCTCTGATATGCATCTTCCCTATTTCCTAGCTTATTTGCAAGTCACGTGAGACGACATGTTTCATTATTTTGTAATTTTCGATTTTCACTTGCGTTCCGGCAAATGTTCTTATTACCTCACTTTGGGTTCTAGTAGCGCTCCGCAGCCTCTTCTCAATGACACCCGAATCAATGTTCCAGCTAAACGCGTTTCCACGCTACACCAGTTTACAACTATGCGCAAAGCTAATTCATAGCAATCACGATGACCTCACAGGCAACACAAATACTGCCCAACAAACACGTAAAGACATGATTTATTGGTTGTGGGCGTAACCACTGCTTTTGGTGCATTAGCCGTGTGTATAGCCATTAGCAGTTTCTGTGCAACGGTATTTTGTCACACATGGAATTTCGACCGACGAGGGAATACACGTATTCACGTCAATATTGTATTGACACAGACTGTTCATCCAACATATATGATCGATTTCGGAAAAACACATTTCATCATCTTATGTATCTGGCAAACCAGTCACATTTGTATCAATTCGATGTAATGCAACACGTATGGATAGCCAATAACTACCTTGTCGTTCGTAAGAACCATGTAATGTTATGTGAAAGCCATTTTTATTATTGCTTGGTAAGCAATTTTTGTTGCTGGGTAAACAAAAGTTTTCGCCTAACTCTCCATGATTTCACCTACGTGGCAAACTGGTGTGGCACAATACAGGTGGTTATCGGCTATCCCTACATGGGCGTATTTTGCTGTGTAGCTATGGATGTTGTTGATTTTCCGAGTACATCTGACTACGGAATATGTTTTGCGATATCCTGTGCTTAAGCGGGAAACACGCCCTTAGAATGTGTGCAATGAAATGTGAGCTTCAATATTTATGACTTTAACATTCGTTTGGAAGCGAGAAGGTTAGATCTGAATTGCCGATATCTACAATCGAAGTTACTTGACTGGACAACTTCGATGTATTCTGTGGAGTAATACTGAAAAAACCCATAAGCGTAATTTACTTCTCTCACAAAATCAGTTGTGCTAAAGGTAACGATGATTGACGTATGTGATTCCGTTACTTATTGAAAACATATTGGTACTTTAGGCGCTGTTTCTTTCATAGTGTCTCTCAAAAGAGTACATCCGAATCATTCTCGGAATGTCAGTGGAGTACTAAGTGATGGCATACGAAGCGTGTTGTCTTTGTTTCTTGTTGCTGACGTCTCCAAAATAGGAAATTCGAGCCGGCCGGTGTGGCCGAGCGGTACTAGGCGCCTCATTCTGGAACTGCGCGACCGCTACGGTCGCAGGTTCGAATCCTGCCTCGAGCATGGAAGTGTGTGCTGTCCTTAGGTTAGTTAGGTTTAAGTAGTTCTAAGTTCTAGGGGACTGATGACCTCAGAAGTTAAGTCCCATAGTGCTCAGAGCCATATAAACGTTATCAAGGCACAGCCAGCACCGTTTCCAGGCATATCACTCTCACGTAGAAACGAATCGGACGCCCTTTGCAATTTACGACAATTGTACAAGAAGCAGATGAGATGTTCCACCCGTTTCATTTCAGCAAGCAAATTAATTAGGTTTGGGCAGCTCTCTGCCATTATCAGCCTATTACACATATTTAACACCTAAATCAAATGTAAATAACAGAGAATATTTGTGAAGTAACACTTTTTCTATTTTAGTACACTAGTGACCTAAAATAAACACATATTTTTCCTTATAAACATGTCCAGGAATGAGAAACTGCACCTATCGACGGCAGCTAGTTGGTGTAATGCTCAGCGCAGATACGGGTAGTAGAATGTAGTGATTAAAAGAGAAACATGTAATCATTTTTAGCTCTCTTCGTACAGTTAGTTCACTTCCAGAACAGCTCACATGAATGGAATAGTGAGGCGCTTGAACCAGTCTCCCTGAGCAAGTACTCGTATTACTGCCGCTTCAGTTTGGCTGACTTTTTGCCCACTCACAAAACCGTAGTGCTCGGCTACATCTGTGTGTTGGGTCCAGTGCGTTTCACGCACCTTTATGACTCGCATCTTCAGTGCAAAGTCATACCTTGTTGAGCTTCTCCAGACGTAAGTGCGGCATTTTTACCGAAGATAACTCTGCTGGTTCTTACTTTTCTTCCTCTTTAATACTGTAATAGAAACAGCAATCCCTGATTTCCATAAATAGTTCGCGCAAGGTAACCGACTGCCGAAATTACATCGTCGCTCGTGTTTGAATTTTGACGCGTTGTTTATTTTCATCAGAAGCTGTTCATTGTGTAATTAACTTCATAATTCCGCTCAGTACAGCTCACAGAAACTGGTTTCACTCACTTAGCTAAGACTCTTTTGAGTAATTTTGGATTTCATCCCTGAGTTATTAGAACAGTCTAAACTATTTCCGTCACTTCGTGTATGCAACGTCAACTGTTAGTTCGGACTGCCGCACAGCCTTATTCACAGCACGTTAATTGTTCCTACTCCACAATAGAAGAGGCGCACACTTGTTACAAATCGAAATCGCAGCAGAACAACTAGGCTCCTCGAAATTCTCTCACTTCAATCCAGTTTTGCGTCCCCTCATCACTCTTCTTAACCGACGTAAATTATATATGGGCCTATCGCTGAAACTGGCCGCTAAGGATGAAAAGGTGGATTATTCAGCAAATGCCCTTGAAGTTAAGTAGCAAAAGGGGAGAAGAGAAAAACTAAACACTGGGTGTGACGTTTTACTTTTTTACTAGTATGACCACAGAATGTGGTAGCTGCATGAACGCGCTTGAAAAGATTTACCAGACCTGGATTAATGAATAGTTAACAATGCCATCACTGACACTTTGAAGAACTGCCTAAAGGAATAAAAAACAGTGTTACTTAGTTTTGTCAGCATATGAATCTGCTCTACATAGTGTTGATTTTTTAAGTCATTTTAAGACTGTAGTTGTCCCAGTCTCAGACATGTGACTCCGAAAGGCAAAAGATAAAGACGTACGTTTAAGCGCTGCTGTCTTGGAGATTGTTTTCCTTGGAAAGCAAATAGAATGTGAAGCCAAATTTTTAGTCACATAATTGCTAAAGGACGGTAATTTCTATTTGTTCCCCCCTGAAGAGCAGAAATTTGAACATAAAATTAAGCAGAATTAGTGCTTTGCTTTGCTTTTTCTATGGGATTAATAGTCAAGAACTAAACAGTTATTGAGTCCTTTACTCATGATTGTGGGTTATCATTAATTTCTCACTGTTTACCTGTTCTGCCGAGTATAGAAATTGTTTTTGCTCTAGTAATTTGTTGTTCAGTAATAGAATAACTGTTGTCACTAAATAAATTTACTTTGTAGTACATATTTTCCTTTACCTGCGAAACAAGACTCGCAGATAAATTGTGCGCGGGAAGCAAACAAACACACACAGTGCGCGCGCGCGCACACACACACACACGCCCATACACACTTACACACACACACACACACAGAGAGAGACAGACAGAGAGAGAGAGAGAGAGAGACAGAGAGAGAACTAATAAAGAAGTGGAGCTGATGAAATAATTGTACATGACACTTGTCATCCACCAATAGGTTACGGTTATTTACTTACTTCGATTCAACTGGAAATAGCAACGTTCCAATTATTGTTAACGAGACTCTTTAACTGGCAAATTCACTACATTCATTCTTCCTTTTTTTGCTGAAGGAGGACCATGGTTTGTGTGTGTGTGTGTGTGTGTGTGTGTGTGTGTGTGTGTGCGCGTGCGTGCGAATGTGCGTTTGCGTGCGCGCAAGAGCGATGGAATGGAAGATGTACTCCTCAGGACAGTTCTTGTAGAATCTTCGATGTAGATATTACGTGATGCATATACTGTATGTTCTTGATTTTGTGTACTTTTTATGTCACCTCACTCTGTCGATATAGTTCTGACAACGACTTATAAATGAGAGAGTTGTAATAGAGCAAACTATATGCAGTTGTTTACTACGGCCGTTCCATTTGATCTGTACCAGCCGCGCTACTTTGCGAAAAAAAAAACAGTAGCAGTTGCTTCTCATTTTCGCGTCCGCAACTAGACCAGGAAATTTACGTCCAGCGTCATCTCATTTAGCTGAAACAGCATGCAAACGGTTTGAACACAAAAGTAACACGCTAATTATCCGCTCTACGGTTAGCGGCGGAAATGATATACTGCGGAGCTCTTGGCAATAAACTCAGCTAATGGTTATCCCGGCGACTGTCACATATTTCGTCGCAGAAAGAGATGAGTCAGCGGCGATAAGGCGGCAGCTGAGACCAGAACAGGGCCCCAGAGTTCCTGACAAATTAAAGGCTTCGCGGAGGAAAACTGATATGCGGAGATAAAGTATAATAGAGAGATATGCATAAGTACGTCACGCAGAGGAATTAATTGTGGCGCGGGTCGGCTCCGACAAGTGTTGTGGCACAGCGCGGACGCGAGCGGAGACCGGATCGCACCTACAGCAGACGCGTACAAATTATTGTACTTGTTTGTAGTACTCGCCGTAATTTCCGCTAATTGCAGGAAGTGTTTACAGCGGGTACAGAGGCGCGCGCGGACGTGACTTGTGCGGGACATGTTACACGGCCAAGTACAGCGTGTCAGGCGAACGAATTAACATGAAAAACACAAAAAAGTCGGGCCGTATTGCGGACGCAATAAATCGCGATAAAGCGCGATGCGATCAGCGCGACGCTTCCGCGTCACACCGTGGCCCACCGTGCTTTACGAGCGTGAAATTTGTAATTAGAGGCGGGAGGGAGGTGGCAAGATGGCGCGCGATCGGACGTCGCGTTGCCGGCGTACGTGGATTCCCTGATCACAATTCTGGGGAACGATCAGACATCAGTGCCGATACGTTTTGTTATGTAGCATGTCAGTTCTTAATATCTCAGACACAGTTGTCACTGATGACTATGTTTTATTTACACCAATTGCTGACATCAACTAAAATGCTTGCACTTGTTTTCTGTTCCAAAAGGAAGAGAAGTCTGTTTGAACTTTGCGTTTGTAATTATCATTTGGTTTCTTAAAAGACTTTCTCACTGTCGCCAACTTAAATTATACGCCGTCAGTATCAAATGAACAAAATTTGCTGCCGTGTAAAGAAAACTTTTATTTAGATAAATGAAAATGAAGAAATTGTCGTTTCTGTGCTTCACATAAATGCTACAGTAATTAAGATACTAAATAATAAGAAAAGATTGCATTTTAGTACAGCACTTGTTTCTTTAAATACTTACTACTGCACTTTCTTCTCCCCGAAATTAAATTAAATATAATTACGTAGACTAACTAGAAGGGCTTGATGTCGACTGTTCCATCGAGCCTGCCAACAGTATCTTGCACACGTGTTCTGTTGCAGAATAAATGTAAACTGGAATCACACATTTCTGTGTTACTTCACAAACACACCAACAGGAAGGACGCGAGTTATACCAAATTGCTGACTAACTTCATTCTTTGCTTTTTTTATTCGTTACTGTAGTATGAAAAGTTATTGTAGATGAACAGAAAATAGAATAAGCTGTTATTTGTCGAACTGTAAGGTCTCTGCGAAATTTCCGTTCCTAGTTTTTAAAATGAGTAGAAAGTATCACATCCCAAGCACCGTAACTTGTTTGCGGTTTTCGTTAAGGAAGGCGAAAGTAGTAGTTTAATTTTCGACTCATTATCAAATGATATCCTGTTAACCGCATAAAGGATGCTCTCTGTTATCCCCATCTGCTTTCGCAAATGGTTATCTGCACGAAATAATTACTACCGACTATTTTATTTATCGCGCCTAAGCTACTTATGAAGTTGTTGGTACGACACGTGATGGATTTTAGTACCAACGGTTTACGGCATAACGCCAAACTGAAACATCTATTTTCCGGAATAAATACCATTACTCCCTAATAAATTAAACCGATAAATGTTCCAGGATACTGTCACTACCTACTACATATATTTCAGATAAACACAATTTTTAATTAAACTGTAACAGTTTCCTTTCCTTTACCCCCACCCATGCTCTCCTACCGAAGTTAAATGGACGATATTTCAGATTCATATGACACTCATATATCTTCATTTTTAAGTTATACTTATCGAATAATGCTTTCAGATTCTGTATTTCGTGGAGACTTGTACTGAGACCAGTTGTCTCCCTCCTGCACTTTCCTCTTTGTTTTACCTGAAGTGAAATTCCAACATTTGACATTCTTAGCAAATAATTTGGCAGCAAACAGCAGTTATAGTGCAACTAAGTACCTATCGCGCTTGATGGTTGTTCCTCTCTTATTAAATAAACAACGAAATTAAAGTGGAAAGAAGAGTCATACGCCAAAATAACAGGGAGGTAAGAGAGTCCGAAAAGCTGGGTGTTTCAGGATAGGTTGCACTGAAAAATAATTGTGAGGAAAAGAGGTTAATATGTTGCGCCGTTTCCGAGCTAATTAGCATTGAAGTGAGCCGGTTAGGCTGTTGCAAAGGCTGAGTAGTCTCGTTGGCTATCATCTACGCTATAACAAATTACACTAGTTGTATCTGACTCGGAAACGGCGTACTGTATCTAATTTTTTTCCTTACCAATTATTTCTCAGCACAACCTACCCTGCAATACGATTACAAGCTTCTCTCATTGTTTCCGACCATCCTGTACTTGAATATTTGTTTTGATGAAAATTTTGATCGCTCTTTTCTAGTCGGTTGCCTACCAGTACGACACATACTGGAGACGTTCGAGTTTGTAGAACTTCTGCGGACGTCTAGCGTAATTTGGAGCAGTGCTAATCGAAACTTTGCTTCACTGGTCTTGGGGAACTTATTTTACTCGGCCGGAGTTAGGATACTCGGACCACTTAATGGGCCCGCTCTAAGCCAGGGAAGTGTCTATAATAATTCTATCAGAAATGCAGAATTTTTAGAGTCAAAACAAGCCCTTTCCCGAAACCTCAACAACACACAGTTGCGTTACTTTGTGGCATGCAATTTCCGCGCCACTGAAGTGGTCTGGAAGAAAAGGGGAGGCTGTAAACCTTTGTCGTTTAATACATACTCGAAGTGTGCGTAGCCATCAGCATGACTGCTTGTTAGGAAGTGAATCTCACAATAAACTTATAATTTTTTTTTTTTTTGGAAGTTCTATGCCTGCTGAATTAATCAATTCATATGCGAAGCTCTGAACGTAAAACAATATATTTGGGGCTGTGTAACTGTATGACTAATATTTCCAGAGATGCGAAGGTATTAAGAATTTTAGTACAACAACGAAAAACAGAAAGGCGATCTTTGCGACTAATTAAAAGAAAGTCAGCGTGTCAAGCACATTTATAAATGTGCGTCACAAAAAAGTTGTAATACGATGCTAAATTATTCGTTAATTAACCATATTTGTATATAAAATCTTACATCAAAACAGAAGATAACGATTTTAGGTAACAAACAGAAGTAACGAATGCACGTCCTCCATTTCTTTTATTGTAATGAAACATACTGAAACTGCAACAGAGCACTGTTTGTGGTAAATCAAGTCGAAGACATGTCATGTAATCTTATGGGGTGATGGAAATTAATCATCGTACTTTAGAGCTATTGGGTGTAAGAAATGGAATAGGCGTCTTGCAGCCAATAAAGCTGTCTACAGTTACTGCACTTATGATTCCTTTCCGGAGAAATGTTGGCGAGCAGTCCTTCTCGGTAGCTGCGGATTCAGCGTGGCTGGATGCCAACCGAAGGGGCCCTGGCTCGATCCCGGCCGGGTCGGGGACTTTCTCCACTCGGAGACTGTTTGTTGTGTTGTCTCCGTCAACCGCGAAGCGCAAGTCGCCTAAATGGCGTCACATAAAAGATTTGCACCTGCCACACGACACACACACACACACACACAGAGAGAGAGAGAGAGAGAATTATGGACAGTTCACAGCTGCTAGGGAACCGACAAGAAGCCGGCCGAAGTGGCCGTGCGGTTAAAGGCGCTGCAGTCTGGAACCGCAAGACCGCTACGGTCGCAGGTTCGAATCCTGCCTCGGGCATGGATGTTTGTGATGTCCTTAGGTTAGTTAGGTTTAAGTAGTTCTAAGTTCTAGGGGACTAATGACTTCAGAAGTTGAGTCCCATAGTGCTCAGAGCCATTTGAACCATTTGAACCGACAAGAAGCCGTATATCAGCAGTGGTGGGAGGCCTTAGTAACACTGAGATAATCGTAGTTTTTGTCTGCTCTTTGCCTTCGAAATACCACGTCATTGTTAAAGGTGATTGTCTCTTGAATAAGTATCTTTATAACGTTCAAAAGTAATCTCACTACACTTTCACCTGGCAATTTTAATGCCTCTCTTTCTTGAATAGATATCCGTTATCACTTTCAATGGTAGTCTCGTCTTACTTTAACATGGTTGTTTGAATGTCTGTTGTTGTAGGCTTACAATAATTAGATCATAATCTTTCAAAAATTTTAATAGAGAGAGAATAAGAGAAATCGTAAACCGAAAAATTTTAGCTTCCATCGAGTGTATTGCAGTTAAACTAGGAAGTATAGAGGACTAGAGATATTGGAACAGTCATCAGAAATATTAACGTAAGTATAAAGGGGAAACGTCTTCTTAAGGAGGTTGTTAGTTTTTCTGATTCTACTCGTAAATAGGGTGGTCCGCGAAACGCAAGGGCAGTCTACCCAGTTAGATGCCAGAGCTCGGTGACGTAATCCGTGATAACTTAGTATGTTTATCAACCTTTAATCTTTTATAAGTCATTGTACAATTAAGACGTACACCTAATCCTATGGTTTCGAAGAGACTTTGTTTCCTTTTCTTATTTAAGGACGTTACTTTTACAACAATAACCACAATATACTTTATCCTTTCGTAAAACAAGGCTAGTCATCAACTACTCATTCATCGCTATTATTTGGCTTAACCAAAATAAAAAAGTAGCTGCTAAACAGTTACGATTAGCTCATAATTCTTCAAAAACTATCATAAAGAGGGAACAAGAGAAATCTATAAACATAAAATTTTAGGATTGCCAAGTTAAATAATCAAAAGCACACTCTTCACGGAAGTGAAACTTGCGGTTGACTGGCCTACGGCCATATACATATACATATACATATACATATGCACGATACTTAAGGAGATTAAAAAGGTTCAGCTACCAGAATCAAATTAGAGAATAGATTTAAAAACTTGAAAAAGGTGGATATGACTGTCTTGAAGGTACAGTATTGTTTGGCTAGTTTATAAGGATTTACCATAAGTCTGACCGAACGTAATTGAATCGTACTGGCTACTTATGGCAAGCCGATGTAATCGCTTTGTGACAGAAACTCGCCATGGCTGTACTACGTTCGGCCAGTTGCCGATGATGGCAGTGAAATTGGTTGAATAAAGTCACACTGCGACTTCCCAACGGTGTTGCCTCCCATTTTGAAATAATAACTTTAGAGCATGACCTTCAGAAAATACACAGGCTAACAGAGAATTCATTCAGTTCGCGTTGATACATACGACACAAAAATGGTATCGCTGTTTTAAGCGACTCATTAATCTATCGGCCAAGAAATTTTGAAACACCTACGAATTCTGGATAAAACGCTAACAATATGCGTACATGATTCCATCCGCTACCCCTCCCAAAGTTTATATATGTCTCATTGCATTTGCTCACAGCAAACATTGAATTACTCTTCTTTTCTCAATCACTTGATTTTGCTCCAATTCTGTAGAATATTATTCTTCATAGCTTTCCTATTGATCAGACAGTACAAGAATACCAGAAATTATAGCCTAATGAAAAACTGTTGTCATGTATCATTTTGCACGTTATCTGAAATTTTCTACATCTACAGCGAAATATGCAGGGTGATTTTACTAACCGGAAACAAAGTCCAGAAAATAATGTCTGAGAGGATAAGGAGCAGAAAATTTCACATGGACGGCCGTAAATGCATCCCAAGGTTTGGAGATAAAACATCTTTGACGTGGCAACATACCAGGACAACGGGAATGTTCTGTCTATAATAGTGTTTTAGCTCCATACTCAAAAGCACAGTGGGCTGGAGCACCATCATGTAGTACTCAACAGCACCGTCTGTACCCCCAAAGGCACGTCTTCCAGCAGCGGAGTCAGGGTGGCCCGCAGGAATGATGACTGGTCCCACGAGGCGGTTGCCTGTAATCCCCGCCCACCAGTACTGATGGATTACTGTCACCATGCCACGGCTATTCCCCTTAACCCAGTGGTGGGTGTTGTGCAGGTTTTCGGTACCGTCCCTCGTAAAAGCAGCCTCATCTGTGAGTAGAACGGATGACAGAAATCGCAGCACTGTGTTGGCCTATGCGACGAAACAGCGACAAAACCATCGCCGTGGAGGCAAGTCCGTATTTAATAAGCCCTGCAAGCGTTGTAGGTGATACGGATAGTTTCAGTTGTCGTGGGGAATGTCGCACACGGTCGTCTGGCTTACCCCATGCTGGTGGGCCACCTGCGTTGTGAAGATACCAGCGTCGCTGCCAAAGATCTTTTATCTCCACCTTTAAGTCGGCATACCTCCCTAGGAACACATTTCCGGTCAAACTCCATATCACCTTCTTTGCTCCTTACCCTCTCAGGTGTAATCTGCTACAGAGTGAGTCCCATGTAGCAAAATCACCATGTTTACTGGGCAAGCCACTGTCCAGGACAAAGCGGAGGTTATGTAATCCTAATATTATTGAGTTTCTACTCCATTCACAGCGACATGCCTCTGTACGCGCACTAATTTTTTTTATTCTTATGATCCCTACGATATATATATATATATATATATATATATATATATATATATATATATATATATGACTGTGGCTAATTTTTCTATTTTGTTGCATATATTCGCATATATTTGAAAACAAAAGTCTATTTTCGTTTCGTACTGATTTCTTATGTGGGTCGGGTGAGTCTTTAATTTATAATTTCGTGTTTCTTCAAGCACACCTCTAGCCCTTCTCCTCTTGTTTCAAGAGGAATTTTAATTCCTATTTTGTTGAAATTGAAGACGAGTAGCTATGCCGCAGTGGCCGAGAAGTAGCATCCATGTCACTACGTGTTGTTCAGCGCTGTCTATGCCTGTGCTTGACTGCTGGCATAGTCCAGAATGAAATTTTCACTCTGCTGCGAAATACACGCTAATATGACACTTCCTAGCAGATGAAAACTGTGTGCCGTACCGAGACCCGAACTCGGGACCTTTGCTTTTTGCGGGCAACTGCTCTACCGGCTGAGCTACCCAAGCAAGACTCACAGCTTTATTTCACCAGCAACTTATTTCCTATCGTAAAAACCTTACAGAAGCTCTCCTGCGAAACTCGTGGAACTAGAACTTCTGAATGAAAGAATTGCGTAACATGTCACCTTAAGATTTTTCGTAGCCTCTTTGGCAATAACGTGGGAAGCGTTTCAATTCCAAGGAAAAGGAACCTTATTCAGGAAATCTAAATCCACACTTCACTTCTTCATCGTTCCCAAACTCTTATCAAATGGAACTCATCATTTCGCTGCAGAGTGAAAATTTCATCCTGAAAACATACGCAAGGCTGTGGCTAAGCCATATCTCCGCAATATCCTTTCGACCAGGAGTGCTAGCATCACGAGTTTCGCAGGATATTCTGTGAAATTTGCAAGGTAGGGCATGAGGTACCGGCGTAGCGTGAGTAGCGGTTGGATAGCTCAGGCGGTAGAGCACTCGCCTGCGAAAGGTAAAGGTCCCGATGACCGGTCTCGGTTCGGCACACAGTTTTAATCTGCCAGGAAGTTTCATATCACTCCGTTGTAGTGTGAAACTTTCGTTCTCGATATGATTGCAGTCAAACTCACACATAAGCAGAAATAAACATCATGTAGAGACAAGAAGCAACTTTTCGGCCGCTGCAGCATGGTCGCCACGTCATTAATTTCTATACTATTGGTTTTTAAATTCTTCTTGAAACAGAAGGAAAAAAAACTAGGGGATGTGCGTGAAGAAGCACGAAATTCGAAAAAAAAACTAAGTACTACCCTAATATGGATACATAAGGGGCGATCAAAAAGTTTCCATTCGAAGGCCGTACAATCCAGCGACTAAATGCCGAGCATCTACATCTACATCTACATGGATACTGTGCAAATCACTGGCAGAGGGTTCATCGAACCACCTTCACAATTCTCTATTATCCCAATGTCGTATAGCGCGCGGAAAGAACGAACACCTATATCTTTCTGTACGAGCTCTGATTTCCCTTATTTTATGACGGTGATCGTTCCTCCCTATGTAGGTCGGTGTCAACAAAATATTTTCGCACTCGGAGGAGAAAGTTGGTGATTGGAATTTCGTGAGAAGATTCCATCGCAACGAAAAACGCCTTTCTTTTAATGATTTCCAGCCCAAATACTGTATAATTTCTGTGACACTCTCTCCCATATTTCGCGATAATACAAAACGTGCTGCCTTTTTTTGAACTTTTTCGATGTACTCCGTCAGTCCTATCTGGTAAGGATCCCACACCGCGCAGCAGTGTTCTAAAACAGGACGGACAAGCGTAGTGTAGGCAGTCTCCTTAGTAGATCTGTTACATTTTCTAAGTGTCCTGCCAATAAAACGCAGTCTTTGGTTAGCCTTCCCCACAACATTTTCTGTGTGTTCCTTCCAATTTAAGTTGTACGTTATTATAATAGCTAGGCATTTAGTTGAATTTACGGCTTTTAGATTAGACTGATTTATCGTGTAACCGAAGTTTAACGAGTTCCTTTTAGCACTCATGTGGATGACCTCACACCTTTCGTTATTTAGGGTCAACTACTTCTTTTCGCACCATTCAGATATCTTTTGTAAATCGTTTTGCAGTTTGTTTTGATCTTCTATGACTTTATTTGTCGATAAACGACAGCGTCATCTGCAAACAACCGAAGAGGTCTGCTCAGATTGTCTCTAAAATGGTTTGTATGGATAAGGAACAGCAAAGGGCCTATAACACTACCTTGGGGAACGCCATCAAAATCGCTGTGAGCATTGAGGCAATAACGCCACTGAAGCAGCATGTTGAAGAGAACCAGTTGGCAAAACACATTGTCCTGCTCCGTGAGCAAGTCCGTAACTGCCTGCTGTATATCCCCGTCCGACAGGAATCGCCAACCCTACAAGGCATTTTTAAGGGACCAAAGGCGAGACAATCGCATGGAGAGAGATGAGGGCTATAGGGTAGGTGCTTGAGCGTCCCCCACTTGGGTTGGCGTAACTTCTGTGTTACGACATTTGTGATATGAGGGCGTGCATTATCACGAAGCAGCAGCGGCCTTTGTCGCACCATTCCACGTTGAAAACTCCCCTTGTGTATTTGAACTTCCATACGTGTTTCTCAGTTCAATCGCGATTTCGCAGAAAGTGGTGTAGGCGAGTACAATATAGTAGTCTAACCTTCCCAGCGGAGACCGAGCAAGTTAAGGTGATCCTTTCTTGGATTATTTACCTTAGTGAATGAGAGCGTCAGGTTTTCTCTTACCTGTACTCTGTGACGTGTCGTAGATGATGTCCCCAAAAGCAGATCTGCGAACGTACTGGATTCTCCAGAAGATGCAAGCAAGCGTACTTTGATTCTAATTAGCGGTGCAGGAGGCCATTACGATGCATTTATTTGCCAACACCGTAAAGTAGCAACAGTTTCGTATCATGAATCGATTCAAAAATGTTCAAATGTGTGTGAAATGTTATGGGACTTAACTGCTAAGGTCATCAGTCCCTAAGCTTACACACTACTTAACCTAAATTATCCTAAGGACAAGCACACACACATGCCCGAGGGAGGACTCGAACCTCCGCCGGGACCAGTCGCACAGTCCAAGACTGCAGCGCCCCAGACCGCTCGGCTAATCCCGTGCGGCATATGAAACGATTACTTTTACAAAATTAATAAGTTCGCAGGGCATGGTAAAACTGAATAATCTAAATGAACTGTATCTGAGTACATTCTCTCAGCCACCCTCACATATGGACAGGCTCAGAAGAGTCCTATCGTCGAATAGCGAGCTTGGCGTGCAGCTTAAATCTCTTGCTTAGACCGTGGCACTTCGTAGCCCTTTGCGCGTCTTCGGTAAATTTAACAGTATTCATTCGTTTTCTGATTTTATTAGTTCACTGCATAGCGTTATTATTCCGGCTTATTCAACAGCGCTGTAGCGAATTGACTTCGGTTATCTGCCGAGTTTTAGTAAAATTAAAATTTGTAAAACAACCTCCAAGATGGTGTCTCCAGGGCAACGGGCTGCGTCAGCAGCGTGGTAGAAAGTTTACACAAACGGCGACCGAACTGGACGGAGAGTCCCTCACGGTCAACAGCAGCAAGTGCATCCTCAGCGAAGAAACCGTCTGAGCGCTAAGACAATTTGTGAAATAAATACCCGTCAACACATGAGACACCTCTCAACACGCTGCCCTATATACGTGCTTCATTCTCCGGCGGTAACCTAAGTCACTTACAACCGTATCCGCGTTACCTGTACGTTAGGTGTGCTGCATTCCAGTCGGGCGTTATCTCATATCGATGATTTGTTTACGTATGCAATTAGCGTCTTACTAGATTCCCCTCTAAACCGGAAGTGGTGTACCATCTCGCAACTGAATGAGGATATACTGACATACAGAACATTTTTGTTCTACACAGTTATCCTCCTCTCTGTTACTTAAAAGTAACATTGTTCATATCAACACTGAAACTGTGAATGTGTAATTCAGGTTTTATCCGAAAATTGTTGACGTTTGGTGTGAAACAGAGGGATACTGTAGTAAAAACAAAAAACTACAATACAGATATATCATACAGAGCTAGAAAACGGTGTTTTCTAAAAAAAAAACAGGTTAAATTAAAGAAATTGAGGAAGAAAAAATGAATCAAACTTCTCTTCAATACTTCGTCGAGCTTATATAAAACATGGTTTTGTTATTCATAAACTACTTTCATATTTATCAACAAAAACAGGAAACGCTTGACTTTGATCCTGTTGCAGAACAATCTAGTGAGTACAAAACAACAACAGTAAAATTATATGTTTTTGCATTTAAACTGTATTCGAGTCAAAATTAATTGCTTTGGTTATATAAAAATGCAGAAGTTAGGCTATCGACTAATTTTTATTACTTACTACATGCAATTTATTTTCTGTGAGAATATAAAACACACAGTGGACTAACACTAAATGATGTGCGGTTGAAGTTTTGTGCAAGACATACAAACAAACAAGCAGAAGTCGTCGGTTCCCAGTTTCTCTCTTAACATTCGTTTTTGTTTGTTTCTCTACCAACGCTACGAATACTATCGGTAATCCTACCATTTACTACAATATTTATGTACTGTTTCAAAACTACGGTTCGGTCACCGAATGTTTTCATTCTCAAATACTGGACGAATATAGTCTGGGCAATCTGTGCGCTGTAATCTCAGGACATGTAGACAGTCTATAACTGTAATACCTACAGTATTGTGTTAAACCTTTAACATGACAGTATAGCTCATAATTACCAGACTATAAGAACCGATGCCGGCCGTATTGGCCGAGCGGTTCTAGGCGTTACAGTCTGGAACCGCGCGACCGCTCCGGTCGCAGGTTCGAATCCTGCCTCGGGCATGGATGCGTGTGATGTCCTTAGGTTAGTTAGGTTTAAGTAGTTCTAAGTTCAAGGGGACTGATGACCTCAGAAGTTAAGTCCCATAGTGCTCCGAGCCTTTTGAACCATTAAGAACCGAACTGTAGTTTTGGCAGAGCACAACTCTAATCTCTCACTAATCCCTTTCCTAGATGTCGGTACTTATACACCCGCGTCGGAGAGACGCTACCTTACATGTACGCTGCAGCAACGCCCTCAAACGGAATCTTTCTGGTCGCCCCTTACATTAAGAATGAAGGTCTTTATTCCTGTGGAAGACACTCTGTTGGTAGCAGTGATTCGAATGGTTTTTCGTACTCTCGAAGACATACAGCTTCTCTTGTCAAAAATTGCAAGCATAGAGCCTTCAGTACTATTACGAGTCACTGAAGGTCTCTTTGCGGGCCGGCCGTTTCCATCCCGGCTGCCTGACCGCCATTGCTCTCAAAGAAACTTCACTCAATTATTGGGTCCGTGACGGGCCTTTGTAGTGATAGCTAATCGTTCAAAGGCGTTCACCGTGCCTGATCGATAAATCCGTATTATTGCGATCCGCTTACGGAGAGAGAGGGGAGGGAGGGGGGCAAGAGCGAGTGGGAAGTGCTATTAATTATTCAGCCGTTTAACCGTCGCGAGTAAGGCAGCGGTGCATGCATTTGGAAGCCCTCTCAGCCGCAGATGGAAGAAGTGAGTTGTCGAGTGGCGGGGAGAGTAGTGGAGGGGTGGTGTGTCGGTGTCGGGTAGAGGGGGTGCTATGGGGGGGAGGGGGAGGGAGCTGGGTAGGTAGGTAGGTAGGTAGCTGCTTAGTCGGAGGCCCGGAGCGGCAACGAGGGGGATATGGAGCGACAGCCCGGTGCTGGGCGTCGGCGTGTCGGCAGCGGCGGCGGGAGATTTGTCGACCGTAGCGTGGCCACGCGAGGCTCTCTCCGCCACACACACACACACACGCCCGGCACGCGCGCCGTTTACCGTAAAGCACGGACAAGCTCGCCGCGTCACGTAAATTATGACGCATTACGCCGGCCGAAAGCGGCCGGGCGCGTCGCTGCAGCTCCACCGTACACACACACACACACACACACACACACAAACACACACAATAGACTCTATCCGTCGTGCAATCTACGACGCGCCTGCGCGCCGGCGGCGGGGGAGGGACCATCAATTAAGGGGCGTTATGCGAGCGACATCTGCTGCGCCACGCCGCCCATTCGCTGTCGCGGCTGCCCAGTTTTCTCTCGGATAACGCCCGTTCCTTCCGCTGCTGGTCCCTCGTGTCGACGGTTCCTTCCTTCCCTCCTCCCCCCCCCCCTTCCCCTCTCTCATCCCTTTAGTTCTGCACAACCTATGCCGAATCCATCTCTCCGCCCTTTCGCCGGCACTCTTCCTACCTCGTAGGGTTGGGTTCTTTGGGGAAGGAGACCAGACAGCGAGGTCATCGGTCTCGTCGGATTAGGGAAGGACGGGGAAGGAAGTCGGCCGTGCCCTTTCAAAGGAACCATCCCGGCATTTGCCTGGAGCGATTTAGAGAAATCACGGAAAACCTAAATCAGGATGGCCGGACGCGGGATTGAACCGTCGTCCTCCCGAACGCGAGTCCAGTGTCTAACCACTACCCCACCACGCTCGGTCTACCTCTTAGGGATAGGGTACCTAACTGCGAGAGCTATTCGGAAAGTAAGACCCGATTGGTCGCGAAGTGGAAACCACAGTGAAAATCAAAAATGTTTTATCTGTAACAGTTTTGTACACTTTCCGACTACTTCTGCACATAGTCACAGCTCCGACTTAGACATTTATCGTAGAGTTGTACAAACTTATCAGTACCATGGTCAAAGATGGCAGCCGCCCGTTCTTTCCGCCACTTCTCTACACTGCTCTGCAGTTCGTTGTTTGTGCCAAAAGTCTGTCTTCATATCCAGCGGTAAATGTAAGCAGAGACGAACATCAGAGAGAGCCAAGTCCGTGCTGTGTGGTGGATGATCAAATATTTCCGATGAAAAACGATGCAGGGGTGCCCTCGTTGTCCCTGCAATATGCGGCCGACAGTTGTCACGGAGAAGGAAATGCATGAGAGTTTACGTTGTGTAGGGCTGCAGAATTCAGCGAAACCTTTCAGTGGGCTCCCACACTGGGCGGGAGACAGGATTGTTCTAGCATTTTTTTCGTGCTCAGCGTGTGCCCAGAACTGAAAAGAGCAACGTAACGCGATCGACAGGCACACAAGAGACGCTGCCGAACACATCTGTGCAAAGCTTCATAGAATTTTCGCTGTGGTTTCTATTTTGCAACCGAGTGGTCCTTACTTTTCCGATCAGGGACGCAGTTTCCATTGCTAGTGGCCTATTTAAGGGCTTCCAGGAGAAATACTAATTTGATTTTCCAATATTTCGTACAGTTACTGAGCGAATTAAAAATTTTGAAATACTGTCGTCGTCTATTCATTACGAGCTATCATGTTATGTTAAAGGTTTAATACATCAACACAACTATTACAGTTAACTTAGAAACTGTTTACATATCTTGAGGGAGGAAAACTTAAAAAATGCGCAAACTACCCAGACTATATTCGCCCAGTATGTATGAATAAGAAGACTCGGCGGCTTCCAGAAAATTACGGGAAGTGCTCAACAAGCAAAGCAACATAGTTTCTTTTCCCGAAACCAAATGAGTTTAATCAGGATCCCAATACCATATATTACCACTCTTTTGACTACAAAACCCTATTTTTCAAGGCAATCTCCGTTCACTGTGACGGCCTTACTCCACCTTAATGTTAGGGTCTATATGCCTGCACAGCACCATTCCACTGGCCGATGTTGGAGCTAACGACTTGCTGCGTCAATTAGCTCATCCCACGTACTGCCTTTCGCGAAGTGCGTCCTTCATTGGGCCAAACAGATGCAAGACGGAAGGTGCGAGATCATTGCTGCAGGATAGATGAGAAGGAACAGTCCAGTGCCGTTTTATGGATTCCTCTCGGGTTCGCGGGCTCGTGTGAGGCCTTGCGTCGTCCTATAGAAGGAGAAGTTCGTTTGCATTTTTGTGGTGATTAACACACTGAAGTCGTTTCCTCAATTTCCTAATGTTAGCATAATACACTTAAGAGTACCCCAGCTGGTAGTCGAGTGTGTCAGTACTACCAACAGAGATGTCCAGCTGAGCAGCGAAGCGTTTAATTGAGATTCGTCGATGAGAGTGTCCACACGTTCCAAAACTGCAAACGTAACAGCTGCGTGCGATCGGTCGGCATACGGGAAATCGGACTACTTTGCGCGACGACCTTGCTGCGCTGATGTCAGACGCCTTGTCCTCCCAGTGACCGTGCTTTTGTTCACTGTCAGGTCTCCGTAGACATTCTGCAAGTGTCTATGAATATCTGCGACTCTGGTTTTCCGCCAAAAGAAACTCAGTGCTTGGAACGCACATCCGTTAGTGACACCATTTTGAAAGCTGCTTATAGCTCCGCCATCTATTGGAACTTCATGAAACTATACTGTTTGAAGCGGGAAAATTCCACGATGTCCCATAAAATATTCCGCAGTTTTGTAACCGAAACGGGCAGAGAAAAAAATATGTTGTTTACCTACTGAAGACCTCTCGTATAGTTGTAGACATAATTTCAAAATTTCACGATACTTTTTCTCTTTGACATCCCCACAAAATGATGAAAGAACAAATGCAGTAAACTTCCGTATCAGCCGTGATGTTTTAATTTATTACAGCTTTACTACTAACTCTAAACCGCTACGGTCGCAGGTTCGAATCCTGCCTCGGGCATGGACGTGTGTGACGCCTTAGGTTAGTTAGGTTTAAGTAGTTCTAAGTTCTATGGGACTGATGACCTCAGTTGTTAAGTCCTATAGTGCTCAGAGCCATATCATTCTGCGACTCACGGTTCAGGATATACTACTTCCTAAACGTCGAAATGTGTGAAAAAGAAGCTTTTGCTTAAAAACAGAGCGCAAATTACATACACCGTACTTATCTAATGGTTGACAATGAGAGCACCTCGTGCCTTCCAACAAACTTTAAACATAAATTCAAAGCTTTTCTAAATTTTTCTTTCTTGACGTCTAATATTTAACACATTACTTCACTTTAAAGCAATAAGAGAGAAGGTGTTTTGTGCATGGGAGTTCGATTATTTAAAAAATAAGCTGTCGGGTGTCTACTCGTACCGAAGGACACGGAAAAAGTACTCATACTACTTGGTATCAAGTGCCTTCACCTCGATACAAATATCTTTTTATTTGATACTTTTCAATCGACAATTTTACTTAGATACTTTATAGCAGCAGTCGAATCGAATGATTCTGGTAATGATTTATTACATTTTCATCATTTGTGCAAAAATTTGGCCACTTCCAGTACTGTGAACAATTCAACGCGCGATTACCAACAGGCCAACGACCGAACGGGCGGAGCTCGCTCCAACGGCAGAGTGCATCAGTGAAAACGTTCCCGACATTTCATCAACAATGGTAGCGTTTCGTTCACAGTTCGTCCACTTTGAATCCTCTAGTTTTCATGACTCGATTTACTTGTTTGTTTTTGTATTGTTGTTTAAAATATTTTAAGTGCAAGCATTATTGAATCAGCAGATAGAGTGGCTTCTAATAACAGTCGAACTTGGCAACATTTTGATAAACTGGATAATAATGAAGCGAGGAGCAAGATATGTTTTAAAAAGTTGAAATAGTCGGAAAATGTTTTTAACATGAAAACGCATTTAAGGAAAGAGTCCATCACAACGGCAAGGTAAAACGATTTACTGAAGCCTTCGTTGCTGTGCTGGGGTTTCACCCACCCCAGTCGATGTATTTCTCAACGTTGTCATTAAGGCGTTTGTGAAGAAAGACATATGCATTATATAAACCAACATATATTCCGTAATTAGAGACGTTGCGAAACATAGCTGTGTCTGTTCGTCCCTGAAATCCAGAGTGACGGGCCAGATTTGTGATTGGATTGAGGGCACTAGGAGATAGAACGTAATAAAAACGTAGTAAAGGTACTTTTGTGAGTACCACAAGGGAGTTTTATAGGGCCATTACTCTTTGCATTACACATGGCGTCGCAGGAGGAATGGTTAATATTCAAGGATATGACTAAAACGAGCATTCGAAGCAAAAAAGCTCAGTAAATACTGGCTCTAAAATGCGTATCTTATAAGCTATGACCACTTACGCATCTTCGACACTCTAAAACAAATATCTTCTACTGCATGATTTTTGCTTTCCATGTTTTTGGAGGAGGTAGTGTCGACCAAAACAAGAAAAAAAATGTCCTTTAAACATGGTTTCTAAAATACATGCTTTAAGAGATATGAGCACTTGTTCAGTAGAACAGACGTGTTTCGCAGAAGCGAAGATGAACAAGTGCTCATAGCGTTTAAGGTATGCGTTTTAGAGCGTGGCTTTACTAGAATTGTTTGCTTCGACTGGTCATTTCTATCACATGCTTAATATTGAGCAGCCCTCCTGCAACACCCTGTATATTAACGAACTAGTGGATACCACCGGTCACTCTGAGGCTGTTTGCACTCCTTGTTGTTTTCTATAAAGTATTAACACTAGAAGACTACAAAAATTCAGGAAGACCAACGAGAGATTGACTATTGGCGCAGGAACTGTCATTTGATCCTGAACAT
This sequence comes from Schistocerca nitens, assembly GCF_023898315.1. Classification (NCBI taxonomy): domain Eukaryota; kingdom Metazoa; phylum Arthropoda; class Insecta; order Orthoptera; family Acrididae; genus Schistocerca; species Schistocerca nitens. Next base: position 637,340,112 of record NC_064617.1, read on the forward strand.
AAATAAGTGCAACATATTGAGCATAAATAGGCGAAGAGGTCCATTACTGGTCTATTACTCTGTTGGGACACATACTGTAAAAAGTAGCAACCGTAAAATACCTAGCAGTGTTCGTACATAGCGACTTAAAATGAAATGACCACACAAAACAAGATGTAGGAAAGGCAGATGCCAGGCTGCGATTCATAGGAAGAAACCTTTATTCATACGCGAAATAAGTGATTTACAAAACACTTGTTCGATTCTTGAGTGCTGTTGATCTGTTCGGAAACCTTACCAAATAAGACACAGACAAGGGAGAAAAGATTCAATGATGAGCGACACGTTCCGTCAGCGAGTCTTTTACTAGGCACGAGATCGTATAAAGTTCCCTTCTAAATTATTAACTTTACAGAGAATACTCCAATAAATTTATTGCTTTTTAGTTATAAAAACTATTAATGCAGTAACTGTAGACAACCTTTTAAGGAGAGAACTCTGAGATCATTTCAACGTTTTTACATTAATTGTAATTTTCAACCGAAATTAGGTGTAAGTATAGGTTAAACTAAACTGACAAGGTGCGAGTACGACTAGTGTTCTGAGGGTTCCATGCAAACTTAATTATGTGCTGTATATACATTCTGGGCATCGAGGAATACGACTGTTTTACCTGTAATCGATATTGGCACTGTCTAGTTATCGATCCCTGTAATTCCAAGACTTCCGAGAATGTTTTAAGTTTGAAGTCGGATAGAAAATGACAAAAAAAGTTGATCGTGTTGTGTGATGTCCTTAGGTTAGTTAGGTTTAAGTAGTTCTAAATTCTAGGGGACTGATGACCATAGATGTTAAGTCCCATAGCGCTCAGAGCCACTTGAACCAGTTGATCGTGTGATATAATCACAAATTAACAATTTTCTACTTTTTCCTTTATTTATACAGTTAAACCTTCTGACCAAATGTATCACTGTAGGACAACGGGAAGTAACCTGTCTGATTTAATGACTGACTTTGTTACTGTCAAAATGTATGATATAAATGGCGATATCTCTTGACTGCATAGACTTAGAAGCTTCAATTTTTTTCGTCGCTAAGGGACCGTAGACCATAATGTGTGATGTAAATCTCAGCTTGATATGGCTTCGCGACTCCGAGGAAGAAGGGTCTTAACAGTCGGACAGACAGTCGGACAACAAAGTTATCCTATAAGGGTTCCGTCTTTTACCGCTTTAGGTATTGATACCTAAAAATAAGTGCTATCGTAAATTTACGTGATTAACAGAAATTCCATAAGAATCTGAGTTACTACAGTAGTAACGGAGATGCTCGACAAACTCCCGTGGCAATCGCTAATAAAGACATGTGTATCAGCGAGAGATTTACTGTTGCAATTCCAATAACATACATTCCTAGAAGGGTAAACCAATATATTGCTTCCTGCTGTGTATATCTCGCGAAAAGAGCATGGTAGGCAAACTTGGAGAGAGCCGAGCGGAAGCATATCAACAGTCGTTTCTCCCACGCACGATTCGTGACTGGACTAGGAAACGGGGTAAGCGGCACGGATGCGTAGAGTATCCTCCGCTACGCACCGTAAGGTAGCCTGTGGGGCATAGAGTTAGGTGTTAGATGAATTGCGCGGCCGTGCGGCAGAGGCGCTGCTGGTGGCGGTACCGGAGTCGGCGACTTGCTCCGGTCTAACTGCGCGTGAGTTATAAGGGGGCACGCCATGTAATTACACGTGTACGCGCTGGCAATTACAGTCCGTTATTATAAGCGGTGACCGTTCTTTCTGCGCCCGGTATCTGTTATGCCATCAGCCGCGGAGAGGATGTAATTGGAAGTAGCCTTTTAACATAATAGACGTCACGCGACGCGAAAGTGTATTACTGCGCCGCCGGACACACGGCTGCGACAAATCCAGGACGAGTGCAGTTTGCCACTGCTGCAAAGGCGGACATGCGAATATGTCGCTTCCGTCACAGCTACACGCACGGTTTTTTCAGCGGAGCAATAAATCGGCAACAATTTCGTAGTCACAGCTTTACCTAATTCCTCCCTTTCCTCTGCTACCAACTGTCATTTCCTATTGGAGTAGTGTTATGAGCCCTCCGCAGCTCGTGGTCGTGCGGTAGCGTTCTCGCTTCCCAGGCCCAGGTTCCCGGGTTCGATTCCCGGCGGGGTCAGGGATTTTCTCTGCCCCGTGATGACTGGGTGTTGTGTGATGTCCTTAAGTTAGTTAGGTTTAAGTAGTTCTAAGTTCTAGGGGACTGATGACCATAGATGTTAAGTCCCATAGTGCTCAGAGCCATTTGAACCAATTAACACTCTAAAATAAAAATAAATATTAGTGGCACTGAACAAATTTTTCGGCGAGCTCCCATCTGTTAGCAAAATACGACTTACATAGTAGTTTGATTATTAGCTAAAGGCCTATTCAACATCAATGTCCGAATTGCAATTTCTGCACAGAAAATATAAAGTGTTCCTTGTGGCACAGTCGTCGTGAGCACATCTTTTACATCTAAGGCGCCGGGCCCATTCTTGATTTCTTCTTCATTGGCTGTATCGTTTCAAGCAGTAAATCCGAAGGCAGTTTTTCTGCCTCTTCCTCAGAGTGCTGCAGTTTAAAAGAGGAAGTAAGAAGAATCGGTTGCGACACTTTCAAAAAATGGCTCCAAGCACTATGGGACTTAACATCTGAGGTCATCAGTCCCCTAGACTTAGAACGACTTAAACCTAACTAACTTAAGGACATCACACACAGCCATGCCCGAGGCAGGACTCGAACCTGCGACCGTAGCAGCAGTGCGGTTCCGGACTGAAGAGCCTAGAACCACTCGGTCACAGCGGCCGGCCTGCGACACTTTGGGAGGACTAGTTGATGACAGGAGACTGAAAGGTCGGAAGAGATGGCAGACGACATAAAAGAAAGAAGAAATAACGTGGACCTGAAGAGGATGGCAGAAGACAAGAGAGCATGTTGAACTACCACGCGAAAAAGTGCCTTTGGGGAGAACAGTAATGATGCGGTCAAAAGCAGGCCTCTTCTCACTTTTTCTTGTTCTTGCTTGTAGCATTTTTCCCCTTAGCAGTCCTTGATCTCACAGAATTAATTCTTTCTGCTTGAGATTGATTAGGTTCAAATAGCTTTTTTAGTAAGTTTTGCCGTTTATTTTCCTGTGCCTTCAATTTTTTGAGATTGCGTTTACAACTGCTGTTGCCTTTAAGTTTCCTTGACTGGGGTTATCAATAAGGATGGCAGTGCAAAGGTGTGCGTAAAGATGCAGCAATAGAACGGTTTAAACGTGTACCTTCGCTATGTTTGAATTACAGTAGTTGCGAAACTACAATAGTAACCTTCAGGCTTTGAAATGATACAAAGGTGCTTTGTGAAGAAGAATAATCTTCTGTAAACGGACATGTTTATCTATTCTCAATTCTGAATGGTATGCTCAATAGGATGATCAATATTTAGGTAACAAAATTTACTCACCTGGCACAGAACAGAAATATGTTCTTCACGCTAAGACGTTAACTCAGCTAGTACTGTGAAGTTTCTGAGAACCCTCAGTAGATGGCAGTACTAATCCTCCATTGTCGGTAGCGCTCTAGCAAGAATGGTTCCCGTAAAGAGTGCTCTGCGTACTCGTGCCCAGCGCGTAAACCTGTTCTGGGCAACCATACAGAATATGGATTTAGAGTAAATCGGAATACCAGGAAAGATACGACACGATGCAACCCTGCTACCTTGAAAACAAAATTACTAATGACGGATGAAGCAATTAAGATATAACAAAGAGCCCAGCACAGACAAACAGGGCGATTCTGACCAAGAGTAGTCTACTAGTATCAATCATAGGACTTAATTTGAGGAATATATTTTTGAGAATGTACGTTTGGAGCATAGCATTGTATGCCAGTGAGACGTTGACTGTGGGAAAACCAGAAAAGAAGAGAATTAATGCGTTTGAGATGTTGTGGAGTAAAAGAATGTTGAAATTTTGGTGGACAGGTAAATTAGGAAATGAGACGGTTATCCATAGAATCGACGAGGAAATATAGGGAAAACACTGAGAAGAAGAGGGGTCAGGATGTTAGGACATGGGCTAAGACATGTGTATTAAGATATTTCGATGTAGTTTCTCAATAAGCGGTGATACAAAATATTGCCTGGTATGAGACTTCGTGTAAGTTAACTGTCGCGACAGGAACGCACGTTCCAGTGACGACGTGAAAAAAATGTTTTCATGGAAACACTGTGGATTGCAAGTAAAACGATATATCTGCGAAATAAGATTGATTAACATTTGAATATATTACAGACAAAAAAAGTGGGACTGCATCAGGCCAGTGACTATGCTGGGTATTGTAATCATTTGATGATGCGTTACCGATAGGTTGAGAACAGGTCTTACTCAGAAAATTACTTAAGGAAAAAAAAAGTTTGGCATACTAATGTCAAGCGGTTCAGTCTTCCATTAATGAAGAATTAACATTAGAACACGAATAGTCTTCGATTTTTTTCACCATCGAACAATCCCCTTCAACTTCGTCGTTGGCCTCTGAAATTTTCAAAAATACAATAAAAATTATATCCACGACAAAGAAAATAAGGAAGATAATTAATTGATCCCGAAATAATTAAACATGACTAAGTATAAGAAATAGGTCAATTTTTGCCAGAAAACAGAAATCCATACTCTTACATCTAGCTGGCAGCGAAAAATCTTTTTCTAAATTGTAAATAATGAAAAATGGCAGGGTACACAAACGTTTTAATGTTTGGAGTTGACCGTCCTGAAGAGTATCGAAGGAAGTTTCTCAAAACATCGGCAATTTAGTTGCTTTAATGTTTTATATAATGACGCGGCCTAATGACCAAAATCATTTTATTCTAAATAACACTGGCCTAGGAAGCCTGCGAACTTATGTTTGATTGGTACTGATTACAGTATCCGTAGTGAACTTAATTTATTATCAAGGTTTCCACAAATACCAAAACACTAAAGAACAATTTTCTGTAAGTATTATTGTTATTTTATAATTTAATAGCTGATAATCTGTTTCAGTGATGTATGTATGGTTATTAATAAATATTAACTTATTTTCTTGTAAATCCTAAGCAAAACCAGTATCTCAATAACGTTTTGAAATGCAGGGCTAGATTAGCTGCAGCTGTCATCAACCAGAAGGTTGGTTTCAAGACCATACTGTTTTACTAGGCATGATTCTGTGTATGAGACTTCCTCCGACCTCTTAACTGACTTACCTATAGCCGATGCCATAGAGGATGCATACAACACGGACTATGTCACACTTCCCTCTAATATCACGCAAATACACTACTGGCCATTAAAATTGCTACACCAAGAAGAAATGCAAATGATAAATGGGTATTCATTGGACAAATATATTATACTAGAACTGACATGTGATTACATTTTCACGCAATTTGGGCGCATAGATCCTGAGAAATCAGTACCCAGAACGACCACCTCTGGCCGTAATAACGGCCTTGATACGCCTGGGCATTGAGTCAAACAGAGCTTGGATGGCGTGGACAAGTACAGCTGCCCATGCAGTTTCAACACGATACCACAGTTCATCAAGAGTAGTGACTGGCGTATTGTGACGAGCCAGTTGCTCGGCCACCATTGACCAGACGTTTTCAACTGGTGAGAGATCTGGAGAACGTGCTGGTCAGGGCAGCAGTCGAACATTTAATGTATCCAGAAAGGCCCGTACAGGACCTGCAACATTCGGTCGTGCATTATCCTACTGTAATGTAGGGTTTTGCAGGGACCGAATAAAGGGTAGAGCCACGGGTCGTAACACATCTGAAATGTAACGTCCACTGTTCAAAGTGCCGTCAATGCGAACAAGAGGTGACCGAGACGTGTAACCAATGGCACCCCATACCATCACGCCGGTTGATATGCCAGTATGGAGATGACGAATACACACTTCCAATGTGCGTTTACCGCGATGTCGCCAAACACGGATGCGACCGTCATGATGCTGTAAACAGAACCTGGATTCATCCGAAAAAATGACGTTTTGCCATTCGTGCACCCAGGTTCGTCGTTGAGACACCATCGCAAGAGATCCTGTCTGTGATGCAGCGTCAAGGGTAACCGCAGCCATGGTCTCCGAGCTGATAGTCCATGCTGCTGCAAATGGCGTCGAACTGTTCGTGCAGATGGTTGTTGTCTTGCAAACGTCCCCATCTGTTGGCTCAGGGATCGAGAGGTGGCTGCACGATCCGTTACAGCCATGCAGATAAGATGCCTGTCATCTCGACTGCTAGTGATACGATGCCGTTGGGATCCAGCACGGCGTTCCGTATTACCCTCCTGAACTCACCGATTCCATTTTCTGCTAACAGTCATTGGATCTCGACCAACGCGAGCAGCAATGTCGCGATACGATAAACCGAAGTCGCGATAGGTTACAATCCGACGTTTATCAAAGTCGGAAACGTGATGGTACGCATTTATCCTCCTTACACGAGGCATCACAACAACGTTTCACCAGGGAACGCCGGTGAACTGCTGTTTGTGTATGCGAAATCGGTTGGAAACTTTCCTCATGCAGCACATTGTAGGTGTCGCCACCGGCGCCAACCTTGTGTGAATGCTCTGAAAAGCTAATCATTTGCATATCATAGCATCTTCTTCCTGTCGGTTAAATTACGCGTCTGTAGCACGTCATCTTCGTGGTGTAGCAATTTTAATGACCAGTAGTGTAGTTGCCAAGTGAACATCCATCAGCCTACCGCGGACGAGACATTCTGATAAATACAGAGGACAGCGTCGTAAACTCAAACACCCCCTTCGCCCCCACAAAAAAGAAGCAGACTGCCTGGTCTCTGGGCTCTGCATTCTTCTGAACTTTAGTCGGACCACGTTAGAGCTTCGGCCACTCCTTAGTGGAGAGCATAAGTCGCTCAGTTCCCTTGTTATCAGTACGCCGCCGGCCGATGTGGCCGTGCGGTTAAAGGCGCTGCAGTCTGGAACCGCAAGACCGCTACGGTCGCAGGTTCGAATTCTGCCTCGGGCATGGATGTTTGTGATGTCCTTAGGTTAGTTAGGTTTAACTAGTTCTAAGTTCTAGGGGACTAATGACCTCAGCAGTTGAGTCCCATAGTGCTCAGAGCCATATCAGTACGCCATTACATGCTTCGATAATGGATTTCTCCTAGATGTTGACAGGTAAGCCTTTCAACCTATGTCCATTCGTCAATAATAAGGTTTATGATTAATGTTCATGACTAAACCGTTTCATTTAGATACGTATTAAAAATTTATTTGATTGACAAATGACAAGGAGACTCATTAAGCCCACTATTGTTCAGTTTGATAATGGACCACATCATTGTTGCCGCAAGAAAGAAACCGGGCTATAAAAGTGGTAAATATTATATGTTATTCTGATGACGCTTTACTGATGGCAAAAAGGTTACTTCGCCAATGTAATAAAACAGCTCAGCAAAATAACGTCAAAATCTTATCTAAAAAAACTAAGAATGTGGTAATATCAAAAACAGCTGTATCATGTAAATTAGGACTAGATGGTGTACCAGTTGAAATGTGATGAGGGACTGTTATCTCCAACTATAAAGATTTGGAAGTGAAAAATCGAGTGACAAAGGCAGTAAGGGCAGCCGTATGCCTGCAAACTACTCTATGGAGAAACAAATTTATGACAAGTGAGGAAAAAATAAAAATATACAAAACAATAGTGCGTCCTGTCGTTACATATGCAGCAGAAACTATAGCAGGAACGAGAAAAATAAAACAAAAGTTAACTACAGTGGAAATGGCAATACTAAGACAGACAGAAGGATTAACCATGTGGGACAGAACAAATGTTTCGATAAGGGAACAATGTGGATCACAACATGGCACATCCACGGAAGGAGGCCGACAAACAAGGTCAACCCTAGTCGGCAGAAGAAGAAGACACACTATAAGCTGAACTCCCTTCAGTTGCTTAAACCGGACACCTTAGTTTTTGATACTTAAAGTCGGCCTGTATTACTACACTCTCTTATCCTCCTGGATTTTTTTTTTCAGTTCCTAAGACGATAATGGGAAATATTCATCAAAGAAGGTGGGGTGGAATTAAAGTGAGTAAAGCTGTTGATGCATTCCGGAAATGAAGATGGAGTGGAAGACGACCAGTAGATAGTTTAATGTTCCATAAACAACACTTTAGAAATTGCCCAAAGTGAAGTACGGTACACCTGCAAAAGCATCTAAAACAAAAAGAACCAGAGATACGATTTTGGGTAAAGATCTTGAAGAAGAGCTGGTTTAGTACTGTCTTGGTATGGAAGCTTCTTTCTTTGTGTTTAGCCGTAATGACTTGTGAAGGATATCCTTACAGATGGCTGTCAAGAACTGCGTCTATTTTATGCACTGAATCTCGAACAGTCTTTCTGCCATCATGGACTGGAATTTGGATGAAACAGTGGACTTTTCTACTATAGCACACACGACTCACATGTGTAGAGAATGGAAGATGTACAAAAAATTATAACACTCAGCCTGCTCTCCTCGTTATGGAAGAGGAAGGGGAAAAATAGAAATAAGTAAGTATTCATTCTCTCGCTGCCAAACGCCCACTTCCACGCATTACCGAGTGCGAATCCCTTATTTCTGTTAAAGTTGTTGACATGACCATAACATTTAGAACTGCATTCACTTTCAATCATTGAAAATCAGAGCTCAGCAATAAATAGAAATTTTAGAAGAATCGTCTCAGATGTCCAACTTCTAATTGAAATTATTTAAATTTCACAAGGAAATAATGAAAAAGTTCACTGCCGGCAAAAATTTTCAAAATAATAGCGTATCTACGCAGGTTTTGCAGTCATCATCCGTCCGCCTAATAAGACTTGGCTGGTGGCTGCTTCTTGATGTATCGTGTGGCAGGTTCCACTGCTATGAGTTTCGTATACCACATGACGTTTGGTACATTACGACGCTGCCATTCTGCAACGCTCATCTGTCGAACTATTTATAATATCTGTCAAATTGGAATGTTTTATGGCTGAATGGACGTAACGGACACGTCAGTATAACACTACTAAATAATATCATGACAGAAAGCAAAGTTTCCTTACACGAAAACGTATACATGACATTCCACGACAGTCTTTCTGAGTTTGAAGACGAAGTGCTGGTTGATCTCATATGCAGCGACACATATGTACTGTATTGAAGGAGATCTTAAAATGCAGGCACTAGATTTGGACACCTAATTTCAACAACTATTTGGTTGATGCGAAAGTTCGTAGTGTTTTTCATACACAAAACAGATGCGCATAACAGAGACTTTATCCATCAATAATATATTTTCCTTCACTATTTGCAACAGTCTTCCAACGTAGAGGTAAGTTCTCGATTCCACCACTATAGAAATCACGTGATTTTGAGAATAAGGACTCGTCGAGCTATATTCGGGGCCATATTCATCCGGAAAGGAAGTTCCTTGAAGTTTGTTCGATAGAGAGCGGGAAAGGTGAAAATTTGAGGCTCAAGACCAGGTGAGTAAGTTGGGTGCGGAATGACTTCCCAACCCGACTCCTGTATAGCGTTTTTTGTCAGTCTAGCAGAATGTGGGCGTTATCGTGGGGCAGCATCACTTCACGAAGTCTTTCTGGTTGTTGTTCTTGGACTGTGACTGCAAGACGCCTGAATTGTTGACAATAAATATCATCAGTGATGGTTACACCTCGGGGAAGCAATTCGTAGTACGCCGCACCGTCGCTGTTCCAACAGACGCATAACAGTATCTTCTGTAGATGCTCGCAGGATTTTGTCAGAGGAATTTCTGCATTGGTTGGCTCAACCATTGCTTTCTTTTTCTTTTGTTAGCATAAGGACACTATTTCTCGTCGCCAGTAATGACACAGGATAGCAATGTTCGGTGTTGTTCATGAGCCAATTGATAAGCAAACAGGATGCACAAATGGCCACCCGACGATTTTTGTGATTTTGGCTTTGATCATGCGGTACACATAGATTAGTGAACTTTTCCCGTTGCATTTAAATGTCGCGTTATGGTGAAATGATCACAGTTGATCACATTTGCCATTTCTCGAGAACACTGAACTGGATCATTGTGGATTAATGCATTTAAACGATCTTCATCAAACTCCGAAAGTCGTCCTGAACGTGGAGAGTCAATAACATCGAAACGATCCTCCTTAACACGAGAAAACTATTTTGTTGCTGTGCTCCGTCCAGTGACATTATCTCTACACATGGCGAAAATGTTCCTGGTTGTCTCCGCTGCTATCACCCCTTTGTTTAACTCAAACAGAAGAATATGTCGGAAATGCTCCGATTTCTCCACTTGGAACTGCATTTTATAGCGTCCACAGCTCCACACACTACCTTCAAATGAGAAAATGACAATATGTAAATTCAGATAGCAACAGTGAACTACAAATAAAATGTGACTATCACTAACAAACCCAAAGCAAGAGGAATACCAACATGCAAAAGAAAAACGCCTTGAACTTATGAACAAACCTAATACTTATCGCCATTTCCTGTATGTGTAAAGAGGGACCAGGTATACAGTGAAATCCAAATACGTCTATAGCTACGTACCTTTTCAATCCACCATTGCTCATGGATAATACAACGGAACCAAACGTAAAAATTAACCGAACAATGGGAATTACAAAACGTGTAAATATTATTCAGTTTTGACGACACAAATACAGAATAAAATATTTCATTTACAAATTACGGTATTGCTGATGCTACAGAATAAAGATTTCATCCAGTCAAACTCATTACTTTTATATTTATGCATTTTACGTAGGAAAAAAGAAAAACAAATGAATTTGGTAGTGAGGATTTAATCCTGACAAACAAACCTGGCTGATATTCGCGGCCTCACTGGTATTATATTTATCTGCAGATCCGATCCCGCACGCGCGCGCGTGTGCTAGCAGTGTTATAGCGATGCGCAGTTAATGCCATCACAAAGTAATCCCAACAAAGCAATCAATGAAATTAAAGTTTCATGTATCATCATCGGCTCACTGCGACTCCCTAATTTGTCATGCATTCAGCCATATCCGTGGCGCGCTTCATCCACTACGGATTTCGCACAGCTGCAGTTACATCCGTAAAAACGTGCTGTAATACGCTTTCCATAATTAGTGCAAAATCAGGGAAATAGAGTAATAGTGTCTGCGGACGGGAATTTCGCCAGAAAATCAGGACTGACGTCACATAACTTTCATCAAACTGGAATGGAGATTCATCATTTTTATTTCTGCCTTTATCGCCTATTTAGATGCTCATGAGCGTACAGATCAAGTTATTTGGGATCAACACTGGGCAGATGGAACGGCAAGTTAGTTTCCACACATTCACTCCGGGATCAGTCGTGAGCCCCATCTCGCTGTCCACCAAATGCAAGGGCTGACTTCCTTTGGACCGCTAGACCGGGTATTGGCTCCATCTTTCTCTTACATATTTAAAATTCGGCATTTACCTTGCCGTTTCAGATGCATGTTAATTTGTGTGTGTGTGTGTGTGTGTGTGTGTGTGCGTGTGTATGAGAGAGAGAGAGAGAGAGAGAGAGAGAGAGTAGTTTCGATCAAAGTTGAGGATTTTCGGATCTAAAAGCGAATTTTTAAAAAAACGAGATTTGTAAACCTACAATATTTTACAATCAGCAGAAAAGTACTGCAGATAATTGCTATATTTACTCATGCTGCTGACTAAGCAATCCGCCGTGTCTCTACAGAAATACGCAAAGACTACTGTGGCAAGTAACTGGAGGCTGTTGTTTAATTGGAGTGACGGAGAGAGGAGGGGAAAGGGGGGGAGGAGGATTGGGTTAGGAGAGAGAAGGCAGCGAGGACCGGGAGGTACGACGTGACTTAATGGATTTAGATTCAGTAAAGCATTATAGGAACTTGGGTAACAGAGATAGGCTGACACTAAAATTATTAAATATGAAAATTAACATTGAAATTATTAAGCGTAAAACGATAGAATTATAATTCTGTAAAGGGCATAAAAAATGAAACTATGAAAACAGAGATGTTTGAAATAAATAAAATTATAGGGTACAAGATGCAATCTTTCTAGTTATCTGTATTTGCTTCTGCTCAGTGCTGTTGTAAGGCGTGAAGATTTCGCAGCGTGCGTGGAAGCCAGTCTTCCGTTGATGTTTTTCTATTGCGTCCTCCTCCACCTCATAACCCCCATCCCTTACTTATTTCACCGACCGAGGTGGCGCAGTGGTTAGACACTGGACTCGCATTCGGGAGGACGACGGTTCAATCCCGCGTCCGACCATCTTGATTTAGGTTTTCCGTGATTTCCCTAAATGGTTCCTTTCAAAGGGCACGGCCGACTTCCTTCCCCGTCCTTCCCTAATCCGATGAGACCGAAGACCTCGCTGTCTGGTCTCCTTCCCCAAACAACCCCTCCCCCCCCCCCCCCAACCCTTAGTTATTTCATTTTTTTATCTCATAACAACGTAAGAAAGAAGTGTCTGATTATACTCATCCTTTAATAAGATGGCTATATTTCATTTTGAAGTTTACTTTGAAATGTTTTTCTCTAGATATTCACTTTTTCCACGTCACGAGGAAATTTTGAAATATTTGAGAAATAACGACTCCTACAAAGGATTCAAAGATACCGCTCAACAATATCGGTAATTTTTCTTCTTTATATAGAAATGTGACCCAAAAGCCTACTCTCTTGCTGCTGTTATTGCACAATGATTTGTACAAGACTTGATACTGTCAATGAAGTACGAATCTTACCTTCAACTAACCCTTTTGAACAACTCGTGCAAGCATCTCAATGAAATATTTAGTCCGATATTTAGTGGCTAGTGATAACATGCAATTAAGTCTGGCCGATATCGATAACATAGTGTCTTTCTCAACTCACCATGTGGCAAGAGACCTTTCTCACATGTGGTGTAAAATATATAGCAAGCAAATGGTGAAGAACGCCAGTACAAGCAGTAAACTCTTGCGTGCGAGTTAAGCCGTGCTATGATGCTGCTTAACAGTTGCCACAGTCAAAATGAAGAGTGCCTAATCTTTCCTCGATTAGACCCACATTCCTGTCATCCATCGACCGCCAGTTTCTGTAATTGACGTATAGTTGAAATGTTCAGTTATCCGTAACCATGATGTTGTGCAAACGAACGGTTGATAAGACGAGGAACGGTGTTAAAGGCAGTTGTAGAGGAAGCTGATTATTCACAACATATTAAAACTTGCGAATACCTTTCAGGCGGAATAAATACAACCAGTATCTACGAGAAATCTGGCATGACATATTAAACTTTGGTTTAAGTTCGTGAAAGTGGGATTCTCCACGTACGAACAATGTTACGGCAATGTTCGACGAAACAACGAAATCGGGCGATAGAGTTACAGGACCGTATTGGTAAATACGATGTCGAGACTACTAGCGTTTTTTCCACGCCTGATGCACACCCTGTGAGTTGTATACAAGTAATAACAACAACAGCAACACAATCATTGTCTCAGAATTTTCTATTTAAAGTTATGTAAGGTAAATGCAAAGTCTTCTGTCGTCGGTTATAAGTGTAAAAACAGAAGAAGAAAAGAATAGTAAGGTTTAGTGTCGCGTCACCAAAGAAGTTATTAGAGACCAAGCACTAGCTTGGATTGAGGAAATATGGAGAATTAAATCCACCGAGCCATTTCAGAAGGAAACATCCCGGCATTCATTTAAGAAGTTTGGGAAAACTGCGGAGAAACTAAATCTGAATGGCAGTCCTCCCGGGTGCGAGAGCAGTGTGCTAAGAACAGCGGTGGTGTGACATCTGGACTTGGGATCAGCATTACCCCACGACTGCGCGGCCTTGGTCGTATTTTGGCACCACTCCCATAAAGCCGCGACATTGCATTTGGTCCCTATATCGTAAGAATGTCACGACGTATTTGCGTGCAATTTTGACGTTTTGTCCACGTGAAGCGTACTGTCAGACATGCTTCATCATGGGGTACGTTTCCAGTTGGCGCGGCATTTCAATCGTACTTGCGATGCATCTTTCATAGGCATCGCAGCAGAACTGTTTCTATAGGAAAACCGGAAAATATACTCTCTTCTAACAATGATCCACTCTCATTGCGCAGTGATCTTAGCAGGGGAGGGAATGCGTGACTTACTTTCTGAAGTCCGTACATATTTTACTCGACTTACCATATAGCTTTCACTCATTTTCCTAAGATGTAGGCCGGCCGTTGTGACCGAGCGGTTCTTGGCGCTTTATTCTGTAACCGCGAGACCGCGACGGTCGCCGGTTCGAATCCTGTCTCGGGAATGGATGTGTGTGATATCCTTAGATTAGTTAGGTTTAAGTAGTTCTAAGTTCTAGGGGACTGATGACCTCAGATTGTAAGTCCCACAGTGCTCAGAGCCATTTGAACCTACGATGTAGCTGTAGAGGTGACAGTGGAACAGAACATGGACAAAATCAAGAAAACACCAAAAACGCACAACACTACCATTCCTAACACGGTGAAGGAAATCTGTTGGCATTCAAAACAGCTCCCAGTAGTCTTGGTGTGGATAAATAGAGGTTCTGTATGATTTTGAAGGGAATGTTAGAGCATTCTCCAAGTAAAATAGTGGCAAGTTCTGGTAGTGACGAGGGAGGTGGATAACAATCTCACATACCTCTCTACAGACCAGACCACAAAGGCTCAATAACTGGTAACTAAAGTGTTCAGGAAAGATGCGAAAATTCGTCCTCGTGCTCACATAACCAGTCCTGGACGATGCGAACTTATGTGAATAAGGGCTCTGTAGTCTAGGAACACAGCATAACCACTGAGGAACAAACATTGTAAAATGGAATGGGCCTGAGCAGCCAAAATGACCACATAATCCTTGGCAGAAATGCGACGTTCAAGAGTGACCATGGGGCCAATGGAATAGCAAGATATAGCTGCCCAAATCATGATGGGACCACCGCCATGTTTCACTCTTGGGTCGTAAACTCTGCCAGAAACTGGAAACTGTGTGAAAAAGTCACATTGGATCGAATGACTTTCTTCCATTGCTCTATAGTCCAAAATGGTTCAAATGGCTCTGAGCGCTATGGGACTTAACTGAGGTCATCAGTCCCCTAGAACTTAGACCTACTTAAACCTAACCAACCTAAGGACATCCCACACATCCATGCCCGAGGCAGGATTCGAACCTGCGACCCTAGCGGTCGCGCCGTTCCAGACTGAAGCGCCTAGAACCGCTCGGCCATCCCTACCGGCTCCATAGTCCAGGTTTTAAGGCTTAGGTACCACGTTTTCCTGTACAACCACTCGTTTCACTATGAGTGGTTTTGGAATTTCAGCTATCCGCGCGCGATTAGCCGAGTGGTCTCAGTCGCTGCAGTCATGGACTGTGCGGCTGGTCCCGGCGGAGGTTCGAATCCTCCCTCGGGCATGGGTGTGTGTGTTTGTCCTTAGGATAATTTAGGTTAAATAGTGTGTAAGCTTAGGGACTGATGACCTTAGCAGTTAAGTCCCATAAGATTTCACACACATTTGAACATTTTTGAATTTCAACTCGCCCTGCAATTCTCCCCTTCTGGAGCACACTTCTGTTGTGTTGGTGGTGACAGGGTTCACGAGTGCGACTCTCAGTTCTGCAGTGACTTTTGCAGCTGTCGTCCTCTCATTTTTTCACTTTTCTGCACAGTCCCCTCCAGTGACCTATCACAATCACTCAACACGTAGTTCCGTCGTCTTGTGACCTACAGGATGGTTTCCTACTATGTGGTATAAAGCTGCGATTAGGTACCTCTTGAAATACCAAACACTTGACCTACTTTGGTTAAGGAACGACTCACAAGACAACCATCACAATTTGGCCACTTTCGCATTCACTTAGCTGCGACATAATGCAGTTACAGCTACACGGAATAGTTTTCTGATCTCGAATGACACCTGCTACGTATTGAGAACATAGTAAAGGCGCAGTTCGTGATCACATACACTGCCGGACAAATATAGTACACTCATTTAGAGGTTGCCACTTCACTTAATACTTATCGTTGCAACAGTGGATATGGAGTACAAGAAATGATTATATTTACAGGTACCAGGTATCGACTCATGTCGCAACACCCATAGCAGTACGTGGTGTAGCCCACACGGGCGGCAACGCAGGCGCTAATTCTGGCTTCCGGTCGGACGTATAGATGGCAAATACTGTTCTGGGATACGTTATGCCACGTCTGCTCGACCTTTTCGCGTAATTCTGTAGGAGTTATTGGTTGACGAGTAACTCGAGCCATTTCTCGTCCCGCCATGTCCCACAAGTGCTCGATTGCAGACAACTACGGAGATGGCCACGGAAGTTGTTGCACGTCTTGCAGAGCTCGGGCACTGTATGAGCGAGCATTATCCCGCTGGAACAACATATCACCTTCCTGTTGCAAGAGCGACAAAGGAACGAATCTCACAGCATGCTGTACATACCGAACGCTAGTTAGCGTCCCCTGTAGAAACATGAAAGGTGTACGAGAGTTGTAGTTTATCGCGTCCCAGACCACAAGGTCTGGAATCGAGCCAATATGTCTTGAACGAATGCACTCTACGAGACAGCGCTCACCGGTTCTACACTGTACACGCAAATGACCATCACTTGCGTACAGGCAGAATCTGCTTTAATCACTGAAGACCATGGCGCCCATTTCCATCTTCCAAGTGATCCTCCGATGCCACCAGTCGAGCCACGCATTTCGATAGCCTGGCGCGAATGGAAGACGGGCTAGAGCTGTGCGTGCCCGTAGTCCCATTGACATCAACTAGGCCGGCCGGAGTGGCCGTGCTGTTCTAGGCGCTACAGTCTGGAGCCGAGCGACCGCTACGGTCGCAGGTTCGAATCCTGCCTCGGGCATGGATGTGTGTGATGTCCTTAGGTTAGTTAGGTTTAATTAGTTCTAAGTTCTAGGCGACTGATGACCTCACCAGTTACGTCGCATAGTGCTCAGAGATGTTTGAACATCAACTGGTTCGCAACCCTCCGTGTTGAACATCTGTCCAGTATCACTGCGAAACTGATATAGCTCGTCCAACTTCCTAGCCGTGCGGTCTCAGGCTCCTTGCCACGGTTCGCGCGGCTCTCCCCGTCGGAGGTTCGAGTCCTTCCTCGGGCATGGGTATGTGTGTTGTCCTTAGTGTAAATTAATTTAAGTTGGATTAGGTAGTGTATAAGCCTAGGGACCGATGACCTCAGCATAGAATTTACCACGTTTCCAATTTTTCTCGTCCAACTCGCGTGGAAATTTTCCTAAGGGACCATCCTGCCACTTGGAACACCGGAATTTGACCCCTTTCAAACTGACTCAGTAGGCTGTAGGAAGCATGAGTGCGTCTCCTTGGTATGGTTACCTACTTGCCTCAGACGTTTGCGCCACACTGAGCTTTCTGGCTTGAGCATTGCCTATTAATGCGTAGACACGGCTGGCACTCTGGTAGGTCTGCCACTACACTATCCGTTGGCGGCCGACGTTGAAACATCGGATCAAAATCGACCTCCGCTTTCCAGATGTACTAATATTTATCTTTTCTTCCGGCGGTTTTGTGAAGGCATTGCTAATTACGCATATAAAACTTTTTTTTCGTGATTTTCTTTAGATTTATATTCTTTTTCTTTTGTTCATATGGGCATTTCTAATTGTGATTATGTAACATTCTACTGTGGTTTTTAAATATAAAGATGTAATTGTGATTATTTCGTTTGCCAATGGATAAATATGTTTCTTGATTTGTACCTGTGCTAAAGTTTGTGAAGTTCTCTTTTGGAATATTATTAATTGTGAAAAATGCAGTCAATAACATTTATAAAGATTTATGTAATTTACGATAACGATATAACATCTATAGACAGGGGACAGCGATAGTGATATCGATAGTCGAAAGGTCGTTGTGTAGTTGAGGAGATGGTGGATGGTGTGTCTGTGAAGCGTACGCGGAAAAATAGTACTGTGTTTTATGGAAAGCATACGTAATTGTATGGACAGTGATACCGAACTATCAGATTGTTAATTCTCTTTACCACTGCGGTATGTAATGCCACTCCAGCGAACTTTAAGAGCAAATAAACCGAACTGTGAAAGTGCCGCTAACAATACTTGGTTGTGGCTGACACGAACAGCGCTTTTATGCGAATGAACTTTGCTGGTATTGGTTTTGGGTGGTGGAACTGTTGTCTATCACATTCTATCCAGCCGTGAAAGTGAAGACTTTAATTAACTGTGCAATATAAATGGCTTTCAGTGACGTTGTCGAAGTTTGAAATTCGAGAACAGAGTGGACATTGTTTACGGTGTGCTTCACACACAAGAACAATTCTATGAACTGTGTATTTGTGGCTAAGACTATATGAATGTGACGAACTGTGTAATTATGGACGATAGCGTCACGGACAGTGCATAGAGTGTAAAAGCGAGCGATGTCTACGTAATGTACTTTGAAAGAGAGGACATGTCAACAACGTTCGTATACTGGCGTCTTGTGGTTTGTGAATCACCACGGGGTTAATGATACAGCTGTGCCGGAACTTTATTTGCGTTTCGCCGGAGAAGATTAATCAGTGGAACTGGCTGTATCCTGCTCTCATCATCGTAACCCGCCGACATCGTGCTGCCCAACGCAACGCTTTGTATGCAACAAAAGGTTAAGAGATTTCTCCGAACGCTATCCCCTGACCTAGAAACTTTCTTTCTCCATTAAAAGTATAAGAATTACAGACTCTATTCAAATAAATTCTTTGTTTAGTTTACGTTTGCTTTCTGCTAACGAAAATAAAATTACAATCAGTGAATCAAAAGTTGCCTGGTAGTCATTGTTGAAACACCAGCAAATATAAACTTCTTCCTCCCATTAGAACTAATTCTCCTTGCATGTTAAAATTATTTTAGTTATTTTATGTAGTTTTATGTATTGTTATGAGACTAGAAATATGACAGTGACTAATAAGAGTATTTGGTCGCGAAATATGGCGTCGCGCGAAAATTACGGCGACCGCCATAATTGCTTGCGTTCTGACCCATAACGTAAAAGCTGCTATTCCCGTATTGGTGCATTTCCTGACGTGAGCGTGAATTAAAAATGTCAGCTGTCAAATCACGTAGGGACTGTTTACCCAGTAATAAAAGTTTTTGATATTGTATTGCTATGAGTCGTAGTACTAAGAGACGCTGTTATACTCAAAAGTGGGTAGATATATGGTGAACCCCCACAGTGTTCATGCACTTATTAACAGTATTGTGTGTAATTCACGAAATTTTGTCACTTTTTCTAATTCCTTTCAGATATTTTCTTAGATATCTTTGAAGTTTCAGAGAATGTACAGGGTGTTACAAAAAGGTACGGCCAAACTTTCAGCAAACATTCCTCACACACAAATAAAGAAAAGATGTTATGTGGACATGTGTCCGGAAACGCTTAATTTCCATGTTAAAGCTCATTTTAGTTTCGTTCCACCTACGCTCAATGGAGCACGTTATCATGATTTCATACGGGATACTCTACCTGTGCTGCTAGAACATGTGCCTTTACAAGTACGACACAACATGTGGTTCATGCACGATGGAGCTGCTGCACATTTCAGTCGAAGTGTTCGTACGCTTGTCAACAACAGATTCGGTGACCGATGGATTGGTAGAGGCGGACCAATTCCATGGCCTCCACGCTCTCCTGACCTCAACCCTCTTGACTTTCATTTATGGGGGCATTTGAAAGCTCTTGTCTACGCAACTCCGGTACCAAATGTAGAGACTCTTCGTGCTCGTATTGTGGACGGCTGTGATACAATACGCCATTCTCCAGGGCTGCATCAGGGATTACATGCGACGGAGGGTGGATGCATGTATCCTCGCTAATGGAGGACATTTTGAACATTTCATGTAACAAAGTGTTTGAAGTCACGCTGGTACGTTCTGTTGCTGTGTGTTTCCATTCCATGATTAATGTGATTTGAAGAGAAGTAATAAAATGAGCTCTAACATGGAAAGTAAGCGTTTCCGGACACATGTCCACATAACATATTTTCTTTCTTTGTGTGTGAGGAATGTTTCCTGAAAGTTTGGCCGTACCTTTTTGTAACACCCTGTATACACAATTTTGTCGGTTCAGGTTAATTTCAGAGCAGTTTCTCGTGAATATTAGAGTTTTCAGTCCATAAACGAAGTGGGATCGTGACCAATTGAGAAGTATAACAAAGAGTATGGTTTTCCAACTAGAATTTTGGATGACGTCACAGTTCAGATTTTGATAATTATCTTTCCTGTGCGTTGAGGTCATCACAGTTTACAGATGTGCAACTTGCAAGCTCACGCACCAAGTTGGTATGCGTTTCTCGCATGGTTTCCATATTGTTGTCCAACCAGTGTATGCTAGGAAAGTTACGCCCACTTTGTGCGGCAGCCATCAAGGTGCAGATGAAGAGGAGACGGAGGGACAGGGAATGTGAGTGGCCAGGGACAGGGAAGCGGCGCTCCCCCTACACAAAGGGCGCCGCGGTTGTCCGGCAGAGCTGCTGCTTGGAATCCCTCACGCAGCCAAAGCCAGCGAGAGGGGGTGCTCTACGACGCCGCGCCGGCCGCGCAGCACGTAATTAGCGGGGCGCGCGCCCCCGCTAGGCGGGCGGCCACCCCCACGCCGGCGCCGGCGCGGGCTGGCGTGTCTGCCCGCCGCCGACAACCGCCGCTCCGCCCCCAAAAGGCGCCGGCCTGCCGCCGTGTCGCACACGGCTCCTGTGTGAAAGCTGGGAGACCGTTTCACACACGCTCGCTGCTTACCGGCGAATTTCTCACGTGTAAGCAGTAGTGGTCCCACTCTTCATAATCAACGGAAACCTAGCAACTGTTTCATTCATACACAGTGTGGCCCAGTTTCGTTAGGACTGTGACTATAAAAAATAAAAGTCATGGATTACGTTCACAAAACCACTATATTCATTCAAAATAACCTCCTCCTGAATCAGTAAAGAGCTAAAACCGTTTTAAAGGTGATTTAAAAAGTCACTGTAATTCTTCTTGGAGTTGCACTTAGTACTTCAGTACAGTTTTCTCGGATGACCTTCTACATCTACATCCATGCTCCGCAATCCACCATACGGTGTGTGGCGGAGGGTACCTCGTACCACAACTAGCATCTTCTCTCCCTGTTCCAAACACAACGAGGGAAAAATGACTGCCTATATGCCTCTGTACGAGCCCTAATCTCTCTTATCTTATCTTTGTAGTCTTTCCGCGAAATGTAAGTTGGCGGCAGTAAAACTGTACTGCAGTCAGCCTCAAATGCTGGTTCTCTAAATTTCCTCAGTAGCGATTCACGAAAAGAACGCCTCCTTTCCTCTAGAGACTCCCACCCGAGTTCCTGAAGCATTTCCGTAACACTCGCGTGATGGTCAAACCTACTAGTAACAAATCTAGCAGCCCGCATCTGAATTGCTTCTATGTCCTCCCGCAATCCGACCTGATGGGGATCCCAATCGCTCGAGCAGTACTCAAGAATAGGTCGTATTAGTGTTTTATAAGCGGTCTCCTTTACAGATGAACCACATCTTCCCAAAATTCTACCAATGAACCGAAGACGACTGTCCGACTTCCCCACAACTGCCATTACATGCTTGTCCCACTTCATATCGTTCTGCAATGTTACGCCCAAATATTTAATCGACGTGACTGTGTCAAGCGCTACACTACTAATGGAGTATTCAAACATTACGGGATTCTTTTTCCTATTCATCTGCATTAATTTACATTTATCTATATTTAGAGTTAGGTGCCATTCATTACATCAATCACAAATCCTGTCCAAGTCATCTTGTTCCTCCTACAGTCACTCAACGACGACACCTTCCCGTACACCACAGCATCATCAGCAAACAGCCGCACATTGCTATACATCCTATCCAAAAGATCATTTATGTAGATAGTAAACAGCAGCGGACCTACCACACTTTCCTGGGGCACTCCAGATGATATCCTCACCTACGATGAACACTCACCATCGAGGACAACGTACTGGGTTCTATTACTTAAGAAGTCTTCGAGCCCTCACATACTTGGGAACCAATCCCATATCCTCGTACCTTAGTTAGGAGTCTGCAGTGGGGCATTGCCAACTTCAATTTGGGAATAACCAGAAGTCGGCTGGGGCCAAATCCGGCGAATACAACGATTGATCTAGGACTGTGATCCAACTGCTGGGAGAAAAGCTCGTGCACAGCTACCCTTTGTGGACTGGGCTGTTGTGAGGGAGGAATAACCAAGAACGTGCCTCTGGGTATTCTGGTCAAATTCGACGCTGGAGGACCCAAAAAACTTGATGTTGCCTCACTGCTCCACTGCCATTTTCCATCGAGTGTCAGACGTATACTGTTGCGTTCGCAGCCAGATGTCTGCTACAGCAATGCTAATAGCACTTTCACTTTCCACTCAGCTGTTTTTGAAACTTCAGAGATCGTTACGCCGCAACTCACCGCGAGATAGCATTGCAGTTCGGAATTTCACAAAAGCAGTCCCAACGGAACTGGGACACATTTTATACATTGTGCACTGCATCCGACTTGTTCTCTGTTGCCAGGACTTCCGATCCACCAACATTGTATCACTCCCTCCAGATCAGACGCAGCTTAATATTAAACGTCAAGTAACCCTTTGACTGCTGAGGACGAGTTACCTCGTCATGCTCCGCCTCTCCCAGGTGATGCGGGCGTGCGTAGATGAGGCCTCTGGGTTTCTATTAAGCGCTATTGACCTGTTTACACATCCCATTCTGCCGACCATCTCACTGCTGCCGGCGATCTACTTCCATATTCAATAGATAATGAAAAGTTTGGCGTATATACCACACAATATACGTGCCTCTTTGCCTGCCATCATTTTCAAAACAAACCTCGTTCTGATATCTTGAACCGTTTATCAAATACACTCCTGGAAATTGAAATAAGAACACCGTGAATTCACTGTCCCAGGAAGGGGAAACTTTATTGACACATTCCTGGGGTCAGATACATCACATGATCACACTGACAGAACCACAGGCACATAGACACAGGCAACAGAGCATGCACAATGTCGGCACTAGTACAGTGTATATCCACCTTTCGCAGCAATGCAGGCTGCTATTCTCCCATGGAGACGATCGTAGAGATGCTGGATGTAGTCCTGTGGAACGGCTTGCCATGCCATTTCCACCTGGCGCCTCAGTTGGACCAGCGTTCGTGCTGGACGTGCAGACCGCGTGAGACGACGCTTCATCCAGTCCCAAACATGCTCAATGGGGGACAGATCCGGAGATCTTGCTGGCCAAAGTAGTTGACTTACACCTTCTAGAGCACGTTGGGTGGCACGGGATACATGCGGACGTGCATTGTCCTGTTGGAACAGCAAGGTCCCTTGCCGGTCTAGGAATGGTAGAACGATGGGTTCGATGACGGTTTGGATGTACCGTGCACTATTCAGTGTCCCCTCGACGATCACCAGTGGTGTACGGCCAGTGTAGGAGATCGCTCCCCACACAATGATGCCGGGTGTTGGCCCTGTGTGCCTCGGTCGTATGCAGTCCTGATTGTGGCGCTCACCTGCACGGCGCCAAACACGCATACGACCATCATTGGCACCAAGGCAGAAGCGACTCTCATCGCTGAAGACTACACGTCTCCATTCGTCCCTCCATTCACGCCTGTCGCGACACCACTGGAGGCGGGCTGCACGATGTTGGGGCGTGAGCGGAAGACGGCCTAACGGTGTGCGGGACCGTAGCCCAGCTTCATGGAGACGGTTGAGAATGGTCCTCGCCGATACCCCAGGAGCAACAGTGTCCCTAATTTGCTGGGAAGTGGCGGTACGGTCCCCTACGGCACTGCGTAGGATCCTACGGTCTTGGCGTGCATCCGTGCGTCGCTGCGGTCCAGTCCCAGGTCGACGGGCACGTGCACCTTCCGCCGACCACTGGCGACAACATCGATGTACTGTGGAGAACTCACGCCCCACGTGTTGAGCAATTCGGCGGTACGTCCACCCGGCCTCCCGCATGCCCACTATACGCCCTCGCTCAAAGTCCGTCAACTGCACATACGGTTCACGTCCACGCTGTCGCGGCATGCTACCAGTGTTAAAGACTGCGATGGAGCTCCGTATGCCACGGCAAACTGGCTGACACTGACGGCGGCGGTGCACAAATGCTGCGCAGCTAGCGCCATTCGACGGCCAACACCGCGGTTCCTGGTGTGTCCGCTGTGCCGTGCGTGTGATCATTGCTTGTACAGCCCTCTCGCAGTGTCCGGAGCAAGTATGGTGGGTCTGACACACCGGTGTCAATGTGTTCTTTTTTCCATTTCCAGGAGTGTATGACGGCTGTTAGGACCACATGATTCCCAATGCATGGGTACAGAATAGGGAACACTGTACAAGATTGTCTGCAGACATAAAAACCACTTACACGAGAAGGAAATGAGATATCGTTCCGCACTCAATTTTTAAATAGAACTTCGATATCTTGTCTACCTTTCAAACACAGCAATGAATGAACAAAAATCAACGATATGCGAAGTGAACACAATGCGTTTTTAAGTCTGGAAACGCTTTAAAATTTTTGTGCAATAGTTTACTCTATTTGATTCAGCTCAGTAACTACAAGGAAGAACGAAGAGAAATTCAGCCTTTATTGAGCAAAGATATCAGATGGTACCATGTACAGAAATCAATTCAGCTTGCGGCGCACGTAAATAGACGTATTTCAGTTCCCAATATTTTCCTACTTTCAATGTATTTGTCAGTTTAGGAACCCAGACCCTTACCCAGGTAAGATCTTCATCCTGTTGATACGATGGAGTTGAGAAGTAGTGGGCAGTCATTATTTTGGCCTTTCCAAGGAAATCAGTAAGAATAATTACTTTTGCATCCCGGCAAATACGTGCCATAACGCTTCCGCTAGACGAAATCGACTTTGTACAAAAACTGATGCATGGCCAGCGGTTTCCAGCCATTACTAATGTACTAATGGATGCATATTAAAATATATTAACTGTTGTGTAAATAGTTCCGCGTAGCCAGCGCGTACACAACTTTCCCACTAGAGCGCGCCCCGCTAAGTACAACAGCGCAGGCGCAGCTCTCGTCCGTCTCCGCACTACGAGATGGCGCTGTCTTAGAGACGGACCAAATTCTGCTTCCGCTGATCCGCGTATTAATATGTAACGCAGCCAATGAGATTGCTGCTAACGTAGAACCTTTTCTCCTCGCGGATAACACTCGCGCAGTGATATCTCAACGCTCGAGGTATTATAACGTGTTTACAGACCTCCGATAGGTCAGTCTGCATTAGTCTGTACCAGTCTATAGTCAAGTTTCAGTCTGCGCCTAATAAGATTATCATATGCCTGTACATAGCCATGAAGAGAAATGTATAGACACTTTGTCAAGTATCGGAGATATGTGAGAATAAGATTAATGTACCAAGACCAAAGGACCTTCAGATTGTCAATTGTAAATAGCATCCAGAATCGAGTTAAGTAAGGTTTATGCTTTTTATTATTTTAATAAATGTGTGTGAAAATTAATCAAGTTCTGTTTAAAGTTGGTCACCGTCAATCTGCTAGTCTAAGCGTGCAAGTGGCATTTCTATCGTCTGACCTAACGGCAGAAGATAAACACGCCACTATAAGACCACGAGACATATTGCTGACACTCGCCTACTTCGTTAGAGCGACAAGTCAAATAATCTGATGGTGTGTGTACCGAAGGTATTACAGTACGCACACCACAGTAACTGTACTGTATAGTTGGTATTTATATTTGCTTTTTGTCAACAATGCTGGACTCATTCTGAACAGAGCTTTACCATATTTAAATCTTCCTCTAAAGTTCACCGTATTCTTTCTTCTAATATTCTTATTGTGGAAGAAACGAACCTACGATCACCGATCGTTCATCATCGTGGTGCGTACTTGCTTGAAGTTTCTGGAGACGCCTTCCACGTCTACCATCATCAAGAAGAATGGTCACGTTTTAAGTCAGCCATTTTGTAGCTGCCGATAAAGGATCACGCTCCTTACAAACTTTGCCCAATTGTGGATACATTTCCATAGGTAATAAACCGTCGTAAATGGAGAATGCTATTACGGTAACATATTACACATTATTCATTTGAATGAAACATGCAGGAAACGAGTGCTTTTAAACGATGCGTAAACATAATTATTCCGCAGATTAAATTGGTACCTAAGTTCTTGTGGAACATAACGAAAATGAAAAGTCGTTGACATTCTTTCCGTGTCTTTGTGCGACGACTCTTCTCTGTAGACAGGAGTGCAATAACCCAGAAGAGTCCTTCTCCCATGATGCACCGCAATGTTTATTACTAGACACACGTACAGTTTCGGAGCAAAGCCAAGATTAAAACAAACTGTAAAAGTTTCAAGACGAATAACTTAATCGTGTTGGTAATGTTGGTCCCCTTTCCTATAACAATGAACTAATGCATTCTAAAGCTGACTTCCGAAATTATGTGAAACCGAAGTTACCGTATTAGCTCATACCCCTGTCACAACAGGAGCACCTGAAAACAGACGAGCAAGAGATTATTACAAAGCCGCTGTTCCCTTTTCTCAAAATTTTGAATTTACCGTCATTACTTCAACTAAAACAATCGGTACTTACGCATACGAAATGAGAGTTAAGTTTTGATAGAAATGAGCATACCGGAAGAGAGATTCTTAACACAGTAGCTTTCAGATAGATAATCGAGGCTGTCATGGATTTCCATGTTGGAGTTAGACATGGAACGAAAATGTGGACTCAGAAGTGAAACAAGGTTTTCAAGAGTGAGCATGAAAATATATTCGACGAGGGTATAGACCGAAAGAAGAAAACCTGATCCGAATTAGCGTGTTCCACAGATGGCAAAAAGAAAAAGAAGAAGACTGTTACCTAAAGATAAAATGGATCAGTTTTATGTGAACATCGTACTGTTTTACTAAGCACACTATGGAAAATAACTAAAACGTCATCTTTTCAAGAGCCTATAATTCCCACCCATTACGAGGCTTAAGTTTGAAATTTGGTTTAAAGGTAAGTACAATATTTCTCTGAAATGACGAAAAAGCGTGGCGCCCTGCCACGTCACCTTGGAGTTCGACGACGCTTCAAACAAAATGGTGTCGATACAAGAAAAAAAAAAAAAAGAAAGGGAAAACAAAACCTACACTTCAGAAGTTCGTGTGACGTTTAAGTGGGTTAATGATATCACATTAGCATCAAACTTCACCACAATTCTGCACAGTGCCACAGTGGCCGTGTCATGCAATGCGAAGGTGTTCACTGCTCCTCTTACCCATATTTCATACATTCCTTTGACGCCTGTGCAATGGAGGTCAGAACCGCTATGCCCGACTTTGAAAAGGTGTGGTTTTCTTAAGAGTGACCGAGGAATACATTCCAGCACACCACCACTCAGAATCTGCATGAGAAGACCGCAGGAGGTGGCATAATGGGCGTGAATGAAACCACCACTTTCCCTGCGGCTTCATTTCCGGATGGCCTATTGGGTACAGGAGCAGCATTGTAGCAGTGAAAGAAGAGCAGTGTAGCCTGTGGGCTGCACCCGGGATTCTCGTCATGGGTCCAGTCTGTACAGGTACATTTTAAGGTGCTTAACAAAGGCTGGTAGGTAGCAATAAGGGTCACCGCCCCCCCTTCCCCCCCAACCCCCTCTCCGTGATCGCGCCAGTGCACGACGCGAAACAGCAGCGTCGAAAAGTATAAGCAGACTTTGCTGCTTCGGATCACATTCAAATTTCGTCTAATGGTGTTGAATGGTCCCTTATGCTTCCATCATGTACATGAGAGAGCAAACATTGCGGTAGTTCTCGCTCCAAACAGGTGCGACCACATTCGATGGGGATGCAGCCCTAACGATGTCCTGAGAGAAGGGTTGGAAGACGCAACGGCGTCAGCAGTGCCAAAGGTTGAGGAGAACCTCTTCCTATTGTTCATCTCGCGAGCCAACCGGAGTGGCCGAGCGGTTGTAAGCGCTTCAGTCTGGAGCCGTGCTACCGCTACGGTCGCAGGTTCGAATCCTGCCTCGGGCATGGATGTGTGTGGTGTCCTTAGGTTAGTTAGGTTTGAAGTAGTTCTAAGTTCTAGGGGACTGATGACCTCAGATGTTTAGTCCCAAAGTGCTCA
Organism: Schistocerca nitens; assembly: GCF_023898315.1. Lineage (NCBI taxonomy): Eukaryota > Metazoa > Arthropoda > Insecta > Orthoptera > Acrididae > Schistocerca > Schistocerca nitens. Next base: position 637,368,330 of record NC_064617.1, read on the forward strand.
GAGCCATTTGAACCATCACCTCGCGAAATGTGTGGGAAAAGGGTAGTTTCATTGACACCATATCTGCCCCCTCCTGCGGTCTTTTCGTGTCAATTCTGAACGACGGTGTGATTTGAATATTCTACACGACCACTCGTAAGAAAACCGTGTAATTTCAATTTTGGGTGTCGCGGTTCTGACCTGCATCGCAGAGGCCTCAGAAGAAGCGGTAAAATGTGGGTAAGAGGAGCTGTGAAGACCGTGCCACTGTTTGACACGTCCACTGTGGCACTGGGCAGAATTGTGGCGATTTTTGGTGCAAATGTGACATCATTATCACACCTTACACATCACATCAACTCTTGATTGTTCAAATGGCTCTCAGCACTATGGTACTTAACATCTGAGGTCATCAGTGCCCTAGAACTTAGACCTACTTAAACCTAACCAACCTAAGGACATCACACACATCCATGCCCGAAGCAGGATTCGAATCTGCGACAGTAGCGATCGCGCGGTTCCAGACTGAAGCTCCTAGAACCGTTCGGCCTCAACTCCTGAGCTGTGGTCTTTTCTCACGGATGTGACGTTACCTTCCTGTTTAAAGCACTGCCGAGCTCGAGGGTGACTTCGCAGGACGCTAAGCTTTTCACTATTACAGAGGACATTTGTATGCACCTTTGACCCAAATTTCAAACTTAAGCGTCGTAAGGGATGGGTATTGCGAGGTTTCGAAAAAGTGATCCTTTAAATCTGTTGCGAGTCGTATTTTCGGTGGGGGTGCTGCACCCTCCCATTCATCCGACTTGTGAAAAAGTGTCAAAAATTACGATAAAAACTCTTAGACTATGGATGGAAATCTAAGGCTTAACATCCCATTGACGACGAGGTCGATAGGGTTTCAGTTCGGATAGGGCAAGATTGAGAAAGGAAGTCAGTGTTTCCTTCTCAAAGGAACCGTCGCAACGGATTTAGGGAAACGATCGACATCTTAAATCTGAATGGTGGGACGAGAATTTGAAACTCGTTTCTCCGGAATGTGAGACCAGTGAATTAACTGCAGGACCCCTGCGTTTGTTCGTTTGGGAGTCACTTGTGTTTTACACTGGTTTCGTTTCACCTTCTACGGCTATAGTCTCAGTAATTTCAGACATCCGTGGTACATTAAATATACAGCGATGCGTTTTACCAAATTACAAGCAACTCCTCACTGAAGCAAAATAAGCAAGCGGAGAACAGAATACAATGTAATACGATTTGCGGTTATTTGAATTTACAGTCTGTGCACGTTAAACCTGCGGAAGCGCTGGCCGTGGAACGAAACAACAGATGTTCGCCGTAGCCACTTGTACCGTTACTCGACGGAACACGCTCCTTGTGAACCACTGGCGTATCGGTATCACTCTATGTGGCGCTGATTCTCGGCGAACATGGATTGCGCGGCGGCGGTGCGGCTCAGAATTTGTAGGGTGCTCGCCGGGCAGAGAACAGACGGAGCGGCAAGGGGAATGCTGCCGAGAGGGGGCGGGCGGCGGCAGCGCGGGGGTGGAAGAGTGAGGCGAGGGGGGGGGGGAGAGGGGGTGGGCAGGCGACGTGAATGGCGCCGACCGGCGGCCACTGTTTATGCGCGATGGGTAGAGTTTCAAACAGCTCTCGCGCCACCCGTGAATCCTATTGATTCTGGCGGCAGCAGGGGTATTGCTGATATCAAGTTCTCCCGTAGCTAATGACTAATGACCAATGAAATTCGCTGCGCGGGGTTAAAATGCTGAGTTAACTGTCGGCGAATCTGTTTTTTGCTTTTATTAGCTTCTCTGCAGCACTCGTCCGCGCGTCGATTCACTAAGTCCACTCCCGCTCCACAGCGTCAAACAACCTGACAACGAAAATGTACGTAGAAGGGGAGCAGGAACGACAAGATTAAGAGACAGGACTCGTTATACTATTCGGGAAAAGACTCCGATATCACGCTCGTATGGAACAGTTATTAAAGTATCGCGTATTATATTTTTTAAGGCAAGAAGGCGGTTCTCTTCAGAGAATATTTTTGAGAAAGTTCTGTCAGTCCTTTTCAATGAAAACTGACAACAACGCTCGTCTATAACCGACACTCAAAAAAAAAAAAAAAAAAAAAAACCGCACCATGGCGGGAAGCAATCGGATATAATGCGAGCAATGAGGATAATGGACAGGGACACTACGAATGTAGTGTGCGACGTATGGGAGTTTCGGCCAGACGGGAAGCGTTTTCGGATAGCCGTAGTGGTTAAGGCGACCGCTCGCTCCTACACAAATTTTCATTTGTTGCCAATGGATTTATTTCAGTGTCCAATTGCAGCTGATGCCGGAATTTCTCTTTCGTCATGTATGTATGGCTGCAGAATCATAAATCGTGTGCGTTATTTCGTACATGTCCGAGGGAACAGACGTGAGGTGACAGAAGACTCGGGATAACTCCTTATATGGTGCCTGACCAGCTGTTGCCCATCGTAGTCCCGCAACGCGACGTGCCGTCCACAATTGCGAGAGTTTTGATGGTGCAAGTTTTTGAGCACGAACTGACTTCTCGATAATGTCCGATAAATGCTCGATGCGATTCACGCCGGGCGCTTTAATTGTCCAAAATCTTCTCCAAACCAACTCGCAACAATTGTAGCCCGTTGAGATGGCGCATTGTCATACATAAAAATTCCATCATTGTCTGGGAACATGAAGTCCATAAGTGGCTGCAAATGGTCTCCAAGCAAAGTACCTGGTAATCAGGAACACGTGATTATATACAAACCCATTTACATCATCAGAGGTAAACAAGACGCAAAACTGCCATTAAAAGTGTGATTGAGAGAATTGCAGGAACCAATAGCTGCTCCAGTCACGAAAGAAAGAGAATGAAATAGGAAATGGAATTCATAGCTACAAAGGCTGCACTATTTCAGGAAAGATAGAGGATATGAAAGTCTTATCTGTGAGTAATATTCAAGATCAGGTTGCCATAGGAGTAACAATTTTGATACGAAAAGTTCTTTATTTGACATTGTCAAGATTTTCGATCTAAGTAACTTAGAAGTAATTCACTTCTTTTCTTTGGAAGTTATGTACATTACCGTAATTCATTGTGAGGTCCAACTGCAACAAAATAATTCCATTTCTTACATCGGGTTTTGATGTAGGGCACCGCCACTCCAAAGGAACCATTACTACAATCGCACATCGTTATGTAATTTTAAATGTGAACAGCTATCTGAAGATAAGCGTGTCGGGTCGAAACTAGTAACAGTGCTATTTTTTCATATCGAATTGCATTGTTGACAACGTCTGGGTGCTTTTTTACTTTATTATAACAACTAACTTGTATTGTTAGTGTCGTGGTAAGTGATTTTACCTGCTACGCTACAGTTCTTACGCACTTTTAGTTATATGAGCGCTGGCAGCGCTTGGTCATCAACGCTTTACTCTGGTTGATCCCTTGTATTTCTTTTTAGGTACTCTAACGACAAACTACTTAGTTTACTTCGAAGGTCTACATTTGACAAATTATTGGTCATACTGACATTATCCGTTAATACCATAGTTTAAACGTTCGATAACTGTAGCCCACAAGCTCCACTACAGCTAAGTTGTCGTTTACAATAAAGCCCTCATCACTAATGTACACCGCGCTCCTCGCGCTCCGTGTGCGCATGTACGGGCCAAGTTTTTGGCGTCCTGACGATGACCTCTGCAGAGACTATCGAAACATCGTTGTTATAAACATTTGTACTGTTTCTAAATGACATGGCCTAATATTCAAAATGATTTCATCCAAATTGACCCTGGACATGGAGACATAGTCTCTTATTTTTATTTTGTCGTTCGGAATCATTCTCTTTGACTTGCTCGAATAATAGAGTTCATACACCGATAGGAAGTCAGCTGGAGCTACGACAGATCTGGAAGTATCTCAGGTTATCTTGTAATTTGAGACGCGACGAGTGCCTTGCTCCACGCCTTAGTTGTGGTGACGTTTGAGCGGCGCTTGTTGCGTCGGCGGATGCGGCAGAGTAAACGAGACGACTGCCGAAGACAGAGGACGGGCAAAGTGCTGGATCGAAGCGCAGAGCCATGCGGTGCGACACCACACAGCCGCAGAGCGGGTACCGACCGCGCTGCACCGCACCACGCCAAAACAGGCGCTGCCTGCCAGAGTCGCCTCTGTCTTTACTACGCCACGCCCTCACAGGAATACTGCCACAGAAATGAGTAAGTCACTCTCACACTGTCGTGCCGCGCCGTTGATGCAGACACCGTGACAGTGGCTGCCCTTCGTTCATCACGAACCCTAATCTGAGCAAACACACTTTCTGCTGAACACAGGCAAGATCTAGCATTACTCCAAACCATAGAAACGTAGAACAATGAGGAACCGATCAAAGGAGGATTCTAATTAATAAACGGAACATAGTACACACATGAAAAAAGTTTTACATCACCTCGGCTCCGAGAGTTCCGGAACCTGTACAGAAAATTGGGATAGAGATCAACATAGCCGGCCGAAGTAGCCGTGCGGTTAAAGGCGCTGCAGTCTGGCACCGCAAGACCGCTACGGTCGCAGGTTCGAATCCTGCCTCGGGCATGGATGTTTGTGATGTCCTTAGGTTAGTTAGGTTTAACTAGTTCTAAGTTCTAGGGGACTAATGACCTCAGCAGTTGAGTCCCATAGTGCTCAGAGCCATTTGAACCATTTTTAGAGATCAACATAAACATAATTTCCGCTCTTTTCATTGCTCATGAAAACCACACTTGCATGTTATACTACCATACATCCAGACCTTCAGAGGTGGTGGTCAGGGTTTCTGTACACACTGGTACCTCTAATACCCAGTAGCACGTCCTCTTGCATTGATGCATGCCTGCATTCGTCGTGACATACTTTCCACAAGTTTATCAAGGCACTGTTCGTCTAGAGTGTCCCACTCCTCAACGGCGATACTGTGTAGATCCCTCAGAGTGGTCGGTGGGTCACATTGTCCATAAACAGCCTTTTTCAATCTATCCCAGGCATGTTCGATAGGGTTCATGTCTGGAGAACATGCTGGCCACTCTTGTCGAGCGATGTCGTTATCCTGAAGAAAGTCACTGACAAGATGTGCACTATGTGGGCGCTAATTGTCGTCCAAGAAAATGAACGCCTTGCTAATATCTGCCGATATGGCTCCACTATCTGTTGGAGGATGGCATTCACGTACCGTACAGCCGTTGCGGGGCCTTTCATGACCACCAGCGGCGTACGCCGGCCCCACATAACGCCACCCCAAAACAGCAGCGGACCACCACCATGCTGCACTCACTGGACGCTGTGCCAAAGGCGTTCAGTCTGACCGGATTGCCTCGAAACATTTCTCCGACGATTGTCTGGTTGAAGGCTGAGACACTCATCGGTGAAGAGAGCGTGATGCCAATCCTGAGCTCTTCATTCGGCATGTTGTTGGGCCCATCTGTACCACGCTGCATGATGTCGTGGTTGCAAAGATGGACCTCGCCATGGACGTCGAGAATGAAGTTGCGCATCATGCAGCCTATTGCTCACAGTTTGATTGTAACACGACGTCCTGTGGCTGTAAAAAAAAAAAAAAATGGTTCAAATGGCTCTGAGCACTATGGGACTTAACTTCTGAGGTCATCAGTCCCCTAGAACTTAGAACTACTTAAACCTAAATAACCTAAGGACATCACACACATCCATGTCCGAGGCAGGATTTGAACCTGCGACCGTAGCGGTCGCGCGGTTCCAGACTGTAGCGCCTAGACCCGCTCGGTCACTTCGGCCGGCCCCTGTGGCTGCACGAAAAGCATTATTCAACATGGTGGTGTTGCTGTCAGGGTTCCTCCGAGCCATAATCCGTAGGTAGCGGTCATCCACTGGAGTAGTTTTCCTTGGGCGGCCTTAGCGAAGTATGTCATCGACAGTTTCTGTCTCTCCTCCATGTCCGAACAACATCGCTTTGTTTCACTCCGAAACGCCTGGACACTTCCCTTGCTGAGAACCCTTTCTGGCACAAAGTAACAATGCAGACTCGATCGAACGGCGGTATTGACCGTCTAGGCATGGTTGAACTACAGACAACACCAGCCGTGTACATCATTCCTGGTGGAATGACTAGAACTGATCGGCTGTCGGACCCCCTTCGTCTAATAGGCGCTGCTCATGCATGGTTGTTTGCATCTTTAGGCGGGTTTAGTGACATCTCTGACCAGTCAAAGGGAGTGTGTCTGTGATACAGTATCCACAGTCAGCGTCTATCTTTAGGAGTTCTGGGAACGGTGTGATGCAAAACGTTTATTGATGTGTGTATAAGAGGAACTGCAAGGCACGATCAGAAAGTAATGGAAGACATATATTTCTTTTGTGAAACCTGGTCCGTTTTATTCTGGAACCTAATGCACCATGTTATTCCCCACTCTATTGGATACAAAACCCTGTTGTTCAACATGATCTCCGTTCTTTGCGATGGCCTTACACCACTTCACTGGGAGGGCCTGTATGCCAGCATGGTACTTCTCAAGTGGCTGCGGTCGGAAACAGCATTTTGCTGCATCACTAACCTCGTCCCCATCCCCGCACTGCTTCCCGCAGAGTGCATCCTTCAGTCGATCAAACAGATGGAAGTCGGAAGTGCGACATCCGGGCTGTAGAGTGCGTAAGGAACCCGTCGGGCATACACCTTTGAGTACCCCAACTGGCAGAAGGGTCTGTCAACACTAGCAACGGAAACGTCCACTTATGCAGCGAGATGTTCGATAGTGATCTGTCGATCACCTCGACTGAGTGTGTCCGCACGTTTCAAGACTGGAGGAGTCGCAGGTGTGTGTGGCCGGTTGGCACGCCGGAGATGCAATATGTTTGCACGACCTTGTTGCGATGATGAGAAACAACTCGTCCAACGACTCACCGTGCTTTTGTTCACTCCCTGGTCTCTGGTCTCAGCCAGAAGAAACTCAGTAAAAGCTCTCTGTTTAGAAAGCACCTTCGTTACAGACGCCATTTTGAAGGCTACGTATAGTGCCGCGACCTATCAGGACTTCATAAATCTATAGGACTGAAGCGGAAATATTCAACAAAATCCCAGAGCAAATTCCGAATTTTTTCAACAGGAATTATCGTGGAAAAAAAATGTTGAATTACTTATTGAACCCTCCTCGTATGATTCGATGGAGCAGAAGTTGTTGCTCTCCTGCCGGCTCATGTGTGGCCAACGAACCTGAAGTACTTCGACGATGGTCCAGCATCTGGCCACCTGGGTGTCGAGGAGATTCCAGACCGAATCAGTTGCAAGTATAACTGGTCAGGTCTCTACCGATCAGTTAGACACAATGTGAGCCACTTAAAGAATGCCAATGACAGAAGCATGTGTCGCATTGACCTTTGGAGCATCTATTAGCGATCTTGCCTGCAGGAGCGCCATTTCACCGAGACAGAGATGACTTCTTGCGGAGGTTCCCAAAGTCAACATGCTGCGTACGACTTCATTCACAACGGTGCTGGGAAGTGGGCTACAGAGCGACGCGGTAACTGTATTCATAGGAAAGCTAGACAGGTAACAGAAATGATAAGTGAACAACTTAACACAGCAAACATAAAATTTACTTACCTTGTATTTCTCAAAGCGAACGAGGACTCATTACAAATAATGCAGCAAGAATTAGAGTCCAGCTATCACAATGTCAATAAGGATGAGGCTCCCTAAAGTAAGCGGGAACGATGGTGGCGTAGTGCGAGTGGGCTGTTCGTCTGCCGCCGGCCATCCAATATTGTGTCTGTCGATCAGCTGTGGACCTGGGAGGGCAGCTGGTCAAGTGCTTCCTTCAAAGACTTGACTGATGGCAGTTGTCATTCAAATAAGCACCTAAGAATTCACAACATACAGAAACAGATGGTCCCAGTACACCAATATACAGGGTGGTCCATTGATCGTGACCGGGTCAAATATCTCACGAAATAAGCGTCATACGAAAATACTGCGAAGAACGGGACTTGTCTAGCTTGAAGGGGGATACCAGATGGCGATATGGTTGGCCCGCTAGATGGCGCTGCCATAGGTCAAACGGATATCAACTGCGTTGTTTTTAAATAGGAACCCCCATTTTTATTACATATTCGTGTAGTACGTAAAGAAATATGAATGTTTTAGTTGGACCACTTTTTTCGCTTTGTGATAGATGGCGCTGTAATAGTCACAAACATATGGCTCACAATTTTAGACGAACAGTTGGCAACAGGTAGGTTTTTTAAATTAAAATACAGAACGTACGTACGTTTGAACATTTTATTTCGGTTGTTCAAATGTGATACATGTACCTTTGTGAACTTATCATTTCTGAGAACGCATGCTGTTACAGCGTGATTACCTGTAAATACCACATTAATGCAATAAATGCTCAAAATGATGTCCGTCAACCTCAATGCATTTGGCAATACGTGTAGCGACATTCCTCTCAACAGCGAGTAGTTCGCCTTCCGTAATGTTCGCACATGCATTGACAATGCGCTGACGCATGTTGTCAGGCGTTGTCGGTGGATCACGATAGCAAATATCCTTCAACTTTCCCCACAGAAAAAAAATGCGGGGACATCAGATCCGCTGAACGTGCGGGCCATGGTATGGTGCTTCGACGACCAATCCACCTGTCATGAAATATACTGTTCAATACCGCTTCAACTGCACGCGAGCTATGTGCCGGACATCCATCATGTTGGAAGTACATTGCCATTCTGTCATGCAGTGAAACATCTTGTAGTAACATCGGTTGAACATTACGTAGGAAATCAGCATACATTGCACCATTTAGAGTGCCATCGATAAAATGGGGGCCAATTATCCTTCCTCCCATAATGCCGCACCATACATTAACCCGCCAAGGTCGCTGATGTTCCACTTGTCGCAGCCATCGTGGATTTTCCGTTTCCCAATAGTGCATATTATGCCGGTTTACGTTACCGCTGTTGGTGAACGACGCTTCGTCGCTAAATAGAACGCGTGCAAAAAATCTGTCATTTCTCTTGTGCCCAGTGGCAGAACTGTACAAGACGTTCAAATTCGTCGCCATGCAATTCCTGGTGCATAGAAATATGGTACGGGTGCAATCGATGTTGATGTAGCATTCTCAACAGCGACCTTTTTGAGATTCCCGATTCTCGCGCAATTTGTCTGCTACTGATGTGCGGATTAGCCGCGACAGCATTTGTTACAGGTCGTGGTTGACGTTCCGCATGTGGCTGAACACTTCCTGTTTCCTTAAATAACGTAACTATCCGGCGAACGGTCCGGAAACTTGGATGATGTCGTCCAGGATACCGAGCAGCATACATAACACACGCCCATTGGGCATTTTGATCACAATAGCCATACATCAACACGATATCGACCTTTTCCGCAATTGGTAAACGGTCCATTTTAACACGGGTAACGTATCACGAAGCAAATAGCGTCCGCACTGGCGGAATGTTACGTGATACCACGTACTTATAAGTTTGTGACTATTACAGCGCCATGTATCACAAAGCGAAAAAAAGTGGTCCAACTAAAACATTCATATTTCTTTACGTAATACACGAATATGTAATAAAAATGGGGGTTCCTATTTTTAAAAAACGCAGTTGATATCCGCTTGACCTATGGCAGCGCAGTGTAGTGGGCCAACCATAGCGTCATCTGGTTTCCCAAAAATGGTTCAAATGTCTCTGAGCACTATGGGACTTAACATCTATGGTCATCAGTCCCCTAGAACTTAGAACTACTTAAACCTAACTAACCTAAGGACATCACACAACACCCAGCCATCACGAGGAGAGAAAATCCCTGACCCCGCCGGGAATCGAACCCGGGAACCCGGGCGTGGGAAGCGAGAACGCTACCGCACGACCACGAGATGCGGGCTGTGGTTTCCCCCCTCAAGCTAGACGAGTTTCGTTCTTTGTAGTTTTTTCGTTTGACGCTTATTTCGTGAGATATTTGGCCCGGGCACTATCAATGGACCACCCTGTATAATGGTTGAGAAGTGCATATGGGCCAGAAGATGGCATACTGAATTCCCAAATACAATAAAATAAGTTCTCAATATGCACCGCTGTTTGGCGAAAGTTTTTGTTAAAAAATTGCATGTTGTGGCGGAAGAGGGTGCTTGTAGTCCAGGGCCGCTGGAGGGTTGGCTCGGCAGGCGTACAGCATTGGGTCCGCCAGATCGCACGCGACTGCTGTCAGTGTCAGACGGAATCTGGCAGTTCCGTTACGTGATACCACACGACAAATGTCTTGTTCCTGTTCCGCTTTCCACTCCCTCCCTCTTCTCCAACATCCATTGCTGCCAGTGTCCTCAGCTTACATCTACATGTTCGTGATTTGTCTTCGTTATTGTACCTTTCATGAACTACACGACATAACAAAAAGTTAAGCACACAAAAGGGGAGGTAGAAATGAAATGAAACTTCACGGTTTGAGAGGGTATGTGATGCCACAGTATTTGAGTGCTTACAAAGTCGAGTCAAGTATACAAAGAAGTTGGCAGTGTGAGGCCACTTATTAGTATGACGCTGCACACATTTTGACCTAGATGTAACCACTGACTCGCTTTTAAAGGCGTCTGAAAGCCGTTGTATTCTCTCGTGGGGCAAGCTGGAGGATACTGGGGAGCAGTCACCGTCCGAGGTTGTCCCACTGTTTCCATCAGGGACAGATATGGAAATCTTACTGGCGACGGGATTGCTTAAATATCACGTAGTTCATGGAGGGATGTACCATGTGTACCCGGCCATTGTACTGAAAAGTGGCATCACGATACCGTTCCTTAAGAGGTAACATATGAGGATGCAGCGTGTCCGTGACGTACCGTTGTGCCATCAGACTTCCCTAAATCACTACCATCCGTGTCCTGAAGACATACCCAATGGCTCACCACAACGTGCTGCGTGGTGCAACACCGCTGTACCTCTTGCCACGTCGCCGCCATATCACCGATGATAGTCATGTGGGGTACTGCAGAACCGCGATTGATCGCTGAACACAATTCGACTTCATTTGTCAGTAGTCCGTGCTTGCACTCCAAATGCAGCCTTATTGTGGTACGGTGTTAACGGCAGCCAACGCATGGGGCGGTAATTCCTCAATACGGCTGTCACTAGTCGGCAACCAATGGTGCGGGATTATACAGAAATACGCAGGCAATCGATTACTTGTTCTCGGGAAGAAAAAGGAAGAAAAATTAGTGTTGCTGGTTCGAATCCTGCCTCGGGCACGGATGTGTGTGATGTTCTTAGGTTAGTTAGGTTTAAGTAGTTCTTACTTCTAGGGGACTGATGACCTCAGCAATTAAGTCCCATAGTGCTCAGAGCCATTTGAACCATTTTTTTTTTTTACAGCCACAGCTGTGGCACGTTAACAATGCCTCGGCGACGTGCATGGCGTCGTCGATGGCGGCGCAGCGTTCCTGTGTATCGCAGTTTGAAGGCTATTGATATTGATTTGGCTGGACAGTTTAATAAACAACAATTAATTGGAGGTCCAAATGTTTTTCGTGGACTGCATTTGAACTTTACATGTGATGTACAAGCAGTTTTTGGAGGTAGTACATGGCTGACGCTTGCTGTTGTATGGGGCAATCATGCAGATTATGGTGGCCTTGAAGCATTTCCAGATGCTAACATTTTGACTTGGAAGACGTGGAGTATAGCTGAGACAACAGGACTTTTGGCTAAACAGCCTTATGGTACACTTGTTCCAAGTATGCCATTTGTGTTGAGTACTAGAAAGAAGAAGAAATTAAATGCCGATGAGTACCCGTTTAATGGGCCAAAATTGGCAATGGAAATTGTAAAATAAAGATCAATGGTGACTGTATGTTATATTACAGACAATAAAGTTGTCCTACCCGAGAACCATCCTTATCTATCCCGTGAGATTTTTTTTTTAAAAAAAGTATAAAACACTATTCACTTTTTGTTTGGTGGCCGTGCCTATCTTGGTTGCTTGCTAGGCGGGTGACCTTGAAGCGGACTTAGCCGCTGGACGAGGCTGGCGCGCAGTTCGAATCGTGGCGGGCATTCAAATTAACATACCGTCGCCATCGCGGTCATTGGAGATGGAGCTCAAGCTCTGAATTATTTTAAAATGGGGTAGGAAATCAGCTCTTCCGTTGAGGAAATCAGCTGTTTCCTTCCGAAGTAACCATCCTGGCATTTGCTAGCAGCAATCAGGGAAATCATGAAAAACCTAAAACGAGATGGTCGAACGTGGCTTTGAGCCGTTGGTCTTCCGAACGCGTGTCGAGTGTTCTGACCATTAGCGCAGCTTGCTTGGAGGCCCACTTCTTTTCGTATGGCGGCTGCAGATTTGAAGGACGTGACGTATTTGTACTTGTCGCTCATTACGGCGATCCTCTCATGTTGTGGTCAGACGTGTTCGACTGTAACCTTGACTATGAGTTTGTCTGCTCTCTCGTTCCCCTGCAGTCAATATCAGACCACTGTCACATCCGAATGCCTCACAAATCTCGATATTTCACAATTTCATGATCCGGCGAAATGGAGACCCACAATGAGGCCACTTTCGAGCCCGGTCAGGTGCTGATAACGCTGTCTCACACAAGTAAGCAGCAGCTCTGTATCCTTCGCAGTGACCACTCAACTTCTGAAGCTGTTCACGCATCTTATATGCCCTACCAAAGCCAGGTAACAGCGCTAAATACCAGCAGCGCTAATGCACTCTGCTGTCCGTTACTTGTCACAGAGAACTGGCACGGTACTCATTTACATACTCGCACAGGTTATGTACGTGTACAAAGTACACTGGCATCCGACTACGTTTTCCGGGTGCTTCGCATTTTTTTTTTGTCAGGAGCTATAATACAAATTGTGTTTTCTCCTACTATAGTTGCTAGAGTGTCCACGATTATTGTTAAAGTCATTTCTAGCATAGTATCCCATATTAAATTTAAGATTTCTTATCACACGTTTGTCGCAATGAACACAGCGTAAAATATGTACAGTGCTTTGTTAAATGTAATGAATAAATACATAAATAATTCTCGCGTGGTACAGAACCCACCAGCAAGACGATGAGCGGGCGGCAGGGCTGTATCTTAAACACACCTTTCTGTATCATAAACACATCGTACGCGACTGTACTCGACAGGGTGTGGTCTGCGTTTCGCGGGACGGAACAACAAACGAGGACGAATCCATAGCGCAATATCCGCTTGCTTAGCTCAATGGTAACGTGCTTGCCTCCCATGCAGCGGGCCCGAGTTCGATTTCCGGCCGGGTTGGAGACTTGCTCCGCTCGTGGAGTGGGTGTTGCGTTGTCCTCATCATCATTTCAATCTCATCACCGGCACGCGAGTCGCCCAGTGTGGCGTCGACTGAAATAAGACTCGCACTCGGCGGCCGAACTTCCCCGGATGGAGCTTCCCGGCCAGCAGTGCCATACGATCGTTTCATTTTACATAGCGCAATGCTGAATAACGCGCTAAGCTTACGATGAACGGAGAATACCTGCCCACACACACCTAACGCATTAAACTAAATAAAACCAAAGCGTGTCAATACCTACAGATATCCTGTTCACTTAGATGAAAGATCCGTATACGTATAATGAAATTTAAGAGTTACAAGTCCAGTATGACGCTAGTTCTGAGTTATGTCAGTTGTGCAATTAAGACTACTTTATTTACTCGACTCGAACCACACGTGCGCACAATAGCCCTTTATATTTATGCTAGGAATGTAATTTTCCAATATACAGATTAAAAATAGTTCCAATTCCACGATCAAGATTTTCAGGAGGCTTCTCTTGCTTGTAAGGCGAATGCTGGAGCTGGTAATCATCCCCCCCCCCCCCCTCGATGTTCCAAACTGGGAACCAACCTGATCCGTTCCCAGTTTACTGTGATTTAGCTTAATAGAACCGTTTGTTCTACAAGTGACCAAATACTTGGAAAAAAAGTGACTTTTCCTGCGGCGTAACGTCTCCCAGGGAGCGACAACTAGTACAGGCAACAAAAAATTAAAATCCTTTGAACTGAGGTGTTATAGAAGAATGCTGAAGAACAGACAGGAAGGTCACATAAGAAATGAATGGGAAGTACAAGTGAACAGAATAAGATAAAGCTCTATGGTACAATTAGACCAAAGAGATCGCTTTGTGCGTCACATCGTAAAGCATTGTGGACCTTTTGATTTCATAATCTGGGGAAGCTTGGTGTGTAAAAACTGCTTAGGACACCAAGGCCTAAATACTGGGTGTCCCAGGAGGAATGGTCAATATTCGCGATATGAAAGGAATGCTCATTTGAAGCAAAAAAGTATGTATGATCTTACCTTCTTCCACACCCAAACTCTTTGACGTTTCATTCTGTCGCTACATACCTCGTTGCTTTCAGCCAGTCTGTTCGGGGTATCTTTCTGCCATTAAAGTAGCCCACTGAGCGCGCAGTTGTCCTTGGTGTGTTGGTGTTGTGAGTGGAGTAGTACGAGGGCTTGACAGTGTATAAGAGAGAAGCATCGGTTACCTGTGTTTGTACACGCGCAGGATGAAATGCTATACATCCACAGTGCTCCTACTGTTATCATGGAATACCGTCAGCGCTTTCCGGAACGTTGAATTCTCGGTCGCGAAATGGAAACCACAGTGAAAATCCGATGAAGCTTTGCACAGGTGTGATGGATAGTGTCTCTAGTCGATCGCATCATATCTGTCTTTTCAGTTCTGAGCGCGCAGTGAGCTCGTAAAGATGCCTAGGAAACAGTGTCTCTCGCAAAGTATAGTTCCCGTGAGAGATTTCACCTGATTTGATGCAGCCCACACACTATAACTGTCATGCATTTCCTTCTTCATGACAGTTCTCTGCAGGGGAAATGAGGAGGCCCCTGCAACGTTTTCGATGGGAAGTGTTTGATCGCCCTCCATACAGCCCGAACTTTGTTCCCTCTGATTTTCATCTCTGCTGACATGAACCGCTGGCTATGAAGTCAACGATTTGGCAGAGACAACGATCTGCAGCTCAGCATAGGAATCGGCGAAAAGCACAGGCGGCTGCCTTCTATGACGAGGGTACTGGAAAGTTGGTACAACGCTACGACAAATGCCTCAGACGGAGCGGCGACTATGTAGAGACGTTGCTGCAAGGTGTGGCTAACTATTGCAAATAAAACATTTATAATTATCACGGTGATTTCCATTTCGCGACCTATCGGACCTTACTTTCGGTATACGCATCTTGTTTACATTTGAATATCCTCCCAAATTTACGTGAACTGAAGCAAAGAAATCAACTGCTCATTCTTCAAAAATTAAGAGGTCTTACACACTGCAGAAAGCAACTAGTGTATTAAATATCCAAATGTTAGCTGGAAGATTTAACCTACCTTTTCCTGTACGTGGCTGTGTGCTTCTTAGAGGTAAAATAAATGTTGCAGGACAACTGTCTCTACCTACATTGCTCTAAATTATTTCGTATGGGATGCATTCGTTGAACTAAGCATTTTATTAAAAATAATTTTGTTACCACCTATACATCGCAAAATAAATATTCTTCTTAACGAAACGTTGTTTCATGCTGAACATAAAGTCGTAACGAGAGTGTTGCCAGCTCCGTGCGATACACGCTGTCAACACATTTGACATTGCAATGCAATTTCGTACACACGAAAATGAAATAAAGTTGTGTTCAAACTACTAACCATGAACTGAAATGCATATCTGCAGTTGCCGTTCGGAAGAACGATGAACAGATGTCATTTCAGTGGATGAAATTGTAGAGGATGCACTGGTAATTCGACAACACATGTCATCTGGCGTAGCTGGGGCTTCGTCATAGACCGTGCACCTTTGAGTGCTCCCCAGAGAAAGAAATCGAGAGAAGTCAAATCGGAAGGCCACGAAGGCCATTTAACAACAGAATTTCGTACTATCAAACGTCTACAGAAGTTCTTATTCAGTATTTGCGTTGCAACCTGAAATGAGTGAGCCGGACAACCGTCGTGTGGCAGCTACATACACTGTCGAATGGTCCAGTGATACCTCTTCTAGGAGAAACCGCAGAGTGTTCGTCCGAAAGCGTGCGTACGAATTCAATTGAGAACACCTGAGATGAAGTAAGAGCACACTTTGGAAAAACGTCTCTCAGTTGCTGAAGGGATAATCGAAAAAAATTTGTGCGACGTTCGCAACATGATCGTCCAGTGCCTGATGCAGTGTTAGAGATGGAAATTCTGAGGATGCGGGAAGATACTCGTGGGGCTGACGCCGCATTCCTTGGCTGTATGTCTCCTACCACTGTGCGGATTCACTATCGCCGTAGCCAGAACAGCTTCTTCGTGTTCTCTGTCAGTAGCAGTCCTCTTTCTTGCCCTCTTTTCGACGTCCAAGCACCCTGTCCGCATTAGAGTCTTAATACAGGGTGATTCAAAAAGAATACCACAACTTTAGGAATTTAAAACTCTGCAACGACAAAAGGCAGAGCTAAGCACTATCTGTCGGCGAATTAAGGGAGCTATAAAGTTTCATTTAGTTGTACATTTGTTCGCTTGAGGCGCTGTTGACTAGGCGTCAGCGTCAGTTGATGCTAAGATCGCGACCGCTCAACAGAAAGCTTTTTGTGTTATTGAGTACGGCAGAAGTGAATCGACGACAGTTGTTCAACGTCCATTTCGCACGAAGTATGGTGTTAAACCTCCTGATAGGTGGTGTATTAAACGTTGGTATAAACAGTTTACAGAGAATGGGTGTTTGTGCAAAGGGAAAAGTTCTGGACGGCCGAGAACGAGTGATGAAAATGTAGCACGCATCCAGCAAGCATTTGTTCGCAGCCCAGGAAAATCGACTCGCGGAGCTAGCAGAGAGCTGCAAATTCCACAATCAACTGTATGGAGAGTCCTACGAAAAAGGTTAGTTATGAAACCTGAACGTCAACTACCCGAGGCGATGGATCGGCCGCCAGGCAGCCCGTGACAGAGCACTTCATCACTGGCCTCCAAGAAGTCCTGATCTTACCCCCTGCGATTTTTTCTTATGGGGGTATGTTAAGGATATGGTGTTTCGGCCACCTCTCCCAGCCACCATTGATGATTTGAAACGAGAAATAACAGCAGCTATCCAAACTGTTACGCCTGATATGCTACAGAGAGTGTGGAACGAGTTGGAGTATCGGGTTGATATTGCTCATGTGTCTGGAGGGCGCCATATTGAACATCTCTGAACTTGTTTTTGAGTGAAAAAAAAACCTTGTTAAATACTCTTTGTAATGATGTGTAACAGAAGGTTATATTATGTTTCTTTCATTAAATACACATTTTTATTTAAAGTTGTGGTATTCTTTTTGAATCACCCTGTAATTCGTGCAATTTCCTTGCGCGTTGGACATTCGCCACACAAAAGTAGTATATCCAACTTCTCATTGCTGTACATATCTGCACGTAACGAATGTTGAAACAGAAATGAGCGGACTGCAGTGCAAACAAGTAAACAGGCAAATATGTTGACACTGCCACAGCGTAGCATGAGAGTTCGGCATGGCGGTGTTTGCACCGCTAATGCCGATTCCGGCCACCGTGCTCTCAGATTCTAGGACTTTTCTCAAAATTTTTAATGCAGATTTCAGCGTCAAGATTAACAATCGCTATATCACTGTAATAGCGTTTGTTGATGTTGATTAACAAACGCTATATCACTATAATGTCCGCCCGGTAGCTGAGTGGTCAGCGCGACAGAACGTCATGTCAAGGGGACCGGGTTCGATTCCCGGCTGGGTCGGAGATTTTCTCCGCTCAGGGACTGGGTGTTGTGTTGTCCTCCTCCCCATCATCTCATGCTCATCGACACGCAAATCGCCGAAATGGCGTCTACTTAAAAGACTTACACCAGGCGAACGGTCTACCCGACGGGAGGCCCTAGCCACACTATATTTCATTTCATTTCACTGTAATTATTTTGTCAAGAGCTACTGAAAGCAGTTATAAAAAGTATACAGTTTCATTTAAAGAAAAGTACTTCCTTCAATATCTCCGTTGATACCAGCGCTAATAACATTAAACAAACAAACAAAAGCCCGCATCTCGTGGTCGTGCGGTAGCGTTCTCGCTTCCCACGCCCGGGTTCCCGGGTTCGATTCCCGGCGGGGTCAGGGATTTTCTCTGCCTCGTGATGGCTGGGTGTTGTGTGCTGTCCTTAGGTTAGTTAGGTTTAAGTAGTTCTAAGTTCTAGGGGACTTATGACCACAGCAGTTGAGTCCCATAGTGCTCAGAGCCAAACAAACAAAACAAAAAAAGAAAGTGCATCTCGAAGCTCTAACATTTGTCGAAAACCGCTTTTCGATTTGTGCAACCGTTCACGAAATAAAAGGGATATTACGTCTTACGTGACTCGCCCTGTATAACGCCTCCAGAACCTTCACATTGGCGACAATGCCATACGACTTGAATTTTGTCCCTGGTTGAATGACAAACCAATTAGCAAGATACACAGCCAATAAGTTGCGGATTTTTAGACTTGATGCAGGTTTCGATACCGCTAAGGGTACCTTCTTCAGAAGAGCAAGGAGTTACTTGAGCTACTTTACGTAAAACATGTTACACACAACACGAGCTGAAGCGCTCAAGTCACTTTCAGAGAAGATGATCAAAATTCATTTAAAAAAGGAAAATAATAATCACTGCTTTGATACTATCATTGCCGGCCGGGGTGGCCGAGCGGTTCTAAGCGCTACAGTCTGGAACCGCGCGACCGCTGCGGTCGCAGGTTCGAATCCTGCCTCGGGCATGGATGTGTGTGATGTCCTTAGGTTAGTTAGGATTAAATAGTTCTAAGTTCTAGGGGACTGATGACCTCAGAAGTTAAGTCCCATAGTGCTCATAGCCATTTTTGATACTAACATTGCAAATAATGCAAACAGAACGATCGCTGTCAGTAGGATTACAAAGCAAATTTTTGGGTTTTTAAGTAAACCATCTTGAGGCTCACGTGAAAAAAATTCTAATCTAAGTTACACTACGGCAGTGGTAGACTTATTTAGGTAGCTTATGTTATGCCCTGCTGTGTCAAGCTGTTGATACGGTAATTTATTTAAGCCAGCGAAGCCGTATTTTATCTTGGAGTTGCAAGAGTACCAAGGTGAAATAAAGCGATGTCATTTACTGCATGATTACATGTGATCCCTGAATATGAGTCTTCAGTGTTCTTAATGCATCGTGATTATTTACATAAAATGTATCTGCTTAGCGATTTGAAGTACTATCTTGAAATTTACAAGTGCGTTTGTGGTTGGCTGAAACAAAATGAAATCATGTGTGTGGGTTCCCTGTATCAAAAGGGAAAGGAATCTTGTGTTTTAACGCACCGCCGACGGCGAAGTCATTTGAGACGGGGCCTCCCCAAGCATCTATTTATCACGACGTGATAGTGCGTGACTTTTCTTAATATCATACCAACTTTTTTAAATGCAACACGTTGTAGTTATGCAATGTGGAAGAGTACTTGTGGATAAGGTTCCTTTATATGAGACGTTTTCCAGAGCACTTGTCCGTTAAGGATACTGTTTATCAAAAAAATGGTTCAAAGCTCTGAGCACTATGCGACTTAACTTCTGAGGTCATCAGTCGCCTAGAACTTAGAACTAATTAAACCTAGCTAACCTAACGACATCACACACATGCACGCCCGAGGCAGGATTCGAACCTGCGACCGCAGCGGTCGCTCGGCTCCAGACTGTAGCGCCTAGAACCGCACGGCCACTACGGCCGGCTACTGTTTATCAACTAATGAGCGAAATGAGATCGTATCAGGCACCATCTTTTCATTATACAATGTGCTGGTATCACGAATGTGAAATTGTTTCGCGGAATTTCAAGTCGGTCAGTGCGATTGCTATGTTATGCCGGTAGCTGCCCCGGTATTAGCATTGTTTGTAATGTTTTTGGCGGTCGTAATGCGCCGATACGAAACAGTATCTGTTTACTGCGCTGTTATACGTGAATGAGCTTGTATTCGCTTACGATATCCACCGGCTGGTAGCCTGTAATAGCCACGCAGTGGTGCGTTCTAATCATTATCACTGCCGTCCCGTTGCCAGGAAATTAATGGTCTGACCATTATCAACTAGCCGAGTTTCGCGAAGCCGCCGTTCTCAAAACGAGTACGATGTACAGTCACAACGTAGAGTAATCCGAGTTTTTCTTTTCATTTCTATAGTATCAATGTCGAGTATAATAGGGCTATCATCGAACTAACTTCTAGCAGTAACGGCGTTAATTTGATGTTGCGGCGTCCCCCGCGCGGTTAAATTACCTTTCCCGGTCGCATTCCTATGGCGTAGGCTATCTTTTTTCGCCTGTGAGGATTCCCGCTATTGCAGAAATTGCGTACATGAGAGCTGATGAAGGACTGAAGTGCAGAAGTTCCACAGTCGAGTGATACTAACGTTAAAATGCGTTACTTACAGACCGTGTACGTCTACATCAAATGACGTGCGTACATGTGAGTGTGTGTGTGTGTGCGTGCGTGTGTGTGTCAAGAGCGAAATCTTTATGATGTGCTCTAGATGTGCTCTAGATAACATAGAACCCCGTGAATATTTAAAATCCAATTGTTACATCTTCATAACTACACTGCTGTTGTTGTGGTCTTCAGTCCTGCGACTGGTTTGATGCAGCTCTCCATGCTACTCTATCCTGTGCAAGCCATAGATTTTAATTCCTACTCCGAATTTTTCTTTTGATCCCTTTACTGCTTGCTCAATATACAGATTGAATAACATCGGGGAGAGGCTACAACCCTGTCTCACTCTCTTCCCAACCACTGCTTCCCTTTCATGCCTCTCGACTCTTATAACTGCCATCTGGTTTCTGTAAAAATTGTAAATAGCCTTTCGCTCCCTGTATTTTACCCCTGCCACCTACAGAACTACAATATATGACCAAAAGTATCCGGACTCCTGGTCAAAAATAACTTACAAGTTCGTGGCGCCCTCCATCGGTAATGATGGAATTCAATATGGTGTTGGCCCACCGTTAGCCTAGATGACAGCTTGTACTCTCGGAGTCATACGTTCAATCAGCTGCTGGAAGGTTTCTTGGAGAATGGCAGCCCATTCTTCACGGAGTGCTGCACTGAGGAGAAGTATCGATTTCGGTCGGTGAGGCCTGGTAGGAAGCCGGCGTTCCAAAACATCCCAAAAGTGTTCTATAGGATTCAGCTCAGAACTCTATGGAGGCCAGTCCATTACAGGGAAGTCACACTGTTGGCATTACACACGCAGCGAGGTGACGTTCACCGGCTATTCGCCATACCAACATCCTGCCATCGGATCGCCACATTGTCTACCGAGATTCGTCACTCCACACAACTTTTTTCCAATGTTCAATCATCCAATGTTTACGCTCCTTACACGAAGCGAGGCGTCGTTTGGCTTTTACGGGGTGATGTGTGGCCTACGAGCAGCCGCTTGACCACGAAATCCAAGTGTTCTCACCTCCCGCCTGTCATAGTACTTGCAGTGGATCCTGTTGCAGTTTGGAATTCCTGTGTGATGGTCTGGATAGGTGTTTGCCTATTACTCACTACGACCCTTTTAATCTGTCGGCGGTCTCTGTCAGTCAACAGACGAGGTCGGCCTGAACGCTTTTATGCTATACGCGTCCCTTCACGTTTCCACTCCAATATCACATCGGAAACAGTGGACCTATGGATGTTTAGGACTGTGGAAATCTCCCGTACAGACGTATGATGGAAGTGACACCCATACACCAGACCACGTTCAAAGTCCGTGAGTTTCGCTGAGCGCCCCATTCTGCTCTCTCACGATGTCTATTGACTACTGTGGTCGCTGATATACAGTAGCAGGCATTAGGTGGCAGTAAAATGCACCTAATATGAAAAACGTCTGTTTTTCTGGGTGTCCAGATACTTTGGATCACATGTGTATGTCTACATAGTCACACTATGGTCCGCTACCTGTTTTACCTCTGCGGTACACGATCGTCGTGTTTACATGCTATTGCTGTAAAACGGTAAATGACCACACTCCCTGTTCGTATACGCCACTACTGTCACAGAACGAAAACATGCAGCTGGTGATCAGATTTAGCATGCCGACAAGTATGTCCGATATTGATTTGCCTAAGAAAGCGTTAGCCAAGTACATATTGTTTTTCCGTCTAGTTTTCGAAGAATGAAATGTGTAGTTTCTTCTGGATGAGTCAATATTAGAGCCTTTCTCTTTCAAAAAATATGCAGTATATATTTTTAAAATGCGGTTCTGTTTTTTCTTCGTTTCTTTCGTATTTGTTTCGCTGTCTATTCTTATCATGATAAACACTTTCCTTGTCACGTAATAATTTGGCACGGAGTGTGATTAGCATATTCTTACACTTGAGTCGAATTTCCAGCACATCAGTAATTTAGTTTAATTTAAGTAATTCATCTTCAAAAGACGTCAGTTTTGAAGACTGTAATGTTTGTAGGTCTGATGCTTCTGGCTCTGATATAGCAATGATTGTGGAATTCGCTTCTTCATTGTGTTTGGTTCTGCCAGTAACCTCCTCATCTCCTATTCTTTAAGGGATCGAACACGGGATGGCTATAACCCTGATAACTAGAGCTCAGTTTAAAAAAAACGTATAAAAAGTATCTAATTTTAAAATTTGACGTATTGAGTTAAAGTTTAACGTAAGGTTGACCGTGTTAATGAGTAAGCTGCGACAGCATTTGAAGTTTCTAAATTCGGTTAATAATTGCATGAAATACTGAAAATCAACATTTTGTTGCCTATGGAAATCGTTAGATAGGCAACTGGCAATTTTGATTGGGTGACCGTTTTAACCGTTTGGTAATATATGTACAGGGAAGGCAGAGTTAAAATACTGAGTTATCCCAACACTGTCCTAGACGAAGGTCGGAGCAACGTAGACACACTCACTCGTTGCAGATGAGAGAATACTGGCTGAAAAGGAAGAAGAAGCTTCAGGAGGTGGGACGGGTGATGGCTTTGAATGAACTGCGGATGAACCACCTAATATCTGATACAATGCAATAGCATTTTTGTAATTTTTGATCATTATGGCATGTGAAGTTCAGAGGTCAAACATCAACATCCCAAAACTCTCAAAAACTGTCAACAAAAGCGACGTTGAAGTTTTCTGAGTGTCTTGAATACCCTAAAGTTCTGTTGCTTTTTCGACAAGGAGTGGTAGAATACTCATCTGCTATGTAACGGGAGGGGGGGGGGGGAGGGGGCGAGGGAGGGTGGTGATGATGGGTTCAATTCCCAGCTGACGCAAATTTTTAAACAAAAGGCGCCTGTTCTACGAAAATTTTCACGAAGCGTAAAATGCATGAAGATGGAAAAAAGGGAAGTAGCACTCGAAGCTTGTAATCGCTGTTTCGATTCTTGCTTCGGTCATTATTATTTTTTCTTTTTTCCTTCCGTTCAGTTCGAATATCTACATCATTTAAATATAAAATGCATCAAATATAAGCTAATTAACACATATCTCGTTGTCATTTGCAAGAAAAATGCATGTCTTCTTACTTCTAATTACTAGCACTAATCGAGTTTTCATTCCAAGTATAAATTCTTAATTACCGATTTTTATGAAATATTTTCAGCAAAGACTGGTTCAATTAAAAAAACGCAACAAATTAAAAATTTTATTCTTTATGTGTTTTACGCTTCACGGAAATTCTAGTGATACTGGCACCTTTGTTTAAACATTTACCGCAGCCACGGATCGAACACGGACTGCGTACGTGACAGACAAACATTTTGCCCTGGATCCACACTGCCTGTCAAAAAACGGACCGTAACTTAGGGTATTAAAGAAACCTTTTGTGGAAAATAATGGATATAAAAGGTTTTCCCAAAAAATTATTGATACCATAAAGCGTCTATACGTGAATACAAAACTAGTTAAAAAGTTCAGGTTCGTAAACGTCACATGAAATTTTAATAAATCAAGGTGTTCGATAAGGGTGCAGTCTGTCACCTACTTTATTTAATTTCTATATTGATGACCTAGTTATAAAGTAGAAAGAAGAAATGCACTTGGGAATTAAAACGGGATCTGGTGTACCATTAACTACTCTGTTATACGTTGATGACCAGATAATTATACAGGAAACAGAAGATAATTTACCAGGAGCGGTAAATACACTGATTAGCCAGAACATTATGACAGCCTACCTACCAGCCATATGTCCACCTTCGCACGGATAAAAGCATTCGGTGCACACACAAGCCACCGAATTCTCGCCAATTCCGGGGAGAGGACGATGAGCTCTGATGCCACGTTCTATCACATCCCAGATGTGTTCGATCGAGTTGAGGGGCCAGCACGTCTATTTGAACTCGCCACTCTGTTCCTCGAACCGCCCCATCACACTACTGGCCTTGCGACGTGGCGCATTATGTAGAAAAACGCCACTTTCGTCGGGAAACATGATCGTCATAAAGGGGTGCACGTGGTCTGCAACCAGTGTACGATCTGCTTGACGATCATAATGCCTTGCACGAGCTCCGCTGGACCCATGCATGCCGCGCAGTTGTCCCCAGAGCATATTGGAACCGCCGCCAGCGTGTCTCCGTCCCACAGCACAGGTGTCAAGGAGCTCTTCCCCTGGAAGACGGCAGTTTCGCGCCATCCCACTAGCATGATGAAGAAGGTATCGGGATTCAACTGACCATGCAACGCTCTGCCAATGCTCAGTGCCAGTGGTCACGTGCCCATTTCAGTCGTAGACTGGGAGACTGGAAATCTACTCTGTAGGAATCAGCATGGGTTTCGAAAAAGACGATCCTGTGAAACCCAGCTCGCGATATTCGTCCACGAGACTCAGAGGGCCATAGACACGGGTTCACAGGTGGATGTCGTGTTTCTTGACTTCCGCAAGGCGTTTCATACAGTTCCCCACAGTCGTTTAATGGACTGTCAGACCAACTGTGTGATTGGATTGAAGAGTTCCTAGATTACAGAACGCAGCGTGTCATTATCGGTGGAGAGAAGTCTTCCGAAGTAGGAGTGATTTCAGGTGCGCCGCAGGGGAGTGTCGTAGGACCGTTGCTATTCACAATATACAGGGTGATTCAAAAAGAATACCACAACTTTAAATAAAAATGTGTATTTAATGAAAGAAACATAATATAACCTTCTGTTATACATCATTACAAAGAGTATTTAAAAAGGTTTTTTTTCACTCAAAAACAAGTTCAGAGATGTTCAAAATGGCCCCCTCCAGACACTCGAGCAATATCAACCCGATACTCCAAATCGTTCCACACTCTCTGTAGCATATCAGGCGTAACAGTTTGGATAGCTGCTGTTATTTCTCGTTTCAAATCATCAATGGTGGCTGGGAGAGGTGGCCGAAACACCATATCCTTAACATACCCCCATAAGAAAAAATCGCAGGGGGTAAGATCAGGACTTCTTGGAGGCCAGTGATGAAGTGCTCTGTCACGGGCTGCCTGGCGGCCGATCCATCGCCTCGGGTAGTTGACGTTCAGGTTTCATAACTAACCTTTTTCGTAGGACTCTCCATACAGTTGATTGTGGAATTTGCAGCTCTCTGCTAGCTCCGCGAGTCGATTTTCCTGGGCTGCGAACAAATGCTTGCTGGATGCGTGCTACATTTTCATCACTCGTTCTCGGCCGTCCAGAACTTTTCCCTTTGCACAAACACCCATTCTCTGTAAACTGTTTATACCAACGTTTAATACACCACCTATCAGGAGGTTTAACACCATACTTCGTTCGAAATGGACGTTGAACAACTGTCGTCGATTCACTTCTGCCGTACTCAATAACACAAAAAGCTTTCTGTTGAGCGGTCGCCATCTTAGCATCAACTGACGCTGACGCCTAGTCAACAGCGCCTCAAGCGAACAAATGTACAACTAAATGAAACTTTATAGCTCCCTTAATTCGCCGACAGATAGTGCTTAGCTCTGCCTTTTGTCGTTGCAGAGTTTTAAATTCCTAAAGTTGTGGTATTCTTTTTGAATCACCCTGTATATAGATGACCTTGTGGATTACATTGGAAGTTCACTGAGGCTTTTTGCGGATGATGCTGTAGTATGTCGAGAGGTTGTAACAATGGAAAACTGTACTGAAATGCAGGAGGATCTGCAACGAATTGACGCATGGTGCAGGGAATGGCAATTGAATCTCAATGTAGACAAGTGTAATGTGCTGCGAATACATAGAAAGAAAGATCCTTTATCATTTAGCTACAATATAGCAGGTCAGCAACTAGAAGCAGTTAATTCCATAAATTATCTGGGAGTACGCATTAGGAGTGATTTAAAATGGAATGACCATATAAAATTAATCGTCGGTAAGACAGATGCCAGACTGAGATTCATTGGAAGAATCCTAAGGCAATGCAGTCCGAAAACAAAGGAAATAGGTTATAGTACACTTGTTCGCCCACTGCTTGAATACTGCTTACCGGTGTGGGATCCGTACCAGATGGGGTTGATAGAGGAAATAGAGAAGATGTAACGGAGAGCAGCGCGCTTCGTTACAGGATCACTTAGTAATCGCGAAAGCGTTACGGAGATGATAGATAAACTGCGCTGGAAGACTGCAAGAGAGACGCTCAGTAGCTCGGTACGGGCTTTTATGGAAGTTTCGAAAAGATACCTTCACCGAGGAGTCAAGCAGTATATTTGCTCCCTCCTACGTACGAGGTGTGGCTAGAAAAAAACCGGATTAGTACTGGTGAAACAATAAAACGAATGCAATAAGGCTGAAAGTCGCGTGGCCTGTCACGTGACTCTCGCTCCGCCTACTGCTCGAGTTTCATCTGCCTCCTGCACTCAGTCTGCCCGTGGCGTCTGTTTTAAGTAGTTGACGTTTTGTCTGTACGTCGGAAAATGTTGAGTGTACAGAAAGAACAGCGTGTTAACATCAAATTTTGTTTCAAACTAGGAAAATCTGCAAGTGAAACGTTTGTAATGTTACAACAAGTGTACGGCGATGATTGTTTATCGCGAACACAAGTGTTTGAGTGGTTTAAACGATTTAAAGATGGCCGTGAAGACACCAGTGATGACACTCGCACTGGCAGACCATTGTCAGAAAAAACTGATGCAAACATTGAAAAAATCTGTAAACTTGTTCGACAAGATCGCCGTTTAACAATCAGAGCAGTGTCTGAGTTAACAGGAGTTGACAAGGAAAGTGTTAGGCAGATTCTTCATGAAAGTTTCAACATGAACAAAGTGTGTTCAAAAATGGTTCCAAAGTGTCTCACAATTGAACAGAAGGAACGCCGAAGAATGATTTGTTCTGACATCCTGGAAAACATTGAAAGTGATCCCACCTTCTTACAAAATGTTATTACTTGCGAAGAATCGTGTTTTTTTACTTACGATCCCGAAACTAAACGCCAATCCATGCATTGGAAAACTCCTGGTTCTCCACGACAAAAAAAAGCACGAATGTCAAAATCGAAATTCAAGGCAATGATAATTGTTAAACAGTGAATCAGCATTACTACATTAGCGTCCTGGCTACCCTACGTGAGCGAGTACGGAGAAAACGGAACGATTTGTGGAGAAAAAAGTCATGGATCCTTCACCAAGACAATGCCCCAGCTCACAGTGCGTTGTCAGTGAAGACGTTTTTGGCAAAACACAACATTCCCATCTTAGATCATCCACCCTACTCACCTGATTTGGCCCCCTGTGACTTTTCCCTAAAGTCAAGTCAGCTTTGAAAGGAACTAGATTTGAGACTGTTGAAGCAGTAAAAGAAAAAGCGACGGAAGTAATGTATGGACTTACCGAAAATGATCTGCAGCATTGCTATGAACAGTGGAAAATTCGTATGGAGCGGTGTAGAGACCGAGGAGGAGAGTACATTGAAGGAGATAACATGAAATTGTAAATAATTGTAAATAAATGTTTTTTCCAGCATCAGTCCGGTTTTTTTCTAGCCGCACCTCGTATATCTCACGAAGAGAACATGAAGATAAAATCAGAGAGATCAGAGCCCACACAGGCATAGCGACAATCTTTCTTTCCACAAACAATACGAGACTGGACTAGAAGGGAGAACCGATAGAGGTACTCAAGGTGCCTTCGCCACACACCGTCAGGTGGCTTGCGGAATATGGATGTAGATGAAGATGTTGATGTAGCTGCCGATGTCGTGGTATTAACATTGGCACATGCATGGGTCGTCAGCTGCAGAGGCCGATCTTTAGGAGTGTTCGGTGCACCGTGTGCTCAGACACACTTGTACTCTGACCAGCATTAAAGTCTGATGTCATTTCCGCCACTGTTCGCCGCCTGTCCTGTTCTACCACGCCATCAAGCCTACGACGTCCGACATCTGTAATGAGCGGCGGCCACCCAGCACGACGACGACTGGACGGAGTTTAACTCTGCTTTCGCCACGTGTTGAAGGCACTCACCACGCCACTCCTCGACTATCTGACATGTCGTGCAGTGTCCGAAATCCTCGTGCTGAGCCTCCGGGGCATCGCAGTCTGCCCTCAGTCAAACGCACATAGATCGCTCGCCTTCCCCATACATACGTACAATGCGCTCACTGATACAATACGTGTGTCTGCCTAGCAGTCATTCGTCGCCACCTAGCGCTGTATCGCCGGACGGGTTTATATCGATAGTATGTCGGTGGTCGTTATGTTCTGGCTGGTCAGTATACATTAAAAAACAACGCAATATATTACAACTTGACTATATCTGCAAATAAGACAAAGACAACGGCTGTCAAACGCAAGAATATAGTCAGATCAAAAATAATAGCAAATGAGAAAACCTTACAACAAGCAGCCCACTTCATTTATCTGGGATGCGATATTAGCTTTAACTATGACAAAGACATTGAGAAGAAGATTAATAAATATCAAGCTGTCCACGAAAAAATATGAAGAACTTTGGGAAGAAAAACAAGAGAAGGAACACAAACGAAACTCATTAAAAAAAAAAAATCACGAATACAAGCGGCGGAGATGAAGTTCATGAGATACGTATAAGGCTGCAATAAAATGAATAGTAGGGAATGAAACGATAAGATCAGATTTAAAAATCTTTTCGTTTTATGACAGATCAGAATGGATTGAAATAGAAGGATCATGTGGACAGAATGACAGAAAATACAGGGTGAAAAGTATTTAAACCGACAAACTCTGGGAGGTTTTAGGGGACATCAAAACAAATATTTTTCCCTAATGTCATTTTTTCCTATGAGGAGTATTTAAACCGGTAGAGGAAGATTTCTCTGGCGGCAAATTAATTAAACCAACAAACACTTTTCCATTTTTTTATGACCAAGAGACAACACATTAACACAACCCAATTTCAATTACAGTAGATTTTCAAAAATGCGTCCATTGACACGTAAACAAAGGTTACACCGTCGGATCATGTTCGGTCTGACACGGGCAAAAACCCCAGGAGTATCCTGAATTGTTCCTGCGGCTGCTACTATCCAGGCAACCAGATCCTCTTCTGATGCAACAGGAGTTGCGTAAATAAGGTTGCGCATCTCTCCCCACATAAAAAAGTCCAGAGGGGACATATCTGGGGATCGAGCAGGCCATGGTACAGGACCACCTCTGCCAATCCATGTTTCTGGGAACCGTCGGTCCAGGAATCGACGCACACGACGACTAAAAAGTGCCGGTAATCTGCTAAATGACCCGGACTCATGCAGACGTTGGTACACAGCAGCAAAGGTCGTATGATGCGGGATACGGCGATTAGGATGTAGTACGCACCAACCATATCAGTGTACACACTGCAGGTGTATCGCTCCATTAGTAAACAAAGACAATGCACTACTACACTGGTGGACAGCAGTTGCCTACAACTGAAGAGTGTAATACGCCCTCTAACAACTGAATATCGTAATACGGCCTCTAACAACTGAAGAGCGGAATACGACCTCCACCGGTTTAAATAATCCTCGTAGGAAAAAATGGCATTAGGGAAAAATATTTGTTTTGATGTCCCCTACAACCTCCCAGAGTTTGTCGAAAAATGGCTGTGAGCACTATGGGACTCAATTACTGAGGTCATTAGTCCCCTAGAACTTAGAACCAGTTAAACCTAACTAATCTAAGGACATCACACACATCCATACCCGAGGCAGGATTCAAACCTGCGACCGTAGCGGTCTCGCGGTTTCAGACTGCAGCGCCTAGAACCGCACGGCCACATCGGCCGGCAGAGTTTGTCGGTTTAAATACTTTTCACCCTGTAGATTGTCGAGAAAGATAATGAATTATCAGTCGAGTGGACTCAGAGAAATAAGTAGATCTCGTAAGAGATAGACGGATAGATGACAGAGGCCGGAATTACGAGGGCTATCCACAAAGTACATTACGTTTTGGAATTAAAAATAAATAAAGTATTGTAAATTTTTTTATTATATACAGATGAAAGGCACACTTAAATACTACATTTCTACATAGTTGCCATTTAAATTAAGTCACTTATCGTAGCGATGGACGAGCTTGGAAATTCCTTCGTCGTAAAATTCGGCCGCCTGCGCCTTCAACCACATGGTTATCTCTTCTTTTGGGACAGAAGAGGTGTGATTTTTGTGGATCTCCTGGAAAGAGGCACTACAATAAACTCTCAAAGGTATTGCCAAACTCTGCACAACCTCAGAAGAGCAATACAAAACAAGCGCAGGGGAAAGTTGGGCTCAAAGATCTTGCTGATTCACGACAACGCCCGGGCCTACACGGCAAATGCCACTCGTGAAGTTCTCGAATCTTTTAAGTGGGAGTTGTTTCCTCATCCGCCGTACAGTCCCGACCTGGCACCGAGCGACTTACACTTATTCCCAGCAATGGCTATGCAGCGTTTTGATGACGACGCACAGCTTCAAGAAGAGGTAACCACGCGGTTGAAGGCGCAGGCGGCCGAATTTTACGACGAAGGAATTTCTAAGCTCGTCCATCGCTACGATAAGTGCCTTAATTTAAATGGCAACTATGTAGAAATGTAGTATTTAAGTGTGGCTTTCACCTGTATATAATAAAAAAATTTCCAATACTTTATTTATTTTTAATTCGAAAACGTAATGTACTTTGTGGATAGCCCTCGTATAACATTTAACCCTTGAAAGGAGATGCCGATGATGATGATGATGAAAGACGCAAAACTTCGAAGTCGATTTTCTCGAGAGGTTTTAAGAGTTGCATGGAAATGCATTCCCGGGTTGATTTTTGAGTGCACGTACCACAAATATAAAGAGTTACAAAAATCCGATTGCCGTGTGGCCTGCTTGTGAGACAACACCTTTCGACGCTGTTGGCAAGATGCGATACCCGTCTCGTTTGGCACAAATTGCTTCGTCAGCGACGATGACGGCGTAGTCGGGACTCGGCAGCTGTGCCTCTGCAATCACTATTAGCGGCGTCGAGTGCCGAAGTGTCAGCGGCGTCGATTATCGCCGCAGCGGTCAGTGGAGTGGGGTGAGGGGCCAGCGCGGTGTGCGGTGTGCGGCGTGTGGTTCGCCCGGCGGCCGGCACGCGCCGCCACTTCCGCGGGCAGCTGGCCGCGCCGGCGACGCCCGCTTTATCGCTTCCTGCCCTCGTAAAAACGGGGCCGCCACGCCGCCCGCCAAATGCTCGTTACTACCTTGTACATGGTAATTAGATCTGTAATTGAAATCGCCGGGGTGCATATTAATTACTCCTACGCGTGGACCCGGCCGGGTCGCCGGTCGCGCAGATAAGTGCACTCCGATAATTAGCGGGTAGGCCTCTGCGGCGCGCTATGACGGCGGCCAGCTAATGCGATTACCATCGCCGGCTCACCGCGCGCGACATCTCCGGCGCGACACGTGTGTGAGGATCAGGCCACTGCCGCCACCGCTGCCGTCTCACCTCAGCTAAACAGCCTGCACGCAATCCGCTCAGCTGCTGTACGCCAAGGTGCTGCCCTCCCCGTGTGTGCTAATAACTCTTCGTGCCGCCCGTGCGGAAATACGGCGGTTTCTTTTGTCGGCTTACACTACGGCAGATTTCTGCGCCAAGACCGATTAGCTGAAAGCAGACTAACTCCCTGATCATCTCAATGGGATCGCTCGATTCCGTCCGACCGCTGTTTCATCCTGCGCCTACGGCGTCATTGGTTGGGAGTGTGGTTAGGCCAATCACAGAGAATCCATTAGTTGGAACATGTCGACTGGACTGTTGGCCGCAAGACGAAATGAGCGAATGCGTAAAGGTAGCTTGTGGTAATGGCTGTGACTCATCAAGAATGCCGCAGAAGAAAGAAAAACAAAGTAATCCGAAAATGGAGGAGAATATGAAGAGGAGGAGAAGGATAAAATGGAGAATAGGAAAAAAAATGGTTCAAATGGCTCTGAGCACTATGGGACTTAACATCTGTGGTCATCAGTCCCCTAGAACTTACAACTACTTAAACCTAACCAACCTAAAGACATCACACACATCCATGCCCGAGGCAGGATTCGAACCTGCGACCGTAGCGCAGACTGAAGCGCCTAGAACCGCACGGCCACATAAGCCGGCGAATAAAGAAAGATGGAGGAGGAGGAGCAGGAGCAAACTAGAACGTCAAAAGGCGAAAATGAGAAAAGAACGAGACGCTAAGAAGAGGGTTAAAAAAAGAACAGAAGAAGAAGAGAGAATATGTGACAACTGTAACACTCTCCTGGCCGCCAAAGTCAGTTCCTGAAAACGAAGCCGCAACATCTGCTTCAAGTGGTTCCTCAGCTGTTTTCGCAAAATTTAATGTATCCCGTTCCAGCACAATCTCATCAATAAAATATCCTTGTCAGGGCGAGGGAGGTATTCATCTGTTTTGTGGCACAGTTACATACGATATATGCTCAGCTGTTGACACACTCTAGACTGGGCGGCTCAGGTCTTGGACAGCATGTCATCTATTAAAAAGGTCCTTCGTGGCTCGCAGTCGCCACTGAAGTGACGCCCTGATCCCTGTTATACAATATTTCGAGTATTGTTGGATGCTAGTCGCCACATAGTGTTAGTTGATACCGCAGGTCTTCTGAATAAGGATTTGAGTGGTGAACTATCTGAGCTCACTGTACGTACAGAGATATTCGAATACAGCTGTGAACTAAATAACACCTTGAGGAGCGTGAGTGTCGACGTAGCTGTAAGCCTTAGATGAAGACGTTCAACTGTTAGCCCACAAAGAAGATGTTATAGAATATAAAGTAAGTACGAGTATTTACTTGCCAAATTTTATCACAAGATATTATTTTGAACATTGAGATAAAAATTAGGTTTCTATCGAAAATAAGGTTATTTATATTGAAATAATACGTTAAGTCAAGCTGTCCTCACCCCGAAGATTGATACGAACGTCAGAATGTTTCACTACCACTCTCTTGTAGTAGGTCATATCCTCTCGCTTTCCTTCGACCTTCGAATGTACTTATCCAGCCAGTTTTAGGGCGATGTAATGTTTACCGTGGACTCCGAACCACGGCACAACGTGGCACTTTTTACATTAACGAGTCATTTACGAAAGAAAAAGTGGGGATACATGACAGAACAAAATTCTACCAACTGGGAACTGAACTCCAGACATTTTGAT
This sequence comes from Schistocerca nitens, assembly GCF_023898315.1. Lineage (NCBI taxonomy): Eukaryota > Metazoa > Arthropoda > Insecta > Orthoptera > Acrididae > Schistocerca > Schistocerca nitens. The sequence continues at coordinate 637,401,900 of NC_064617.1, forward strand.
TTGTAGTCGGGTACTGATTAAACTTTTACTTTTTAACAAATTTATGTATTAACACAATAACATGAATTGCATTTACAAATACCACAAATAGAGTGTCAACGATTACAGCATTCAGTGTGTCCCGACGAGAAGCTATTGTGATGGAACTTCTTTCCTGATGTAACAAAACAGCTATGAGGCTCCTGCAGCTAAAATCGCTCTTGCTGCAAACTAAACCTTCCTCGACTATTTTCTTCCAGTTCACGATGGATAAACTAAAACGTGTTTCTCCCATTACAAAGGTTTCCATCGGACGGCGATGTTGATATAGTGAAACTGTTCCTAAGGATTTAAGGAACTAAAATTAAATCTTTTTATATTTTTTGTTCTCCTGGACCTTCTGCGCAGTATATGGCTTTTAAGGACATTGCGTAATTATAATTTATAATTCCAAGTACGCTCCTAAGTTTGATTGCTTTTATTTTACAATAGGCCGGTTTCAGCTTAATTGCTATCATCAGGTTTTCTGTGAGTAAATGGTACATAATTAGGCACATAATTTTTAATGTTACAGGTAATTATTAAATGGATTTCATTGTTATACATTTTTACACATGTACGATAGTTTTGACATTCATGCGATGTCAGTGGTTCTATCACTGACTATTTGCTAACTACTTACGTTCCGTTGGTGTTATTGTAGTAATAATAGTTCGTTGTCTCCTTACTTGTCCTATTATTTTATTTAGTTGTCAGATTACATTCGTTATATCCGTATTTTCGTAACAGCTCGTTGGACAGTTAATGCAGTGATATTGTATGTGTTGTGTCTAGACAAGACAGCCTAGACACAATGAGAGGAAGCCGAAAGACACGCGCTTGAACTCACGCAGGCTGGCGTGAGGTCTGAAACAGGATACGTAATGAATGCTATAAAGAAAAGTACGTAGCTTCTGGAATACTTAACTTTAATCCACATTTGTAGAACATCGCTCTTGATGATACATTAATAGAATCTCAATATCAATTGAAAACGGCGCCTTGCTAGGTCGTAGCAAATGTAGCTGAAGGCTATGTTAACTATCGTCTCGGCAATTGAGAGCGTATTTGTCAGTGAACCTTTCCTTGCAAAGTCGGCTGTACAAGTGGGGCGAGTGCCAGGACGTCTCTCTAGACCTGCCGTGTGGGGGCGCTCGGTCTGCAATTACTGACAGTGGCGACACGCGGGTCCGGCGTATACCAATGGACCGCGGCCGATTTAAAGGCTACCACCTAGCAAGTGTGGTGTCTGGCGGTGACACCACAGTATGTTTGTGTAGTAAGTTGAGCAGATGTCGCTAATGTCAGCATACACTAGTTTTCAATAATTAATTGAAACCGCGAAAATAAAAGGGGGATACAATAGTTAAAGTCTGTAATAAGCTTATAAAGTATAAAAGTGTTACAGTAGTAAAAAGCAATAAAAAGAAGAACACGACAAAAGTAATATTGTTAAAATCTTGTGGCTACTGGACGGCAGCTTGTTTTCAACAGTAGTTTTACTGACAACATGACTCGTGCATGTGATGTGATTTATATGTATTTGACAGTTGACTATGCCATTATGGCTGCAGTGCATTTTGGCTTCGTATTTATGAGACAGGTATGCCTCTTCACATTTAAAGCGTACAAATGTAAATTTTGTCAGTACTACTTTTCAATATGCTCCATGTATTGTTCTTAAGCTGTATACAGTTTGCGAGTGTATTTATATTTTTCCCATTTTTGCTGCAGATCTGATGATGGTCATTAAAGACCGAAACCGGTAATCTGTTGAACAGAAAAGATTGTGACCACAGACGTAAATTAAAGGAAACTTAATCGATTAATAAGTAACAACAGCAAGCCTATTAACCAAAGCGAAGAAGAAGGAGATGGTGATGAATTGTAGGCCTTCATTCAACCTCTAGTCTTTGCACATTCCACCCGACTGATTACTTGCTTACTGGTTGCTCACTGTAAAGAAGAATTACAACTGCTTTGTAACCACTACTGAAAGAAGGAACAGATTTCGTCAGCCGGCGTCGCCTGAGCAAATGCGTCACATGAAGCCAAACAGGTTCGAGTTACTACGTTAGCCGTTTCAGTGCAGTTACCTCGTGTAATTATCAGGCTGTGCGCCAGGACAATAACGACACGATTATTAATTAATGCTAATTAAGGGCATGTGCACGTGATATTACGTATCTGATCATGCGTCTGTGGTCGAACCAGTATCCGTTAATGGCTAGAGGTCGCCGGTTCCGATACAAGGGAGTGGAGCGATAGCCCGGCTAAACCGCGAACCGACTGGCCCCATATACAGCTAGTTAGGAGTAATCGCTCGCAGTGTAGCCGAAAAGTTGGGGCGGCAGGGGGCCGGGTGGGAGTCGAGGCAGAGGGGTATCCGCTCCACGGCCAGTCACTCCTGTTTATGCAGCTGAGTCAGTAAAGAAATTCGATGAACGTTTCTCCTCAGATTCTACATTTTAGCTGCTAGCGTCAGTGTTCGTAGGAGGCACTGATGAGATAGCTAACTAAAATTAGTGTGACGTTCGACCTGAAGGAAATCTTGTTAGCAATAATAACCAGTCAACAGTGTGGAAGTGGCGGGGAAAAGGTATTCGCCTGGAAATTCTGCGCCAGTGTCCTTTGTTAAGTCCGTATCCCTATTCGGCGCAGAGACGACCTGTGACGCTGTCGGTTGTCGATAGAGCTCTGTCCGCTAGACCGGGTACATGGAGTGTTGCATAGGGTGACCTTATACTGGCAACAGGTTTGCCTTCTCCCTGCCTACCCTTCTAATGCCATTCGTGACAAAACACTGAAAGCTACACTATACAAATGCGTCTCACAATCACACACTTAACATCTGGAAACAGGATACAGGAAGGTAATGGCAAACCTCTTCCACGAGTACATAGGGGAAGATCTCAGATCATCACTGTCTCTGCTTCTCCCCCCTCCCTCCGAATTATAGCTTGCCGTCACCTTACTTTTAATGTGCCATACATGTCTTCGATTTTAATAATAATAACAACGAAATATGTAAAATGCTTCATAATATAATAAACTGTTTAACTTCCCAGGTGAAATACCCTCAGACTTCAAGAAGAATATAATAATTCCAATCCCAAAGAAAGCAGGTGTTGACAGATGTGAAAATTACCGAACTATCAGTTTAATAAGTCACAGCTGCAAAATACTAACGCGAATTCTTTACAGACGAATGGAAAAACTGATAGACGTTTACCTCGGGGAAGATCAGTTTGGATTCCGTAGAAATGTTGGAACACGTGAGGCAATACTAGCCTTACGACTTATCTTAGAAGAAAGATTAAGAAAAGGCAAACCTACATTTCTAGCATTTGTAGACTTAGAGAAAGCTTTTGACAATGTTAACTGGAATACTCTCTTTCAAATTCTGAAGGTGGCAGGGGTAAAATACAGGGAGCGAAAGGCTATTTACAATTTGTACAGAAACCAGATGGCAATTATAAGAGTCGAGGGGCATGAAAGGGAAGCAGTGGTTGGGAAAGGAGTGAGACAGTGTTGTAGCCTCTCCCCGAAGTTATTCAATCTGTATATTGAGCAAGCAGTAAAGGAAACAAAAGAAAAATTCGGAGTAGGTGTTAAAATTCATGGAGAAGAAGTAAAAACTTTGAGGTTCGCCGATGTCATTGTAATTCTGTCAGAGACAGCAAAGGACTTGGAAGAGCAGTTGAACGGAATGGACAGTGTCTTGAAAGGAGGATATAAGATGAACATCAACAAAAGCAAAACGAGGATAATGGAATGTAGTCAATTAAATCGGGTGATGCTGAGGGAATTAGATTAGGAAATGAGACACTTAAAGTAGTAAAGGAGTTTTGCTATTTAGGGAGTAAAATAACTGATGATGGTCAAAGTAGAGAGCATATAAAATGTACACTGGCAATGGTAAGGAAATCGTTTCTGAAGAAGAGAAATTTGTTAACATCGAGTATAGATTTAAGTGTCAGGAAGTCGTTTCTGAAAGTATTTGTATGGAGCGTAGCCATGTATGGAAGTGAAACATGGACGATAGCTAGTATGGACAAGAAGAGAATAGAAGCTTTTGAAATGTGGTGCTACAGAAGAATGCTGAAGATAAGGTGGGTAGATAACGTAACTAATGAGGAGGTATTGAATAGGATTGGGAAGAAGAGAAGTTTGTGGCACAACTTGACTAGAAGAAGGGATCGGTTGGTAGGACATGTTTTGAGGCATCAAGGGATCACAAATTTAGCATTGGAGGGCAGCGTGGAGGGTAAAAATCGTAGAGGGAGACCAGGAGATGAATACACTAAGCAGATTCAGAAGGATGTAGGTTGCAGTAGGTACTGGGAGATGAAGAAGCTTGCACAGGATAGAGTAGCATGGAGAGCTGCATCAAACCAGTCTCAGGACTGAAGACCACAGCAGCACAGCAGAACATCAAGGAAATTTCATTTCAGAAAAAAATGTAGCCTTTGAAATGCATAGGGAGAGTCGTGCAGTGTCGGCCAGCTTAAGTTTTATTTATTTATTGTGTAATTGTGTTGGATTATCGGAATATTAATCTACTATTCTCTTACCTCCACACAAGTTCTGCGAATAGCGCAGTGTAATGACTTTTATATTGTTATTTATAGTACCTAATCACATCGAAAGCGAAAGTGCAACAACTACAAGACGGGTAGAAAGTATCGTACAGTATTGTCTTTTGGGTGATAATATCGGTTGTTAATGATACACGGCACTGACACTTATTCAGTAATAAAAGAACACTTCAGCAAGGGAACTTATTGCTGCTATTTCAGCTTAGTTAACCAATGTGTAGCTCATTATTCCGCAGGTCGCAAATAAGATACAAAATGTTCTCCTGAGCCATACATCACATCGAACATATGGCCAGCCTCTATAATTGGTGTACATCATCCAGTCTTCTTGAAATGACTCCAAACACATAATGCACTTTCCAGTATCTTCAATGGACCCATTATTTCCTGTAAATTCCAGTTTTCTTCCCCGCTTTCTGGGGAGTCACCAGTCATTTCTTCGGCCTGGACTCTCACTGACTGAAATAGAATTGTCTTCAGTGATAAGCTCAGATGACCAGCGATACATGTCTGGATACGCCCCAGACCTGTCGCCGCCATACTGTCTTACACCCAGTAGTGATGGTCTGGGGAGTCATTTCTTTTCATAGCAGGCCCCCTTTGGTTGTCATCCGCGGCATCTGTACAGCAAGTCGGTAATCTGGCGATATTCTACGCCCTCCGTTGCAAGCTACCCTGGGGTTACATTTTAGCAATATAATTCCCGCTCGCACACGGTGAGAGTTTCACCTTCGTGCTTGCCAAAACCTATCCTGGCCAGCAAGATCGCCGGATCTCTCCCCAACTGAGAACGTTTGAGCATTATGGGAAAAGTCCTGCAATCATCTCCGGATTGTGACGACGTAACGCGCAAATTTCACAGAATGTGGCACGATATCTCTCAGGAGAGCATCCAACGGCTTTATCAATCAATGCCAACCCGAATAACTACCTGCATGAGGGCAAAATGTGGACCATCGCGTTATTGACTTGCTCAGTTTGTGAAGCTCGTTCTCATGAGTAGCTCATCCAGTTTTTTTGAAGTTGTAACCATTTGTTTGTCTGTACATGTACGCCACATATGCCGATTTCCGTCCCATTTGGATAATTCTTTTTTTTTGCGTCGTTTTTTATCTTACTGTATTTTGCACACACTGTAGATAAACAGCAGTTTACGAGTGATTGGTAGGATATCCGCCTCCGTAGCAGAAGTCGCTATCGCACGACTGTGCGGTGGTTCTCGGCTCGGGGGTAAGGCGGTTCGAGTCTTGATGGTGGGTGAAATTTTCACTTACAGCATTTGGCCGGGAAGGGGAGTAAAGGTGGTGGCGTGAAGTCCCTAATCACTTGTCTTTCCACCAGTGTCCTGGATTAAATTCGAAATCTCTCCGCAGTGTCTCATGAAGTGACGGTATGTGATACTGTTGTCATGATCCTTCCGTCAGATGGAGACGGTGAGCTTGGCGGCTCCCTCCATGTTACTCGAGAGGAATACCGTATCAGCGGGCTCCGGGTTTCACCTTTTCCCTTCCTTCATAATCACCCAACACGAACATGACACTTAGCTCCAAAAACACACACACACGCACGCACGTACGCGCACACACACACACACACACACACACACACACACACACACACACACACAATTATAGTCACCAACACTTAACATGTGCACTTAAATACACAGCTCTCATACTTCGCGACGGGAAGGTACCTGCGGAGGATGCGAAAACCTTTACAATTAGGCGGCTGAACCTGCCATTCAGGGTGTCCCAACCATTAGTGCCACACGGCCTTTCATTACTATTGGTAGGGTACTGAGCAACTTTAGCTTGTCTACGAAACAGACTGCATATAAAACGTACGGCCCATGCTTGAATACTGCTGAAGTGTCAGGGAGTGCTATCGGGTAGGTTTAAAAGGGGACATCAAACGATGTAATAAAATAACGAGAGAAATGTTAGAAATACTAGAAAATCTCAGTCGGCAGAAACTCCAAGAAAGACGCCGTACACCTTGCGAGAAGCACCTAAGAAAAATTCAAGAACTCTTCCCAGGGCAGAAAGTATGGAGGCTCTTTGGCCTCCTTTGAATCTATCGCGTTGAGTTGGTACAGATTAAATAGGTAAATAACAGCTCGCATGAAGGCGTACAGACAATGTTCTCATGCGCCACCCGTGACTGGATTGAGAAACAACCGTAATGTACAGGTTGTCAAAAAACTACATCTACAAAATTTTAGACTGTTTAGAGGAGATAAAGATATCGCGGGTGCAATGTTCCTTACTAGCTGTCCATAAAGATTTTGACCTTTGTGATATTCAGAGGCGATGCCGTACAGTGTGTTTAATGTTGTTTTAGAGATGTTGCTGGCCTATCGACTTATTTTCATGGGGAGGGAGGTAACGCATTTGTTACATGATACACCGGTATACATGCCAGAATAGTTCGTACCCTGTTTAGCTGAAGCTGCAGCCACTAGTCATCACAAACCTGGTTGTTTCCATCATGTTAGGAAGTCATTAGCACGCAGGTATTAGTTTTGTATTAGTATAAACCGACGACGTTTTCAGCAGCATCTTTAAAACAATATTCATCACACGGTACTTTGAACACCATCTCTGATCATCACTAGCGTCGAACTCTTCATTGATCCCTAGTGATTTACATATATTTTAGTCACATATAAAAACTTTCTTTTTACCAGCTCTAAACAGTCTGAAATTTTGTGTACGTAGTTCTTTTACAACATATATTGTACAATCAATTGTTGCCTGCGTCATGCGCTTCGTGGAACACGGTTGTTGGTATAGACCTGCATAGCGATCAGCTTAAAATACTACTATACTGTCTTGTGTTGTGGTCTTCTGTCAAGAGATTGGTTTGACGCAGCTCTCCATGCTACTCTATCCTGTGCAAGCTTCTTCATCTCCAAGTAACTACCGCAACCTACATCCTTCTGAATCTGCGTAGTGTATTCATCTCTTGGTCTCCCTCTACGATTTTTACCCTCCACGCTGCGCTCCAATACTAAATTGGTGACCCCTTGATGCCTCAGAACACGTCCATCCAACCGATCCCTTCTTCTCGTCAAGTTGTGCCATAAATTTCTCTTCTCCCAAGTTCCGTTCAATAGCTCCTCATTAGTTATGTGATATACCCATTTAAACTTCAGCATTCTTCTGTAGCACCACATTTCGAAAGCTTCTATTCTCTTCTTATCTAAACAATTTATCGCCCATATTTCACTTCCATCCATGGCTACACTCCAAATGCTTTCAGAAAAGACTTCCTGACCCTTAAATCTATACTCGATATTAACAAATGTTTCTTCTTCAGAAACGCTTTCCTTGCCATTGCCAGTCTACATTTTATATCCTCTCTGATCAGTTATTTTGCTTCCCAAATACCAAAACTCTTTCACTGCTTGAACTGTCTCATTTCCTAATCTAATTCCCTCAGCATCGCCTGATTTAATTCGACTACATTCCATTATCCTCGTTTTGCTTTTGTTGATGTTCATCTTATATCCTCTTTTTAAGACACTGCCGATTCCGTTCAACTGCTCTTCCAGGTCCTTTCCTGTCTCCGACAGAATCACAATGTCATCGGCTAACCTCAAAGTTTTTATATCTTCTCCATGGATTTTAATTCCTACTCCAAATTTTTCTATTGTTTCCTTTACTGCTTGCTCAATATACAAACTGAATAACATCGGGGATAGGCTACAATCCTGTCTCACTCCCTTCCCAACCACTGCTTCTCTTTCATGCCCTCGACTCTTATAACTGCCATCTGCTATCTGTACAAATTGTAAATAGCCTTTCGCTCCTTGTATTTTACCTCTGTCGCCTTCAAAATTTGAAAGAGAGTATTCCAGTCAACATTGTCAAAAGCTTTCTCTAAGTCCACAAATGCTAGAAAAGTAGATTTGCCTTTCCTTAACCTATCTTCTAAGATAAGTTGTAGAGTCAGTATTGCCTCACGTGTGCCAGCATTTCTACGAAATCCAAACTGATCTTCCCCGAGGTTGGCTTCTGCCAGTTCTTCCATATTCTATAAAGTATTCGTGTTAGTATTTTGCAGCCGTTACTTATTAAACTGATAGCTCAGTAATTTTCACATCTGTCAACACCTGCTTTCTTTGGGATTGGAATTATTATATTCTTCCCGAAGTCTGTGGGCATTTCACCTGTCTCATACATCTTGCTCACCAGATGGTAGAGTTTTGTCAGGACTTGCTCTCCCAAGGCTATCAGTAGTTCTAATGGAATGTTCTCTACTCCCGGGACCTTGTTTCGACTTGGTCTTCCAGAGTTCTGTCAAATTATTCACGCAGTATTGTATCTCCCATTTCATCTTCATCTATGTCCTCTTCCATTTCCATAACATTGCACTCAAGTACATCGCCCTTGTGTTGACCCTCTATATACTGCTTGCACCTGTCTGCTTTCCCTTCTTTGCTTAGAACTGGGTTTCCATCTGAGCTCTTGATATTCATGCAAGTGGTTCTCTTTTCTCCAAAGCTCTCTTTAATTTTCCTATAGGCAGTATCTATCTTACCCCTAGTGCTATAAGCCTCTACATCCTTGCATTTGTCCTCTAGCCATTCCTGCTGAGCCATTTTGCACTTCCTGTCTATCTCGTTTTTGAGATGCTTGTATTCCTTTTTAACTGCTTCATTTACTGTATTTTTATATTTTCTTCTTTTAACAATTAAATTCAATATCGCTCGTGTTACCCAAGGATTTGTACTAGCCATAGTCTTTTTACCTACTTGATCTTCTGCTGCCTTCACTATTTCATCTCGCAAGGCTGTCCATTCTTCTTCTATTCCATTTCTTTCCCCCGTTCTTGTCAATCGTTTCCTAATGCTCTCTCTGAATTATTTACTGTGTTATTCACCGTATTATAAAACATTAATTTAGGTGCACCTAAGCAAGAGCATTGGTAACAGCATAACGTCAACTAAAGTGAAATAGTTGGGCGTTTTGCAAGACTCATTGGTATTCTCTGTAAATTTTGCACACTCTTCCGTAGGAAAAAGCAAACGAAGGAAAAAATTATTAGAAGACTATCACGAAAAGCTGGAAGTAAATCTTAAATTTTCGGTACACGTAACCCTGATTAACCTCCTGCGTACTGAGAACTTCCTAAGTACAAACGTAGACAGATGAAATTGTCTTCGACCCACCAATCCCCGTAATGTGTATCAAGATGAGCGGCAAATTACAGCGAACAGAAAAGGAGAGTGTACTTGTTCTCGGACGACCGTCAGATGTTATCCTGTCACAATGGCTGATGTAGATGTACCGATAGAAAAGTGGTTTCTTAAGTGCTTGTAATTAATTTACTCTTGTCATTACGATTCACATGCAGACGTTATGTAGGCATCAGAATGATGTTTTTAGATTGGTCGTTAAAAACCGGTCCCCAGGGCACGGTAACAATCTTCTCTGAGTGGAACAGCTGTGTCTCTCTTCCAGAACCTGTCAGTTTAGATTAGTCACTGGTTTTATAACCGTGTCATTCTAAACGATACCCTTCGAAATTACCTGTATCAATAACTATTAATTTAATCAGTGCATTTCGCAAACTTGCCAGCAACTTACCAACGGATTACTCCGGCGATTGTTGAGAAGATGCGTTACGGCTGATACAGTTAACCTAAAGTGAACATTCAATTGACTTCCTTTTACATTATACCACATGCTCTAATTGACTGTACACTCTAATTCTTTAACTTCACGAGGAAAGGCCTGTAAATACTTGTTGAAATTTATGTAGTTGCTTGGACGTACACGCTCTTTCAAAATATGAGTCTTAGTTATCAGATATTCTTTATTAACAGAGGTACTGCAGATGCAATCAACATTTGTTTCCTTCAGTTGAGTACACACATCTCCGTAAGTGTGAAATATTTGGTTAGAGCCGGCCGTTGTGGCCGAGCGGTTCTAGGCGCTTCCGTCCGGAACCACTCTGCTGCTACGGTTGCAGGTTCGAATCTTGCCTCGGGCATGGATGTGAGTGTTGTCCTTAGGTTAGTTAGGCTTAAGTAGTTCTAAGTCTACGGGACTGATGACCTCAGATGTTAAGTCCCATAGTGCTCAGAGCCATTTGAACCATTTCGTTAGAGCTTTATTCTGATGGCTACCCAAAACAGTTCTTATCATATTTCGTGTGTTAAGGCACACGTCAGGATGAGTTGCCTACACTTTTTACGGTTGCTTCTGGCAGGTAATAATTATAACGTTAGTGAGAACTAGGTGAGGAAACCCCAGAACCTGCTTGTAAGTAACCATATATATCCATATATAACATACCTATTTTCAATATCAATCATGTAGAATATTTAGACAGCTGATGACATTTTTCTCATTAGAAAGGAGCATGTACGAATACCTTGCCTGAAAAATGAAGCACTTGATCTTTGTGTGTCAATATATTCTCCGAAGATTGAGCCATTTCTTACATATCACGATTTTTATTTACCTCTGTTATTCGTCTTCTATTTTATTTTCCTGTCAATAGTTTTACCCATACACACGTACTACATTACTGCTGCTATTTGTATTTACTATAGCTGATCCCGTAATCTCTGTGTGTCAATATATTCTCCGAAGATTGTGCCATTTTTTACATATCGCGATTTTTATTTACCTCTGTTATTCGTCTTCTATTTTATTTTCCTGTCAATAGTTTTACTCATACCCACGTACTACATTATGCTGCTATTTGTATTTATTATAGCTGATCCCGTAGTTCTTATCATTCTATCTGTATAGACAGTTTGTACACAGTACATAGTACGCCTTCAATTCTTCTTTTGCTCTTCTGTATGTTTTATACTTCAGTATAATGCTTAAAGCCATGCTACACAAGAAGGGTTTTAGAAAAATCCCCCTCAATTTCTCACAGAATTTTATGCAAGTGGAACTCTTTAGTTTAAGCACCCTAACTAAACCTGTGCTTCTTTCTGTACACCCAATTCCAAATTCCCATTGGATATGTTGTGTAATCTTGCATATATTGGATGCATTGTGTAATCTTGCATATTAGAAGGGAAAACTCTTCCACCCCTTCTACGTTATGTCTTCCCAGTTTTTATGTTTATTCGATTTTCTTTTTTTTTTTTTTTTATTTACCTGATATCGTTTTCATATTAGCACATAGTAGACCTCCCATTATGTTGAAAATTCTCACTGCTCCTTCCTTAAAAGGAAGCAGGAGATTACGTATGAATGAAGTAATTACTTATTGTGATCATCACATAATCGGTGCTTCACAAAAAAATCCAAAAGTTTTACAAATAAATTAATCAAGCTCAGTCCCTTGAAGTACATGGGCATAGGAAGGAATTAAAATCATTTAACCATAGTGTCAGCATGCTCGCTTCACGAAAGGACTGGAGGACAGACTTCTGGAGTCTCTAAGAACGTAGAAACTTTGCATCATGACTCATTTAATCATCACACAAGGGAACCTTTTGGTATTTCTACTTGATTACATCGTCCCAAGAGAATTATTGATTCGGGGGGAAGGGGCGAGCTATAGTTCTCCCAAAGAAATGATGCTAAAATCGATAAATCCTTATTCATGAGTCTCCGCACATTTCTCTTGCTCGTAATTCACTTTACTACTGAAAGCAGCTAGTATTCATTGGCACACTAATGGTTTGACTACACGTGGTCACCTGCTCGCACAAAAGTGCGGTCATTTGTAAATAACGAATGGGTAAAAATTCATCACACATATGACGATTCATTCTGTTTGTAACGCTCTGTGATATTTTATTGCTGAAAGGAGCTAGTCTCCGGTAGGAAACTAATGATGAGACTACACTTGATTCCAAACTCACGCAAAGGACAACTGTGGTACACAGAAAAAACAGTACAAATATAAGAAAACTTCAACATAAGACACGCAGAAATATTACGAGAATGTTGCTGAGAGCGATCGAGGTACTTAATATCTTGAATATTTCACTATGTCACTTACTACACATACCATTGGTGTGTATTCTCCTCTTATTTAATTTCATTTCTGATCGACCATTGTCCCTTATCGTGCAACAGCAGAGATAAATCACAAACCCATCTTAAACAACATCGATTTTTCTCTACCTCTCACTTGTATTAATCCGCATCACCTTTGTAGGTACTGTACATGACCGACTTGTCTCTTTATTTTAATTCCATCCCTTCCAGATTTTCGAACATCTCCAATGTTGCAACTATTACCCAAATGCTCAAGTATTATAAAGGTATACTGATTTTTCTTCATTCTTTCTTCCAGACGTAGCTCAAGCTAAGAACAGTTCCTTGACGTTTCTACATTTCCTGACACCAGATGTTGAATGCATGTCGTGTGCCTCCCAGCGTGACTCCAACCAGATTTTAATTTCGTCCCACGAGTCAGAATGGAGCCCATTACAGACTACTCCACCAGGTCTCACGTGGTCACCGTGGTCTTATGCGTCAGTGTCTAGTGCTGCTATCTATTACACTGACGCGACAGAAGTCATGGTACATCGATATGCACATACATAGATGTCGGCTGTACCGCGTGCACACGGCATAAAAGGGCAATGCATTGGCCGAGCTGTCATATGCAGTCACGTGATTCGTGTGAAAAGGTTTCCGACGTAATATGGCCGCACGACGGGAGTTAACAAACCTCGAACGCGCATTGGCGGTTGGAGCTAGACGCATGGGACATTTCATTTCGGAAATCGTTAGGGAATTCAACATTCCGAGATCCACAGTGTCATGACTGTGCCGAAAACAGCCAACTTCAGACATTACCTGTAACTACGGACAATGCAGTGACCGACGGCCTTCAGTTAGCAACCGAGAGCAGCGGTGTTTGCGTAGAGTTGTCAGTGCTGACAGACCAGCAACATTGCATTAAACAGCCGTAGAAATCAATGTGGGACGTACAACGAATGTATCTGTTTCGACAGGGAGACGAAATTTCGCGTTAATGGGCTACGAAGGAGGTGGCTGACGCGAGTGCCTTCGCTGACAGCACGACATCGCCTATAGCGCCACCACTGGACTCGTGACCATATCGGCTGGACCCCAGACGGCTGGAAAACCGTGGCCCGGCCAGATGAGCCCCAATTTCAGTTGTAAGAGCTGGTGGTAGGGTTCGAGCGCGGCACAGACTGCACGAAGTCCTGGAACCAAATTGTCAAGAAGGTACTGTGCAGGCTGGTGGTGGCTCCACAATGGTGTGGGCTGTGATTACATGAAAAGGACTAGGTCTGCTGTATGTTCGGCTACTTGGAGAGCAATTGCAGTCACTCATGGAAGTCATGTTCCCAGACAACGATGTTACCGGGTCTCAGTTGTTCGCGATTTGTTTGAAGAAAATTCTGGACAATCCGAGCGAATGATTTCATCTACATCCACATCTACATGATTACTCTGCAATTCACATTTAAGTGCTTGGCAGAGGGTTCATCGAACCACAATCATACTATCTCTCTACCATTCCACTCCCTGACAGCGCGCGGGAAAAACGAACACCTAAACCTTTCTGTTCGAGCTCTGATTTCTCTTATTTTATTCTGATGATCATTCCTACCTATGTAGGTTGAGCTCAACAAAATACTTTCGCATTCGGAAGAGAAAGTCGGTGACTGAAATTTCGTAAATAGATCTCACCGCGACGAAAAACGTCTTTGCTTTAATGACTTCCTTCCCAACTCGCGTATCATATCTGCCACACTCTCTCCCCTATTACGTGATAATACACAACGAGCTGCCCTTTTTTGCACCCTTTCGATGTCCACAGTCAATCCCACCTGGTAACGATCCCACACCGCGCAGCAATATTCTAACAGAAGACGAACGAGTGTAGTGTAACCTGTCTCTTTAGTGGACTTGTTGCATCTTCTAAGTGCCCTGCCAATGAAACGCAACCTTTGGCTCCCCTTCCCCACAATATTGTCTATGTGGTCTTTCCTACTGAAGTTGTTCGTAATTTTAACACCCATACACTTAGTTGAATTGACAGCCTTGAGAATTGTACTATTTATCGAGTAATCGAATTCCGACGGATTTCTTTAGGAACTCATGTGGATCACCTCACACTTTTCGTTATTTAGCGTCAACTGCCATCTGCCACACCATACAGCAATCTTTTCTAAATCGCTTTGCAACTGATACTGGTCTTCGGATGACCTTACTAGACGGTAAATTACAGCATCATCCGCGAACAACCTAAGAGAACTGCTCAGATTGTCACCCAGGTCATTTATATAGATCAGGAACAGCAGAGGTCCCAGGACGCTTCGCTCGGGAACACCTGATATCACTTCAATTTTACTCGATGATTTGCCGTCTATTACTACGAACTGCGACCTTCCTGACAGGAAATCACGAATCCAGTCGCATAACTGAGACGATACGACATAGGCCCGCAGCTTGATTAGAAGTCGCTTGTGAGGAACGGTGTCAAAAGTTTTCCGGAAATCTAGAAATACGGAATCAACTTGAGATCCCCTGTCGATAACGGCCATTACTTCGTGCGAATAAAGAGCTAGCTGCGTTGCATAAGAACGATGTTTACTGAAACCATGCTGATTACGTATCAATAGATCGTTCCCTTCGAGGTGATTCATAATGTTTGAATACAGTATATGCTCCAAAACCCTACTGCAAACCGACGTCAATGATATAGATCTGTAGTTCGATGGATTACTGCTACTACCCTTCTTAAACACTGGTACGACCTGCGCAATTTTCCAATCTGTAGGTACAGATCTATCGGTGAGCGAGCGGTTGTATATGAGTGCTAAGTAGGGAGCTATTGTATCAGCGTAATCGGAAAGGAACCTAATCGGTATACAATCTGGACCTAAAGACTTGCCCGTATCAAGCGATTTGAGTTGCTTCGCAACCCCTAAGGTATCTACTTCTAAGAAACTCATGCTAGCAGCTGTTCGTGTTTCAAATTCTGGAATATTCCATTCGTCTTCCCTGGTGAAGGAATCTCGGCAACCAGGACCACATGACATGAATCCCATCGAACCTTTATGGGACATAATCGGGAGATCAGTTCGTGCCAAAATCCTGCACCGGCAATACTTTCGCAGTTATAGGCAGCACGGTTCAGTATTTCTGCAGGGGACATCCAACGACTTGTTGAGTTCATGCCACGTCAAGTTCCTGCTGTGCGTTGGGTGGAAGGACGTCCGACACGATGTTCGGAGATATTCTGTGACTTTTATCGCGTCAGTGTAGATCAGAAGGTTATTTATTATTCATATCAGCAATTATCAATCGCGAGATGTCAGCTAATTTTCTCATTTCCACATTTGCAGTGAGGGTTGATGGTAGAATTATAAGCATAACCGCGAGTGTTTCCTTTCGTTCTCACTCTGCGAAAAGGGTGCGTTTCGAGGACTGAGTTCTCTGAACGTATAACGGAAAGATGGATAAGCGGTGGTGTGGCGTGGTGTGGCGCGCCGCTTTTTAGCTGATTGCCGTTTTGAAGCGAGATCGATGCGGTGAGGACGACAGGCCGGAGACACTTTGCGGGCGGAGAACCGATTAAGAAACTTAAAAAGGGACAGGCTTAGGAAGAGCAGCAGTGGCACTTTGATGGCGCCTCTCGGCAAGTTGAAGCGATTAGGGCGCGGGGGAAGTCGATGGCGACGGCGGCGCCGACGGAGAGTGCGGGGGTGGTGGGGGCGGTGGCCGCGGGAGGAAGATGGCTGAGCGCGCGGATCGCCTTGCCGCGTATTCCCCCGTCACCGCCGCGCTGTCGGCCGCGATTACCGCAGAGCAGCTTACCCAGCCAACGCCGCCGCCGACGCGAAACTGCTGCCTTCTGATGGCGGCCGCGATACAAATGTTCGAAACGTTCTCCACGTGCTTGAGGACGGCCTTGGACACATGGCAGAACACTACCAGTCCCATGGCCGGCAGGCCAGATCTAAGAAGATCTTAGGGATTGATCTTCTTCGGTTTTCTTCTTCCTTAAAAAAAAAGAAAGACTCGAAGTAATTACCTTTGACGATTAAAATATTTCCGTGCTCTGGTGAAACCACTAGTTCGAACCTTAGCTACAGGAATTTTCTTTTTACTTTCATTTAAATTTCATACTGCCTGACAAATGAAAATATTGATGGTGTTGGGACAGCAACCAGCCACAAATTTACTTTCAGTGCCTTTATTCAAAGGGTACCGTTACCGGTTTCGAATCTTTGTGATTCATCTTCAGACGGTTTACACGCTTTCCTTATGACATGTGGTGTGTTTTTTACAGATTAATTGTCCTAAAATATAGATAATAATTATAAGCACGCCATACACAATTGGTTGCGTTACAGATTTTCGTTGCACGTAGCTTACGTGAAGTGTCGGTTTGGAGTGTTTCTTTTCATAACATCCGTCCAACAGATGTGAATACATTCCCACTGCATTCTTATTGTTGCACACGTAAATTTTTCTCACTGAACACTTTAGATTTGTCACTGAGAACATTTCTACCACGCACCACATGTTTTGATACATACAAAGAGCTGACAAACATATATCAAAGATGCTATGATATATCGTAACATTTGAAGATGTCCTATGTTTGGAAAGGATCATATATTCACTTACCCAACTGAAATGCCTTTTACACTAGTACAGAGACATTGATTTTTTGAGTTGATACTGTTACACTAATTATAAAGTTTTTTTTTCAGTGCTGTATAGGTAAAATAGTACATTATTTAATTAAATTTAACATCATGAGAATTATAGTAACATATAGATTTGCTTCTTGATCTGCAGATCATTTGTTACGATATATGATAGCATCTTAGATACTGATATATTTGTAAGCTCTTTGTATGTATCAAAACATGTGGTGCGTGGTAGAAATCTTCTCAGTGACAAATCTAAAGTGTTCAGTGAGAAAAATTTACGTGTGCAGCAATAAGAATGCAGTGGGAATGTATTCACATCTGTTGGACGGATGTTATGAAAAGAAACACTCCAAACCGACACTTCACGTAAGCTACGTGCAACGAAAATCTGTAACGCAACCAATTGTGTATGGTGTGCTTATAATTATTATCTATATTTTAGGACAATTAATCTGTAAAAAACACACCACATGTCATAAGGAAAGCGTGTAAACCGTCTGAAGATGAATCACAACGATTCGAAACCGGTGACTGTACCCTTTAAATAAAGGATCTGAAAGCAAATTTCTGGCTGGTTGCTGTCCCAACACCACCAATACTTGTCTTCAAATAACAGCCACGGTCTCCATCATGTCATCATATGACAAAACTGAATTAGCGAATTGCCGTTTTGTTAAATAAAAATATATGCATTAATGACGCTAATTATTTAGAAGAGGCAGACAGATGAAAACCGAACACTCGCTTCAACGGGATCGTGGAACGGTTCCATTCAAAAATAATGACCACAAGCATGAAGGCATTTATTCTACTGGGAGACGAAACTATCAACTTCTGTTTCTCAGAACGCGGTCGGCCGCTGACGGATCCGCAAACGCACCACTATTGTTCTTCCTCGTCCGATTGAAACCACGTCCACACGAGTCATGAGTCGTTCCTGAGGTCGCCAAAGAAGTGAAAAATCACGCGGTGAAAGATACAGGTTGTACAGAGTATGTTGCAGTGTTTCCCAACCAAATCGTCTTGGTATTAGGGGGGGGGGGGATAAGGGGGTCGTTACTATGCAACAGAATACTTCCTCTACTCGTCAAGTTGCTCGAGCGTGGAACCACAATCAGTGTGCAGTACTATGAAGACACTTTGTAGAAACTAAGACCTGCCATAAAGTCAAAACCCCTGGGAATGTTGTCGGACTCAATCGCCCTGTTGCACGATAACCCCCCACACACACACACAGCCAATCGGACGAAGGCTGCGCTTCAGCGATTTGCTTAGGAAACGCTGCAGCACCCTCCGTATACAGCCAGATCTTTCATCGTGTGTTTCTCACATCTTTGGCGATCTCGAGAAAGACATGCGTGGTCGTCGATTTCAGTCGAACGAGGAAGTTGACCCGACAGTAGCTGACCGCGTACTTCGAAATAGGTACTGATTGACTCGACTCCCAGTGGGATAAATGTCTTAACGCGTGTGGTGATTACTTTTAAATGGATTTGTTCCATGTTCCCGTTGTGGCGCGTGTACGGTCTTCATTTGACTGCGATTCGCTGAACACTACTGTTCAACATACTACTACACATAGTCGGCAGAAAAAAAAAAGAGTTGAAGATCCATGGGCATCATAAACAGATCAGGCTAAGTAGGGAAACCAAAGGATTAGATATTGACTGTCTGGATTCGCTGGTGATCTCTCCGCACTTTCAGGCAGTACAGAAACTGCAGTAAATTAAGGTCACGAAACAGAGAAGAAAGGCTGGAAAAGTCGGACTGCCGATTTCCTTCGAGAAAACAGTATACGATCATATACGAAATTCCCCAAGTTTAACATAAAACTTGATGGCATAACGTTGCTCTAAATTCCGCTATTCTGTTCTCATAACACAAAAAAAACACCGTTCCACTGTTGGCGCACTCAAAAATCATGTGATGACTGTACGGAGCTGAAACGCCATTCAGCATCTCAGGGGGATGAACACACCGGTCTACTCAAGTAGAACAACACAGCGTTGCCAGATCGCTCAAAGTGTTCTCAGTCTCATAACTTTTCTCACCACCTTGTACGTGTAATAATAATAAAAACAATAATAATAACAATATTATTATTATTATTATTACTATTGTTGTACTGTTCAGTCTCTAGTAAAAAAAGATATTTTTTCTTCTATTTGATGTTCCGCATTTTTGTACTAAATTTTAATTTATTGCCGCGCGGGATTAGCCGAGCGGTCTCAGACGCTGCTGTCATGGACCTTGCGGTTGATCCCGGAGGAGGTTCGAGTCCTCCCTCGGGCATGGGTGTGTGTGTTTGTCCTTAGGATAGTTTAGATTAAGTAGTGTGAAAGCTTAGGGACTGATGACCTTAGCAGTTAAGTCCCATAAGATTTCACACACATTTGAATATTTTTTTAAAATTTATTGTGAATACTCACGTTTCATTGGAAAAGTAATTTAAAACAAAAGTATGTCATTTTTATTTAAAGATATGATCCAATATTTTGGTGTAACACTTCGTAAATAAATAAGAAATTAGAAAGAAAGTGTGCTAGTAAGCGAGATACGAACTTGCGTTCACGTATTGTCAATACGTTAGTCAGCAGAAAATATTTTTTACACCGCTCGGAATCCTTCTAATCTTCGGAAGTGATTTTTCGAGTTCTTTCGAGAATTGCGTCCTACTGCTTTAGTAAGCTCATGGCCGACTTCGAATCATGTATGAAGAAAATCGAAGAGAGCCAGTCTATAAGCTCCTATGGAAGCAAAATTGATTTCTGTCTCCAAGGTAGTTAGTGAACAAACATGGGAAATACGAAGTTATTGTAAAAGATGGACTCGATTTAATCGACTCGCGACAGACCGGCAGCTGTGTCCTCTTCCCAGCCGTCATGTAGATGCGGTATGGAGAGGCATGGCTTAAGCAAACCGCTCTTCCGACCGTTGTCAGCTTTCTTGGTCTTGGAGCTGATGCTTCTCAGCTCCTCAGTTAGCATTACGAGGCTGAGTCCATCCCATGCCTTCTTTCCACAAGAAAAAATCTCTGGCAGTACCAGTATTTGAACGCATGCCCTCCACATAGCAGACAGAGTGTAACGTAAGTAATGAATTACTGTGCTGATAAACCTCTACGTTATTTGATTTTCAAACAGCTGAGCAAAACTGAACATACTCAGGCATTACTATCTTTACTTATTCTGATCAACACTAAACTGACACACAATATTTTTAGCGCAACGCAATCTGACTTTCAAAATCCCCTACAAAAGAATGGCCCTGACTAATAATAACCTATACTTTCCATGAATCACTTACCTCACAAAAATCTTCGTTACTCGAACTACTGCAATACAGCGAGCGCCACTACTGCCAGCTAAATAAACGATTCTAACTACTGAAGGCACTAACTACTGATAGGCATAGTTAGCAAATGAAAGATTTTGATAGAGAAGAAACAATGTATTTACCTTAATAGTGTTCAAAAATCATAACATATATATCAGTTCATGATATCCAGTATTACAAATTTACTCTTTCTGGCGGACACACGTCCAGATCGTCCGCTCTTAAAATTCAAATGGTTCAAATGGCTCTGAGCACTATGGGACTTAACATCTGAGGTCATCAGTCCCCTAGAACTTAGAACTACTTAAACCTAACTAACCTAGGGACATCACATACATCCATGCCCGAGGCAGGATTCGAACCTGCGACCGTAGCAGTCGCGCGGCTACGGACTGACGCGCCTAGAACCGCTCGGCCACCACGGCCGGCCCTTAAAATTCTGACATCTCTCTCCCCACATCCACCACTGCTGGCGACTCGCCTCCAACTGCACAAAGCTACGCGCTGTTAACAGCCAACTGCCCAACATTAACAGCCAACTGCCCAACACTACAATAGCGAATATTCCAACAATGACAACCAGCCACAGACTGCACACAGCACAGCCAGTGATTTTCATACAGAGCTCTACGTGGCGTTACTAACATAAAAGCTAAACAGCCCACTTACAAGAGCTACACAGCTGGACAAATCTGTACACAGCCCAACTAAAAATTAATTTAGCAATTACAAATGCTTGTAACCCTTTTATTATTATTACTGTTATATTCTTGGTGATGTGGTCCGTCTGCGTATTTAAACTGAGAGTTTTGTTATGTTTTATGAGATGAGCGTTTTACTTCTTTTAATTTATGAAGCATATTCATTGGCTTGTAATACATATTTGCTTTGTGTTTATAATGAATTTGTTACATACACGGTTATTCAACGATAATCAATGGCTGATGGAGTCAATAAGGAAGCCGTGACTTCAGATATGTTCAGGATGAATGCAAATCAACCAACGAAGCAGCTTTTCAATGTACTAAAAAACAGCGCTGAAGTCACCCGCAAATGGTTCAAGGAGGTAAAGTAAATCCTCAAGAGTAGCAGACTGGATCAGGAAGAATCACTAACGTCCGCTTCGGTAGCTGCGGGGTCAATGCGGCAGATTGCTAACCGAAGGGGTCTGGGTTCGATTGTCCGCCGAGTCGGAGATTTTCTCCGCTCGGGGACTGCGTGTTGTGTTGTTTCTACCTTCGTATCGTAATAACTGACAAAGAGCACCTTCATGGCGACACACGACAAGTCTATGCCTTTGTAACTTCGTGCAGGTTACGGCTTGACCCCAATGAATATTCTGAATTGTCGAAGCACACTGTCATATCGTCTTTCAACTGTTGAAATGGCTGTATGGGTGCGTCCCAGAAATTCAATTAAAAAAGCCGCAAACGAATCAAAGTATACGTGTCCAGTCAGCAGCTTTAAGGGTTTCCACACTCACCAGAAGGCAGTAGGCCAGAGAAAGAATGAAATGCTTTTGGGTTGCAAAAAGGGGTCCCAGAAATTCGTCGAAGTGGTGTCTAATGGCGCTAAACGAAAATATGTTACCGTGTATGTTACTGTTACTGTTACGTCTTCTTTCGATATCCTCTTATTGTTAGGTAGGAAACAAGATTTTCGAGCGCGAGCTTCGTAAATTGAAAGTTCTGTTTGGTCTTACTCACAATTGTTTGAGATGTTACTATTACTTACGTGTCGACCTGGAACTATGCGCCATGATGCGTAACTGATAAGTTCCGTGTCGTAAGTGAAAATGACGGATCCAGCACAGAAGGTATTTTGCGTGAAAGAATTTCAGAACCGTCTTTCTATCATGGTGCTGAGATTTCGCAAGCTATACAAACAACCAGCTCCAAATGCCAGCAACATTGGCTCTGAGCACTATGGGACTCAACATCTTAGGTCATAAGTCCCCTAGAACTTAGAACTACTTAAACCTAACTAACCTAAGGAAATCACACACACCCATGCCCGAGGCAGGATTCGAACCTGCGACCGTAGCAGTCCCGCGGTTCCGGACTGCAGCGCCAGAACCGCTAGACCACCGCGGCCGGCGCCAGCAACATTCGCAGATGGCACCGGAAGCGTGAAGAAAGAAACTGCAAATGCCACAAACAACCGTTTGGCCTGTTCTCAAAATGAAGCTGAAAATGACATCCTTTGCAATTTGTAAATGAACTTCTTCCAAACTAAAAGATCGGTCTTGTCGTATGGTGTATCACGACGCTGTTTACTACTCTTGGCCATTCAAATATCAAGACCTGACACCTATAGATTTCTTTTTATGTGCTTATGACAAAGGCCATGTGTGAGTGCCTCCTTTGCCGAAAATAATTCCAGAACTCACAATGGGCATTTCTAACGCACTCGCGTCTGCTATTGCTCACTTGCTTCACAATATATGACGCTAAATGAATTACCTCCTACATGTTGTCCATGTGACCGAGGGGTAGTAATACAGAACACCTATAAAATATTTGAGCTTTCTTTTACATTCTCTGGAAATCGTATCGATGCATAGCTATTCAGTAAGTAGCTACCTCGGCGCGAGCACTCCAGCTGTCGAGTACGCAACTATCAGAGCTCTAGCGATGGTAATAAGAATTCTGGATCCTCTTCAAAAGGTGTGTAGATTATTCTTATTGACAGAGAATTTTAAATGAAATAAATTTCTTGTTTATATGAAGTGTTGTTCTTTATTATGGACTGTTTTATATTTGTGTTAGCGATATGCAGAACAAGGAAAATGTATTCTGCACTACGTTGTGAAGTAGGGATTTTACTTCTTAATAAGCTAAAAAACTCTAAAAATAACTGTTGACTTAATGAAAGAGATTACTTTTAGTTGTACCACGCACTAAGTGAGCTTCCAATTTAATTTGCGGTTCGAGAGAGTTGAAACGTCCCCTTTGAACAATTTTTACTCGACTGTGCTTAACCTGACGCACAATATTTTTTAGCGCAACGCAATCTGACTTTCCACACACAATATTTTGTTAACGCAACGCAATCTGACTTTCAAAATTCTCTACAAGAGAATGGCCCTGACTAACATTAAACTATACGTCTCACAAATCACTTACCTCACCAAAAATCTTCGCTGCTCAAGCTACTGCAATACAGCGAGCACCACTACTGCCAGATAAATAAAAGATTCAAACTATGGAAGGCACTAACTACTGATAGGGATAGTTAGCAAATGAAAGATATTAATAGAGAACAAACAATGTATTTACCTTGATATCATGACAAATTACAAAACTCCGCCATCTCTCTCCCCACATCCACCACTGCTGGCGGCTCACCTCCAACTGCCCAGCGCTACGCGCTGTTCACAGCCAGCTGCCTAACACTACAATGGTTGAGTATTACAACAATGCAAAGCAGCCACAGACTGCACACGGCACAGCCGGTGATTTTCATACTGAGGTGGCGTTACCAATAAAAAAACCTAAACAGCCTACTTACATAGCCCCCATGTTCCCCACAAAAAATTTTACAAATTTTGTTGGGCAGTGGGCAACACATATTTGTTAAAATTTTTCATAATCGTAATTACAATAACAAATAAATCAAATGCACACACTTATTGATACAATGTTGGTCAAAAGCTAAAATTTTCTCACAGTCCCTAAAGACAGTCCTGATCATTCATCACATTGCAGTGTTTTTCTCAAAGTCTGAGCAGTAAAAGACAATGCACACAGACGTAGTGGATTTCCATGCAGTCTTGAAGAAGTAGTGTTGTCCTTCCAACGGAAAGACAGTGCTGACTCTTGACATGCTGACAAGTAATGGGCCACAACAGAGCAAACCCACAACAGAGTCAGTCGAAGTTTTGAAGAGTATTGGTGTGTAGGTCATCACAGAGCAGACCCACTGTAGTCCTGGTAGAGATTACGGTATTGGTGGGCCACCAGAGGTGCAGACCCACTGCAATCCTTGTAGAAATAATGGTACTGATGGATCATCAAAGATGTAGACCCACTGTAGTCCTGGTAGAAATAATGGTATTGGTGGGTCATCAAAGATGCAGACCCACTGTAGTCCTTGTAGAGATGGCCAGCAGCCATCTGTTGTGACTGTGCAGGTGCACAATCACCATTGAAGAGTCTTGCGGATAATGTAGCAAGTCCATAACCACCACTTGTGCACTCACAAAGTTTTTGGAATTGTCCTTAGAACCAGCAGTGCTGTTATCCAGTCCCTTGCTGAATTATTAACACACGTGCAAACACTAACAGTCCCTACTTGTCACATATTGTCCATATATTATGACCAACAAAAACGTGTGCAGTGAAATGTAACTTACAAGTTACTTAATTTGATGACCTGGTGTCAATTACAATTTTATAACATAAGAATACAATAACAACGGTATAAAATACATCATTAAAACATAATAATACAGATAACATTTGTAGGAATAGGGGCTTTACAAAAGAATAGAAATAAACAAATACATCAGTGTTACAAAAATAATGACATAAGTACATACATAAAGATCAGAATAACTTTTGGAATATCAACTTCCACATGAGCATTAAAACAAAACAGAACAAATACTGTTTAAACATGTTTACAAAGTAAATAACATGGTATTAGAAAAATTCTACAACATAGGTCTTATCAGATAAACAACTAAAGACAGGAAGTACACAAATACACAAGGGAACACAAACACATAGTGGGATAACACAAGGAAAGGACAGGGTTTCTTTTACTGCAGTATCTTGCGAACAAAACTTTTTTTGTTCTTGGAGATCTCCCTTCGTTCCTCATTATTTCCAAAAGTCCTATCTGTACCTCTTTTCTGTATTCCAACCATAATTCTTTCAAAATAAATATGGCTCATTGTACAATACTCATTTTGGCACTATCTGTTTCTTGCGGCTTCTTAATGCCTTTATTCCAATTCATCATAGTTTGTTTCTTATATAGTCTACCCCCTCTTAAGCTAACTTAAATCTACTGAGCTCAGATATATATACCAAGGGACGAGGCAATGCAGCATCACATAAAACAATAAACATCGATGACAAATATTTCAAACTGGCAAAGCAAGCTACAGTAAATCTAAATTACCAAGCAATTCAACATTACAACTAATATGAGGCAATGCGCAGCAAACAATAAAATAATCATTAGTAAAACTGGCTTAACAGCGTAATACAAAATCAAATTCAGTAACATTATGCCTGGCAAACAGCAGAAGCAAAAGCAATAAATTATATCTAAACATGACAACGCTCAAGAAAAAAAATATTACAGTAAAGACAACAATGCAGATAAGGGAAATGTATAATCACATCTTAATGTCTATGTAATTAAAGTGGTGCACCACAAAAACTAATTCTATAAAAATTACTAAGTACTAGAAAAGAAAATTATGTATGCAGTTCCTGTGAAGGTAAATGATTTTTTTTTCTGCTCCCTCATTTTTTTTATTATTTACTCGATCTGTAGACAGAAAATATTTACATTAATACATCTATAAAATTTTATTTTTACCAATGCTGCAGTGCAGCTAGAAACTAGATATTAAATGAAATAAGCAATTACTCAAACCAAAGCATAAAAATATCATTTAATAGTCATGTGACATTTCATAAGTTAGAAATTCTCTCAACTCTCGTAGAAAGACGCTTGTCATAATCAGGTGTGCAGATGTAAAAATATTTCTGTCATTTCATAAGGCATTTCTGTAAAAATCATAAATTAAGAGCTCCACTGTGTCAACATATGTTTTCAAGTTCGACCCTGTCGTTTTTGCGATGCTCTCTACAAAGGAAGGGTAATGGCCTCCCTTTTTTTTTTTTTTTTACCTGTGCCGCTGAAAAAGGGGCTCGCAATAATGGCCCTTTTTTTTTTGTTTTGGGCGTCTGACACAGCTGTGTGCCCGCGACGCATTACGTGCAGGTGGTCACTTAACTTTCGTACGGAAATATTTACGACAGCAGTTTCCGCTACAATGGCAGTCTTAAATAAAAATATTTCACAGGTCAAGAATTAGCGTTGCAAATCTGTAAAAACAAAATCCTATAAATATAAGTGTCCAAAAAAAATATTCGTCAGCATTGTGATACATTCACGCATTTACACACATTTCATAATTCTAAAAGTACGATTCTCGGTTTCCAACATACGTCTTCACAAGGCAGAGTTCCTAACCGCTACTCAGTACTCCTTACCTTATTACACATATATATATTCGTCGACGCTTCTTTAATAATTCATCATATGAAATACGTAGCATAATCAAATTCCTCATATAGCATCAGCTTCTTGACCATAAACATACCTCAGCAGCATAATACACATCGTCGTCGTAAAAATATCATAACATCTCAGTCAATTCTCAAAATCGTCGTAGCTTCCTCCAATAATTTCAAAACCTAAAAAAATTCTCTGCTCATTTCAATAGTGTCATCTACCTCAAACGTACTTTAAAAATCATGATCTCATACCAAATACATCATTCAAAGCTCTCATAGTATCACAATGGTTCCGAAAAAATATGAACAGTTTACAAAGTACAGACAAAATACAGTTTCATAAGTGTGAAGTTATCCAACTGTGTAATTACGTAAACATCTGTCACTGATGTAGTAAAATAAATGTTTGTCTCTCTCAGGTAAATAATCAGATAGGTGTGTAATTCTGTGTTAGAGAAATATGGTACCGATGTGTAAAGTTGTATAAGCAAATACCATATTAGCTAGGGCTCCTTGTGCGTGCCAAACACATGGTACACAAAGTAAGCGTGTACCCCCCTGAGGATAAATGTAATTATACCCTCAGGTGTTACAAATTACAGCAATGGAATGAAATGTATCTCGGAAAACTTTCTTTGTAATTCAAAAATCTTTAAAAATAAATGTTTTAAGTACAAAATTAATCACTGAAATACGTGTCCTGTAGCGCTAAACTGTACGTCATGTTGTAAGATAATCTCTGTGGAAGTCTTGTAGTTATCGTCCTCCGAAAGCTAAGTTCTGCAGAAGTCAATATACTTACCTGATGATAGACAAAAGTGAAATGCTTTGCGTATAGATATCTTAGTTATTACGCTTATTGTTGTGATGAAGAAAGTACTGTGCTGTAACGTATTGTTGTGCTACGGAAAAGGCTGCCTCATTGTTGCTATACCACAAAAGTTACTACTAAAACATGTTTTACTTTCCAGAAGAATTCAGAAAAACTGTGCAGATATAAAACAGAAACACTGCAAAAGCAACAAGGTGAATTGTGTCACACATTAGTAGCGTCGTGATATAGTCGTGTAGCTGTCAAATAAACTAACCACTGTGTCACCTGGTATCTCTCAGAAAGCACCTTGAATCCATAATGTATTTGCAAGTAAACCAAAATGCTGCATTAAAAAAAGCAGATTATCTTTCAATAAATGGTTTTACATGTGAAATGTGGTGTAAACCTTTACTCTTCCTAGTACGCAGAGTTTCAACTTCAACGCAATTATCATGTGGTATACGTCGGATTCTGTAAGGTCCATTGTAAACTAGAAAGAATTTGTGACTCAAGTGTTTCTTCTTATGTGACAATGAATGAGCTTTAATGAGAACTTTCTGACCAATATACAATTTCTTTGCGTTTGCTTTTCCGTGTAGTTTTCTCCTTTTGTCTGCTGCAGATCTTATATTTTTAAGAGCCAAATCAATTATGTCTTTGTGTCGAAGTTTACGTGTGTTCGGGAAAGGTACAAGCTCTCTGATTCTGTTCGGTGGTTTTTCATTCTTCAGCACAAGAGTAGGTGGTAAAGCAGTGGAGTCATGAGGCATTTCATTCAGCACGTTTTGAAATAAGTGTAAATATCTGTC
Source organism: Schistocerca nitens (assembly GCF_023898315.1). Taxonomy (NCBI): domain Eukaryota; kingdom Metazoa; phylum Arthropoda; class Insecta; order Orthoptera; family Acrididae; genus Schistocerca; species Schistocerca nitens. The sequence continues at coordinate 637,430,360 of NC_064617.1, forward strand.
CCAATGCTGATGCTTTCTGTGACAATAAAGTCTGCAAAGCTTATTGATTTCTTTCATAATCCGTTCAGATGGGTTACAATGTTGTGAGTACAATGAAATAAAAACAGGTTTGATTTTATGATTGCGAAGCATGCGTGACCAAACAGCAGATCTGAATTGCGGTCCGTTATCTGAAATGACTTTACTAACGTGTCCAACTTCACGTAAGAAATTTTTAACAAAGGCGTTGGATACAGACCGTCCAGTGGCTTTACGTAACGATGTGAAACAAACAAATTTTGGAGTAAGTTCAACAGCGACTAGAACGTACGAAAATCCATTCGATGTTCTGACAAGGGTTTCCAATAGATCAACTGCAGCAAATTCTTTTAATTTAGAAGGAATGAAAGGAGACAACGGAGCACGGTGTGAGATAGTAGATGGTTTCGCCTTTTGACAAACTTTACAAATAGACAAGACTCTTCGAATTCTCTTTTCCATGTTGTTAAAATAACAAGTCGTTCGAAGAATATGATAACATTTTCGTGGACCAAAATGTGCGTAGCTGAAATGAATGTACCAAATGAGCTTATTAACAAAATCGTCAGGAGTGCAAAGTACCCATAGCTTGTCATCAACAGTGCAGCGTTTGATGAGTATGTTGTTTCTAACCAGATAATAATGCCGAATCTGTGTGTGTGTCTTTTCATGCCATTTGCTTTTGATGTCTTTCCAAATCGGATCTTTATCTTGTTCATGAGCAATGTCCTTTAAAGATGTGGTGATGAAGTTTTCAAAGGCGACTTTCTGAATGTAAAGAATACTGAAGTTTTTCTCGAGGTTGCCTTCTGTGTTACTTTTCTCAAGCCCAGCCGGTGCGCGTGACAGTGCGTCCGCAACAATGTTCTCCTTGCCGGGAATGTAGACTATTGTGAAGCGGAATTCTTGCAGAAACAATGCCCAACGTTTTAACCTGTCATGATTTAATTTTGAAGACATAAGAAATTGTAATGCACGATGATCACTGTATACTTTTACGTGCTTACCAGAAAGAAAGAAACGGAATTTGTTAAATGCCCAAACGATAGCTAAAGCTTCTAATTCAGTAACGGAATAATTTTTTTCAGATTTTGTTAGCACTCGGCTAGCAAAAGCAATGGTTTTCTGAACAGTAGTGTCATTTTCTGTGGCTTCTTGAAATAAATGGGCACCAAGACCGACTTTAGAAGAATCCGTGCTAAGGCAGAAATCTTGTGACAGATCTGGATGAGCTAGAATTGGCGCGTTAAGTAGCGATTCTTTCAAAGAATTGAATTCCAACTGTGCTTCTTCGTCCCAGTTCCAAATAGTATTTTTTCCAGTGAGAGAACAAAGTTTTGGTGTAACAAGGATTTGCATATTCAGAAAATGACGGTAAAAATTTACGAGACCTAGAAAACTGCGGACTTGTCTTTTTGTGGATGGAACTGGAATGGCTCTGATTGCTTCTAATTTTTCAGGATCCGGCTGAATGCCTTCAGAAGAAATAATATGTCCCAAAAACCTCACCTTTGACCTACCGAATTCAGACTTTTCCAAGTTAACTGTAATTCCAGATTCTGCAAAAATACGTAACAAACTGTTGAGGATGCGATTATGTTGTTCCCATGAAGCTTCTGCTATTAGAATATCGTCCACATATAAGGTGATGTGACGTTTTAAGAACTCAGGTAATATGGAATTTAGCCCGCGAATGAATGCTGCTGAAGAAATGTTCAAACCAAAAGGAAGTTTCCGAAACTGATAACAAACGCCGAAACAAAGGAAAGCTGTGTATTTTCTACATTCTGGATGAAGTTCGATCTGATAAAAGCTGGATCTGAGATCAATGGAAGACAACACTTTTACACCATTAAAATTTTGAAGAAGTTCTTCCAACGTTTGCGGCCTGTCTGTTTCAGGAATAATGATCGTATTGATTTGTCTCGAATCTAAGACAAGCCTGATTGATCCATTTTTCTTCTCAACAACATGTAATGGATTGTTGTATGAGCTTACTGCAGGCTCAATAATGCCCTCGTCAAGCATAGATTGTATTTCTGTTCTAACACGGTCCCTATAATGCGCCGGAATTACGTATGGTCTAACACAAAATTTAGTATGCTCACGAACACGAAATTGGTATTGAAATCCCTTGATGGTTCCTGTTTTATGAGTAAAAACTGTGGAATGTGCTTGTAAAATCTCAAAAAGGTCCTGCCTATCAGTGTCATTACAATTCTCAATTGTTTGAATTTTATTCTGAATTAACTCATAAGTATCAAATGCGCCGTCGATATCACCCCTGTCAGTACTTGCAGAGTGATTGTTAGTGTCAAGTTCCGTCGAAAATTCCGAACTGTTGTCTAACAGGAGGTAAAGCCGATTAATTTCTTCGTCATGGTTTGAGAGCCAATCTTCAAAATTCAAAGCTACTGACTTACCTTCTTTTTCTAAACTTATTTCAGCATCGTGAAAGCTTAAGATTGCTTTGTATTTATTCAAAAAGTCTACTCCCAGTATAATTTCCGTCGACAATAATGGAACAATAAGAAAGTTCATAGAGAAGCTGTGGCTTTGACAAAAGAATTCTAAGTAGGTTTGTTGGCGTACATCTACACTTTTTCCAAAGATTGCACCTTGCAATTTAATCTTACGTAACGGAAGTGTGGGGCAATCGTTCGATATGTTGCATTTTCTAAAAGCTGTTTCACTAATTACTGAAATGGGACTGCCAGAGTCAAGTACTGCCGTAAATTTTACGTCATTTACTGTAATGTGAATCACAGGATATGCAATGTTGTTATGTTTTACGTCGTGTTCTTGGAGTAAGATGTCCCTAATGTCTTCCATTTTTACGTAATTACTTGCTACGGCAGCTGCGTCGTTAGTGTCACACGTGCGTTTCGTGGCTGCCAGCTGTATGAGTCACTGCCTATTGTCTCTTTGTTGGCGCGCGTCGTTATTGGGGTTTGGAGACCTAATTTCTACAAATTCACCGTGACGAGACGGCCCTGCCCTGTTTAAATCCCGCCAGTTCTGATGCAATTCAGGTCTGTCGTTACGATCACATCGTCTGTCGTCATGTTGGTAGTTTCTGTGGTTTCTTTCTTGTCGGTTAAGTGGTGGAGAATTTCTCCCTGAATCGTAACTGCGCGCTGGACCGTTGCGTCTAAAGTTATTCTGTCCCTCGTAATAATAATTGTTTTGGTTCCCATATTGTCTGTTTCTCTGATTGTCTCTGTGATAGTCATTACCGCGGAGAGGTGATCTTTCCCTGTAATTATTACTACTCTGCCAACGGTTGTTATACGGGTGGTGTCTGTTTCGGTCACGATTTGTGTTGTGAGAATAGCCTTGTCGCGTCCAGTTATTATTTCTTTCATCGCGGAATTGCGACGGATGTGATCTGTAATTGTTGTGCTCGTGCGTTCCGCGATTGTCAGTGTCAATTTCCAGTTCTTGTAAGAGTCCTTGAAATGCTTCAATGTCGTCTTTGCAACGTCCTGCCAAAATAATATGTCGCAAATGTTCAGGCAGTTTGATTAAGCAAATGCGGATGAGTTCTGAGGGGCTGTATGGGTTTGACAGGTACTGATTCTTGTGCAACATGTCTTCAAAATATTTCACAAGACTGGAGAATTCAGATTGTTCGAAATGTTTCATCATTATGATGCCATGTTTTACTCGGTCTTGTGTGGCTTGAGACCAATATGCTGAGAGGAAGGCATGGTAAAATTCTCCTTCACTATGACAATCGTGAATGACCGAACGCATTCTTACAGCTGGTTCATTCTCTAAATAGCCACACATAAATTCTAATCTGTGTTCTAATGACCAGTTGGGGGGAAAACAATGAGAGAATTGATGGAGCCACGCTTGTGGATGAATGTCGTTGGCAGAATTTTTAAACGTTTTGAATTTACGTGTAGTAATGAACAGCTTATAGTCAAAGTCATCATGTCGGCGAGTCGCATATCGGTCATTGTTACGTCGTGTCGGCGGTTCCATCTCAAAATTCGGTGTGCCTTGCCAATTTCTTTTATAATTTCCGAAGTGTCCTGTGTTATTATTTTGTGGTTGTTCCGTATTTCTATGTCCCTCTTCCTGTATTGGAGCGCGAGTGTCCTCTGAAATATGTAATTCTTGTATTACTTGTGCCAAATGATCTTGTACTTCGCGGATTTCTCTTTGGTGTTGCGTATTAATTTGATTTTGGTTTTGTTTGAATTTTCTAATTTGTTCATACTCTTCTGTGTCAGTGAAGGCTACAGGTCTTGTGTCATTCAGATCATCATCTACCTTTGTAGATAAGTTAGTGACCTGATCCGAAAGTTCGCCTACTTTCTCCGATAGTGTACACATTTCCTCAGTGTGTTTTTCTGAACCAAGTTTCAGAGTGTCCATTTGTGTTGAAATCGAATCTACTGTGTCCTTCAAGTTTTCCTGAGTTTTTGCAAGTTGCATAACCGAATCGGTAGATGCAACTGAGTCAATTTTAGCTTGCAAAGTCTCATGATTTTCATGAACAATAATTTGCAGTTCTTTTATGGCTGCTTCGTGATTCTGTAATGCATTTTCATGCCGCGAAAAAATAGGTTGAAAATGCTCACAAATTTGTGTTTTTACGTCATTACAGACTTTTTGACATTTCGATTCGATGTTATGTAACTCAGTAGTTAAATCCTCACGTGTTTGTTCAAGCTTTTGCTCCAATGAGTCTAACTTTTGAAGATTTTGTTCCATTGCGTCTAACTTTTGAAGATTTTGTTCCATTGTGTCTAACTTTTGAAGATTTTGTTCCATTATGTCTAATTTTTCAAGCTTTTGCTGTGTTTGTCTCTGATTTTGTTCCATATGTCTCTGATTTTGTTCCATTTGTTGCATTAATTGCAATAATAATGTATTAGTGTCTGGAATCTGTTTCTCTATGCTTTTTGGCAGTGCATTTTCACCGACAACATTCACATTTTGACAAGCAGAAAATGTGTCTTGACTCATTTGAGAAAACGGTGATGACCCAGAACCTGAATCTACAGTATTTGCGAGATCGTGTCGTGTCATTTCGACTTCCTGAGGCGAGCTATTGCCGACCGATCGATCGATAATGCTTCCCTCTTCACTAATTGTTTCACTGTCCACGCCATTGTTTGAAACCCGCTCCATTTCCCTATGTGCAATTACCAAATTACTACTATTAACATTAGTTAATTCATTATTCTGCGGCGCTAACATACTGCTTTCGTCTTCGCTGTCATTTCTCAATTTACTTTGGAGCCTAGTGTTACGTTTTTCACACGCCATTATTGTCACAGTGTTTCACACGACAACACAGAAAAACACAATTTCAAGAGCAAAAATAAGAGAACACATTAACATAACACTGAAAATAATATCTAGTTAATTCCAGCTGCGAAATACTTGGTGCAAATCTGCATGCATGCCACAACTGTTTTACTGTACAACAATGAAAAAACTACAACTACAATGGAAATTCTCTACAATTACGCGCTAGCAATAAACAAAATCTACACTAATTACACAAACTACAAGAAAAAAATCAGAAGATTCCAGTGAGGTATCCTCGGCTAAGGGTCGACATATGAAACGTCCCCTTTGAACAATTTTTACTCGACTGTGCTTAACCTGACGCACAATATTTTTTAGCGCAACGCAATCTGACTTTCCACACACAATATTTTGTTAACGCAACGCAATCTGACTTTCAAAATTCTCTACAAGAGAATGGCCCTGACTAACATTAAACTATACGTCTCACAAATCACTTACCTCACCAAAAATCTTCGCTGCTCAAGCTACTGCAATACAGCGAGCACCACTACTGCCAGATAAATAAAAGATTCAAACTATGGAAGGCACTAACTACTGATAGGGATAGTTAGCAAATGAAAGATATTAATAGAGAACAAACAATGTATTTACCTTGATATCATGACAAATTACAAAACTCCGCCATCTCTCTCCCCACATCCACCACTGCTGGCGGCTCACCTCCAACTGCCCAGCGCTACGCGCTGTTCACAGCCAGCTGCCTAACACTACAATGGTTGAGTATTACAACAATGCAAAGCAGCCACAGACTGCACACGGCACAGCCGGTGATTTTCATACTGAGGTGGCGTTACCAATAAAAAAACCTAAACAGCCTACTTACAGAGTGTCTGGTAAATGCTTTCTACATCAGAAACATATTCTGTTCATGGGTTGCTATATCAGCGAGACTGACTGGCGAGGAGGAAACGGCTATGAACACAGATTTATAGATGAGTTTGCATAGTATTTGCCGCATTAACAGTACGTTCAGTTTATTTTATCGAAAATCTGTTATCTTGAATTTGTAACTGCAACAGACGCAACTTCTTTTTAATACAGGCTACGACACCTGAAGGCTAAAACTACTCGTTATGTCACCCAGCAGCCACGCCGAACTTTTTGTCCAGCATTCTGTGGAATGAAAGATGGGGTACTTGAGATTCCTCATGTCCCATTAGCAGAGAGAGTGGTGCTGCCCGCCAAACTGCCTCTTTTAGTTCCGGCAGTCCTCCACATTTCATGAGTATCCAACCTAGTTTCTTTCATTTTCGGTGGCCCTATAGGCCGCAGCCGAAGCTGTCAACGTCGCTGTTAGGCTTCCGCGTAAACTCTAAAGGAAACTGACAGTCAGAGGAGAAACGAGGGCCGTAATTACATAAGAAGCAGAAAAAGGGCCATTGCTAAGTCTTCTTTTAAACATTATCCCCAGCAAAATACCTTTAGCAAATATCTTGTTTGCGAAATCTTTTAGAAGGAGTTGTGGAGCTCCACTTATTTTCAGCGCTTTCGCCCATTAGCGGCACTGTTACGGTTTCTCGAACGCTGGAATCCTTTTAGTACGTTGCTGTAAACTCTCGCATGCTGCAGCTTTACCACAAGCAGCTTTAGCCGCGAGAGTACTGAGGCCCCTGCACGCGCCGCCTCATGTAAACCGCGCCACCCTCGCCTCACCTCTAATCATCTTTGTCGAAAACATCGTGTGCTTCTCTGAAGACTAACGAAGTCATCTGAGTAATTACGAAGACGAAAACGGAAGTATCTCGAGATTCTCTTACTACCAAATGTCACGAATAATTTATTACAATATCTGTAAGAGCAGAGTGTCTTTAACCACCTGTAGACTACTGTTTAACGTAGCAAGTGCTAGTCAATGAGCCCTGCCTTGGTTTTTTTTTTCAGTTGCTTTTTCTGGCGGCTGCGGCATCGTCGTGTTGCGCCGACAACGGTGACAGTAGCAAGCGCACGGAACAAGCAGTGGCATCGAGTTAAAAGTTGAGATCGGTTGCATTAACGTCTGATCGTAGAGTCGTCAACAATGGACACGTGAAAGTCAAGACAGAAAATTGATGTAGTTTTATCTAACTACATATTACTTGATACATAAAGAATAATTAGAATAGGCGCTTCAGTCCGGCGGTCGCTGGTTCGAATCCTGCCTCGGGCATTGGTGTGTGTGATGTTCTTAGGTTAGTTAGGTTTAGGTAGTTGTAAGTCTAGGAGACTGATGATGGTTCAAATGGTTCAAATGGCTCTGAGCACTATGGGACTTAACATCTATGGTCATCAGTCCCCTAGAACTTAGAACTACTTAAACCTAACTAACCTAAGGACAGCACACAACACCCAGCCATCACGAGGCAGAGAAAATCCCTGACCCCGCCGGGAATCGAACCCGGGAACCCGGGCGTGGGAAGCGAGAACGCTACCGCACGACCACGAGATGCGGGCGAGACTGATGACATCAGATGTTAGGTCCCATAGTGCCTAGAGCCATTTCAACCATTTTCTACAGGTTCCGGAACTCTCGGAACCGAGGTGATGCAAAACATTTTTTGATGTGTGTATATCTGCTGCAGTTCTTGCTGCAAAGACCAACGGCTGGAATGTCTTTGTGATGAAGTACGTTATTTCACAGTGTTCGTAGTCAGTGCAGCATCGAGAATGTACATGGGATGCACGCGCAAACTGAGACTATAGACGGATGAAAATTCGATTAGCTTAACAAATAATTTCTGTATATATATAATTAAGAAATAATTATATATATATAATTAAGAAATATATAACTAAGAATATATATATATATATATATATATATATATATATATATATATATTATTTCTTAATTTCTATATATATATATAAATTATTTGTTAAGCTAATCGAATTTTCATCCGTATATAGTCTCAGTTTGCGCGCGCATCACATGTACATTCTCGACGCTGCATTGACTACCAACACTGTGAAATAACGTACTTCATCACAAAGACTTCAAGATCGAGATTCGTATCGTAATTTCATTTCAATCGAAGACAAGATTTTTTCGAAGCTGCCCACCGTCATTGAAGAAGGTATTTACCGGCAAGATACAAGATATCTTGCCATATATGTTTGTAACAGTTTACACGTGTCCGTTTTCGTAAATAATGGGTGTTTTAAGAGCCTAATAAACCCGACGACGGCCGCTGAAGAGCGGTGGGAGCGCATACCACGTTAACCAGCTTTCCAGTATGCAGACGGTGCTGTCTCGTCCACGTTCCGGTGTTAGTTACCTTGTCTGTTTGAGGACGGTCTTAGTGTTGATACTGGCACTTCGAATAACCTTAAGATACTTATGAACATAAGTGAACTAACAGGAACGAACTGTAGCTTCTCTGGATAAATGCACTGATTTTTGAATTATGTCGTGTGAATGAGAAGCATATAGGTGTGTTCTGTCGTTTGAAAATATAAAACTAAGAGCGTCCTTTTTTTTTTGAGTGGGGGGGGGGAGTCTTTCACCGGGGGGCCTCACCCAGAAGGCGCGTTATGAACGCCCCCACGCAGCTGAATAAACGTGAAATATTCAAAGTTTTCCTTCGACGGGTAAACCTAAAATCACACATAAACTAATTGAATAATGGACATCGTCTTTTACTGCAGCGGATCCTTCTCATCGTTAGCTGTTAATTTTGTGTGACAATTAATGACAGGCACGTCATGAGCAATACGCACAATGTTTAATCATTTTACCTGGCGTAATCTGTTTCTAAGTTGTTTCCGTTCGAAAGATCCGACTGTCTTCAAATTGAATGTACTGTAGTATTGCGAGGAAATGGAATGGGAGCTTACAAAGTGCCCTGTCTCTGTGGGTTACTTCCGAAGTGAGAAACATTCTGCACACTTTTCAACATCGACAAGGACAGAGAATAGTTAATTCTAAGATACTTAATTAATTTACTGGACTGTAACCCGCTAACGTCCTCAGCAACCGCCGATGTTTGGACAACACTTCGTTATTTCCACAGCACAAATGAGGCAAGAGATCGACGTGCTGCACCTGACAACTTAAAACTTTGTTTTCACACATCCGTCTTCTAATGGATAATGCGACAGCACAGCTGTGTGTTGCAACAGTAATAACACCAGCTTTGTGTATATTAGTTTTATTTAATTGCAACCGGTTTCGGTGATACAATTCACCATCTTCAGGCCCGTCTGAAATATAGGATGATCATCACCGTATCTCTAATAAAATGCGCAGAAACCATCGGCGTTCTCCGAACTTATCGTTTGTTGTTAGTGTGGTTGCATAATATCAACACACTTAAAAAATTAATATATGCAAAACTACCCTACCCTGTTGCTGATTTAGCTGACAAACGCTCTTAATATTTTATTCCATTAGGAAGCAATTAATCTGAACCCTAGTGAGCGAGGAATTTACGTCGGGAGTGTTGGTTTGAAAGGAGGACGGGAATTGGAAGTGCACAGGCTGACCAGAAAACTGAGGAAGAAGTATGGAGCTAAATGTTAATGACTGAGAGAGAGCTTGGTACACTATTTACACTGGTATGTCAGCTGAGTGCGCCCGCTGAGCTTGGTGGTCCCCTTGATGCCATCTGACAATGAGTGGACCGTGACACCGATTTTTTCCTCTTAGTCCGTCTCATTTCCATAATCGTACTTAACAACACATAAATGGTACTACACTGCATAAATAATCGTCACATTCATCCACTAATGCACAGCTACACCCTGCCAAGAAGGGTAAATTTACCTCATTATTTCAGTAAACCCTGCATTCGCTACGTACATGAGTCACAGCTTTTGGTTTCGAACTAATAACTAGACGAAATGGCAAGATACTTGAAAGGGAGCTAATGAGCAAACTATCCAAATACAACATCAACAGTTCCTTCTGGACGCAATTGACAAGGTACGTGGCATTAAGATCGATATTAAAGTGAACTAACAGGCTATGGCTTACGACACCCTTACACTGTATTTTTTTCGTTACTGTTTTGTTCTCTGAAAACGATAACACGGAGAGCTGGGGAAGCTGATTAAAACAATTCGAGAAAGAGGCGCCGAGTTGTAAGAGGGAACAGTTTCATGTGCATTGACCTTAAAGCGCGCAGAAGTCATTGAAAGTGAGAAAATATGGTTCCAGAAACGTTCTTAATAAAATCACCGAAGCTCCTACAGGCCGTGTGCATTCATCATACTCCGATGACAGAGATCTTAAGAAAGACAGAACAAACTGTTGGACACGAGCTGAGGCGTTTAGACGCGAGAGATGGGTGTAGAGAAGTAGTTACGACACTTTGATCAGCACGACTAGCTTGTTAGGTGAACCGCTACACCAAGAAGTAACTATATAATATGAAAACAGAAATTAACATAATTTCTTGGAAAGTGCATTTCTTTCAATGTGTCGAAGAAAACAGAATGATTTTGCAACGCGTGAAAACAAACATAAAAACAAATCATGAAAGAAATTTTCACGTAGTTATTATGCCCCCTCTGGCAATTGACTGAGACCATGGGTATATTTACCGACTTTAGTATAGCACGTTTTCGATCCAAAGAGATTCAAAATAGATCAATATAATTTTTTGCAAAATTTGTTATAGACTGTACTGTTGCCTATAGCATATTTGTAAACATAAATGTTTTAAGGAAGAATTATTTTTGAAAAATTGTAGCAAAAGACATTTCAAATTGCAGAATATCATATACAGATAGTTTTTAGAGAGAAAATAGAACAGCATGAAACTGAAAAAGGACTGAAGTATAGGAGTATTTAGGAATTTTCATCTCGCTAACTTGGCTACGTAGCGTCCTTTTCGAATTCAAAACTTGTAAGCGACACCCTGTCACGACACAGAACATGAGCTGCTAAGAGGTATCCTACAGTAGCTTCGGGAAATCATTTTGGATTTATGCATTTAAGAGCAGAGTTTCACTGAATTCAGAAATAATTTAATCACTTCTTTGTAGCTACATAAGTATATTTCTTATGGTAGCAACTAGTCACTAGCAGTGACGGTTGTCATGTGTATATTTTTTTGGTCGTATGGGTACTGCGCTAACCGTTTAGGACCGTATAATTACCTCAATGTTCAGAAACAAAATAATGTTGAAACATACACTAGGACAAAGCAAGAAGAACAAACGTTAGCTACATCGCAAATGAGCTTTTCAGCAGTGAACATCGCACGAATGTAAACTTATCTCCTTAATTACGGGAACTTGTACGAGGATTTAATGAAAAGCGAAGCGTTTACCTTAGTAACTCCACAGCAGTTGGCAGCACTGCTATGCAGTAGGTATTTCGTAGACTCTCCCCTACAGCTCCAGTTGGCGGGAAGCCTTAGCAGTGTATGGCTGTGCAGTTACAATGTAAGGAATGGAACTCAAATGGCTCTGAGCACTATGCGACTTAACTTCTGAGGTCATAAGTCGCCTAGAACTTAGAACTAATTAAACCTAGCTAACCTAAGGACATCACACACATCCATGCCCGAGGCAGGATTCGAACCTGCGACCGTAGCGGTTGCTCGGCTCCAGACCGTAGCGCCTAGAACCGCACGGCCACTCCGGCCGGCGAATGGAACTCAGTTGAGACTTTCGGTCAGTACAATTTCAACAACCTGCTGTCATTTAATTATTGACAATACAAGGTGTCACTCCAAAGGGAATTCATCTGAGTGTGTAAGCCGTTTATGATGATTCTGTTGATTGGACCACTAGGTGTCGTTGATCCAGTAAGTTTAAAGATGCTGAGGAGGGGACGGAACGTTCCGTATAACAACCACTTATTTGAACATGCAAAACGTTGACAGACTAATTCAGGATGATCAACGTGTCACTCAGAGAGAAAACGTAACCGTATTCGGCATATCCCCATAAAACAGCACAAATTTGGCTCCGGCTGACTTGCTTGTGTTCCCGATAGTTTAAGGAAAGTCCGCGGGGACATCACTACGCATATAATGAAGTGTGAGAGGCTATAGTTGCTATAGTTCAATTCTTTTATCTTGGCGGTTCGCGCATGCCCGCCCAAACACGGGAGATTGCTGCGTTGCCAGTTGTACGCGCCAGAGAAGCAGCGCCATAGTATAGTTCGCAAACTTACGTTTAGGGGGGAGCGCGCAGTTTATGAAGTAAAGCCACCACGGCCGTATTAACCCTTTCGCTGCCACAGAGACGTGCTCCCCGCATTCCGCGATGTGCGCGATTTTGTCATCGTTGCACTGCTCGCCTGTGCAGACACATGGTGTTTCGACTGCTTTGACACACTTTATCATTCGATTTCACAAAAACTATTTGGCCCAACAATTAGATTTTTACACATCTTCTTGACTGATACCTTCCCCCCATAAATGACTTAATTTTGTTTCGATGTTCAACGCAGTTATTGTGCAGCATTAGATGTAGTAAACCATTGCACGAAATTTTGAAGAGTTTGCAGAGGTAAAAGTCCATAGCGTATACTTTCTGTACGGTCGATTTTACTTGCCACTAGAAATTTCAAAAAATTACATTCAAACGAATAAAATTCATGAAGTAAGACACTTCGATATTGTTTTTAAATAAAGAAAATATTAGGCACCGAACAAGTTTTGAATTCAAAACCTTTCGCTTAGCAGCCATTCACTTTAACCATTACGCTAACGCAGCTCATCATTTAGGTCTTATACTTTAACCATTACACTTACCAACTCGACATTCAACACATCTCCCAGAGGACTTTAAAATATCACGCAAAATACCAACAAACACTGTTGGTATGACTATGAATTACTCGCGTTTCGTCGAAGTACAATAGGAAGTAAACAATTACCGCTGTTCTTTATTGCAAAAAAGCAGTTAGTGAGAATGATGCAAACATCTATCTTTGTTATCGCCTGAATTAGGAGGCTTATTGCTTGTTTGGTTCAATTAATTAATAGAATATGAAGGAATTGGTATAAAAATGCTTTTTCCAAACTTTCCATAAAAGAAAGTTTGCTATCAAGACATTGCTTTTGTTCAATTCCTTTATTTATGACTGAACGTTTCTAAAACTGAAGACACTCGTCCGAGTTCTGCACTGCAGTCGAGCTCTGGCAACGTCGTTCTCTGTTCATTGTCTGACTGTGTTTTGTGACGTCAGGTGCGCAGAACAAACCTAAACTCGGCCGCCGTCATAAATGACGCGCACTTTAGTGGCGGAAGGAATGACGACTTCTTCCGTGACGGCTCCAGAAAAATTGCTCATAGTTGGCAGAAGTACCCAACTGTCTGGAGATTGAAAAAGTGAATATCGGTAATGAAACAAAAACTTCTAAGCATTATTTATGCGTTTGATTTATTGATATGTTCTTACTGAAACACGAACTACGCAGGTGGATGCTTTGTTTTGATTCGACCCTCGCAATTCATTGTTTACACTGAACAGCCAAAACTCTATGGCCACTGCTTAATAGCTTGTTTGACCGCCTTTGAAAAGAAATACATCACTGATTCTGCGTATCAGGGATCCGACAGTTTGTTGGTGCGTTTTTGGAGGTATGTAGTATTAAATGTGTATTAAATGTCTGCGCACAGGTCGTGTAATTCGCATAAATAATGGGCCACAGATTCGTGTACGCGGTGGTTGCACCAGATAGCGACCCAGATGGGTTCCATAGGATTTACATCAGGCGAATTCGGTCGCGAAAGCACCATTGCGCTATAACGCTTCTTAAACCAATACAGCACGATTCTGGCTCTGAGACACGGACAATTAGTTTGTAATGTGCTGCGAATACATAGAAAGAAAGATTACTTATCATTTAGCTACAATGTAGCAGGTCAGCAACTGGAAGCAGTTAATTCCATAAATTATCTGGGAGTACGCATTAGGAGTGATTTAAAATGGAATGATCATATAAAGTTGATCGTCGGTAAAGCAGATGCCAGACTGAGATTCTTTGGAAGAATCGTAAGGAAATGCAATCCGAAAACAAAGGAAGTAGGTTACAGTACACTTGTTCGCCCACTGCTTGAATACTGCTCACCAGTGTGGGATCCGTACCAGATAGGGTTGATAGAAGAGATAGAGAAGATCCAACGGAGAGCAGCGCGCTTCGTTACAGGATCATTTAGTAATCGCGAAAGTGTTACGGAGATGATAGATAAACTCCAGTGGAAGACTCTGCAGGAGAGACGCTCATTAGCTCGGTACGAGCTTTTGTTGAAGTTTCGAGAACGTACCTTCACCGTGGAGTCAAGCAGTATATTGCTCCCTCCTACGCATATCTCGCGAAGAGACCATGGGGATAAAATCGGAGAGATTAGAGCCCACACAGAGGCATACCTACAATCCTTCTTTCCACGAACAATACGAGACTGGAATAGAAGGGAGGACCGATAGAAGTACTCAAGGTACCCTTCGCCACACACCGTAAGGTGGCTTGCGGAGTAGGGATGTAGATGTAGATGTAGAATTACACTGCTAAAATATGACATCGCCGTCGGAGAAGACATAAAGCATGAAGAGATACTGCTGGTTCGCAGCTGTCACCGTGTCTTTGCGTACTATCACATGTCCCATGTAAGCGCAGAAGAATGTCTCCCACAGCATAATACTGCTCCCACCAGCCTGCGTCCGTGGCGCGCTGCGCGTTTCGAGCTGCCTTTCACCTCGATGACGGCGTTTGTGGGGACAACCATCGTTCTAGTGTAGCACAAATGTGATTCACCCGAAGAGCCGACACATTTGCATTGATCGACGGTGGAATTCCGATGGTCCCGTGCTTACTGCAATCGTAATTGACGATCTCGTTGGGTCAACATGTGAACACGTAGGCGTGGTCTGCTGCGGAGCTCCACGTTCAACAATATATGATGAGCGGTGTGCTCCGAAACATTTGTACGTGCACCAGCATTGTGCTCTTTCGGCACAGATGTCAGAGATCACCTACTATCCTACTTTACAGAGCAGACAAGCCTCCGAATCCCACGCTCTGGGACGGCCGGTGTGGCCGAGCGGTTCTAGGCGCTTCAGTCTGGAACTGCGCGACCGCTAAGGTCGCATGTTCGAATCTTGCCTCGGACATGGATGTGTGTGATGTCCTTAGGTTAGTTAGGTTTAAGTAGTTCTAAGTTCTAGGGGACTGATGACCTCAGAAGTTAAGTCCCATAGTGCTCTGAGCCATTTGAACCCACGCTCTGTGAAGAGTCGTGGACGTCCAACCATTTAGCGCCTTGTGGTAGTCTCACTGTTCTTCTACCTCTTTCCACAGATGCTCACGACAGTAGCAAGTTAACATTCTACCAGCTTCGCCATTTTCGAGACACTCTTTACAGGCGCTGCGTAATGATAATCTGCCCTTTATCAAAGTCGCTTATCTCAATGGATTTCCCCATTTGCATTCCAGATATCCGCTAGGGTGACCTACCGTCAGTGGCTGCTCCGCTTACATACTTTTGTTACCGCATCACGTGCCAGCAACGCCGCCAGTGGTCATGATGTTTTGGCTTATCAGTGTATACCCCAACTGCGAGAAGTCTGGCAGGTGAAGATGCAGTCTGTGCGTATGTTGCCTATGGACGTTCGGATAGATCAACAGGAAGATCTCTGAACGGGGAAGACAACGGCCCGGTTTCAAGCTTACTTCGAATGTTTGCATCAGTGAACATTGCGTTAAGAGGACTTCATTCATAGCAGCGAGTCGTTGGTGTGCACTGCGGTGCGGCGAGAGGCCCTCGAGTTGAGAAGCTCTCCAGCGAGTCATTTCGGCGGCTCTCGCACCCCACAGACGAGGGGTAAGCTGTTGACTCTGGAGGAACCGGTGGAGATATCTGCGTGATGAAAAGAGCAGTACGAGTGGGGCGCCTGTGCATTATACTACTCTATAGCTGGAAACGCGTAACTCCACGCATCGGACTTTCGATGATTATTATTCAAAGAAGTTGAGCCACGAAGTAGCTAGAAAGCCAGCCTATCTTTATATCGACCTTAAAGTAAATCAAAGCCTCCTGCGCTTAACTTACGTTAACGTCCCACTAAACTCTTGTATCTGCAAGAACTATGTCAAACATGACAAAACTGTGACTGAGACAAAGGTTGTTTAGTTCAAAATGTTCTCATGGCACACTCTAGAAAGTACAATGATTACTAGCATCTTTAAAATGGAACTCTGATGTTTTTTTGCCATCAGAACAGCGAATCTGCTTATGAAAAACTGAGTGATGTATTTCTTTTGTAGACTTAAGTTAGAGAATAAAATTGCATTGAATATAGGAATTTTTGTGCTGTTTTTGCTGACGTTAGAGTGGCCTGCCACCCGAAAGTTTATCAGTAACCACGGGAACTTATGCCGACGAGGCAAGCGATACTTAATGTTTACGCCTCTATTGACAGTGTGTGGTGAGTGGAGTAAACTCGCGGGCAGAACGCAATCAATCACTTGCAAGAACAGCGCAAAAGTTCGCATCGTAATATCTTGACTGATCCACACAAGAGTTGTATCGCTTAATTTGTCTCATACAGATCTAATATTCTGATAATAAAATACCATAACCCCAATTTGTTAAAAGAATGACAGTGATCACTGCACTTTGTACAATAGGCCATACAAGTAATTTTCGATCGTGTAAGCAGATAGAACTTTTGAAAACATACAATTTTTGTCTGATCTATTTCCACATAAAAATTTTTGTACCACATGAAATTGCCAGAGGGTAGCAGGGTATACCCTGTCCTTTGTGTAGGAGAACGAAAATGGGAAGTGAAATAATAACACCTCTCTGGCTTTTGCCAGAAGTAGAAACCTTAAACATCGGTAGACGGTACGAAAATAAACGAGATTAAGAGGAACAGTGATAGAACATGCTTGTATTTAATTATTTTGTCATCTGCAACCAACCAAGTTGATTTGGACTATCGTGACACAGCCGCTGTCGTTTTGAGCATCTGATACAGCACTGACCAGACTAGAAGAGGTTTATGAACCTAGTCCTGTGTGTTGACTCCTGGTAAACGTGCATACGGAGAATCAGAGAGTCTTGTCATTCTAGAAGGATCTTCAAAGCTTTAGCGCACTTAAAAGCCGAGAACGACAGCACGTTCGAGATTCCTCCCTGGTATCAATGAATGGAGGAAGGGAGCTTGTAGTGTAAGGTCCCGTCGATAACATTGTTATTAAAGACGGGATTAGATGGACTGGCATGAAGACGGGAATGGCACATCGCCTTGGTGAAGGAGCCTCCCAAGGGTTCATCTCAGGTGGCTTTGGGAATCCACTGCAGACTTAACAGAGGTAGCCAGATGTGGTTCGAACCACACTTTTTCTTAAGACGTGTTAAGTATCTCAAACACAGGACTACCTCAATAAGTTGATAATTGAAGGAAGCCAGCCGAAGTGGCCGCGCGGTTCTGGCGCTGCAGTCTGGAGCCGCGAGACCGCTACGGTCGCAGGTTCGAATCCTGCCTCGGGCATGGATGTGTGTGATGTCCTTAGGTTAGTTAGGTTTAACTAGTTCTAAGTTCTAGGGGACTAATGACCTCAGCAGTTGAGTCCCATAGTGCTCAGAGCCATTTGAACCATTTTGAATTGAAGGAATATGCGTAGAATTTACGGAAATAATAATAAACCTTTACAACTTCTTATGTCGTTTATTAAAACATTTCTTTCTTGCGATCTACAGTGTTATCCATCGACAACAAGCGAAAAGTGTAAAATTTATACATTTTTTCTGTTTTTCAGCGCTTAATTCTTGATCTGAGTTAATAGGCCAAAATACTGACTGCAGAAAGCGAATATGTAAAGTATTTCCAACGTGAGACCATATAACGTGCCAAGGAGTGGTATCAAATGTGTTTCTGTGAATGAACAGAAACATTAAGATATTTTTAGATTATTTTTTTTCTTTTTACAACGTCGCGTTAGTGTAATAGAGATGTTATCCGTGTCGGTTAGAGACAAAAAATGAAATAGTTGATGTTTGCCTCTGGGCGCAACTAACAGGCTAAATTTCGCAATTCTCTAAAATGGCATCCTCAGCTCATGACACTGTGATTTAATTTTGTCAGATTAGGTCGAATCCTTGTCGTTTGCTTCTTGCCCTAGTTAGTCTATACGTTACTGATTTCTGTCTTCTACTCGAATTTTAATCATCACTTATTGGTTCGATCAAATATCTGCCGTTTCTATCTACACTCCTAGAAATGGAAAAAAGAACACATTGACACCGGTGTGTCAGACCCACCATACTTGCGAGAGGGCTGTACAAGCAATGATCATTCGCACGGCACAGCGGACACACCAGGAACCGTAGTGTTGGCCTTCGAATGGCGCTAGCTGCGCAGCATTTGTGCACCGCCGCCGTCAGTGTCAGCCAGTTTGCCGTGGCATACGGAGCTCCATCGCAGTCTTTAACACTGGTAGCATGCCGCGACAGCGTGGACGTGAACCGTATGTGCAGTTGACGGACTTTGAGCGAGGGCGTATAGTGGGCATGCGGGAGGCCGGGTGGACGTACCGCCGAATTGCTCAACACGTGGGGCGTGAGGTCTCCACAGTACATCGATGTTGTCGCCAGTGGTCGGCGGAAGGTGCACGTGCCCGTCGACCTGGGACCGGACCGCAGCGACGCACGGATGCACGCCAAGACCGTAGGATCCTACGCAGTGCCGTAGGGGACCGCACCGCCACTTCCCAGCAAATTAGGGACACTGTTGCTCCTGGGGTATCGGCGAGGACCATTCGCAACCGTCTCCATGAAGCTGGGCTACGGTCCCGCACACCGTTAGGCCGTCTTCCGCTCACGCCCCAACATCGTGCAGCCCGCCTCCAGTGGTGTCGCGACAGGCGTGAATGGAGTGACGAATGGAGACGTGTCGTCTTCAGCGATGAGAGTCGCTTCTGCCTTGGTGCCAATGATGGTCGTATGCGTGTTTGGCGCCGTGTAGGTGAGCGCCACAATCAGGACTGCATACGACCGAGGCACACAGGGCCAACACCCGGCATCATGGTGTGGGGAGCGATCTCCTACACTGGCCGTACACCACTGGTGATCGTCGAGGGGACACTGAATAGTGCACGGTACATCCAAACCGTCATCGAACCCATCGTTCTACCATTCCTAGACCGGCAAGGGAACTTGCTGTTCCAACAGGACAATGCACGTCCGCATGTATCCCGTTCCACCCAACGTGCTCTAGAAGGTGTAAATCAACTACCCTGGCCAGCAAGATCTCCGGATCTGTCCCCCATTGAGCATGTTTGGGACTGGATGAAGCGTCGTCTCACGCGGTCTGCACGTCCAGCACGAACGCTGGTCCAACTGAGGCGCCAGGTGGAAATGGCATGGCAAGCCGTTCCACAGGACTACATCCAGTATCTCTACGATCGTCTCCATGGGGGAATAGCAGCCTGCATTGCTGCGAAAGGTGGATATACACTGTACTAGTGCCGACATTGTGCATGCTCTGTTGCCTGTGTCTATGTGCCTGTGGTTCTGTCAGTGTGATCATGTGATGTATCTGACCCCAGGAATGTGTCAATAAAGTTTCCCCTTCCTGGGACAATGAATTCACAGTGTTCTTATTTCAATTTCCAGGAGTGTATACAAACTCCTTTAGAAAGTTGTAACTATAGATGTCTGTTCTTGTACCGACCTACACCATTATCTTGTTGATTAAAAACAGTCTTCACTTATGCTGTACATAACGTTATGACCTTCTTTTCATCCCGGTTTCCATTCTTTGATTAAACTAGTCGTCTTTAAATATGGCTGCATCGTCTTCACAGTTTAAAAATCACACTTTTCGAAAATATATCACCCTTACATGAATTCTTTCTGTGTTTCTGTTTTCTATCTTCTGTTCCCGGTACAGGTCGTAATATTATTTCGATTCGGATGTGCCGTGCTTTTAGATTATTGCTTCGGCCTGCATTTACCCGTACAAATTTTTAACTGAATTTCACTCAGACTGTTCGCGTATGTCTTACTCTTTCGACAATCTGTTAAATAAATTTTGACACTAATGACCTGAATGTAGAATGCAACTATGGAAAATGATGTCATTAATAGAATAAATTGAGAACGGATTGAGTTTTTGTTCGAAGTACTGTAAATTATAATAACAAAGTGCAATGGTATTAATGATTACTGGATAGTAGAGGGGTATATATAATTGAAATAATCAGTGAAAAAATTTTGATTCGTGATTCAGATGCACACATGTAATGTTAAGAAGAAAGGTGGCGCAGCTGCCGGTGAGGTATGGTGACAGCGAGAAGGGAAACTAACAGTACGAAAAGAAACAGTTGCAAGAACGAATCGAAGTTTTACTACCGGAAGTTCGTGGAACAAACAGCAGAGGAAGAACGAAGCACCTGCTGCCATCTGCGTCCTTGGGTGTGGTCACGATTGTGACTCGGTGATCAGTGGCCGGAAACCGAACAATTGGCTGGCAAGTTAGCAACAAGTACTGGCTTTTTGTCTTCTCTGATACCAGGCTTCCTAGTCGTGATCAAGCCTTTAGAAAGTTTCTTCATCAGCTGGACGAGCCACTGCCACTGACTTCTCTTCTCTCAGCATAAAAAAGCGCGGGTATGTTCGCATACCAAAATTTTTGGGAAAAATTTTAAAGGCGCTGAGGATGGTAGAATGAAGCAAATGGTACTCCACTTTACAGTAAGAGCATTTTAAATAAATAGGAACATATTAGCATTTGTTGTGATCCGATAGGAACTTTTTCACATGGTTCCCTTCTTTTCGATGCTGCAGTAGGGCTTGTAAGTCATATAAAAAAATTATATTAGTCAGCAAAGCTAATTTCACATCTCAGATCAGATCATACAGCATAGACATTTTACATGTGCTTCAGTACTACAACATGGGGATGGGGTTCCGAGATGGTAACGCAGAAACTTTACCCTGAATTCCTCCGTACTACGTCACTTCATAAACCACGGTTGCGCCTCATACGGACTTTGCTTGTGTATTTTACGTGTACAAGTAGGGTACCTTCGAACCTCTTTATCTTGGAAATGAATAAAGATATCAAGAAAATTTTCACGGTTGTTCGAGGTCGGGATGTTAGCAATATATTGTAAAAATTTCAGCCATTTTCTGTGTATAGTCGCCTGGGAATCTGCGCCTGGGTTTTGATACCCAAAAAACAAGTTTTTGTGGTGTTTCTCGATAACGGTAGATATTTCTGTAAACGAAGAGATGGCTCTTCAAGACTAATAAACAGAGAATATTGTAACGTAGCTACAGCCAATGTGTAACGTATATGAAACTAATTTGTGGCGTTGCTGCGTTCGTCTGTGAAAATGTACTCGATAAGCAACCTGAGCTATCAGTAAACGGAAACTAACCTGCATAGCACTGTGTGCGTGCTGTATGAGTGTCAGTTTCATTGTCATTTAGGCCCTCAACAGACCGTTACTTGAAGAACTTAAAACTAACATTTGGATAAGCTATCTGACTGCGTATTTGAATATGAAAACTACAGGAACAAATTAACCTGTAACAATGATACCTAAGCTATCTGACCACGTTTTTGAACAAAACTTTACGAGTGATACAGAATCTGACTTGTGTAACGGAATTTACTGGATTATAGTACATGACATGTTGCGATGTGTCAGTGTATCTGTTTTGACCCTAAGTTTTGCACTCATCTCTTTAGGTGATTGCCTTTTTCCATGTGGTTTACAGCAATTTACAGCATCAGCGGCTAAAGCTTATTATTAATAAGAATGAATGTAATAAAAAGGAGTTTGCTTGGGTCCTGTTAACTACTAAATAACTTGTGAGAAGGGATTTCATAAATTAAATCTATTTAAAACTTCAGAATCATCACAACTCATAAGCAGTAATAGACAATGATAATTACAATGACATAGGTATCAATAATGGCTGACTGCCAGATTAACAAATTATTTCAATTTCAAAGTTACATTAACATTTAATAACCACAGCATTTGTATATTAATTAGATGTGTATTAATTAGATGTGTATTAATTATATGTGTATATTAATCAGACGTGGAGAATAATAATTATTATTTGGAGGATAAGGAGTCTTCTTTCACTGACTAGCAGAACATGGGATTATTGCAAACTCGGACTAAAAATCCCGAGCCTAACCCTGCTATTGCTTTTGCACTATGCTTGCGAATTTTACCTTTAATTCCTTCTTCAAGCGTAGTTAAGCCATCAAAATCTCTCCCGGCTGTATAAATGAAATCAGGGCTTGAGTGTGGTACGATCTGCCATCACCGACTTGAGGGCAGCGTGACACGTTTTCTGTCTCAGAGCTCTCGACGGACACTACTACGAGGGTTGGAACTTTAATAGTGACAACTAATTACTTACAGCTCGTACAAAATAGATACGTGTTCCAGATTTTTACTGACCTTCAAAGTAGTCACCAGCATTGTGTACAACCCGTTGTCAGCGATGTGGAAGTCGTAGGATACTCTCAGCAGTGCCAGTTACGTTGACAGTTCGAGCGGCGCGGTATATTGCCCGACGAATTTGTAGCAGTTCTGAAGCGAATGCCGTGAAGTGTTTCTTTCAGTTTAGAAATCGAGTTGAACTCACAGGGGTTTAAGTCAGAGGGAGTGCAGTAGGTGGTATAGCACTTAGCACTTAGCAAACAAGTCAGCAACAGCTTGCACTGTACGTGTTTGTGCATTGTCCTGCAAAATGATGGTCAGGTCCTCCAGAAAGTGTCATCACTTCTGTCTCTATGGTGTTCATTTTTTGAACACAACCTACGACCGGGCTGCAACAGATCTACTGAGACCGGATAAGATTACAGAGTACATCGAGAAAGTTCAAAGAGGGGCAGCAGGTTCTGTATCATCGATAAATAGGGGAGAGAATGTCGAGGGCATGATACAGGATTTCAGGTGGACATAGTTAAAACAAAGCCATTTGTCGTTGCGGTTGGATCTTCTAACGAAATTTCCATCATCATTTTTCTTTCCGAACGTGAATAAATTTTGTTGACGTCGACCTATATAGTGGGAAACGATCATCATAATAAAATAAGGCAATCGCACAGAAAGATATAGGTTTTCGTTTTTTCCACGCGCTGTTCGAGAGCGGAATAATAGAGAATTATCGTGAAGGTGGTTCGATGAATCGTCTGCCAGGGGCTTAAGTATGATTTGCAGAGAAGCCATGTAGATGTAGGTGAACCTAGTAAGAAACTGACTGTATATGTAAAGAAAGCAATCGTTATTAGGTAACGCCCGACAGTTATGCAAATCACCTAATGCACAGGTAACGTGGGTAGATGCTTAACTGACCAAAGCTTGTAGGAAAATAACCCGCAGTCTCCGCTTACTTGTGACAGACTGCTGTAGGCTAGTGTGGCTTTGGAAATCTATTGTGATTGATTGTGGCCATAAGAATGTGTCTACAACCGGAAGACAATAGAATAAACAGTTTAGCTCCGTGGCTTAACGTGAAAAGTTTTCATTTAGAAGCGTCAATTAGTCGAGCGCGCACAGTTGTGGGGTGGGGAGGGGTGGCCAGCGACGCCGGGTGTGTCCGCCGGCTTTCACGGCGCAGACGCGGCCCGCCGGCCGCGCGTCATCGCGGAAGTTTGATAGCGCGGGGTAATTTGCATGATAATGCCCGCCCCGCGTCCGCCAATCGCCGCCCGGCTCGGGTTAATGGCGGCGCCGTCTTCTGAAAGCCCCCCCTCCCTACCGCGCAGCGCCAGGTAAGTCGGGGGATGCGAGCGAGTATAAAGTTTGATGTTGCCCGCCATGAAATATTGAGCAAGCATTCTAGAGAGTAAAGTGTGTCTCTCTCTGGACGAAGCAATTATGTATGCTCAGTGCTGCAGCTACTTTAGCGCGGCCTGCTGGGAGAAGTGGCAACTTCTCGCCGAGTCGCGTCCCCTGCAAAGTGGAACACCGACGCGCCTTAGCCTGCGGCCGTCGCTACGGAGCCGTCTCACCGACAACATAGACGGCTCGCTGGTACGATGATGACGTCATCATCGCAGATATTATTTCTCAAGTCAACAACCCTTTTTCTCAACACATACTTATCGTACAGGGATAACTGAGACATCGTTAGAAAGGTTTTTTAACCAGCTTCTGACGCTGCATACGGATTTTGCACTATAACTTACTGTTTGTGGAAAACCTTAACACAAAAGAGACTGTTATCAATCATTGCAAAAGGATATCGTGGATGCGCAGCTTCACACGTACATTTTATGAAGCTAATTTATTAATCACGAATAAGGGACTCACTTTTCGTGTTATCTTACTACAAATACCACTTTATTTACTTATTAATTTATTTAAGTATTTATTAACTGCATAATTTGTACACAGCTTTGTCACAGGCAATAACCGTGCCACTGTGGTTATCCATTACCTCTACCCGTTATACAAGTTGACTTTCCTAAACGAATATACTTTTCGAAACGGCTAGTGTCATTGTCAACTTGAACTCTGTTTTACCTATTGCTACTACGGCCTAGCGTGCTTACATATAGTACGAAGTGCAATTAAAATCTGAAAATAGAGTCAGGGATTATTATGGTCTTAATGATATACCAGGTGAGAAGTGAACACTAGTTCTAACTTATACATTTCGCATTTATTTACTTTTATGTACTTTGAATTTATATTTCTCATTAGACTTCTCTTCAACAACACATAAATGTAATTAAGGTAGAAAGTTAGAAATTACAAGCAATTGATGAAAGTCTAATATTCTCATGATTAGTAAAGTTCTTTGTTTCTCTTATTATTGTATTTACTCATAAATTATTAACTTTTAACAATAACAGAGTTATTTAGATACTACCGTCAGATATAATGAATGACAATTTTACGACGCCAACGAAAGGAACATTATAAGCTGAGATGCGTCGCTTCAAAAGCGTGGCTGTATCTCAAACACATGCTCAGAGTGAAAGCCCGCAAAACTACCTTCATCCCAACGACTGCACTTATTCCAAATACTAACATTATTTAAAACTTTAAAAGTGTGAAATTTCACACAGGTCCCCCGGTTGGTTAATAATACATGATGGGCGGGTATAAAGAAACATCACTAAGTAAAACTTTTAAATTGCATAAAAATGCAAATTTTTGCAGAATGAGAAAAGAGGAGTAGTAGCGTATACAGGATGAACTTGTAACTCCTCCGACAGAATTTCGAAAGGTGTTCAGGCATTTATTATGAGTGTTTTGCAACAAAGAAACCGTAGTCCTGGTGATTCGTTACGTACTTGGAATGTAATTGAGATTTCTTCAGTTTGTTGCCAAAGTTACCTTTGTTTCATGGAAAATACCTTGACAACAGTGAAAAGCCAATAATATTCAAATACTAAAAGTAATAACACAATACTCGGGTTTAAAAGTACTATTACGTGCTTGCCACCGCTGCGGGAATAGCTCAGTAAAGCGTCGTTGTACTGCTGTTCTATTGTTTCTGTGAACTCCATACAAAATACATATGTATCCCACATCTTTACCAGCAAACCTATCAACAATGCTTTGTATCACTGTTAACGTACTACTAACATTGCCAGAAAAAAAACAGAACCGACCAATATTGCTACACTGATGACAACGCTGATGCCAAAGAGTAAAGCTGCCATTACATCATCACAAGGGCGCCTGCAAGTTTCCATCTCAGTAGGGGCAAATTCATGATTCATCTGCCTACTGCCGTTGTCGCGTCGCTTACTGTTGTTACGTCGTACCAGGGTTGGGATACAAATCGATATTTTGTGGCGAAATTGTGAAAACTGTAGTGTCCATTTTTGATAAACCGACATTCGTGTGCCGTTTTTCATAGATTCATTTTGAAACTAATCAGAGTTGTTTCAGTAAACGATCATTTTTTTTTAGCTACGAGCTCGTGTTCGACAACAGATGTTTCCTTGCTTTCGAGACTCCCTGCAAGCTGACTGTCATACACTGCAAGATGTTTGTACAGTAATTTTCATGAACTTTCAGGAATTGAGATCCGTTAAAGAAAAACATAGCGATTTTAAATTAATTATCTGTAATCTCAGTTCCAACGTCCTACAAAGTTTTTCATTTCAGTAATTCGTTTTATAACTCAGCTTGCACATGTTTTATTTTATTTTAAGCCGTTTTACCGATATTTACTGATCATTTTCGTGATAGTTTTCCAAACATTTTAGGTCATAACAGTTCGGGCTGAACGGTTACACGTCCTTTATCATAATGTTAGACTAATTCTCAATAGGGGCTGTTGCCCCCACTGAACCACTCCACCCACCCCCTTTTCTCCAGCGGGTGCCCTTGCTTCAGCATGTACCATAACTGAATAGAAAAAGTTTATTCTAA
The DNA here is from genome assembly GCF_023898315.1 of Schistocerca nitens. Taxonomy (NCBI): domain Eukaryota; kingdom Metazoa; phylum Arthropoda; class Insecta; order Orthoptera; family Acrididae; genus Schistocerca; species Schistocerca nitens. The sequence goes on from NC_064617.1 coordinate 637,457,017, forward strand.
CCAAGACACACAGTGCCTACCATCGAAATTTCCATAATTTTCAGCGCGATACAGAGACAAAGATAAACGTGGGTAAGAAATTAAACGGCACAGAATACTCCGTAACCAACGTAACAAAAACTACGGGCACATATACCAAAATATTCAGAAAATATCGCTCAACAACTTCCGAAAATTTGTCGGCAGAGTTCGGGTTCACCCTGTGCGCTTATTAGTGGTACAGGAAGGCCTGTTTTCACTCAGTCCAATTCCAGTGAGTGTTTTCTACGACCTTAAAATACGTCTCTCAGTACGAATGTAAGTAGTGTTTCTCACAGCTTGATACATAACTCGTTTGTAGCTGAAGAAAAACCACATTCAAAATTCTGTATTGTGTAGACCCTGTTTATAAGGATACAGTATGAAATCGTGACTACTGTTAGCTAAATTATATTAGCTATCATAAAGTACAAAAAAACAGCTGCTGAAGTAATGTAGCAGCCGAAAGTAAACAGCGTCTCTTAACTTGTCTAGTATACCGAAGTTAAAGTTGCACCCGTTCCTAATTTCTTCATTTCTTGTTTCTTTTCCCCTTTCTTCTTCTGTTCTCTCCGACAAGAGGCTACCGTCAGTTGCATTTATAAAATTCAGAGTATCTTTCTTATCAATCAGCTGTAATACACTATCACCTTATCCGAAGGTCATTTACCTGTCACGTGCTTGAGAATCCCCTATGTGAATTCGTACTTAGAGTGATTTTCCGACTTATTGATCATGAGAAAGTTTGTTTGACCTTGTGGATTCTATTTTGGTATAGGTTTGGACCTGAATGCCCCCTCGTCTCTGAACGTGGTTTTACTAATCTTGGCAAAGTATTTCGAAGTCTTGTTTCTATTGTTTCCACTGTGAAGAGTAACATGTTTTCTTAATGTTACAGTTGTAATCTTCACAGCCTTCAGTGTATCGCACAGTTAGAACCAGCTATAATTTACGCAACTTATCAATGTTGCAGGTCGATGCCAGTTTTACTGTTGTGTGCAATAGAGCAGTCCATTTGCGTTCAAGTGAAACAAAACATTTCGTTGCCTAAAGTACTTCAGGTAATGTGGATCCAGTTCTGTTACATTCATTCACCAAATTCATTCCCCTTTGTTTAATGGTCAATAGTTGACTATGCTTGATTTATCGATATCAGCGACGCTTGTGAAGAATCCTTTTCCTTTTTCTTGATAATAACCAAGCCCTCCTCTTGAGTCGATGAAGGAGATCAACCATCCTACAAAAGAATCGCCGATGAACGTGTGATGGCCAGACGGTATTACGACTACCTTCAGTTGACCGTTCTCCAGAGTCGACATAGCTAGTTTTTGAGATGGGCAATTTTCACATGAAAATTTGTGCGCAATCGTAACGTCGCACGCACAAACTTTCACTCACAGATTTTGCTACTTTACACTGGCACTGAAACGTCACGAGAAACTTTTTTTCGTGTGTTACGAATTTGTGTGTTGTAATGAGATGGGATACTGTTTTGTGCCTAGCGTTGCTTATGAAGTCTGAAACTCACAAGTAATGGTCTATATTTAGTTGACCAAGACCTCACATAAGGGGCATATTACACAACCTCAGCCGGCCGCTGTGGCCGGGCGGCTCTAGGCGCTTTAGTCGGCAACCGCACTGCTGCTACTGTCGCAAATTCGAATCCTGCCTAGGGCATGGATGTGTGTGATCTCCTTAGGTTAGTTAGGTTTAAGTAGTTCTAAGTCTAGGTGACTGATGACCTCAGATGTTAAGTCCCATAGTGCTCAGAGTCATTTGAACCATTTGAACAGAACCTCAACGTGACGGAAAAGATGCCCCCTGTGATTGAAACAAATCGTAAGCAAGTCAGCTAAACGTTCTTGGTCTGGTTTTGATGACTTTAAAACAATTGTTGTTTGTTGGTTTAAATGTTGCAATTCGTAGAAGTATGTTTGCTAAATTCATAAGACAACCCTTGGCTGTAACTGATAGGTAAGATTTTTAATACGGTGTTCTTGCTGTGTTTTGAAATACACGACGGAATGAACAGGCTTAGGTGCCAGAGACGTATAAAGCTGGATAAACGCCATTTTTAAGTAGATGTTAGTACTTTACTTTCAGAGTGATAGATAGACGTACAGCAAGCTCCGGGTTAATGCCGACCCGAGGCTGCACGGTTAACCTAAAAACATGGATAATCCGAAATATGCGTGTTATTACGGGAAACAGCTATTTACTGTATTTACAAAAAATGCTACCTATCACATTTGAAATAACACTACATTGCCTACGCTTTAATAGCCGGGAACCGACAAATTGTTTACAAAAGTACGCTCAAAACACACGGTACTCGTGTTTCCTACCACCAGCAGTCAGTTCACTTGTGGGGAATTATCGTTCACTTTTTCTGCTTCTGATTTTCATTAACTTTTTAAGACGATGGTTTTCATTTTCCGGAGAGTCAAAAAACTTCGGTATGTTGTTGTTGTTGTGGTCTTCAGTCCTGAGACTGGTTTGATGCAGCTCTCCATGCTACTCTATCCTGTGCAAGCTTCTTCATCTCCCAGTATCTACTGCAACCTACATCCTTCCGAATCTGCTTAGTGTATTCATCTCTTGGTCTCCCTCTACGATTTTTACCCTCCACGCTGCCCTCCAATGCTAAATTTGTGATCCCTTGATGCCTCAGGACATGTCCTACCAACCGATCCCTTCTTCTAGTCAAGTTGTGCCACAACCTTCTCTTCTCCCCAATCCTATTCAGTACCTCCTCATTAGTCACGTGATCTACCCACCTTATCTTCAGCATTCTTCTGTAGCACCACATTTCGAAAGCTTCTATTCTCTTCTTGTCCAAACTCTTTATCGTCCATGTTTCACTTCCATACATGGCTACACTCCATACAAATACTTTCAGAAAAGACTTCCTGACACTTAAATCTATACTCGATGTTAACAAATTTCTCTTCTTCAGAAACGATTTCCTTGCCATTGCCAGTCTACATTTTGTATCCTCTCTACTTCGACCATCATCAGTTATTTTACTCCCTAAATAGCAAAACTCCTTTACTACTTTAAGTGTCTCATTTCCTAATCTAATTCCCTCAGCATCACCAGATTTAATTTGACTACATTCCATTATCCTCGTTTTGCTTTTGTTGATGTTCATCTTATATCCTCCTTTCAAGACACTGTCCATTCCGTTCAACTGCTCTTCCAAGTCCATTGCTGTCTCTGATAGAATTACAATGTCATCGGCAAACCTCAAAGTTTTTACTTCTTCTCCATGAATATTAATACCTACTCCGAATTTTTCTTTTGTTTCCTTTACTGCTTGCTCAATATACAGATTGAATAACATCGGGGAGAGGCTACAACCCTGTCTCACTCCTTTCCCAACCACTGCTTCCCTTTCATGCCCCTCGACTCTTATAACTGCCATCTGGTTTCTGTACAAATTGTAAATAGCCTTCCGCTTCCTGTATTTTACCCCTGCCACCTTCAGAATTTGAAAGAGAGTATTCCAGTTAACATTATCAAAAGCTTTCTCTAAGTCTACAAATGCTAGAAACGTAGGTTTGCCTTTTCTTAATCTAGCTTCTAAGATAAGTCGTAAGGTTAGTATTGCCTCACGTGTTCCAACATTTCTACGGAATCCAAACTGATCTTCCCCGAGGTCCGCTTCTACCAGTTTTTCCATTCGTCTGTAAAGAATTCGCGTTAGTATTTTGCAACTGTGACTTATTAAACTGATAGTTCGGTAATTTTCACATCTGTCAACACCTGCTTTCTTTGGGATTGGAATTATTATATTCTTCTTGAAGTCTGAGGGTATTTCGCCTGTCTCATACATCTTGCTCACCAGATGGTAGAGTTTTGATATGACTGGCTCTCCCAAGGCCATCAGTAGTTCTAATGGAATTTTGTCTACTCCCGGGGCCTTGTTTCGACTCAGGTCTTTCAGTTTTCTGTCAAACTCTTCACGCAGTATCTTATCTCCCATTTCGTCTTCATCTACATCCTCTTCCATTTCCATAATATTGTCCTCAAGTACATCGCCCTTGTATAAACCCTCTATATACTCCTTCCACCTTTCTGCCTTCCCTTCTTTGCTTAGAACTGGGTTGCCATCTGAGCTCTTGATATTCATACAAGTGGTTCTCTTCTCTCCAAAGGTCTCTTTAATTTTCCTGTAGGCAGTATCTATCTTGCCCCTAGTGAGACAGGCCTCTACATCCTTACATTTGTCCTCTAGCCATCCCTGCTTAGCCATTTTGCACTTCCTGTCGATCTCATTTTTGAGACGTTTGTATTCCTTTTTGCCTGCTTCATTTACTGCATTTTTATATTTTCTCCTTTCATCAATTAAATTCAATATTTCTTCTGTTAGCCAAGGATTTCTATTAGCCCCCGTCTGTTTACCTACTTGATCGTCTGCTGCCTTCACTACCTCATCCCTCAGAGCTACTTCGGTATAGTCAAATGAATTTTGTGCTACTTACTCTAATGCCACGTCAACAGATTTCAGTGCCTTGGGTTGCATGAAAACCTGTTCTTCATTCGCCTCGTCTTTGTACTTTTCCTTTAGCCGACACACTTTGTTCACTATATCTGCTTCATTTAGCTGTTAAATCTCGGCTCATGGGTGAATTTTCGTCATCTGCGTCTTCACATCCACATATTTGTACTGTGAACGAAAATACTCGTTCTGCTTTATAACAGAATACTTCAAACTTCGTTTACTATTTTTGTTTAGAAAATCCCGAAATTATGGGTGGATAATAAGGAAGCTAGATTTCTGCATAAACGGGAGCTTGTTGTGACTGGCTTATAGTCAAACCTTACGTTGGTCAGACGTTACTAAAATGCATTTATATGGCTCAGAACACAGAAATGCAGTCTTTCCAATATTTTACAACACCAGAGCAGCGATGAATGTAAAGTAAAAGGCTGCTTCAATTAAAGTAACGACAGACAGTGCGATAGGTTATTGTTATTTACTAATGTTCAGTACCTTTTCAAACTGAAAGCCTGATTTTTTTTCATCCCTACTAGTTTCGGCTATAAGCAGCATTTCAGGCATCAGTTACATACGGTACATAACAAGCTAAGTACAACCAATGTTGTGCAGTTAAGTATGTGATTACTGGCACCTGAAACCGTTCTTGATGGGAAACTATAAAACTACAGTGTGGATGGACAATTCGTTGATTGTTAGTGCGTAATAGGTGGTCGATGCAGTCTCCGACAGTCGTAATGCCTGCTATTGTGGAATACACTGTCAAGTCACATTGTTGTTGTTGTTGTTGTTGTTGTTGTGGTCTTCAGTCCTGAGACTGGTTTGATGCAGCTCTCCATGCTACTCTATCCTGTGCAAGCTTCTTCATCTCCCAGTACGTACTGCAGCCTACATCCTTCTGAATCTGCTTAGTGTATTCATCTCTTGGTCTCCCTCTACGATTTTTACCCTCGACGCTGCCCTCCAATACTAAATTGGTGATCCCTTGATGCCTCATAAACATGTCCTACCAACCGATCCCTTCTTCTAGTCAAGTTGTGCCACAAACTCCTCTTCTCCCCAATCCTATTCAGTAACTCCTCATTAATGTTCACAAAGTCAAAAGCGCGAATAACTGCGCAGGGTTATTCGGTTGAGGATCCAAGGCGCGAACAACCAGATCGAGGTAGTACGACAGATCCTCGATCGGGCTTTAATCGGGGGAGTTTGGTGGTCAGGGGAGTACGGTAAACTGACCCTAGTGCTCTTCGCACCACTCACGTATACTAATAGGTGTGTTACACGTTGCATTGTCCTGTTGGTAGATGCCATCATGCCGAGGGAAAAAAAAGACGGCATGTAGGGATTAACATAGCCCCATGGGTAGATGCATACTTTGTTGATCCATTGTGCCTTCGATAATGACGAGATCACCTAGAGAATGCCACGGAAACGTTCCCCAGACCATAGCACTTGCAGTGTGTTTGCTTTCAGACGTTTCACGCCGCACAGGCCAACACCCATCTGTCAGATTGAGCAAAATAAGAAAGAAAAACGTGATTCATCTGAAAAGCACTGGACTCGCATTGGGGAGGACGACGGTTCAATCCCGCGTCCGGCCATCGCGATTTAGGTTTTCCGTGATTTCCCTAAATCACTCTAGGCAAATGCCGGGATGGTTCCTTTGAAAGGGCACGGCTGATTTCCTTCCCCTTCCTTGCCTAATCCAATGAGACCGATGACCTCGCTGTCTGGTCTCCTTCCCCAAACAATCCAACCCAACCCCCCTCATCTGAAAAGGCCACCAGCCGCCAGTCAGTGGACGTCCAGTTATGTTACTGTCGTGCAAATTCCAACGTTCGTCGCCGATAAACGGCAGACAGCATGAGTGCCTGAACCAAGCTACAACGTTCGGTGAACGGTCGTTCCGGAGACACTGTTGGTTGCCCCTTGGTTCATTTGAGCGGTCATTTGCTTGAAAGTAATTGCACGTCTATTCTCCTGTAAACATTTCCATACCTGTCGTTCACCCCTGTCCTCTATGGCCCGTGGTGCACCACAGTTGCCTTGCCTCTGGTTTGGGTAGCACTACTTTGCCACGCACGGTACACTTTAACCACGCAGCACACGAGCAGTTTACAAACTTAGCCTTTTCGCAAACACTTACACCCTCGGCCCGAAACCCAATGATCATGTCCTTTTGGACGCCAGATAAATCGCTCCGTATCCACATTACGACAACGACTGCACCGTTTTCCGCGTCCCCCCCCCCCCCCCCCCGACACGCTTCGTGTTCCTTCCAGTGCTAGTGCCGCTACTTGCTGCCTGTGAATGGTTCATCTCCATCTACATACAAACTCCGCAATCCACCATACGGTGCGTGGCGGAGGGTACCTCGTACCGCAACTAGCATCTTCTCTCCCTGTTCCACTCCCAAACAAAACGAGGGAAAAATGACTGCCTATATGCCTCTGTACGAGCCCTAATCTCTCTTATCTTATCTTTGTGGTCTTTCCGCGAAATGTAACTTGGCGGCAGTAAAATTGTACTGCAGTCAGCCTCAAATGCTGGTTCTCTTAAATTTCCTCAGTAACGATTCACGCAAAGAACGCCTCCTTTCCTGCATAGACTCCCACCCGAGTTCCTGAAGCATTTCCGTAACACTCGCGTGATGGTGAAACCTACCAGTAGCAAATCTAGCAGCCCGCATCTAAATTGCTTCTATGTCCTCCCTCAATCCGACCTGATAGGGATCCCAAACGCTCGAGCAGTACTCAAGAATAGGTCGTATTAGTGTTTTATAAGCGGTCTCCTTTACAGATGAACCACATGTTCCCAAAATTCTACCAATGAGCCGATGACGACTATCCGCCTTCCCCACAACTGCCATTACATGCTTGTCCCACTTCATATTGCTCTGCAATGTTACGCCCAAATATTTAATCGACGCGACTGTGTCAAGCGCTACACTACTAATGGCGTATTCAAACATTACAGGATTCTTTTTCCTATTCATCTGCATTAATTTACATTTATCTATATTTAGAGTTAGGCGCCATTCTTTACACCAATCACAAATCCTGTCCGCCGGATGGAGTGGCCGAGCGGTTCTAGGCGCTACTGTCTGGAACCGCGCGACCGCTACGGTCGCAGGTTCGAATCTTGCCTCGGGCATGGATGTGTGTAATGTCCTTAGGTTAGTTAGGTTTAAGTAAGTTCCATATCAGCGCACACTCCGCTGCAGAGTGAAAATATCAATCTGGAAACATCCCCCAGGCTGTGGCTAAGCCATGTCTCCGCAGTATCCTTTCTTTCAGGAGTGCTAGTTCTGCAAGGTTCGCAGGAGAGCTTCTGTAAAGTTTGGAAGGTAGGAGACGAGATACTGGCAGAAGTAAAGCTGTGAGGACCGGGCGTGAGTCGTGCTCCGGTAGCTCAGATGGTAGAGCACTTGCCCGCGAAAGGCAAAGGTCCCGAGTTCGAGTCTCGGTCGGGCACACAGTTTTAATCTGCCAGGAAGTTTCATATCAGCGCACACTCCGCTGCAGAGAGTGAAAATCTCATTCTAGGTTTAAGTAGTTCTAAGTTCTAGGGGCCTTATGACCTGAGAAGTTGAGTCCCATAGTGCTCAGAGCCATTTGAACCATTGTTGAACAAATCCTGTCCAAGTCATCTTGTATCCTCCTACAGTCACTCAACGACGACACCTTCCCTTATACCACAGCATCATCAGTAAACAGCCGCACATTGCTATCTACCCTATCCAACAAATCATTTATGTAGATAGAAAACAACAGCGGACCTACCACACTTCGCTGGGGCACTCCAGATGATACCTTCACCTCCGATGAACACTCACCATCGAGGACAACGTACTGGGTTCTATTACTTAAGAAATCCTCGAGCCACTCACATACTTGGGAACCAATCCCATATGCTCGTACCTTAGTTAGGAGTCTGCAGTGGGGCACCGAGTCAAACGCTTATCGGAAGTCAAGGAATATGGCATCCGTCTGATACCCTTCATCCATGGTTCGCAAGATAAGTGAAAAAAGGGAGAATTGCGTTTCGCAGGAGCGATGCTTTCTCAAGGAAATTCATTATATTCGAACTGAGAATATGTTCGAGAATCCTGCAACAAACCGATGTTAAGGATATTGGTCTGTAATTTTGAGGATCCGTCCTTCTACCCCTCTTATATACAGGCGTCACCTGCATTTTTTTCCATTCGCTCGGGACTTTACGTTGGGCGAGAGATTAGCGATAAATGGAAGCTAAGTAAGGAGCCAATGCAGTAGAGTACTCTCTGTAAAACGAATTGGAATCCCATCAGGACGTGGCGATTTATTTATTTTCAACCCATTCAGCTGCTTCACAACCCCAGGGATGTCTATCAAGTTGCACGTTGAAGTCGAATATAGGCGGTGGTCATATTAATGTGACAGGACCGTGTGAAAGCCTCTGAGACGCCACTTTTTTTTGTGAATTACGGGCCTAAGTCATCGGTCCGAGCGCCGTGTGTAGGGGCGACGGCACGCCTTCCCCGCGGCAGCTGCGTCGCGACAGCCCCCGGCGGAGCGAGGTCCCGTTGTCGCGGCAGCGACTGTCCGCCAAGTCGGCGGCGACTGCCTCTCTCTACACTTTGATGAGGACGCTTAAGTGTTCATGCAAATTTGATGCGACACGAGGAGCTGTAGGCATGGCAACCGCCCCTCCCCTCCCCGCCTTTCCCTTCCCCGCCCTTCCCGAGCCGCTTGCCACTACTGGGACGGGCTCCGGCCCCGGCGTCTGCGTCTTCCTCATCACCTTGCGCCTTCGGTAATCGAAGATCCGAGCCCGCAAAGCCGCCGCAGCAAACAAACACGTTCACACCCCGCCTCCCTCACACTTTACGCCACTAAGTCACACTCCTTGTTTGGAATCTTTCGATGAAATGATCCTCATCGTGTACAAGTGCTGGCGGGTGTGACCCGTCTTCTCCACCATCAGGGTCAGAGTACCATTGCGAACATGGATTTCAATCTGTATGTTCTCCTTCTGTCAATCACCCTTCCCTATTGTTTACCGCGTCATACAACATCCGCTATTTTCGTGACCTGACAAACTTATTTTAACATTAACTGAATTTTCCATCTGTTCTTCGCAGAAACAAAATATTGAATTGGCAAAATGCTCTGCAAAATTATATTTATTTGGTCACGAATCGGCCTTCGGTTTCTTAGACCATCTGCAGGGGACAACTGAATGTCTCAAACATAGACAAAATGATGTTAAAAATAACAAAATGAGGATTCGGTTTTGATACTTTCCTCTAACCCTCTGTGAATAGTTTTATAATAATTTCATTCTTTGCTTCGAAAGGTAGTGATCCATTGTAGAACCTCGGTTATTTTCAGCAAAATATGAGTGACTTGGGAATGCTACGGAGAGGTTTCGAATTCTGAAAATCTGAGAGAGTATCATCAGTCTGTACGGACCAAAGACTACAGGTGGCGCCCATCAGCTGGGAAGCGCGGTGAACTTGTGGCACCGGCAGGAAAGGTGTGCAAATAGACTGCGGAGTGAAATCATGGAATGAACAAGTCGGGACGTGGCCGCACTGGTGCGAATAACAGGATGAAACTTCCTGGCAGATTAAAACTGTGTGCCCGACCGAGACTCGAACTCGGGACCTTTGCCTTTCGCGGGCAAGTGCTCTACCAACTGAGCTACCGAAGCACTACTCACGCCCGGTACTCGCAGCTTTACTTCTGCCAGTACCTCATCTCCTACCTTCCAAACTTTACAGAAGCTCTCCTGCGAACCATGCAGAACTAGCACTCCTGAAAGAAAGGATATTGCGGAGACATGGCTTAGCCACAGCCTGGAGGATGTTTCCAGAATGAGATTTTCACTCTGCAGCGGAGTGTGCGCTGATATGAAACTTCCTGGCAGATTAAAACTGTGTGCCCGACCGAGACTCGAACTCGGGACCTTTGCCTTTCGCGGGCAAGTGCTCTACCAACTGAGCTACCGAAGCACGACTCACGCCCGGTACTCGCAGCTTTACTTCTGCCAGTACCTCGTCTCCTACCTTCCAAACTTTACAGAAGCTCTCCTGCGAACCATGCAGAACTAGCACTCCTGAAAGAAAGGATACTGCGGAGACATGGCTTAGCCACAGCCTGGGGGATGTTTCCAGAATGAGATTTTCACTCTGCAGCGGAGTGTGCGCTGATATGAAACTTCCTGGCAGATTAAAACTGTGTGCCCGACCGAGACTCGAACTCGGGACCTTTGCCTTTCGCGGGCAAGTGCTCTACCAACTGAGCTACCGAAGCACGACTCACGCCCGGTACTCGCAGCTTTACTTCTGCCAGTACCTCATCTCCTACCTTCCAAACTTTACAGAAGCTCTCCTGCGAACCATGCAGAACTAGCACTCCTGAAAGAAAGGATATTGCGGAGACATGGCTTAGCCACAGCCTGGGGGATGTTTCCAGAATGAGATTTTCACTCTGCAGCGGAGTGTGCGCTGATATGAAACTTCCTGGCAGATTAAAACTGTGTGCCCGACCGAGACTCGAACTCGGGACCTTTGCCTTTCGCGGGCAAGTGCTCTACCAACTGAGCTACCGAAGCACGACTCACGCCCGGTACTCGCAGCTTTACTTCTGCCAGTACCTCGTCTCCTACCTTCCAAACTTTACAGAAGTTCTCCTGCGAACCATGCAGAACTAGCACTCCTGAAAGAAAGGATATTGCGGAGACATGGCTTAGCCACAGCCTGGGGGATGTTTCCAGAATGAGATTTTCACTCTGCAGCGGAGTGTGCGCTGATATGAAACTTCCTGGCAGATTAAAACTGTGTGCCCGACCGAGACTCGAACTCGGGACCTTTGCCTTTCGCCGGCAAGTGCTCTACCAACTGAGCTACCGAAGCACGACTCACGCCCGGTACTCGCAGCTTTACTTCTGCCAGTACCTCGTCTCCTACCTTCCAAACTTTACAGAAGCTCTCCTGCGAACCATGCAGAACTAGCACTCCTGAAAGAAAGGATATTGCAGAAGTAAAGCTGCGAGTACCGGGCGTGAGTCGTGCTTCGGTAGCTCAGTTGGTAGAGCACTTGCCCGCGAAAGGCAAAGGTCCCGAGTTCGAGTCTCGGTCGGGCACACAGTTTTAATCTGCCAGGAAGTTTCATATCAGCGCACACTCCGCTGCAGAGTGAAAATCTCATTCTGGAAACAGGATGAAATACACTACTGGCCATTAAAATTGCTACACCAAGAAGAAATGCAGGTGATAAACGGGTATTCATTGGACAAATATATTACACTAGAACTGACATGTGATTACATTTTCACGCAATTTTGGTGCATAGATCCCGAGAAATCAGTACCCAGAACAACTACCGCTGGCCATAATAACGGCCTTGATACGCCTGGGCATTGAGTCAAACAGAGCTTGGATGGCGTGTACAGGTACAGCTGCCCATGCAGCTTCAATACGATACCACAATTCATCAAGAGTAGTGACTGCTGTATTGTGATGAGCCAGTTGCTCGGCCACCATTGACCAGACGTTTTCAATTGCTGAGAGATCTGGAGAATGTGCTGGCCAGGGCAGCAGTCGATCATTTTCTGTATCCAGAAAGGCCCGTATAGGACCTGCAACATGCGGTCGTGCATTATCTTGCAGAAATGTAGGGTTTCGCAGGGATCGAATGAAGGGTAGAGCCATGGGTCACAGCACATCTGAAATGTAATGTCCACTGTTCAAAGTGCCGTCAATGCGAACAAGAGGTGACCGAGACGTGTAACCAATGACACCCCATACCACCACGCCGGGTGATACGCCAGTATGGCGATGACGAATACACGCTTCCAATGTGCGTTCACCGCGATGTCACCAAACACGGATGCGACCATCATGATGCTGTAAACAGAACCTGGATTCATCCGAAAAAATGACGTTTTGCCATTCGTGCACCCAGGTTCGTCGTTGAGAACACCATCGCAGGCTCTCCTGTCCGTGATGCAGTGTCAAGGGTAACCGCAGCCATGGTCTCCGAGCTGATAGTCCATGCTGCTGCAAACGTCGTCGAACTGTTCGTTCAAATGCTTCAAATGGTTCTGAGCACTATGGGACTTAACATCTGTGGTCATCAGTCCCCTAGAACTTAGAACTACTTAAACCTAACTAACCTAAGGACATCACACACATCCATGCCCGCGGCAGGATTCGAACCTGCGACCGTAGCAGTCGTAACTGTTCGTGCAGATGGTTGTTGTCCTGCAAACGTCCCCATCTGTTGACTCAGGGGCCGAGACGTGGCTGCACGATCCGTTACAGCCATGCGGATAAGATGCCTGTCTTCTCGACTGCTAGTGATACGAGGCCGTTGGGAGCCAGCACGGCGTTCCGTATTACCCTCCTCAACCCACCGATTCCATATTCTGCTAACAGTCATTGGATCTCGACCAACGTGAGCAACAATGTCGCGATACGATAAACTGCAACCGCGATAGGCTACAATCCGACCTTTATCAAAGTCGGAAACGTGATGGTACGCATTACTCCTCCTTACACGAGGCATCACAAAAACGTTTCACCAGGCAACGCCGGTCAACTGCTGTTTGTGTATGAGAAATCGGTCGGAAACTTTCCTCATGTCAGCACGTTGTAGGTGTCGCTACCGGCGCCAACCTTGTGTGAATGCTCTGAAAAGCTAATCATTTGCATATCACTGCATCTTCTTCCTGTCGGTTAAATTTCGCGTCTGTAGCACGTCATCTTCGTGGTGTAGCAATTTTTAATTGCCAGTAGTGTATTTTCGTTGTTTATCTCGAAACTAACATGAGTTCACTAGCTCAGATCTTGACTGCGATCATTCGCCAAACGCAGGAGAGCGCCGGCACGTTGGTGGACGGCGGAAGCCAGCGCCGGCGTCCACGCGGAGTGAGGCGGGCCAGAACGGTCTGGCCGCCCCTCGACGTCCTTTGTGGGCGGCGGGCCCCACCAGCTGCGGCGCGCGCTCGGGTTACAACGGCACGGCGGCGCGCGCTTCCTGCGCCGGCCCTCTGGCCAGCCGAGGCTCCGCGGCGCGGCTATCGCGCTCCTAATCTGCACTTGCTGGGTGGCCCGCGCTGATGGCAGACCGTTTTGCCACGTCATGCCCGCTCCCGCCTGGCACCGCACCTGCGAACCCGCGCAGTCTCTCTTTCTTTTTCTTTTTTTAACCGTCCTTGTCGGCTGTTACACTCACGAGATTTTATGTAGAACAGTGCAAAAGGACGTTTTTGTCCTGCCGCATTGTTCCTTTCTCGGTTCCGTGGAACTGCGACCCGCTAACCTTCCACACTTTTGTAGTCTCTTCATTTTTCTGTGCAATCCCGTTTCAAAGACGACTTGGGAACTAACACAAGCGCACAGAATTCGCCCGTTAACGTTTACAGTAAAGCCCGCTTGCCTTTTAGTTAGCTCCGACAATTCTTTTTCTCTCGTATTGTAAGTCTGTACAGAATGCTGATGATTTTTTTCTGCTCTCTTTCTCTCTCTATTTGGTTGCTATATATTATGTTTCTAAAGCTGTAAGACTTAACTCAGCCTCTTTTCTAGCGAAAATGTGCATTTCATCCTTAATGGATTTAATCGCTGCAAAGGCAAGTGTTACGTAAGTACTTTAACTTCCATTTCTCCGACTTCCATTGCTGCAGTTGTTAACAACTGTAACTCTTTTACGTTGCAAGTAGTCGTTTTGAACTCTGCGGATGGGAAAGGATTCTTTTACAGTCTTTAGGAGATGACGGATTAACAGCCGGCTGCTTACGTCTCTTGACGCTGAGAACGTACACCAATGTCCTTGTCGAAATCCTAAAGTCAGTACTGTGATCGCTCTGACCACATTTCAAAAGCTCGTATGTTTATCAATATTGTTAACATTTGCAACAATTCTTCATCCGTTATTACTTGAATTTTGTTCATCATGTAGGTAATAACAAATCCATCTTTTGCAAATAAACATTCAGTTGCAAAAGGTGGATTTTTTCTTATCCACACGATAAACATAATTCGTATGTTTTCATTTTATTGTAATGTTTCAAAACTAATTCTGAAAATCTTATATTTGTAACATGACACAGCTACAAATGAGCAGTCTCACGTACCACTCATTTATTTTACTGACTCCTGAGAAGATTCGTTTCCTTCTTACTTACAGCAAAGTGTTAGTTTCAGTCTACAGTCGCAATTTTTCTTTATTTTTTTCCTACAGGCTAACGGTTTCGGTACACAGTACCATACTCGGGCCATCCTATGGTCATACTTTAAGAGCCATGAGCACATATTCGTCTCCCATACCACCATGAGAAACAGGTCTTTTACTGAAAAAGTGTTCATAGTTCTGAACGTTGTAACCTCCCCACAACAAATTCTAAAAATATAACTATATTTATTAGTAATGGAGCCACAGCTAAGTGTAAACTCCCCACAAAAATATTAATGGCAAAGACAATTAAATGAAAGCTCGCTATCTGTCTCAAGTACAAGTTCCCATTAAATAATGAACGCTAATCCCATGATAATGAAACTGTAATGATAACCTAAACTCAATTCAACCGAAAAGTCGGTGTTTGCCCTGTGCGAAACGAGAATAAATTTCTTACCTTAGTGAAACTGCATGTCAAAATTCTGCTCTTATTGTTCTCTGGCGCTTGCATGAAAAGCATTGGGAGTACCTTTTAAAAATCTTTGTTAAAAGGAAATGGAAGGAAATTTGAATGATTGTCTCTAAAATTGCTTTTAAATCAAAATTATTATTGGGGGCGATTTTTGAAAGTTAAATTACAATGAGTGTTCGTTACATTATCTGATGAGCGCAAAGCTGCATGATTATTTATTTAAATAAATTATACCTCGTCCTGAATCTCGACCATTGCGATGCCGACGCCCGCCGACTGCTCTCCGCTACTGCTAGCAACCGACTCCAAGCACTACTGAGGACTGACTACTGCACACTGGCTGACTGCTCGCTACTGCGAGTCGAGCGCAACTGCTCTGGTCAGAGATTCTACAATGTCTCAGCATCGCTGCCGCACAACATACGTGTTTCATAACCCTCCACTGGGGGGGCAAAAATTTGGCAGCGATGGTGAGTCATTTGGACTTGCCATCGTAACAAATTTTTCTTTTAATTAATTAACATTTACAAAATATTTGGATGTAATACATGAATTAAATGTTGTGCGCATGCACCAATTACAAAACATTACAGACAAGACAAAATATAAGTACAAAACAAATCAGGAAAAATGTATATACAAATTATTTGACAGATAACAAAGTGTACACACACTGAAAAATTCTTTAGCAGTTTCATAACAGGCAAAAAAAAAAAAAAAAAAATCATGTTGACAAGTGTCATGAGTGCACATGCACTGCAGTGGAGAACATATCAGTAAAAGACGAAATGTATATACAAGAGTAACAAATGACATAAATCATAAAAGGTATACAGAATGAACACAAATCATATCGAAAATTGAGAAGAGTGTACAGGCACTGTAGTTCAGTTGAAAACATATTCACATAAGTGCACATGCACTGAAAACTTTTAAACATTTTTATAACAAATAAACGCAAGAGTAGAAAAAATCATCAAATCACAAAAAGTATATATAATATAGATGACAAGAGTGCACACATACTGCACTTCAAAACAAATCGAAAATGTCTTTAGTATATTGACAACAAATGGCAAAAATCATGTCGACAAGTGACACAAGTGTACTCGCACTAGAGTTCAACAAATCGAGAAAAAATGTATATGCCATGAACATAAATGATGTTAGTAAAAAATGATTTTCACTATTAGGATAGGAAAGGAAGGATTGCATCATGGTTGTAGCACTTTAGTTTGCACATAGCTGCACTGAAAGTCCATATCTTTCCACAGAATCACAACTAAGTGATACAATCTGCAGTTCCGTTCCCAGAAGTATTTATCAGCGTATCAAGACAGTGAAACGTCGTAGTAGTATTCCATACTATCATTTGGCAGTATACCAGGTACACCAAACAGTGGGACCAGAATAACGTCTTCATCGGTTACGGTGGTGGACAGCATGTCGTGTCAACACCACGCTCTTAAGAGGCGGCACACAGTGCTCCATAACAAAGTCTTGATTAGTGATTACATAAGTAGTTTCTTCGCCTACAGTGGTGGACAGCATGTCGTGTCAACACCACGCTTTTAAGAGGCGGCACACCAACGTAGAATTAGTGCAAAAACCAAATATAGTGCTCCATGATAATGAGGATGGACAAGACAAATGGATGTTACAATAATTTCAGGTAGTTAGGTCAGAAGGTGAAGGACATTAACTAACACAAGTCTTGATTAGTGATTACATAAGTAGTTTGCGGTATCCATACTCTAGTCATTGAACATTTCTGTACCATGAATGTAGTATTACAGAAAAATGTTCATTAATTAATTTAAAGACAAGAGTGGTAATCAATCGCCATCAAGTATTGAGTATTACAAAACATTTTTCCTCATTCAAATGACATATTTACAAGTAACTATTAACACTCAGTGGCCTAGCAACTTTCGATTAGTACAAAATATTTATCATCATTCAGTATTAATATGGGAAGTCATCATTCAAAACACTAACAAAACGTTAAGTTACATTAATTATTGGCACTCAGTGGCCAGCAAGTATTGAATAGTATAAAACATTATTCATCATTCAGTATTCTTCATATCATTAAGAAATCATTATTAGAAAAATCAGTTAATTACAGTCATAGCATTAATAAACATGGGCATTATAAGTTACATTAATTATGGGCACTCAGTGGCCAGCAAGTATTGAATAGTACAAAACATTAGTAGCATTAATAAGCATGGGCATTATAAGTTACATTAATTATGGGCACTCAGTGGCCAGCAAGTACTGAATAGTACAAAACATTAGTAGCATTAATAAGCATGGGCATTATAAGTTACATTAATTATGGGCACTCAGTGGCCAGCAAGTATTGAATAGTATAAAACATTATTCATCATTCAGTATTATTCATATCATTAAGAAATCATTATTAGAAAAATCAGTTAATTACAGTCATAGCATTAATAAGCATGGGCATTATAAGTTACATTAATTATGGGCACTCAGTGGCCAGCAAGTATTGAATAGTACAAAACATTAGTAGCATTAATAAGCATGGGCATAATAAGTACTCTCATTACAATAGATAGTGGCAATTATGTTTTGGTATCATTAAGAAGTCATTATTCAAGTGACATACTATTCAGAGCTGATCAGTGTTATTCAGAATTATCATAAACTAGTGACATTATCTGGGACTGTTAATACATTTTGTTTTTTCTGCTAGCAATGCATTGCTTTGGGTAATTATAAGGGAAAGCAAGAAGAAATAAGAGAAAAAATTGCTTCTAGGTTGTTCCTATAAATGAAAGGATTGTGTAACGTCATTCGTCATGAGTCAGCTGTAGCAAGGTTATCACATTTATAAATGATAGACACAAGTGGGTAAGAAAAATGCAAGTACTAGAACAGGTATAATAAGTAACAAGTTTAGTAAGTATCATAAAAAGCTTCTCCTGAAAGAAAAATACAAAATGGATTATTGAGCTGAAAGAAGAAACGCAGACTATGCTGAAAAGTAGTGAACTTCGAATTAACAGGTAGTGAAATGTGTATAAAAAATGTGTTCCATAGCTGTCCTTTCCAAAACCTTCAGTCATCCTACTACGCAATATAACACCTGCTGTCAAAGTAAACTGCAACAAATACTTAAATAACTACATAGCATAAATACATAACTTCAACATTATCCTCATCTGTAAAGAAAAACTTCATTATTCATATCATCATAACTCCATCATTATCATCACCTGTAAACAAAAACTTCATTATTCATAGTACCATATTCTTCATCATTGTTCATTATCAGCATTCATTATCATCTGCAAAAATCATTTCATTATTCATCACACAACTATTCCTAATCCCTAGCATATTTCATCACTTAAAACTAAAATGTGTAGTTCTGTCTGACAGCTTGCATCAATCGCTTTGTATTCTGAAAGAAAAAATTAGTTAAGACTGCTATTCTGCGATGTGTATAATATATTCTGGTTAATGCTTGTTAATTCTGATCCATTTACTCGTCCTCATTAGCTTATTGCATCTTCTTTCGTTTATTCCATAGGTGAAATTCCCACTTCTGTTTAATTCATTTCCTGTACGCATCATTTATTTCTGAAATTGATGAACAAAGATTAATGTCTTGCATTTAAATCATATACCCATTAAATAGTGACTGGTTAATGGTGACTCAATTAAGCATACAACATATCATGACAGAAAACGTAATATCTCAAAACACAGACAGTGTTTAAAGGCAAAAAGTGTACAGAGAATGTGGTAATGCAGCAGCAAAAAAGGAAAATGTAAAACAGTCACGATGTTGAGATATCACAAGGCAAAATGTCAAAGTCAAATGGTGTGTGTTATACCTTAACTAGTTCACAGTGCATACAAACAAAACATAAAAACAATCGTACATACATAAGAAAGACAAAATGTGACATTCGTTGTGTTCAGCTTATATGTAGTGTAGTTAATAGATGCGATAATTAAAGACTTCAATGGAGAGAGAATTTGATAAAATTAATGCGTCATTATAGAGAATTGCATAATTATTCATAAAATGCGTAAGTTCATCTGAAAAAATGCACGGTCTAGTGTGTAACGACAAGAAGAGCGACCTGCTAACCTTACCTTGCCGGGCACTTGCCAAGAAAAAATACGATAATCATCAATAGGTAGTCACATAAATGTAATTGCATAAGTGGTCACAAAATGTGTAAGTTCATCTGGAAAATATGCACGGTCTGATGTGTAACGACAAGAAAAGCGACCTGCTAACCTTACCTTGCCGGGCACTTGCCAAGAAAAAATACGATAATCATCAGTAATTAGTCATGTGAATATAATTGCATAAGTGGTCATAAAATGTGTAAACGGCCTTATAGCATGTTACATCGTAAAGTGGTTTCATTCGATAAAGGGTTTAACGTTTGACACATGATGGTTGCCTTTCGATTTTCTGGTTCTCAGAGTTTCGACGTGTACAACATTGGGGTGAGGAATGCTGCGAATCCGATATGGACCTGCGTATAGAAGTTCAAATTTACTGCACTTACCTTTTAATTTGCTGGATAAGTAGTGTGTACGTACTAATATCTTCTGTCCAACGTGAAAATCTCGGTGTCTACAAACCTGTTTTTGCTGTCTTCTCCGGCGCTCTGCGGCACGTTTGATGTTGTTCAGCGCAATGTCAATTATTTCGTGGTGTCGTAATCGACGAGATGTAGGAAATGTTACTAATTCTTTGATTTTATTTGGTGGTTCAACGTTTTTCAGTATAACAGACGGAGGTAGCATAGTGGATTCATTTGGAATGGAATTAATTACATCTTGGAATGAGTGTATGTGTGTGTCCCAATTAACATGTCTTTTGTGGCAGTATATTCTACACAGTTTACCAATTTCTTTCATTAGTCGTTCACAAGGGTTCGAAGAGGCGTGGTACTTGGATATATAAATCGGAGAAATGTTTCTAGCTCGTAACATGCGTGTCCATATGACAGAACGAAATTGTGATCCATTGTCAGAAATTACTTTCATCA
Source organism: Schistocerca nitens (assembly GCF_023898315.1). Taxonomy (NCBI): domain Eukaryota; kingdom Metazoa; phylum Arthropoda; class Insecta; order Orthoptera; family Acrididae; genus Schistocerca; species Schistocerca nitens. Next base: position 637,477,216 of record NC_064617.1, read on the forward strand.
CATGCCCTACATGAAATAAGAAATGCTTTACAAATGCTTTCGAAACAGTTTTAGCAGTAGCTTTGCGTAACGGAGTGAAGGTAACAAATTTTGAAGTGAGTTCAACAGCGACAAAGATGTAGCAAAAACCTCTATTAGTTCTCGGAATTGGACCAAAAATGTCTACTGCGGCCATATGTCTTAATTTAACAGGTATAATGGGATATAATGGAGGAATGTGTGAAGTGGTGTCTGATTTAGCTTTCTGGCAAATTTTACATGACGCTAAAACTCGTCGTATACGTTTTTCCATGTTTGTAAAATAACAGTTCTGTCTCAATATAAGAAAACATTTTCTTGCTCCGTAATGTGCGTAGCTTAAATGCGTGTACCAAATTAATTTGTTAACCAGTTCGTCAGGAATGCATAGTAACCAATTGTTGCTGTCAGGATGAGAGCGGCGAAACAGAATGTCATTGCGTACAGTGTAGTGGTTCCTAATCGTAACATTATTCTTATCTTGCCAAAGGTGCTTAATTTCTTTCCATACATTGTCTTTACTTTGCTCTTTTGCTATGTCCTGTAATGACGACGAAATAAAATTTTCAAATGCGACTTGTTGAATGTACATGACACTGAAATTTGCTTTGCAGAAGTTGGTTGCTACGTCTTGCTGATTGTTGCTGAGAGAACGCGATAATGCGTCTGCTATTACATTTTGTGTACCGGGAATGTGAACAATCGTAAAATCAAATTCCTGTAAATAAAGTTTCCATCTGCTCAGTCTGTCATGAGTGAATTTAGCCGAAAGTAAGAATTGAATAGCTCTGTGATCTGTGTAAACGGTCGTGTGTCTTCCATAAAGAAAATGCCTAAATCTCGTAAAAGCCCATACAACACATAATGTTTCTAGTTCAGTAACGGAATAATTTCGTTCAGCAGGTGACAAAATGCGGCTTGCAAACGCGATGTTTTTAATTACTTTAGAACCATCTTCTTCAATTTCCTGAAAAATATGTACGCCTAAAGCTGTGTTAGAACTGTCTGTGGCAATAGAAAAATTTCTGGTAAGATCTGGGTGCGATAAAAGTGGAGCATTCAACAAAGCATGTTTCAGGTTCACGAATTCAGAATGTGCTTGCTTATCCCATGACCAAATAGTGTTTTTACCTGTTAATTGGCATAATCTAGGCGTGTCTAAAGCAGAGTGATGAATAAATTTACGAAAAAAGTTAATTAAGCCCAAAAAACTGCGTAATTGTTTCTTCGTCGTAGGAACAGTAATGTCACGTAGAGCTTGAAGTTTTTCCGGATCAGGCGCAATGCCTTCTGCTGAAATTACGTGTCCAAGAAATTTTATAGAAGTTTTACCAAAATGTGATTTACTGAGGTTAACTGTGAGTCCTTGTGCATGGAAAGTTTGCAATAGTCGTTCTAAAATCAGATTATGTTCAGACCAGTTAGCTTCTGCAATAAGAATGTCGTCTACGTACGTCGTAATTCTGTCTTTAAGTTCTGTCGGAAGTATTGTGTTCAAACCGCGAATAAAAGCTGCAGAGGAAATAGTTAAGCCGAATGGTAATTTGCAAAACTGATAACAGTCACCAAAACAGAGAAAAGCTGTGTACTTTCTGCAATTCGGATGAAGTTGAATTTGCCAAAATCCCGATTTCAAATCTAATGTGGAATAAATAGCTGTACCGTGAAATTTCTGTAGTAGTTCTTCTAATGTCTGTGGTCGATCTGTTTCATTAATAATAATGTCATTAATGTGACGTGAATCAAGTACGAGGCGAAGTGAGCCATCTTTTTTCTTAACAATATGCAGCGGGTTTATGTACGGGCTAACTGCTGGTTCAATAATTCCTTGATCGAGCATATCCTGCAATTCTTTTTTAACTTGTTCTCTGTGGATATATGGAATGGGATAATGCTTTGCTTTAAATGTGTCGTGCTGTTTGACTTGAAATTCGTACATAAAGCCGGACATAGTACCAGGAATGTTGTCGAAAACTGGAGCTTGTTGTAAAAGAATTTTATGTAATTGCGTTCGTTCGTCGTCTGTATTTGCACTGCTTTGTTTAACTTTATCAGAAATCATTTGCATTACGTCGTAGTCAGTTTCGTCTGGAGTGTTATAGTTATGTACGTACGTGTCGGTGAACAATGCGGAATTACAGTTTATGTTACGTGTTGCGGAAATGACCTCTGTGCAGTTAATTGTTTGTTCTTCTGTCGATAATGAGTGCTGAAACTCTAAAGCTAATTGTACATTTTCGTCTTTCAACATTAAATAAGAATTTTGAAAATCAACCACTGCGTCGTGTTGTACGAGAAAATTAGTACCTAAAATTACGTCTGTTGTAAACAAGGGAACAATCCAAAAATTTGAGTGAAAAGTATGACCTCCAATACAAAATGATAAATGCGTCTGTAATTTTACATCCACTCCTTTACTCGACACTGCTCCTTTCACTTTCGTTTTGCCTAAAGGTAATGTAGGATAAGTATTCTCTTTGTTGCACTCGTTAAAAGTTTCCTCATTAATAACTGACATAGGTGATCCGGAATCTATTACCGCTGAAAATTTCGATGAACCAATTTTAATTTCGATGACAGGATGTGAAATAGTTTTCTGAACAACTGGTTTTTCCTGCAAAAGAGTGTCTCTGATGTCGTCAAACGTAATTACATTCTCGTGAACAACATTTTGCGTGTCAAAACTAGTGCTTGTGTTATTGGAAGATGCGTCCCGTACAGTATCTAGTCAGATTCTATCTGACGTGTTATTATTATTAGGAGGATGTTGTGGCATTTCTACAATTTGAACAGTTCTATTACTTCTTCCAGACGTATTACGCTCTGGATGATACCTACTATCGGGTTCATTCACAAGAATATGTTGTTGCTGATCATTTTGCTGCTGGTAGGATCGACTGTTGTTAGATGTACGCTGAAAATTCTCGTCATTATTTTTACGCCTGTCGTAATAGTCATTCCTATACGGTGTATTGCGATAGGAATTGAAATACTGTCTTCTCTGTACGTAGTTATTTCCTTGTTGCCGTGTGTTACTATTTGTTGTATCAGGGACTATACGTCCACGCGGCGAAACATTAAAGCCTGTTTGACCTTGTGCATTCCATTGTTGGTTAGGTATGCTAACCGGCTGACTTTCATGCTGTTGTGGTTGAAAACGTCTATTGTTACTAAAATGTGATTCCTGTTGCCCATAATTTTGGCGATATTGATAATCAGAATTTTGCCTGCTGTTAAAGTTCTGGTAGTTGTCGTTCCTAAAGCGTCTGTTATTTTTCCTATTGAAATTACGTCCCTGATCATAATTACTGTAAGTTTGTTGACCTTGGTTATTATACGAAAAGTTTTTATTTACAAAAGAATAATCAGATTGTTGTACTTCCAAGAGCTGTAACAGATCTCTGAATGCTGAAATATTTTCCTTTTGCTGACCGGTTAGAAGTGAAACTCTTAATGACCGTGGTAATTTAGAAATGCATAATTGTATAAGTGCAGATTCACTGTACGGTTCACTTAGGTACTGATTTTGTTGGACCATGTGCTCAAAAAATTGCGTCACACTCGGAAAGTTTGAGTTCTCATAGTTCGGTAAGCTAATTAGTTGATCTTTAATTCCGCGCTGTGTCGTCTTCGACCAGTACGCTGATAGAAAAGCATTCTGAAACTCTTCTACTGAATAACATTGCCTCGCGATCGGTCTCATACGAGTTGCCGGTTCGCCTTCCAAAAAACTACAAATGAATTCAAGTTTGTGTGTTACAGGCCAAGTCGGTGGAAAAGCAAAGCTAAATTGTTGTATCCAATCCAGCGGGTGAATCTGTGTTCTGTCGTTTTTAAACACTTTAAACTTCCTCACTGACAGAAAATGTTTGTAATCGAAATTATCGTCTCTGTGTGATGGAACAGGTTCATGGTTGTAAGAGAATCTGTTGAACTGTGATTGTTCGGACTCTAAGTCCCGTACTCTCTGTAGATTACCCAAATTATACGCGTTGCGCGAGTCTGGCAAATGTTCGAAAAGTGGTGTCTGCTGTGCTGTGTTATTAACTGAAGTGTTTTTCATCTCTGTTACTTCTTGCTGTAAACTTGACAGTTTTCGACGCAATGTGTTATTAGACGAATCAATCTCATTAATTGTCTGCTGTAAATTTTGAAATTCCAGTGTTTGATTAAATGCAACCGGTGAAGTATCGTCTGATTTATTGTCATTAGTAGTTTCGATGACGTCAATACGACTGGCCAATTCATCACATTTTTCAGTCAGTATTTTTACCTGATCATCGGTTTTAGTGTCATTGGCATTAATCTGGTTTTGCAATTTACGTGTAGTTTCGTTCAGTTTTTTAACATCAGCTTTGACGACATCGGAATCCTGTGTTAGTTCTAATTGTTCGAGTCTGTCGGTCACTGTTTGAAAATCTGTTATGTATGTGTCTGTTTTCGATTTCAGATCAGAAATTTCGTCACGTAATTCTGTGTTTGACTGTTCAATGGTATTAATTTTGTCCGAAACTGTGGCAATATTATTGTCTACATACGTTTTTGCCTTCGCAAACATTTTACGTTTGTCTTCTTGTCTCTGTGCAGTGATTGTTTCCATTACCTGGCGTTTTACTTTATTTTGATCATCAATAAATTTACGAAAACGCGTATTACTGTTTTCTATGTGAAGACTAAGACGTTCGTTAATTTGTGTGTTCTGTTGTTCGAATTTTGCGTCAATCTTTTCATCCATTGTGCGCGAAAGTTCTACCGTCATTGCTTTAAACTCGTCGCGTAATTGTGTAGCTTTTTCAGAGCATTGTTTAGCGACTGTGCTGATTTCCGCTCTAAGTGTTTCTGTTGCAGCTGTTTGCAATTCCCTTAATTCCTGAGCAACAGACTTAATTTCTTCGCTACTTTTTCGCGAACAAGCCTCGATTTCCTCGCGTAACTGTTCCTTAGTGTCATGGCACTGCGCGGCAACGGCTCTAATTTGTTCACTTAACTGTCTGGAATTGTTATCTAATTTTTCATTTAACTGTCTGGAATTGTTGTCTAATTTTTTATTTTGTTGTTTGACCTGTTCACTAAGTTGTCTGAAATCTTCGCTCTGTTGTCTGAAACTGTCTTTAAATTGTTTGTTATCTTCACTCTGTTGTTTGTTCTCTTCAAGAATTTGCAACAATAATGCCCTAATTGGATCCGACACAAAATTAGCATTTCTATTCTCTGTGCTGTTTAATGGTCGATCTGGAGTTGTCTCGCTTTCTGTAACCATTTGGTTATTCTGAGATTTACAAAAAGGTTTGTCAGTCGGATGTACACTGTCAGACATTATTTCGGAATTAAATAAATCCGTCGTACTTTGTGTATCTTGCTCATTTTCATTAGAGAAATTTGTCTGTACGTTATTTGAATTTTCCAAACCGGGTGTGTTAAGCTGGGCAGCGCTCATTACAATAGAGCCCCCCGCGTCATCAATTGTCGTCAAATTAACAGTGGAGACAATTGAGTTCGCTTGTTCATCATTAAGGCAAAAGTCATCATTAGTGGTTGGAACGCACTGACTGTTAGTGAACACAGCATTGTCATCATTACACTGCGTGTCACTAGTACTATTGGTCACGTTGTTTAAGTCGGAAATTTCGTTCATAATGCCTCGCGATACACTATTCACTGTCTTTCGCGGCATTTTTACAATAGTCACAATTATTCTCAAAAACAAATAAGCACAATGCAAAAATAACACACAAAATTACAACAGAGCAACGAATTGCCGATGATCTAAGGAGAGAAAGTCACAAATTAGTAAAAGCGTTGCGCCAAATTATAATTATATCTAAGAAATAAGAGCAGATATCTGACTGTTTTTCAAAAGATTCTCTACGAAATACGATCCTGGACCGGGTGTCGCCAAGTGTAACCTCCCCACAACAAATTCTAAAAATATAACTATATTTATTAGTAATGGAGCCACAGCTAAGTGTAAACTCCCCACAAAAATATTAATGGCAAAGACAATTAAATGAAAGCTCGCTATCTGTCTCAAGTACAAGTTCCCATTAAATAATGAACGCTAATCCCATGATAATGAAACTGTAATGATAACCTAAACTCAATTCAACCGAAAAGTCGGTGTTTGCCCTGTGCGAAACGAGAATAAATTTCTTACCTTAGTGAAACTGCATGTCAAAATTCTGCTCTTATTGTTCTCTGGCGCTTGCATGAAAAGCATTGGGAGTACCTTTTAAAAAATCTTTGTTAAAAGGAAATGGAAGGAAATTTGAATGATTGTCTCTAAAATTGCTTTTAAATCAAAATTATTATTGGGGGCGATTTTTGAAAGTTAAATTACAATGAGTGTTCGTTACATTATCTGATGAGCGCAAAGCTGCATGATTATTTATTTAAATAAATTATACCTCGTCCTGAATCTCGACCATTGCGATGCCGACGCCCGCCGACTGCTCTCCGCTACTGCTAGCAACCGACTCCAAGCACTACTGAGGACTGACTACTGCACACTGGCTGACTGCTCGCTACTGCGAGTCGAGCGCAACTGCTCTGGTCAGAGATTCTACAATGTCTCAGCATCGCTGCCGCACAACATACGTGTTTCAACGTACACATTTTACAGTCCTTGTTTATTGCTTTTCTTTTAAATACTATCTGTGGTATCGTCCAGAGATCGCAGTGCCACACCAAAGTCGGCAACGCAAATCGATACCACAGACGTAAGCAAGGTCTCGCTTCAGTCTGCAGTGATATATTTGAAAGACTGAAGAAGATACGCCCTCTTTCTCAGCACAGCAACGCCCTCGCACAGAGGTCAATGTAGAGTCGGGGGTTAGAAGTTCTCCACCTCAGTTCGTGACCTCAGTTGGTGCAGTCAGCATCATCCAGTAGGAACAGCCTTAGTGAAGTCTCAGATGTAAATGTCGAAAATTCTACTTCCAGAGAAGTTTGTGATTGTATGCATTTCAATAGTCACTGAAAGTTGTAAATACTCTATGCACTCCTCCGGCAGAGGGTTGTATGAAGTTAAATAAATCCTTTCATCAGTCATGTAACAAAGTGAACTAATATTTCATATGTTGCAGCTCGATGAGCCCTCTTCCAAAGCAAAGAAAGAGCCCTCAGTTACGGCCGGACGACTGCTCTTTCGTCTCCCGTTTCACACCTATCCCTATCCTTACACCCAATCTAATATCCCCAAACCTTCCCTTCCCCATAAGCCATATGTATTCGGCTGGGAAATTGCCAATTTGACCGCCATCATCCAGAAGGACCTGTGCCTGATAAACAGGCATCCAGTGTTTACAGAACGCGACTGGCGTCATATCACCAATGTAACGCCAAGAATCAAACAAAAGAGAAGAAGACACCTTCCTCCTAAGTTTTCTATTCCTCTAGCACTCCCAGGAATTCATTCCTGTCTGCTCAGACTAGCCCAATGCCAGGAAACAATTTCAACCCATTACCAGAGGAGTAACGTCCAAGGACAACAAACTCCAGATTCTCTAGGGAGGTTGTCATCACCAGAGCAGAGAGAGATAGTTTCGTCTGGTCATAGCACTACCTTCTCTAAAAATATGGAAAGCAAAGAGCTTTCAATATCGAAGATGGTCCTAGCTCTTAAGGTGTGCATTTCCAAGTTCACTATTCCTTTTTGCTTCGAATGATCGTCCCTGTCATACCGCTGAAAAATGACCATTCTTCCTGGGACTCTCTCTATACCCTACCACGTCTGGTAACAACATTAAACATGAACAACACTTATGCGCTCTGTTGGCCATACTACCCGTCACAGAGAATTGCAAACATTTACAGCCCGCCGAGGGTGTGTACGCGTACGCGTACGCGTACGAAATTACGTTATCATCCGATTGCTTCACCTTTAATATCAAGCAGTGTGCTAAATTAGCGTTATCTCTCTGCTGCACAGCGTGTGACTTATCCATACTCCCTGGTAATTAAATGACAGGTGTAAAGTAATGTCCTGTAGTTTTCGGGAAAGGCATTTATTCTGAAGAATTTTGTACCGACAGAATGCGAATAAGTGTGCTACTGGTAGTAATTACGACAACGAAATACGTTGAGCTAATAACAATCGAAGCTACAGAAATGTGTGATGGTGTTATTTGATTTTAAGTAGTTGGTTGGTTGGTTGGTTGGTTTTGGGGGAAGGAGACCAGACAGCAAGGTCATCGGTCTCATCGGATTAGGGAAGGACGGGGAAGGAAGTCGGCCGTGCCCTTTCAGAGGAACCATCCCGGCATTTGCCTGGAGCGATTTAGGGAAATCACGGAAAACCTAAATCAGGATGGCCGGACGCGGGATTTTAAGTAGTTCACGAAACGTTATTAATTTTGAACTGAAATTTAGCAAAGGTGTAGTTGTTTACTGAAATAAGGCAGTCTCCATCTCGAATGTGAACAAAGGTTATGAAACTGATTATGTTGTGTTAAAATGTAATTTTAGATCATAATTAATAAAATTTCTGTGAACGGTGACAATTAATTCACGTGAGAGAGCTTGGTTGAATATGCAAAATCTTATAAAATGTTCGAACGTTAATTAATATCACACTGGAAGCTTTGTAACAATTAAAAATCCAGAGTTATTTGCTAATTGTGACACGTAACGCCGCAATGATAAAAAACGTTACTGTGTTAGAGTTCCACCAATAATTTATTTTCAATAAACAAAATTCATGGCCAGAAACATAATAAAAGAACACCTGTCACATACAGCAACAAGTAAACAGCCAACGCCGAAAGTACGAAAGCCAAGAATCACACAACCTGGAGATAAGTACATAAAGTCACACTGTTGAAATAAATTTTGTGCTGTAATTTTGCCAGAAAAACTGTGACAAATGATTAATAAGCCTCTTTCTCAAAAAAAAAATGTTGATTGTAGTTAAATTTGCACAAGTTAATCTACACTCCAGTTAAATTATGAATTTGCAGATTTTACTGAGCTAACAAAATTTAGTTTCTGGACCTTTAATAAATTTAAAATGAAAGCCGTTTCATTTGTGTAACACTCGGCTATTGTAGTGATAGGAAAAGGATAGTGTTATTGGTAGTGATGACTTGGCATAGTTATTAAGACTGACAAAATTTAGAGTTAACAAAACACCTACAATGTTCAGTTCCTGACTCTAATACGGTGGCAGGCCTTTTGCATTTCTTAATTTCTAATATGGCAGAGTCTTACCTTGAGCGGAGTTGCTGTACGCGTGGCGTGCTGATTTGATGACGATAATTGGAAGGGAAAAAGGGCTCTTCTACTTTTTACGAGCAGAATTAAATACGTTTGGCCACACAGTGTTCTTCTTCCATTGATATTCTTCAAACTCTCACCAAACAACTGCTGTACCGTGGTCCCCACTATTGCTCATTATCTTCATACTGCCTTCCTACCATTTTAACTCCAAGTTGACACACTAAGTTTAGCGCGTGCTTTCGCCGTTACTCACGTCCGGTCTCATTGCTAATTTGCAGCACTCTGTGTGGACGCTCTCTCATGCCACGGATGTTAGGACCATGACAAGGTTATCTTTGCCTAGAGACTTATCGTGTATAGCAAAAGCCCTGACCTTACCAACGTGTCTACTACATTCATTTACCACAGTATTATAAATCATTTCCAATAGTTTGCTTTACAGTATTATAGATAATTGGTATTGAAAATAGAACGAAAAATTATACAGGGTGTAACGAGCACAAGTGGCGATATTTTTATATGTGGTACATTAGGAGTAGGTAAACACATCAGTGTGTTGGCCGTTTTTTCCTCTGCGTCTAACAGTCTTCCCACAAACGCGTCACATACTTTTCAACGTGATGTTTTCTGCACTACTGTCACTACACCACTAAGTGGACCACACCTGTCAGTATAGACTGAACGTTTTGCGTCCAAGGGTCCACACTTTAAAACGTAACCTGCTACCTAGGGGAAAGTAAGCGTTAATGACTTGTCTTTGTCATATGTACGAGGGATATTCGGAAAGTAAGGTCCGATCAGTCGCTAAAAGGAAAGCACAGTGAAAATCAAATACGTTTTACTTACAGCATTTAGCTGTACCTTCTAACTGCTTCTCTATGTAGTCGAATCTTCGACTTAGACATCTGTCGTAGCGTTGCACCAACTTTCCAGTATCCTCGTCATAGGAGGCAGTCGCCTGTGCTTTCCGCCAATTCTCTGCACTGGTCTACAGCTCGTTGTCCATGCCAAGATGTCCTCATAGCCAGCGGTTCCTGTGAGCAGTGATTAAATTGAGGAGGGGGGGGGAGGAATTAAGAAATGTACTGTGGTGATTAAACATTGCCGATCGAAAATGCTGCAAGAGCATCTTCATTGCCCCTGCAGAGTGCGGCCGAGAATTGTTATGAAGAAGGAAACACATGACAGTTATGTTATGTGGGATGCATCACCTCAGGCGAGGAGCCTCATCATTGCTGAGAGACATGTTGTTCTAGGCCTCTTTATGTGCTCAATGAGCGCTCAGAGTTTATAAGAGCGACATAACGCGATCGACAGGCATAATAGAGACTCTGCCCAACAGTTTTTTGTAAAGCTTCGTCGGACTTTCACTGTCGTTTCCATTTCACGCCCGATTGGACGTTACTTTCCGAACAGCCCTCGTACTTGAAGGTACTGCTCAAACTAAAAGCATACGAGATGTAACACCTATAATTTTTAGTCTACAAATGACGTAAATAGTAATGTAATGTTGTTCGGCATCACCGACAGAAATATCCGCTCCTATACCGATTACACCCCGTATATACATTTCTAACATGAAATTATAAGAGGCGATCAAAAAATTTCGGTTGAGGGCGTTGCGGCAGCGTGTATGCAATGTAATAATGTAATGTTAATACGCAAACATAAAATACGGCGACGTTGTTACCAAAAGCGTCCAAAAGGACCAACGTACTGTTACTCTTCTCTTGGCTCCCGGAGAACACACGTCAGTAGACATCCATCGGAGAATGAAGAATCTGTATGGGGCAACATGTGTATGTATCATCGGGTGCGACAAAGGGTTCTAATTGATGATAGCGCCAATCGAAGTGGAAGACCCTCGAGCACCCCTCCCATAGTCCTGATGTCAGGTTACCTTCCATTAGGAACGTGGGTGCACTCAGCGACTGTGATATGACTTTCGAGTGATAGAGCTACCTGTCACACAACTCTGACAGAAGCTCGAACAACAGGGGACTGATGCACTAGAACATGCGTTGATACTATGAAATGGTGCATTGATCATGTCTCGACACTAGCCGAAATCTAGATTTGCCCAATAAAACCTCCAAAAAAGGACGACTGATTGCTGTGCTCCATCACTTGAAAGTTCATTTGTCTCCCCGTGCGATTATCACGCCTACGGTGCTTTAAACAAGGCCTTGAAGCGTCTACGGTTCCTGTTGGACGACGATGTGCAGAAAGACACCGTGTTTAACCAAACGGGTATCTTCAACCTGGTTCGTCGGTTGGACGATTGCTTACGTCGGTTTTGCCTAATTTGGCATAAGGATCCTGGACTAATCGGCCTTCGAACAAAAGCTTTTTTTTTCCCCTTATACGAGGGGCGTTTGAAAACTCCGTGCAAAAATAAAAACTACTTACGTGTTTAGGGTAAACCTTATTTATTTTTCGACATAGTCGCCTTTTACACTTATACGCTTCGTCCAACGCTGTTCTAACTTGTTGATTCCTTTCGAATAATAGGAATTGTCCAAGTCTACAAAATAGCTATTAGTTGCTGCAATCACCTCCTCATTTGAATAAAATCTTTGTCCCGCCAGTCATTTCAAATTGGGGAACAAACAGTAAACCGAGGGAGCCAGGTCTGGAAAATAGAGGGGGTGTGAAACGAGTTGGAATCCTATTTCCATTAATTTTGCGACTACGACTGCTCAGATGTGTGCTGGTGCACTGTCGTGATGGAAAATGACTTTTTTGCGGTCCAATCGCCGGCGTTTTTCTTGCAGCTCCGTTTTAAAACGGTCCATTAATGATGAATAATATCCACCTGTAGTAGTTTTACCGTTTTCCAGATAGTCGATGAGGAGTATCCGTTGCAAGTCCCAAAAGACAGTCGCCATAACCTTTCCGGCCGAAGGAATGGTCTTCGCCTTTTTTGTTGCCGATTCTCTCTTGGTAGCCCATTGTTTAGATTGTTCTTTGGTCTCAGGAGTATAGTAATGTATCCGTGTTTGATCCACAGTGACGAAACGACGCTTAAAGTCCTGCGGATTCTTCGTGAACAGTTGCAAACCATCCTTGCAACACTTCACACGATTCCGTGTTTGGTCAAGAGTGAGCAATCACGAAACCCATCTTGCGGGTAGCTTTCTCAGGTCCAAATGTTTATGCAAAATATTATGTACCCGTTCGTTCGAGATGTCCACAGCACTAGAAATCTCACGCACCTTAACTCCTCTGTCATCCATCACCATATCATGGATTTTATCAATGATTTCTGGAGTCGTAACCTCCACAGGGCGTCCAGAACGTTCAGCATCACTTGTGCCCATATGACCACTCCGAAAATTTTGAAACCACTTATAAACTGTTCTAATCGAAGGTGCAGAGTCACCATAGTGTTTATCTAGCTTCTCTTCAGTCTCCTGACGCGTTTTGCCTTTCATAAAGTAATGTTTAACAACCACACGAAATTCTTTTTCGTCCATTTTTTGACAATCACTCGACTTCCTTGATTCACACGAAAGCCAAACACAAAGAAATAGATCAATATGGCTGAAACTTGGTGTGCGTTTTTTCCAAAGATGCTACTAACTAAACATGACCTCGATACGCGCCGGTGGTGCCATCTATGGGACTTTGCACGGATTTTTCAAACGCCCCTCATACTTAAAAAAAGGAAATTAAAAAAACGTGAAAAAAAGGAGGCTCTGTGTTGTAAGCTATAAGCGGTAGGTATCAGAAACGGTGCGACATCTGAGAGTGTGTGTGGTGTGTTGCAGGCTGGGCCTGATGACGCACTTCGGCGCGCTGGCGGCGGCGGCGTCCGGCCGCAGCCCGTTCGTGGCGGTCTACCCCGGGGGCGGAGGAGGCGGCGGCGCGGCCAGCGACAAGGCGTGCCCCTGGTATGCGGCGTGGTCGCGCGTGCCGCCCCCTCCGGCGCCCATGGGCCTCGAGCGGCCCAGCCCCACCGGTAAGTTACTCCCTTCCCTGTCTGTATCGTTACACAGCCTCCGCAGCCTCGGTCGTTAACTCGCACTGGTGTTACGGCACTCGACTTATAAGGGTAGATATAATGTCTTAATTATCACCTCGAACAAATCAAGCTGTAGCCTTGAAACTTCGGTTCCAGGCGTTTCAGTCTGGAACCACGCGACCGCTACGGTCGCAGGTTCGAATCCTGCCTCGGACATGGATGTGTGTGTTGTCCTTAGGTTAGTTAGGTTTAAGTAGTTCTAAGTTCTAGGGGACAGATGACCTCAGATGTTAAGTCCCACAGTGGTCAGAGCCATTTAAACCAACCTTGAAACTTGCTGGCAGTGTTAATTCTTCTCTACTCATTCACCCCTCAATGCGACACATTTCCCGCCGATGGCTAACTTGCTGAACACCTGGAAATGAGGAATTTGACCATCTAGAAAATTTTCAATCTTAAGGTAACTTGCCTGTGAAGCTGGACAGAAGCTAACTAAAAAGTGTGAAGCCTTAGTGTGATGAAACCTGTAGGACAATAGAGTCTCTTGCTTATTATTTTGATCTACAATTAATCACATTAGTTCTCGCACTGACTATTACAATTTTTTTTATTGAGAATATCAGTAAATTACTTTTCTACATGCCGGTCCATACTTGGATTTTATGCACTGACTAGATAAAATGCATGCTTGGTATTTTAAGTGCACATTCACAGCACGCCTGCCTTAAAAGGTAGACTACAATAGTATCGTTACAGACATAAGTTTTTGTTCTAGAAACATTTACATCTGATAATTAAAATTAAGGTTACTTCTTATAATTAATCAATATGTATCTTCCTTCCTGTTGATAACGCGTCAGTGTGTTTAGTCTACTTTCCTCCAAATAGTTCCCTGAAACATACCAAAAAATTTCGGACCCCTAGTTCAAAGAGATTTTTTTGCTCATAAAATAAACATGTCACAAAATTTAATACTCAGGAAATTCACCTCAAAGTTATATTTGATCCATGACTCACCTCCGTTGTTCCTCATACATTCCAGATCCACAATCTTCTTGGCTTTTAATGTTCCTCACATTCTCTATTCCTCTTAATAGTTTTGCTTGTTATTGTTATTCTGGCGTCTTTAGTTGCCTCAAGGACTCATTTTTCAGCTTCGCCCACTCTCATGCAATCAGTTGCCAACAGCAGGCATAATAAAGTTCGAGAATGACAAAATGTATGTCCTGTTGAGCTTTTTTAACTGCTATTTCGTTCAAGAAACTCTAAACGTCGTTTTAAGATGAAAAATAAGCAACAGATGTATTGAACCGGATTCACAAGCAAGTGACCTTATATCATCATCATCATTTAAGACTGATTATGCCTTTCAGCGTTCAGTCTTGGCGCATAGTCCCCCTTATAAAATTCCTCCATGATCCCCTATTCAGTGCTAACATTGGTGCCTTTTCTGATGTTAAGCCTGTTACTTCAAAATCATTCTTAACCGAATCCAGGTACCTTCTCCTTGGTCTACGCAGACTCCTCTCTACTGCTGAATCCATGAGTCTCTTGGGTAACCTTGCTTCTCCCATGCGTGTAACATTTAAGTGACCTTATAATATCCCCATAATCATTGAGGAAATGCTTTCCACGCAATAGCTTTTAACCCGAACGAAGTCTTTGGGTGCCGTGTCAGGAGAATACGTGAGGCAAAATTTGATAGTTCAGTGAAGCAGCATTTACAACTGTGTCCAATGTATAGGGCGATCGTAATTAAACTTTTGTTACTTGGAGACTGCTCCCGTGAAAAACGAGTGCTCGTTGGACAATGACACTTTGTGGAAACATCTGTAAGGACATGCAGAAGAGAAATAACGAATAAACCATTGAAAGAAACACACTTAACTTTCACCAATCGTTAGATACGTACCATGGTTACTTTCCAGATTATGGACGCTGCTCGATGTGACGAGCAACTGCTTCCAAGACAGCCTGGAAATGCAACAGAGAATGTATTTCACAGCTGTTCTCGTCACTTCTCGGCCGGTGGAATGTTCAGCTCGTGCACTGCTTTAAGATCGCACATTGCATCCAGAATTCTCAGCTGTGACAACAGTAACTTCAGGAATCTGTGGCACAACTGACTATCGGCCTCTCACCAGTTAATTCGAACTTTCAACGCATGGTCTTCAATTCCTATGCCGAAAGAGGACCTCTCCGTATTCATTTATTGCATCGATACTCGCAAAGAGTAGCAGCACTGTTTCTGTTGCTGTTAAAATACGGTTTTTCAAGTAAAGCCCTGCTCTCCTTGTCCAAACCCACGTCGACTGCCTGCAATTATAATGCGCACCGACACTATCTTTCAACCTTACGCCGCGGTTACAGTACCGGCGCCTAACGGCAAGTCATGACACAGGCACCACTCAAACTAGAGTTGCGCTCTACCAAAACTGCAGTTCGGTAATTCTGGTACAGGAAATAAATGACGCGGTAAATGGTAGAATTATCGTAAGTACTGGTAGCGTTGGTAGGGAAAGGAACATGAATAAATGTGTAAAAGAGAAACTGGTAGTCTACGAATTCTCTTGGTTTTTCGTTTGTTTGGTTGTTTGTTTTGCACATAATTAGAAAAGCACATCATTCAGTGTTAGTCCATTGTGTATTTTATCCTTACAGAATAAAAATTGCATTTTATACCTATTAAAAATTTGTTGATCGCGTAACTTCTGCGCTTTTTTGTAAGCAAAGGAATTGTTTTTGATGCAAGTGCAAACATGAAATGCATACATAGTTATTGTTGTTACTTTGTAGTCAATAGGACTTTTCCGTTTATGGTCCAAGGCAAAAGTTTCCTGTTACTATTGATAAATGCGAAGTTCGTATATGAGTACCAGGAACATGATTTCTATAAGTTCGGCGAAGTACTGAAGCGATGTTTAATATATTTTCGTTTTGCGTTTTTTCATTTTGCCTTTTTTTAGAAGAAACTGCTATATGATAAATCTGTACTGTTTTCATTATTTTTACTACAACATCCCTCTGTTTCACGTTACAAATAAACAATGTTTGATTAAAACCTGAATTGAACATTGACAATTCTAATTTTGGTATAAATATGGTACTGTTTATTTTTACGTAACAGACTGGAGGATAACTAAGTAGAATAAAAATGTTCTATAGGTTCACTCAGCTCACAGACGGTTCACTGCTTCCGGTTTATAATGGAATCTAGTAAGACAATGACCGTAACGTAAACAAAGAGATCGTTACGACTTAAAGCCCAATTAGTATGCAACACATGCAATGTTCTAGTAATGCAGCTCTTCGTCTTTTTCGGCGGTGATGAATGCACACGTTTCTACTGCTTGCCTCAATTTCGCTTGCGATTGACGGATCTTCACGGAGAGATGATATGCCACTCATCATTCACAATAGAAACGTCTGCACCACCTAATTAATGTATCATACGGTACAGTGACATAGACAAAGATTCCTAATGGAAAAAGAAAAATTGCAAGACAAAACAATGGCAGGTGGAATAGTTGGTATGATGATTAAATTCATGTGAAAAATGAAAATAAATTGATCTAATTTATGAAAATAAATTAACCTAATTAACTGAATGTTGTTGTTGTTGTTGTGCTCTTCAGTCCAGAGACTGGTTTGATGCAGCTCTCCATCCTACTCTCTCCTGTGCAAGCTTCTTCATCTCCCAGTACCTACTGCAACCTACATCCTTCTGAACCTGTTTAGTGCATTCATATCTTGGTCTCCCTCTACGATTTTTACCCTCCACTCTGTCCTCCAATACTAAATTGGTGATCCCTTGATGCCTCAGAATATGTCCTACCAAGTGGTCCCTTCTTCTAGTCAAGTTGTGCAACAAATTTCTCTTCTCCCCAATTCTATTCAAAAACCTCCTCATTAGTTAAGTGATCTACCCATCTAATCTTCAGCATTATTCTGTAGCACCACATTTCGAAAGCTTCTATTCTCTTCTTGTTTAAACTATTTATCGTCCACGTTTCACTTCCATACATGGCTACGCTCCATACAAATACTTTCAGAAACGACTTCCCGACACTTAAATCTATACTCGATGTTAACAAATTTCTCTTCTTCAGAAACGCTTTCCTTGCCATTGTCAGTCTACATTTTATATCCTCTCTACTTCGAGCATCATCAGTCATTTTGCTCCGCAAATAGCAAAACTCCTTTACTACTTTAAGCGTCTCATTTCCTAATCTAATTCCCTCAGCATCACCCGATTTAATTCGACTACATTCCATAATCCTCGTTTTGCTTTTGTTGATGTTCATGTTATATCCTCCTTTCAAGACACTGTCCATTCCGTTCAGCTGCTCTTCCAGGTCCTTTGCTGTCTGTGACAGAATTACAATGTCATCGGCGAACCTCGAAGTTTTTATTTCTTCTCCATGGATTTTAATTCCTACTCCGAATTTTTCTTTTGTTTCCTTTACTGTTTCGAATAACATCGGGGATAGGCTACAACCCAGTCTCACTCATTTCCCAACCACTGCTTCCCTTTCATGCCCCTCGACTCTTATAACTGCCATCTGGTTTCTGTACAAATTGTAAATAGTCTTTCGCTCCCTGTATTTTACCCCTACCGCCTTCAGAATTTGAAAGAGATTATTCCAGTCATCATTGTCAAAAGCTTTCTCTAAGTCTATATATGCTAGAAATGTAGGTTTGCCTTTCCTTAATCTATTTTCTAAGATAAGTCGTACAGTCAGTATTGAATAGAAATAATCAAAATCAGTTCGATAAAAATTTTAAGATAAGAAGGATTTACAGCATCTGCAAGATTCCAACCAACGACAATCTGCAGCCAGGAACATACCTTACACGCTGTGTCACAACGCATCTCTGGGGACTAACATTAGTTTAAGGCAGTAGAGTATCAGGCCAAAATCCGACATTTTTTCGTTCATTACTAGCAAACGATGGCCCACAGGATGAATGGCAGCATGTTGTGTTACCTGGGATCCTTACCTTCATCAACGTATAGATGGTTTCAGAAAGTCGATCCCTCACCTGGGGATGTCTGCTTGCACTCCCAGAGATGGTTAAAATAAGCCGATGGCTGTGTTTTGAATTTCTTATGGACAGATGATTCATGCTGTTTCCACTGCACAAATGCACTCCTCTTCAAAATGGTGTATCCGTGTTTCGTCACAAGCAAAAGTAGTGTCCAAAGACGCACCACTTTAGCTAATAGATCGATCTTTCAGTTCGGTGCAACGAATGAGATAGGTTTTTTTGTGATGCCACCTAGAATAACTCCGAAAGTATGATAGTAGCTGAAAAGTTTGTGTGACAAATGTTGCATGCGAAAACGGTGGCCGTAATATGACGTTGGTTATTTGTTACAAGGAGGGTCCCATCAGAGATATGAAGGTCAACTTGGTTTTTTTTTAAATGGGATGCTATAATTTGGTACTTATTTTCTGATAGCGGCTATTGAGACAAATCCAATGATGTGTTACAGTAAGGTCTTTGAAGGTCAACGAAGGTCAAAAAGGTGGCATGAACATCCATTTACATTCGTGCAAGAAACATTAAGTCCGTTATTGGAAGAAATACCTTTAAGAACAAGGAACAGAATGTGGTATCAACGCGATTGGTGTCCGGCACATTTTTCGCTGATGGCTAGAAATGAGTTGCCGAGACAATTCCCAAATCGTTGGATTGGGCGCGGAGGAGATTTGTCATGCCCGGCTCCTTCGCCAGACTTGACGCCTCTGGATTTTTCCTTGTGGGGATTCGTAAAAAAAATAGTTTATAAAGACATTCAGCTACACCTGAAGATATGCGAGAGAGAATTGTCAGAGTATGTGCTTCGGTAAGTGCCGATGAGGTAAGGTTGGTTGGTTGTTGGGGGAAGAGACCAGACAGCGAGGTTATCGGTCTCATAGGATTAGGGAAGTATGGGGAAGGAAGTCGGCCATGCCCTTTCAAAGGAACCATCCCGGCATTTGCCTGGAGCGATTTAGGGAAATCACGGAAAACGTAAATCAGGATGGCCGTACGCGGGATTGAACCGTCGTCCTTCCGAATGCGAGTCCAGTGGATGAGGTAAGGAATACCACTCAATCCATGATAAGAAGATTGCAGCACTACATTGATACCAAGGTCATCGCTTCGAACACCTTTTGTAAATGGACGTTCATGCCACCTTTCTGACCTTCGTTGTCCTACAAAGACCCTACTGTTAAACGTCATTGGATTCGTCTCGATAGCCGCTATCAGAAAATAAGTACCAAACTATATCATCCCATTCAAAAAAACAAAGTTGACCTTCATTTCTCTGAGGCGACCCCACCTAGCAATAAAAAAATCTGCATCATATTATGGCCCCCGTTGTTCCATGCAACATTTGTCCCGCAAACTTTTCATCTCCTATCATACTTTCGGATTTATTCTTGGTGGCAATAGTTAGTGACTCCAGCTGTTTATATATGCGATGAGTTGTACCAACACTTAGGCGCTGTTGTTCAGAAATTGTTTGGACTGCAAACAGGTAGTCTTCTTGCGTAAGTGGCTCAATATGAGGTTGCAACGCCAAAGTCGGTACTGCTACCGGACGCCCGGAGCGGTACTTAGCACTTACGTCCTGCAGCCACTGTCAAACTTTTGTTTTCGGTAAAATTCCTGTTGGTGTATTTTGACTCATAATCTCATTTGTTCCAAGCGCCAGTTTTCGGAAAAGCGATCCGTTTTATGTGGTCTGCCACGAAATTATTGCCAATGCGCGAAATCTTCAGCAGTGTTAATTATGTTTCTTTCCCTGTCGAGAATCATGCGAAGAAACGTAGCTGTGGCAAATCTGCCCTCACGCGATGCTCGTATTGCTGTGAATTTCTGTGTTTCGAATGTTTCTACGATCGGAGTCACCCAAAGGAATGCACCAAATCTTGCTGAAGAATCAACATAAGAATAATAAATGAGAATTAAGAACTGATATAAGAATGAAATATAAAAATATGGCATTTTAAAAACATTGTAACCCCTGGAAATACCGTAACACATTATCATAAATAACAAATGTATGACACTTTTTGTCAAATCCAGTTTGTAATTAATATTACGCCCTTGTATCCCCTAACACGATACGAAATATTCGCGGACATGGGTAGACAAATGAGAGAATAAAATAAAATAAACGAAAACAAATGTTTCGAACACGGGACACAAAAGTCTCATCCCGTGACGTTAGCCACTGTGTCAGCAGTTCGAATGATCTTAATGCGCACTAAAAAGGGATCTAAGTTAATGTCGAAAATTTTGATGGTCGTTTTGTCAGAAACAGTCGAAAATCTACCCATAAACAGAGATAGGTGTTCGCTTATTTTGGCTCCTCTTCCAGTGAGCGAAGTTTCTGGGAAATAGGTTTCCGGCGCCAGCCGTGTTATTCTCATGAATAGCAACATGTCCGAAACAACTGGCACTACGCGGAATCCGCAGCTGTGATACGTTAAATGTAAATTGAAGGTGTTGGGGAGTGGGGTGGGGGGCAGAAGGGAAAGGAAAGGGGTTACTGATGTCAGCTGAATTGGGACATTACGCGGAATCAGCGGCGACGAGTGGAAATGTGTAGCCGACTTGAATTCGAACCCAGGATCTGCTTACTAGGCAGGTGCGTTAACGAATGCCACGACCAGGACACAGTGTTGTCGCAGCTGTGCGCACTATCTCGGTACGCCTGGTGGCCGACCCACATTCCCACCGAGAGCCGTCCCTGTCCGTTTCCTCCATGCTCGCTACTCTGAGATTACCACAAGAGGTCCGACATGCTTATGCATCCGCATGGAATAAGGTGGAGCCATTGCCCATCTAGGCGAAGCAACCGCATGAATCTGTGGTGTCTGTTACTCCGGACAAGGCGCAGTGGTTAACGCACCTGCCTAATAACTAGGAGATCGCGGCTTCGAACCCCTGTTCGGTACACATTTTCACTCGTCGCCGCTGATTCCGCATGATGTCTCAATGCAGCTGACATTAGTAATCCCTTTCCTTTCTTTTCCTTTTTTCTCCCTCCACCTTCTATTTTCATACACAGCTTGTCTGATACAAACAAGTTCCAACCGAGCTCTTTCGGCTCAACACCGTCTGCTCGCACCAACAAACAATAGCATGCAGTTCACATGCAAAACTGCTCAGCACCGACTGATAATAGGATACTCTGCAGTACATGGCAAATCCATGTAGGACTGCGCAGAGGTGACAACAGGCTGACTGCCTCAGTACAACTGCTTCTATACAATTGCCACTCATACCACCCTCAAATTAAACGCGCTCACGTGTCACTACTACGCCCTAGGCGTTCATTGGCTGAGATACTCACTACAGCCGTCACCAGTGAAACCTAAATATTTCTCATGTAGCAGAGAATTATCGAAATCGACCAAAGAGCGGTCGCAAAATATACCGAAGAACTCTTCCGTAATCTATGGGCAAAAAACTACGTAAAAGAAACGAAAACTTGCTGAATCAACACATACCTGTCAAGCACGACCTCAGCAAAAACAGAAAACGCGTCATCAAAGACAAGATGAACACGTGGTTCGCACTATGAGCGACTGTCATGACGGGGAGTGCACGCCGCTGTGTGTATGTGTGTGTGTGTGTGTGAGGGAGGTGGGGGGGGGGGGGCGAAGAGGCAAGCAGAGCACGTGCCCTGGTTGCGTGCCGGCCGAGCGCGGCCGTGTCGGCTTTGGCGCGGGCGGGTAAATGGCTCCGCAGGTATTATGTACCAGGGACGCGTCAAGAGTCGATGTTGTCGCTTGTAAGTCAAGTCGAGTCAGACCCCTTTTAAGTTAGTGTTGGCTGTAACTGCTGGAAGCCCCTGGCGTGCCATGGCCGACCGTAAGCTGTAAGCCAATTAGGCGCTCACTTGCCGTGGTCTAAACACCAGCCCCGAACAAAACACGGCGCCCCCGCGCTCAATAACTGCGCTTCACACTGCCCCAAACTCCAGCAAATTACCTGTCAAAAAAAGTTCATACAAATTGCTCGTTAATAAACATCGATTCATCAATGAAATGAAAGGACAGCAGAATGTCCTGTCGCGCGACGCTGGTCGATAAAGCACGCTGCTGTTCACATCTTTTGAGTATGCAGCAATACAAAATACATAAGCAGCGCGCTTACGTCGCGACCTATACTTTAAAGACTGAATAACTTATTAGAGTTGTAAAAATACCGTACCCTACAGTAAGCTGTTCAAATGGCTCCAAGCACTATGGGACTTAGAATCTGAGGTCATCACTCCCCTAGGCTTAGAACCACTTAAACCTAACTAACCTAAGGACATCAGACACATCCATGCCCGAAGCAGGATTCGAACCTGCGACTGCAGCAGCAGCGAGGTTCCGGACTGAAGCTCGGCCACAGCGGTCGGCTACAGTAGGCTGTCTTAAGTGAGCTTAGACTACAGTAGTTTTCGTAGTATCTTTAAGTAAAGAGCACAGCCACCTTACCCGTACATTGCATGTGTTCCATACCTATTGGGCTTTACCCCATAACGATCATTTTCCTTACGTATGCGGTGTATACTAGATTCCCATGGAAACCGGACGTGGTCAACCATCTAGAAACTGAATGAAAATATGTAAAGGTCCGTGTAACCTACAGAACATGTTCTTTTCTACATAGTTACCGTCAAGCCTGTTACGTAAAAATAAACAGTATGTAAAGCAAAACTGAAATTGCCAATCATTCATTTAGCTTTTATTCGAATATTATTGATTCATAACTCGAAACAGAGGAATGTTGTTGTAAAAATAAAGAAAACAGTACAGATTTATCATACAGCGCCAGAGAACGTTATTTCCTCAAACAAAGGATGGCTCAAATGGCTCTGAGCACTATGAGACTTAACTTCTGAGGTCATCAGTCCCCTAGAACTTAGAACTACTTAAACCTAACTAACCTAAGGACGTCGCACACATCCATGCCCGAGGCAGGATTCGAACCCGCGACCGTAGCGGTCGCGCCGTTCCAGGGTATAGCGCCTAGAACCGCTCGGCCACTCCGGCCGGCAAACGAAGGATGTAAAGTAAAAAAATACGCAAAACAAAAATAAGTCAAACATCGCTTCAATACTTCGTCGAACTTATGTAATACATATTTCTGCTATTCATAAACAACTTTCGCACTTATGGATAATAACAGGAAATTCTTGCCTTTGATCATGATGAAGAACTTCCTACTGAGTGCAAAATAACAACAGTATTAATACACATTTCTTTACTTTTGTGCATGTAAAATGTACTTCCATCAAAAGTTATTACTTTCCTTACATAACAGAGGTTCAAAATGGTTCAAATGGCTCTGAGCACTATGGGACTTAACATCTATGGTCATCAGTCCCCTAGAACTTAGAACTACTTAAACCTAACTAACCTAAGGACAGCACACAACACCCAGCCATCACGAGGCAGAGAAAATCACTAACCCCGCCGGGAATCGAACCCGGGAACCCGGGCGTGGGAAGCGAGAACGCTACCGCACGACCACGAGATGCGGGCACATAACAGAGGCTCTGAGCACTATGGGACTCAACTGCTGAGGTCATTAGTCCCCTAGAACTTAGAACTAGTTAAACCTACCTAACCTAAGGACATCACAAACATCCATGCCCGAGGCAGGATTCGAACCTGCGACCGTAGCGGTCTTGCGGTTCCAGACTGCAGCGCCTTTAACCGCACGGCCACTTCGGCCGGCTTACATAACAGAGCAGAAGTTACGCTACGAACCAATTTTTACTGCTTATAAAATGCAAGTTATAATCTAAACGGATATAAAACACGCAGAGAACTAACACTGATTGATTGATTAATTGATAGAGAATTGGACCAAACGGCGAGGTCATCAGTCCCGCTATTCCAAAATGGGTTACAGAAGCAAGAGAGTCTTCTAAAAGTGGACAGATTCAGTCAGAGGAGTCAAATTATACAAGAATGAGCATTAAACACACACACACATTAAAAGCATAAAAGGTGAGACCAAATCTCAAAACCGGAAAAAAAGGGGGCCGGTCATGGGATCTCAGACCGTGAGGACTGCAAAAAGAGTCCCAAGCACAACCAACCCGCCCCTGCTCAAAAACTAATGGAGAACCTTATATCTGGAAATAAAAACCACTTTCACAGAGGAAACCGAGGACCAGGTCAAGCATCCGTGGATCGTCTGCTAATATTAGCGGAAGGAAGCGGGAAGCGGGAAGCCTATACATAGCACGAAGGGTCAAAAGAAGGGGACATGCCACCAACATGTGAGATATCGTTAGCCTCGCGCCACAACCACATTGTGGGGTTGAGTCGTTGCGGAAGAGGAAACAATGGGTGAGCCGGGTATGGTCAATGCCTAAGCGGCATAAAACAGTGGACTCCTTCCGAGGGGGCGAAAAGAAGTGCCCCAAACTGCAGTAGACTCCTTGATTGTGCGGAGTTTATTACTAGGAGCAGTAGCGCTCCAGATGGCATTCCACTGTTGGGCAAAGAGAGATTTGACGTAGATTCGCATATCCGCAGCTGGAATCGTGAAAGGAAATGGGGGGTAAGTATCTGCTCCTCTAGTTGAACGGTCAGCCAATTCATTCCCAGGGATTCCCACTTGACTTACCCAGAGAAAGACGACGGAACAGGCGGCACGCTCAAGGGCACAGAGAAGGTCATGGATGGCAGAGACCACGGGGTGGCGAGAGTAGCAGCGATCGATAGCCCGCAGGCTGCTCATGGAGTCGGAACAAATTAAGAACTAACACTGAATGATGTGCGGCTCTATAGATGTGCAAAACAAACAGCCAACCAACCAATCAAACAAACAAACAAAAACAAAGAGTGTTTGTCTATTCCCCTATCAACGCTACACATACTAACGATAATCCTAATACTAACTACGTCATTTATGTACTGCACCAAAACCGCCGAATCGTAGTTTTGGTTGAACGCACTTCTATGAACAAGGAAAAGAAATTTGTAAACTACTTATCATGTACTAAATAGACGTCATATTGACACAGTTTTATTCTCCACCATCGTGACTGGTTTTTAACTGAGACAGTTCATCGGCAGATCGCCGCTGTTGGTTTCTGAATACTTGTTGACATCACACACAACTGTCCAGTAGCCTTTCAGTACCGTACTGCCATCCATAAGGGAACAATTTTGTGTAATGTGAACCAAAATGTAAATGCAACTCTGTGCCATTCACAATGGAAACATACTGCAGTGAGTGTGTAAGTGATACCGAAATCATTCGACTTCCTATGAAGTTCATTGTAGATACAGTATAATTCTATTTCTCCGTCGATGCTGAAACGCTTTAATCTGTACTTTCCGCAAGTAACAACTCGACCACAAAATGGCCCAGCCTAAACATTAAACTAGGTGCCACAGACACATCCGAGACAAATTCCACGATCTCACAATGAGACTTTACGTAAATAGTCTGAAATGATACAAACTAAATAATTTAATCTACAAGTGGTATCGGACAAAGATGCATAGAGATGATAAAATAAAATTAACGTACTGTCAACTACGTCGTAGACAAAAACACTGAGCAACAGAAGGTAGCATCAACATATTAAAGAAATCTTATTATATCTGGGCTACTATAAATTAAGTATTGGAGAAATAGGTGACACATCTTTTTGTGACTGGGATTCACTGAAGGATTTACTACGATACAATAAAAGACACTAGTAAACGGTATTAATAATTTTATAATTGTAATTTTTGAACAGTGCGTCGACTGACTGTTCATGTAATGTAGAAACTAACTTGCTTTCATATGTGTTGGAGAAGAAACTTGCCTTGTCTATGCATTATTGAGGAAATGAGTATGTACGTGACCGAGAATAATGTGTCGGATTAGAGTAGCAATCTTCTACATACGGGTCCATCTTCCGTAAGTTGACTTCCTATTTTTATTTCAACTTCGCGTCAACAGCATTGTTATTACCCGTGGAACAACAGACCAATGCACAATAAAATAGAAGGGAACTGGTTGTGACGTTGTTGGAGCAATTACGGAATAAATTGCTTAAAGTAATGCAAAGAAATCAAAGTGTAATTATGATTTAATTTTACCAACACTCTTATCAGCCTATCCTATTGCTACCCTGATGATCCAAAGCTATAAGTTTATAACTGAACGGTATATACATAGAGTTTGTTTTCATCTTCAAGAGCCGGCCGCGGTGGCCGTGCGGTTCTGGCGCTGCAGTCCGGAACCGCGGGACTGCTACGGTCGCAGGTTCGAATCCTGCCTCGGGCATGGGTGTGTGTGATGTCCTTAGGTTAGTTAGGTTTAAGTAGTTCTAAGTTCTAGGGGACTTATGACCTAAGATGTTGAGTCCCATAGTGCTCAGAGCCATTTGAACCATTTGAACCATCTTCAAGAAACCGATGTAGAGAGTAGGACTATGAATGCTTAGTGCGTTTTTCCCACTTCTATTATCTGTTGGTCCTATCAAGATTCATAACTGTTACGATCTTTTTTCCAATGTGTACTTTCAATGAAAGGGAAAAGAACATGAATATAGTCTACACGCTCTCGAAGGTTGAAGCTCCAATAATGACTATCGAAACGGTTACAGATGATGAGTTCAGACATCTACTTCTACTTCTACTACTACTTCAGGTATTAGGCAGTATAGTCATTACGGTATCATCTCTTCACTGTTGTTATTTAAATGAATGAATATATTGCTTGTCAAAATGGATCGTTACGTGTTCATCGATTGTTACGTTTTTCCTATACAATCACGTTGTTCTTTGTAATCAAAATTTTATATCATTAAATAATTCAAGGAGAAGTGTCTTATTATATCTCACATCTGTATTAGTTGCCTGTGCCTGTATTGCTGCATTGGGGTCATTATAATTTGAAACATATAACATGTGTAATTTCCATTTCACCAATATTAAGATGTAACTGATTGTAACAACTACAGCGATCACGACGCTGCCTGTTTCTTTCCTTATCTTTTAATATCCAACGGTCGCTACGAGACATTGCTCAGATGACATAAAGCATCTCAACGCATAAACGTATCAACGTGCAATTACTCAGCAATGAGTGATTGGACGCCATGTATTCTATCGACACAGGCACTCAGCAAGTTTTCTATAACAAATTTTGACAGAATGTTATATTAGGCATGCTTATTTTTCACGCGGATTTATGTCGATCGTAGAAACATAGTTTGGGTTTATACGTGGGACAGTCAAGGGTTCAATTTTCAGCTACAACAAATAAAGTTAAGTGATTAACTTTTTGTTTCGAAAATGAATTTTCACTGCGTAGCTCTTAATTGGCTCCCTCCGTTGTTCATTTCTTCTCATATGAACCGCTGGCTAGGAAGACAGTATTTTGTGTGGCACACACAACGAAAGGCAGACCAGCGTAGAGAATTGGCGGAAAGCACAGGCGGCTGCTTTCTGTGACGAGCGTACTGGAAAGTTTTCACAACGCCACGACAAATGTCTAAGTCAAGAGGCGACTATTTAGAGAGGTAGCTGGAGGGTGTGGCTAACTGTTGCCAAAAAAAAAAAAAAAAAAAAAAAATTGATTTTCACTGTGCTTTACATTTCACGGAAGATCGTACCTTACTTTCCGATTGAAACGCAAGAAGTTTTCTGTACCTCTTGTCAAATTTAATTCTTGAATACAACAGGTTTTTAGTTCACCGAATCGGTTATACTCAAAACGGCATACTTTCCCCTCTTGTAAAAATTCTTGCCGCCGCCCATGACTGCGTCATTTTGTGTTTTCCTCGTCTAGTGGCGTGCTGCGGTACTGTGGCACGGTGTTGCCTTTATGCACTAGCACTGTGGGCACGATCCTGAGAACAAACAAAAAATTGATTACGCAACTTTATTGTTTCCTCGGTGGTCATTACACCTTTAAGACTATCTAAAACTAACTGCAACAGTATTTCAGCTATCTTGAAGCACAGACGACTCCGCTAGCTGGGACACATCCACCGTATGGATCCTGACAGATTACCACGTGAGCTGATGCTTGGAGAGATCTCTATAGCCAAAAGAGC
Source organism: Schistocerca nitens (assembly GCF_023898315.1). Lineage (NCBI taxonomy): Eukaryota > Metazoa > Arthropoda > Insecta > Orthoptera > Acrididae > Schistocerca > Schistocerca nitens. Next base: position 637,505,481 of record NC_064617.1, read on the forward strand.
TGTAGGACGTCCTGTATTGAGGTTCAAGGACTCCTGTAAACGAGATATGGAGAGCTTTGGAATCGATACAAACAGATGGGAGCCACGGTCTAGCATGAGACCAGAGTGGCGCGTTGATATATCATCTGGAATGTCGAAGCATGATGAAGGCTTGTTACACAGATTAAGGCAGAAAGAGCTTCGCAATGCTACCACTGCTTCTGCCTCAGCAGCCAGATACACTTGTGACAATTGCGGCAAGAGATGCCGTGCTGCCATTGGCTTGACAAGTCATATGAAAAAGTGCATCCCATAAACACACAGACACTGCAACAATCATCTACCAAGATGTCGTGGCCAATATATATATATATATATATATATATATATATATATATATATATGTGACTAGTAGTCGTGTGTATATTCTTGTAAGGTGTCTCCGATACAAATGCCGTTAGGGCGGACACGTTCCCGTGAAACTGGAGAGGACGGTAACTGCAGGCAGATCCCTGTCCCGTGGCGTGCGTGCTGCGCGTGCAAGCTGCGTGGCGGTGCGTAACGAGGAGGTGGCGCTGACACGGTCTGAGCGCCCCTGCCGGGCTTCCTTGGAATTGCTTAGGGCAGGCGAGCGGGGCTTCTCCGCATGCGAGCGTGAATGCGCTCATCGATTAAGTGCTTACACTATTGTATTCTAAACCCGAGGATTGTTTAAGCCGATTGCGCAATCTCCCTCTCCCGTAGTTCCGGGCGGCGGGCGTTACTACGGCTTCGCAGTGCCTCCAACTGTGCGCCGCTCCGGTGCCAAATTCACTAAACCCGGACCGCTACAATTACGTATATTACTACTGTCGAAGTGACAGCGCACGAAGCAACCGCTCGCGGCTCATAATCCCATAGACTACTCTGAGGAGGATACTTCCTCAGCGTTGTGCCAGCTGCATGTAAGCGTGCGAATATACAAATTACCATACCCGTTTGCAACCAATCTCGCTGCTCGGCCGTAATTTTTCAGCAGACAGAAAAAAATATAGCGCGAACCGTATACACGCCTAAAAAGTGCTCTCTGTAATCTCTCAGAAAGGAATTTCATTGCTTAAACGAAATCCACATTTGAAAAGTATCCACATATTTTTCCTCTTTCCTTTTGACTCCGGTCACGAAAACTGACAAAGGCCGGGAGTACCGTGTGCTGACCACATGCCCCTCAATATCCATATCGAGTAACGCCTGTCGGTCGATACCGATTGGTCTTACGGGGCCTGTTCGGACGGAGTTTCTTTCTACTGGCCATGAGTCCCTGCCATACAATACTACACTACAGGTAAAACGCTTGGCACACCTCTTTGTTAATCCCAGTGGAATTCCTTTTGCTGTCATTAAATCTTTCACCTTTTCAAAATCTCTTTTACCTACAGATATTCCACTCCTTATTTGCTCCACACAGTTTACATTTTCTATTCCCAAGCTTCCTAAGCACCAAAAAAAGATGTCCTTCCAGTTACATTTTGACGGAACCTTCATGTTTGTTTATGGTCGTCACTTTGCCCTTTCCTATAATGACCCTCGTTCCATGCCCTTTTCCCACTTTGGCGATCCATCATAAACTATAGTTCTTTCTTCATTCAGCCAACTCTATTTGATAACCGTTAAAGTTAACTGTCTTCGTCGTTTATCATAAAAATGGTTCACATGGCTCTAAGCACTATGGGACTTAACATCTGAGGTCATCAGTCCCCTAGACTTAGAACTACTTAAACCTAACTAATTTAAGGGCATCACACACGTCCATGACCGAGGAAGGATTCGAACCTGCGACCGTAGCAGTCGCGCGGTTCCATACTGAAGCGCCTAGAACCGCTCGGCCACCGCGGCTGGCTCAGGCAGAAGGTTTTCTGTTAATGTAATAAAATGAAACACCTATAGCCGTCCTTACGATGTAGTTTATTAGATGGATACCAGTTTCGGTTGAGTCGGTTGGTAGTTGATGGTTGGAGAAACAACATCGTTTTACACGCTCTATGCGAAAACCAGATCATAGATGTTGGCCACTATTGAATCGTGTACACGACTAGAGTTAACCCCCTCACCGTCAGTTAAGGCTTGAAGATGTTGTACTGGAGCACCGAAACTGGTAGCCATGTAATAAATAACATCGGATGTAGATGTTCCATTTTATTACATAAGTAAAGGTCCGAAGTCGCTGAAACCTCCAATTAGAAGGATGGACATACAAAAACTTCTGTTAAGTTTGGAAAGTAGGAGACAGTTACTGCAGAAGGAAATTCTGTGAGGACGAATCGTGAATTGTGCGTAGATAGTTAAGTCATTTTCATAAAAACTGTGCCAAATTTAATTTCCCGTTTATTTCTTTTTTAAAATCAGAATAAGTATAATTTAAATGAATTGTGGCTATGCACGTGATGCCGTAAGACCCCAGCAAATGTATTGTAAGGACTGGCTGATAAGAGACTCGTCAGTAATTCATTACTATCCATTTATTATAAAAAATCTTTTTATTTAACAGAGTACAATTAATTTACGTGGTACGAAGGCTGAAGTAAACTTCTGAGTATATACGCTTGGAAATAAAAACAAAATTTACAATAAGTGCCTTATAAATCAAATATTAAGACCCACTTAAGAGAAAAAACATTTTGGTTTTAAGAAATAAAAGTGTTTAGATCCTTTTAAGAAGAAGAAGAAAAATCTAGTTAATTAAGAAAAATACGAATACAGCTGAAGGAAGCAAGCTGACGAAGGCATTATCTTGCGAGCGCAAGGACAGGCTATAAGAGTGGATAGAAGCCCGAAAAAATGTCGGCAAGGACATTAGCAACGTTGCAGGTTCGAGTCTCGGTCGGACAGACTGTTCTCAAGGTAGTTTCTAATCGGTGCCCTGTCCGCTGCAGGAGGAAAATTCCTTCTGAATGTTTCATTGATTTTGTTGTAACATAATCTCACCAAGCTGCTAAAAGGTTTTGTCTTATTATTCTGCAACTCGTTTCGATCTAGTGGTCATCACATCGCAAAACCTGTAACATTTTTCGTAGTGGATGACTATAATTTTCAAATCAATGATTACATATTGGAGGTATGTAATATTCACTAATGAAAATTTTTTACGAGCTGTCAGACAATGACCGACAGGTCTCAACTAGTTGCAGAATAATAAAACAAAATCTTATTAGAGGCTTCGTGTGATTATATTACGACAAACTGCTTTTGATGCAAACTGTGCAGTACGATTTAAAAAAAAGTTCCACCTGAGTTACTATAGTAAAACAAAAACGGTTAGTCCAGATTGCAACAATTATATATTTATTAACTAGCCACTTTTCTATTAGAAACAAAAAAATAATGTGTTTGTAGTGAAGCATCGAAAAAATTCAGTCAAATGTATTTATGAAAGCATCTTTGATTATGAAACAGTAGTACAAGGCAATATGCATAATGTACAAATATATAAGTACAGTATCCAAATTAAGAAACATAATATGCAACACACAAATTCTCTGTAATATATATGTAACTAAGAACTTGATTATAAACGATATTTTTAGTTTCATGTCCAGGCAGCTGGGCGCAGCTACTTTGCGTGTCTACAAGGCGATTTTGTAAACACCTCTATGCCAGAGCCTCTTCATAAGCTCTACAGAAGGCTACTGTTTTCGTCTTCATCCGTTTGCGATATGCAGTTGAAAGGTATCAAGATCACTGCCAGGTGTCAGAGGTTTTCTTTCGTCGACTGTACGTGTGTCTTAGCAATAAAAAATAAGTGAATTGAAGCTTCATGCATGATGCGATATATATATATATATATCGCAGTGTTTATGAGGTCATATCTTCCCATATATGTGCCATAAAATGATTTAAGTTGGTACGTACATAGAGCGGCATATGTGGATACTACCTTCGAAATTTGTTGCGAGTAGAGTTCGTAGCAGAGAAGTAATAAATTTGAAAGTCATGCACTATGATCCAGTTTCTCACGCAGCTCACTGATTATTACGTCATATCTTCTGCACTATCATAGGTACGTGGTTCTTAGCGCCACAACGACTGTTGGCCGACAGTAAGGGATATATGAAATCGGTCCCGTGGTTTAAGATGAAATGTGAAACATACACGCATACAAAGGCACATGCACACATCCATTTTTATGACATGTATGGATGGAGTGCGGTAACCAGTTTCAGTTCAAGAGACCATCTTCAGGCCAGAAGCTCCTTTCAGAGTATGCTGATGCATTAGCTCCATACTTAACAATCAGATACAACCGTTCGCTCGACGAAAGATCCCTACCCAAAGACTGGAAAGTTACACAGGTCACACCAATATTCAAGAAAGGTAGTAGGAGTTGTTGTTGTTGTGGTCTTCAGTCCTGAGACTGGTTTGATGCAGCTCTCCATGCTACTCTATCCTGTGCAAGCTTCTTCATCTCCCAGTACCTACTGCAACCTACATCCTTCTGAATCTGCTTGGTGTATTCATCTCTTGGTCTCCCTCTACGATTTTTACCCTCCACGCTGCCCTCCAATGCTAAATTTGTGATCCCTTGATGCCTCAAAACATGTCCTACCAACCGATCCCTTCTTCTTGTCAAGTTGTGCCACAAACTTCTCTTCTCCCCAATCCTATTCAATACCTCCTCATTAGTTACGTGATCTACCCACCTTATCTTCAGCATTCTTCTGTAGCACCACATTTCGAAAGCTTCTATTCTCTTCTTATCCAAACTAGTTATCGTCCATGTCTCACTTCCATACATGGCTACACTCCATACAAATACTTTCAGAAACGACTTCCTGACACCTAAATCTATACTCGATGTTAACAAATTTCTCTTCTTGAGAAACGCTTTCCTTGCCATTGCCAGTCTACATTTTATATCCTCTCTACTTCGACCATCATCGGTTATTTTACTCCCTAAATAGCAAAACTCCTTTACTACTTTAAGTGTCTCATTTCCTAATCTAATTCCCTCAGCATCACCCGACTTAATTTGACTACATTCCATTATCCTCGTTTTGCTTTTGTTGATGTTCATCTTATATCCTCGTTTCAAGACACTGTCCATTCCGTTCAACTGCTCTTCCAAGTCCTTTGCTGTCTCTGACAGAATTACAATGTCATCGGCGAACCTCAAAGTTTTTACTTCTTCTCCATGAATTTTAATACCTACTCCGAATTTTTCTTTTGTTTCCTTTACTGCTTGTTCAATATACAGATTGAATAACATCGGGGAGAGGCTACAACCCTGTCTCACTCCCTTCCCAACCACTGCTTCCCTTTCATGTCCCTCGACTCTTATAACTGCCATCTGGTTTCTGTACAAATTGTAAATAGTCTTTCGCTCCCTGTATTTTACCCCTGCCACCTTTAGAATTTGAAAGAGAGTATTCCAGTCAACATTGTCAAAAGCTTTCTCTAAGTCTACAAATGCTAGAAACGTAGGTTTACCTTTTCTTAATCTTTGTTCCAAGATAAGTCGTAAGGTCAGTATTGCCTCACGTGTTCCAACATTTCTACGGAATCCAAACTGATCTTCCCCGAGGTCGGCTTCTACCAGTTTTTCCATTCGTCTGTAAAGAATTCGCGTTAGTATTTTGCAGCTGTGACTTATTAAACTGATAGTTCGGTAATTTTCACATCTGTCAACACCTGCTTTCTTTGGGATTGGAATTATTATATTCTTCTTGAAGTCTGAGGGTATTTCGCCTGTCTCATACATCGTGCTCACCAGATGGTAGAGTTTTGTCATGACTGGCTCTCCCGAGGCCATCAGTAGTTCTAATGGAATGTTGTCTACTCCCGGGGCCTTGTTTCGACTCAAGTCTTTCAGTGCTCTGTCAAACTCTTCACGCAGTATCTTATCTCCCATTTCGTCTTCATCTACATCCTCTTCCATTTCCATAATATTGTCCTCAAGTACATCGCTCTTGTATAAACCCTCTATATACTCCTTCCACCTTTCTGCCTTCCCTTCTTTGCTTAGAACTGGGTTGCCATCTGAGCTCTTGATATTCATACAAGTGGTTCTCTTCTCTCCAAAGGTCTCTTTAATTTTCCTGTAGGCAGTATCTATCTTACCCCTAGTGAGACAAGCCTCTGCATCCTTACATTTGTCCTCTAGCCATCCCTGCTTAGCCATTTTGCACTTCCTGTCGATTTCATTTTTGAGACGTTTGTATTCCTTTTTGCCTGCTTCATTTACTGCATTTTTATATTTTCTCCTTTCATCAATTAAATTCAATATTTCTTCTGTTACCCAAGAATTTCTATTAGCCCTCGTCTTTTTACCTACTTGATCGTCTGCCGCCTTCACCACTTCATCCCTCAGAGCTACCAATTCTTCTTCTACTGTATTTCTTTCCCCTATTCCTGTCAATTGTTCCCTTATGCTCTCCCTGAAACTCTCTACAACCTCTGGTTCTTTCAGTTTATCCAGGTCCCATCTCCTTAAATTCCCACCTTTTTGCAGTTTCTTCAGTTTCAATCTGCAGTTCATAACCAATAGATTGTGGTCAGAATCCACATCTGCCCCAGGAAATATCTTACAATTTAAAACCTGGTTCCTAAATCTCTGTCTTACCATTATATAATCTATCTGAAACCTGTCAGTATCTCCAGGCTTCTTCCATGTATACAGCCTCCTTTCATGATTCTTGAACCAAGTGTTAGCTATGATTAAGTTATGCTCTGTGCAAAATTCTACAAGGCGGCTTCCTCTTTCATTCCTTCCCCCCAATCCATATTCACCTACTATGTTTCCTTCTCTCCCTTTTCCTACTGACGAATTCCAGGCACCCATGACTATTAAATTTTCGTCTCCCTTCACTACCTGAATAATTTCTTTTATCTCGTCATACATTTCATCTATTTCTTCATCATCTGCAGAGCTAGTTGGCATATAAACTTGTACTACCGTAGTAGGCATGGGCTTTGTGTCTATTTTGGCCACAAAAATGCGTTCACTATGCTGTTTGTAGTAGCTAACCCGCACTCCTATTTTTTTATTCATTATTAAACCTACTCCTGCATTACCCCTATTTGATTTTGTATTTATAACCCTGTAATCACCTGACCAAAAGTCTTGTTCCTCCTGCCACCGAACTTCACTAATTCCCACTATATCTAACTTTAACCTATCCATTTCCCTTTTCAAATTTTCTAACCTACCTGCCCGATTAAGTGATCTGACATTCCACGCTCCGATCCGTAGAACGCCGGTTTTCTTTCTCCTGATAACGACGTCCTCTTGAGTAGTCCCCGCCCGGAGGTCCGAATGGGATCTAATGGATCTCCGGAATATTTTACCCAAGAGGACGCCATCATCATTTAATCATACAGTAGAGCTGCATGTCCTCGGGAAAAATTACGGCTGTAGTTTCCACTTGCTTTCAGCCGTTCGCAGTACCAGCACAGCAAGGCCGTTTTGGTTAATGTTACAAGGCCAGATCAGTCAATCATCCAGACTGTTGCCCCTGCAACTACTGAAAAGGCTGCTGCCCCTCTTCAGGAACCACATGTTTGTCTGGCCTCTCAACAGATGCCCCTCCGTTGTGGTTGCACCTACGGTACGGCCATCTGTATCGCTGAGGCACGCAAGCCTCCCCACCAACGGCAAGGTCCATGGTTCATGGGGGGGGGGGGGGGGGGTAGTAGGAGTAATCCACTAAATTACAGGCCCATATCGTTAACGTCGATATGCAGCAGGATTTTAGAACATATATTGTGTTCGAACATATGAAATACCTCGAACGAAACGGTCTATTGACACACAGTCAACATGGGTTTAGAAAACATCGTTCATGTGAAACACAACTAGCTCTTTATTCAAATGAAGTGCTGAGCGCTATTGACAAGGGATTTCATATCGATTGCTGGATTTCCGGAAGGCTTTTGACACTGTACCACACAAGCGGCTCGTAGTAAAATTAGGTGCGTACGGGATATCGTCTCAGTTATGTGACTGGATTTGCGATTTCCTGTTAGAGAGGTCAGAGTTTGTAGTAACTGACGGAAAGTCATCGAGTAAACCAGAATTGAATTCAGGCGTTCCCCAAGGTAGTGTTATAGGCCCTTTGCTGTTTCTTATCTACACTCCTGGAAATGGAAAAAGAACACATTGACACCGGTGTGTCAGACCCACCATACTTGCTCCGGACACTGCGAGAGGGCTGTACAAGCAATGATCACACGCACGGCACAGCGGACACACCAGGAACCGCGGTGTTGGCCGTCGAATGGCGCTAGCTGCGCAGCATTTGTGCACCGCCGCCGTCAGTGTCAGCCAGTTTGCCGTGGCATACGGAGCTCCATCGCAGTCTTTAACACTGGTAGCATGCCGCGACAGCGTGGACGTGAACCGTATGTGCAGTTGACGGACTTTGAATGAGGGCGTATAGTGGGCATGCGGGAGGCCGGGTGGACGTACCGCCAAATTGCTCAACATGTGGGGCGTGAGGTCTCCACAGTACATCGATGTTGTCGCCAGTGGTCGGCGGAAGGTGCACGTGCCAGTCGACCTGGGACCGGACCGCAGCGACGCACGGATGCATGCCAAGACCGTAGGATCCTACGCAGTGCCGTAGGGGACCGCACCGCCACTTCCCAGCAAATTAGGGACACTGTTGCTCCTGGGGTATCGGCGAGGACCATTCGCAACCGTCTCCATGAAGCTGGGCTACGGTCCCGCACACCGTTAGGCCGTCTTCCGCTCACGCCCCAACATCGTGCAGCCCGCCTCCAGTGGTGTCGCGACAGGCGTGAATGGAGGGACGAATGGAGACGTGTCGTCTTCAGCGATGAGAGTCGCTTCTGCCTTGGTGCCAATGATGGTCGTATGCGTGTTTGGCGCCGTGCAGGTGAGCGCCACAATCAGGACTGCATACGACCGAGGCACACAGGGCCAACACCCGGCATCATGGTGTGGGGAGCGATCTCCTACACTGGCCGTACACCACTGGTGATCGTCGAGGGGACACTGAATAGTGCACGGTACATCCAAACCGTCATCGAACCCATCGTTCTACCATTCCTAGACCGGCAAGGGAACTTGCTGTTCCAACAGGACAATGCACGTCCGCATGTATCCCGTGCCACCCAACGTGCTCTAGAAGGTGTAAGTCAACTACCCTGGCCAGCAAGATCTCCGGATCTGTCCCCCATTGAGCATGTTTGGGACTGGATGAAGCGTCGTCTCACGTGGTCTGCACGTCCAGCACGAACGCTGGTCCAACTGAGGCGCCAGGTGGAAATGGCATGGCAAGCCGTTCCACAGGACTACATCCAGCATCTCTACGATCGTCTCCATGGGAGAATAGCAGCCTGCATTGCTGCGAAAGGTGGATATACACTGTACTAGTGCCGACATTGTGCATGCTCTGTTGCCTGTGTCTACGTGCCTGTGGTTCTGTCAGTGTGATCATGTGATGTATCTGACCCCAGGAATGTGTCAATAAAGTTTCCCCTTCCTGGGACAATGAATTCACGGTGTTCTTATTTCCATTTCCAGGAGTGTATATAAACTATTTGGGAGACAATCTGAGCAGCCGTCGTCGGTTGTTTGCAGATGACGCTGTCTTTATCGACTAATAAAATCATCAGAAGATCAAAACAAACTGCAAAACGATTTAAAAAAATATCTGAATGGTGTGAAAAGTGGCAGTTGACCCTAAATAACGAAAACTGTGAGGTCATCCACATGAGTGCTAAAAGGAACTCGTTAAACTTCGGTTACACGATAAATCAGTCTAATCTAAAAGCCGTAAATTCAACTAAATACCTAGGTATCACAATTACGAACAACTTAAATTGGCAAGAACACATAGAAAATGTTGTGGGGGAAGGCTAACCATAGGCTGCGTTTTATTGGCAGGACACTTAGAAAATGTAACAGACCTACTAAGGAGACTGCCTAAACTACGCTTGTCCGTCCTCTTTTAGAATACTGCTGTGCGGTGTGGGATCCTTACCAGGTAGGACTGACGGAGTACATCGAAAAAGTTCAAAGAAAGGCAGCACGTTTTGTATTATCGCAAAATATGGAAGAGTGCCACAGAAATGATACAGGATTTGGGCTGGAAATCATTAAAGGAAAGGCGTTTTTCGTTGCGACGGAATCTTCTCACGAAATTCCAATCACCAACTTTCTCCTCCGAGTGCGAAAATATTTTGTTGACACCGACCTACATAGGGAAGAACGATCAGCACGATAAAATAAGGGAAATCAGAGCTCGTACGGAAAGATATAGGTGTTCATTCTTTCCGCGCGCTATACGACATTGGGATAATAGAGAATTGTGAAGGTGGTTCGATGAATTCTCTGCCAGGCACTTAAATGTGATTTGCAGTGTATCCATGTAGATTTAGGTGTAGTTGTAGATAACTGGTGGGGCTGGTTCACGTAGCTGCTATGCGTTGCAAAATGTACCAGAAGCCAAGTGGCAGTTTTTTGGAGCAGTTGTGGACTGGTACTTTTTGGTACTCCCAGCAGCTCCGTGATGCGGCCCCACAAGTCATCAAGGGATTTCTGGCCTGAAGATAGTCTCTTAGACTGAAACCGATTACCGAAATAAATAAATAACTGAGGCCATCTTGGACTGACTTTATGTTACTGTTTTACATGTTCGCTGTCCTTCCGCTATGACATCAAACATTATGAATCATTAATGATTAAGATTTGGAGACGGCTGTGTTTTGGGTGATGACTCGTGTTGTGCTTCGCAGGTGATTCGACGACGACGAACGAGGACGGCGGCAGCCCGCCGACTTCTCCGGCGCGGCGTAGTGGCAGTGCGGGAGGCCGGCGCAGTCCCAGCTCCCCCCTGGGGGCGGCGCGCGGGTACAGCCCCCCCGGGGGCGGCGCCACACCCGCCAGCAGCCCCGCCAGCAGCTCCGCGCCTCCCCCGCAGCCACCTATCCTGCACCCGCACCCCGCCTTCCTTTCCGCCGCTGACTCCTACCTGTCGCTGACGCGGCCCAAGTCGCCGCCGCCGCAGGGGTTCCTGCACCACCACCACCACCATCACCACCACCACGACATGCACCAGTCGGGGTCCTCCGCAGGGGCGGCGGGTTCGCACGTCGACTCCGTCGAGATCGAGGAGGACGTGGACGACGACGACGATTACGACAAGGAGGGTAAGAAGGACGGCAGCGGCGGCAGTGGCGGCGGAGGCGGCGTCGGCGGGGGCTCCGGAGGCGGCAGCAGCAACGGCAACGGCAGCAGCGGCAGCAGCAGCAACAACAATAACAACAACAAGCGGAAGAAGAAGACGCGCACGGTGTTTTCGCGCAGCCAGGTGTTCCAGCTGGAGTCGACGTTCGACATGAAGCGCTACCTGTCCAGCTCGGAGCGCGCGGGCCTCGCGGCGTCGCTTCACCTGACGGAGACGCAGGTGAAGATATGGTTCCAGAACCGGCGCAACAAGTGGAAGCGCCAGCTGGCGGCCGAGCTGGAGGCGGCCAACATGGCGCACGCGGCGCAGCGGCTGGTGCGGGTGCCCATCCTGTACCACGAGGCGGCGGCGGCGGCGGCCGCGGCGCACCACCACGCCGCCCAGGCGCAGGCCCAGGCGCAGGGCCACCCCCACCCCGCGGCGGCGGCGGGGGCGGCCGTCGGGGCCGGCATGGGCGGCGGCGAGGCCGGCGTGTCCGTGTCGGCGGCGTCGGCGCCCGCGGGCTACCCGCTCTACTACCACCACCCGTCGCTGCCGCCGAGCCCCGCCACGAGCCGGCCGCCGCTGTCCAGCCTCGTCTAGCAGGCCGCCGCCCCCGGCGCCCCCGGCGCTCTCTCGCTACACTAGTCAGCTGCGTCCGCGGCACGCCACAGCCCTCAACCAGTTACCAGCGCACCGCCCGTGCGCGACACCCGTATGCCATCTGACTTAGCTACTCACCGATCAACGAAAGCTTACCCTTAAGGTTTATCGCTTTTACGAATGGCATTCAAAACCCGTGTTGCAGGTTACTGTTCCAGAATGAGAAACTTTCAGTAATTTTTGAGTACATTTCTCGTTGGGGACAGCGGTCTGACTAAAAGTACTGTGAGAACGGACGCAAACAGTCTGGACCGCAAGAACGAAATGTATAACTGTTTTTGAGGTCGAAACTGTTTGTGTCCATTTTTGATAACTTTTTCTTCGTTAGGACTTCACAACACATTACAAAGTAGATATCGATAACTTTAGTACAGGAATGTCCAACCCGCTGCCCGTGGACAGCATGCGGCCCAAAGCAAGTATCAATGCAGCCTAAAAAATGAGAATTTTTCACACAATCGATAAAATACATCCACAAAATTCCTATCAAATAAAGTTTTGATCAACAGAGTAATTTCAATTTGAAACTCTCGCCCCAAGATGCTATTATCTCATTCGTTCATTTTTTCCAGTGGTTATTGTTAATGTTAAGTACAGTATATTATGTACGGCCAGAAAATACTCGTCTTCTTCCAATGTGGCCGAAGTAAGCTAAAATGTAGGACATCCCTCCTCTAGTATTCCATCTACGTACATACTCCGCAAGGCACCATGGGAAGGATACCACTCACCATGCGAGTCATTCCCTTACCTGTACCAATCTCAAATGCAGCGAGGGAAAAACAATTGTCCGTATGCTTTCATACGAGCCTTGAGTTTTCTTATCGTGTCTTCACGATCCCTATGCGAGATACGTTCTACACTCTGTCGCAGACGCTGAATACCCCAAACTTAATCAATAGTATTTCGCGAAAAAGAACACCTGCTTCCCCCCCCCCCCACACACCCCCCCCCACCCCAAGAATTCCCAGCTGCGTTCATGCTGTCTATCCCTAATACTTAAGTGTTCATAGAACCTACCGGTTACAAATCTAGCAGCACACCTATGAACTCCTTCGATACGTTACTCTTACTTCCACATACTTCGCAAGCGCTGCTTGGCGGAGGGTACCCTATACTACTTCTAATCATTCCTTTCTCAGTTCCACTCACAGAAAAAGCGAGGAGAAAACGACTTTCTAAATGCCTCCGTATGAGTCCTAATCCCTCGTACCTTGTCTTCGTGGTCCTTAACACGAAGTTTATGTTGGCGGTAGTAGGATCGTTCTGCAGTCAGCCAGCCGGCCGCGGTGGTCTCGCGGTTCTAGGCGCGCAGTCCGGAACCGTGCGACTGCTACGGTCGCAGGTTCGAATCCTGCCTCGGGCATGGATGTGTGTGATGTCCTTAGGTTAGTTAGGTTTAAGTAGTTCTAAGTTCTAGGGGACTAATGACCACAGCAGTTGAGTCCCATAGTGCTCAGAGCCATTTGAACCATTTTTTTTTGCAGTCAGCCCCAAACGCCGGTTCTCTTTTCCAAAATTCTTTCAATAAACCGCAGACAAACATTCGGTTTCCCTACTACAATTTTTACAAGCTCATTCCATTTCATACTACTTTGCTTCATTATGCACAGAGACGTAATGGACGTGAGTGTGCCGAGCGCCACACTACTAATGCTGTGTTCGAACATAACGTGTCTCATTTCCCTACTCACCTGCGGTAGCTTACATTTTTCTACATTTAGAGCTATCTTGTATCTTCGTACAATGACTCAACGACAACACCTTCCCACACGCCACAACATCATCAGCAAAGGCCACAGACTGCTGCTTACCCTGTGCTCCAGACCATTTATGTATATAGAAAACAACGATCCTGTCACACTTCCCTGACGCTCTCATGACGATACCCTTATCTCTGATGAACATTCGCCGTCGAGGACAACATATTCGGTTCCGTTAATAAGTCTTCGAGCCACTCACATGTCTGCGAACCTATTTCGTATGCTTGTACGTTACTTAACGGATGACAGTGTGGTCCCTTACGGAAATCTAAAAATGTGGGAATCTGACTGTTACATTTTATCCGTGGTTCGCTGTGTATTATGCGAAAAAACTGCCTGCTGAGTTTCGCATGACGGTTGCTTTCGAAAGCTGTATTAATTTGTGGCCACAAGCATTTCCGTCCATACAGAGCATGCTGAAGGATATCACTTACCACTGATAGTCATTCCCTTACCTGTTGCACTCGTAAATGGAGGACCTGACAAACAGTTGTCTGTATGCAACCTTAAGAACTTTGAGCTTTCTTGTCGTATCTTCGCGGTCCTTACGAGATATATGCTGGTGGCAGTTCTAACTCTGTTACTCTCCAAACTTTATCTTTGGAAATTTGTGGTAAGTTCTTATGGGACCAAACTGCTGAGGTCATCGGATACATTAGCTTACGCACTACTTAATCTAACTTACGCTAAGGACAACACACACACCCATGCCCGAGGGAGGACTCGAACCCCAGACGGGGGGGCTACCCGGCGCGGCCAAACTTCATCAATAACGTTTCGCGAAAAGAACACTTTCTTCCCTCCAGGGATTTCAATTTGAGTTCGTTTAGTATTACCGTAATACTCACGTCCTCATAGAACCTACTGGTTACAAATCTAGCAGCGCGCTGACGTCTTCTTTTAATCCGACCTAGTTCGGGTCCCAAACACTCGAGCAGTACTCAAGAAAGGGTGACACTAATATTCTATATGAGATCTCCTTTACAGATAAGGTATAATTTCCTAGAATTCGGCCAAAAACCGAATCCGACCATTCGCCCGCGCTTCTCTTTCTTCCATATTGCCCGCGGTAGTTCGATTTCCCTAACTGTCTCAGTACCGGTACGGCGGACATCGGACAGGTGACGGGAACGCACTGGACACATCGTAGCCTGAGCTGTCAGGCTCTACGAGTACTAATATGTTGGTGGCAAAACACATAAGCGTTTCGGCTTCTTGTCGATCACTGGTGGCCCCAAAAAATGTTAAAACAATTTTATTCAGCGCATTTTTGTACGTTAATTTTATTACTTTTCATCATTAACTTTATTTTTATTTTTCAATCACTCCAGGACGCAGTCTATTCCTGGATAATATTTACGAGGAGCATCGATTGGTACTTGACGTATGTCCACAGAAACATGTTTTGATCGGTCAAGTGATGACAGTTTATTGTGAATTTAAGTCACATCATCCCCGATTTTGGTAGTTGTTTCACGTTACACGGGACTGTCACCACCTCTTTTTAATTTTGCTTACTGCTTCATTGTATTTAATCAGGGATCTGTTTCTGATTCCTAATTCCGTTCCTCCGTTTTTATAGATAGGACGTTCATAATTGATGATGGTTTTACCAACTGAAGAAAGTTGAGAACTTTGCCTACCCACGGCAACTGTTACTCTGTGGCATTCTGTAGTAGCTCGTTATGCCATGTGACATAGAGTTCGCAAGTAACCATCTTCTGATATGACATTATAAGTCTACATTTTTATATACGAAGAGGGCCGTTCTTTGTGGGGCTTATGTTATCCACATCCAGCTCCCTAACTAGATGATAATATTTTCTGCCTTGTTCAAATGTGTTTACTCACTACTTTAAAATCTCAGATAATTTTATTTCCCCAATATCAAAGTATTAGTTTATAAAAAATTTCTGTACAGATATACACCAAAATATGCAACTTACAAGTTGCGAAACCGCTTGTGTAAATCTCTAATCCACTTCAGTAAATGCACCTATTGCGGACTATTGGACTTTTCAAAATGTCAAATGTGTGTGAAATCAACTGCTAAGGTCATCAGTCCCTAAGCTTACACACTACTTAACCTAAATTATCCTAAGGACAAACACACACACATGCCCGAGGGAGGACTCGAACCTCCGCCGGGACCAGCCGCACAGTCCATGACTGCAGAGTCTTAGACCACTCGGATAATCCCGCGCGGCTATTGGACTTTTCATTCAGTTTTATATTTCAGTAATTTTTATACCTTTATGTAAACACCTATGTTACACTGTATGAATGGTCAATCAATTGTGTAATTTTTTGTGTTCTGAATATCGAACTGCTTTTCTAGCGTCAATCACTTCACGTTTCCTTATTTGTTTTTGTTCTACTATTGTTACTCTTAAAATTTAGATGACTACCAATGTGCTAGACTAAATTCGCTTTTCCTTCGGCATTTTTCCTACCCTCAATCGGATGTTCCTTTACAGTCAGAGAAAACGAGTCAAAGGTTTTCATTCTTTCATTTGACACGGAAACACATCACTCCGCTCAGCACCAGATACACACTCGTACAACACGTACACACTTTATTCATATAAAACATTTTAATATTTGGCTGGGACGAAGTTCTTAACGATGGACATTGCTCCAGAAATAAATTAATGTGGCTCCAATCTCCTGGTCCCGACCAAGGTTTTTCAGAGGTTTCCCTTGAGCATGGCGGAACTGTGAGCCCCTCCCATTTATTCCGAATTGGGATGCGCCGTTTGCCCGACTCTGTTTGTCCGCCAATTGGATGAATAGAACCGTGACTCTTTTAATGGGTCGGATCTCGAACAGCTCGCTCCACTCTTAGGGGTGATGAACAGAAAAAATACAGAAATTCGTTCTTTCAGTTGTTGAAAACTAATTTCGCCATTATCTTAAACACCGGGTGCTATTCGTGATATCACAACAACTATACTGCAGTTACATGCACTAAAACTACAACAGCAATGGAACTGTTATTACTATGCCCCATCGCTACAATCTTCGTGTTGATTTCGCAACAGCAACTTTTAGCTAATGGTTCGAATTTTTTAACGACTGAAATGTTTCCACGGCCACTCAGCCTCGAGAGGTACGCTGTTTGAGTGGTTCATTGATCACCGATCAAGGTGGAGCTGTCATCGACACTGGACATATTACAGAGGAAGGCCGTGAAGATTCAGATATCCTGTGATTTCCCAAAACCGCTTAAAGTGACTGTGGATGGTTGCTTCGATAGGGCACTACTGATCGACTTTTACCTTCTCTGCAACTTTTATCTACTGATCACTCATTTCCTCTCATCTTCTCCTTGCAACACGACATTGAGATATGTTACAATAGCGTACCCGTTTTAAGTTAAAGAGTAATATAACCTTTTTTTTGTTGCTTATGTTGTGATCTTCGGTCCAAGACTGGTTTGATGCTGCTTTCGATGTTACACTTCCATGTACAAGACTCTTCATCCTTGAATAAATGCGGCAACCTGATCCATTTGAACCTTTTCACTGTATTAGTCTCTTGGTCGTCCTCTACAATTTTTGCTCCCTCCCCCTCCCCCCCCCCCATGCCACCAGGCATACTTACACGCTTCTCTCTAGCAATAAACTGATGATCTGATGATTTCTTTATGTCCTAGAATGCGACCTACCAACTGATCTCTTCTTTTAGTCAAGGTCTGCAACAAATTTCTACTCTTTCCAATTCTGTTCAATGCCTCTTCATTAGATACACAGTCTATCCATATCTACATAAATAAGCAGCAAGCCACCGTACGGTTGCGGACCTGGAGAAGGGGGGGGGGGGTATCTTTTCTTCGTGAAGCTTACGCGAAATATGTATGTTGGCGGCAGTAGACCCGCTCTGTAGTCAGCCTCAATTGCTGGTTGTCTAAATTTTCTCAGAAGTATCCTCGAATAGAACGTCGCCTTCCCTCCAGGAATTTCCAATTGAGTTCCCGAAGCATCTCCGTAACACTTGCATGTCGTTCGAAACTAGCGGTAACAAATCTAGCAGACCGCCTCTCAACTGCTCCGATATCTTTAATCCGACCTGTTAGGGATCCCAAACACTCTATCAGGACTGAAGAAAGGTCGCACTAGCGTCCTATATGCGGTCGTCTTTTACAGATGAACCACCCATTCCCCAAATTCTCCCGATAAACCAATGTTTACCTTCTGCGCTCCCTAACACAACCCTCACATGCTCCTTGCAATTCATATTGCTTTGCAACGGTATGATCAGATATTTAAATGACGTGACTGTGTCAAGTAGGAAACCACCAATGCTGTATCCGAATATTATGGGTTTGTTTTTCCTACTCATCCGCATTAACTTACATTTTTCTATATTTAGCCGGCCGGAGTGGCCGTGCGGTTCTAGGCGCTACAGTCTGGAATCGAGCGACCGCTACGGTCCCAGGTTCGAATCCTGCCTCAGGCATGGATGTGTGTGATGTCCTTAGGTTAGTTAGGTTTAATTAGTTCTAAGTTCTAGGCGACTGATGACCTCAGAAGTTAAGTCGCATAGTGCTCAGAGCCATTTGAACCATTTTTTCCCTATATTTAGAGCTAGCTGCCATTCATCACACCAACTACAAATTCTGTCCAAGTCATCTCGTATCATTCTGCAGTTACTCAACGTCGACACGTTACCGTACACCACAACGTCACCAGCAAACAACTGCAGATTATTGCCCACCCTGTCCTCCAGATTGTTCAAGTACATAGAAAATAATAGCGATTCCATCACTCTTCCCTGTGGCACTCCTGTCGTTACTTTTGTCTCTGATGAACACTCGTCATCGAGGACAACATACTGGGTTCTAATATCTAAGAAGTCTTCAAGCCATCGCATATCCTGGAACTTATTCCGTCTGTTAGTACCATCGTCAACAGCCTACAGTGAGGTGCTGTATCAAATGTTTTTCGGAAATCTGGAAATAAGAAACATACCTGTTGCCCTTCGTTCATAGTTCACAGGACATCATTTGAGAAAAGGGCAAGCTGAGTTTCACATTAGTGATGCGTTGTAAAACCGTGCTGATTCGTGGTCTCTATGAAATTTATTACACTCGAACTCATAGTATCTTCTAGAAATCTGCAGCAAACAGATGTTAAGAAAATTGTATAATTTTTTTTTTTTTTTTTTGGGGGGGGGGTCCACTCTTTTACCCTTCTTATACACTGGAATCACCTGCACTTTTTTTACAGTCTCTTGGGACTTTGCATTGGACGAGATATTCGCAATAAATGAAAGCTAAGTAAGGGGCCAATGCCGTAGTATCCGGACCTGCGACTTAATTGTTTCCAGTTCTTGCAGCTGTTCCTCTACGCTACGGATACTTATTAATTATTACTATCTTCATTTTTATTACAAAATCTAAAAAACAAAATTCGTATCTAAGTATCCTAACTGACAGAAGTTTCTAAAGAACATTAAATTATATAATAACGCACTTCAGTTACAGGTATTTTCATTCAGAAGATATTTTTAACTTAACAAGGAATACTTCAGTAAGTGCAATAGTCCATTTTATCATTTTGTTCTTGTACAATTTTGTTCTAGACGAATTCTTGTCTTTCTTTGGTTTCCTCGTCAGTGTTTCGCACGGGATCAGAGCCGGCACTATTTAGGCTCATGTATGACTCTGCTGTGCTCTTCCCATTCTATTCACGAAAATGTAATATTAGAGTGAGTCGATTCAGACGTTGAGTTGAAACGAGACGGAGTACTCGCGCACTCATTTGTTACTGTCCAAAGTACATAGGACCCTTTGTCTCAAAGTTACGTACGCACTCGTCTACTAGCTGCAGGGCAAATTGCGGAACTCTGGTAGTGGGTTAATGGACACTTCCTCGAAGTTATTTTAACATGTTTGATTCCGTTATGTAAATAAATGTTCTCTTGAGCATACCGAGCATTCGATGATTGCTGGGTGAAATATTCTCATAGCTCGTCGGGAACTCAGTCTTGAAGAGCAACAACGTTTCGGCTGAATCTGCACCTCCTCTTGTGTTGTGTGATCCTACTGACCGATCTCATTATCTGGATGAAACCACAGCTTTAATTACTAGTTACGGTGACTCAAGAATCACGGACTAACGTCTACAAAGCCAGATTATAAGTGAAGTGGGCACATACAATTGCAGATGCTTGGTGGTTATATTGCAAATCCCTATGTGGCTTATTTTTGTTATACTACATTGTGATGACTTGATAAATAACTGTTTCTCATTCTGGAATACTCATGTGTAATCTGCATTTTGAATGCCATCGCATTTTTAAAAGATGCTGCTAATGGACGCTATTTCCGTGTGCGATAGTCTATAGCCTGTGAAACTGACACAGACAGGGTGTGAAATACTCAGGAGCTCTCATTATAAAGTGAGGTACACAAGTGAACAGTCATATCGATGCAGACGCTTTGAAACCCTTCCACGAAAGAGCAGCGCAGTAACGAATTCTGAACGGTTTCTAGGAACTGTCTTTGAAAGTAACTGCTTCCCATTAATTGTTTTGATTAAATACACAGACCGTGTATAAACACGCTTATAAAAGTGAAATAGTTCTGATAAGCAAAAGTGAGACGTTTAAATGAGAAAGAGAACGGTACCAGACGGACATCAGAATTAACGCAAACTGAATTTTCTGAATGTTTTATTCTACGAGTACACTTCATGTGACAGAGAAAGCATTTTCTTAATGTAATAATAGGAAACTATTTCCTGCCTCTACGGGATGTATGAGTTACCTTTTTGTTAAATCTGTGTAAAAGTTGTTTTTTCTGAATCAACTCCGAACAAAAATTTCAGAATCATTGTGTACAAATTTATGTATCATTTTAATATAAACAACTTTAATTTCAGTCATTTTATTTACTATCTTACATATGTTTTTCCTTATTTGCAAATCTAGCTACTCTGATTTAGTGCAACTGAGAAATACAATCGTTAGAGTTTATCAACTGAGGTGATCATTGTTTTTCGAATATATTGCTATTGTCAGTGCTACAGTTAATATTTGTAACACTTTTACTGTTACTTCACGTCTAAGAAATCTGGCTCCATTTAGAATGCTTTAGTAGCTAAAGCTTACAAAGGGCTTCCTTCTTCTGTTAATCGAGCTAATCCCAGTGCAATGACAGCTCTTAATCACTACTCTACCTTAGAAACAAGTAGTATTATGACAGCGCAACTCAAACCGTAAAGTAACATCCGAAACAGATCCCTGGTACATGAAAGTATTAAAGTTAATTCAGTTACTTAAAAAATGCGACCCTGGTGTTCTCTGTTAATGATTGACTCAGAGCTTTTGGAAACAGTAATTATTTAAGGCTGTAACAAGCAAAGGCCGGGCCAACTGTCAGCTCATCGTTCGAGTACTTCTTTGCTGCTTTTCTTTCTTTGTTTTCTTTGTACTACTCGAAAACAGCGTTTATAGCTTTAATGAAATGATAATTCACTTGTTACAGCCAGACCAATAGTTTGCAAGAATGCTTTACTGCTTTTCATGAAATTACGTGAAAAGCCTTGATGAAACGATATGTGAAACAGAAATGTTATCTAAAGGTCTCCACCCTCAGTATTTAGCTAAAGGATAAATTGCACGTTAAGGTTTCCCTACAGTCGTTGAAATTTGTGTGAACTGTTAATTCCCTGCGCCACAACGCTACATTTGGGATTCAGCTGAAACAGTAGTACAGAATATTGTACGAAATAAAATTATAGTTTTTCACTAAAACAAACTTTCTCTGATTTTTCGAAACGTGATGATAACGTGAACGCAGTGTCTACTGCAGAATCTAAGGACCAGACTCAGTGACAGTGACAGTTTGCTTAGGGAACCAGTAATGTTTCAGTGACAGAAGATGTTCTCTTTTAAGTAAAAACAATATTTCCAATTTCATCACTCAGTGGGTTGTTCATTTTCATTTACCTCAAACTAGAAGAATTTCTTGCGTCGAACTTATTCTAGTGACTTCTATTCCAAGTTATGTAACGAATTAAAAGCATTAATTTGGAACTATTCTTTAAACGATTCATTTGTACAAATAGTTATTTATTAATAGAAAACTGTTATGTAAATAACAAAACGAATCAGCTTGTAAATTTTCATCGTGACGTTAGATAAATTAGTCTCGCACAAAGCCTATTCATTCTACAAATAATGTATGTATTTATTGTAATTACTGATCTGATGTGTAATAAAATCAAAAGTAATATATGCAGTAAGAGTGTAATGATGAATGACATTACTATTTATCACTTGCATAATGTTTTGTTTCCCTTCTTGTTCTTCAACAGGTATAATTCGAAATTACTTTCATAAATCATAAAAAATAGTGCCTCTCTCAGAAAAGCCAGAAAATATATCTCTGAAAACACCGTTAACCAGATCTACGAAGTACCGAATTTTTTCATAACAGTCTCCTGAGTTTTATCATCGTCACTTAGAGGAAGCAACAACTAGCAACTTACTTGTTCCGTTACATAGAAATTTAAAATTTGGAAATCACAAAGTAAGTTACACCTAAACCACTACCAACAGTGAACACTGAGGGGAAGACAACAAGGCAATAAGCAGTAAGTGAAACAAACTGATAATCTTTGATACTGAACTCCACAACTCAACGACACTTTTCTCTGAAACAGCATTTCACTGAAGCACAGAGAGATAGTTTATTCTATTAACGTGGATGCTGTTTTCTGAGTTGCTAGTCAGCAAATAGATTAATGACACATGTGAAAGGTTCTTGGCGAATATCACTCTGAACGTTGCAGCAAACGAAATCTTGGGCTGTTACTGTGGTCGCAAGAGATAACGGTGTCAAAGAAGCAGACGCTGATTGTCACTGTCATCATTAGCATTCTTATAGGTACACAGCCTAAATCACCGATTATCTGGACGTCTACAGCAACACCCCAGTTACAGGTAAGTGATGCGAATCGCACCATGTAAGACATACGAATACATGGATCGAATAGAGTCGCACTATGCAGTACGGAGTTAATCACGTCTAAGGCACTGTGAACAAGCCAGACAGCAGCAGGTAGCTTACATATCGTTGGATATGAGCAACTTGTGAAGAGTCGTGCCCATTCTTCAGTTTCACTACCAACACTGCACTCTGAAAAGCCCCTTAGAGGGCACACCATCTTCGGTTTTTTAAAGTGGGGAAATACCACTACCTTTGTTCTTTCATCTGTCCTTTGTGGCAGCCTCTTCATGCCACAGTAGCTCATACACACAATGGCCACAAGTGTTTGTTGTATATATCCCAGTCTCTATCCTTCCCTACAGTTCTTGATGTCTACGGCTCCAGCTAATATCACGAATGTTATATTCCCTGCTGTACTAACACGTCTTGTGTTTCATCATCCTGATCCTTTTCCTAGTATTTACTTTCGCATTACTTTTCTCTCCGATTCTTTTGAGATTTCTTATCTCTTCAGTCCACTTTATTTCCATCATCCCTATACAGCACCACATTTGAAACATTTCTTTCCTTTTCAGGTTTTTCCAGTGTCCAAATAATTCAGTTCCCTAAGATACAGTCCCTCCCATGAACCATGTACCTTGCCGTTGGTGGGGAGGCTTGCGTGCCTCAGCGATACAGATGGCCGTACCGTAGGTGCAACCACAACGGAGGGGTATCTGTTGAGAGGCCAGACAAACATGTGGTTCCTGAAGAGGGGCAGCAGCCTTTTCAGTAGTTGCAGGGGCAACAGTCTGGATGATTGACTGATCTGGCCTTGTAACATTAATCAAAACGGCCTTGCTGTGCTGGTACTGCGAACGGCTGAAAGCAAGGGGAAACTACAGCCGTAATTTTTCCCGAGGACATGCAGCTTTACTGTATGATTAAATGATGATGGCGTCCTCTTGGGTAAAATATTCCGGAGGTAAAATAGTCCCCCATTCGGATCTCCGGGCGGGGACTACTCAAGAGGACGTCCTTATCAGGAGAAAGAAAACTGGCGTTCTACGGATCGGAGCGTGGAATGTCAGATCCCTTAATCGGGCAGTTAGGTTAGAAAATTTAAAAAGGGAAATGGATAGGTTAAAGTTAGATATAGTGGGAACAAGACTTTTGGTCAGGTGATTACAGGGTTATAAATACAAAATCAAATAGGGGTAATGCAGGAGTAGGTTTAACAATGAATAAAAAAAATAGGAGTGCGGGTTAGCTACTACAAACAGCATAGTGAACGCATTATTGTGGCCAAGATAGACACAAAGCCCATGCCTATTACAGAAGTACAAGTTTATATGTCAACTAGCTCTGCAGATGATGAAGAAATAGATGAAATGTATGACGAGATAAAAGAAATTATTCAGGTAGTGAAGGGAGACGAAAATTTAATAGTCATGGGCGACTGGAATTCGTCAGTAGGAAAAGGTAGAGAAGGAAACATAGTAGGTGAATATGGATTGGGGGGAAGAAATGAAAGAAGAAGCCGCCTTGTAGAATTTTGCACAGAGCATAACTTAATCATAGCTAACACTTGGTTCAAGAATCATAAAAGAAGGTTGTATACCTGGAAGAATCCTGGAGATACTAAAAGGTATCAGATAGATTATATAATGGTAAGACAGAGATTTACGAACCAGGTTTTAAATTGTAAGACATTCCCAGGGGCAGATGTGGATTCTGACCACAATCTATTGGTTATGACCTGCAGATTGAAACTGAAGAAACTGCAAAAAGGTGGGAATTTATTGAGCTGTTACTATCGACTGATGTTTTCCAAACGATTAGTAGCTAGGCTTTAGGCTGCCCCTTGAAATTTTTGAAAGAAATTTCCGCCATTTGACTGTTAATTGTTCATTTATTTTACACACTCATGATTAACCATTCTTTAGTGCATGCTGATATGTTAAAATTTGTCTGATCTCTCTGTGACATGTCATCGTCGAATAAAGTATGTCTGGTCTTATAGACCAGTTGTCGTATTACAGGATGGGAGTACATATCGAAGCTATGTACTATAGCTGACATTGGGCACAGTGAGAAACCATTAACATACAGTATGGAGTATTTAACAGCTAACGTATTCCTGTGGCTTGTATTTATCACCTCTGTTAATCTCTTTCTCTAATTTTATTACGGTGGTCGTTTTCTCTGTCCAGGTCGCAGTCGAAAGAGAAAGTTGTAGATTGAAATTTCGTGAAGAGATCTCGCTGCAGTGGAAAACGGCTTCGTTTTAATTATTGTCATACCAAGTGGCATATCGTATACGTAACATTTTCTTCCCTATTTCTCGATAATATAAAAGTAGCTGTCATTCTTTGAACTTTTTCTACTAAGTCCTGCGTCAGTCCCATCTAGTACGGATCCCATAGCGCGCAACAGTACTCCAGAAGAGGACGGACAGTCTTAATGTAGGCATTCTCTTCATTGGTCCTGTTACATCTTCTAAGTGTTCTGCAAATAAAACGCGGTCTTTAGATCGCCTTCTTCACAACACTATCTACATGATCGTTCCATCTTTACTTCGGTAGCCGGCCGCGGTGGTCTAGCGGTTCTGGCGCTGCAGTCCGGAACCGTGGGACTGCTACGGTCGCAGGTTCGAATCCTGCCTCGGGCATGGGTGTGTGTGATGTCCTTAGGTTAGTTAGGTTTAAGTAGTTCTAAGTTCTAGGGGACTTATGACCTAAGATGTTGAGTCCCATAGTGCTCAGAGCCATTTGAACCATTTTACTTCGTTAACAGCCTCGCAAATATTTCCATAACACGATGACAAACTGTTTGAAATTCAGTAAAGGGTGAAGTCCACCTACAAACTTTCAGAAATTCTTCATGGTCGTTGGTCGCTCGTTACAGAGTAATAGTGTAATTTATTCGGTTTGTTACCGCAGTCACCCTTTCTTCTAAAAAAATACGTACACGGACCTTCAAAAACGTTTACTGTGCAATAACCAAACCCTACAATGCATAAAACAACCCTCAGACGCATAAGTACTGTGGTGTGGTTGCAGTCGTTGTGGCAACAGCTTAAAATAGCGCCGTGGCATTTAATGAATCCACATATGAGATGCAGATCGGCCAACTGTTGATCAGTAATAAACGTGTCCAAACTGGTGCTTTGTATCATTTTTAGCGTACAACTGACACTGCCAGACAATAAACCCCGAGACAGAACAGAGCAGTACTGAATGCAAACTTGAGGGCAACGAGGTAAGAAGGGCATTACTGACGTCAACAACAGGTACTGTGAGCGAATGGAGCCAAGATACACGGCACTTGCCGTTGACATGTGCCATATTGTGCTTCGCTTTTAGCACAATGCAGGTAGAGTTCTAACTGTGGCAAGAAACCAAACGAAAAGCAACATCCCTGTAACGTGCCGCCAGAGATCTTGGGTCATTTAAATCAAAACACTCAGAAGGTATCTCCGTGAACAAACTCTGAAAGTTTGTCGGTGGAGTTCTGGTTCATCCTGCAAAAACTCTATTCTCTAGTTTTTATCTTCTATGCTGCAGTTAAAAGAGTGAATGTCAGTTACCAAATCTACATAATACGTCAAAAGTGAAATAAAATGGCGCCAAACGGAAACAGTACAACAGTAGCCATAGTGTAACAAAAAAAAAAAAAAGTCTGAATTCCTAAGGGACCAAACTCCTGAGGTTATCGGTCCCTATAATTACACACTACTTAAACTAACTTATGCTAAAAAAAACACACACACCCATGCCCGAGAGAGGACTCGAACCATCGGTGGAGGGGGCCGCGCAAAACGTGACACAGCGCCTCAAACAGCGCGGTCACTCCACGCGGCCGTAGTCTAATCTATATACATATATACACATTTATGTGTGTGTAAAATTCAATACACCATATATTCCAAATTGCAGGACTTTGAAATTAGGAGAGGGGTGGAAACAAGAACAGCTTTAGGCCTTGGTGTTATCTCGGAAAATCAATATCTATAGTTTTATGTGTAAGGAAAAGTCCTGACTGACTCACTGACTCATTACAGCCCAGACCGCTAAGGATAGAAACTCGAAATTTGGAGAGGATGTTAATCTTATGACGTATGCATTGTTTAAGAAGAAAATTGTCAAGATTCTACCCCTAAGGCGTGTTTATGAAAATATGTCGCTATAAAACTATTTTTAAGCTAGAACTACGAATACTGGCATTTCATTTCTTAGTCGGAAACAAAAAAAAATGTGTTTCAGCATTTTTGGAATCCAACTCATTAGTGGGCGAAATAGCGGGGAAAACTTTTTTTTTAAAGTAGGTCATCATTAAAGAACTACTAAAGCATTTTCAAAGCTACATTTATGAAAATTGGCATTTGACTTCCTGGTTAGAAATTAAAAAAATATGTGTTAAAGGGTGAAAGTTTCTATGGCAATATACAAGAACTCAAATGTTAGGATTAACAAAATCTCCGACTCCTACCACAATCACTTTTTGGTCGGAAGTTCATTCTGGAAAGACCATACTTCTGTGGCCTTAATTAGCGTGAAACGTTTAGAAGGTATAGCAATTTGTGAACTATCTCAAAGGAAGCTACACTCATGTTCAGAAGAAAAGAGAACAACTTGGACGACTAGAGAAAGGACGTTCATATTCACAGGACATGGACGTTAGTATATTCTGTAGCAGTGATTAGTGATTTTAGTTAACCTGGTTCAGCATGTGTCCTGTTGCCAAATAGGCACAGGGTCCGCCCTGGGCCTTGATAACTTGTTCTATGCGTGATGGCATCAACGCGTATAAGGCGCGAATAGCGTCCTGTGGTATAGCCATCGATACTGTACTCACCTGGTTCCAATCTTCATCTGTGGTGGCTGGCATTGGGCCACAGTCCTGCATCTGTCGTTGCACTATATATCACACATTTTCAACTGGCGACACGTCTCGTGATGTGGTGGGTCTGTGACACGAAGAAGGCAAGTGTTCATGCAGCAACATATGGTCGTGCATTGTCTTGCCGAAAAATGGCGTCTGGGGTGTGGTGCAGAAAGGGTATGGCTACGAGTCGCAGTTCTCTGGACACGCACCAGCTATGATTTTTGGTTGTACCCAATAGCACCCCACACCATGAGACCCTGAGCTGACGCTGTATGTCTGATGCGAATGCAATCACTGTGATGCCGCTCCCCTGTCCACGGCGAACCAAAATACGGCCAGCATTTTCAAACAAACAGAACCTAGACTCGTCCGAAAATACTATTTAATGCCATTTCTGTCCCCAGTGACGTAATTCCACAAACCATAGCCGTCAGTCAAGTTTCTGCACACTCGCGAAGGGTAGGCGCATGTAACCCATGCCGTAATAATCAGCGACTTACTGTCACCTCTGATGTGTTTCATTCTACTATTGCACCAAAGCCGAGGAGGACGCAGATCTGTAATGACATTCGTACATTCCCAGAGGTGGGGGGAGGGGGTAGGGGGTTAGGTCTGGGTGGTGCGACCTGACATATCTCGTGGTGTTCTACGACTTTCTGTGAACCATTCTGCACACACCTACTGCACGGCTAAAACTCTTCATCCCACACGAGCTACAATTTACCAGACGAATGCCTCACATTCTTGCATGCCACTAATACACCCTCTTCCAAACTCACTGATTTGCTAGTATGGTTCAGGTAGATGTCTGCGAGGCATCCTGCACGTCTGCTGAAGTCACATTGATTCATTACCTTCAGTTTATAGCGACAACGAGAGCCGCAGGAGCACTTTAC
The DNA here is from genome assembly GCF_023898315.1 of Schistocerca nitens. Classification (NCBI taxonomy): domain Eukaryota; kingdom Metazoa; phylum Arthropoda; class Insecta; order Orthoptera; family Acrididae; genus Schistocerca; species Schistocerca nitens. Next base: position 637,533,769 of record NC_064617.1, read on the forward strand.
TAGTAGGCGGTGTTGCGTCGCGATATCAATGTTGACCTGTACCTGCAGGCAGATATGTTTCAAATACTAATCATTTCTGCAGAACATACTAAAATACATATCCTGTTGTGTGATGTCCTTAGGTTGCCCCATAGTGCTCAGAGCCATACATATCGTGTAAACACAGACGTCCTATCTCTATCCGTTCAAGATGTTCTGTTTTTTTTTTTTTTTTTTTTTTGGGTCATGAGTGTATTTAACAAGCAGAAGAAAAGCAGTAGGGGAAAAGCTACTATAAATACAGAAAAGAACAATGTCAAATTACGACCAAAAAAATGGGTGTAAGCACTATGGGACTTAATATCTGAGGTCATCAGTCCCCTAGACTTAGAACTACTTCAACCTAACTAACCTAAGGACATCACACACATCCATGCCTGAGGCAGGATTCCAACCTGCGGTCGTAGCAGCAGCGCAGTTCCGGACTGAAGCGCCTAGAACCCCTCGGTCACAGCGGACGGCAATTACGACCAAAATGTGCATATTTCGATAATGTCAGACTCCGTATTTTCCATTACAAAGTACGTATTACGTGACTGCATATGGCGTATGATCTTAATCATAATCTCAGTTTAATGATAATTAATGAAAAGGAATATCTATTGGCTGTAGATTTTTGGTGGTTAGCATGAAGACCTCGAAATGTATTAATTACCTGGATATATCGAACTAATCGACGCCATCCTGGTAAGGTGCTAGAAACAACAGACCATTCTCTCAACTTGTCAAGTACAATGTGCTGTGTGTGCCGTCGGTTTCTATATCCTCCATTGTTCTCTGAACAAATTCCTGTCGTGCCGTTGAGCTTCCCGGAGTAAACACAATTCTCAATCGCAAAATATTTAACCATCAGAAGTCGACATCATCTTTGAGGGCACCGTACTATTGCTGTGCCACGGGAGTCGCCACCAGGAAATGTTACGACTGTCTCCGCCACACGTCAGTGGTCACACCTATAACCTCCCGTCCCCATGGAGATTATATAGGTTAATTAATGATTATTATGTTACATTCCTCTTGTTTTAGTTGACCGTGTATAACGAGACTTCGTTCATTGTTAAATGCAATGGTGTGGTGCTAACTGATGGAGACGCATTAAGAACTGGTAAAATTTAATTTATTTCCTTTATCACACTGCACAAACATAAACACACTATTATTCAAACTGTGTGCCACTACTATTAAACATAGGGATAAATCCTTCGCTACGCAACCGCCTTTGGCTCACGCAGCCTACACCTTCCACAGCCTCTCAACAACTGCCTCTGCTTGAGACTCTCTGAGCCACTGGACATTGTCGCCCTCCAAAGAACAACCACTTACGGATACTACGCACCAGTAACCTCACATCCCCACCAAAATAAAACTAGAGCTAGGTTACCTTTTGAGGGGACTCAGAAGTCCTAGCGAAAGTTATACAATCAAAAAATCAAAATTTGAAAATCACACTAATTAGTATTTCATGTCAAAGTAATTGCAATAAGTATCTGACCCTGAGAACAAATGACTTTCAAAATATAACTAATGTTAATTAACCTTATCTCCACACACATAAAACATGATCAATGTATATAGCAAATTAAATATTATTTAATGACAGCATGAACTTTACACATAATTTACTTACTGTCTGTTAATCAGCAAGAAAAATGTAAAAAAGACAAGATAATGTGACTGACACAGTTTCCCTTTTGTTGGAGATATCAAGCTTATTAGTTATTACACACATGAATCACAGTAAAGAACATAATTGACACTAAGGAATGGAATCTGAATAAATGAGCCTAATTTTAAATAACCTAATACAAATGTAAAACCTATGTACACAAAAGCATTGACACTATGCATCTGTCAAAACTACAGTCACAGGCATAACACATTTTATCAATTAACTATTGAAATTTGTAAATTGGCACACAGCACACAGACAACTTATACAAAAATCAGTACATACCTTTAAAGAAATATTTTCCATTTACAACCAAGTTACATTGAGTGAATCATTTATAAGCAAAAGACATTTTGTTGGCTTGAGCACTTTTCGCACCATAAGAAAATATTGGGTACTCTGCTTTGGGGCCCTACCTATAAGCTGAGCAGAACTACACATGATTTCACTAGGGGAAGTGGCATCGTCGCCGCTGAGGACTCACAAACACTATACGTAACACAGCACTTGTTACTCTGCTTTTATCACTGTCATATGTGTTGAGCTGGTCGTCACACGCAGTTACGACGTTTGATGCAAGGGAAGAGTGACATCGACGCCGCAGGAGTCAGGAAGAGGAGCTGTTGTTACGCCCATGAAGAATCGCCGCATTCCGCCGTACGGTTCGTCGGCGGCACTTTCCCGTTATGTTGACAAGTGCCGGATGCCAGTCAGCTGTTCGTGACGTCAGCCACCTCCTCCTCCCCAAAACCGTGGCGCGACGGGCGTCGAAGGTCATTGGCAGGCAGGCATGAAAACAATAAAATAACATTACGGCAGCGTGAGGTAACAAAAGACTAACGTGCTGCGAACTTAGCTGTGCACTGTTGCCCGCTTCCTGAAAACCAAAACACACGCTACAAGCGTCGCTCCGTTGTCCACTGCTGCGCCTGTCACAGGACATAAGAGAAAGTCACACGATATCAAACACAGAGAATAAAATGCACTCACTGCAGCTACAGACTACAGTCTTCAACATCTCACAATAGTTACCGACTGTTGTCCAAAGTTTTGTCCATCAGTAACGTAGCATATTTATAACAAAACACAGTTCACTAATTGACATATCCTTGTGATAGTTCAGGACACCATATTTATTGCTACACCAGCTCATCGAAATGCTTTGAGTACTTGCTGTAGAATTTCTAAATGCTCTTCCCAAGATTCGGTACGAATCAGAATATCGTCTACATATAGTGTGACGTGCTTCAACAGTTCTTCTACGAGTACATCATCCAATATACGCATAAAAGCTGCCGATGATATCGACAAACTGAAAGGCATTCTTCAAAACTGGTATGATCTTCCATTATGTAGAAAAGCTGTATACTTTCCACTGTCTTCATTTAACAATAATTGCCAGTAACTACCAGTGAGATCAAGACTACTCAAATATTTCACTCCTTTGAACTTTTGCAAAAGACAGTCTAAACTTTCAGGTTGATCACGTTGCGGTAGAATAATGCGGTTCATTGCGCGAGCATCAAGAACAATGCGTACTGTACCATCCCTTTTTCCTACAGCGTGTATTGGGTTCGAATATTCACTGTCTGATCTTTCAATTATCTGATTAGCCAACATCCTTTTGATTTCCTTGTTCACTGCTTCTCTATTCGCTAAAGGCATTGCATACGATTTGCTGCAAAATGGTTCATATTCCTTGACTTTAATTTTGCAAACACAGCCTTTAATTAATCCAGGTAATTTTGAAAACAGGTCAACTTTGCGTCTCAGCACTTCCATTAATTCCTCTCTTTGTGCTTCCGTCAAGTTCACTAACGTCTGAATCTTGATTCGAATACCGGTCAGAGCATCTTCATCATTATTCTTCTCTCGCAGAGCAGGATCTTCCTCAGAATCATCATAAGTCGCCAGTTCCTCTTCTCCTTGGAAACGCATTAGCCTCATCTTCACGCACCCAGCGCCCTTATTTTCTTCATTAATAAATCCTTTAAACATTACCTTCTTCTCGACATTATTTATTCTCGTCCGCAGACAACCCTTTTCAAATTCAATACTGCACCTCATTTCAGTCAACCAATCGATTCCAAGAACTAATCCGACATTAAGAGATCCCACAATTAATACGCTCTGCTCATACTCGTCTTCATTGATTCTAAACTTCAATAGAGCATGACCTTTAATGAGTTTGCATCTATTACCTACAGCACTGACAATACGTACGCCGTTCATGGGAAATGTCGGGAATGGCACCAGATTATTTAATTGTGAAAACGATTTTCTGAAATTGCACTCGCTTCGCTCGCTGAGCCCAGTAGTGCGTCCACAATAATTCCACATACCTCCACCTCTACAAAAGGCATTAAGATTTCTTGATTATTATTTTCATCCTCTCGATACATATCGTCTTTAATATCATCTACCCGTTCACACTTGATTGCGTTAATCGCTACATCCAACCCATTTCTTGTAACTTGAGTTTCGGAGCGGGTCGTCTTCGAAACTTGACTTAGGCAGGTCTGCTCCATGTTCAATTTTGGAGTGAGTGCTAACTTTTCATGTACCGCAAAAGGTAGCTTCTGTATCAAAATATACATCAATTCCTCTTCCTTGACCAGATCATAAAGATAAGCATTGTCGTTCCAAAATTTCTGGATATAAATGGTTCAAATGGCTCTGAGCACTATGGGACTTAACATCTGTGGTCATCAGTCCCCTAGAACTTAGAACTACTTAAACCTAACTAACCTAAGGACATCACACACATCCATGCCCGTGGCAGGATTCGAACCTGCGACCGTAGCAGTCACGTGGTTTCCGGACTGAGCGCCTAGAACCGCTCGGCCACCACGGCCGGCTTCTGGATATATTCATGCATTGTTCCATATTGTCTTGCGTAGTTCGGCGGTGTAAGAATCTTTGATTTAACATCCCATTGTTTTTCTCGTGACCAAAATTTACTCAAGAATGCAAATTCAAATTCTTTGTACTGTGAATAATTTTCAGAAACACTGATGCCCCAGATATGTGCTTCACCTTTCATGTGGCTAATGCACGTATCAATTTTCGCACGTTCAGTATATCTACAATAACTTGAGGAACGTTAACCATACTGTTATCAACTTGACGTAACGCTGCATTGATTTCCTGACGAATAAGGTCTTTATTGACATTGTTCAAACCATTTTCGGATGGCATTACCTTTTGGCGAAGTTCGCCCACTTAACAATTGTTCCTTTGTTGCCTTTACATGTACTCTTAATTTTAAAAATTTCATCGTTTTGAGCCCTAACTGTTTCTTGAACTTTGTTAACTAACGTGTTCGATTGTTAACCTTCTTCATTAATGCCGGCCGCGGTGGTCTCGCGGTTCTAGGCGCGCAGTCCGGAACCGTGCGACTGCTACGGTCGCAGGTTCGAATCCTGCCTCGGGCATGGATGTGTGTGATGTCCTTAGGTTAGTTAGGTTTAAGTAGTTCTAAGTTCTAGGGGACTAATGACCACAGCAGTTGAGGCCCATAGTGCTCAGAGCCATTTGAACCATTTCTTCATTAACTTTTGTGTTAAGATCTTGCATTTTATTTTCAAGTTCTTCATGTTTGGTATCACATTCCTTTTGGAGCTCCTTATGTTTCTGATTAAGTGAATTTGTGAGCTCAGTTCGCAACCTACCATTGCATTTCATAAATTCTTTATTTCTTCACTGGAGTTCCTACGTTCCTGTTTGATTTCTCTCAACATCTGCACTATCAAATCGTTAGTGCTAACACTTGTTCCCGTTTGTTGACTACTCACTGGTGTTGAACTAGGCGTCGTTGAATCGAAACTAACTACACCACTATCATCCATTACGTTAAGTGTGGTATTCTCAAGTCCAAACTCGCATTCTACATTGACTAAAGCATTAACTTGTCCCTACTCATTAATAACTTCACTGTTGTTTTGCGTTGTGTCATGTTAACAATGTTCACAAAAATCACTGTCCGTTAATAATTAATTCCAACACTTAATTTAAAAGATCATATTATAAGTATCACAGTCTCTAACATAGTTCAGAGGTCCTTTCCTAATTTCTCCTGTGCAATGTGGAAAACAACTAGAAACGAAGCGCCGTGGTCGCAATTAGCTGCTTCACTCACCGTTTGTTATGCAGTCTTCTCCGAGGATCCGAAGATTGTGAAGGAATCGACGTCCGACACACGAGTCACCAAATATAAGCTCCCGGCTCCTTGGAGATTATATGGGTTAATTAATGATTATTATGTTACATTCCTCTTGTTTTAGTTGACCGTGTATAACGAGACTTCGTTCATTGTTAAATGCAATGGTGTGGTACTAACTGATGGAGACGCATTAAGAACTGGTAAAATTTAATTTATTTCCTTTATCACACTGCACAAGCATAAACACACTATTATTCAAACTGTGTGCCACTACTATTAAACATAGAGATAAATCCTTCGCTACGCAACCACCTTTGGCTCACGCAGCCTACACCTTCCACAGCCCCTCAACAACTGCCTCTGCTTGCGACTCTCCGCGCCACTGGGCATTGTCGCCCTCCAAAGAACAACCACTTACAGTTACTACACACCAGTACCCTCACACACCGTCCGGAACCGAGACACGTAGCACTGCCCCGCAACTGGCAGGTATTGGCACTTGTATCAAACGCACACTCTTCAGAATAGAATTTTCAGAGTTATAACAGATGATCCCAGTTATGTTCTCAACACACACATTAGCCAGCACTTAGAGCAGTCATCCACCTGTTTAATCATCAAAAAGAAGTCCATCAAATTCTATGGTTCAAATGGCTCTGAGCACTATGGGACTTAATATCTATGGTCATCAGTCCCTAGAACTTAGAACTACTTAAACCTAACTAACCTAAGGACATCACACAACACCCAGCCATCACGAGGCAGAGAAAATCCCTGACCCTGCCGGGAATCGAACCCGGGAACCCGGGCGTGGGAAGCGAGAACGCTACCGCACGACCACGAGATGCGGGCATCAAATTATATGTGAAACCTGATGCTTCGAACCACAAGCTCATCACTTCGTTCACCAAGACACCTAAATTTGCTCAATAAACGTCCAGAGATAACATTCACACGACACTTTAAGGACTAACATACACTTACGGAGCACGCAACGAGTTGCACTCAACACAGTCATATCCTCTCAATTTTCTACTCATTGACAGCACAGTCCGAAGTCGAGTAGGTGTAATGCCATGTGGAGCTTCAGAAGGTTGTTTTAGATAACTGTGTGTCATGACAGGCTCTCCATCATGCCCCGAGCACGGGATACCGGGTTCGATTCCCGGCGCGGTAAGGGATTTTCACTTGCCTCGAAATGACTGGGTGTTTGTGTTGCCCTCATCGTTTCATCATCATTCATGAAAGTGGCGATATTGGGCTGAGCGGGAATTTGTACGGGCGCTAATAACCGCGCAGTTGAGAGCCCCACAAACCAAACATCATCATCACCTACATCACGTCCCACGGATGTCAACATGACTATGCTCACAGACAGAATATCAACGGTGATGAAGTGGATATCTGGAGTCGTTGAGGATTTCCGTTGTTGACACGAATCAATTGCTGCTACTACAAGACCAACGAGTATTTTTTGATCATTCTAATAGTTGAAGTACAAAAGCAGCACCGCATACCAATTCTCTCGTAGGGTAGTAATATTATCAGTAGGTAATGGTGTGTACTATGTGATATGTCAATGCAGATTTCAGCACATTGGACTCGCATTCGGGAGGACGACGGTTCAATCCCGCGTCCGGCCATCCTGATTTAGGTTTTCCGTGATTTCCCTAAATCGCCCCAGGAAAATGCCTGGATGGTTCCTTTGAAAGGGCACGGCCTACTTCCTTCCCCGTCCTTCCCTAGTCCGATGAGACCGATGTCCTCGTTGTTTGGTCTCTTCCCCCAAACACCCCAACCCAACCCAGATTTTAGCCTTATTCCACGAAAACTTTCAGTCTCCATCAGTGACACGGCGTGATCATTCAGTCTCTGCAGAGATCTTCCGTCAGACAGTTAAAATATTTAACAACAGAGCGTGCATACATTTGCAGGAGCAGACTTTTAAGAATATAATTTTTAGCAGCTACGCAACCCAGTTTGAGCTATAGCGTTGACTAAGGTGGTAGCCGTATGTTCAGCAATCCTATGAACACAGTAGAGCAATCTGCTGGAAATAGCTCACAATTCTCTCCACTCACTGGAAAAAAAAGAAAAAAATGTAGCTCAATTTTATGATCAGTGCTGTTTGTCGATGGAGGTGGAAATGCATGAATCAATTTTGCCTGATGTTTACACAGAATTACAATATTACCTAAGTCTGTTTATATACCAGCTATATGTAAGCGTTTATAAAGAACAAACACCTACATACTAATGTAAAAAAGCAGTTGCCACCATGAACGAGGGGATGAAACAGCCTCATCACAAGTGTTTGTAGTAAGTGACTGGTACTGTAATGATACCGGAATCCTGGAGAACATAAATGGCTCACTACATCTTGATAATACATGTGATATGATTGTTGGACAATCATATCACATGTATCACAGACTAATCTTCTTCTGTTTTTGTTAACACATATTGAGGGAACTGTCTTCGCAAATACACTATGTGATCAAAATTATACGGACATCTGGCTGAAAATAAGTTACAATTTCGTGGCGCCCTCCATCGGTAATGCCGAAATTCAGTACGTTGTTGGCCCACCCTTAGCCTTGATGACAGCTTCCACTCTCGCAGGCTTACGTTCAGTCAAGTGCTGGAAGGTTTCTTGGGGAATGGCAGTCCATTCTTCACGGAGTGCTGCACTGAGGAGAGGTGTCGATGTCGGTCCGTGAGGCCTGGCACGAAATCGGCGTTCTAAAACATCCTAAATGTATTCTATAGGATTCAGGTCAGGACTCTGTGCAGGCCAGTCCATTACAGGAATGTTATTGTCGTGACCACTCCGCCACAGGCCGTGCATTATGAACAGGCGCTCGATCGTGTTGAAACATGCAAACGCCATCCCCTAATTGCTCTTCAACAGTGGGAAGCAAGGCCTGTGCTGTGATGGTACCACGCAAAACAACAAGGGGTGCAAGCCCCCTCCATGAAAAACACGACCACACAAAAACTCCACCGCCTCCGAATTTTACTGTTGGCACTACACACGCTGTCAGATGACGTTCACCGAGAATTCACCATACCCACACCCTGCCATCGGATCGCCACATTGTGTATCGTTATTCGTCACTCCACACAACGTTTTTCCACTGTTCAATCGTCCAATGTTTACGCTCCTTACACCAAGCGAGGCGTCGTTTGGCATTTACCGGCGTGATGTGTAGCTTATGAGCAGCCGCTCGGCCATGAAATCCAAGTTTTCTCACCTTCCGCCTAACTGTCATAGTACTTGCAGTGGATCCTGATGCAATTTGGAATTCCTGTGTCATGGTCAACTGTCAACGGTCTCTGTCAGCCAACAGGCGGGGTCGGCCTGGACGTTTTTTTGCTGTACGTGTCCCTTCACGTTTCCACTTCAGTATCACATCGGAAACAGTGGACCTAGCGATGTTTAGGAGTGTGGAAATCTCGCGTACAGACGTATGACACAAGTGACACTCAATCACCTGACCATGTCCGACGTCCGTGAGTTCCGTGGAGCTCCCCATTCTGCTCTCTCACGATGTCTAATGACTACAGAGGTTGGTGATATGGAATACCTGGCAGTAGGTGGCTGCACAATGCACCTAATATGAAAAACGTATGCTTTGGAGGGTGTCCGGATACTTTTAATCAGATAGTGTATATTTTCAAAAATCCTATCTCAAACCAAATGTCAACTATTACTGGATATCTGACATGGCACCAAGGGAGTAAGGATAGTGATATTCCAGCACCTGAGGAAGTTAAACCAAACAGTGCATTACTATTCGACGATGTCACAGTAGAAAGCCAGAATTCGATAAGCAAATATTTTTGCTTCGGCCGTCATATGAAAGCCATGTTTTTTTATTTCAGCAGGACATATTCCAGGATTCCAAAGCAGTTGGTAAGGGTTGATATGTACCTTATTATCGCATTGAAATAGTACTATGTATATTTGAAACATATTTACCTAGGGCATGCTGAAATTGACATGCCGTACAATGGATTTGTTAGCATATGCGCTGACTGCTGGAGTCACACGGAATATGACTTTCTGGTTATTGATAACATGAGGAAACTGAATGACAGTAGGTAAAATTGAACTTCGTGGAGTTTTTACATCAAAGTCAATGTACCAATACGCAACTGTATCAGTATACCGTAGACTATCGACAAATTTGCTTATGTGTTGCACACTCTTTCCGAGGTATGAAGCACAAGCGTCTATATATTGGCAGAAAAAGAGGGGAAAATGAACGTAAAAAGCAATGGAGCTGGAAAGCCGCCAGAAAAGGCGAGATGTTGATGATAGAACTGAAGAATTCAGCACAATACTAACGGATGAGCTTAGTTTTGTCAGATACTAAAGTCCCATTTTCATCAACAGTATTCTATATAAGTTGTATGCCATTGCAAAGCTGATTTACTGTATAACTACATGTCGACAACAAAGCATAAGGTTATTCATGTGCAGAGACCTATTCAATGGAAGTCATGATGCTGTAATTTACCGTCTAGTAAGGTCATCCGAAGACCAGTATCAGTTGCAAAGCGATTTATAAAAGATTGCTGTATGGTGTGGCAGGTGGCAGTTTAAAAGTGTGAGGTGATCCACATGAGTTCCAAATGAAATCCATTGGAATTCGATTACTCGATAAGTAGTACAATTCTCAAGGCTGTCAATTCAATTAAGTACCTGGGTGTTAAAATTACAAACAACTTCGGTTGGAAAGCCCACATAGATAATATTGTGGGGAAGGGGAGCCAAAGGTTGCGTTTCATTGGCAGGGCACTTAGAAAATGCAACAAGTCCACTAAAGAGACAGCTTACACTACACTCGTTCGTCCTCTGTTAGAATATTGCTGCGCGGTGTGGGATCCTTACCAAGTGGGATTGACGGAGGACATCGAAAGGGTGCAAAAAAGGGCAGCTCGTTTTGTGTTATCACGTAATAGGGGAGAGAGTGTGGCAGATATGATACGCGAGTTGGGATGGAAGTCATTAAAGCAAAGACGTTTTCCGTCGCGTCGAGATCTATTTACGAAATTTCAGTCACCAACTTTCTCTTCCGAATGCGAAAATATTTTGTTGAGCCCAGCCTACATAGGTAGGAATGATCATCAAAATAAAATAAGAGAAATCAGAGCTCGAACAGAAAGGTTTAGGTGTTCCTTTTTCCCGCGCGCTGTTCGGGAGTGGAATGGTAGAGAGATAGTATGATTGTGGTTCGTAGAACCCTCTGCCAAGCACTTAAATGTGAATTGCAGAGTAATCATGTAGATGTAGATGTGGATGTTAAAATAAGGGCAACTGCAATAGCTACAAAATGAGAGTTGTTTTGCCTTCTTGCCTAGTTTCAGCTACTTTTCAAGGTCTCCCAACGGCCAACTTCTCTCGCCCGACAGGCACGCAGAACATTGTAAAATTAGTGGGTTAGGATACCTGCCAGTTTACACCACAATAGAATCTTACAACTGCGGACAGAATAGATCATGTGTTTAACCCTGTGCAAGACCGTTTATGTGTATTAATCACCGATAAACAGTATTTACAATGTGCTCCACTGTACTCTATGACAATCATTTCCATGTAGTATCAATTAACGAATAATTTATGAAACAGCTGCCGTATGGTGGTAACTCGCCACAGTGCCGCCATCTTTGTTCTTTGTGTATAAAAGGAGGCCTCACAGCCACAACTGAACACTCTTCTGTGGTAGCGGAACGTGTCAGCATGGATCGCTCCAAAGTGCTGCACATTCCCCAGCTATTAGCGAAGAAGGCGAGACCAACTGATGAATGCTTAGGTTTGTGGTTTCTACTGAAAAACCAGATAATTTTGTTCCTGACATAGGCAACATAAATGACATCGAAAATATTATGCTTCTTAGCAAGAAGAATTTAAATGTTCCTTCATCCATTACAGAACCGCTGTGCTATAACATCTGTGAGAAAATCTGTGATAAAGTAGACTGTCAATAGCCATTAGGAAAGAACAAATCAGTAACGGTACAGAAGGGGATTTGTGGATCATTTAACTATTATCTACATAGTAAATTCTTCAATTTCGTCAGTGCGAGACACGATATCAAGCCAAGGCCACTGTGCGACCACGACCACGAGGGCTAGCTATATGACGTCATAGTCATCCTCCTTCAAAGCCATATTTTAACGCCAGAAGCGGTGTTTAGCTCGTTCTCACAGTTTGATGGCAGACTTAGGGCGTAGAATTCTCTCAACATATACACTATCGCATGGAAGTGATCCATAGGCACAGTCGGCATTTTGCACATGGCTGGGCTTATCAGTTGTTAAACATCTAGTGTACCATATTTAGACGCAATGCAACCATCCCTTTTTAAACAAATCCAGATGTCAATGGAGCTCTGTAAAGAGATTTCTTGTGCGTCCCTTAATGCAGTAAATGGACTCGATTCTGATATTTTCGAACAGAATTAGAACATATGGTTATTTGCGTTTACTGTGGATGGCAAAAGCAAGACGTGCCTTGTGGTTTCCTTTGCTAGTATTACCGATAAGGACAAAATTTAGTAAGAATTATTGTCACCGTGAAAGTAAGTATGGGAATGCAAGGAATATCTATATATCTCTAGAGGACCGACTGTCTTGCTGGAAAACAGACAGATATCTAAAGGAGTCAATGTACCGAACAGACTTAATTCATTACCTTTTAAGAACTTATAAGCCAGTCACGTGTTTGTAACATTGCTTTTTGACATGTTACCTTAGTGTCGTGACGCTAAATATTATACATGTAGATGTGCTACAGTTCGACCACACGAGTCTAATGTCAATACGCATTCTTAAAAGTACCAGTGATTATCCCTCATGTTCAATCCAATCTATAATTATTTATCACATATACAACGCGTTTAAGTGGTCGGCATTTGGATGGGTGACCATCCAGGCCGCCATGCGCTGCTACCATTTTTCGGAGTGCACTCAGCCTCGTTATGTCAATTGAGGAGCTACTCGATCGAATAGTAGCGGCTTCGGTCAAGAATCCCATCATAACGACCGGGAGAGCGGTGTGCTGACACCACACCCCTCCTATCCGCATCCTCCACTGAGGATGAAACGGCGGTCGGATGGTCCCGGTAGGCCACTCGCGGCCTGACGACGGAGTTCTTGCAACGCGTTTAAGATTTTCGTAATCTGTTACTTTCAAAATACGTGATTTGTTTGTCAGTCTTGGACGCTTAGCAGGTTGGATTAATAGATATGGTAAAATATGATGGAAGCCTATTTTACTGTGAGAAAGGCAAATGAGTCCCTTTCTTACATGTTTGACTATGTCTGAACAACAATTAGGTTAAAACACTAGTTAATTCTGCACACGTGTCGCAGATTCTTCATGTTGGAAATCAAACCACTTAGAAAACTGACGACGCAAAGAAATTCAAAAATTGCTCCATTGATGTTAAATGACGTTCTATGTTGGTTTCCCAGCACAAGGGGCATAGTGCACTAATTATATTTAGAGCTGTCCCGAAGGATTGCACTAAATTGTTTGTATGAGGAGTCCACGTTAAAATGGAGTCACACATCAGCCCGTGATATTTAGTATGCCTTATCACTGATACAGGTTGTGGACCTAAGTTCGTGTGCAGTGTGGTTTAGGTAAGAATAATAAGCAAACAGTCGCTTTTTGTATCTGATACGTTGTATCGCACCATTAACTAGTTTCGAGTTTCTTATATTATAGAGGTGTTACGGAAACATTTTATTCCGGATCATCTGTATGCAAGAATAGTGGCACTGGCGGATATAATGGAAATTTCGTTAACAGAAATGTTAACGAAACGAAAAGATCGTCATGTCTGGGAACACTTACCTTCCACTGTCTTCCGGTATCCATAATGAAGCCGGGAGCTGTGACCGAGCGGCTCTTGGCGCTTCAGTCCGGAACCGCGCTGCTGCTACGGTCGCAGGTTCGAATCCTTCCTCGGGCATGGATGTGTGTGATGTCCTTACGTTAGTTAGGTTTAAGTAGTTCTAAGTCTAGGGGACTGATGTCAGATGTTAAGTCCCATAGTGCTTAGAGACATTTGAGCCATCCATAATGAATTAATACTGATAACGGACTTTTGCTAGCTCACACACAAACATTACATAGGTGCACTTGGTTTCACGGTAAATAAACAGCACTTAGCGTATGTAGAAAGGGTACGAACATGCTAGACCTCACACTTTGCCACATCACGATCCTTAAGGGGAGTAGGACGTCAAACGGGCCGAATTGTAACAGGACAGGCACCACAGGACATTTTAATTTCCACTGTCTATACTTTTAAAAATAAGTTCATAATACTTTGTCAGCATGACCAGGAAGGATTCAGGATTCACACTCATAGCAGTGGAAGTTCAAAAACACAACAAAACAGATCATTTTTATATGTGAAGTTTCATCATTTTTTCGCTTGCTATTGGCTGCATTTGTTGCTATAGGTACACTCTTCTTCATAAGAAAGAGAGAATCTTCTGTGAATTTTGCACAGCATACAGACCATACTTACAGGTGTATTAAACTCAAGAATTTATATAATTTATGAAAAAATCAATGAGCTGTCACATTTTAAACTTCACGTTTAGAAAAAACTCAAATTTTATAGCTAATTATAATAGAATTTCATGCACCTGTAAGTATGGTTCGTATGCTGTGTAAAATTCATCGAAGGATCTCTCTTACTTACGAAGAAAAGTATACCTATAGCAATAAAATGATTCAAATGGCTCTGAGCACTATGGGACTTAACTTCTGAGGTCATCAGTCCCCTAGAACTTAGAACTACTTAAACCTAACTAACCTAAGGACATCACACACATCCATGCCCGAGGCAGGATTCGAACCTGCGACCGTAGCGGTCTCGCGGCTCCAGACTGTAGCGCCTAGAACCGCTCGGTAACTCCGGCCGGCCTTATAGCAATAAATGCAGCCAATAGCAAGTGAAAAAATGATGAAATTTCACATGTAAAAGTAACATTTACTTGGTTCTGTTTTTGAACTTCCACTGCCATGTGTGTGAGTCCTGAAACCTTCCTGATCAGACTGACAAAGTTTTATGAATCTATTTGTAAAAGTATAGACAGTGGAAATTAAAATGTCCGGTCTTGCCTCTCCTTCTCCAAGTCGGCCCGTTTGACGTCGTAGCCCCCTTAACATGAAAAACGAGAAGGATTACACTGAAGTGCTTCCACACTCGTGTGATATGTATAAATATATCGAACATAAATAAGTTGAGTCAGATATTTCCTACACTGTTTCCTACATAATTAAAAAGCAAATGAGTTACTAGCAAATGTGACAGACACGCACCATGAGATCAGAAATATCCGGACACCTAGCTGAAAATGACTTAAAAGTTCGTGGCGCCCTCCATCGGTAATGCTTGAATTTGGCGCCTTTGTCAGTAAATCTGGAATTCAATATGGAGTTGGCCCACCACTAGCCTTAATGACAGCTTCCACTTTCGCAGGCATACGTTCAGTCAGGTGCTGGCAGGTTTCTTGCGGAATGGCAGCCCATTCTTCACGGAGTGCTGCACTGGGGAGAGGTGTCGATGTCGGTCCCTAAGTCCTGGCACGAAGTCAGCGTCCAGAACTTCCCAAAGGTGTTCTATAAAATTCAGGTCAGGCACTCCATGCAGGCCAGTCCATTACAGCCATGTTATTGTCGTGTAACCACTCCGCCACAGGCCAGGTGCTCGATCTTGTTGAAAGATTTAATCGCCGTCCCCGAATTGCTCTTCAACAGTGGGAAGCAAGAAGGTGCTTAAAACATCAAAATAGGCATGTGCTGTGATAGTACCACGCAAAACAGGGGCTGCAAAAAATACGCACACACCATAACACCGACGCCTCCGAATTTTATTGTTGGCACTACACGCGCTGGCAGATGACGTTCACCGGGAATTCGCCATACCCACACCGTGCCATCGGGTCGCCACATTGTGTACCGTGATTCGTCAGTCCCACAACGTTTTTCCACTGTTCAATGGTCAAGTGTTTACCCTCCTTACACCAAGCGAGGCGTCGTTTGGCATTTACCGGCGAGATGTGTGGCTTATGAGCAGCCGCTTGACCATGAAATCCAAGGTTTCTCACCTCCCGCTTAACTGTCATACTACTTACAGTGGATTCTGATGCAGTTCGGAATTTCTGTGTGATGGTCTGGATATGTGTCTGCCTACTACATATTACGCCCCTCTTCAACTGTCGGCGGTCTCTGTCAGTCAACAGACGAGGTCGGCCTGTACGCTTTTGTGCCGTACGTGTCCCTTCGCGCTTCCACTTCACTGTCACATCGGAAACAGTGTACCTATGAATGTTTAGGAGAGTGGAAATCTCGCGTACATACGTACGACACCAGTGACAACCAATCACCTGACCACTTTCGAAGTCCGTGAGTTCCGCGGAGCCGGCCGTTGTGACCGAGCGGTTCTAGGCGCTTCAGTCTGGAACCGCGCGACCGCGACGGGCGCAGGTTCGAATACTGCCTCGGGCATGGATGTGTGTGTTGTCCTTAGGTTAGTTAGGTTTAAGTAGTTCCAAGTTATAGGGGACTGATGACCTCAGATGTTAAGTCCCATAGCGCTCAGAGCCATTTGAGTTCCGCGGAGAGTTCCATTCTGCTCTCTCACGATTTCTAATTACTACTGAGGTCGATGATGTGGAGTACCTGGCAGTAGGTGGCAGCACAATGCACCTAATATGAAAAATGTATGTTTTTGGCGGTGTCCGGATACTTTTGATCACATAATATAGATGACATGTTTACTGCTCTGTAACTGATATGTTGCTTTGTGAACATTCTTACTGTTGGTTTTTTAGGTAATAATCCATTGTGAGAGCGCCATTTCATTGCCGTATCAGTGTCAAGCACTGCGTGATATATTGTTACATAGCGAAATTTTCTCAAAGCTCCAGCACCAATCTGGGGCAAGGTAGGCCAACGCCCTGTGTCGGAATCAAAACGACACACAGGCACACTGCGGAAAACGGAACAAACCGAGAATAAATTGAGAAGTGGGCATGATTCGCTCATCGCTGATCCAAAATAACATCACTCCCTTAAAACAATAGCAATAAACTCCCAGGCTTCTGATTTTCTTGGTCTGTCTTTACGTTGCAGAGCTCCAGCTATAAAGGCGAGCCTGTGATGCACCGCTACCGTTCTCCAAGATGTCTTCTGCCTCCTAGACTGCTACCTGCCTGGTCCGCCAGATTCCGTCACTTTGAGCCGTGGATCTTGCAGTCACTGATGAAAAGACTTGAAGACTTCTACCTATGGCTTGCTGAGCCGAACTGATGGTGCTTGATGCACTGTACGCCCGTCGCAGTATTTGGGACATGCACTAACCGCTGCTGCCCCCCAAATGTTCTCTGTAAGTCCTCAACATCCCCAACCTTCCTTGTAGCCAGGTCTATGCTGTGGACCATCTCCACACCATGCTGAACTTCTGAGAGATTAGCCGATTACACTCTCTTGGACATAAACCGAAGTGCTCTTGTAAATGGCATTCTACTTCTAGCAACCTTCGCCTGTCGTACAGGCCAAACCGCTCACCCCTGATGCCTACCAATCGCCCGATACCACGTACGATTGAACGACCATGGTGCCATTAAAACCCCTAGGAGAGAGTAGTTAGATGGCCAGTTATGAACAGAACAATTGTGAAAATTCGCAGCCTGGTGGCACATATTCATTAATGTAAGAGAGAGCTGGTGGGAGGGAATCTTGTGCAGCAGCGCAATCTGCATGCGTCAGTGAACATAACTTTGATGACAAGTGCTTCATCTGGCTGACGAAATTCCACATTTGTAGCGCAGGCTGTGACCTGCATATCAAAACATGGATTGGGTAATTTAAAGATAGCCTGCCAAATTCATGCCCACTTCGACGGAAGGTTGAGTTCATGAGTAGCCACTTGAGCGGAGACGTAAATGTGAAATTATTACTAGTCACAAAGTGCTTACAACCTTCATGGAATTTCTATCCGAAATCATTAAACTATAATGGCCCACTGCTGAACAGAATAGAGTGCGTCTAGGCATAAAAAAAGCTCTTCCACAGTAGCTGACCAGGTACAGACAAGTGACAGCCGATAGCTGAGAAAATTACAAATATCAGGAAAGTGGCATTTCAGTGGCAGAGGGAGATTGCGAAGAACATGAGGCAATGCTTCTTATAAGCAGAGTAGAAGGTGCTGGAGGGAAATCACCATCTCTCGTGCATGGTGTGGAATAAGTCATAGAAGCTGTTCTCTCTTAACAATGGGCTGTTCTGGATAAAGCACCTGGTATTCACAAATGCAGCCTTCCTATAGACGTTGCGGACAAAAGTGGTAGTTGGAGTAAGTTGGACACACCACTTTTCAAAGCTAAAGACACTCATGCATTAGTGTTATTTTAGTTAACGTTTCATAACTTGTTTTAGTAGTGTTTTTTGTGCTCCCTACCCATAAGATCTCGTTTGTGTTTACCAGTACGTCTTCATGTAATCCTTATGTGACATTTGTTGTTGGTACAGTCTGTATATGTGTGTGCACTTTTGGGGAAAAACTAGGGCTAGAATTATAGGCGTTGGAACTAGATGCACCTTATAAAAAATATTCTTATCGTTAAATGTCTACACCGGCATGTCCACGTTGCTAGTTTCAATCTTGTATGGCACGATGATCCTATGTAGCATCAGCATAACACCCGTTTTTAAAATGTTTAAATATGTTGCACCACATAAAGATATCATATGCAATTTTCTAAGTACTAAGCCAAGTCACATGTGGCTAAGCACACCGTCTAGCAATCAGAATGACAAACAGATAGGGAGCCAATACTGCAAATAATATGGCACGCCCCGGAAGCTATTTCTTCACCTCACTCGAGCAAGAATTGTGAATTGCTAATTCAGCAACATGACCTCACTAAGAAGGGACTGTAACATCATTCTGACAGCGCAGCAAGTTAGCTCAAGGGCACCTATCATCCTGCAGACAAGCCGAAAAAGCATCAAGCTGAAACATTGAAGGCCACTTTTGCGACATCAAAAAATGGTTCGAATGGCTCTGAGCACTATGGGACTTAACATCTGAGGTCATCAGTCCCCTAGAACTTAGAAATACTTAAACCTAACTAACCTAAGGACATCACACACATCCATGCCCGAGGCAGGATTCGAACCTGCGACCGTAGTGGTCGCGCGCTTCCAGACTGAGGCGCCTAGAACCGCTCGGCCACACAAGCCGGCTTTGCGACATCGAGGTGCTGCAAAGAAA
The DNA here is from genome assembly GCF_023898315.1 of Schistocerca nitens. Classification (NCBI taxonomy): domain Eukaryota; kingdom Metazoa; phylum Arthropoda; class Insecta; order Orthoptera; family Acrididae; genus Schistocerca; species Schistocerca nitens. The sequence continues at coordinate 637,552,946 of NC_064617.1, forward strand.
GCTGATGAACTCAGAAAACGAGCACACATGTGGTCATCCTCAGCAATACGTAAAGTCGTTGCCTTGGACGGACAGTAAGTAATACTCAGGCTTCTAAGCACATAGTCTATCTAATTACAGTGATCCAGCTACGATGCAGACCCTGTGATGTGCTGCCTACCATTCGCCATATGACTTCTGCCTTTGAGATTGCTGCCGAACCTGATTCTTGCTGACGTGCTGATGTGAAGTCTTGGGAACCTCTACCTCCACCTTATTGAGAGCCTAAATGGCGGTCATTGGCGCACGGCCAATCTGGGAGGCCTGTTAAGGGATGCTGCCCCCTACAGAGCAGAGACTGGCGAGCACGGCCTACCTCTGGTGGAGAGGTCGTACCACAACTCTGCACTGCCATCTACATTACGTGCAGAGCTGCATACCCCTCTGATGTCCACGAGAGTGCCAAAGTCGATAGCCTGGTGGTCGACGGCACTATCGAGCCACTCCTGCCGTTTTGCCCTACATGGCACTGTTGTGTTACATGAGCGGCTGCAGCAGAGACAACGGCCTCGAAAATCTGTTGAAGTGAACAATTCAACGTGTTCTAAGGCTGCATGTTGCATCCGCCGCCCTTGCCATAGCTGCGGAGCAGGTTATTCAGTTGTAACGAATAGAATAAATGCAAGTCTTGCTTACGCTGTTTCATTAGCGCACAGAGCGCCAACTGTCCTTTACCACCGCACTCCATACTTCAAAACGCTGCAACCATAATGGTCCCAGCCCAGTCCCTTCAAAATAATAAGAGTCAGTGATGATCGATGGTGGATCCTGACCATACATTTCATTCTGTATTTTTCAGAGTCGTCGAAGATGTAAGGTACAATAATGTGATGTATCATGCCTCTAAAATTGTATGCTCCCTCGCGGCACCTTGCCTCATTTCGTTTTGGCTTTCTGTCCATGTTATGCATAGTAAGTTTTGTTATGAGGCGGTATATCTTTGAGGAAACCATTAGCTTCTAGCAGTTGTTTTAAATTCTAAAGGATGTATCGAATCGTGTTGCAACTCCTGAGAGGTGACTTTCGTGTGTGGCATGAGGTTGATTTAGGGATTCTGTGAGGTCAGTGAACGCAATGCAGACGTTATGATGAGATTACTTTGGCTTATCGGCAACTGCGAATTATATCCTGTGCTATTTGCCGAGCTGTTTTGAAAATTTGTCTGACACCTCTGACGCCAGATTTTGCCAATAGAGCGCTGAGCATTCCTGATCATACTTATCTTAGGAATTTTGTCTTTTTCTGTGTCATTTTCTTACGTTCATCAGACTGTGTTGCTGAAAAGTGTTGTCAAATTGTGCTCTGAACTCAGACCAGTAGTTTGTTACAATTAAGATTTTTGGGGTAACGAGATTTACGTGGGTTAATTAGTAACGAATCTCACTTTTCAGAAACAGGGAAGCAGATTTCGATTTGCATTGATTTGTGAGCAAATAAATTGAACTAAGTTATCAAAGTACTAAGATATTAAATTTTCCTTGGTTTCACAGTCATATCCACTCTAAGGTTCAAGACAGAATTATCATGTACTGGTGCATTGTTGCGCACTGTTGGAAAATTTGCTCATTGAATCGCAGGTCTGTTTCAGCAGCAGATCAGTGTGGGGAGAAAAGAGGAGGGTGGCAGGCAACAGTTGTAGAAGTTAATAGTATATTTTTTTACTTCTCATACGAACAGAGGGAAGATGTATTCCTGTCGACGTGTAAAAGCGAAATATTATAATGTAAAATGAAGCTAGAAGCTTAAGATATATGCTTGAAAATGAGGAAAGGTTGAAATTGGCCAATAGCGCAGGTAATAAAATAGTAATACAGCCTATCTGGATCATGTTTTCAGTCACAAAGTTATAGAGGAAGTCAGCGATGAAGTCTCTATAAATCAAGCCCATGTGAAAATACTTCATTTTGTGGAGAACGAGTTGATGTACAAACACAGTTAAACCACTTTTAAAGTAAATGTTCATAAGCATTTATTTTTCAAACTAAACAAGTTTCAGATGGTAACAGTTAGTGGTGCAGCTCATGCCCACATTGGCAATATATTAGATAACAATTATATCTGGCCCACTGAGACGATACTAGAGTCTACTTTTTAATTATTAGATTACTTAATTCATTATGTGACTTTTTTCACACTTTGAAACACATTATGTCACTTGTAGAGACAAAAAGTAACTTTATCTAGTATAGGGTGTATCTGATGCTACATTAAATGTTGTTAGTTGTGGGTTCTTATGAGCTGTCATTTCAACAACACATCCTTCTGACACAAAATATTAGTCTTCCTTGTGGCACGTTCATACAAACATGTTATTTTATTATTCTAATTTTGACATCTCGGTGTGGGAGAATATTTTTGTATGATACCTAATCATCTTTTTGCTGTAGTAGTCATCCATCATAAGTTCAAAATGGTGAGCACAGCTGCATGAAATATACATTTTCTACATAGACTCTTCATTATATAAAAGAAGAAATATTTGATTAATTTAGTCGATTCAGCATCAAGCCAACAATTTGTACCCAGGCTAGATCCTGTCATATTTTGGATTTCGTAACATATTATTCATAGATAACAGCGCTATTATGAATCAAACAAGCAGTTTCATACTTTAATTTATTTGAATAATCATGATTGAAAATTGTTGATGCTTATTTTTTTATTCCAATGGTTGTTTCAGTTAATTAACCTCAGGGATGTCATAACCATCTGGCAAAAGCCGATTACTATATACGGTGTTTTATATATTCCTGTAATAGGTATGAAAGGGTGATGTGACGTAACTGTCACATACCGCTATGTGATACTGATTCGTTTTTGCCACCATTTCGTGGTTAATTTTATTCGCATTGAACTGGGCACTTTTGCTAGGAGGAAAGCTTTGCTTTTTTCTCGTTCATAAGGTGCTCTACTGATATGGTCTCCAGGTCATCTTTGTTGTCAGGAGGTGGACAGTGAATCTCATTAGGAAGGATGAAGGTCACCTCGCTGCTGGGCACTTTGTGCGACAGTAAGGTTGCGGTCTACTTCGTGCTTTTACCGGCCCGACTCGTTCTGAGCGGCAGGTGCTGTGCTGCTACCGCCGTCCCCACAAAATACTTGAGCACAGCATTTTTGCATATTCCGTTTGGACATCAAAGGACGAGACACGGAGACGACCTGGTCAGGAACGGAAGGTCATTTGCGTTTTCTCCAAAATCTGATATACTCTACCGAACTGAGTTGCCCTGCCGCTCAGTTTGGTGCGAAGAACCTGACGAATCGATGGAACACTTCTCCCTCCCGGTACTGACCACGTACTTGTTACGGTTCCCTTTGTATGCCGGGATTAGGAAGTTCCTCCAATGTTACCCCATTTTTTCTTGAAATGAGCGACATTCTCGTCGACCACATTGACAACAGAATTGAGTTTTCCACTCCATACAGAATTTCAAAGTAGGGCTTATGGGCTAATATCTGTGCTTCGTGTCATTCGGCAAGCGTCTCTCGTGAGGATCACTCATCTCCCAGCTGCCGTTTAGTGCTGATGGGAACACGGTTTGTTGATCTTGGCAAAAATGTAGGTGTCACAATTGCAGTAGTATGATCTATATTCTGAGCAGGTCTTTACTTGCTTAGTTTTCCGCGCAACTTGTGTTGCTTACTTTTATTGTAATTTGTGGCACCTTGTTGTACCGTTAACCTTGATTCCGCAAGCTACCACGAGGAGCAGTTCTTGCCAAGCTTTCTCCATAGAGTCTTCCACTCTTTTTGGTACCTCCCCACAGTGTCGGCGTCATTTTGTAATTCGATTTGGTTTCGTAGAACCTTGTTCCTTATTAATTTTCATTGTGATTTTTGTCAATCATTAGAGCAAGTAAGTATCTGTTGACTTCTTGTCATCACTATAATGGCGTTAGCATTCTCCACACTGGCCAAACTCATCGATCAGTTCTGTTAAGAATTCAGAGAAAAGAACCAGAATTGCACTCTATTGTCTTGTATGATTGGAGATTTGTTTTCTAATGAGCATTGACTTACACTCCTCGACTTTGATCCTGAGTACTGGGAGCCATCTTTCAGGGTGAAACAATACAGGGTTATTACAAATGATTGAAGCGATTTCACAGCTCTACAATAACTTTATTATTTGAGATATTTTCACAATGATTTGCACACACATACAAAAACTCAAAAAGTTTTTTTAGGGATTCACAAATGTTCGATATGTGCCCCTTTAGTGATTCAGCAGACATCAAGTCGATAATCAAGTTCCTCCCACACTCGGCGCAGCATGTCCCCATCAATGAGTTCGAAAGCATCGTTGATGCGAGCTCGCAGTTCTGGCACGTGTCTTGGTAGAGGAGGTATAAACACTGAATCTTTCACATAACCCCACAGAAAGAAATCGCATGGGGTTAAGTCGGGAGAGCGTGGAGGCCATGACATGAATTGCTGATCATGATCTCCACCACGACCGATCCATCGGTTTTCCAATCTCCTGTTTAAGAAATGCCGAACATCATGATGGAAGTGCGGTGGAACACCATCCTGTTGAAAGATGAAGTCGGCACTGTCGGTCTCCAGTTGTGGCATGAGCCAATTTTCCAGCATGTCCAGATACACGTGTCCTGTAACGTTTTTTTCGCAGAAGAAAAAGGGGCCGTAAACTTTAAACCGTGAGATTGCACAAAACACGTTAACTTTTGGTGAATTGCGAATTTTCTGCACGAATGCGTGAGGATTCTCTACCGCCCAGATTCGCACATTGTGTCTGTTCACTTCACCATTAAGAAAAAATGTTGCTTCATCACTGAAAACAAGTTTCGCACTGAACGCATCCTCTTCCATGAGCTGTTGCAACCGCGCCGAAAATTCAAAGCGTTTGACTTTGTCATTGGGTGTCAGGGCTTGTAGCAATTGTAAACGGTAAGGCTTCTGCTTTAGCCTTTTCCGTAAGATTTTCCAAACCGTCGGCTGTGATACGTTTAGCTCTCTGCTTGCTTTATTCGTCGACTTCCGCGGGCTACGCGTGAAACTTGCCCGCACGCGTTCAACCGTTTCTTCGCTCACTGCAGGCCGACCCGTTGATTTCCCCTTACACAGGCATCCAGAAGCTTTATACTGTGCATACCATCGCCGAATGGAGATAGCAGTTGGTGGATCTTTGTTGAACTTCGTCCTGAAGTGTCGTTGCACTGTTATGACTGACTGATGTGAGTGCATTTCAAGCACGACATACGCTTTCTCGGCTCCTGTCGCCATTTTGTCTCACTGCGCTCTCGAGCGCTCTGGCGGCAGAAACCTGAGGTGCGGCTTCAGCCGAGCAAAACTTTATGAGTTTTTCTACGTATCTGTAGTGTGTCGTGACCATATGTCAATGAATGGAGCTACAGTGAATTTATGAAATCGCTTCAATCATTTGTAATAGCCCTGTAGTTGTTCTAGAAGTACCCCGACCGCACGCTGTAAGGTGGCATGCAGTGTATGGTTGACGATGTAGAAGCCAAGGTAAATGCAGAGGGAAGTGGAAGAGTCTAGTGAGTGTGATACCACAGCTACTTGAGGTATACCAAAAAACTGGGATGGCAACGCTAAAAGGCTTCTTGCGTTACCAACCACAGATAGATCTATTACCAATATTTCAACCTTTCAGCAATTTTTATGGTAAGACAGTCTATTAATATTACTAACTTAAACTTTTTTCATTATCTATTTCATGTGAAGGCGTGTGCGTCAAGTGGCATAACAGAGACGGAAGAGAAGAACCGGTCACCCACAACTAAGAAACGGCAGTCAGCATACACGAGAGGGCTAGAGAGATGTCATGCACCTTTTGCCCTCCACAGTAAACGATGTTATAAAATATAATTACTCCTTCGAATGTAAGTAGACCCAAATGTGATGTAAAAATTCCTTGCTTCGCTAATGAATCAATTATTATACTGATCGATGTAAAGTATTAATATTTGATCAGAGTATAACAGTTAATGTTTGTTGTGACTCATTTGTATATTGAGAATGCACAACTTTTTTCAAGATAGTGCTGAAAACTCATCCTATGAAATCATGGAAGTACACAGGGTGGTCCATTGATCGTGATCGGGCCAAATATCTCACGAAATAAGCGTCAAACGAAAAACTACAAAGAACGAAACTTGTCTAGCTTGAGAGGGAAACCAAATGGTGCTATGGTTGGCCCGCTAGATGGCGCTGCCATAGGTCAAACGGATATCAACTGGCTTTTTTTTTTAATAGGAACCCTCATTTTTAATCCATATTCGTTTAGTAGGTAAAGAAATATGAATGTTTTAGTTGGAACCCTTTTTTCGCTTTGAGATGGATGGCGCTGTAATAGTCACAAACATACGGCTCACAATTTGAGACGAACAGTTGTTAACAGGTAGGTTTTTTAAATAAAATACAGAATGAAGGTACGTTTGAACATTTTATTGCGGTTGTTCCAATGTGATACATGTACCTTTGTGAACTTATTTTTGAGAACGCATGCTGTTACAGCGTGATTACCTGTAAATACCACATTAATGCAATAAATGCTCAAAATGATGTCCGTCAACCTCAGTGCATTTGGCAATACGTGTAATGACGTTCCTTTCAACAGCGAGTAGTTCGTCTTCCGTGATGTTCGCACATGCATTGACAATTAGCTGACGCATGTTGTCAGGCGTTGTCAGTAGATCACGATAGCAAATATCCTTCGACTTTCCCCACAGAAACAAATCCGGGGACGTCAGATCCGGTGAACGTGCGGGACATGGTATGGTGCTTCGACGACCAATCCACCTGTCACGAAATAAACTATTCAATACCGCTTCAACCGCACGCGAGCTATGTGCCAGACATCCACCATTCTGTCATGCAGTGAAACAGCTTGTCGTAACATCGGTAGAACATTACGTAGGAAATCAGCATACATTGCACCATTTAGATTGCCATCGATAAAATGGGGGCCAATTATCCTTCCTCGCATAATGCCGCCCCATACATTAACCCACCAAGGTCGCTGATGTTCCACTTGTCGCAGCCATCGTGGATTTTCCGTTTCCCAATAGTGCATATTATGCCGGTTTACGTTACCGCTGTTGGTGAATGACACTTAGTCGCTAAATAGAACGCGTGCAAAAAATCTGTCATCGTTCCGTAATTTCTCTTGTGCCCAGTGGCAGGACTGTACACGACGTTCAAAGTCGTCGCCATGCAATTCCTGCTGCATAGATGTACGGTACAGGTGCAATCGATGTTGATGTAGCATTCTCAACACCGACGTTTTTGAGATTCCCGATTCTCGCGCAAATTGTCTATTGCTGATGTGCGGATTAGCTGCGACAGCAGCTAAAACACCTACTTGGGCATCATCATTTGTTGCAGGTCGTGGTTGACGTTTCACGTGTGGCTGAACACTACCTGTTTCCTTAAATAACGTAACTATACGGCAGCATACATAGCACACGCCCGTTGGGCATTTTGATGACAATAGCCATACGTCAACTCGATATCGACCTTTTCCGTAATTGGTATACGGTCCATTTTAACACGGGTAATGTATCACGAAGCAAATACCGTCCGCACTGGCGGAATGTTACGTGATACCACGTATTTATACGTTTGTGACTATTACAGCGCCATCTATCACAAAGCGAAAAAAGTGGTCGAACTAACACATTCATATTTCTTTACGTACTACACGAATATGTAATAAAAATGGGGGTTCCTATTTAAAAAAAAAACGAAGTTGATATCAGTTTGACCTATGGCAGCGCCATCTAGTGGGACAACCATAGCGCCATCTGGTTTCCCCCTTCAAGGTAGACAAGTTTCATTCTTTGTAGTTTTTTCGTTTGATGCTTATTTCGTGAGATATTTGGCCCGGCCACATCCAATGGACCACCCTGTATATTCAGTAAATAAAGGCGAAACCTATCACTTGAGCTGTACTTACTTACATCACTTCCTCGTTCCACAGTTAGTTCCAGGTTTTTAAGCTTGAACAAGGGATGTAAGTGTGAAAATCACCGTGTATTCACAAGATGTGGTTCGATCATTTAGATTTGCAAATTTTATTTAATGAAGAAGAGTATAATTCGTTAACCGGAAACTGAAGAAAGGAGATCATTTAAATTACAATACATTATTTGGTGTGGACAGCAAACACTATTCAATTATAAGTCATCTGCCTCTGAAATCTTCAACTTTTTTATGCAGATGCTGAATCACGTATGGTGCACGGATGAGTCACTTGAAGACTGGACAAGATGTATTGTTAATCCTATACTTAAGCCCAATAAATATCCTTCAATTGCCGAATCCAACAGATCAATAACGCTGTCATCTTATATAGGAAAACCCTCCAAAGATTAACAAATGGCTCTGAGCACTATGGGACTTAACATCTATGGTCATCAGTTCCCTAGAACTTAGAACTACTGAAACCTAACTAACCTAAGGACATCACACAACACCCAGTCATCACGAGGCAGAGAAAATCCCTGACCCCGCTGGGAATTGAACCCGGGAACCCGTGCGCGGGAAGCGAGAACGCTACCACACGACCACGAGCTGCGGACAAAGATTAACAAATCAAAGGCTAGTTCAAGTCACGGAACCCTCTGCCAAAGCCTCAATCGGGCTTCAGGAAAGGTGAAACGACAATATTAAACCACTCTTGTCTACTAACACACTTAAAGGTTTTGAACGAAAAGAAACATTAACTGCTGTATCTTTGTATATTTATAAACAATATGACAAAGTTCAAGTAAATATATTATCTCAAAATTTGAAAAATTATGGCAAACCAACAATATTCAGACATATAATCTGCAGTCCCACAAAACAAATTATTATATAAGAGTCAAAGATTAAACCAATGTATGAAATTAGTACATCAGAATGAGATTTTCACTCTGCAGCGGAGTGTGCACCGAAATAAAACTTCCTGGCAGATTAAAACTGTGTGCCGGATCGAGACTCGAACTCGGGACCCTTGCCTTTTGCGGGCAAGTGCTCTACCATTTTTTTTTTCTTTTTGGAATCTCATTTTGATCGTTTTTGTTCGCTTCATCTGTTCAGTGCGGACGTCGCAAGACACCCGTTTCAGTTCGTTGTTGATCCATTAACTCAGTTTTTTTATTACAGAGGGTAGTTAACCCTCTGACCGAACACGCTGACTTACCGTGCCGGCACCATCTGAGCTGCCCAAGCACGACTCACGCCTCGTCCTCACAGCTTTACTTCCGCCAGTACCTGGTCTCCTACCTTCCAAACTTTACAGAAGCTCTCCTGCAAAACTCGCAGGAGAGCTTCTGTAAAGTTTGGAAGATAGGAGACAAGGTACTGGCGGATGTAAAGCTGTGAGGAGAGGGCGTGAGTCGTGCTTGGGTAGCTCAGATGGTAGAGCACTTGCCCTCGAAAGGCAAGGGTCCCGAGTTCGAGTCTAGGTCCGGCACACAGTTTTAGTCTGCCAGGAAGTTTCAGATCGGCACATACTGGTCTTCCGCAAGAAGTAATTATTAGCTCTTTATTCTACATAATTTTTACACTAGATTTCGAAATTTTAATTTCCCCAGCCACGAAAGTATTACAATATTTGTACATATTCGTGCAGGAGTGTATGCTGCTGTGTTCTGGGTTGAGACCTCTACTGTTGTTGGGATGACAGTGCGTGGCGTGCAATGGAGCAGACAAGTTGGTACGCTGGGCGCTAATGATAAAACATTAGCGGCACAAGAATTTCTTCATTAATGTTTACAATCGTACACTCCTCACTGTGCCGACGTCCTGGCCGTCGACGACGCAGGAACGTGGCCTCGGAAGCTTCTGACGCTTCCCAGTGAACTCCAGTGGACGTCGCCTTTGGCCTGCACGGAAGCAGAACGTGTCTGTAACATACAAAATACTCTCTTAGAAATGCACATGACAACTGAATTCCAATTCAAGTCTCCGACCCCATTATCGGGTGTGAATTCTGCTTAGGACTGATCGATGACATAAAATTTAGAGGTGAGCGAGCTGAGAATGCAATACATAATTAGTTTTAAGATGGTGTCTGCCTCTCCTTGCCCCGAAATAGTAAAGGGCTCACGAGGGGTTCCTGAAAGAGACAAAATTTAACACAGGAGAAGTGAGTGCACAAAAGTAGAAAAGTGCAAGAAAAAGTTGAGCGCACAAACGTAGCATAAGTGAAAGAAAAAGTTCGCTCAGACTGCTTTCAAAATTGAACGAGCACACCAAAGGACAAATGCGATGCTATTTTACCGGCTAATTGCACTTTAATCCTCCCGCAAAAAGGAAGCAAGTTACACAACAGAGTGGCTGCATGTAAGTAGGCCCGCTCGTTTTCACAGTTTAAAATGCACAAATACAACAGTAAAATCAATACGCACAGCACAGAAGATAGCAACGATATTACGATCGGGATAAGTAGGTTATGGGTAGGCAGGCACGGGCATTGTGATCTTCTTCTTCTTTCACTTGTGTCTTGTCCCACAGTTTCGCAGGGTCGGCATGGTTAGAATCGGATGTGGCAATGTTAATTTTAAAGGGTGGCTGGATGCCCTTCCTGCCGTCATCTCGTACCACCTGGGACAGAAATAATGTAGCTAACCCAGCTGTCTGTGTCGAATGTAATCCATGGAAGAGTGCGAACATGTTCAGATGTCTGCGAGTCGTGTAACTGAGGCGTAACGTGGGGACCAGCCCGGTATTCACCGAGTGGGATGTGGAAAACCACCTAAAAACCACATCCAGGCTGGCCGGCACACTGGCCGAAGTCGGTAATCCGCCGGGTGGATTCGATCTCGGGCCGGCGCGCCTACCCGAGTCCAGAAAGTAGAGCATTAGCACTCTCGGCTAACCTGGCGGGTGCACGGGCATTATGATCTGTCGTACATAAAGTATCTCAGAGTGGAGACAAGTATCACTAATCCAGGAACATTAACAACGCAAGGAGGCTGAGCAGATCCACTCTACATAACTTTTTCATACATCGTCTACTGACAGTACAACTAGTGACTGTTGTGACTCTGACGGAAACGGTTACTGTGGAGCCATGAAATAACCATCGAATTAACCTGCATCGGTCACCACTTACATACAGCACACCAAGGATGTTCTCACTGGATTCTTAGTCGGCGCTGGAGGCAACTGATCTGGGTGGCAGCGACAGGAAGGTGAGCGAACTTAATTCCCACAGTTCACAACTTCAAAAGCAGATCCAAACAGATGTTCCAACCAGCGTTGCACTCTCCACGCCCCACGTCTAGTGTGAGCACGACGTCTTCTATCGGACCCAGGAGCCTTAGAAACCAGAAGGCCACTGGCCAACAACGCAACGCTTCAGTCCGCAACCACCACTCGTCAGCTCCATTCGCCTCACCGAGCGCCATTCTGTCAAATCCCTCTTTCCCAGATCTATCGCGCCATCTCGCTGACCCGATCTATACACCAGAATCTTTGCCTCAAGGACATGCTATGACTTAACGATAGGTCGTTGCATGGCTCAAACGCCTCTTTTGCAGGGTCTGAAAAAAAAAAAAAAAGAGTTTGTTGAGCATCTTCGTGACACTCTCACGTTTACTAAATGATCCTGTGACGAAACATGCGCCTCTCCATGGGATCTTCCCTATCTCTTGAAGTAATCCAACCTGGCAAAGAACTAGACGGATGCGCAATAGTCAAGAATCGATCTGACTTCTTTCGTTGCAGGGATGGATCCAGAGTTCCATTCTGGGGGAAGACATCGTGTTAAAACCCAAAAACTTTGCGGGGACGCTTAGAGCACACGGTAAAGTCTAAGCACCTGCCCAGACGTCCAAACCAGTCTGATTACAAAGAGAGAGAGAGAGAGAGAGAGAGTTAAATAAAATTATAACCACACTGCCGAACAGTGGGGGCAGAGCAGTTTTCATGATCACCAATCATTTAATTGATAAAATATACAGGATGCCGTAAATCTGCGGAAGTTTCCAGGACCATTAGTTTCAAATTCAAGGCAAGACGACGGCGACATGTAGGGAACTGACACCTGCCACAGTCATAGGGCTGGTGCCAACGCAGTACTACCAACCCACACATTGGGTAGGCGAAACTGCTCCTCGGCAGAAAACTGTAGCAACCACCTGCATAGCCATACCCAGTCAAGTTGCTACGGGAACCTTTTTCTATTGGAGGAATCAGACTGCTTTGTGGCGTTTGTGGAAACAAAACTACTGACACACTCTCACACAGTCTCAGTTCGTTTCGGATCTCGGTAGGAATCATTTTTTGACTAGCAGCAGAGTGGCAAACGCCACCTTTTTTGCGATTCACTTTGTTTTTCATCATCCTACAAGGAACCATGAACTGTTGCCTTCCACTTTAGTCAAGACATTCGTGGTACAATGCTCGTAACAAACCTCTCCATAAATAAGACGCAAATTCATGATTTGCACTGCGAGAAATCAGCACTGCGGTTCCATCAGCGTTAGAATGGTAAATTTTGCCACGGTCCTACTGTCTGTATGCTCGCATTACGTGATTTCTCGTGGCTCATTACTTTCGTTCGTGATTCTAAATTCTGGAGGTTCATCTCCGTTTTTGATCAGTATTCTCTCTAGTAACTTGACAAGTTGCTATTATTTCTCACGTGCCTCTGTCTTGCCATGTAAATTTGGCTTGCTCCACAGCAAGCCTGTGGATTGCCATATGGTCAAAATTTGTTGGCTGGTAAATGTGCATTTTTCTTTAACGAGACTGTCTCGCATTTCTACCTTTTATCACGACTATAACCGATTTAATTGCAGCTGTCTAAACCAGGTTTATTATTCAGAAACAGAATTTCTTCCTGTAAGAGAATTTGTTCGAAGTCTCCATGGTTCAGAGAGAAGAAGATTAAGAGGTGAGGTCCTCTTAATTTGATGGTAGGGGAAAGAGTGACAGGCAGATATCCTCAGTTCTCTCAATCAGCCAACACTCATTCCCATTGACAGTGTCTTTGTAAGTCTTAGCGATTTTAAAATAGATTTCATCATCTGTGTCTCTGATGGAGAGAGGATAGAGGAGGGAAGGTGGCTGAGAGTGATACCTAAATCTCTTCCAGTGTATACTATTGTTATAAGAACATAGGCTTCCGCGACCAGTGTCATAGTGATTAAAATCTTCTGGGTATTATGCCGCGTCATTGCTAAAAACTAACAACAATAATAATAAACTAAAACCGACGTTTCGGCCGAATTGCAACGGTTTTCGTGCCCTGAGGAAGGCCGTTGCAATTCGGCCGAAATGTCGGTTTTAGTTTATTATTATTGTTGTTAGGTTTTAGCAATGACATGGCATAATACCCAGAAGAATTTATACATTATACTATTGTTATTCAGTATGCAGGCTACTTTTAGATCACTGTGATGTCCATATGTGTGTGTGTATGCCCAGGACCTCCCCCCAAATCCTTGGACCGATTTCAATTAAATTTGGCACAGAAATTACAGGCCTCATGACTATCAGCATTGTAGGGTTTATAACTTCCTAGCTCCAACAGGAGAGGGAGATGGCAAACATGTGTTTCCTTTCGTATGGGCTGCACCGCACAATAGGCATGATGTGTAGGAACAGTATCAGCCTGCTAAATCAATATGCATTGCAGTGCAGCCCACATGTTAGGGGCAAGAAATTGTTTTCCAGGCCCCAACAAGTACATTCCTCTGTGTGACAGGAATGCTATGTTGGAGTAATATCAACCTGCTTGTAGACCTGCTTTTCAAGGTGGCTTATACGGCAGGAGCAAATAAATGATTTGCAAGCTTTGTAAGTAGGCTGTTTAGGTTTTTTTATTGGTAACGCCCCGTAGCACTCTGTATGAAATTCACTGGCTGTGCTGTGTGCAGTCTGCTGCTGGTTTGCATTGTTGTTTGCTATTGTGGTGTTGGGCAGCTGGATGTTAACAGCGCGTAGCGTTGCGCAGTTGGAGGTGAGCCGCCAGCAGTGGTGGATGTGGGGAGTGAAATGGCGGAGTATTGAGAGCAGATGATCTGGACAGAGACAGTAAGACTGGATATCATGAACTGATATATACATTATGACTTTTGAACACTATTAAGGTAAATACATTGTTTGTTCCCTAGCAAAAACTTTCATTTGCTAACTATGCTTATCAGCAGTTTGTGCCTTCAGTAGTTAGAATCTTTTATTTAGCTGGCAGTAGTGGCGCTCGCTGTATTGCTGTAGTTCGAGTGTTGTTGTTGTTGTGGTCTTCAGTCCTGAGACTGGTTTGATGCAGCTCTCCATGCTAATCTATCCTGTGCAAGCTCCTTCATCTCCCAATACCTACGCAACCTACATCCTTCTGAATCTGCTTAGTTTATTCATCTCTTGGTCTCCCTCTACGATGTTTACCCTCCACGCTGCCCTCCAATGCTAAATTTGTCATTCCTTGATGCTTCAGGACATGTCCTACCAACCGATTCCTTCTTCTAGTCAAGTTGTGCCACAAACTCCTCTTCTCCCCAATCCTATGCAGTACCTCCTCATTAGTTACGTGATCTACCCACCTAATCTTCAACATTCTTCTGTAGCACCACATTTCGAAAGCTTCTATTCTCTTCTTGTCCAAACTATTTATTGTCCATGTTTCACTTCCATACATGGCTACACTCCGTACAAACACTTTCAGAAACGACTTCCTCACACTTAAATCTATACTCGATGTTAACAAATTTCTCTTCTTCAGAAACGCTTTCCTTGCCATTGCCAGTCTACATTTTATATCATCTCTACTTCGACCATCATCAGTTATTTTGCTCCCCAAATAGCATAGCTCCTTTACTACTTTAAGTGTCTCATTTCCTAATCTAATTCCCTCAGCATCACCCGACTTAATTCGACTACATTCCATTACCCTCGTTTTGCTTTTGTTGATGTTCATCTTATATCCTCCTGTCAAGGCACTGTCCATTCCGTTCAACTGCTCTTCCAAGTCCTTTGCTGTCTCTGACAGAATTACAATGTCATCGGTAAACCTCAAAGTTTCTATTTCTTCTCCATGGATTTTAATACCTACTCCGAATTTTTCTTTTGTTTCCTTTACTGCTAGCTCAATACACAGATTGAATAACATCGGGGAGAGACTACAACCCTGTCTCACTCCCTTCCCAGCCACTGCTTCCCTTTCATGCCCCTCGACTCTAATAACTGCCATCTGGTTTCTGTACAAATTGTAAATAGCCTTTCGCTCCCTGTATTTTACCCCTGCCACCTTTGGAATTTGAAGGAGAGTACTCCAGTCAACATTGTCAAAAGCTTTCTCTAAGTCTACAAATGCTAGAAACGTAGGTTTGCCTTTCCTTAATCTTTTTTCTAAGTCGTAAGGTCAGTATTGCCTCACGTGTTCCAACATTTCTACGGAATCTAAACTGATCTTCCCCGAGGTCGGCTTCTACCAGTTTTTCCATTCGTCTGTAAATAATTCGCGTTAGTATTTTGCACCTGTGACTTATTAAACTGATAGTTCGGTAATTTTCACATCTGTCAACACCTGCTTTCATTGGGATTGGAATTATTATATTCTTCTTGAAGTCTGAGGGTATTTCGCCTGTCTCGTAGTTCGAGTAACGAAGATTTTTGTGAGGTAAGAATTCTTGAAAGGTATTGGTTATTGTTAGTCAGGGCCATTCTTTTGTAGGGATTACTGAAAGTCAGATTGCGTTGCGCTAGAAATATTGTGTGTCACTTTAGTGAATGTCTGAGTACGTTTAGTTTTAATCAGCTGTTTGAAAATCTAATAACATAAGATGTTTATCAGCACAGTAATTCATTAATTTTTCTAAGGGGACGTTACATACGTCGACCCTTAGCCGAGGATACCTCACTGGAATCTTCTGATTTTTTCTTGTAGTTTGTGTAATTAGTGTAGCTATTGTTTACTGCTAGCGCGTAATTGTAGAGAGAATCTTCTTTGTAGTTGCAGTTTTCAT
Source organism: Schistocerca nitens (assembly GCF_023898315.1). Classification (NCBI taxonomy): domain Eukaryota; kingdom Metazoa; phylum Arthropoda; class Insecta; order Orthoptera; family Acrididae; genus Schistocerca; species Schistocerca nitens. The sequence continues at coordinate 637,568,926 of NC_064617.1, forward strand.
TGTTGTACAGTAAAACAGTTGTGGCATGCACCAAGCATTTTGCAACTGCGCTTGCAATTAAATAGATATTATTTTCAGTGCTATGTTAATGTGTTTTCTGATTTTACTCTTCCAATTGTGCTTTTCTGTGTTATCGTGTGAAACATTGTGACAATTATGGCGCGCGAAAAACGTAATACTAGGCTCCAAAGTAAACTGAGAAATGACAGTGAAGACGATAGCAGTGTATCAGCACCACCGTGTAATGAATTAACTAATGTTCAACATAGTAATTGGTAACTGCGCATAGGGAAATTGAGTGGGCGGCAAATAATGGTGTAGACAGTGGGACAATTAGTGAGCAGGGAAGCATTATCGATCGATCGGTCGGCAACAGCTCGCCTCAGGAATCCGAAATGACAGGACACAATCTTGCAAATACTGCAGATTCAGGTTTTGGGTCCTCACCGTTTTCTCAAATAAGTCAAGACACATTTTCTGCTCGTCAAAATGTGAATGTTGCCAGTGCAAATGCACTGCCGAAAAGCATAGAGGAACCGATTCCAGGCACTAATACATTATTATTGCAGTTAATGCAACAAATGAAACAAAATCAGAGACAAACACAGCAACAGTTAGACACAACGGAACAACATCAAAAACAGTCACAGCAACAGCTTCAAAAGTTAGACACCACGTTTGAACAAACACGTGAAGGTTCAACTGCTGAGTTACTTAAAATCGAATCGAAATGTCAAAAACTCTGTAATGACGTAAAAACACAAATTTGTGAGGATTTCCAACCTATTTTCTCGCGTCATGAAAATGCGTTACAGAATCACGAAGCAGCCATAAAAGAACTGCCAACTGTTGTTCATGAAAATCACGACACCTTGCAAGCTAAAATTGACTCAGTTGCATCTACCGATTCGGTTATGCAACTTGCAAAAACTCAGGAAAACTTAACGGACACAGTAGATACGATTTCAACACAAATGGGCACTCTGAAACTTGGTTCAGAAAAACACACTGAGGAAATAAGTTCTCTATTGGAGAAAGTAGCCGAACTTTCGGATCAGTTCACCAATTTACCCACAAAGGTAGATGATGATATGAATGACACAAGACCCGTAGCCTTCACTGACACAAAAGAGTATGAAAAAATTAGAAAATTCAAGCAAACTCAAAATCAAATCAATACACAGTACAAAAGAGAAATCCTGGAAGTACACGATCAGTTGACACAGGTAATACAAGAATTACATATTTCAGAGGACACTCGCGTTCCAACATGGGAAGAGGGACTTAGAAATACGGAAAAGTCACAAAATAATAACACAGCGCATTTTGGAAATTATGAAAGAAATTGGCAAAGTGCACTGAATTTTGAGATTGAACCGCCGAAACGAAGTAACAATGACCGATATGCGACTCGCCGACAAGATGACTTTGACTATAAGCTGTTCATTACTACATGTAAATTCAAAACATTTAAGAATTCTGGCAACGAGATTCATCCACAAGCAAGGGTCCATCAATTCTCTCATTGCTTTCCTCCCAACTGGTCATTGGAGCACAGGTTAGAATTTATGAGTGGCTACTTAGAGAATGAATCAGCTATAAGAATGTGATCGGTCATTCACGATTTTCACAGTGATGGAGAATTTTATCATGCCTTCCTCTCAGCATATTGATCTCAAGCTACACAAGAACAAGTAAAACATAGCATCATAATGATGAAACATTTCGAACAATCGGAAATTTCTAGTCTAGTCAAATATTTTGAAGACATGTTACATAAGAATCAGTAGCTTTCAAACACATACAGCCCCTCAGAACTCATCCGCATTTGCTTAATCAAACTGCCTGAACATTTACGACATATTATTTTGACAGGACGTTGCAAAGACAACATTGAAGCTTTTCAGGGACTCTTTCAACAATTGGAAATTGACACTGACAATCGCGGAACGCAAAAACAGGAGCACAACAATTACAGGTCAAATCCGTCACAATTCCGCTATGAAAGAAATAATAACTGGACACGACAAGGCTATTCTTACAACGTAAATCGCGACCAAAACAGACACCACCCGTATGAGAACCGTTGGCAGAGTAGTAATAATTACAGGGAAAGATCACCTCTCCGCGGTAATGGCTATTACATAGACAATGAGAGAAACAAACAATATGGGAATCAAAATAATTATTATCAAGGAAGACAGAATAACTTCAGACGCAATGGTCCACTGTGCAGTTACGATTCCGGGAGAAATTCTCCACCACGTGACCGACAAGAAAGAAATTATGGAATCTACCAACATGACGACACACGATATAATCGTAACGACAGACCTGAATTGCATCGGAGCTGGCGGGATTCAAACAGGGCAGGGCCCTCTCGACAAGGTGAATTTGTAGAAGTCAGATCTCCTAATCCTAATAACGACGCGCGCCAACAAAGAGACAGACAATGACTCGCACCGCAGGCAGCCACGTGAGCCGGCTGGCTCAGAGAAAAGCAATATAGACACTAACCTTGAGAAAAATTCCAGTATTCTTTACCAACGTATACCGCATGATAATTGCGTTCAAGTTGAAACTCTGCATACTAGGAAGAGTAAAGGTTTACACAATATTTCACATGTAAAACCGTTTATTGAAAGATAATCTGCTTTTTAACTTAGTCATTCCTATAAAATTTTTCACTTCACGTTACTAGTATGCTTTGTCAGACTTAGAAACTGTTAACATGCAACTATGTTTTAAAGTTAACCATCCAGTCTAGAACCTAGGGAATATATTTAGACTGTAATTACGAATGCATTGTTATAGTGAATAGACGACACAGTGTTATTGTGTGAGTACATTCTTGCTTCATCACGGCAATAAGCGTAATAACTAAGATATCTATACGCATAGCATTTCACTTCTGTTTATTACGAGATAAGTACATTGACTTCTATAGACCTTCGCTTATGGACGACGATAATTACGACACTTGGCACATTTTTACCGTTAGGTAATGACAGATTATCTTACAACAAGACGCACTGTTTAGCGCTAAATGACACGTATTTGAGTGACTAATTTTATATTTAAAGATTTTTGAATCACAAAGATACAAAGGTTTTCCGTGATACATTTCATTCCATTGTGTAATTTCTAACACCTGACCTTATAAATACACGCTTACTTTGTGTACCATGTGTTTGGCAAGCACAAGGAGCCCCTGCTAATATGGTATTTGCTTATACAACTTTACACATCGGTAGCATATTTCTTTAACACAGAATTACACAGCTATCTGATTATTTAACAGAGAAACAAAATTTTTTTTACTACATCAGTGACAGATGTTTACGTAATTACACAGTTGGATAACTTCACACTTATGAAATTGTAATTTGTATGTTCTTTGTGAACTGTTCATATATTTTTCGGAACCATTGTGACACTATGAGAGCTTTGAATGATGTATTTGGTATGGGATCATGATTTTTTAAAATACGTTTGAGGTAGATGACACTATTGAAATGAGCAGAGAATTTTCTTTAGGTTTTGAGATTACTGCAGAAAGCTACGACGTTTTTGAGATTTGACTGAGGTGTTGTGATGTTATTATTACGTCGACGATGTGTATTATGCTGTTGTGGTATGTTTATGATCAATAAGCTGATGCTATATGAGGAATTTGATTATACTACGTATCTGTTATGTTGAAATGTTGAAGAAGTGTCGACGAATATGTATATGTGTAATAAGGTAAGGAATAATGAGTAGTGGTTAGGGTTTCTGATTTGTGAAAAAGGATGTTGAAAACCAAGAATTGTACTTTAAGTGTGTAAATGCGTGAATGTATCACAAAGCCGGGGAAAATTTTTGAAGAATTATATTTATAGGATTTTGTTTCTACACATTTGTAACGCAAATTCTCGACCTCTGAAATTTTTTTGTATGAGAGTGTCACTGCTGTCGTAAATATTTCGGTAAGAAAGTTAAGTGACATTCACGTAATGTGTTGTGAGCGCCCAGCTGTGCCACCTGTCTGGAGAAAAAGCCATTAGGTGATAAAAGAAGAGACCATTAACCTCGCTATTGACATTCCTTTCTAGAAAGCATCGCAAATACGACACGCTCGAACTTGAAAACATATGATTACACTGTGGAGCTCTTAATTTATGATATTTATAAAATGCCTAATGAAATGACGAGAAACATTTTTACATCTATTGCCTTTGTAGTTGAGAGATTTTTTTACTGCCTTTGGAGACGCCATTTGCCTAGTGAATGACGTTTTTGTGTGTATATACACTCCTGGAAATTGAAATAAGAACACCGTGAATTCATTGTCCCAGGAAGGGGAAACTTTATTGACACATTCCTGGGGTCAGATACATCACATGATCACACTGACAGAACCACAGGCACATAGACACAGGCAACAGAACATGCACAATGTCGGCACTAGTACAGTGTATATCCACCTTTCGCAGCAATGCAGGCTGCTATTCTCCCATGGAGACGATCGTAGAGATGCTGGATGTAGTCCTGTGGAACGGCTTGCCATGCCATTTCCACCTGGCGCCTCAGTTGGACCAGCGTTCGTGCTGGACGTGCAGACCGCGTGAGACGACGCTTCATCCAGTCCCAAACATGCTCAATGGAGGACAGATCCGGAGATCTTGCTGGCCAGGGTAGTTGACTTACACCTTCTAGAGCACATTGGGTGGCACGGGATACATGCGGACGTGCATTGTCCTGTTGGAACAGCAAGTTCCCTTGCCGGTCTAGGAATGGTAGAACGATGGGTTCGATGACGGTTTGGATGTACCGTGCTCTATTCAGTGTCCCCTCGACGATCACCAGTGGTGTACGGCCAGTGTAGGAGATCGCTCCCCACACCATGATGCCGGGTGTTGGCCCTGTGTGCCTCGGTCGTATGCAGTCCTGATTGTGGCGCTCACCTGCACGGCGCCAAACACGCATACGACCATCATTGGCACCAAGGCAGAAGCGACTCTCATCGCTGAAGACGACACGTCTCCATTCGTCCCTCCATTCACGCCTGTCGCGACACCACTGGAGGCGGGCTGCACGATGTTGGGGCGTGAGCGGAAGACGGCCTAACGGTGTGCGGGACCGTAGCCCAGCTTCATGGAGACGGTTGCGAATGGTCCTTGCCGATACCCCAGGAGCAACAGTGTCCCTAATTTGCTGGGAAGTGGCGGTGCGGTCCCCTACGGCACTGCGTAGGATCCTACGGTCTTGGCGTGCATCCGTGCATCGCTGCGGTCCAGTCCCAGGTCGACGGGCACGTGCACCTTCCGCCGACCACTGGCGACAACATCGATGTACTGTGGAGACCTCACGCCCCACGTGTTGAGCAATTTGGCGGTACGTCCACCCGGCCTCCCGCATGCCGACTATACGCCCTCGCTCATAGTCCGTCAACTGCACGTACGGTTCACGTCCACGCTGTCGCGGCATGCTACCAGTGTTAAAGACTGCGATGGAGCTCCGTATGCCACGGCAAACTGGCTGACACTGACGGCGGGGTGCACAAATGCTGCGCAGCTAGCGCCATTCGACGGCCAACACCGCGGTTCCTGGTGTGTCCGCTGTGCCGTGCGTGTGATCATTGCTTGTACAGCCCTCTCGCAGTGTCCGGAGCAAGTATGGTGGGTCTGACACACCGGTGTCAATGTGTTCTTTTTTCCATTTCCAGGAGTATATATATATATATATATATATATATATATATATATATATATATATATATATATATATATATATTTGCTCATTTCGTTTAATATCTAGTTTCTAGCTGCACTGCAGCATCGGTTAAAATTAAATTTTATAGATGTACTAATATAGATATTTTATGCCTACAGATCCAGTAAATAATAACTATATGATCTACTTAAAAAAAGCGAAGGAGCACAAAAAGAGATTTCCCTTCATAGGAATTGCATAAACAATTTTCTTTTCAAGTACTTGGTTTTTTTTTTAGAATAAGTTGTGGTGCACCACTTTAATTACATAGGCATTAAGATGTGAATATACGTTTCCCTTATCTACATTGTTGTCTTTAGTGTACTATATTTTCTGCTTGTGTGTTTGTCATGTTTAGGTATAAGTTATTGCATTTGCTGCTGCTGTTTGCCAGGCATAGTGCTACTGAATTTTACTTTGTATTACTCTGTTAAGCCAGTTTTACTACTGACTTATTTGCTTATTTGTGTGCACATTGCCTTATATTAGTTGTACTGTTGCATATGCTTTGCTAGTTTAGATATACTGCTGCTTGCTTTGCCAATTTGCATTTTTTGTCATTGCTGTTTGTGTTAATTGTTTTGTACTGATGCATTGCCTCATCCCTTAGTTTAGCATCTGAGCTCACTAGATTTAAGTTAGCTTAAGAGGGGGTAGACTATATAAGAGAGTCAGTTGTGAGGAATTGGAAGAAATGCATTGACAAGGTATTGCCCGCATCTCGTGGTCGTGCGGTAGCGTTCTCGCTTCCCACGCCCGGGTTCCCGGGTTTGATTCCCGGCGGGGTCTGGGATTTTCTCTGCCTCGTGATGGCTGGGTGTTGTGTGCTGTCCTTAGGTTAGTTAGGTTTAAGTAGTTCTAAGTTCTAGGGGACTTATGACCACAGCAGTTGAGTCCCATAGTGCTCAGAGCCATTTGAACCATTTGACAAGGTATTAAAAAAAAGTGAAATAAGAGGAAACATCTATGTATGAAGTTTTGGGTTGGACTGCAGTACCAAATGTCACACTGAAAACAAACCCTGACCTGTCCTTTTTGTTATTCCACTATGTGTCTGTGTACCTTGTGTATTTGTGTTCTTCCTGTCTTTATGTATTTATCTGATAAGACTTATGTTGTAGAATTTTTCTTATACTTAGCTACATTCACTATATGAGGAATACTGTTATCCTCAAACATAATTTGCAGTTATAATATGTTATTTACTTTGTAAAGATGTTTAGACATAATTTATTCTGTTTTGTTTTAATGCTCACGTGTGAAGTTGATGTTTAGAAAGTTATTCAGACCTTTTTTGTATTTACTTATGTCATAATTCCTGTAACACTGATGTATATGTTTATTTCTATTCTTTTGTAAAGCCCCTATTACTACAAAAGTTATCTGTATTGTTATGTTCTTTAATTATGTATTTTGTACCTTTGTAATTGTATTCTTATGTTGTAAATTTATAATTGTATAGACACCAGTTCTTCAAATTAAGTTACACTTCGCTGCACTCGTTTCTGTTGGTCATAGTATATGCACAATAGATGAGAAGTTGGGACTGTCAGTGTTTGCACATGTGTTGATAATTCAGCAAGGGACTGGTTAACAGCATTGCTGGTTCTAAGGACAATTCCAAAAACTTTGTGAGTGCACAAGTGGTGGTTTATGGACTTGCTATATTTTCTGCAAGACTCTTCGATGGTGATTGGGCACCTGCACAGTCGCAACAGATGGCTGCTGGCCATCTCTACAAGGACTGCAGTGGGTCTGCACCTTTGATGACCCACCAATACCATTATTTCTACAAGGACTACAGTGGGTCTGCACCTCTGGTGGCACACCAATGCCGTAATCTCTACCAGGACTACAGTGGGTCTGCTCTGTGATGACCTACCTACCAATATTCTTCAAAACTTCGACTGACTCTGCGATGGGTTTGCTCTGTTGTGGCCCATTACCTGTCTGCATGTCAAGACTCAGCATTGTCTTCCATTGGAAGGACAACACTACTTCTTCAAGACTACATGGAAATCCACTTCTTCAAAACTTCGACTGACTCTGCGATGGGTTTGCTCTGTTGTGGCCCATTACCTGTCTGCATGTCAAGACTCAGCATTGTCTTCCATTGGAAGGACAACACTACTTCTTCAAGACTACATGGAAATCCACTACTTCCGTGTGCGTTTTCTTTTACTGCTCAGACTTTGAGAAAAAAAAAAGAAAACTGTAATTACTATTATGATGAATGATCAGGACTGTCTTTATGGACTGTGAGAAAATTTTAGCTTTTGACCAACATTGTATCGATAAGTGTGTGCATTTGATTTCTTTGTTATTTTTTTTTCAAATCTGTATTGGCCACTGCCCAAAACAATTTGAAAAATTTTTTGTGGGGAGCATGGAGGCTATGTAAGTAGGCTGTTCAGGTTTTTTTATTGGTAATGCCACGTAACGCTCTGTATGAAAATCACTGGCTGTGCTGTGTGCAGTCAGTGGCTGGTTTGCATTGTTGTTTGCTATTGTAGTGTTGGGCAGCTGGCTGTTAACAGTGCGTAGCGTTGCGCAGTTGGAGGTGAGATGCCAGTAGTGGTGGATGTGGGGATTGAGATGGCGGAGTTTTAAGAGCGGATGATCTGGACAGAGACAGTACATTTGTAAGACTGGATGTCATGAACTGAGATATATATTATGACTGTTGAACACTATTAAGGTAAATACATTGTTTGTTCTCTATCAAAATCTTTCATTTCCTAACAATGCCTATCAGTAGTTAGTGCCTTCAGTAGTTTCAATGTTTTACTTAGCTGGCAGTAGTGGCGCTCGCTGTATTGCAGTAGTTCGAGTAACGAAGATTTTTGTGAGGTAAGAATTCATGAAACGTATAGGTTATTGTTAGTCAGGGCCATTCTTTTGTAGGGATTACTGAAAGTCAGATTGCGTTGCGCTAAAAATATTGTGTGTCACTTTAGTGAATATCTGAGTACGTTTAGTTATGCTCAGCTGTCTGAAAATCAAATAACATAAGATGATTATGAGCACAGTAATTCATTAATTTTTCTAAGAGGACGTTACAGCTTCTGCTCCGTAGCCTTCTCTGCATCACAGGCTTGTACTGGGAGTAGTAACTGTCTGCTTTATTGAACTGTATTACAAGGACTACAACTGCCGATTTGCATGACTGGGGACTGTTTGAGATGGATAGAGTGGGGGATGAACAGAACGAGAAGGAGGAGCAAATGGACAGAGAGAGGGAAGGGAGAGATGAAGACACAGAGATATGGGGAGGAGGAGATAGATAGATAGATAGAGGTGGGAGGATGAGATGGACAGATAGATGGAGGAAGAGGTGACCAGAGAGAGGTGGAGGAGGCAGTGTGTTAGATATATGTGTTGAACACATGTGTGGTCAGTGCCACAGAAAAAAGGCTTTTAAGGGCAATATACATAAATATTTTAGTGTAATAGTAATAGTAAATAAGTTACTTTTATGTTCATGCCAAGTACATTGCTATACCATAATTACAAAGAAATTACTGCTCAGAGAAAATGAGAAATATGTGTGTCATGTAATCAGTATAATAATCCTAATACATAGTGCAAACTGTCACAACTGTGATTAGGGCATAACTTATACCATATACTTCCTTGAACTCACGAACATGTCAGATTCGTCTTTGACAGCACGTGAAGTCAACCTTGAAGTGGTCACCTGTACCTGGCTGGAACATCTTCTGCAGCCAGTAGTGCTGAGAGCTCATCCACAGGGGCCACACTTCCAGGCGTATAACTAAGAAATAGAATACCTTGGCATTTTGAAGATCCTTACTTTTCAAGCTACATTATTCTCAAAACGTTGCGTCAGCTCAGTTTTGAAATCGAATTGCCAACAAGGGTAAGTCCGAAATATACCCAGAAATGAAACGCTGTGTACATACAAAGTTTAGGACCATGATTTTATATAGGAATGCGATCTGACTGCAGTATTTAGGAAATATGACCCAGAACAGGGGAAAATTAATTCGCACAACGTATAATGGGCATAACAGAAAATAGTTGATTTGCATATATCTGATTAATCATAGGAAACATCTGAATTTAAATGAGAAACGTTTAATCGGCAGTGCTCATAGTTCCGACGGGTACGGTGGGTACAGTGTGTACAGATTGTTGCCATAACTCATAAATGAAAGGTAAAGTAATTCCACTTTATGTAAAATAAAGAACTGCAATCCTGCCAACTCTTTTAGGTGCGCCATTTACATGCTGTTCTGAAAAACATGCATAGAAAGACAATGCATAACGTTCACAATGATTTGCGAATAGTCTGATGTTGATCATAGAAACATTTTAAGATAATTACGATCTTTTGCCGATGACAAGGTCCATTCTATGTCGAGTGGAATATTGTGATTGCAAAATGCAATGCCACGCAAATTCGTCGGGATAGGAAACTGATGGCATGGAAATTCAATTTAATTATAAATTATTTGAGTTGAGAAGCATATCATTTCTTCCTCGATGGCATACACAACAGCAGTGCTTAGAACGTGTGGCTCAGTAGATTGCAGCATGTGAAAACTTGAAACATAAGAAAGTCAAGATATCTCGAAAAGTACTGAATAAAGTCCATTGACCGAGCGAGGTGGCGCAGTGGTTAGACACTGGACTCGCATTCGGGAGGACGACGGTTCAATCCCGCGTCCGGCCATCCTGATTTAGGTTTTCCGTGATTTCCCTAAATCGCTCCAGGCAAATGCCGGGATGGTTCCTTTCAAAGGGCACGGCCGACTTCCTTCCCCGTCCTTCCCTAATCCTATGAGACCGATGACCTCGCTGTCTGGTCTCCTTCCCCAAACCAACCAATCAACCAAAGTCCATTGTCTGGGAGTGTGACGAATTTAAATGCTCTACTGTGCGGATGGCTTAACAGAAAACTGATTCTGTACCCTATATCGAGGACTACTCTCTTCACAAAGGCATAAAAATAAATTCTCCACATGGAAGATACGTTTTAAACTGATGAGACATTGCGAACTAGAATAATTATTTATATATAATAGAGTTAGACCTTAAATATGTGACTGTAAATTTTTAATCTATGGCAATACTTGTAACATTTATAATGAAAGACGTGAGGAGCATGCAATATAATTAACGTATGAATAGTTCATTTCTTACCAGCAATTTTTTTTTTTTTTGTGTCGTTAGTCTTCTGACTGGTTTAGTGCGGACCGCCACGAATTTCTCGCTTGTACCAACCTTTTCTTCTCAGAGTAGGAATTGCAACCCACGTCCTCAGTTATTTGCTAGATGCATTCCTCTACAGTTTTTACCGAGTGAGGTGGCGCAGTGGTTACCACACTGGATTCGCATTTAATAGGACGACGTTTCAAATCCGCATCCGGCCATCCTTATTTAGGATTTCCGTGATTTCCCTAAATCACTTCAGGCAAATGCTGGGATGGTTTCTTTGAATAGGCACGGCCGACTTCCTCACCCATCCTTGCCTAATCCAATGGGACCAATGACCTCGTAGTTTGGTCTCCTAGCCGAATCAACCAGCCAACCGTCAACAGTTTTTACTCTCCATTGGATATGCCCCACGTCTTTCGTTATAAATCTTACGGGAACTGTCATACTTACTAAAAATTCAGAAGCAAAAATTTTCAGAACTACCTGTATGGCTTTAGTAATCTGTATGGGGTGAGTAAAAATTTTTTACTCTTTTGAAAACATGTTACATTAAAAATTTATTTTTATTTAAATAATTATTTTGTGATTTTTACTCTTGAGTGAGTGGTGTTTCTCAATGGACTTCAAACATTTTGATGAGATTATATATTTTATTTAAATAATTATTTATTTGTATATTAGCGTTTTACCAGCAGACTCGCACATGTACGAGTATGTCACATACAGGGCGACCCAAAAGTCCGTTAACATTTGGAAGTTCAATACTCCACAGAATAATGTAGGTAGAGAGGTAAAAATAGACAGACGTGCTTGAAGTAACATGCGGTTTTATCGAAACAAAAAAAAACTGCATAAAATGATCAACAGATTGAACATCGTCTGATACAAAAGCAGTGATTTGCATAAAAATTGATTTTTAGCAAAGATGGTGTTCTTTGTGCCGACATTTATCACCAATGCCTGTAGTTGCGGGTAAATGGTGTACACAGCACTCTGCACCATATCAGTAGGTATGGTGAGAAATTGCCTTCAGATGTATTTCGTCACCTACATATAGATCTACATCTGCCCGCCAGGTTAGCCGAGAGCGCTAATGCACTGCTTCCTGGACTCGAGTAGGCGCGCTGCCCCGGATCGAATCCGCCCGCCGAATAAACGACGAGGGCCGGTGTGCCGGCCAGCCTGGATGTGGTTTTTAGGCGGTTTTCCACATCCCTCTAGGTGAATACCGGGCTGGTCCCCATGTCCCGCCTCAGTTACACGACTCACAGAGAGCCCGCATCTCGTGGTCGTGCGGTAGCGTTCTCGCTTCCCACGCCCGGGTTCCCGGGTTCGATTCCCGGCGGGGTCTGGGATTTTCTATGCCTCATGATGGCTGGGTGTTGTGTGCTGTCCTTAGGTTAGTTAGGTTTAAGTAGTTCTAAGTTCTAGGGGACTTATGACCACAGCAGTTGAGTCCCATAGTGCTCAGAGCCATTTGAACCATTTTTTCGACACACAGACATTTGACACACATCCTCACTTTTCCATGATTTACACTGGACGCAGACAGACGGGGTACTCTGATTCTGTCCCGGGGGGTATGGGGGGGCCTGCAGGACGGGATCCAGCCACCCCTTCACATTAACATGCCAAATCCGATTGAACCAAGCCCCGCACAAAATGCTAGACAAAGGCGCAAGTGATAGATATAGATCTACATCTACGAAGATACTCTGCAAGCCACCGTACGGTGTGTGAAAGAGGGTACCCTTTACCACTACTTGTCATTTCCTATCCTGTTCCACTCTCAAATAGAGCGAGGGAAGAACGACTCTCAATAAGCCTTCATGTGAGTCCTAATTTCTTGAATCTTGTCTTCGTGGTCCTTATGCGCAGTGTATTTTGGCGGCAGTAGAATCATTCGACAGTCAGCTTCAAATGCCGGTTCTCTAAATTATCTCAATAGTGTTTCTCGAAAAGAACGTCTTCTTCACTCCAAGGATTCGCAATTGGGTTCCCAAAGCATCTCGGTAGTACTTACGTGTTGTTCGAACCTACTGGTAACAAATCTAGCAGCCTGTCTCTGATTTGCTTCGATGTCTTCCTTCAGTCTGACCTGGTACATATCCCAAACACTCGACCAGTACCGAAGAATAGGTCGCCCCAACGTTCTATATGCGGTTTCCTTTACAGGTGGACCACTATTTCCTAAAATTCTCCAATTAACCAAAGTCAACCATTCGCCTTTCCTAGCACAGTTCTTATACGCTTGTTCCATTTCATATCGCTTTACACCATTACGCGCAGATATTTAAACGACTTGACTGTGTCAAGCAGGACACTATTAATACTGTAACCGAACATTACAAGCTTGTTCTTTCTACTCATCCGCATTAACTTATATTTTTAGGGCTAGCAGGGATTAACTTTCATACTAACTAGAGATTTTGTCCAAGTCGTCTTGTACCTTCCTACAGTGACTCAACTTCGACACCTTACCGTACACCACAACATCACCAAACAACCGCAGATTGCTGCCCACCCTGTCCGCCAAATCATTTATGGATATCAAGAAAAACAGAGGTCTTTCCTGACTTCTCTGGGGCACTGCTAACGATACCCTTGTCTCTGATGAATATTGACCTTCGAGAACAACATACTCGATTCCATTTCTTAAGAGTCTTAGAGCCATTTACTTATGTGTGAACTTATTCCAAACGCTCGTACCTTCGTTAACAGCCTGCAGTGGGGCACCGTGTCAAATACGTTGCGGAAATCTAGAGACATGGAATCTACCTTTTGGCCTAAGGAGGTTGGACGATCGCTGTAGACTTGCGACGTCAGGTAATCCCAGAACCAATAATCACACGGAGTGAGATCTGGCGACTTGTAAGGCCAAGCATGAAGAACTTGGCGGCTCAGTACATGATCCTAACACAACGGTGTGCGCAAGAGACCTCTCACATGTGTAGCAATATGGGATGGAGCGCCATTCTCCATAAAAGTCGTACCTTTCAGCAGGTGTTTATCAGCGCTCTCTCACTACAGCTCACGATTCTCATTCTGCCTCATGACGTGTTGCTATTCAACGCCATCTGTCGGCCAGCTTTTGCACTCGTTTTTCGATTCAATAGAATCCCGTGTCATCTCAGGCGTGACAGTTCAAATGGTTCAAATGGCTCGATGGGTCTTAACTACTGTGGTCATCAGTCCCCTAGAACTTAGAACTACTTAAATCTAACTAACCTAAGGACATCACACACATCCATGCCCGAGGCAGGATTCGAACCTGCGACCGTAGCTGTCACGCAGTTCCAGATTGTAGCGCCTAGAACCGCACGGCCACTCCGGCCGGCCGTGACAGTCAATGTTTACCTATCTACCTGTATTATTCTATGAATTAGTGCATTTTGAGAAGTTAACAGACCTTTGGGTCACAATATATACTGCACACATCTTCTCCTGCCCCTCGTCTGTCCATCTCTCCTCCCCCATCTCACTGCTCAACACAGCGAGATGGTGCAGTGGTACATTGGACTCGCATTCAGGAGGACGACGGTTCAAACCCGCGTCCCTAAATCGCTTTAGGTAAATGCTGGGATGGTTCCCTTGAAAGGGTACTACCCATTTTTAATCCCCACCTTTCCCTAATCCGAGCCTGTGCTCCGTCTCTAATGACCTCGCTATCGACGAGACGTTAAACAATAATCTCCTCCTCCTCCTCCTCCTCCTCTTACTGCTCAGCCGTGCCTGTCAGCTCAAATATTATCTGCAATGCATTCCACTACTCCCCACACAACACAGTGCACCTGCTGGGCATCTGAAATATCAGGCACTACAATCCTTTTTCATCACCAGTCGCTCCCATACCGAACAGACAGTCAAGAGAGCAAGTCAGCATTGCACTGTCATCCAGTTTTGAGCTACGTTTAAAATGTCCATTTCGAAGATCACTGGGTAGTTAGTATAAAATCTGTTGCGCCGGCCGAAAATATTCTCGTCGGCACAACGGAGCGTTCTTTGGTTTCCTCCCGGGGAAGTTTGGAGGGGAACTATAATACACTACTGGCCATTAAAATTCCTACACCAAACAGAAATGCAGATGATAAACGGGTATTCATTGGACAAATATATTATACTAGAACTGACCTGTGACTACACTTTCCCGCAATTTGGGTGCATAGATCCTGAGAAATCAGTACCCAGAACAACCACCTCTGGCCGTAATAACGGCCTTGATACTCGTACGCCTGGGCATTGAGTCAAACAGAGCTTGGATGGCGTGCACAGGTACAGCTGCCCATGCAGATTCAACACCATACCACAGTTCATCAAGAGTAGTGACTGGCTTATTGTGACGAGCCAGTTGCTCGGCCACCATTGACCAGACGTTTTCAGTTAGTGAAAGATGTGGAGAATATGCCGGCCAGGGCAGCAGTCGAACATTTTCTGTATCCAGAAAGGCCCGTGCAGGACCTGCAAACATGCGGCTGTGCATTATCCTGCTGAAATGTAGGGTTTCGCAGGGATCGAATGAAGGGTAGAGCCACGGGTCACAACACATCTGAAATGTAACGTCCACTGTTCAAAGTGCCGTCAATGCGAACAAGAGGTGACCGAGATGTGTAACCAATGTCACCCCATACTATCACGCCGGGTGATACGCCAGTATGGCGATGACGAATACACGCTTCCAGTGTGCGTTCACCGCGATGTCGCCAAATACGGATGCGGCCATCATAATGCTTTAAACACTGGATTCATCCGAAAAAATAACGTTTTGCCATTCGAGCACCCAGGTTCGTCGTTGAGTACACCATCGCAGGCGCTCCTGTCTGTGATGCAGCGTCAAGGGTAACCGCAGCCGTGGTCTCCGAGCTGATAGTCCAAGCTGCTGCAAACGTCGTCGAACTGTTCGTGCAGATGGTTGTTGTCTTGCAAACGTCCCCATGTGTTGACTCAGGGATCGAGACGTGGCTGCACGATCCGTTACAGCCATGCGGTTAAGATGCCTGTCATCTCGACTGCTAGTGATACGAGGCCGTTGGGATCCAGCACGACGTTCCGTATTACCCTCCTGAACCCACCGATTCCATATTCTGCTAAGTCATTCGATCTCGACCAACGCGAGCAGCAATGTCGCGATACGATAAACCGCAATCGCGATAGGCTACAGTCCGACCTTTATCATAATCGGAACCGTGATGGTACGCATATCTCCTCCTTACACGTGGCATCACAACAACGTTTCACCAGGCAACGCCGGTCCTGTTTGTGTATGAGAAATCGGTTGGAAGCTTTCCTCATGTCAGCACGTTGTAGGTGTCGCCACCGGCGCCAACCTTGTGTGAATGATCAGAAAAACTAATCATTTGCATTTCACAGCGTCTTCATCCTGTCGGTTAAATTTCACTTGTTGTAGCACGTCATCTTCGTGGTGTAGCAATTTTAATGGCCAGTAGTGTATGTAAAATGATAATTCACTTTACTGCAATATACATATGAAGATTTACTTACTTTTGCACGATCTTCTTCTACAGGAATGTTCCGAATATTTACAAATGTCTCTGAATAGTAAAGTATCACGTGATGCAGACAAATTTACAAAACTCTTCACTTGATGAACAGCTTACATAACGTTCACATTAATTTCTGCCTAAGACATGTAGTATGCTGGTGACCTATCTAAGACGATGATGTCGTATTGGTCATTGATTGTCAACTGGCTGAACATTCCTGTGCTCAGGCGTATGTGTACAAGCCGTTGTGGTTGCGCCGATAAACTCTGGGACGCGTGGTTACGCCGGCGTTTCTCATTCGTCAGCACGGCGTGCAGTAACTACAGAGTTTTCGTAGCGAGGTGCTAACCTTGCTTTGGCACCCCGCTCTTCCGACGACATCCAAAAAATGAGCTGCGAGATTTATATCGAACAGACGCACAATACAGAAAGCGACCTAATAAAAACCCGTGTCAAAAATCGGTATGCATTGACTACACGATATTTTAACACAATACAGACTGAGTAGTCATTTCCATGTAGAGCTGTTGAGGCAGGCGTCGCGGTTGCTGGTCTTACACTCCTATCCACATCCACTTATTTGAAGTGGGTGTGAACCCCTCCCCCCACCTCACCCTATGACTGACTGCCCCACTGCCACACATTTACACACTCATAATTATTTGGTGGCACTTGAAGATGAAGCTCTAGGCTTCAAAGCCGACTGTGCAGTAAATAAGAAATTACAGACAACTGAAGTGGACTTTTTTATTCTATTAATATGACGTAAGCCTGATCTAATATACTGTACACGATATCTGTCAATAACTAACAGATTCGGATTGCGAAAGTCGTCAGTCTCTTCTCAGCCGTGTAGCAGCTAATCAAAATCGTAGTGCGTCATTCAACGACCAACGACCGATGCAAGCAACAGACCAGTGCAGACCAGCCTCGACACGCTGTTATGTTCCCCAAAAACGCTGTTCACAGTACGCTATGAGGCACGCTTGAATCTGTTACGGCAGTGAACCGCAAGTGCCTTCCAACTACTTCACTGAATGTACCAAAGAGTGTTAGGCTAGGAACCTTCCTGTTTAAAATATTCATGACGATTGTTTTGTAAATATATTAACTCATGAAAACTGATAAATTTTGACGTAAGTAGCGCTACGCAATCGCCCTGTGAAATCAAACTGAATCTGTCCGTGAGAAATAAACTGAAAAATTCTTACCTCATAATGGTGTCGCCGGATAACACTGTCTATATATCTGCTCATAAATGGCACAGATTAGTGCAACGCTGGCCTATCTACTAATACGGGACAACATTTGTCTGAGATTGAATTATTAGAAAAACTGACTTTGCTTATTGACATAGCGGCACAGCTGCTCGTCTGATTACTAAACACATGATTATGATCTGAGAAAATTTCTGATATATTTAATGAGATGATAATTAAATGGACACCCTAGCTGCAAACAGGCGTTGATGTACTTCATTGGGGACACGTTGAAAATGTGTGCCCCGACCGCGACTCGAACCTGGGATTTCCTTCTTACAAGGCAACCGCTCTATCCAACTGAGCCACCGAGGACACATTGCGTCTGCAGGGACTTATCCCTTACACGCTCCCCATGAGATCCACATTCCCAATATGTCCACACCACTACATTCGTAGTGCGCCTAATAGATGTTTGCCCATCATCCTCTGTGCCCGCGGTGGCTCAGATGGATAGAGCGTCTGCCATGTAAGCAGGAGATCCCGGGTTCGAGTCCCGGTCGGGGCACACATTTTCAACCTGCTCCCAATGATGTACATCAACGCCTGTTTGCAGCTAGGGTGTCCATTTAATTATCATCTCATTTCTAGCAAAGCTGCATGGTCATCCACGGTAACTGTTCTTTCGGGAACAGATACTACCGTCATATATAGTTAATATATATATATATATATATATATATATATATATATATATATATATATATATATATATATATATATATATATATATGTCTTCCCGGCCATTAACCTTCTTGTGCGAACGCACACGCTATGCCCGAACTCGTACGGGACTTGGTAGATTAATCTGCCACGAGTAACGAGTATGATGGGCAAACATCTATTAGGCGCACTACGAATGTAGTGCTGTGGACATGTTGGGAACGTGGATCTCACGGGGAGCGTGCAAGGGATAAGTCCCTGCAGACGCACTATCCTCTGTGCCCGCGGTGGCTCAGATGGATAGAGCGTCTGCCATGTAAGCAGGAGATCCCGGGTTCGAGTCCCTGTCGGGGCACACATTTTCAACATGTCCCCAATGAAGTACATCAACGCCTGTTTCAGCTAGGGTGTCCATTAAATTATCATCTCAGTTCTAGCAAAGCTGCATGGTCATCCACGGTAACTGTTCTTTCGGGAACAGATACTACCGTCATATATAGTTAAAAAAAATGTCATTCCGGCCATTGACATTCTTGTGCGAACGCACACGCTATGCCCGAACTCGTACGGGACTTGGTAGATTAATCTGCCACGAGTAAAGAGTGTGATGGGCCAACATCTATTAGGCGCACTGCGAATGTAGTGGTGTGGACATGTTGGGAACGTGGATCTCACGGGGAGCGTGCAAGGGATAAGTCCCTGCAGACGCACTATCCTCTGTGCCCGCGGTGGCTCAGATGGATAGAGCGTCTGCCATGTAAGCAGGAGATCCCGGGTTCGAGTCCCTGTCGGGGCACACATTTTCAACATGTCCCCAATGAAGTACATCAATGCCTGTTTGCAGCTAGGGTGTCCATTTAATTATCATCTCATTTCTAGCGAGGTGCATGGTCATCCACGGTAACTGTTCTTTCGGGAACAGATACTACCGTCATATATACACTCCTGGAAATGGAAAAAAGAACACATTGACACCGGTGTGTCAGAGCCACCATACTTGCTCCGGACACTGCGAGAGGGCTGTACAAGCAATGATCACACGCACGGCACAGCGGACACACCAGGAACCGCGGTGTTGGCCGTCGCATGGCGCTAGCTGCGCAGCATTTGTGCACCCCGCCGTCAGTGTCAGCCAGTTTGCCGTGGCATACGGAGCTCCATCGCAGTCTTTAACACTGGTAGCATGCCGCGACAGCGTGGACGTGAACCGTATGTGCAGTTGACGGACTTTGAGCGAGGGCGTATAGTGGGCATGCGGGAGGCCGGGTGGACGTACCGCTGAATTGCTCAACACGTGGGGCGTGAGGTCTCCACAGTACATCGATGTTGTCGCCAGTGGTCGGCGGAAGGTGCACGTGCCCGTCGACCTGGGACCGGACCGCAGCGACGCACGGATGCACGCCAAGACCGTAGGATCCTACGCAGTGCCGTAGGGGACCGCACCGCCACTTCCCAGCAAATTAGGGACACTGTTGCTCCTGGGGTATCGGCGAGGTCCATTCGCAACCGTCTCCATGAAGCTGGGCTACGGTCCCGCACACCGTTAGGCCGTCTTCCGCTCACGCCCCAACATCGTGCAGCCCGCCTCCAGTGGTGTCGCGACAGGCGTGAATGGAGGGACGAATGGAGACGTGTCGTCTTCAGCGATGAGAGTCGCTTCTGCCTTGGTGCCAATGATGGTCGTATGCGTGTTTGGCGCCGTGCAGGTGAGCGCCACAATCAGGACTGCATACGACCGAGGCACACAGGGCCAACACCCGGCATCATGGTGAGGGGAGCGATCTCCTACACTGGCCGTACACCACTGGTGATCGTCGAGGGTACACTGAATAGTGCACGGTACATCCAAACCGTCATCGAACCCATCGTTCTACCATTCCTAGACCGGCAAGGGAACTTGCTGTTCCAACAGGACAATGCACGTCCGCATGTATCCCGTGCCACCCAACGTGCTCTAGAAGGTGTAAGTCAACTACCCTGGCCAGCAAGATCTCCGGATCTGTCCCCCATTGAGCATGTTTGGGACTGGATGAAGCGTCGTCTCACGCGGTCTGCACGTCCAGCACGAACGCTGGTCCAACTGAGGCGCCAGGTGGAAATGGCATGGCAAGCCGTTCCACAGGACTACATCCAGCATCTCTACGATCGTCTCCATGGGAGAATAGCAGCCTGCATTGCTGCGAAAGGTGGATATACACTGTACTAGTGCCGACATTGTGCATGCTCTGTTGCCTGTGTCTATGTGCCTGTGGTTCTGTCAGTGTGATCATGTGATGTATCTGACCCCAGGAATGTTGCATGGGGACTTAATTAAAATATAATGCAAATAATTTTAATTTTTTGATTTAGTAGCTGTCTGTTCGGTTACGAAGTCTCGTAACGGTTGGCCCTGACTAGTATTATTACGCAATCTGACTGCATAGAACAACAACAAAGAATGAAATGGAAATTTTCATTAACACAATTAATTAATTAAGTCCCCAGCAACTATAAAACCTACGAAACCAAAGCACAAGTGTAACTGTTCTGTGTGTGGAAGTATGACTCAACGTACGCATCTGGCACGGTTCTTCTTCAACAACACAAGAAATTTTAAATATCATTTATACTGAATTAATTAAAGAAAATAGAAATACCATAATTACTCAAGAAAACCAGAATTATACTCTAATACAAGAACACAAGCCAGATGCTTTGTTGACTGAACCTGTAATGACGCATTATTCAGGACATTGAAATAATGAGAAAGAAAAGAAAAGTAGTTTGTTACCTTAATTTATATTGATGAAAAGCACTCTAGACATTACAATCTCTCCACACCGACTCGCTACTATCACATCTCAACAAGAACTTTTCAGTATCACATCTCAGCAAGCACTGCCTACTAGATCATCTCAACAAACACTCCTCACTACGACATCTCAGCACTGACTACCACGAGTTCTCCCAAAGCACTGCCCACTATGAGTTCTCAATAATCACTGCCAGTGGAGGCGGCGGAACAATACTCTCTAGCGCGATCTCTGGCGCTGTGGCTCAGTGTAGCCACCTTTCATATGCCCTTCCTCCACGGGCTAGAATTTGATGGTATTTTTGCCAGCATTGGTGGTGAAAATACCACCAAATTCGTCAAAAAAATACAGTCAACAATAAAAGATAATATTAATGCGTAAATATCATATAACTAGATAAAATTTTGGCTTTGCACTGACCTTTCAATAACCTAATATATAAAATACAGTAAGCAATACAAATTCTTTCATACATGTGACTTTACATAACAGTTTCCACAAGTATTATGTGGTTAAACAGTTCAATCAATAGCGTCAGCAATCACGAATATGTGCAGGTAAGAGTCTCATAACTTTTCACAAACAGTAATACACAAAAAATCAGTTTATACAAATATTCACATAAACGCTTTCCATAGCTCAAGAATAAGCAGTTGACAGTTCCAGCAGTAGCACCCAGCAATGGTCAACAGGTGCAAATACCAACAAGTAACATTATTTGAATAGAAGCAGTCCATCAGTGGCACCCAGCAATGTTGAATAGGTGCAGACACCAACAAGTAACACCATTTCAGTATAAGCAGTTCCATTAGTGGCACCAGCAATGTTGAGCAGGTGCACACAGCAACAGGTAACATCTTTTCAGTAGAAGCAGTCCATCAGTGGCACCCAGCAATGTTGAGCAGGTGCAGACATCAACAAGTAACACCATTTCAGTATAAGCAGTTCCATTAGTGGCACCAGCAATGTTGAGCAGGTGCACACAGCAACAGGTGACATCTTTTCAGTAGAAGCAGTCCATCAGTGGCACCCAGCAATGTTGAGCAGGTGCAGACTGCAGTCCGTAATATTCACTTTCACTAATCACACTGTTCACCAGCAGAAATTAAACATGTTCTAGTGGCACCAATCATGTAGAAAAAGTGCAAATAACAGTCCATAATATTCCCTATCACTAATCACACAGTTCATCAGCAGAAATTAAACATGTCCAGGTGGCATCCACCATGTTGAAAAGTGCAGCACCATCACTAATCAGACAGTTCAGGCATGAACAATAGTTTGAATACACATACAATGCTTTTACACTAAACATACAAATCATAACAAACACACAAATGATATCAGATAATTGTCCTATTAACTATTACAATACACAAATACCACTAAACCTATAATATTTATGGGTGTCAGTGCAAGCCACAACAAACAAGTAAAATAATATTTAGGAGATAGGTTGGGATCACTTCTCTGGGATTATAAAAGGAAAACACACAAAACACACTCACTCATCTTTCATCCACATTAGTGCTACTGTGTAATTGAATAGTGTTAACTGTGTAAATGCAATTCTGTCAAAATTTTATGTTCATCATGTGTATCAAGTAGTAGTGGCAGCAATGTATGACAGTCAATAATAGTTAAGTCAATGTCATAGTCATCATGTCAAGACCAATGTTTGCCAAGCCAGATCAAATGTACTGTTGCTGAACAACTGTCAGTGAGCCAAGATATGCAAATACTTCCTCTCTTAAAATATATATATATATATATATATATATATATATATATATATATATATATATACTGCTTAGTGATTTGACAAAGTGCGTGTGTAGACAATCTTCCTTCTACTTGAGTGTTCTAGTCTGCCATCTTCATCCTCCTTGTCCCATATAGACCAACAAAAAAAAATATGCTCCTCACTTACTTGACCTCTTATCCACCAGAACTCCAATAATCATCAGCATCACATAATCTCAATACTTCACTAATACATCTTCAATATGTCGATACATATAAACCTTATCATCAATATCATTTACCTTACCTCTTGTCCACGAAAACTCCAATAATCATCAACTTCACATAATCTCAATACCTCTATAATACGTCGATACATATAAACCTCAGCACCAATATCATTTCACTTCCATAACAACTCTTTCCTCTAGTCAGTCTCCTCGAACAAGTACAGACAAAATCCTAGTGCAACTTCAATTTAGCATCCCATACAATCCGAAGACACAGTGTCCACACACAACCTCTGTGTAATCCATCTGACCAAAATTTTCTACTCATTATAAATTATAAGATACATTTTGGTTCCTTGTCCATCATTAAATAAAAGAAATGCATACATGACCTCTAACAGACTTAGTTCGAATAACTCTCAGTAATTAAGTACGATTACGAAGTGTTAATGATCGTGATATTTCAGTGTGTACACCACTTCAAAAATTATGGCAAACAGAAGCAAACATGTGGAGTATTTCTTGTGTCAAGTGTCACTTCCTATTTCAATTGCTCACGAAGAATGCAGTATAATAACTGTCAATGGTTTAACCTAGTGTTGGTATGTCATGTCGTTAACTTCCTTCCTATTAGCATAAATTTATACAGCTTCCATAAAACCTCCAGCTCATGTGACTTCTATGCAGTTTCTTGTACCAATGTCGTTCGTCGAATTATAGCAGTTCATTTTCTTATCTTAAAAATATAAGGCACTGAGCGTAAGCAAAACATGCAATAGCGAGTAAATATACCAGTAGAGAACAGAATGTCAACAAGTGAATGCAGCACAATCCTTACAACGAGGCTCTGCCAAGCGAACAATATACAATTAATACCATAGTGTGACCTAAACTCTATGTTCGTACACAGTATGTGAGCATTTCTATATACCTAATTAAAGAGTAGTTATGACAACAAAGGAAATGTGTTAATATGCAATCCATACGCAAAGCAGCAAATATGTATCTTGCATAATAAACAGGCCATTATCATCATATCAGCATAAGCAAATAAATGTTCATATGTAACCTTAATAAGTAAACATGAAGGCGCAAGCAGATAAATCACAAAGTAAAACTTACATACACAACCACAGTCAGCACAATTAATCAGTTGACAATTACAATTTAAATAAATAAGCACAGCAGGCACATAATAAAAAATATGACATCAGTGAAAAGGCAGTGCAGCCAAGCGATGCACAATATACATAAGTAACAACCCTGTTCATTAATAAAACATTATCAAAATCAGTAAATGTACACAAGCACGTCGCTTCACAAGTAAATTCATAGAACATGAAATTTAGCACAAAGTATGAATCACGTAATCGCAAGCAGCAAATTACGTCTAAAGTACGTACCTAAGTGGAAATATGTTACCTGAAAAATAAACTCAATTAATCATTACCTTTTTAGTTTATTAGTTTCATCTTCGAAATTACATTCTTCCTGAAATTTTCTCGATAGTAAGTCGTCTTAACGTCGGACATGCACAGAATTTACCTGAAGGTCTTAAATATTTTATACAACCATATCCTGAAAAATACTGAACGTTAATAACATAATTTATAAAGTCACCATAGCTTTATACTGAATTTAGTCGGAGAAATTAGACTGTGTATTCGTTTACGTCTGTCAGTGCATTCGCACTGAGCGCTCGATCAGCTGTAGACGCGGGACGTAGAAGGTGATTGTTTGCGGTCAACGACTGCCTTGTGCGGCGCGCAGACTTCACTGTTGCTTTGAGTATCTGCCGCCGCCGGAACACGGCGCGGTATCCTTGTATTCTCTGCATGTTTACATGTAGCTGTTAGTTTCTCAAAAGTATGTCATTCCACAAAAATTTTAACGTTAGATATGTGATGTATTCCCTTAGAGCGCCGAGATTTAAGAGTTTCTACTTCAACAGTGTTATCATGAATAATTTTGCGAATCCTATATGGACCGTTATAAAGCAGAAAAAATTTGCGACATAAGCCTTTTCCTTTATGAGACAAACGATGAGACTTAATTAATACCTTCTGACCAACTGAAAGAGTTTTTAAACGACCAGGACGTTTAGCTGATTTCTCTCTTCTTGCAGCCGCAGACGCAATATTTCGTAGAGCCAGGTTGACAACTTCAGAATGCCGCAGTTTCCGTGAAGGCGGAAAAGGAACGATTTCAGAAATGCGATTTGTTGGTACTTTATTTTTTAATATCAGTATAGGCGGTAAAGAAGTTGAGTCATTAGGAAGTTCATTCAGAATGTTTTGAAAAATATGAAGATACTGATCCCAAGTTCTGTGATTCTGATGACAATAAAGACGGCACAATTTATTGATTTCCTTCATCCATCTCTCTGAAGTATTAGATTGAGGGTGAAAAGGTGAAATAAAAATTGGTTTAATCTTACGACGCCGTAGAGTACGAAGCCAAATTTTAGAGCGAAACTGTGATCCATTATCTGATATAACCTTATCAACATGACCAACTTCTTTAAGAAAATGTTTGATGAAAGCATTAGATACTGAACGAGCTGTTGCTTTGCGTAAAGGTGTAAAACACACATATTTTGATATCAGTTCCACTGCTACGAAAATGTACGCAAAACCATTAGTAGAACGAACCACTGGACCGAACAAATCGACTGCAGCCATGTCCTTTAATTTCGCTGGAATGATAGGAAACAACGGTGTTCTGTGAGAAACAGTTGGCGGCTTAGCCTTTTGACATAACTTGCATTTGGCAAGAACAGATCGAATGCGTTTTTCCATATTATTGAAGTAGCAATTTTCCCGTAATTTATGAAAGCATTTTCTGGGACCAAAGTGTGCATAACTGAAATGCGTATACCAAATCAGCTTATTAACCCACTCATCAGGAATACAAACTAACCAAACACAGTTGTCGACCGATTTTCGTTTAAAAAGAATGTCGTTGCGAACTAAATAATGCTGTCTAATCGCTACGCTTTCCTTTCTCCTCCACTTCTCCTTAATGTCCTTCCAGATTGGATCCTTATTTTGCTCCTTAGCGATGTCCTGGAGCGAAGACGAAATAAAGTTCTCAAACGCAACACCTTGAATGTACATCAAACAATAATGGTTTTCTTTGCAGTCCTCTTCAGCACTTTGTTTCAAACCCATAGGTGCACGTGATAAAGCATCATCAACAATATTTGAAGATCCCTGTATGTAAACAATACTAAAATCAAATTCCTGTAGGTACAGCGCCCATCGTGACAATCTTCCATGAGTTAATTTTGTCGACATAAGAAATTCCAGAGCTCGATGATCGGTGTAAACCTTAGTATGTCTGCCATACAAAAATGTGCGAAATTTTGTGAAAGCCCAAACAACAGCCAAAGCTTCAAGTTCCGTAATCGAATAATTCTTTTCGGATTTAGAGAGAACACGACTTCCAAAGGCAATAGTTTTCTGTACTACAACGCCGTCTTCTTCTACCTCTTGAAATAAGTGTGCACCTAGGCCTTTGTATGATGAGTCCGTCGCCAAACAAAAATCTTTAGATAAATCCGGATGTGAAAGAAGTGGCGCAGCAACTAAAGCATCACGAAGTTGTTCAAATTCTGACTGAGCTTCCTCATCCCAACACCAGTTAGATTTCTTTCCAGATAGTTCACATAAACGAGGTGTGGCCAAATTGTCCAATCTAACAAAGCGTCTAAGAAAATTACAGACACCAAGGAAACTACGAACATCACGTTTTGTGGTAGGAACAGCATAATTACGAATAGCGTCTAGTTTCTCTGGATCAGGAAGAATACCTTGTGTAGAAATAATGTGACCGAGAAATTTCACCTGAGAACGACCAAATTCAGATTTTTCCAAGTTCACTGTCATGCCAACTCGTGCAAAAATACGTAATAATGAACCCAAAATTTTGTTATGCTCACTCCAAGAACGTTTAGCAATAAGAATGTCGTCAACATATGAAGTAATATTGTCACGAAGATAAACAGGTAAAATTTCATTTAAACTACGAATGAATGCTGCAGAAGATACAGTAAGTCCAAACGGTAATTTCCGAAACTGGTAACAGTTACCAAAGGCTAAAAAGGCAGTGTATTTTTTACAATCAGGGTGGAGTTCTATTTGCCAAAAACTTGCGCGCATATCAATCGTGGATAAAACTTTAATTCCATGGAAATGTTGAAGAAGTTCATCTAAATTTTGTGGACGGTCAGTTTCAGGAATAATAATATTATTTATCTGTCTGGAATCCAGAACCAAACGAATTGATCCATCCTTTTTAAGAACGACATGTAATGGGCTGGTATAAGGGCTGACTGCAGGCTCAATAATGCCCTGATCTAACATGTATTGAAGTTCATTCTTAACCTTGTCTCTGTAAGCCAAAGGAATAGCGTACGTTTTTCCTCGAAATGGTGTGTGTTCTTTCACTTTAAATAAATATTGTAAACCTTGTATAGTTCCTGTGTGATGACTAAACACTGTAGCATGTGAAGTCAAAATGTGGTGCAACTCTTCTCTTGCAACGTCATCTGGCACTTCAGCTTTCTTAACCTTTTCATTAATTAATTCTTCGCTATTAATTACATCATCCATCGCGTCTCTGTATCTATTGTCATTGTCATGAATAAACACATTGTCGTCATAATGCTCAAAGAAAACATCAGAAGTAAGAAACCTTAAACATTTTGTATCTGATTCAGATCTTGCTAAACACTCGAAAAATTTCAAACATTTCGGCATTCCGGCAACAGTCAAATTCACACTTCCTTCTTTAAAGTTCAAAATTGCCTTATGTGTGTTAAGAAACTCCATACCTAATATAATCTGTGTACTGAGTAATGGAACAATAATAAAATTAGCCGACAATTCGTATCCTTGACAAATGAAATTTAGGTTGGTCTGTTGTTTAACTTCCACACCTTTTCCAGAAATCGCTCCTCGAATTGTAGTTTTAGAAATAGGTAACACAGCACAGGCAATAGTTCTTTCACATATACGAAAAACTGATTCACTAATGACGTTCAATGGGCTCCCAGAACCTAAAACTGCAGTGAACTTATTCTTACCCACACATACTTCAATAATAGGATGTAAAAATGCGTCTACATTATTTTCCTTTTCGCCTAGCAAAATGTCTCTCATATCTTCCAGGCGTACGTAGTGTAAAGTTGTGTCATTACTTTCTGAACCGTCTATATTGCTGCCAGAAGCCGAAGCTGCAAGTCATGGTCGATTGTTTGCGTCACGTCTTTGATTATTCCCGTCATTTCGCGGATCAATTTCTACTATTTCCACTTGTCTCTCTGAATTTCTGTCACGCGGAGGATGCCAATTAGGTCCTTCCTGTCTGTTAGATGCAAATTCTTGGTTGTGTCTGTTATTAAAATTTCTGTTTTCCTGTCTGTCTGCATAACTACTTCTTGTATAATTTCGACTGTCACTTCTGAAATTATTGTTAGACCTACTACCCTGGTTATTTCTGTAGTAAGAGTTTCTATTATTGTATGAATAATTTCTGTCTTGATGATACCGATTACTGTTTCCGTATGATTGATCATTCCGGTAAGAATTACCGTTATTATAATTGTCTGTGTAATTTCTGTTAGAACGTCTGTTATTGTCATAAGGCTGGTATCTATTGTCCTGTCTGTTACGTCTGTCATTCTCAAAATTACCCATATAACGCCCGTTCCGATCACTATCCCTTTTCTCTGAAAATCTATCGTAATTACTGTTACTGAAAAAGTTACAAGAAGTCCCGTCGTCGTTGTCATACTCAAGTTCTTGTAACAAAGTCTTAAAAGTCTCGATGTCGTCTTTACATCTTCCAGCTAAAGCAATTTGTCTTATGGATTGTGGCAGCTTAGTTAAACAAATGCGAATTAATTCAGTCGGGCTATAAGGGTTGGACAGGAACTGATTCTTTCGAATCATGTCTTCAAAATATTCCGCTGGCGTGCGGAACTCAGACTGTTTGAAATTACGCTGCATAATAAGACTGTGTTTGACTCTGTCTTGCGTGTTTTCGGATCAATATGCCGATAGAAATGCATGATAAAAATCATTCAGATTATTACAATCTCTAATGAGTGCGCGCATCCGCGTCGCCGGTTCGTTTTCTAAATATCCACACATAAATTCCAGTTTGTGACTTAGTGGCCAATTTGGTGGAAGTGCGTACATAAACTGATCTAACCATGAACATGGATGTATGTCATTCTTAGAATTGCGGAAGATCTTAAATTTCCGAACAGTCAAAAAGTGTTTATAGTCAAAGTTTTCGCCTCGTGGCGACAAAGACCTACCGCGTCTGTCCCAGTCCCAGTGTTGATTATTGTCAAATTCGCGCGTCTGGCGCTCTCTTGTTGCATCCCGTAAATGAAACAAATTACCTTCTTCAAACCCCCCTGGTATCTGTGATTCTAAATTTCTTTTGCTGTCTTTTCCTACGATTTCGCCTTTCCAACAGGTACGGGGTACTTCCTAGTGGTGATGACATCGTTTCCGAGCCACCACAGGATGCCTCGCCTGTTGGGCCAGTGGCCGATTCTCCGGCAAGGTCCCGACAGTCACAGAGGGCGGGCCTATTAGTTATAGGGAGCTCCAACGTTAGGCGGGTTATGGAGCCCCTCAGGAAAATAGCGGGTAGGTCGGGGAAGAATGCCAGTGTGCACTCGGTGTGCTTGCCGGGGGGTCTCGTCCGTAATGTGGAGGAGGCCCTTCCGGCAGCTATTGAACGCACTGGGTGTGACCGGCTGCAGATAGTAGCACATGTCGGAACGAATGACGCCTGCCGCTTGGGTTCTGAGGCCATCCTTGGTTCCTTCCGGCGGCTGGCTGATTTGGTGAAGACAACCAGCATCGCACGCGGAGTGCAAGCTGAGCTTAATATCTGCAGCATAGTGCCCAGAGTCGATCGCGGTCCTCTGGTTTGGAGCCGTGTGGAGGGTCTAAACCAGAGGCTCAGACGACTCTGCGACTATAATGGTTGCAAATTCATCGACCTCCGTTATTGGGTGGAGAACTGTAGGGCCCCCCTAGACAGGTCAGGCGTGCACTACACACCGGAAGCAGCTACTAGGGTAGCAGAGTACGTGTGGCGTGCACACGGGGGTTTTTTAGGTTAGAGGGACCCCCCCTTGGGCGAAACGATAAAATACCTGACGGCTTACCAGAGAGGACATCATCATCGTTGATAAAGAACGTCCGTCCTCAGAGACCAAAAACAGGAAAAGTCAACGTAATATTGGTAAACTGCAGGAGTATCCAGGGCAAGGTTCCTGAATTAGTATCTCTTATTGAAGGAAATAGTGCGCATATAGTATTAGGAACGGAAAGTTGGTTAAAACCGGAAGTGAACAGTAACGAAATCCTAGACACAGAATGGAATATCTACCGCAAGGATAGGATAAACGCCAATGGTGGAGGAGTATTTATAGCAGTAAAGAATTCAATAATATCCAGTGAAGTTATTAGCGAATGCGAATGTGAAATAATCTGGGTTAAGTTAAGTATCAAAGGTGGGTCAGATATGATAGTCGGATGCTTCTATAGACCACCTGCATCAGCAACCGTAGTAGTTGAGCGCCTCAGAGAGAACCTGCAGAACGTCGTGAAGAAGTTTCGTGATCATACTATTGTAATAGGGGGAGACTTCAATCTACCAGGTATAGAATGGGATAGTCACACAATCAGAACTGGAGCCAGGGACAGAGACTCTTGTGACATTATCCTGACTGCCTTGTCCGAGAATTACTTCGAGCAGATAGTTAGAGAACCAACTCGTGAAGCTAACGTTTTAGACCTCATAGCAACAAATAGACCGGAACTTTTCGACTCCGTGAATGTAGAAGAGGGTATCAGTGATCATAAGTCAGTGGTTGCATCAATGACTACAAGTGTAATAAGAAATGCCAAGAAAGGAAGGAAAATATATTTGCTTAACAAGAGTGATAGGGCACAAATCGCAGAATATCTGAGTGACCACCATCAAACGTTCATTTCTGAGGAAGAGGATGTGGAACAAAAATGGAAAAAATTCAGAAACATCGTCCAGTACGCCTTAGATAAGTTCGTACCGACTAAGGTCCAAAGCGAGGGGAAAGATCCACCGTGGTATAACAATCATGTACGAAAGGTACTACGGAAACAAAGAAAGCTTCATCATAGGTTTAAGAGTAGTCGAATCATAGCTGATAAGGAAAAGCTGAACGAAGCGAAAAAGAGCGTAAAGAGAGCAATGAGAGAAGCATTCAACGAATTCGAACATAAAACATTGGCAAACAATCTAAACAAGAACCCTAAAAAGTTTTGGTCATATGTAAAATCGGTAAGCGGATCTAAATCCCCTATTCAGTCACTCGTTGACCACGATGGCACCGAAACAGAGGACGACCGAAGAAAGGCAGAAATACTGAATTCAGTGTTCCGAAACTGTTTCACTGCGGAAAATCGTAACACGGTCCCTGACTTCAGCCGTCGCACGGACGCCAAAATGGAAAATATTGAAATAAACGATATCGGAATTGAAAAACAACTGCTATCACTTAGTAGCGGAAAAGCATCCGGACCAGACGAGATACCCGTAAGATTCTACAGTGATTATGCTAAAGAACTTGCCCCCTTTCTATCAGCAATTTATCGTAGATCTCTGAAAGAACGTAAAGTACCTAGCGACTGGAAGAAAGCGCAGGTCGTTCCCATTTTCAAGAAGGGGCATAAATCAGATGCGAATAATTATAGGCCTATTTCGCTTACGTCAATCTGTTGTAGAATAATGGAACATGTTTTATGTTCTCGTATTATGACGTTCTTAGATAATACAAATCTCCTTCATCATAACCAACATGGATTCCGCAAACAGAGATCATGTGAAACTCAGCTCGCCCTATTTGTCCAAGAAATTCACAGTGCCGTAGACACTGGCGAGCAGATTGATGCCGTATTCCTGGACTTCAGGAAGGCATTTGATACGGTTCCGCACTTACGTTTAGTGAAAAAAATACGAGCTTACGGAATATCGGACCAGGTTTGTGATTGGATTCAGGATTTCCTAGAAGAAAGAACACAACATGTCATTCTTAATGGTTCAAAATCTGCAGATGTAGAGGTAATTTCGGGAGTACCGCAAGGAAGCGTGATAGGACCTTTATTGTTTACAATATACATAAATGACTTAGTTGACAACATCGGTAGCTCCGTGAGGCTATTTGCAGATGACACGGTTGTCTACAAGAAAGTAGCAACATCAGAAGACTCGTACGTACTCCAGGAAGACCTGCAGAGGATTAATGAATGGTGCGACAGCTGGCAGCTTTCCCTAAACGTAGATAAATGTAATATAATGCGCATACATAGGGGCAGAAATCCATTCCAGTACGATTATGCCATAGGTGGTAAATCATTGGAAGCGGTAACGACCGTAAAATACTTAGGAGTTACTATCCGGAGCGATCTGAAGTGGAATGATCACATAAAACAAATAGTGGGAAAAGCAGGCGCCAGGTTGAGATTCATAGGAAGAATTCTAAGAAAATGTGACTCATCGACGAAAGAAGTAGCTTACAAAACGCTTGTTCGTCCGATTCTTGAGTATTGCTCATCAGTATGGGACCCTTACCAGGTTGGATTAATAGAAGAGATAGACATGATCCAGCGAAAAGCAGCGCGATTCGTCATGGGGACATTTAGTCAGCGCGAGAGCGTTACGGAGATGCTGAACAAGCTCCAATGGCGGACACTTCAAGAAAGGCGTTACGCAATACGGAGAGGTTTATTATCGAAATTACGAGAGAGCACATTCCGGGAAGAGATGGGCAACATATTACTACCGCCCACATATATCTCGCGTAATGATCACAACGAAAAGATCCGAGAAATTAGAGCAAATACGGAGACTTACAAGCAGTCGTTCTTCCCACGCACAATTCGTGAATGGAACAGGGAAGGGGGGATCAGATAGTGGTACAATAAGTACCCTCCGCCACACACCGTAAGGTGGCTCGCGGAGTATAGATGTAGATGTAGATGTAAAATTTGTTTGACTTGCATTCGTAATGCCTCAAATTCCCTTTTAACGCGTTCATTAAATTTTCCCTGATTTTCAACATGTTTATTTATGTTCTGGTACTCTTCGGTTTCTGCAAATGGTAATGGAGCTGTATCATCCGAATCTCTGTCCCCATGTAAACTAAGATTTGTCAATTTATCTGAAATCTCCTCAACTCTTTCCGATAAGTCACCTATTTTTTCTTTCTGTTTATTTACGTCTTCCGTAAGTGTCGCGACTCGGGTTTCAGTATTGACACATTTGGTAGTTAACTGTTCATATTGTTGTGTTAGATTATTTAATCTGTCATTTGGTACGGATTCCTCGATTCTCTCAAATATTTCTTCCTTATCGTGTGCACGTTGTAAATTTAACTCTGAAAATTTTTGTACTATCACGCGATCTCTTTCTTCTTGTTCTCTATCCTGTTGCCTTTGTCTAATCTCTACTGCAATTAATCTATTATTGTGAGAATTCAAAATCGGTTGTACTTCTTCTCTGATTTCTTTCTTTAATTCGTCTTTCATATTTTTGAAACATGTCCCTATTCGTGAATCTAACCGTGTTTCCAAAGTTCCCATCTCTGTTTTTAATTCAGATCCAAACCGTGTTTCCATTGTTTTTAATTCAGATCCTAACTGTGATCCCAGTGAGTCAAACCGTGTTTCCATTGTTCCCATATCAGTTTTAATTGTTCCTATCTCTGTTTTTAATTCAGATCCTAACTGCTCCATTGTTCCCCTTTGTAAGTCTAACCGTGTTGCCAAAGTTCCTATTTGTGATCCCAGTGAGTCTCGTAACTGCTCCATTGTTCCCATCTGTGTTTTAAATTCAGATGCCAAATTTAATATTACACCCATCAACTGCTCCGTATGAACTAGTTCAAAATTCCTTTCGCCCCTAACATTTCCCACAAAACCAGTTTCCTTCGTCATAGCTGTAAAGCTATCTGTGTTCGATACTATTCCAGAATCTTCTATCGTTAATTAGATTAGATTAGATTTGCTTTCATTCCAATTGATCCGTAGTGAGGAGGTCCTCCAGGATGTGGCACATGTCAGAAAAACAACAATACATGACAAATATTTACAACTAAAACAAATAAGCTAATGTACCATTCCACAGGTCCCAAGTGGAATGATCGTCATTTTTTAATGAACACTAAGAGTCATTTTACAAATACTAATGCACTGAATTTAAAATAAAAAAGTTTTTTATTTATTTATAAGGTAATACAACTACTGTAATACTTATTTACAATGAACACATTACTGCACTGAAATGGTGCAGAAGTTAGATTATACTAACACACACACACAAACACACACACAAATTTTCAATGAACACATTACTGCACTGAAATTGTGCAGAAGTTATGTTGTACTTATATACAAATCAGTTGGTTTTACTAAGAAATTCATCAATGGAGTAGAAGGAGTTGGCCACCAATAAATCCTTTAGGCTTCTCTTAAACTGAATTTCATTGGTTGTTAAGCTTTTTATGGCTGCTGGCAAGTTATTGAAAATGTGTGTTCCTGAATAATGCACACCTTTTTGTACAAGACTAAGTGACTTTAAATCCTTGTGAAGATTATTCTTATTTCTAGTATTGATTCCATGAATTGAGCTGTTGGTTTGAAAAAGTGATATATTTTTAATGACAAATTTCATTAAGGAATAAATATATTGGGAAGCAGTAGTTAGTATCCCTAGTTCCCTAAACAGGCTTCTGCAGGATGTTCTTGAGTTCACACCACATATAACTCTCACTGCACGTTTTTGTGCCCGGAAAACTTTAGCTTGGCTTGATGAATTACCCCAAAAAATAATCCCATATGACATTATGGAATGAAAGTAAGCATAGTATGCCAGCTTTTTCATTTTTATATCCCCTATGTCTGACAAAATTCGCATTGCAAACAGAGATTTGTTAAGACGCTTCAGCAGTTCTGTGGTGTGCTCCTCCCAGTTGAATTTATTATCAAGCTGTAATCCCAAGAATTTAACACTGTCCACTTCTTCTATATTCTTGTCATCGTATGTTAGACATATACTCTTGGGACACCCCTTACAAGTTCTGAACTGCATGTAGTGTGTTTTTTCAAAGTTTAGTGACAAAGAATTGGCTAGGAACCAGTGATTAATGTCCACAAATATTTTATTGGCTGATCTTTCTAAGACTACATTTGACTTGCTATTTATTGCAATGTTTGTATCATCGGCAAACAAAACAAACTTGGCATCTGGTAATGTTACTGATGAAAGGTCATTGATATACACAAGAAAAAGTAAGGGCCCCAAAATGGAACCTTGTGGGACCCCACATGTAATTAGTTCCCAGTTGGATGAGGCCTGATAGCTTGATACATGTCTCTTTCCTAATAACACCCTTTGTTTCCTGCCAGAGATATAAGATTTGAACCATTTTGCAGCATTTCCTGTTATACTATAATATTCTAGTTTACTTAAAAGGATATTGTGATTTACACAGTCAAATGCCTTTGACAGATCACAAAATATACCAGTTGCCTGCAATTTTTTGTCTAATGAATTAAGCACATTTTCACTGTAAGTGTAGATAGCCTTCTCAATATCAGAACCTTTTAGAAATCCAAACTGTGACTTTGACAGTATGTTATTTGAGATAAGATGGTTATAAAGACGACTGTACATTACTTTTTCGAAAATTTTTGAGAATGCTGGCAACAGTGAAATTGGACGGAAATTTGATGCTATTTCTTTATCTCCCTTCTTAAACAGTGGCTTAACTTCAGCATATTTCAGCCATTCAGGAAATATTCCACTAATAAATGACTGGTTACATAGATAGCTTAATATGCTACTTAGCTCAGAATCACATTCTTTAATTAACTTTGTTGATATTTCATCATACCCACTAGATGTTTTTGATTTTAAAGATTTTATGATGGACATTATTTCTGTTGGGGTGGTGAGGGTCAAATTCATATTAAGGAAGTTACTTGAAATGTCTGGTCTAAGGTAATCCATAGCAGCATCTACCGAACCTGACAACCCCATCTTTTCAGTAACAGTTATAAAATGTTTGTTAAAAAGTTCTGCAACACTATACACATCTGTCACCAATGTATCATTTACTCTTAATGCTATTTGTTCCTGTTCATGTCTGGTTCTACCGGTCTCCTCCTTCACTATATCCCATATTGTCTTTATTTTGTTATCTGATATGACTATCTTTTCCTTGTAATATATTTGCTTTGACTTCCGTATTACAGTCTTTAATATTTTGCAGTATTTCTTATAATGTGCTGTAGCATCAACATTGGAAATGTTTCGGAGTGACAGATACAGTTTTCTTTTTGTTTTACAAGATACCCCTATTCCTCGAGTAATCCATGGCTTCTTTGTAGACTTTGCTCTAACCTTGGTAAGTTTTGGGGGAAAGCAGTGTTCGAATAAGGTAAGCACTTTATTAGCAAAAATGTTATATTTTTCATTCATGCCATGAACGCTGTAAACATCAGTCCAGTGAATGTCTCTGAGGAGTGTCCTAAAATAATCAATTTTTGGCTTACTGATTACCCTTTTGAGCTCAGATTTAACAGATTTTATATCCTGTTCAGTATTAACATTTAACAGAAGGAACTGCATGTCATGGTCTGAGAGGATTGACTATTGGTTTTGTAATATAATTTTGTTCATTGGACTTTTCTATAAAGATATTATCAATGGCTGTTTGTGAGCAAGTGGCTATCCTAGTGGGGAACTTTACTGTGGGAATTAAGTTGAATGATAGTGTTACTAACTCAAACAAGTTCTTATTGGGAGAGTCTTTAAAGAAATCTACATTGAAATCACCAGCAACCACTATTTCTTTGTTTTTGGTTGTTAAATGGGCCAGTACAGCTTCAAGGTGGTTGACAAACAGATTAAAGTTACCTGCAGGTGCTCGATATACACTTAATATTATGAAGGATTTTTTGTGAAATTCTAATTCTGTTGCACATGCTTCCATATGCTGTTCTAGGCAAAATTTATGAATGTCTATGTTCTTAAATTTATGACAGTTCCTGATGAATGTGGCAACTCCTCCTTTCTCCATTTCTGATCTACAAAAGTGAGATGCTAACCTAAACCCTGTAACACTCAAAAGTTCTATACCAGTGGTCACATGATGTTCAGAGAGGCAGATTATGTCAGCTGGGTTTGAAGACTCTAATTCATCTATGCAGATAGTTAATTCATTAATTTTATTTCTCAGTCCTCGAATATTTTGATGCAATAAAGATAGCTGACATTTCTCATTGACTGAGTTAAAATTGGGTGGAGTTAAAATATCTGCTGACAGTTGAAAATTCTTAACCAATGGCTGTTTATGCTGATGTAATAAGCTGGAATTATGTTTTTTGATTTCTTTCTCAAACTGAAGATTTGTCTCAGTTCTAACCTCTCTTAAAATTTGCTTTCTTTCTGTCCTCCCTACCCTAAAAAAGGGTCTTTTCTGAATCCTATAACCACTGGTATTTTACCACTCATGACAGTGCCTCCCCCCTTTAACTTTCCTGCTATTTCCCCAGCCAATTTACCCTTCCCCTTCCTGTTGAGGTGAAGGCCATGCCTAGTATAATCCCACCTACTGAGAGAATCAACAGGAACCACACCAATGTGTGACCCCGCACCCGACATGAGCAGCCGTTCCAGCTCCAAATTAACTCTCTTGACAGAAGAGTTCAAATGAGGTCGGTCATGGCGCCCAAGAACAGATACAAACTCAACACTAGTATGCTTCGATGCTGATGCAATCTTCGCCAGGTCACACTCTATACTGTACCCAGGATCTCTGTCAATACTGTTACCTGCCCCACCCACTATAACCACGGTGTCTTCCTTAGTGAAATCTTTGCAAAGTGATCCTAAATCCTCTGTCACCTGCTCCAGACCAGCACTAGGTTTAAAAAAATTGGTGACCTGGTATTCTGATCCTAGTTCATCCTGCAAAAGTTGGCCAACACCTCTTCCATGGGAACTACCTAACAACAACACTTTCTTTCTCTTTACTGATTTCCCTACATTCTTACTTTTCAATTTGCTGCTGAAAGTTTGTTGTGCCCTGTCTACACCTGCAACTGCTTGAGGCTCACCAGCTTCTAACTGAAGCAACAGGTCAAATCTATTTTCCACATTCACCATAAAGCTGTCAGACAAAGTTCTAGGCCTGTTCCTCCTGTTGCCTGTTGCCACTTCCCACCTCTCTTTACCCTTCTCCCTCCTTAACCTGTCAAGATCTCCCCTGGCCTTGTCTAACTCAGCCTGAAGGGCGGCAATTTTCCCCTCCTGTTCTAGTATCTTCCTATCTCTACTACAAATCCTACAAAACCACTGATGAGTCTCATTTACTTCCCCTATTCCCACGCCACTACAGTCACCCACATGGAAAAAACTACAGCACCCATCACACCAAAGCCCCGACCTAACAATTCTACGGCAAGTCAAGCACTTTTCACTCATGATAAACGTAATAGTTTATTAAGAATAAGTCAGTTAAATTACAGATAAACACGAAAATATGGTTACACAAATTTGGCCTATACGCAACTGTTTACGCAACTGTGTGTAACCAAAAACAAAAGTGCAAAGTTTCTGAAACAACAACTTAAACTTTACGCTACTTTCCGGAAATGCTAGTTAAATAATGAAGAGGTACGCTAAGTTAAATTGCTGGAGAGAGCAAGGAACAACTAAACGAAATTCTATAGATTTGCTTCAGCAGAACGTAAACAGAAAATACGACTGTACGGTCTTTTCGTGTTTTCTGCTATATTACGTAAAGAAAAATGAAACCTTTAATGGTAGACTTAAACGGCACACTAATACACTTATTTACCACGTATTCAGTACTAATCTATATGTTTTATAATCTAAAATGACTTATCTTTACGAGAACACCAAAACTCGCGCTAGTCGCCTGGTTGCAGGGCTGCCAACTGGTCTCTCGTATTCTGTGAATTTTCTGATTGAGAAAAATTTTGAAATGGTTCCGGACTATTTTCCCGACTTATTACATTGTTTTCCACTTCATTATTCAACATACCGTTCTCCCGTGTTGGCGAGTTCGCCATGTCAACAATTTCGTCATTCTCACTATTCATCATTTTTGCCTTTTTCATTGATTGCGTAATCATTTACAAAATATACAAAACTCGTCACTATATGAAAATTACACACAATGACTCTTTATCTCCAACAATACCATTCACACGAAATGTTTCCCTCGAACACGATTAACGAACAATTGAAATAATTGCACTAAATTATCAAACCCGTAGACAAGACAACAAAAAAAATAAATTTTAAAAAATACCATTAGAAGAATGCCAATTACCAAATCTACACATGCAATATAGACTACAATTACTAAACTACAAATTACTACAACAATACTACTGTCTACTATTTTTACAATCAGAAGAATTCCAAGGGACGATCCGAAGCAGCGGTCGCCACGTGCATGGGGGCTTAATTAAAATATAATGCAAATAATTTTAATTTTTTGATTTAGTAGCTGTCTGTTCGGTTACGAAGTCTCGTAAC
Source organism: Schistocerca nitens (assembly GCF_023898315.1). NCBI lineage: Eukaryota > Metazoa > Arthropoda > Insecta > Orthoptera > Acrididae > Schistocerca > Schistocerca nitens. Next base: position 637,608,687 of record NC_064617.1, read on the forward strand.
GGTTGGCCCTGACTAGTATTATTACGCAATCTGACTGCATAGAACAACAACAAAGAATGAAATGGAAATTTTCATTAACACAATTAATTAATTAAGTCCCCAGCAACTATAAAACCTACGAAACCAAAGCACAAGTGTAACTGTTCTGTGTGTGGAAGTATGACTCAACGTACGCATCTGGCACGGTTCTTCTTCAACAACACAAGAAATTTTAAATATCATTTATACTGAATTAATTAAAGAAAATAGAAATACCGTAATTACTCAAGAAAACCAGAATTACACTCTAATACAAGAACACAAGCCAGATGCTTTGTTGACTGAACCTGTAATGACGCATTATTCAGGACATTGAAATAATGAGAAAGAAAAGAAAAGTAGTTTGTTACCTTAATTTATATTGATGAAAAGCACTCTAGACATTACAATCTCTCCACACCGACTCGCTACTATCACATCTCAACAAGAACTTTTCAGTATCACATCTCAGCAAGCACTGCCTACTAGATCATCTCAACAAACACTCCTCACTACGACATCTCAGCACTGACTACCACGAGTTCTCCCAAAGCACTGCCCACTACGAGTTCTCAATAATCACTGCCAGTGGAGGCGGCGGAACAATACTCTCTAGCGCGATCTCCGGCGCTGTGGCTCAGTGTAGCCACCTTTCAATGTGTCAATAAAGTTTGCCCTTCCTGGGACAATGAATTCACGGTGTTCTTATTTCAATTTCCAGGAGTATATATATATATATATATATATATATATATTTATATATATATATATATATATATATATATATATATATATATACTCCTGGAAATGGAAAAAAGAACACATTGACACCGGTGTGTCAGACCCACCATATTTGCTCCGGACACTGCGAGAGGGCTGTACAAGCAATGATCACACGCACGGCACAGCGGACACACCAGGAACCGCGGTGTTGGCCGTCGAATGGCGCTAGCTGCGCAGCATTTGTGCACCACCGCCGTCAGTGTCAGCCAGTTTGCCGTGGCATACGGAGCTCCATCGCAGTCTTTAACACTGGTAGCATGCCGCGACAGCGTGGACGTGAACCGTATGTGCAGTTGACGGACTTTGAGCGAGGGCGTATAGTGGGCATGCGGGGGGCCGTGTGGACGTACCGCCGAATTGCTCAACAACCGTCATCGAACCCATCGTTCTACCATTCCTAGACCGGCAAGGGAACTTGCTGTTCCAAAAGGACAATACACGTCCGCATGTATCCCGTGCCACCCAACGTGCTCTAGAAGGTGTAAGTCAACTACCCTGGCCAGCAAGATCTCCGGATCTGTCCCCCATTGAGCATGTTTGGGACTGGATGAAGCGTCGTCTCACGCGGTCTGCACGTCCAGCACGAACGCTGGTCCAACTGAGGCGCCAGGTGGAAATGGCATGGCAAGCCGTTCCACAGGACTACATCCAGCATCTCTACGATCGTCTCCATGGGAGAATAGCAGCCTGCATTGCTGCGAAAGGTGGATATACACTGTACTAGTGCCGACATTGTGCATGCTCTGTTGCCTGTGTCTATGTGCCTGTGGTTCTGTCAGTGTGATCATGTGATGTATCTGACCCCAGGAATGTGTCAATAAAGTTTCCCCTCCCTGGGACAATGAATTCACGGTGTTCTTATTTCAATTTCCAGGAGTATATATATATATATATATATATATATATATATATATATATATATACACACATGGCATCCCAGCCATTGACCTTCTTGTGCGAACGCACACGCTATGCCCGAACTCGTACGGGACTTGGTAGATTAATCTCCCACGAGTAACGAGTATGATGGGCAAACATCTATTAGGCGCACTACGAATGTGGTGGTGTGGACATGTTGGGAATGTGGGTCTCACGGGGAGCGTGCAAGGGATAAGTCCCTGCAGACGCAGTATCCTCTGTGCCCGCGGTGGCTCAGATGGATAGAGCGTTGCCATGTATGCAGAAGATCACGGGTTCGAGTCCCGGTCGGGGCACGCATTTTCAACATGTCCCCAATGAAGTACATCAACGCCTGTTTGCAGTTAGGTTGTCCATTTAATTATCATCTCTTTTCTAGCAAAGCTGCATGGTTATCCACGGTAACTGTTCTTTCGGGAACAGATACTACCGTCATATATAGTTAAAAAAAATATTTAAATTTAAATAAATGAGTGGATCGGGACTGGCAATGACTTAGGGCAAAATTATTCCTTCTTTTTTTGTGTTGGCTGGTAAAAATTATATTCCGCAAATCTTTTACATTATTGATAAAGATCTGCAATCCATTAAATGAATAATTGTATATTACAAATCTGGGTCAACTGGTGCTGACGAATAACAAAAAGATTGAAACAAATTCATAATAACATCTCAAAGAAGTGACTTAACTAGGCACTTGCCAATAAAAGTAATAAAATTTACCTTAAAATACATGGCTATGAACTGCACTGTACTAGCGACAGACTACAACTGCACTGTAGCAGCGAGCGATTACAACAACCGCTAAGACTGCTCTGACCTGCGACTCTATTACAGCAAAGATATTTTCTGTAGCAGGCAGTGCGTGAGCAATACATCGAAATTACAGCAGGGTGGTGAACCCATTACAAGCTTGCAGAGAACTATAATGAGCAACGAATATATCTTAGCAGTGAACCTACAAGTTAACAACACCGAAGTAACCTAGCAGTGGACGTTTCAAGTGCGATATGCAACATTCAGCTATTTAAAGAGACTGTAAATTATTACATGAAATCTATAAATGGTACTGTTAACTTGTTCTTTGGGGTTGATTACGACCCCCTTGATATGTGCCGGATTCATGGATGAAAGTTAGTTTGTTTCAAGTTCCGTGGCTCACTTGTACGATTAATCGTAGTGATGTGAAGCTACTCATTCTACATGCACATTACAACTTAATTTTTAAATACGGCTGTATGCTGACCATTTATAAGGCTTTCTTGTTTCTATTTTTTTTTCTTTTTTTTTTTAAAATATCTGCAGACTTGAGTTAGTAATTCCTACCCACTAACTTTTACACTAAAAGAAATTCTTCTACAGAATACAAGGAATCGTCATGGAAAATGTTTCAATTTGTTTTCAAGTTTTACTTTGCTATCTCTCAGACATTTTATATCCCTGAGTACGTTAACAAAAATTTTAGTTGCAGCATTGTGCATCTCTTTTTGTGGTAAAGACAACCTTAATATGTGTTATTAATATAATTTTTCATTCTGATATTGTAATTATGCACATCATTGTTCATTTTGAACTGCTGTGGATTATTTAGAACAAACTTCATGGGGGGAATAAATGTACTGTGAAGCAGTAGTCAGAATGCCAAATTCTTTAGATGTCTATAAGATGAATGTGGCTGTGCACCACGTATTATTCCTACAGTAGTGGTTTAAGCAACGAAGAATTTCTTTCTTAAAGATGAGTTGCCCCACAACATTATTATATACGACGTTACTGAATGAAAATATACGAAATATGTCAAGTAATTGACTTGTCTCTCCCCAAGATTTGCGATAATTCTAACTGCAAATTTGTCTTAAGTTAAGTTGTTTTATGAGTTCCTTAATATGCCTTGTCCAATTTATATTCTTATCAATACGATCGCCTAAGAATTTTGGAGTTTCCATCCTATTTATTATTTCCTCACCTTGTGTTATACTTATCATTGGTGTAGTACCCATAGCTGTGCAGAACTGAATATGTTGTGTCTTTTTAAAATTGGGTCGGCCGCCGTGGCCGTGCGGTTCTAGGCGCTTCAGTCCGGAACCGCGCTGCTGCTACGGTCGCAGGTTCGAATCCTGTCTCGGGCATGGCTGTGTGTGCTGTCCTTAGGTTGGTTAGGTTTAAATAGTTCTAAGTTTAGGGAACTGATGACCTCAGATGTTAAGTCCCATAGTGCTTAGAGCCATTTGAGCCCCCCTCCCCCATTTTTTTTGTAAAAAAAACTGAGGGTGAGACCATTCGCAGAAAATGAGAGTTTTAACAAGCTTGTTTACCATTTCTTCCATTGTTGTACGTATGCTTGTATCAGTTACAATATTAATGTTATCTGCAAAGACAGCTAATTCTGTTTGTTGTATATTAGACGGAAGATCGTTTACATAGATGAAGAACGATAGAGGACTTAAGACTGAGTATTGGGCAACCCCCTACGTGATTTCTCCCCAGTCAGAATAATGTCCTCGGACTACATTTATTGTGTTACCAAGTACAACTTTCTGAATTTATTTATTTATTTATTTTTGTTTGAATAAGACACTGCCCACTGGTTGACTATGCCATTAACCCCACAAAACTTCAATTCCTCTACGAGAACACTGTGATTCACACAGTCAAATGCCTTGTATATGTCGCAGAAAATAACAGCCGGCGTTATTTCATCATTTAATGCCTGTAAAACTTGCTGAGTGAACATGTAAATGGCATTCTCAGTAGAGCATCTCTTCTGAAATCCAAACTGTGATTTTTTTTTAAGGATGTTATTGTATCTCAGGTGAGATGCCATTCTAGAGTGTAATACCTTCTCAAAAATTGTGGAAAATGATGTAAGCAGTGAAACAGGTCTGTAGTTATTGGCAACTCTGTAGCCCCTGTCTTACGGAGGGGCTTGATAATGACATACTACAGTCTCTCTGTATTTGATATTCTTTTAATGAACCTCAGCCTCTCATCTGCTCCACCTTCCGTCAGAAGTCTGTCTAAGCGTGGTACTCACCCTTCATTTCCCCCTGGTATGTCTACAATGGAAGAAAAGCTTGTAAGTACACGCCTGTGACTAAGCGCATTCTCCTGAGGGCTATACGCCGTAATGGCCGGGAGCACAGTGAGTGCTGGACCGGCGCCCTTATCCTCTTAGGGCGTCGCCCGCCGCCCGCCGCCCGCGTACCTCCCCGCGCCGCGCGCCAAGTTGGTCACCTCGCGCGCTACTCGGCCGAGCAAATAAAACCCCATTACGCGCATGGTTAAACCAATGAATGTAATCATAAGCCGCCGCTCCCGGGGGATATTTCACACCCTGCCAGCCGCATTAGGGCCCGGCGCGCCAACACTTATAAATAATGCAACAGCTGAAGACCGCGCAACCCTGCCCGGCTCGGCCCGGCCGCGGAATGCCCGCGCGTCAATAATTAAACTCGCGCCCGCGCCGCGGTGCTGCCGGCGACTTTTCATTTAAATGGAAATCCGAATCGCGCTGTCCCGCTAATCACCGGCGTTATTCCAAGTGGGCGCCCAGCGCGGACCCGTCACCGGCCAGCCTAGCCGCTTACTGCCGAAATGCTGCTCTGCGCCCCCCCCCCCCTCCCCCCCCCCCACAAAACTCCCACTCACGCTGACCCCAACAAACCACCGGCGCCAAATCGCACCTTTACTAATTCATCGACTTCACCAATCAATCGCATAGGCTTCTTCACTGAAATAACGCTTTTTGTTTTACTATTTCAACTTCCCGTTCCTCCCCTGCGAGCTCCGACCAAATCCGACGATTTTGGTCCCTACTTATTAGCCCGTGCCGATAAAAAACGATTTGAAGGCGCACGTAAATAAAGTACTTGCCATTTTAAGGATTTTTGGAAATCGCTCTTAAGCCTTTTATAAAAGCACAGAAATCGTGACATTTTAGAGCCTTCTCTCCCAGTCGGAAAGAGGGGAAAATTTTACTCCGATTTCGTGAACCGTTGGCCCCTAACCTACAAATTTTACAGACTAATCGTCAAATTCTACGTTTTGGCGGTGCAGCGAATGTGAACAAGGAAGGATCTGTGTGATACTTCCGTTTTCTGATTTGAACATATTGCAGTTTTACGATTTTTGAAGTACTTTTGAGCTGACCTGATATGCTAGATACAACCTCAGACTGTACAATTAATTATTTCAAATGTCGTCGAAAATTTTAAATATTGTAAATCCATTGACTTTACCAGTCAATGACATCGACTACTACGCCTTTCTCTTTTTTCTGCTCCCACCATTACGTTTTCTCCCCTGCGGACTTCGGCCAAACCAAATGTTTTTTGTCTATCTAATTAGAGTATGCCGAAAATAATCGATTTCAAGGCATACCTAAATACAGTCGTTGTCATTTTAAGAATGTCAGGAAATCATTTAAGCGTTTTAAAATAGCCTAGATCGGGCAACATTTTGTTGGCCTCCTGTTACAATTAGAAAGAGAGGCCAATTTTTCACGGGTTTCATAAACTATGCGTCCTCCCGCCCCCTTACACCCTATGTACTATTATGTGTTGCTGCCGAAGCCTCCGTTTCGTCAACGCAACGAATTCGAGTAAATAAGAGGTATCGTCTCTAAAACATTACGTTTTTATGGTTGTTGAAGCACTCATGCACTTCTCCGAGCTCTAGAATACAGCAGGAGACTCTACATTTGTCTCAGTTGCTATCAGATCACTACAAATTACTGATATAAGCTGTCAGCTAAAACTAAAAAGATCTGAATGTAATTACTGAGACAATATACAAAGCATCAAAATACTTTACTTTCAAAAATTAAGTTGTTTGAATGTCAAAAAAGAAAATAATAGACTAGAGAAAGCTGTCTTCAAGGTACACTTTTGACTTCGAACGTTCGGAACCACACGAAAGCATGCTTAGTCTAACACTCGATCACAAGAAACAACAGTGGTCAGGGTCATTTCCATACAGATCTCTGCAAGAGCCATCACACGGTGACATGTAGCTGCACTAACAAGTGCTCAAGTTACGTGAATGGTATAGGTGCAGTACCGTATTAGGAATGTGTCTCGGTGTAAGCTGTGTACAATGATATCCTACGAAGGTGGTCCAAATATTAGGGACAAACTTTCGATGTGCTGAATACGGAAATGAAATCGGGGTCGAGGACAGAGAGTTCGCCGATATATTATATACCACAATAATTCAGAAATATAATGTTGATGATGCAGAAATACATGATATTACGTTGCATAGATATACTGGGGTTTTGAAGAACAGGAAGAACCTGAAGGTGGTTGTTAAAGCTGTACACGATGTTCATCTCCAGAGCAACAAGTACAGTCGTCATAGTGAGTACTACGAACTATCTCCACCCAAAACGTTGAGGCTTATTGTATTATAAGATACTGCCGACAACCTGCTCGAAAATATTTCTGAGGACTATTACAATCGTGGCTTCAATTCCTATAGCAAACTAATGGGATGCTGGGAGTACATTAAGAAGTAAACTAAGTTCCAGTTTAATGCTAAATAGCCGGCTGGTGTTTCCGAGCGGTTCTAGCGCTTCAGTGCGGAACCGCGCTTCTCCTACGATCGCCGGTTCGAATCCTGCCTCAGGCATGGACGTGTTTGATGTCCTTAGGTTAGTTAGGTTTAAGTAGTTCTAAGTCTAGGGGACTGATGACCTCAGATGTTAAGTCCCATAGTGCTTAGAGCCATTTCAACCATTTTTTGATTTCTAAATTATGTGTCAAGCAAAAGACGAGCAGGAGCTCCTTTCAAAGAAAACACACTGTCACAATTACAAAGCATAACAGAGCACGTAATATAGCAATGTGATAGAGGAAGGTCGTATAGATCTACAGTTCACTATTGGCATCTGCAAATGTGGGCACGAGAAGGGCTTGTGATGGTTGACCTGGATAATTTCAAAGCTTCGATTTATTTTATAGAGAATCTTAAGGGTGAATAAGGCATTTCATCCAGGCATATCATGACATTTGTCACATGTAAGGACATTGAAGACGGTAATAGCATACGTCAGAAGTCATAACAGTTTGTGGAGTAAGTGAACATGTTTATGATAGTGTGTGGAGAAAGAAAATGTTTGGAACAGTGATCAGAATCAATTCCAGTATGAAATTTATTCAGCATCAGCACTCTCACAGTGGAGAGAAAACTACTGTTAGTGTCAAACTTCCTGGCAGATTAGTTGCAATCTGTCCATAGCTTTCCCCACAGTACACAACTCATGTGGCTTTATCTATGACAGGCAGACTAACAAACAAATTGTACATCTGGTTTCAAGCGGCACAAGGCACTTTCGGCCCAGATATTTAAAAAAAAAAAAAAAAAAAAAAAAAAAAAAAAAAAACTTGAAACAAACTGCCCATGAGACATTCATGTGGAGGCAAGCAAAAACCGAAAAATGAATAAAGAACATATGAAACCTTTTTCTGACTTCAGCCCTTGGCGAACATGTAATAAGTGGAAAGAGCCTGTTTCTGTGCGGTTTCTGGTCAGGTTATATAGACCGTACCCGTCTGGATGCAAGTTATTTACACAAAAATGTTATGCTGAAGATATTGCCACGGAAAACAACAAAATATTAACAACCCCTTGATGTGTGCTTCTTTCGTCCATATGCTGATTTTGTAAGAGTGCAACGTGCCAAACCACAAGTGAATATACATGATCATTATTTCATCATCAAACTTCACTCTGTGATTTACAATCCATTTTCTGCACCAGAACCTACGCCTGTGTTGCAGAATGCTTGGCAAAAGGCCGGTTATGACATTGACATATCCATATTATCATCTGAAAATGTAATTAGTGTGGCTTTTGGTATTGGACTGCTTGAACGTGAAAGCGATTTTTAATGTAAAAACGTAGCTTTAGTGAGATTTGCACATTGTTCTCTTCCATATTGTTTTTAACTACTGCATCGAAATCCCACATTTGCACTATGAGGAAAAAAAAGCATAGTCAGTTGTGTAGGAATGTGTGTTTTGGACTATTATAATTACTTTAAGCAGAGGGCTTTTGGCACTGTTGACTGAAAATGTAATGAAACACTGACGTCATTGAATTACTTATAATTTCCCACCTATGGTTCTGATGTCTTGTTACTTCGTTTCCTTCTATTAAAATGTCACTTGTGTAGAATTCAACGTTTTGCATGGAAATGACACAGAACACTGTTTTCTTTTTTATAATCGAGTGTTATTCTAAACTTGGTTTCGTGTGGTTTCGAGAGTTCAGTGTCAAACGTGCCCCTTATTAGACTAGCCATTGGTTAAGTAAGAAGCTTAATGCGATATCGTTCGAAGATCGCAGTACCATACCAGAGTAGGCATCCCACATCGATACAACAGAAGACAGCGATGTCTCGCAGCAATCCGCACCGCCAAATAGCAGGCGCTGATGGAGCCACAGCCCCGCTGCCAGCACGACCAAACGGATGGCGATGTACAGCCGAGCATGGAATCGCTCAGTAACAGTTCGTGACCTTCATCCAAGAAGACAACATCGACTAGTTAGGGCTCATGTGTTACTCACGTCTTAGATCGAACTGTGCGTCTGAACACTGAGAACTTCGGTCTTCGAGAGAAATTTCAGTAAATGTTTCTATCAAGTGATGCTTTAATATTCGAAGATAGTTGCAAAAGTCTAGCACATTCCTGCGGCTTTGAATTGTATAAAGTTAAGTAAATCTTTTCATCAGTTTTGCAATATAGTGAATTAATGTTTCGTATGTTGTAGTTCCGATCAACTATCTCCCACGGCAATGAAAGAACCCACTGTTATGACTGGACGATTGTAGTTTCGTCAGGCCATAACACTTAGAATAAACATTCTCTTCTAGTTCGAAGACTGTCTTCTAGTGCAAATACCTAATGGATTCCCATATCCCTGTTTTAAAACCTGAAGAAACTTTTTAAACTTGTCCGTATGTGTCGCTGTTAGAGATTTTTTTTTCTCTTGTATGTGAACCACTTCACCTTAGAGTAGCACTTTCAACAAACGACCTTAATTAGTTGCTGGATGTATTTTAATCTCGGTTTTCCTCTACAGCTATTACCTTCTACATTTCTTTCTATTGCCACGGAAGTTATTCCGCGATATCTTAACAGATGCCCTACCATCCTGTTCCTTCTTCTTGTCCGTGTTTTCCATACATACCTTCGCTCGTCGCTTCGGCACAGAATCTCCTCACTCCTTACCTTATCAGCCCACCAGGTATTCAGTAGTCTTCTACAGAATCACATCTCAAATTCTTACATTCTCTTTTTTCCAGTTTTCGAGTAGTACATGTTTCACTATCATACAATACTATGCGTCAAACGTACATTCTCAGACATTCCGTCCTCAAATTAAGGCCTATGTTCGCTACTAGTAGACTTCTCTTGGCCATGAATGCCCTTTTTGCCATAGCTAGTCTGCTGTTGATGTCCTCCTTGCTCCGTCAGTCATTGACTATTTTGCTCCCTAGGTAGCAGAATTCCTCAACTTCATCTACTACACCAATCCTGATGTTAACTTTCACACTGTTCTCATTTCTACTACTTTCGACTTTCTTCGTCTTACTTTGATTCACTATAAATCCATATACTGTAGTCATCAGACTGTTCATTCCATTAAGCAGAACTTATAATTCTTCAGCCGGCCGTGGTGGCCGAGCGGTTCTAGGCGCTCACTCCGGAACCGCGCAACTGCTACGGTCGCAGATTCGAATCCTGCCTCGGGCATGGATGTATGTGATGTCCTTAGGTTAGTTAGGTTTAAGCAGTTGTAAGTTCTAGGGGACTGATGACCACAGATGTTAAGTCCCATAGTGCTCAGAGCCATTTGAACCATATAATTCTTCTTCATTTTCACTGAGGACAACAATATCATCAGCGAATCTTATCACTGATATCCTTTCATCTTGAATTTTAATTCCACTTTTGATCCTTTCTTTTATTTACGTCACTGCTTCTTCGATGTAAAGATTGAACAATAGGGATGGAAGACTACATCCTTTTTAATCCGAGTACTTTATTTTTGGTCTTCCACTGTTGTTGTTCCCTCTAGGTTATTGTACATATTTTTTATTACCCGTTTATCCTTATTGCTTGTCCGTAATTTTCTCGGAATTTCGAACATCTTCCACCATTTTACACTGTCGAACGCTTTTTCCATGTCGACAAATACTACAAGGTTGTCTTGATTTTTCTTTAGCCTTGCATCTATCATCACCCACAGCGTCAGATTTGCCTCTCTGGTGCCTCCACTTTTCCCGAAAGTCAGGTCGTATGTCGTCAGACTCATACATTCTAGGTACCAACGTGAATAGTCGTTTTGTTGCCACTTCACTTTTAGAAATTCTGATGGAATCTTATCTATCCCTTCTGTCTTATCCTAAGCCTTCCAAAAGATCGTAATACTGGATCCCCTATATCTTCTATGTCGACTCCCATTTCTTCATCCATCACGTCAGAAACGTCCTTCCCTCGTAAAAGCTTACAGTGTATCTTTCCCTCTATCCGTTCTCGCTACGCCTTTACCAGTGGAATTCGTATTGGACTATTAATATTACCAACCTTGGTTTTAATTTCGCCGTAGATAGCTTTGACTTTCCTATATGCAGACTCAGTCATCTCGACAGTCATTTCTTTCACGATTTCTTCATATTTTTCATGCAGCCATTTCGCCTTAGCTTCCGTGCACTCCCTGTTTATTTCATGCATGAATGACCTGAGTCTCTGTATTCGTGAATTTCCTTGTTCACTTCTGTACTTCCTTCTTTCATCGATCGACTGAAGTATTTCTTCTGTTATCCACGATTTCTACGCAGTTATCTTCTTTTTACCTATGTTTTTATTTCCAACTTCTCTTATTCTGTTCCGTGATGACAAATAATAGCAAATGAATAACTTTGTGATAGGAAACACAGCGTCAGGAATGACTGAATCGAGAGTTGTCAACGAAAAGGAGAATGCGTCAAATTTACCGTTAGTTTACTGACGAAGATAAAAAGCAAAACAGACATTTTTTGTAAAAATTTAATTTATCTGCCAAACTTGTAGAATTAGTTACATTCATAACGATTGTCTTAAGTGCTGTCCTTCAGCTGTGTTCAAAATGACATAATCGCAGTAAGTTGTGTAGTAAGCAGTCGAGCAACTTCTAAGTTATTCTGTCTATCACAGGCAGCGATAGTATTAACCATGAGATAATCTTTAGTCCAGACACTTCTCTTGTTCACAGTACTTTTTCCATATTCACACAAGAAGACACCAGACGGCTTTAGTCAAGTCAAATGAGCTGGCCAAGAAACTAACCTTTCTATTCCTAACATTCTTTTTATGAATGCATGATGCATTTGTTAACAAGGACGTACAAGGCGAACTTAGGTTCCATCATGGTGAAAGGTAGGATATATAACAATGTGGGGAGTTCGTTTCTTAGAAAAACAGAATAACGTGGAAAGCAGTCACAGGCCCATTAACCAATCATTGACTATGCCACCTACAACTTCCCTTGGATGATGATGTTGCATCTGAAAAATGCTTGAAACAACGTAAAGTTTTCATCATATTTTCTTAAGTTAAGCAAGTATTCTCTCTATGTCTATTATTTTTGGTGGCTTTTTATTCGTTGACTATCAGCTTTATTTATAGTCCCAATGGTTGCGAAATCGAACTTAGGATCGTTTTCAAGAAGAACATTTTATATTTTAGCATACGTACAAATATTTGTAAATGTCATGTGGATTATATAAATATTTCACGTCGTACTCAGTATCTGTTTAAGCATAAAATTGTCTAGATTAAAAAACAAAATATTTGTTATAATTGTTTAATAATATAATGTGATACAAAAATAGTCATTTGATGTAGCAAGGATGACTGAAGTTAGCCGAATACAATCTACTATATATTTGCCTATCATTTTATTTAAATTAGTTTTACCCTACAGATGTGATGCAGCGAATATTTGTCGAGAAGAAGGAACTGTTCCCGCATCATTTTAGCAGTGTATTTTAGTATATCTCGATAAATACGTGGTATGCAGCAAGCGTGATTATTCTGTATGCAAAGACACTTGTTCAGTATGCTGGCAATGCCGAAGACACCTGAAAACCGAAGTTGCGATACCTTATAGCACTGACAGGGCTTCTGGAAGGGCCGACCAGACAAGAAAATCAGGGTGAGTGAAGTCATAGCTTTCCAACTGTTACACCCAGCAGCTCCAAGGATCAAAAATGGTTCAAATGGCTCTGAGCACTATGCGACTTAACTTCTGAGGTCAACAGTCGCCTAGAACTTAGAACTAATTAAACCTAACTAACCTAAGGACATCATACACATCCATGCCCGAGGCAGGATTCAAACCTGCGACCGCAGCGGTCGCTCGGCTCCAGACTGTAGCGCCTAGAACCGCACGGCCACTCCGGCCGGCAGCCCCAAGGACCGCTAGCCAGCCCAGGTCACACATATACCACCTAACTTGGGCCTCATTCTTACTGTGCTAAGAAATGTTCATTTGTTCACCGAGTGGAGCAGTCAACGCCAGCTCATAGTTACAGCAAGAAGATCGCTTGCAGTTCAAGATGAAACAGACAGCTGGTTCCAACAGACATTACTCAAAATAGCTGCAGGCATCTGCTTGAGCTACTTCTGTATGCAGTCTGCTTGACATCTTTGCACTGCGAGATCACTCGCTGATGGCCGCCTCAGGTGGGCCATGGCTTCGAGCCTGGGGCATCTAGCTACCCAGCAGCACTGTAGCTATCGATTGTCCGAACAGACCTAATTGTTAGTGCCCATCAGCCACAGTGAGTGCAGATCATCGTCATTAGCCATGCCAAAAGCTGTAGTTTGACCCTGCTCATTCCAGTGGGATTATACCACCCCTGCGGAAGCAGGGTGGTAGCCAGCACTGCCCTCCATCATCCGTCGCGAGCATGTCTGCTGCCCCGCACCACCACTCGACTGCTGTACTGAAGCAGCAAGCAGTGGGCAGCCACATCGCCTTCCTGGGGGGCCACCTGCTGACCCTCGCAAGCTGCCGCGACCATGTCTGACTCCACCATGAGGGGTACGCCATGAGAGGACACTAAGCGCCCCTCCATCTTCGATTCCTTCACTGTAACTGTTATATATAAAGACTTTCTTAAACAGGGATATTTTACTGATGGGACACCATTTGACTGCAGCCACCTCTGCTGCTGCTGTCCACACCCCAGCAGGGGAACTGCAGCTCATTCTGACGTACCAGCAACCCGCCAACCTGCCCCCATAACTCAACCGCTACACATGACACCATAGCCAAAGTTAAAGTTTTGAAGAAGTTTTCACACTGGGCTACTAATTTCTTTATTTTGTACGTGTAATGAATGCACTGTACGCATCGATGATATACTGGATTTTCATTAGTTATAAGAATCTGAGTACCTCACTAGGGTTCTTCCATTGTCTGGATATTGTGTGGAATCTCTGTTGATGTGTTGCTGAACCAGGACAGCGACTGGTCAGATATTTATCAAGAAAGATCGCCAATCATCCTTACGTATTTGAGAAGTTCAAATAAAATGGCTCTGATGGCTCTGAGCACTATGGGACTTAACATCTTGAGGTCATCAGTCCCCTAGAACTTAAAACTACTTAAAACTAACCAACCTAAGGACACCACATACATGCATGCCCAAGGCGGGATTCGAACCTGCGACCGTAGCGGTCGCGTGGTTCCTGACTGAAGCGCCTAGAACCTCTCAGCCACACCGGCCGGTAGAACCTCTCGGCCACACCGGCCGGCCATTTGAGAAGTTGTTTTATTTTTTGTTACTACCAGTTTCGGCATCTCAGTATGCCATCTTCAGGTCCCACAACCACTTCATAAATAATTATTCAGATGTATCGATATTGACATACTGAAGCTGTAAGGGTCTGGATATCGTGAATTCATTATTCGAGTGCTTCCTTCGAACAATGAATGGAACTATGTATGAAGTGCTTATTGGTCTTAAAGATGGCACACTGAAATGCCGACACTAGCAGTCACAATAAAATAAAATAACTTCTCAAATACACACGGCTGTTTGACGATATTCCTTGAAAAATTAAAAAAAAATTGCGTGGAATGGCTGCCTACAATGCACTAGTACCATGTGAAATGTGCACTTGAAAATCACCTAAGAGTCGAAACTGGTGGGTCACAGATATTAATAATCCAAAGTGAAAAACATATTCTAATAAAAATAAAGCTTTTTGTAATTCAACCATCGAAGACAGACCATTGTGCTCAATACACGTGATTTTGAACTTAGACTGAAAGGGGAATGGTCATCAGAATAAATTTTAAATGAAAGAGATCGCTTTGTCATCGCCATAATAATAAATTCAGATGAACAGCAGATTACCGGTGGACACAGGCGACAGCTTCAAGGAAGGTACTACCGTTGAGTGTTCTGAATACTGATGGTCAGCAATAAATTTCACGGCCTCTGGGCAAGATTCACTCAAAAATAAGGCACACAACGTTGCTTCCATCACCCGTGAATCAGTTGCTCAGATGGCTATTATAAGACAGGATGAGGCATCGATAACGATTTGCAGAGACGACAACAACTCTCTCCCCTCGACATTTAAGTTGTGTCTGTTGCAGCAGCACTCCGCACTCCGATACTCTGGTTGAAATGCAGACACCTCTCTGGTAACATGCAAAGTGGCTCGCGTTTCGCCCTGAGAGGGTGCTCTGATTCTTGACACACTAACTGATAATTTATATTCATGGCTTTTCACAACTATGTTGTGGGGAATCTCAGCGGCCCAAACAAGACAACTGTGATTATTTAGCATTTCTTCTGTGGTGAAACTGGTTTCATTCGTGAAAAGCACATATGCAGGAAAGTGAGGATCGACTGTCTGGTACAGCAAGAACCCTTGGCTAACCACGGCACGGGGCACAAAGCCAGCAGGAGTCAAAGCATACACATTTTGTGGAAGGCAGGGGTGCAGCTGGATTTCCCGTAATGTTCTTCTCATAGTACTCTGCCAAAAAATGTCATGTGCAATTGATGGAGTGCTCACTGCAGGCACCTCATTCACTCGAGACAGCACCGCTTCTTCTAAGTCAGGAGCCCGTGTAGTTCGTCGTCCTCCCCGTCGTTGTACTGTGGTGCCAACTGCACTGTTATGTAATCGTTGGATCAGCTCTGGAAACATGGTGTAAGTTGAAAGTCTTTTACTCGGATATGTGGTCCTTTCTGCTTCTCTACTGCCTCCATTTGCTTGCCCGTACACAAAAATCATGTCTGCAAGTTCCGTCACCGAGGACAGCTCCATTTGGTTAGGGTTGATCGACGTTCGTACTACAGTCACAGCCGGCCGGTGTGGCCTTGCGGTTCTAGGCGCTTCAGTCTGGAACCGCGTGACCGCTACGGTCGCAGGTTCGATTCCTGCCTCGGACATGGATGTGTGTGATGTTCGTAGGTTAGTTAGGTTTAAGTAGTTCTAAGTTCTAGGGGACTGATGACCATAGATGTTGAGTCCCATAGTGCTCAGAGCCATTTGAACCAACTACAGTCACAGCAGGATCCTTCATACTAGTGGGCAGTACGCTATCTACATTGTATTAGATGAGTTACTGTCCCAATCTCAACACCTAAGTCCTCGACTGGTTTGCCTATCCTAAAATCATAGCAACAACAGCTCCGGTACACGTATTCCTCTGTTGGAGGTATCAGAAAGATTTTCGCATATAACTATTGATCATTTCCGAGCCCGTGTCCCTTACCCCAGACTGATATATCTACCCTTCCCCATCATCTCTCACAATTTGTAACAATATCATCTTGTATATTACTGTCTGTTCCTGAATTCATCATCTCACAAAGAATTTTATGACTCATCGTTGAGTCCTTTAGTGTAACTGCGGGAGAAATTGTTTAATGGATGAATCGACAAATCGCTACGGTCGCAGGTTCGAATCCTGCCTCGGGCATGGATGTGTGTGATGTCCTTAGGTTAGTTAGGTTTAAGTAGTTCTAAGTTCTAGGAGACTGATGACCACAGCAGTTAAGTCCCATAGTGCTCAGAGCCATTTGAATCGACAAATGAACGCTTTTCTTGTAGAGGAGCCCAGAGAGACACATGCTTGACAAAAGTCTCACGTCTTCGACTCTTCAGAACAGGAACTCAAGATGAGAGCAACTTTTAAATTGACCTCTGCCAGACAGAATTCAGGTTGCAAAACCATTTATCTTAACTGCTGGAACATGGTTATGATACTGGTGTAATTCCCTCTCCAAACTTCTTTCATAGCCGAGTTGACAAGGGCTTAATCTTTTTGCTCATCGTCTCCTTGCATTCTGTTCCGAAACAGGTTGCTTATCGAG
This sequence comes from Schistocerca nitens, assembly GCF_023898315.1. Lineage (NCBI taxonomy): Eukaryota > Metazoa > Arthropoda > Insecta > Orthoptera > Acrididae > Schistocerca > Schistocerca nitens. The sequence goes on from NC_064617.1 coordinate 637,625,797, forward strand.
GACTGAGCACAACTCTTTCTTACAATTCCCAGCAAATTTAGCTAGGATAACTTCTACTGAGAAACGTTTCTCTGTACATTCATTCGTTTTTAATCTTTATACACCAGTCATTAAATAATGTATACAAGTTACTGTAACGAGTAATGGTTCCCTTTCAACAACGAGCCACGAACTATACCGAGACTACGTCATAAACAATCGTTGTGTATTGTTTCTGGAGAAAGCGCTACTAACACTGAGGCGACGGATCACACAGATTAACACGAACACACGTGAAGGTCAGTCACTGGCGATGACCTGTTTGATGGTTTATCTCGTGTCTGTATCACTGTGTAACGTGCAGTCATGTCGTTAAGGGTACGCATTATATCCGTATGTCACGTTGTTTCGCACGTCTCGGTATGAGCTTATGATTTATCAGTAAGAAAGGATACCTACCTTCCTAGTGACATGAGTGGAGGATATCTATTATTATTTTATTTTAATTTTTTTTTGTGATGATAAACTGTTGACCGTTAGACACAATAAGTTTTATTGACGGATGACTGCAATCAATTTAGCCATGGTCGAAACGAGATAAAGTCTGTGGAACAAAATACACTGCAATTTATTTCAATTACATTATGAAGCAGTGGTTGGGAAAGGAGTGAGACAGGGTTGTAGCCTCTCCCCGATGTTATTCAATCCGTATATTGAGCAAGCAGTAAAGGAAACAAAAGAAAAACTCGGAGTAGGTATTAAAATTCATGGAGAAGAAGTAAAAACTTTGAGGTTCGCCGATGACATTGTAATTCCGTCAGAGACAGCAAAGGACTTGGAAGAGCAGTTGAACGGAATGGACAGTGTCTTGAAAGGAGGATATGAGATGAACATCATCAAAAGCAAAACGAGGATAATGGAATGTAGTCATATTAAATCGGGTCATGCTGAGGGGATTAGATTAGGAAATGAGACACTTAAAGTAGTAAAGGAGTTTTGCTATTTGGGGAGTAAAATAACTGATGATGGTCGAAGTAGAGAGGATATAAAATGTAGACTGGCAATGGCAAGGAAATCGTTTCTGAAGAAGAGAAATTTGTTAACATCGAGTATAGATTTAAGTGTCAGGAAGTCGTTTCTGAAAGTATTTGTATGGAGTGTAGCCATGTATGGAAGTGAAACATGGACGAAAACCAGTTTGGACAAGAAGAGAATAGAAGCTTTCGAAATGTGGTGCTACAGAAGAATGCTGAAGATAAGGTGGGTAGATCACGTAACTAATGAGGAGGTATTGTATAGGATTGGGGAGAAGAGAAGTTTGTGGCACAACTTGACTAGAAGAAGGGATCGGTTGGTAGGACATGTTTTGAGGCATCAAGGGATCACAAATTTAGCATTGGAGGGCAGCGTGGAGGGTAAAAATCGTAGAGGGAGACCAAGAGATGAATACACTAAGCAGATTGAGAAGGATGTAGGTTGCAGTAGGTACTGGGAGATGAAGAAGCTTACACAGGATAGAGTAGCATGGAGAGCTGCATCAAACCAGTCTCAGGACTGAAGACCACAACAACAACAACACTATGAAGACAGAGCAACTAATATTTTGTTTGAGAATGATTGTAAAATCCATATTCACATGCAATTATTTTTAAATAAAAATAGAGTTTATGTGTGTAAGCTTGTTATAATTCAACATAATAAATCGGTCACCACATTAAATTAATTACAAAAGTTAGCCTTTACCAAGTCCATCACAACATGATAGCTTCCAATGCGTAGAAGTAACCAAAAGTACGGTTTCATGAAACGGCACTAAACGTCGGACTAGCAACAATAATTACGACGACAAATGTGATACATTACAGCGTCAGCGGTCGCCGGTGGCCGAATTGTACCGATGTGATCATGCACCGCTGACAGAACTGGTAAAGCTGCTCTCCTCCCCCCCCCCCCCCCCACCGCCCACACACACACTCACAATTACTTTTCTGCAATTTTTTCTAGCAAATTTCGTAATTTTCTAAGTAGGTTTCATAAAAAAGAAGCACATCTAAACTGACTATCCAGTGATATTTCATAGAAAAACAATGCTGGTTAAACATTTAGAAGAGTGACTAGGAAACAAATTTAAGACTTCTCATGCTTTAGCACGTGTCAGAGTTGACCGATGACCAATGGCAGAGCATAAGTTTGTTTACATGAGGTTCAACTTAGATGAATAGAGTATAGGTGGCAAGAGGCACAACAAACAATTCCCGTAACATTATTAATCTGCATAGGAAGACTTATTCTTGCTATCTTTTTTTATTGAAGCAGCAGATCGTTCATTATTAATAGCCACCTCTGAGGTCAGGACTTGAGTGAGCATCGAGGCTGGACAGACGAGGTGGTGGTAAGAGTACAAGTGTCGAAGGCTGAGACCTGAGGGTTGGTGAGTTTTTCAGTCTTGCACTTGAAGGTGTCAGTGAAACACCAGTACTCGTAATAAAGTCTTTTTGTCGGGACTTCTACAATGACTATTGTCTTCTCCGGCGTGCAGGAAATAGGCTGAACTGCCTGCTCAGACGTCAGTGAGTAATTTTAGACGCAGCACTTTGGCAACTCATGTAACTTTCGGTAGGTTCGGCACACTGCCTTTACAGCGAGGCGGTACGGGGTGCAGTAGTGAGCGGCCACCAAGGACGCACACTCGAAGATAGATGTGTGATTAGACCAGTACCCACAGCGTTTTCTAGAGGGTGGCTGTCAAGCTCCCTCGGCACATGTAGCGTACAGCCAGGAAGGCACCACAGGGAGGCGGCGCTCAGGTGCTGCTCACCCACCAGATGGCGGCAGCTTGTAGTCTGCCTTGTCCCTTCTTCAGAGGAAGTCCCATCGGGCTCACAACTATCAGTCACAGCTGTTACCCGTCAGTAGAGGCAGCGTGGAGCAATAAAGTACTTCCACAGCTGGCAGGATACAGAATATGAAGAGATAGAAATACTGAACGGGTAATTCAGTACGTAAGGGAGATGAAAATCTGATAGTCATTGGGGATTGGAAGGGGTGTAGCGGAAGGAGTAGAAGAGAGGGTTACGGTATAATATGGGCTTAGTACTACGAGTGAGAGGTGAGAAAGACTAACTGATTTCCGCAATGAACTTCAGATAGTAATAGCGAAAAGTGTGTTCAAGAATCGAAAGAGGAGGAGAAATACTTGGAAAAGGCAGGGAGATGCAAGAAGATTTTAGTCAGATTACATCATGGTAAGGCAGAGATTCCGAAATCAGATACTACATTGTAAGGCGTACCCAGCAGAAGATCGTAATGATGAGGAGCAGGCCGAAGTTCAAGAGGCTAGTCAGGAAAAATCAATGCGAAAAGAAGTACTCTGAAGCTGTAGGCAGTTCAGTTGAAGAGGAATGGGAAAGTGTAGAAAGCCGATCACAGAAGCTGGAAAGAAAATGTTTGGTACAAAGAAAGCAACTGCGAAGAATCCATGGGTAATAGAGAAATGCTTCTGTTAACTGATAAAAGAAGGACGTACAAAAGTCAGGGAAATCCAGGAATACTGAAATACAAGTCACCTAGGAATGAAATAAATAGGATGCGCAGGGAAGCTAAGATGAAATGGCTACATGAAAAATGTGAAGAAATCGAAAAAGAAAAGATTGTTGGTAGGATTTTGACATTAAAAACAGTGAGTGTCAACATTAAGAGTGCAATGGGAATTCCATTATTAAATTCAGAGGAGAGAGTGAATAGGTGGAAAGAGTACACTGAAAGCCTCTGTGAAGGGAAGACCTGTCTGATGAAGTGACAGAAGAAGAAACAGGAGTCGACATAGAAAAGATGGGGGAACCAGTATTAAAATCGGAATTTACAAGAGCATTGGGTGACTTAAGATCGAATAAAGCAGAAAGGATTGATAACATTTCATAGGAATTTTTAAAATCACTGGGGGAAGCGGTAACAAAATGACCATACACGTTGATGTGTAGGAATCTCATGATACACCATCTGATTCTCGGTATAACATCATCCACACAATTCCGAAGGCTGCAAGAGCCGACAAGTGCGAGAATTATCGCACAATCAGCTTAACAGCCCACGCATCCAAGTTGATGACAAGAATAATATACAGAAGAATGGAAAAGAAAACTGGGAATGTGTTAGATGACGATCAGTTTAGGTTTAGGAAAGCTAAAGGCTCCAGAGAGGTAGTTCTGACGTTGTGGTTGACGGTCGAAGCAAGACTCACAAAAAAAAAAAAAAAAGAGACAAGTCACGTTCATAGATTTCGTCAACCTGGAGAAAACGTTCGACAGTGTCAAATGGTGCAAGATGTCCGAAATTCTGAGAAAAAAAGTAAACTGGAGAAAGACGAAAGTAATGAGAAGTAACAGAAATGAGAGCAGCGAAAAACTTAACATCAAGATTGGTGATCACGAAGTAAATGAAGTTAAGGAATTCTGCTACCTAGGTGGCAATGTAAGGAATGAGGAGGTTCTCCTCAGGAACGGTAAGGAAAGGAATATATGGAAAACACTGACAAGAAGAAGATAAAGGTTAGTAACACATCTTTTAAGACAGCAAAATAACTTCTATGATACTAGAGAGTGCTAGAGCGTAAAAACTTTAGAGGAAAAGAGAGGTACGAATACATCCAGCAAGTAATTGAGGTCGTACGTCGAAAGTACTATGCTGAGATGAAGAGGCTGGCACATGAGAGGAATAAAGAAACTCATTAGAGTGGATTTTATTAATCATTATCAATCCACTCCTTAAAATTTAGTTTTAATCTCTAGTTACTCTGATACCAAGTATTACATCAAGTAAGACTAGTCCTTATTGTTGATGTATGTTGCCCATCCATTCTACAGGGATCTGATACGATGCTAAACCTGAAGAAATATCAGTTTCACCCCTCGATCGTAGGCAGAGAAGGCAGTTTGCTATAAGAAGCTATACTGGTAGTAGAAACGCATATAATAATAACGTTCCAACGACGTTGTTAAAAAAAATTTTCCAATGCCTGAAAATCCGTTCCGTAGTAATACATCCGTTGTTTTACATACAATGGATCGATATTAGTATACTCGACTTGCCTGTTGTGACCTTGCCAGTGGCTATGTTATACAATAGCACTGAATTTCTGTCTGTCAATTTGCCTGGATGCTGAAGTTCTGTCGGAAAATCTCTCTGCACTTCACGTAATCCTTTCAAAAATTGTTTCGATGGCATCAACACTGACGTTAATTGTCCACATACTTCATGAAGTCTTGCATCCTTAATACTGCCTACCAGTTCCATAACAGGCTTATTATTCTCATCTTTTTGTCTAAGATACTCAGTCGTTTCTGAATGGCTTCCAGGTTGTCATCTTTAGTTACTGTATTGAAAACATTTTCGGTGAGTTACTTCCCGCATCACTCTAGTATTTTTCAGTGAATTACGATGGAGGTTCATTAGTTGATTTGTATGCCATTCTATCGTGGTTTGCATACGTTGAACCGTACCTTGCGCCTGACTTATCTTACGTTCTTGCTCATCTTTCTCGTTAGCTGTCCCAAACAAGGTTTTGGAAAAGTTCTTCCCTTCGTTGATCCATCCGCTCTTGCCTGTGGTACTACAGTGGTCACTTGCATCATTTGTGCTCTTCAATTGTCATACGAAAGTTGCAGCTTGTAGTATTTGACGTTGGTCTGTGAGACCACAGCTGCTTTCTGCGCTTCTTTGTGTAACTCCCTTAATATCTCTTGTAGTCTGCTAATCTTGTTTCTAACTTTCCATGCCTCGAAAATTAGTTGTAGTGTCCAGTGTTGACTAGTCAGCAATACATCTACTTTCTTGGAAAAAAGCATTTCAGAAATCAGTGATTGGTTCACTATTGTACTTCCCAGTCCTCTGACGACTTGTAGTAGTATCACTATTTGTTCTTTCGGGCGTGTCTGCTGTTAAGGCACCTATTGGAGATAATGTCCATTAATTTCCCTCCCTTCTTCAAAAAGTGTCCATACATAACAAAAATAAGAACGGCACTAATATGTTATTAATCCCTTATATACAATACGAGTATAATACTACAAAACAAAGAAAAAATCTAGTATGGAAAAGTACACTGTAAACTAGTTCCTCAGTCTAAGCTCATACATTGCCCTACGGTTACCGTGAGTATCTGGTAGCATGTTCTTCTTAACTTTCCTCGTTTTTCTTGCTTTGTTGTGGTACTGTTACTGATGTTTGCAACAAAGCAACTAGCACACCATCGAATGGCATTATTCTTCTAAGTACAAAGCAAGTTTTAGTAGGTAACTGGATTAACATAGACTGGGAATGTTATCTCTATAACCTGATATGGGCCATTATATTTCGTCAAAAATTTATTGGCTTTCATTTTTGGCACGAATGCGTTGATAACCAACAGTCATTGGCAAACTCTGAAATATGGAAGCTGAATTACTCATTTCTCACACAATCTTGCCTTTCCAGTGCTTTTGTACTGTCTGATCAAATTCTTTGCCATCTCTCATTATTTTTGCAAATTTCTTAACTGACTCACCAACAGATCCTAACTTTGGCGTTAGTATGTCAAAAGGAGATGGCATTTTTCTGCAGTAGACCTCCTGATGGGGTGAGATATCAGTACTTGCATTGACTTCACAAATGTATGCACTGTTGACATAACTAAGGTATGTGCCCCACAAAGTGTGTTGGCTGTTGACCTAGTAACTCACCATATTCAATATTGTTTGTTAAACATGTTTTGTTCATTCATTTGCATTTTTCTGCAGTAGACCTCCTGATGGGGTGAGATATCAGTACTTGCATTGACTTCACAAATGTATGCACTGTTGACATAACTAAGGTATGTGCCCCACAAAGTGTGTTGGCTGTTGACCTAGTAACTCACCATATTCAATATTGTTTGTTAAACATGTTTTGTTCATTCATTTGCATTTTTCTGCAGTAGACCTCCTGATGGGGTGAGATATCAGTACTTGCATTGACTTCACAAATGTATGCACTGTTGACATAACTAAGGTATGTGCCCCACAAAGTGTGTTGGCTGTTGACCTAGTAACTCACCATATTCAATATTGTTTGTTAAACATGTTTTGTTCATTCATTTGCTTGCTGGTGAAGTGGGCTTATCTGTAACTTGTGAACATCAAGTACATGGTATAGGTGCTGCATCAGATCATATAAGAAGTTAGTACCCTATTGAGTTACTAAGGTTTCCAGCAGATCAAATTTAAGAACACGTTAGAGACCATAACAGCTTGCTGGCTGCGGATTCCTGTTGTGAATATAAACCTCAAAAATTTGTCAATGATTGTTAATATGTATTTAATACCTGCTGGAGTTCTTTTGATTGGACCTAAAATATCTAGCCCTATCATTTAAAATACTCTGGACAACTCTGGTAACCTTTGAAGACAGATATTTTATGGCTGGGATCCATGATTATGGTATGGCATTCTGTACATATTTAGATCCACATCATGTTTCCTCTATGCCACCAAAACTTTTTGGCTGTTCTCCTATCAGTTGCTCTTTGGTCCCCATGACCTAATGAAATACTGTCATGTGCATGTTGTAATTCTTTGTTCCTTAGTGACAATGGAACCAGAATGCATGGTCCACATTTCATAAATATGCAAAGCAAGCTTTTTTGTGTTGTGAACTGCAGCTGTGTCCCAGATTCATAACAGTCCACATCAGATGCCTTTTCTCTCTTCCAGTCACTCATCATTCTCCAAAGTATCTGCAGTACTGTAGCCTTGTAGCTCAAAGTATTTGTGTATGTTTTCTCCCAGGTTCCTACCAGGATAATCTTCTAGAGGGATCCTTCCAGCCCAATAGCTACTTCAAGGAAGTGTGATGGATTACTGCTTTGAATTGCTGCCTATATAGGTTACTTCTACAGTATGTAATCATTTATATCACTTCTAACATTTACTTCTCTGTGGGAGAGTAATTGTGTTCCACTCTGTTTAACGGCTGAGAAGCATTGCGCTACATGATTCTCTTTTCCATCAATATTTTGACTCAGAACACAACAAAAAGCAGTGCTATTATTGTCGCAAAAAAGGATAAATTCCTTATCAAAATCTGGTAACACTAACACTCAATTTTTGATCAATACTTTCATTAACACCTGAAAGGCACACTCACACTGGATTGACCATTGAAATAATACCTTTCCTCAACAAAAGACTAAATGGCTGAACAATTTGGGCAAAGTCTTTAATAAATATTCGGTAATAATTACAAAGGTGGAGAAAAGGTTGGAAGTGTTTTGTTTGCAGAGTATCAAAGTCAGAAACTGTTGATAATTAACATGAATTGGTTCATAAATTTCATCACTGATGCCATCTCTCAAGTACTTGACTTCTATCATATGACAAAAAACTGTAATATAATTGAGATTCACCATGCCCTTCCTTGATTTCAGGCCATGCAAAACCCCATTCAGCAATATATGAAATGTGGTTGGCTCATTTTGAAGCCTGAACGACATCTGGCTTTAGTGAAAATGCCCTCGTGGGACCAACAAAGCTGTTTTAGGTCACTCTTCTGGTAAAATCTCCATCTGGTAGTATCCACTATGCAAATCCATTGTAGAGAATTACTTTCATCTGCCTAAATTGTCAAGCATCCCTTTGATATTCAGTACCAGATAAGCATCAGTGATAGTTCATGTGTCCAAATTTCCATATTTGCAACAAAAGCTATATTTCTTGGTTCCATCCATCAACTTCTTTGGACCTCCTGACCAAAAGTGCTCCTGAAGTACTACCATTGATGTATATAATACCTTCTGCCAAAAAAATTTTCCATGAGCAGTTGTCAATGCTTTGTTATGTGTTACGGCTTCTTATAAACTGGAGCTTTACTCCCTGTTGGTATGTGATGTTAGGTAATAGGAATTGTGGGTAATGGTGTCTGCGCATTCATCTCAACCTTTAACTGTAACAACAATACTTCCATAACTTTCCAGTCACTGCCTTGGCGATAGCTCGCTTTACTTTGCAATGCAGAATAACTGACAGTATGCTTTCCTGTATATGCCCTTTCTATATCCTCTTCCACCAAGACATCGAATTTGGCAATCATTAAGCTCTTCAGCAGACTCACATCATCTGTACTGAAATTATCCAGATTAACCAGAATCATATGTTCCCCATTTACGTTCCTCATGGGCTCAGCATTTCTGTATACTCGTACAAAAGAGCATTACGTTGTTTGGAAATGTTCACCATTCTCTGGTTTCTTAAGTGCGCATGGCAGATTCATCTTCATTGTGCGTATATGGAGTGTAGTCGGCAGCATCTAGATGATTGGTGTGTCTAGCGACATTCTCACGCTTACAGTAGCATAACCCAGCGGAAACAAGGTTCTTCTAGGTTCAACTTCATGGTACAAAAGTCAGACTTCGGCATGATGTTTAGTAAGGAAATGAAGATCGAGACTCACAGTATACCTTTGCCCCATATGTGGCAACACCTCCATTTGCTCAGAAAAAGTCGTAACCCAACGATAACCTTGAGCAGCGTTGTTCTCACTTAATATTTATATTTGTTACCTACTCTATGTAATCAGGAGCTCTTAGTTTCTTTACTCCCGAGAGATCTAGAGTGACTACCAAAACCCACAAACAGCATTCCATCTCTGCATCTAACTGTGCAGTATCACATTTTCTTAGGAACAGCTTCCACAGATATGTTCCTGTTCGTGTTTAACGACCGCTTCTCCCGAGACCAATTCTCTCCTTTCTTAGCCCTTCAAACCCATTCTTTGTGACTCACAGCCGTAGCACCTTGGCTGAGGACATTGTTTCTGGAAATGCCCATCATGCTTACACCTGCGATACTTTACTGTCGAACAAAATACACGGCGGTCACCACGACCCTTGGTCGCTATGTCTATATTCTCTAAGTGCATAGCTACTCTAACAGTTGCGACCAAATCCGAAGGACTCTCCATTAAACCTTATTTTACATTTCTGGAATGTCGCGATAACAAACAGAGAGCTCTATTTTTAGTTTCTTGGCATAACATCGTTTTCACTTCTTCATTTTGTGTCAGTTCTTATGTCTCAAAATTCAGTTTTCGCATCCTATCTGAGAATGACTCAGACGTTGTGCTTCTGATTTACAGTGTTTAATTGTTCGGTAAGGAAGCGAGTACTCTTCTGTTTCTGATACCTCTGCCGCAAATCCTCAGACAACAGTTCAAACGATTTGTGCATCCTGCAAGGTTTCGTGGTAGGTACCATACATTTTAGCTTCTCCAATCAATGATAAACTGACCATATAAAAGGAATGTTTCGTCAGTCCAACCAGCAGCTTGGTTGACCTTGAAATGCCACTGAATGTGAGAAATATAGTTATATGACCTCCATTGCCTTGCCAGGGGAAGGTGTTATTAAATTTGCTATCGCAGGATTGATTGAAGGAGAGGGTAGTTATAGCTTTGTGGAATTTCCTAATGCCTGTTCCTTGACGACCTGCAGTGCTTCTGACTAGTTTCTGTAATGTTCCAGTTCCCCTCTTTTCTGCTCAAGGGCAGTTTGTAATAAAAAAAATCTGGGTTGGGTTGTTTTGGGGGAAGAGACCAAACAGCGAGGTCATCGTTCTCATCGGATTAGGTAAGGATGGGGAAGGAAGTCGACCGTACCCTTTCAAAGGAACCATCCCGGCATTTGCCTGGAGCGATTTAGGGAAATCATGGAAAACCTAAATCAGGATGGCCGGACGCGGGATTGAACCGTCGTCCTCCCGAAAAAGAAAAAAAAAATCTGTTCTACCGCAGTAACAAGAGAATCACTCGTATTAGAGGAGTGTGTTTCCGTCGAAATATTGTGTGTTCTACTATTGCATAACCAAAGAAACACACAATACAGGCCGCGCGACGTAGACGCGCGGTGTAAGGCGCCTTGTCACGGTCCGTGCGGCTTTCCCCGCCGGAGGTTCGAAAATGGTTCAAATGGCTCTAAGCACTATGGGAGTTAACATATGTGGTGATCAGTACTCTAGACTTAGAACTACTTAAACCTAACTAACCTAAGGACATCACACTCACCCATGCCCGAGGCAGGATTCGAATCTGCAACCGTAGCAGCAGCGCGGTTCCGGACTGAAGCGCCTAGAATCTGAGGTTCGAGTCCTCCCTTGGGCCTCAATGCGTGGACCTCAGCGCTCTCGAAGATGGACACGTGCTTAGAACTTTACCCATAGTGTTTTCCGGACGGCAGCTGTGAAGGCAGAAGCCTAGGGATCCCTCAGCACGTGCAGTTTACAGTCTGTAATGTGCTACACGTACAGCCTGGGAGGCGGCACTCAGCAAACAGAAGACTGCAGCTTGCAGTCAGTCGGTATGATTCTTCACCAGCGGAAAACTCAGCAGGTCCAGATTTTCTATCAATCACAGTTGTGAACCGTCAGAGGCAGAGCGGGGTGGTGAAATCCAACCACAGCCAGCAGGCTGTAGTCTCGTAGTTTAAGTCTGCAAACAGGCAGTGAACAGCACACCACGGTTCGCCACCCGAGTTAACCCTGTAACAAACGAGAGGTTACGCGGAAATTTGCCCTCGTTTAGCCACAGATGTCAGCATTCATATTCGTACCATTGTGTCTCAATTACAGACGGCTTTTCCTCCCTCTGACTTTTTCAACAATAGTAAAATGCCTTGGAGTGGAGGGGTTCGGATGTTGCATGTTATTGCTCCGTATTGTAGAGCTTGTATAACGACGTTCTGGGTGTGGTAATACTACATATTTGCGCTCCCTGAAAGGCTCTTCTCGCTATGTGGCAGTGAGTTAGAAGCATTGCCCTACTATTGTAATATTGACATTCTTCGCGAACTCTATAACTGTGAGACACGCTCTGAGTCGGAGTTCTTTTGCCATCTATTTCGAGCAATAGCTTCAAAAATTTATCAGTGCACCCGGAAATAGTGCTAAAAGTAACTTGGGAGCGATGAAGACACTGTTTGGAGAGGCAGATAAATAGCATATCTCGGGTTTTTTTGCGTGTTTGTGTCCCCGCCGCGTCCAGTTATACTCCTCAGCCAGTAGAAATTTGCAAAACTTGGAAGCTTTTGGTGAAATAAAATTTTTTTCCGGTACCCACTGGTTGACCATTGTGATCCTACAGTGCCGTAGCGGAGCAGCAGCGAAAACTCGACTGCCGAGCATAAGCGAGCTGTGTAGGCAACAGCTGTGTGAATGAGCCAACTGTTGTCACATAAACCGTGTTACCGATAGACATCTGTTCGGTAGTAGTCGTTTCTTTATTATGCTACTTAAACGAAATGCCACTGTGACAAAAGCGAGCGTTTGCGGTTTCAGGCTGAGGCAAATCCTTTTTCTCGAGGGAGAAGATAGGAAGACGAGGGTTGGGAGAAGTCATCTACCTCTCTCGTTTAATTCTCATACAATCTTTTTCCGTGATCTTTTTTTGTGTTTTGGTCAGATTTTGCGCACCCTCTCCGCCTGCGGCTTAGGCGGGTGCGTGTCTCGCCAGCCCCTCAGTACACCTAGGAGTGTGATGTAGGTGATGTCGGCACTAGTAACTCTACTCTGTTTACAATAATGTATGGTTTATTATGTTTATAAGCATTATACGATTATCAGTTAGCGATGCTACAGCTTTAACGCAATGCAAATGCTAACTTTTTTTATATTCGACCGATGGTACCAAGGTCGTCTAGATATGATAGAATTATAACTTCTTCTATCAGAAATTGGAAAAAGCTTCTTCTATCTGAAATTGGAAAAAGCTTACTACTTTTATGAGAATTGAATTATGCATGTTACGAAACAAGAGAAAATCTGTACTATTCCAGAGGGAATTGACTTATCTTCCTTTGTAGCGGAAACCGAAAACGGTTTCAGAAAACGATCAACGTCATCATCAGAAGCCACTTCAGATCCGCTGCTGGGTTAAGATCTCCTCTGGCCTTTTGCGTACGTTACGGTCTTCGCTGCAGGCAATCATGTTATTCTTTTAGATGTTTCATGGAGGTATGAGAACTTCTGCATAGCCGGTTGTGGACTTCGTCAGCATTTTGAAACCAGATAGTGCAACACAATGTAGCCGTGTGGTCTGAGGAGCCTTGTAACGGTTTTTCGCGGCTCCCCCACCCCTTCCCCTAGAGTAAGTTAGTTTAAGGTAGTTTAATTAGTGTGTAAGCCTAGGGACCGATGACCTCAGCAGTTTGGTTCCATAGAACATTACCACAAATTTCCAAATTTTTGTCCAGTGAGATGTACAAATGTGTGACCCTAGGCATATTTCAAAACTGAAAATTTTTCTATAACTTTTCACGCAGATAGCTGTTTTGATTTGATGTTAATCGTACCAACATATGTCGTAAATTTTTCTGTCCATTTCTGAATCAACGCTCATTCAACAGCATTAAGGTGGACTATATACATCTTCCACTACCTGTGCCTAAATCGCATTCTCATGTCGCTTTCACATATCACATCAAGTTCAAAATATTACATTGCGAGTGGTTTGGGCTGTCCGGCTTGCTTTTATCAAATTCTTTTGCTATGGATTTGCTATGCCTTCTAACTTCTTTGATAATTCGATTGTTCTATCGAAAGTTTTTCGTCATAGAGTTTCTAGTGCAGCGAGCGCGAGGCTATTTGGGCCCGTGCGTGTAGCTGTGAGGCTCCCTTCGAGAGTAGTGCCGTGGGTTGTGTGGTGGCCCTGCGCGATGTGTCGCGAGTGCCGCGGACGGTGACAACAGGCAGTCGGCTGTAGTGTGTCTAAGGTGGCTGTTACTTGAGCAGTAGCGTGATCCGACTTACCATTCCTAGAGGGACGTGTTTCTCGAAGGGCTCTAGTAGGCTTAAGAGAAAATCAGAAGACTGTATACTACTTTTGAATTCTGTGGAGCGGGCTCTTCTGGAGTCTGCAGGGAACTATGGTAGACTATTGAGGGAGTTACGTCAATTATTCATTCTCTGGTGTCCGGTCGCCACCATGTTAATTCTAGCTGGTCTAGAGAGCTAAGCAACGTGCCGGTGCTTTCCATCTACCGAGTCCTCCAGAAAGCGGTGAGAATTTCCTACTACTTATACTGTTCCCTGGTTACATCTGAAAGCCGCGTTACTTTTATTATCATGTCAGAGTTTGGACAACGCTGTGACCTCAAGTTGGTAGTGTTTTCTTAACATTATAATCGATATCTATTACACTCAAGGAGTGTACAAGTGCCATGCCCTATGTTTTAGTTATGTTGGTTGCTTGTGTTGTTGTTGTTGTTGTTGTTGTTGTGGTCTTCAGTCCTGAGACTGGTCTGATGCAGCTCTTCATGCTACTCTATCCTGTGCAAGCTTCTTCATCTCCCAGTACATACTGCAACCTACATCCTTCTCAATCTGTTTAGTGTATTCATCTCTTGGTCTCCCTCTACGATTTTTTCCCTCCACGCTGCCCTCCAATGCTAAATTTGTGATCCCTTGATGCCTCAAAACATGTCCTACCAACCGATCCCTTCTTCTAGTCAAGTTGTGCCACAAACTTCTCTTCTCCCCAATCCTATTCAATACCTCCTCATTCGTTATGTGATCTACCCATCTAATCTTCAGCATTCTTCTGTAGCACCATATTTCGAAAGCTTCTATTCTGTTCTTGCCCAAACTATTTATCGTCCATGTTTCACTTCCATACATGGCTGCACTCCATACAAATACTTTCAGAAACTACTCCCTGACACTTAAATCTATATTCGATGTTAACAAATTTCTCTTCTTCAGAAACGCTTTCCTTGCCATTGCCAGTCTACATTTTATATCCTCTCTACTTCGACCATCATCAGTTATTTTGCTCCCCAAATAGCAAAACTCCTTTACTACTTTAAGTAACATTTCCCAATCTAATTCCCTCAGCATCATCCGAGTTAACTCGACTACATTCCACTAACCTCGTTTTGCTTTTGTTGATGTTCATCTTATATCCTCCTTTCAAGACACTGTTCATTCCGTTCAACTGCTCTTCCAAGTCCTTTGCTGTCTCTGACAAAATTACAATGTCATCGGCGAAACTCAAAGTTTTTATTTCTTCTCCATGGATTTTAATACCTACTCCGAATTTTGTTTCCTTTACTGCTTGCTCAATATACAGATTGAATAACATAGGCGAGAGGCTACAACCCTGTCTCACTCCCTTCCCAACCACTGTTTCCCTTTCATGTCCCTCGACTCTTATAACTGCCATCTGGTTTCTGTACAAATTGTGAATAGCCTTTCACTCCCTGTATTTTACCCATGCCACCTTTAGAATTTGAAAGAGTGTATTCCAGTCAATATTGTCAAAAGCTTTGTCTATGTCTATAAATGCTAGAAACGTAGGTTTGCCTTTCCTTAATCTTTCTTCTAAGATAAGTCGTAGGGTCAGTACTGCCTCACGTGTTCCAACATTTCTACGGAATCCAAACTAATCTTCCCCGAGGTCGGCTTCTACCAGTTTTTCCATTCGTCTGTAAAGAATTCGCGTTAGTATTTTGCAGCTGTGACTTATTAAACTGATAGTTCGGTAATTTTCACATCTGTCAACACCTGCTTTCTTTGGGATTGGAATTATTATATTCTTCTTGGTTGCTTATGGTAACAAAATCTATGTTTCAGGTAATTCTACCCAAATGCTCTTCTTTGTTAACGCGTTGTAAAGGTCACCTTGATGACTGATTGTTGTCAGAAACCAAGCCACTTGATAGTGGGTCTTGTATCTGTGTGTTGTTATTTGGAACTCGGCTCTTAAGTAACCTGTCACCTCGTAAGCTAGTCAATGTTTCTCCTAGGACTACCACTGTTTCTAATGAGATGCATCAGTTGGTGTGGCTAGATATTGTCTGAAAAGGCTGTGTGCCTGAGATTTACGTTATTCGGTATTTGAGTATTTGATCTTCAAGTTTTAAATCCTTCACGAGCTGAAGCTATGAAATTATTGTTGTTCCTTTTAAAATCTGTTTACTGCATTGAATTTTACTATAACGCCTTTTACAGGGTTTTATAATTTATATGGTAATTGCAAGTTCGTTCTTCTGGAATTAAATTAAGTCGGAATTCGCGAAGGCGCAGATAAGATTTCCAAGTCGTGCTTTTACTTGTTGTTACCTAAGCTCTATGAAATTTATGTCGTTTTTGAAGCATTTCCTGGCCTGTAGTTGGTGCGTAAAAGTTGTGGTTTCCGCTTGGTTTTATGTGAATCACCATCACACTGTCAAACTATTACTTCCTGTAGCGCGATATCATCATAAATTATAATTTTCGGTACACAGCAAATGTTTATTCATCCTCTCGAAGTTAAGACAAGATTTTTGTTTTTTTAAAATTGAATTTCGAATTTCTACGTAATAAATTATTTTAAGCAAAATGTGTAAAGTAATTTCTACCCAGCACCTTACCACTTCCTTCCGATTTCTACCACTATATGATTTATGACATAGGTACATCACATAAAATGATGTAAGGTGATTCGTATCAAAGAGGGTGTCTTAACATAGATGTAAAACGAGAAGCAATCAATATTAATTATCCCACATCATTTCTAAAAAAAAAAAAAGAACCCGTGTAGGCCCATAAAATACACCGCTAGAGCAGCAAGGTCCCTCTTTGTCACGACCCTTCCTCGTGCCTACTGTAATTCCCACACGTTTTTATGATTGCATAATCGCCCCCTATCATTCCTGGGACTTCAATGGGAACTACCCGCAAAATGTCAAAAAAATATATTATTTTGACCTAGTCGTTTCTCTCTGATTTACAAAAAGCATTGAATAGCCAAATGCTACTAACATCCTATTCATATAGTTGCAGTTGCTCATGAATTTCAAATCAAAAGATGTATCAGAATATACACAGAATTCTACAAGTAATAACGCAAGTGCTTCCTCACATTAAAAAATCACTAAATTCTATCACACAGGGTCTCATAGCTGTAATTAAATATTCACTTCGCGACAAAGCCTTTGCGGTATGGCTGTGAGAAATGTGAGCTCTGAATACGTGTCGGAATTCAATAGCGGCAGGATCGAGTAGTAATGAGACAGCAGTTTGCGGTTCCGCCATACTGCAGCTCCCGTTGGTCGAGACCCCACGACTGTCATGCTCGAAGACCGAGAACTGTGGAAAAATAATCCCCTAGTCAGTACCTGTTTAATCAAGTGGACAAAATGTAAGATGCTTCCAAGTTTCCTATATCGCTAAAGAGAACAATGACTCATTTCACGGATGTCAAAAGTTCTTTCTAAAATGCTTGAAGACTTGCCCTTTTTCCTACAGTCAAAGACGATGATTCAGAAAGCTTCACAACATAATGTCCCGGTTTTTGAGGTAGAGGCCATGTGCGCTTCTCACGGAAATCCTCTCATATATACACAGAATTCTACAAGTAATAACGCAAGTGCTTCCTCACGTTAAAAAATCACTAAATTCTATCACACAGGGTCTCATAGCTGTAATTAAATATTCACTTCGCGACAAAGCCTTTGCGGTATGGCTGTGAGAAATGTGAGCTCTGAATACGTGTCGGAATTCAATAGCGGCAGGATCGAGTAGTAATGAGACAGCAGTTTGCGGTTCCGCCATACTGCTGCTCCCGTTGGTCGAGACCCCACGACTGTCATGCTCGAAGACCGAGAACTGTGGAAAAATAATCCCCTAGTCAGTACCTGTTTAATCAAGTGGACAAAATGTAAGATGCTTCCAAGTTTCCTATATCGCTAAAGAGAGCAATGACTCATTTCACGGTTGTCAAAAGTTCTTTCTAAAATGCTTGAAGACTTGCCCTTTTTCCTACAGTCAAAGACGATGATTCAGAAAGCTTCACAACATAATGTCCCGGTTTTTGAGGTAGAGGCCATGTGCGCTTCTCACGGAAATCCTCTCATATATACACAGAATTCTACAAGTAATAACGCAAGTGCTTCCTCACGTTAAAAAATCACTAAATTCTATCACACAGGGTCTCATAGCTGTAATTAAATATTCACTTCGCGACAAAGCCTTTGCGGTATGGCTGTGAGAAATGTGAGCTCTGAATACGTGTCGGAATTCAATAGCGGCAGGATCGAGTAGTAATGAGACAGCAGTTTGCGGTTCCGCCATACTGCTGCTCCCGTTGGTCGAGACCCCACGACTGTCATGCTCGAAGACCGAGAACTGTGGAAAAATAATCCCCTAGTCAGTACCTGTTTAATCAAGTGGACAAAATGTAAGATGCTTCCAAGTTTCCTATATCGCTAAAGAGAGCAATGACTCATTTCACGGTTGTCAAAAGTTCTTTCTAAAATGCTTGAAGACTTGCCCTTTTTCCTACAGTCAAAGACGATGATTCAGAAAGCTTCACAACATAATGTCCCGGTTTTTGAGGTAGAGGCCATGTGCGCTTCTCACGGAAATCCTCTCATATATACACAGAATTCTACAAGTAATAACGCAAGTGCTTCCTCACGTTAAAAAATCACTAAATTCTATCACACAGGGTCTCATAGCTGTAATTAAATATTCACTTCGCGACAAAGCCTTTGCGGTATGGCTGTGAGAAATGTGAGCTCTGAATACGTGTCGGAATTCAATAGCGGCAGGATCGAGTAGTAATGAGACAGCAGTTTGCGGTTCCGCCATACTGCTGCTCCCGTTGGTCGAGACCCCACGACTGTCATGCTCGAAGACCGAGAACTGTGGAAAAATAATCCCCTAGTCAGTACCTGTTTAATCAAGTGGACAAAATGTAAGATGCTTCCAAGTTTCCTATATCGCTAAAGAGAGCAATGACTCATTTCATGGATGTCAAAAGTTCTTTCTAAAATGCTTGAAGACTTGCCCTTTTTCCTACAGTCAAAGACGATGATTCAGAAAGCTTCACAACATAATGTCCCGGTTTTTGAGGTAGAGGCCATGTGCGCTTCTCACGGAAATCCTCTCATTTTCTGGATATCTCGAGCTAACAAGTGTCGTTAATGACTTCCATAAATTACCTTCGCGTGTTGTTAAAGCACACATTTCACAGCTTGTGCAGAGTGGCATGAAAATGATTACTCATCTCTCCTCACACAGTGACGTGTGCATCCAGCAATGTACAGGTGCACCAAAAAAAAATATGTGAGAAATCTTAAGGGACTTAACTGCTAAGGTCATCAGTCCCTAAGCTTACACACTACTTAGCCTAAATTATCCTAAGGACAAACCCACACACACCCATGCCGGAGGGAGGACTCGAAACTCCACCGGGACACAGGTGCACCTCTGAATTATAAAACACAATTTGAAGATCGTTCTTCTGATGATGCAACAGGTATTGTAATGACTTATTTGTCACGGTCATGACAACTAGCAAAATGAGTCCTTCGTCTATCAAGTGGTAATTTCAACAACGGGGACGCTGCTGATTACCCATACTATCCTTTCTCGATACACATGGTTTGAGAAATGCGTTTTCTGTGTTGATAGCCCAGGCTGCCTCCATAGTTTCAAATTTTTGGTTCCCATGTCGCTAGCCACAGCTACAATGCGTAATTCAGTTGCTTACAGTTCTTTTATTATTCTCTATAACAGTTACTAGTCATTGCGATTTCAAAGTCGTACTGTTCTAGCTGCTTCAGTGCCTATAATAAACTACTGGCCGCCACCAGCTCAATATATATACACATCTTATTCGACTAATAACGTTTTATCGAAAGTCAAACACTAGTTTTCAACAGTTCTCTTTCGTCGATGTTTGGAGCGTTGGCAGGGAAAGTTACTTTTGTCATCTCAGACAACTGCATGCTTTGGAGGAAACCGAAAGAGATTACTAAGAATATCTTCCTAGTCAGTTACATATCTCATTAAATGAGTCAGTATGCCTAAAAGCGGACATTAACATGGATTCTGTCGTCCCTTCGCTCTTAAGATGGCTTGAACTATACTGTGGATACTACGGGATGTCTGAATGTCTGTGGAGGAATGGCAATCCTTTCTTTCTCCAGAGCCGAAACAACAGAAGATACTGATGTTAAACACAGAGGATTTGAAGCGATGTCGACGTTCTAACTGATGCCAAAGATGTTTCATTGGGTTCAGTAAGGGACTAAGGGTAGGGCATTCCATTACTGGAATGTAAATGTGGTGTCTGTGGTTTAGGACATGTCCGAAAGAACAGACACCATTTTGATTCAGCAGCCACTGTTAACTAAGACAAAATGTAATTACAGACACTGGCTGCGAGTGCTCATTATTGAAATCAGTTGGAAAAGTTGAAAATTTGCGCTAGGCCCGGGTTCAAATCCCGGTCCGGCACAAATTTTCAACTTTCCTATTTATTTCAATCAATGCCCTCTCCCAGCCAATGCCAGTAATTCCTTTGTGCTATTACTGGAATGTTATTGTTTATAAACCGTTTCCTAATAAATGCTGCTTTATAGTAGGATGCTCTGTCGTGCTGGTATAAACAGTCATTGACCCCGGAATGTTTCTGTACTGTACGCAGTACACAATAATATCAAGTGTGTTCATATATGTCGCATTTAGCGTAATAGGAGGACCGCGTCCTAATCACGGGAAACACCCCTCATACCATAACACCACCTCCTCCGTAACTTACTGTTAGGGCTACATAAGAGGGCAGGTAACGTTTTCCGGGCATCTGCCAATCCCATACCCCTCCATGGGATGACCAGAGGGATACTGTGTGATTCATTACTGCAAATCGCTCATTTACGATCATCCACTGTCCAGTGAAGTCGCTGTTTACACCACGTCAAGTGTCGCATATCTTCGACTACGTGTGGCTTTGACGAGCTGCTCATTTATCGTGCCCCATTCTTTTTAACTCACAGTCATTGCGCTAGCTGAACTGCTTTGCAGCACTTTGCAACGTGTGAGTCCTTCCGTTGATTTCAACTGCTGCACTGCTCGGCAGTCCTTGTTCAGTAGTACCTGAGGTCTGAGGTCGTTCCCGCACAACATTGCCGGCTGTCTACTTGGACGGAAGGGCTGAACTGTCCCTCATGGATTTCTTATTCACGTGGCATTCAGTGACCAGTTGACATTGGAAGGCACTGAACTCACCTGAGCGACCACTGTTGTTACTGCTTCTCTACTGACAGCAGGATACTTCCCGGTTTTATGTGCCAGCTGATCCGCCTCTCGTAACATCTAGCGGTCAGTTACGCATCACACAGTCCAGGATGCTACTCTAGGCGGGTGTAAACGGAATGCGCGCAACGTAAAATAATAAACGCTAAAATGAAGATTTGGCCCTGTCTGACTACCCCCTGAAGGAGATCTTAGGATCTCTTAATGCTCTTTAATACATAAATTCCAACCCAAACAGAAATGAATGCTTAAGGCAACTAATTATACTAAATGATAAACGTTGTTGTTGCTCATACATTTATTGTATATTAAAAACGATCTTTATTACAAATGTTTATATTTTCTAATTAAATTACTGATCCATTGAACAATTCTGCCCTTTTATTATGACTGCGCGATCTAATATAAATAACGCGAAATTACTGACATCATCTGTGTTTCAAACACAGGAAGACACTACTTTTAAAGATCAACTACAATGGAGTGCAACGTCAGTCGAAATAAATCCTATGTGATCACAGCTGTTTAGCCTTATTGCCCCTAAAAAGCCAAAGCAATTAGCAATATCACCATATGTACTGCGTTCGGTGCATCGGAGTGATGGTTCTCGTACACGTCTGCGACGATGGAAGAACTGCAGCCACAAAATAAACTCTTTCAAAGAGTAGGACGGCTGAAGGCGGTCCTCTGACTACTATACTCTAATACTGTCTTCTCCTCTTTGTGTTCTACAGACGAGAAACGCGAACTCCCAGCCACAAAAACGGAGTTCAGATGACGTCTCAACGCAAGTATAGGCAGAAGAAGTGCTCTCAATCACTGTACGCTGCGTACTCCACAACGACTTCGAACCCGGAGGCGAAGTCCAGAATCGTATAAGTTCACAACAGTGCAGTGCCTAACCGTTCTAACTACAAAATCTCGTGAGAGCAAAGACAGCAAGTCCGTCCGTACCAACAGGAAGCTGATTCTGAGCGACCGTCACACACGGGAGCTCAAAACGGAAGGCCCGTGTCATTGCAGCACAGGCTTCCCAGGAAGGCTTGGCTCCCCAACATCGTAATTCCGAAAACGAATCATATTCCCGAAACCACGGAATATTGTCCCTCTCTACAGATTCTTCCGAACGCCGACCAACCATATTTTAGTCTTTTGCCGTCCAGCGCGGAAAGTTTGCGAGGAAAAACCTGTACTCATACAATGGTACGCTTCTGAGTAAAAATCCTTGGAAATAAACCATCCTGCGTGGTTTCCGAGGTGCCACTTCTTCGTTCCTCTCACCTGCGTCCAAGATTTTCAGCGTTTCTGAAGTATAATTCTTCCGGTTCGGCTACAATTTTCGCCGGTCGAGACTCTATTGTGCTCCAGCGCTGAGGTGCTACGACGTCCGTCTTGCTGTTTGCTGTGTTTAAATAGGACCAACGACCCTGTATGGGCCTTACTCCCAGGGCTTCAGTTCCGCCAACCGTTTCATTTTCACTCACATTCCAACCTCTACCAGTATAGGCAATCATTCATTACGCCATTTTTATAATAAATACACTGCTTCACCTTTCAAGCAATAAGCGTTAACAATTATTTACAAGACGTACGTGACAATGTCAGTCTCCTTTATATATTCATTTATACGGTGTACAACCTATCACACGATACGTAGCTGTGTTTGTAGATCATAGGAAAGAACGTGTATGAGTGCTTGTAAGGTGCGAAATTATAGCCACCTTACAACAGGACTGTATGGATACTTTAGGTTGGATATTGTATGTGTTGATCTAGACGCCCGTTTCACCGATAGGTCATAGTACAACAATGTCAGAAACTGAATCGATGAAATTTGCTTTTAAATGTTGCGTCCATTTGTTTAGCAAGTCCTACTAAGTGTGGCACTCTGTAAACAGAAATGCCTTGCAGGTGGCACCATACTTGACTCACAGGTGAAATTTTTAGAACGTATAAACCATCATTTAAAGGTGTTTCATTGTATTTATCTTCTGTACTATTTAGATTTCGGCCTTTATCCCATTATCGAGTACAATGTTAAGAGTTATTAGACCATTATATTTGTTAAAGCAGTCCAAAGCAAGAAACTTTTCTTGTATTAAAAAAATGGAAAATATGAAAGGAAAAGGTCACTGATAGTATTTGGATAACGCGAGTTCTGACTGGGCTCTCACGTCTGTGTCACCTGGATGTCTGAGTACATTGTTATATTGTAAACAAATTTTCGCGAATATTTTGCACATCAACATAACTGTGATTTGGAACCTGTTACTTCTTTTTAGGATTCATTGGCTTGATTGCTGTTGTAAACGGTAAACATATTCAACTACGAGATAAGCAGGCCCCAGCTGTGCAACCTTTTGTTGCTTTTACCAGTGCCATACTATTTTTAACCGTGTTATTATACCGCGAGTTCAGCTTGACTAATCACCACAGTAGGTATTTTAAAATGTACACTATGTGATCAAAAGTATTCTGACACCCCCAGAAACATAGGTTTTTTGATATTAGGTGCATTGTGCTGCCACCTACTGCCAGGTACTCCACATCAGCGACATCAGTAGTCATTAGGCATCGTGAGAGAGCAGAATGGGACGCTTCGCGGAACTCACGGAATTCGAAAGTGGTCAGGTGATTGGGTATCACTTGTGTCGTAAGTCTGTACACGAGATTTTCACACTCCTAATCATCCCTAGGTCCACTGTTTCCGATGTGATAGTGAAGTGGAAACGTGAAGGGACGCGTACAGCACAAAAGCGTACAGGCCGACCTCGTCTGTCGACTGACAGAGACCGCCGACAGTTGAAGAGGGTCGTAATGTGTAGTAGGCAAACATCTATCCAGACCATCACACAGGAATTCCGAACTGCATCAGGATCCACTGCAAGTAGTATGAGAGTTAGACGCGAGGTGGGAAAACTTGAATTTCATGGTCTAGCGGCTGCTCATAAGGCACACATCAAGCCGGTAAATGCTAAACAACGCCTCGCTTGGTGTAAGGAGCGTAAACATTGGACGACTGAACGGTGGAAAAACGTTGTTCGGAATGACGAATGACGATACACAATGTGGCGATCCGATGGCAGGGTGTGGGTATGGCGAATGCCCGGTGAACGTCATCTGCCAGCGTGTGTAGTGCCGACACTATAATTAGGAGGCGGTGGTGTTATGGTGTGGTCGTGTTTTTCATGAAGGGGGCTTGCACCCCTTTTTGTCTTGCGTGATACTATCATAGTACATGGCTACAGTGCTGTTTTAAGCACCTTCTTGCTTCCCACTGTTGAAGAGCAATTCGCAGATTGCGACAGCATCTTTCAACACGATTGAGCACCTGTTCATAAAGCACAGCCTGTGGCGGAGTGCTTACACAACAGTAACATCCCTGTAATGGACTGGCCTGCACAAAGTCCTGACCTGAATCCTATGAACACCTTTGGGATGGTTTGGAACACCGACTTCGTGTCAGGCCTCATCGACCGACATCGATACCTCTCCTCAGTGCAGTGAAGAATGGGTTGCCATTCCGCAAGAAACCTTCGAGCACCTGATTGAACGTATGCCTGGGAGAGTAGAGCTGTCATCAAGGCTAAGGGTGGATCAACACCATCTTGAATTCCAGCATTACCGATGGAGGGCGCCACGAACTTGTAAGTCATTCCAGCCAGGTGTCCGGATACTTCTGATCACATAGTGTACAAGATCGATATTGGTACGAGAAATACACATAGAAACAACATCACCGCTGAACACAACAGAGAAGTCAAGATCGTTCCTCTTCTGCTTCCCTAGTGACGTCATAGTGTACTGATCAACGGCTGCGCATAAGCTCGGGTTGGCGTACTAGTTAATTTTCTACCTACGTTGTGTCAGCACGATTACCATTGTTGCAGCGTCTCTTGACTTAGCAGCAGTGAGGAGCTCAAAGAGTGGTGGGCAGGTGAAAAAACTGGACCCAGGTGAAACAGAACTTTCGTCTATTCATGCCAGTCAATTTTCTGCGTACAAGCATCACGATGTAGAGGTTCCGTGGAAAACGAGAATGCTTCCATATTCAATTCATCATCGTCATACGGGCCAAGCACCTGATCTCGTGGTTTGGGGGTGTCATTGGGTACACAACATGGAAAACTCTGGTTCATATAGCAGTTGTTTTTGACCGCACTTGATACATTTCTGACTTGTTGACGCCAATGGCTCTGCCATATTTTCCGGGTCTCCGTGCTGTTATCTTTCAACAAGGTATCAAAAGTCCGAATATTGCCCCTGCCTACCTATGCAACCTTTGCGCCGCCAACCATATTCTCCAGAACTCTCACCCACAGAAAACATCTTGTCATGAGCAACTTAGACATTGGCAAACCACCCGTGGCCAACCATTCCGACAGATGAAGTCTGGTATAGCAGCACTTGAAGTAACATGGAATGACGTACCGGTATCTGTTATCCAAGCTCAGTTCGACAAGGTGACCAAAGTGGTTAGACACATAGTTGCTGCCGGAGTTGGCACCTCCACTATCTGATCAAAAGTGACTGGACATCCCTACGCAATGCTCAGTTGACAACTAGATGTCACAAGAGACGGAACAGATAGTTTAAAAGGAGGAAGAGGGTATAGTGTTGTCAGTAGAGAAACAGTAACAGCAAAATGACTCGGTCAGTAGAGCTCAGTGACTTCGAACATGGAGCAGTCAGCGGGTGCCAGATTTTCAGTCATCCACTATCCAGTGGGGCCAGTCTTTACACCACTCCAAGCGTCGCTTAGCATTGACTATAAAAATTTTAGGCTTATGGGGAGTTACCCTACCATTGTACCTCATTCTTATTAACTCCCTACGCACAGCCCTTGTGCAGTATTCACTGCTGATAGCACACTGGAACTCACGAGTGGTTCCTTCCACTGATCGCACGCGATTTCGTGCAACCACTTTCTGCAGTGCTCGACATTCTCCGTCCGCCAGTACATGCGCTCCACCTGGTCTTATTTTAGCTGTAGTTGTTCCTTCGCGTTTCCGCTTCACAATCCCGTTACCGACAATGGCCTTGGGCGGATTTGAAAGAGTTGAAAAGTCCTTGATGGATTTGTTATTCACAAGGGAAACTCTCCATTGTACTCCCCGTCAAAAACTGAACACAAATGAAGCATTTAAAACGGGAATAAATTGTACTGAACTGTGAAAAAAGAAGCAGAATAGGAACAGTGAACGGTCCAAGCTCAAGATGTGCAATATCGTGAGAGTTGCAAGACCCACCACGTCGAGGCTGTCTGGTACCAGTGGTGGGCTGCAAAGCGGGAAATCCGTGATCAGATCTCCCATTCTCCCCATTTTCTTCACGAATTTGTTAACTTTCCGTCCGGTCATTGACGTATCAGTTCTCCTTATGTAGTCTTGGCAATTGTCATACTACACATTCGTTGCAGAATATGAGTCTTGTGGTAAGAATATATTACGGTCGCAGGTAAATGCGATGAATAGTGAGAGCGGCCGAGATGCCGCTTAGACCTTTCACACAAATTAAAAAACCAACGAACGGGTGTGAACTATGTTACAACAAATGAATTCAAGAGTGAAAAATTCCAAAACGGAACGCAAGAGTAATAACATGCGTCGTTGTTGCATACGGATGTTATTCCGCGACACAGAAACAAATTTGAATACAACGTACAGATACTTCTATGACCAGACGGACATTTCACAATTTTGTGGATATTCACTGAAGCGCCAAATAAACTGGTATAGGCATGCGTATTCAAATACAGTGATACGTAAACAGTCAGAATACGGTGCTGGGGTAGGCAACGCCTCTGTAAGACAGTAAGTGTCTGGTGCAGTTGTTAGATCGGTTACTGCTGCTACAAGAGTATATTATCAAGATTTAAGTGAGTCTGAACGTTATACTATAGTCGGCGCGTGAGCGATAGGACACAGCATCTCTGAGGTAGCGATGAAGTTGGACCATTTCACGAATGTACCGTGAATATCGGGAATCCGGTAAAACATCAAATCTCCGACATCGCTGCGACCTGAAAAAGATCCTGCAAGAACGAGACCAACAACAACTGAAGAGAATCGTTCGATGTGACAGAAGTGCAACCTTTCCGTAAATTGCTGTACATTTCAGTGCTGGGCCATCAACAAGTGTCAGCGTGCGAACCTTTCAACGAAACATCATCGATATGGACTTTCGGAGCCGAAGGCTTACTCGTGCACGCTTGCTGACAGCACGACACAAAGCTTTATGCCACGCCTGGGCTCGTTAACACCGACGTTGGGCTATTGATGACTGGAAACACGTTGCTTGGTCGGACGAGTCTCGTTTCAAATTGTATCGAGCGGATGGACGTGTACGAGTATGGACACAGGTTCATTAATCCACGGACCCTGCATGTCAGGAGGGGACTGTACAAGCTGGTGGAGGCTCTATAATGGTGTGGGGCATGTGCAGTTGGAGTGATCTGGGACCCCTGATACGTCTAGATACGATTCTGACAGCTGACACGTACGTAAATATCTTGTCTGATTACCTGCATCCATTCATTTGTATTGTGCATTACGACGGACTTGGGCAATTCCAGCAGACATCCCACACATCCAGAATTGCTACAGAGTGGCTCCAGGAACACTCTTCTGAGTTTAAACACTTCCGTTAGCCACCAAACTCTCCAGATATGAACATTATTGAAGCTATCTGGGACGCCTTGCAACGTGCTGTTCAGAAGAGATGTCTACTCCTCCTACTCTTACGAACTCATGGACAGCACTGCAGGATTCTTGGTGTCAGTTCCCTCCAGCACTACTTCAGACATTAGTCGAGTCCATGCCACATCGTGTTGCGTCAGTTCTGCGAGCCCGCGGGAGCCCTACATGATATTAGGCAAGTGAACCAGTTTCTCTGGCTCTTGATAAGACGGATCTCAGACTTTGAAGTCCATCACCGTGACCACACACGCACAACCCCAATGTTCTTCGAAATCGCTCAGTGTTACGCATCTTA
This sequence comes from Schistocerca nitens, assembly GCF_023898315.1. Lineage (NCBI taxonomy): Eukaryota > Metazoa > Arthropoda > Insecta > Orthoptera > Acrididae > Schistocerca > Schistocerca nitens. The sequence continues at coordinate 637,653,846 of NC_064617.1, forward strand.
AACTTGGACCGTGCGCTATTTGTATTTTGCTTCTTTTTTTCACAGTTTAGTACACCTTCTTCCTGTTTTCATGCTTGATCTGAGTTCAGTTTTTCACTGGATATCCACCGGCCCATCTTACCACTGAATGTGAGGAGGCTGCGATGGGGAGCTTCCCTCGTAAGTAAAAAATTCTTCAAGAGAATTTCAACCGTTTTAAACCTGCCCAAGTCCATTGTTGGGGATGAGACTGTGAAGCGGAAACACGAAGCAACAGTTAAAATAAGACCAGGTGGCGCACATGTACTGGTGGATGGAGAATGTCGAGCATTGCAGAGAGCGGTTGTACGAACTCTCATGACATCAGCGCAAGGAATCACTCGAGAGTTCGAGTGTGCTATCTGATGGAAAGGTTTTGGTTTGTCATGCGCCTGGAGCAGTTTTCTGCCGTCATGTGCAGCGCCAGCAGTGAAGTACAGTGGATGCTGTGTTGTATAGGGGGATTTTTCTTGATAAGGGTCTGGTCCCCTTATAAGAAAACGCTAAATGTGAAATGGTATAAACACATTTTACAGTAGAGTACCTGTTTGGAGGCGATGATTGTTTGAAGCAGCGTGACAATGCACCCTGTAATAAAGCATCATCTGTGAGGCAATGGTTTGTGGACATTACCTTCCCTAAAATGGATTGGCCTACCCAGAGTCCCGATTGAACCCAATGGACCATCTTTGGGAAGAGTTAGAACGTCGGCTTCCGTCCACACACCAGCGTTAAACATCGCTACCTTCTCTGGTTTTTTCTCTTGAGGAAGAATGGACTGTCATTCCTCTGCTTACAATCACACACTTCACTGAGGGAGCCTAGCAGGGTCCATACGCGAATGGTGGATACAACCAATATTAATGTCCAATAATAAGTGCCCGATTAGCTTCGATCGGATAATGTGTTAAGAGGTCACACTGACAAGTAATCCTCTGAATTTTTCATGTGAAATATCTTAAAGCTTTTTAAATTAAATAGAGTTTATTAACATTCTACACCTTTATTCATCATTTATACGTATTTGTTTCTCAACATAGTCACCTCACATTTCCCCCAAGGAGAGACCAGTTTGTTGACACTGTCACTGTAGAATGTTTGTTCACGGAGCCACAACTTCAGCTTTGCTTCCACTGCTTCATAACTGAAGTCCTCGAAAGAGTTCTTTAAGTTTTTGAAACAGATGAAAATCGGATGGAGTTAATTCGGGACTCTAAGGAGGATGATTAACGACCGCGAACCCAAGGTGTCGTCTTGTTGCAGATGTCGCAGCCCTTGTGTGAGGTGTGAACTTGTCATGCTGAAAGAGAGGATAGTCCATGGGTGGACGAATTCTTCGAATTCGTGCTTTCAGTTTTCTAATCAACTCGCAGCACCATGCAGAGTTTATGATGGTGCCTCCAGACATGAATGCCATATGCAGCACACCGTGAACATCACAGAATATTGTGAGCATGTTTTGCCTCTTGATGACATGGTCTTGATCCTTTGTGGTGGAACTCCGTTGGTGCTCTCTTGTTTTCGGGGCAAAATGGTCAGTCCAGCTTTCATCACCTGTCGCAGTGTTGTTAAGAAACTCTTCTCCCTCACCCCCACCCTCAAAATTGAAAAGGAATTGTTGACAGATGCCCATCTCCTCTGTTTCATGCAGGAATGGGCATTCAAGACACTCACCGTCCACACTGGTTTCTGTGCCGCACTTCTGCAGTGACGTTCCGTACACGTTCTCACTACAGGCCATACTTAGTTGAGAGCTGTCTCAGTGTTATTCGACAATTTTCTCTGGTGGGTTCATCAAATATATTACTATGAGGCTCATCGGTTACCGTATGCGGTCGTCCATTCCGAGCTTTGTCACACACGATGGAGTTGGCACCATCCTATTCTTCTTTACGACCATGAACAACCCAACGTCGCACATTATCGATGTCGATACAATCATCACCATGCACAGCCTTCATTCTTGTATGGATTTCAATTGGAATCACGTTTTCTGCGGTTGGCAACTCGATTTCGGCACTTTTTCACGCAGCGACGTGGTTACGGTACACACCACCATGTTCGCTACAATTCGGACTTACTTTACTTTTTCGTGTCCGGAGATTTGTTTCAAAGCCTTTCAGCCCAATGTCGGGCCAAGTCTCAAGTCGGGCCATGTTTCTTTCTTCTCAAGCCATAGTTCGTCAAGGGTACACATTGTGGGGCAGATGGGACACTGTAGAAGGTGTTCCATATCCTGAACTTCACCACAGTCGCATTTGTTGTCTCCTTCGTCCTTGAAGCCCCATTTGACTAGGTTTGCTTTAACTGGTGCTACGCCTGTTATGATGCGGTTCAGTGTTCTCCAAATCTTGCAGCTTGATGTACTGGCACTGGGTATTTCTCGTGAAGCAGGGTAGTTCCTCTGAGGTTCGTTCAATTCACTAGTGAGAAATCTCTTGTGGGATTTAAGTCTGTTACGTCCACATGAAGAACCATGCAGCGGGTGGCGCTCGTCGAAAATCTGTTTAAATTTTTCTGTTTGTTCGTGCGCAATTCTTCGGGATTCAGGAGGTGAGAATCCAGCTGCTTTGTATATTTTCCCAAGTGGAGTGGGTTTCATGCATCCTGTTGTTAGCCTGCATTTTTCATTAAGGACTGTAGTGACTTTTTTTGGCATGTGTGGATCGAGACCATACAGGGCATGCATATTCTGCCGTGGAGAAGCAAAGTGCTTGAGCAGTTGTTCGTAATACAGTCGGACTAGCTCCCCATTTACTATTCGTCAGTTTTCTTAAAATATTGTTCCTGGCAACAACTTTTTGGCAGGTTTTTTCACAGTGATATCTGTATGTCAGTGATCTATCCAGCACGACACCAAGGTATGTTGGTTTGTCTGTATGGTCCAGTTTGTTGCCATTCCAGGTGACGTTCAGCTTCCTGTTTGCCTGTTTTGTGCGGAGGTGGAAAGCGCTAACCTGTGTCTTAGGTGGATTTGGTTTGAGGGAGTTCTCTTTATAGTATTCAGACATTACGTGTAGCGAGCTTTCTAATTTCCCTTCTACTTCCTCGAAGCTATTTCCTTGCGCTGTAATGGCCAGATCATCGGCATACAAGAAATGGGTAGTACGTTCCGGTGTTGGTTGATCATTGGTGTATAGGTTAAATAGTAGGGGGGCCAGTACACTGCCCTGGGCGAGACCGTTCTTTTGCCGATGCCATCGGCTTTTTTTCCGTCCAGCATTACATAGAACTGTCTGTTTTGCAGCAGAGATTCAATGATTTTTGTGAACTGATGATCCTAAAATGTACAGTACAGTTTTTCCATGGGCTTTCTGTGGTTGACGGTGTCGTATGCAGAACTTAAGTCCACCAATGCCACACCTGTTATTTGTTTGTTTTCAAACCCTTCCTCTATGTGTTCTGTGAGTGCTAGGATTTGACTGGTGCATGATTTCCCAGGTCTGAATCCAGCCTGTTGGGGAATGAACTTTTGTTCTGCGATATTCGCTATGCGGTTTAGGATTACTCGTTCATACAGTTTGTACAGATGGCACAGGAGTGCTGTTGGGCGGTAGTTCTTCGGTTGACCTGCGTCTTTCCCTGGTTTTAGTAGCGCCACTACCTTTGATTTCCTCCACATCTTTGGGATCTTACACGTTTTTAAGCAATGATTAAAGATCTGCAGGATCCATTGCTTGGCACTAGGTCCGAGCTGTTTGATCTGTTCCACGCATATATCGTCGACTCCCGCTGCTTTCCCGTTTTTCATTGAGTTCATTCCATGATTAAGATCTTTCATGGTAAGTGGTATTTCGAACATGCTTGACTCTTTGAATTCTGCTGATTTTTATTTTCTGACATTTCTTGTTGGGTTTTCCATTTAGTAGGAGCTGATGGGCAATTTGATTGGGTGTTACTGAAGAGCATTGTTTAGCTGTCCCAAAGTCACAACTAAGTTTTTTATTAAGTTCCAAGCGACTTTGCTACTGTGGGTCATACCCATTCTTTCCAGAGTTTCGACCCATTTCCTTTGTCTTGATTCACTAATCATTTCCATTAGTGTTACTCCACATTGGACTACTTCTTCACTAAAGGGGTCCTGTTCGTAAAGCATTTCGTACTCCCTCAGGATGTCCTTTGATTCGCCAGAGGGACCTGGGATGAAATGCTCTCTGCAGCCTCGGGGTATGTGTCTTCGAGAAATCTTTTGGAGTGTCTCTACGAAAGTTTGATAATTTTCTGGAATTGGGTGTAGATTTTTTATTTCTGCATCCAGTTCCACAGCATATTCTGTCCATTTAGTGGCAGAGGGTTGCAACCTGCGTCAGCTAAGCGGGGAAGTCCATCGATTAGTATGCATGAATGCCGTACCTCAACCGACTTTTCGGTACGCCCTTGAACTTATTTTCACTTTCTGTATATCCAAATCACTTACAAATTTAAGTAACTTTTTTTCTTTCTAGTTTATTGTATGTGCACAGTAAGTGAAATTGCGTTATTTGTTATCTTTTTTGATGTTTTAGTTTTAATGTCCAACAATCTGTCCCTACGATTTTAACACGAGATGAATATACATTGGGGAAGCACATTTTGACATTATTTCTTGTTTGGAATGCCCACTGAACATGAGAAGCGACAACAAACGTGCTGTCACTACTCTGTTGGCTGTGACTAGAGTTCCGCTCTATCAAAACAACGGTTCGGTGGTTTTGGTACAGTACATAAATCACGTAGTTAATTTTAGGATAACCGATATAGATGGCAGCAATGATAGCGAAAGAAACATAAATGAATGAGTGAGAGAGAAACTGGGAGTCGATGACGTCCTTTGTTTTTTGTTTATTTGTTTTGCATATAATTAAAACCACAGATTGTTCAGTGCAATTCCGTTGTGTATTTTATAGCTTTACAAAATAAATATTGCATATTGTAAGTAACAAAAATTAGTTGATCGCATAAGCTTTAAGGTTTTATGAAATCACAGGAATTACTTTTCATATAAGTGCAGTTAAAAAGTATTTATAATTACATAATGTTTTCCATCGTAATTATATAATTATATAATGTTTCTCATTATGATCAAAGGCAAGAGTTTCCTGTTATTACTGATAAGTGCGAATGTTGTTAAGGAGGAACAGAAACATGTTTTATGTA